>NC_142504.1:23196079-24446079 GCF_057876585.1 Rhinolophus sinicus
GAACTGCACCACTGTACCTAAGTTTCTTAGGGAAAACTGAATTTTCATATAGACACATGTTATTTTGGTTGGGAGGAAACAGAAAAAGTGGGATCTACGAACTGGTTCCCTTAAATTATTTTAATAACAACTTTCTTAAGAACATTGGTTATATCAATAGTTTTACTCTCCTTTGGTGGGACAAATTAATATAACAACAAATATAACAATTAATAATTAGAGTACTGGAAAAATAAACAAACACAAAAGTTTGCATCAGCTACATAAAATATTAAGATTACATCTTAAGTGGGAAATACAATTAGTTATCACCAAGGATAGAATCACTGGGGAGGAAGAATGAGTGTTTTCTTTGATGAGATATTTTGAAAGAAATTTTGACTAAAAGGAAACATCACAATAGTGTCTAGTTAAAAATATGTATAAAGTAAAAATATGTCTAGTTAGTGAAAATAACATTTAATTTGCAATTTCATTATTTGAGTTAATTAATATTTGTTGGATCTTTAGATAGATTTAAATTCAAGATATCTTTCTGCTGTGATGATATTACATTTGGTGTTCCATAATTTATGTTCACAGTTATTACATTTTATAGCAATATTAAGGCATCTTGATCTCACAGAAATGAAAGCAATGTAGAAATTCACTGTAATTCTGATATATTGTTACGCATAAGTCTCATTGCTTATAGCAGTTTTAATATTTCAATATTTCCACAAAACAAAATTAATTTCTGAACTCTTGAAATTTTAAAATTGTATTACAGGAAAGTTGCATCTTGTTAGTAGAGAACATTTTTATTTTGTTAGGCAGTTTGTAATTACTATATATTTATAGTTCAGAGTAAAGGTAGTACATAAATCCAGGGCAAAGTCGGAACCAAAATTTTGTATCCTTGCATCTAATACCCATATTGTATGTATGTGTATATGTGCATGACTATGTAGAATTTTAATAGAATTTTAAGCAGCAAAAAAATATTGAAAAACAACCCAAACATTAAACATGGTAATGATGCTAAAACTACAATCTGTAACATTTTTCAGCGTGCATTCAAATGCATTTTCCGCCACACACATTCACAACTCAAGAAGCTTAAGCATCTAGAAACAAATATTTATGGACTTTATGCTTCCATTATGGTTTATTGACAGTTGAAAATGACCAAGTTTAATACAAAAGCACACCGTTATTTTTTATATGTGTTAAACATTTTTGCAACTTTGAACCTGCTATGCTTTCCAGTGCTACTGGCAAAGCCAACATCTGCCACATCTTCAAAGGAACTCTTAAAAATCAAAACTTTACAACTGTACTTAAAGCAATCTATACAAAGCAGGTGATTCTGAAAAAAAGTCTATAAATAGGGTGAATTACATTACTTCAATTACATTTGATTGTTCGCCAAACAATGTAGTAATAGGTATAAAACACTCACTTTCAGTCAAAATAACCAAAATAGATTAATCAATCTAACTTTAATTTTTATGCAAGTAATATACAGTATAAACATGTAAATATTTTCTATCCAAATTAATTGAATGAATATAAGTACATAGTTTACACAAAATGAAAATTATACAAAAAAGGAAATGATTTGAGAGGTGGGTTTTACAAGGTTTTGAATCATAGTTGATTCTTGTAAAATTGCAAATATTTTATTTATAGCTACAAGATCATAAAATATTTACTGTAAAATTATGTCTGTCTATATATCTGGCTAAGCAGAATGACAAGAAAGACATTAATAAGCTGGAAACTTATTAAGCTCACCAACCCTAACTCTAGTATTATAGTGTACTTTTTCTAGATATTTCAATCATCATCTTTTCTAAAATAAAAAAACCACTTTGTTATTCATCTTTGTGTTACTGGATTATGGTTTTTCAACATTTGCTTTAGAATTTTTTAAAGTCTATTAGATCTTGATTATTATAGGATAATATGGGACAAAATAAGGTCTCAAATTTATGAAATAAAAAATACAATTTTCATTCTTTTTCTTGATATGGTAGATTAATTTTAGGTGTGAACATATTTAAATGGTGACCTGACCCCCCCACCCCCAAAAAAATCTAAGTACCATTAACCTACATGAGTGTTCTCAAATGATTACATTCAAAGGTCAAGAGCACCAATATCTTTAGAATTAAGGTGCTTTATTGTTGAAAGTCAGCAATGAATGGAAGAAAGAATGCAAATAAAAATAAAAATACTCTCAAGTTTTGTGTAAATACCTTTATTTATACTTTATTTGAAAAGGAAAAGCATTATATGCAAGGTATGGCACCTCTAAAACTTTCATTTGGGTTAAAAACCCAGTACTAAATATTTAAAATTTTAATTTTTGTGTACAGTAATTATCACTGGAAACTAATAAGTTAGCACTCTGTATGCCGATCTGAACTAAAAAATGTAAAATATATATTTTAAGCATTGCCACGTTTTCCCTCTGTGTTTAAAAACATAGACCCTGCATCACAGCGTTGGAATTTGTAGTAACTTACAATATTTGTTGTAAGACCTAAAGAGTCTAAGAAATTAATTTTAAACAAAAAAGAAATAGCAAATGGATCAACCTCTTCCCTTAGATTCAGGGAAATTTGGGAGACTAATTCCATATTTATTAGAATTATTATTTTTTTATTTGAGAAATAACCTATGGATTAATTAATAGCTGAATTATGTAGGAAATCCCCACATCTAACTCTATTTCATATACCTGGCCTGGTAATGGTGCCAATTTTATTCATTTACTATGTTAAAATATATGTGTGTTAGGCAATTTTATTCGTTTACTATATTAAAAATGGCAGCCAGAAACACAAAACAAAGATATGAAGCCTTTCAGATTTTGATTTCAAATGAGAAAAACTGACATAGTACAACAATATATTTTAGTTTTAGATCATGTTCAGCTCAATAATTCATTTCTAAAATTTCAGAGCATGTCTCTTTTCCAAGCGTTGCTATAATGATTAGAAACATCTATGAATGATAAATGCTAAGGATAGAAAACATATTAGAAAATAAAATACACACAGGAATTCCTTAATTAGTATTTGTTGAGTTAATAGCTGTGGATAATTTATCTCTGTCAAGTTTTCTGTATTTTTGCCATATTATTTTTAAAGTACTATAATATTCTGTGGAGAAAATAAATTAGCACATGAAGTGAGAGTATCAGGAGTAGCATTTTCCCCCCTTTGATTGTAATCATAAAATAAGAAGGATTAATTCCTGAGTGGCCAGTTAAATTACATTTCCTGGGTTATAGTACTGGTGACTGATTCCAGAGGTGGTGGTGTAGGGGAGGTGGGGTGGTGAAACACAACCAAGAGGAAAGTCCAAAAATCAGAAATTGAAATAGATATGATATATTTTATATTTAACATATTTAAGCAATAAAACACATTTTATTGTCACAACTTATTTCTCTATATTACGTGTTTTAGCCATTAATATGGTTTAGGTATCAATAATAAGCTTTTTGTTAAGGTTGCAAAGGAAATAAGCACTAACATTTTTCCTATTTTTTTAATGATGCTCTTATGACTATTTCTTAGAATAACTGTATTAAACTGAAACCTCCAAGTAGACATGGAGTAACACAATAAAGAAAAGTTGGTTGCAATACTCTCTACACTATTCCTAAATCATAGACATTGGTGTGGTTCAAAATCCAGCTGGAGAACACCTTGCAGAATATTTTATTTCGCTTATTGAGTAAAACAATGGTAGAAGTTATGTGGGCCTTCAATTTGCATTACCTATGTTGAGGCAGAATTACTAATAATTTAAATCTGATGATCTTTTCTCTAATGGTTTTCCACGTACATTATGAAAGTGTAGGGGATTTATTTTCACTTTAAGAAAGTTGTGCTAGATTGCATTTTTATGATACAAAATAATAATATATCTATTGATTTATTTGTGTGCATTCCAGACTGTTTTTATATTTCAGAATATTTCTATTTAAAGCCTTTAATATATTTATTACTAAATTCACAGAAAGTTACTTGGTAAGAGTATGCATTCACATGTGATTGAATGGGTCAATTATTATTTTTCCTCTATATTTGGCATTTTAAATATACAATAAAAAAGTAAGCCATTATTCATGAAACCTTCATTTATAATGTTACATTTTCCACAGCAATATAATATTTCTGAATCTATATACATTATAAATGTCTGTGAATTTGGTACTGTGTATTGGAATATTGGTTTTCATAGAACTCTGAAAATATTTTATGATGTATTCTTTGGTCGCTTACATGTGCGTATGAACAAGAATAATCAGGTAAAATCTGTATTATATGTATACGTTCATTCTTGGAAAGGGTTTGTATGAGAGGAAAATTCTTTAAAAAATAATCACTTTGCTCTCTCTATAGTACATAGATTTAAAATTAATAAATTGGAACTTTAGCTTATATGATATTACTACACTATTAAAAGTCAGCATTTTCTTAAAAGTCTAATGATTCTAAATATTTGTGTGTGTTGGTGACTTAATTCTCATATCCTTGGAGTTTTCACTTTTACTGCAAATATAACTAAGTTTGCTAGGTAATACTCATAGTGGTAAGAATGTTAGGGTTTTAATTAAAGATTTAAATTAAAAAATTATTTATCTTAAAATTTTATAGAATAAATTCAATTCAAATGTTTCAAATGTATTTAAATATCCTGTTGGGCTTTGTTTTCTTTCTAAGATTTCTTTCTAAGATGTTATAGATAGGCTATGCTGATTGAAATTTTGAGTTTCAGATGTTTGTTTTCCATAGTTTTTAGTTTCTACTGTGTTTTAGTAGAAAGGCTAATGGCAAAAGGAAAACACGTAGAGTGCTGAATTAATGAGGACATGGCAGCTTTAAAATAATCAATTTATGTAAAGAGATACCTACACACCAGTAGATAGAATTCCAAATTTAATTACTTGATCACAGGCCACCTGAGCTAGAGCATCCACATTCAACACTGTAATATGATGTTAAATGTTCGTTCCAGTTACAAAATACAATATTAGGCTTGAAGCATACACAGCTGTGTGGAGTTCAACAGGCTGAAACTGGTAATCAATGATAATCATTAAAGCCAAATATGTCAACTCCCCAGCAGGTTTTTTTCCCTTCTAACTCATTATTCTCCACATACTTCAAGAGATTTCCATTATACTACAAGAAAAAAAAGAAAAAAAAAAAAAAAAAGAAAAAAAACACCAAAAAACTCCAGTTATCTTACATGACTATGGGCAAGAAAATGAGTAAGATGAAGTCATCTCTCTCTCAGGCTCTGCGGAAACCTAGAGGCGGGTCCAGCTTAGGTTGGTGGATGCCAGTAGAATTTTAAAGGCCTGGAATTTTACTCTCTGAAAATATAGGCTTAAAGCTTTGCCAGAAATGACACCCAAATAAAAACTTATTTTTGCAAAGCGATAGTTATTTGCAAATGTAGTGGTGAAATGTATTCAGTGTCTGTAGAGATGGCTTCTTATACTGTCTGGACTGTACAGTAAACTTTTGGATGATTTTTCTTAGCCTCCTGAAAAACCAGCAAGCTAAACTGAGGTGTATTCTTGTTAGTTGAAATAAAATAAAATGGGCAATGACTTATAAGATGAACAATGAATACCAAATAATTTTCACAAAAGATTGCTTTTATTTTGATAGCAAAAATGTGTAGTTCAGTAAAATGGAATTGTGCCATCAAAAATTTACTGGGAACTAAATAGATAAAATGTAGTTTTGATTTTGAAGGAAACCAGTAATTTGGCAAATGGCTTTCACATTTTAAGAGTCAACTAAAGTTAGTCCTAACTTTAGTACTAACTTGAAATTAAGTGAAATCTGTCCTTATTTAATAATTTTCAAAAGGAAAATGAGCTCACAATATGTTTACTGCTTTTCATATTTAAAGTCTCTGCAACTACAAGTGTAAACTACATTTACTTCAGAGCTTTCTTTCTTATTTGAAATATAAACGAGTCTGACTGCATTAAACTAGACAGCATCTAGATATAAACTATTGAGACAGATTGAAATGACAGGAAAGCCAGAGGTTAGGCATCCAAATCTGGGAGCCTGCTGCCGTCCACATTTCCAGGATTACCACCGTTTGCATGTCTACCTTCAAAATTCAGGGAATTATAGATATCTTTTCTTCTAGAACTACTCTTTGCTCCTGGAAATAGAGCTTTACCAAATTTATTCTTGGATACCCAGATATTTGGGAAAATAAAAAGAAGCATCAACACTATTTTTTTTTTTTTTTTTTTTTTTCATATTTAGTAGTTACTTGATAAATCTTAAAGGATTTATCTTATTTCTTAATCATCCTATCAGGGAAGGAAATAGGTGGCACAGTCAAAGGGATAATTGAAGAGAGTTTGATGATTACTATTTGGTGGTAGGCAGTATGTAGGAAGCAACAGGAAATGGTGAATCACCCAGGGCCTGGCCACAACTGGAAAACATTAGTGCCCCTAAACCTGAAGGAGCTATTACAAGAATCCCGAATCCAGAGAGAGCCTGCAGGATAGAAGCCTGCTGGCAAAGTTGGCCCCTCAGATGGAGTACTGCAGCTGATATTAAATGTCACCCAGAAATCTGTTTGCATGCCTTCTAATCTCCTTGTGTTGCCTCCCATTGGTCAAATGTAATGAGAAGATGAAGCAAAGCACATGGGTCTTGGTGGATGAAATCCATCGAAGTCAACCTAAAGGAACACAGGCCATAGAGGAGAAATGACCAGAGTAGATCTAGCAGAACACATCTAACTCTGTTTCTTACTAGTTGTGATTTAACTTCTCTGTATCTTAGTTTCCTAAAAACTATACTGAATTAATAAACATAAAGCACTTAGAACAATGTCTGGCTCAGTAGGTGTTAATTGTTATTTTTTATCATATATCAATGTAGGTGCAATTAGGTTGTGTGGGTGTGCAGCATCTGAAAGTAATTTTTCTGTCTTATGTTCCTGTATGTGTGTGTGTGTGTGTGTGTGTGTGTGTGTTTTACTACTAATATTGCTATAGGAAATGTCACTTGCCTAAAAGATCGCTAAAGATTTAAAATAATCTGCAGCTGTCCCTCAAAATGTAAGTCGCGTGCCATTTTCCTGAAACGTAGAGTGAGTTCTAGAACAAATATGTGAGAGACTCAAGTTGACTTCCCTTAATCACCGTTGAGATTCCCGTTCTATAGCCTTTTGTGCTTGGGTATCTCCTAACCTTTCTCCAGTGTATCCTCCACTTCTCTATTAAATACCTGTTTTTCAAGAGGAATGTACAGAGGGCCATTTAGTCAAGAGGGAACAATACATAAACCAAAGAGATTTAAATATAATAGTGAAATTTCAGGTCTCTGTTTCAGCTGTTAGCTTGGCAGTTGGGCATAACATTTTTCTGCTGTGTTATAAAGCTTACTGCGGACAAAATTTACATATTGTAGCTCTTTGTTATTTTTGGTGTTCCCATTTAGAGACCCTCTGGCATATCTGCAAATACCACTAAAACTAAAAATGTATATATAAGATGCATAAAACAATTTTAATTTGGTGATAATTTTTTTCAAAGAAAATAATTTGCTGGTTTGTTTGTGTATTTATTTATATTTAATAAATTGTTGAGAATTATTGCTTAGGTTGAAGCCAGAGAAAAAGCAAAACTTGCCCGAATTCTAAGTTCTGAACGATTGGCTAGTTTCACTCTGTTTAGCTTAGTCACCTCTCCTGCACCCACAGTTCAATGTGGGGAATTCAGAAACGTATTGCTGAGAAATTTTAAATTGTTGTACATGATGGTCTGTGGCAGTTGCTTTTGAATAAAGAGTGGAATCAAATACTGTATTAAAATTCTAAAAACCAATTTAACTGTTTCACAGCTATTTAATCCTTCAAATAAGGGAAGTTCAGATAGGTATTAGACGTATCAGGATGATTACTTTGTAAGTTTTAGTCTAATCACTATGCTGCACACCTGAAACTAGTGTAATATTGTATGTCAACTGTAATTGAAAAATAAAAATATATATAAAAAAGCAACAGCTAGTGCTTCTCTGCTAGATAATGGGAGGCTGGGAGAGAATAAGGAGAAGCGTATAGGAAGAACATAACATTTAATGTTTAGCAATAAAGAGCATTGACAAAAAGGTGCCAATTGTATCTTGGATTTCAGGTTTGGCTTAATTTGTTATCTGTTGTTGTTTTTTCTGTTTTTTGTTCTGATGAGTTGTAATCTATAACAGATCATTAGAATCAGAATTATCAAGACACTAGAAGAGTCCCAAGGCATCACCTAGTTCAATGAATGTGTTTCCTAGATGAGAGAAAGCACCCAGAGAAGTTAAGTAATGTCTGTCCATTCAGCCAAGTGGTGGCAGCTGAACTTCCATATCCTCACTTCAGCCTAGTGCCCTTAAAAGGAAAATCTCATAAAATATTTTTAAACCCTAAGTTTTTAGTCTTCCCAATAAAAATAAATTTCAGCATCATTTAAAATGTTGGCTACTGCTTTTGAGTGAATAAAATGCAATTTCACAAAGTGCTTTACTTGGGTGTAAACTATCTCTTTCTGAGTCTGATTTTATGTCAGATTACCTCAGTAATTTTTCTTGTTTTATGAATATGAACACTGTTATACACACTTAGCTTCAATTTTCTTACTTTCTACTGAAGTAGTTCTTGCTAAAGTTTTCTAAATTGAGCTTAACCTATCCTTTTTGTGTTCAAAGTAATGAAGAGCAACAAGTAGACATCTGGCAGCTCTCCCTTGTCTCAAGTCATTAACTATATCTCCATTCTTAGATACATATTGATCTTATTTTTTAACTTAATACAATCTTCTTGCACAAAAGATTCTCAAAAATATTTACGATCGGTCATTTTGCCTTTGCTAACCAGATATGTCTTCCCTGTTTCTCCTGCTCTCCTGCCCACACCAATCTTCCCCACAATGTGTAAACACCAGACCCATCTATTCCTCCCCAGTACAATGAACCATATAACCTCTGGAACACTGACTCTCATGCTAATTCCACATCATTAGTTCTTACTAATCCCTCAAAACACAAAATTAAACATGAAAAATATAGTTCACTCTTCCAATATTTTTTTTCCTTTTTGTCTAAACATAACTTTATTTCCAAAATAATAATCATAAATAATTTGTCTTTTACATAATTTTAAATTACACTCAAAATGCCTTCACATTATTGGTCTCAATTGATTATTTCTTCTTTTCCACTAGATTTATATTCAAGATTCAGCCATGCTGCTTCTTTCTATACAGCTCAGCCCAAATCCATTCCATTCAACATCCTTCTATATTTCCTATTCCTACTTTGATGTCTCTTATACTTAATTTAGATTGCTCCCCAGGACTCCTGATGTATATGTCTTCAAAGTATCTTTATCTCTTTTCAAATGGAATCCTATGTTGAACATAAGATAATATTTTTTGCTATTGTTCATCAATGATATGCCACTAGATTTTACTTGTACTGATTTTTTTGTCCAAATAAATTTGGTTTAACACCAGATACATACATATATATCTCCAGGTATACGTATTCCAGATATATGTATATCCAGATATACGTGTATAATTAAATATAATATGTATTATGTAATACAATGTAATTAAATATATACTGTAATCTCATATATATTATGTACATGATCAGATAGATAAAAAGATATATTTAGACTAGAGCAATGCTTTCCTGGCGAAGGGTTTTTTCATTTAGTTTATGGAACACAATACTAAATCTTAGTTTAAAACAGTGTTCTTATACTTTTTGATGTGGGTACCTAACTAATATATAGTCATAGCTGCATTCAAGGAATTTTCCACAAGATTTTCTGCATCTCCCATTTAGTCAAGAATCCCTAGTGATGTGACACATATTACTTACTATCTAATTTCCTAGCCCTAATAAAAATTTAGGGCTATATATAAATAGGCTTCCATCTACAATCTCCCAACTCAATCATTGAAAGGCTTAGTTGACCAGCTGGGTCAGTTTTGTTGACACTGGTTTTGCTTTCACTTTAACCAGTGTGACTTCAATAAACTTATTTATGTCTCTCCCTTTGTAAAAAACTTTTTATTTTGAGAAAACTGTAAATTCATATGAGTTTGTAAAAAATAACATAGAGAGATCCTATATATTCCTCACCCAGTTTCCTCCAATGGTAATATCTTTCATATTCATAGTACAATAACATAACCAGGAAACTGATATTGATACAATCTAGAAAACTGATAATGATACAATCCACGAACTTTATTCAGAATTCACTAGTTTCACAGGCACCCACGTGTGTGTATGTGTGTGTATTTAGCTCTATGCTACCTGTCGGATATATTTTGTATTTTGATCCCATAACCTGTAATTTTTTTTCTAATATATATTCATTATTTTCATTAAAATCTGGCTATTGACACATTCTCCGGTCAATACCAGCCTACACTAATCATTGCACTTCCCTTACCAAATATATGTGTATATACTGCACAATAATACACTTAAATTTTGCCTCATGGTTCTTTGCTGTTCTTATTTCACATGTCTCTAGGTTTTGGTTTGAATTACATACACTACCACATGAAAAGTCTTCTTTTTATTTTAGTATGGTATCCAGGATTGTGTTAGGTGCACAAGAGTGCTGGGTAAATCCTATTTGTGGCATAGAAAAATTGCTTCACTAATGATGAATGAGTTATCTGTGTCAGGGTTTTTCTGAAACTCTTGGTTCCAGGCTTCTAGTAGGGCAAATTCAGAACATTCTTGGGCAACTCTTAGGAGAGTTTAATGAATATCCAACTTAGGTAATTACCTGTGTTTGTTTCTGAGTTATTTTTATGGATGCTTTCTAAAGTGATAAACCTGTGATTCTGTGGTATATATTTACTATTTATGAATAAATCTGGACAAAAGTAAATACGCATTTATTAAAAATATCATAAATCAGCAAGAAAGTCTACATTTTAAAAGGTAAGGTGTCTGTTTTTTCAACAATTTAGTGATTGTTAAACCCAACTAATGCCTGGAAATGCCTCATTCCATTATTTTTGGCTCAGAAATGAGATTCCATAAATATTCTGTGGAGTTATCCTATGCATTGTTGAGCTTTTGCACATTACAAAGAGTCAGTAATGGTAGTATTTAAAATGCCTGTCTAACAAAACCAAAAAATCAAATTGAACTTGAAATCACTGGGCAATTGGGAAAATATAGAGTATTAATCAATTGGCATTGTACTATCGAATAGTGGCACAAATAGTAGATGATTTGAAAATAAAAATAGATTATTTTCAAAACTTTCAAGTAGATGATTTTTTTAAAAGAGAAATCCCTTTAATGAGGACATTGATACCATGATAACTGATTCAACCCACGAGACTGTGTCTGTATCATTTTGCTTTGAGTAGAAGTGGTTAGCCATATTCAAACAATGGTATGTGATTAGACAATGTGGATCTGAGACACTGACCAGTAACCACATATGAGGGAGCCTGGCTAGTAAGGAAATAGCAATGATAGTGAGGGGTGCACAAGCTAAAAAAGTCATTCCCTTTTGGTTCCGAGCTTAGTTACACATCACATAAATTGTCTGATGCAAGGAAAATTTGCAATAAGCCTACCTGTGCAAGTGAGTTAGAATTTATTTCTGTAAAGAGTTAAAATGAATTCTTATTGCAATACATTTTGACAAGTTTTAAAAATTCTGTTATCCATGACTCTGATACTGATTCTATTTTAACAATTCCTTCAATTCACAGAGAAAAGCAACTTTCTGACACTCCATGCTTCTGGCCTTTTTCATTAATGTGGCATCATAAGGTTACTTTATTCAGACCAGTAACTCTCGATACTGTTGTTACGTTGGAACAATCTGGGCACTCTTTAACAATACCAATGAGTTACAGATTATGATTAAATTATTCTAGAGTAGAGCTGGAGTTTTTAAGATTTTATAATAGAACATTATAGTATTAAAAGGATAGAGAAAATAGTATAATGAACCCTCATGTGCCCATTATGTTCAATATTTGTTAACTCGTGGTCAATCTTAACTCATTATACCATCTTTCTCTTCCCTCACTTTGTCCCAATTATTTGAAAACAAATCTCAAATATCTTATCATTTTATCTGGACATTGGTATTTTTTAAAAGCACCCAAGTGATTCTAAGTACAACATTGAGAACTATCAGTTTAGAAAATTCTTGTTTCTAGGTTGAAACATTCTAAGAAGCAGGGACTCTATATTCTAAACAACTTCACCCTTTTCTTCCCATAGAGAGAAATGTCACAATAAAAAATTACTGATTTACTAGAAATGGCCATTTGTATGTCTGTGTTTATCCCTGAGACCCATTATCCTTTCCTGTGCTGTATAGTACCATAGCCGTTAGCCACAGAGTTCATTTTAACTAAAATTTAAAAATCAGGTTTTCAATATCACTAACCACGTTCCAACTACTCTGTAGTCATATGTAGCCACTTGCTATAGTAAACATGGCAGATATAGAACATTTCCATGTGTTAGAAAGTACCATTGAACAGAGCTTCTACATAAAAGGACAAAGTTTCTTAGTCTTCTCCTACTAAAGAGTCATCAAGGATGGGAACCTCCTTGATTGGAGAAAGAGATTATGAGAATTAAATACCACATGAAGCCAGGAACAGTTACAAATATAACCATAACAGTTGAAGCATATCTGAAAGTAAGAAGCTTTATTTTGCTAAAACTTTTTGGATAAATGTTTGGTTTACTCAACCAAATAGTTACTTAAGTAAAGCACATTCATGGTTTTGAAGAGGCCAAAGTGTATCCTCAAATAATTATTATAAATCTGATATTTGGGCAGTTATCAAAAAGCAAAATCAGAGATATTGAATTATAAATAAAAATTAAAATGAAGTAAAACACAACATAACAGTGGGTACAAATGTAAAAAAAAAAAGTAGAATTTTGGAAGTGGGAAGGCAAACAATGAAAGCATATTAAAAAATGTAAGGTCAACTAGGGAGATTCTTCCAGGCCTCTTGAGGAATAAGGAGGAGATCATTTTTCTGGGAAAGGATGGGGAAGATGCCAGGAATTAGTCTAGATTTTCCAGGGGGAAAGTATGAAAACGTAATAAAATTGGACAGTGGCAATTAATGATTTCATATATATATATATATATACTTTTTTTTTTTTTTTTTTTTTTTAAAGCCTCTTAAAATATTTGGTTTTTTTAAACTCCCTGGTTTGAAGTCCAGAATTGCAAATAAGGTAGTTGACAAACAGAAGAGTCTACTAGGGAAGATTTTTAACTAAGAAGAAAATGAGGATGAAGTATTCATCTTGGCATTAGAAAAGAAGAAATTCATAGAAGAGTGACATATAGGGAGTCTTACGTATGTACTATGAAACATCTGGGCCGGTTTGGCCGTCACCATGCATTACCCAGTTAAGCTGACACAACCACAGTTTTGATTACGTGGGAAGCAGGAGGACTATTCACCAGTGGGTTCATTTTTAGTAGAGATTAACTGGTAATTCATTGATGATTGAACTGCTGGTAATTAACGGGAGAAAAGGCAATATTAACACTGCATATGAAGTTAAGCAAAGATACCACTGGATACATGTGTGTTGGAATTTATGAGTTGAGAGCATACATTAAAGTGTGAAAATGTAGAAAAATGTTAATGATTTCATTCAGGCTATTTTAGAACTACCACTAAAAAACAAATAAATATATTATAGCACTGGATTAGGCCTGTGCAAGTGTCCAGGCATGTCTTATTCTTTTTCAGAGGTTTTAGAACAGAAGCCGGCCAGCCCAAATAAAATTTGCAATAAAGTTTTATCGGCAGTGTAGAAGAAGAGTGAGGAAAACATTTCAGTAGTTTTCAGTAAGTAAAGTTGATGATCTGCTTTTCTATTGAAAATTTGCTCAAAAGGCATTGGTGGCCATTGGTGTGTAAATGTGTGGATGTGGTAATCTATGTTATTCATTTTTTTAAAACTTTAGATGAAGAAATCTTTGTTTTTCTCAATTTAAAAAAAAGTGTGCTTTTTTTCATGGACAGAAAGTAGAGACAAGATCTTATGTATTTATTTTACAGGAACCACTTAGAAGAAATAGTCTGCATATGCAAGGTATCTCTTAAAAAAAGCATCACTAATTAAAGTATGTTCATTAAATAAAGTGGTTAAATGCATGTTAGTACACATGTGACTTCCATATTGAATAGTTTTAACCTGAAAACTCAGGAATTGAGAAAACCAAACTAAACCAATAGGAAATTTAAATACGTTATTCAAAGTGAATAGAATAAAGTGGATCCATAATTTATCTGTGTCGTAAGGAGGTGCTGAATTAGGGAGAGGCTGCTTAACACAAGAGTCATAGGCCGAATATTATTAAGAGCTTTTCTTCATTAGGTAGTTGTACTATTCTCAGGGCAGATATAAATATTCTCGCACATTTTCTCTAAACTTTCTCTCTCTCTCTCTCTCTCTCTCTCTCTCTCTCTCTCTCTCTCTATATATATATATATATATATATATATATGTGTGTATATATATATATATATATACACATATATATGTGTATACATATATATATACATATATATGTGTATACATATATATATATATGTATACATATATACATACATACATATAATCTTTCTCATCTTACATTTTCTAATAGATTTACACTTCGTTTTGAATCACCTATTTATCTTAGGAAATAGCCTTAGTATTTTAGATCAAGTTGAATTCCTTAGAAACACGTAGTTCAGAGAAGAACTATTTAGATAAATGGTAATTAGTGTCAAATTGCAGCCTATCCTTCCCCTGTTCCTGGGCATACACACCAATGCAATAGTATTTCAATGGTATTATAATTCACAAGCTCAGACATAATTCACTGAATGCCTACTATGTGCCAGGGACTTGGTTCTGTGCTGCGAGTACTCTAAGATGAACAGAATACCCTGGAATTTCTGGAAAGGTCCACACCACAGTGGCAAAGACAAAGATGGAAGCAACTGGATGTAACAGTATGATAGAGGATATAATAATGTAGCAAAGGTGATGAATATATACAGAGAAATCCTGGAAAGTTTCAGAAATGATGACACCTGACTCAATTTCTCTCATTTCTTACTTTCCATTCCTAAAGTCATGCATTCATGAAAATCTGTTAGACTGTGACTTGGATCAAATCAACTTTGGAAAAAAAAAAAAGGATCCTTGTTGATATGAAATACGGGGGGGGCGGTTCCCAGAATCGTGCACAACATTTGTTTCTAGGGCATTCTTGTTCAGATCCTCAGCTTTTATGATTTAAGCATTCCTTTGTCTTATGCACCAGCGTTTGTGGGCAGTAATTGATCGTAGGTGGCTAAACTTTGTGATTCAAAAATTTTATTCCCAGGACGTCCTATGATAAAAATAGACGGAAAGGTAAGAGATTTTGCTAGCTGGTAAAATATGCTGTATTAGTTTTGGCATGAAATCAATGTCATCTTGATAAGGCAAGGGAGGATTAGGCCCATGGGAGACATTGTAGAGTACATTTATATAGGCATGACTGTGACGTTATAAACTCTCCCATATTTCAAGTACTGACTTTAGATGAATATTGTGAAACAAGTAAAATGACTTTTCGCCCTTCACCAGTTTCCCTTCTTTGGTCTTCCTGGCATTTCTCTCCATCTTTATCTTGAGAGCTGTTAAGACTTTCCTGCAGGCCTATTCAAGCACATTCACAGAATGTCAGAATTGGAAGGGATTCTAGAATTTATCAAACCCACCCATTCAATCTTAAAGATGAAAAAACTTAGGCTTAGAGAGTGGCACCCCTAAAATAGTGTATGCAGAGCTGGGACTAATACTTTTCAATTCAGTATGTTTCTCTTATTTCCATAATCTGCTGTTTGAGAATGTGATCCCTTTTATTTATTAAGATGTCAGCTGGAATTTTCCTTTTGAGAATTGCTCAACTGGTCACTTTCTACAATAATGGTAAGGATGGCATATAGAGCTACTTCCCTAGACTGGCAGTATTATAATTTAATTACCACAGTGCATTTGATTTGAGTGAATACTGAAGGTTAGTTAGCTGAATTTTTAAAATTTTATTAGGAAGGGAGACAATTTCTGTTGACATGATCCTAATGTTTTGCTTGCAACATTTACTTCCTGGCAGAAGCAATCATGTATTGAAGAGTAACAATTTGGTCCATTCTGGATTTGATACCCATTCTTCAAACTCACTTGGAAAATTTGAACATTAAAAAATATCATATCAGTGATTAATATGACAATTAAATCTACAGTGTTATACTTGAAATTACTCATGATTTGCAGTTTGAGAGTTTGCCTGTATTGCAAGTGCTTCCTCTAAATTCTAGACATCTTATTTGAATCCTTGTGTTTCATCACTTTTGTTTTATTATTCCTTCAATTATTTTCCTAAAGATATTCAGTGTTACCAATTAATTAGTATGCTTTTTTCCCCCTCTTAATTTTGGGTAATGCCAGTTTTCTTTTCTCATTTTCTTTTCTCTGGGTTATTCTGGAAATGTATGTGGAGGAAATCATATCAATTCATAAATTTGACTATAATAAATCACATGGGTTTGATTTGCCAAAATATATAACTTTGTCTTGAACATTTAGAGTGTGGTTAGAAGGAAGCCTGAACTGTAAGAAAAGGTTTTTTTGTGTGTGATGTCCACTTAACTAATAAATCTGTCATCACTGACTGGTTTCCATTTCCTCGGAAATAAACAAATCACTATTAAGTCCTTTGAAGCAGGAGACTGCCAGGAAACACAAAAGTCACTTTTGCTTCATCCTCCAAGATAAAGTATTTAATAAGTGGAAATGAGATGCAACAGAAGGAGCCGTGGGGTCTTTACACCTGCTAGAAAGTCCAGCAGCTCTCCACAGAGCAGGAATTCAAACAAACCTCAAACCTTGACGTTCAGCAAGAGTGCGGAGAGGAAGCCAAGAATAAACTCTGCAGGGCCCTTGGAAATTTCTTAAGTAGAAAGCCTGAATTGTGGGAACATAGGAAATTTTAAGAGGAAAGGTTAAGAATCTGGAGGTCTGTACCTCCCAACTGAATTAGCTCTCTATAGTTACTTTGTCTTTAGATTATTTTATATTCTACTTTAAATCAAATGGTAATTGATCCTTTATAAGAACTTTTATTAGAAAGGCATGGTCTTGTTTAAGGAGTAAACATCATTGATTGGTGAGGGCTTCTTTGTTTGTTTGTTTGCTTATTTAATCTCCTAGAATTTCAGATTTATGTCTTGTTTTTATGTATATCAATCAAAATAAATGAGCTCCTTTAAAGTAAATTCCCATCCATTCTAATTAGCAATCCACTAGGAAAATACAAGTTCACATAAAAGGCAGGGCAAAAATTGAGAAGCCAAATGCCAAAACTCCTTAGAAAGACCAAACATCAAATAAGGTACAAAGGAAATAAATAGATATTAAAATGAAAACTGAAAGTGTACCCCAAAATGAAATTTCTGTTTTTCTTACACTTGGTTTACACCCTTTATTTTTGATTAAGGAATATATTTGTCTCAATAACAGAGCTAATCTCTCTTAACCTGTCTCCTTTATCTGCAGTGATTTTCTCTTCGAGCATCAATAACTGTGGTTAGTATTGTTTTAACAATCATAATGTTAAAAGAAAAAAATATCCAAACGCTCGAGCTGAACTAAAATTTTTATTTGAACGGAAATTTTTCTTTATCTCAAGATTTGATAAACTTCCTAACTCAGGTATATATTTTTTCAAGTAGATGATGTTGAAAGGACCAGGAGTGTAACTGGAGAGCTCAAGACAGCAAGTTATTTTATGTCTGCCAGTGGCTCAGTGAGCAGTCATGCCATTACTGTACTCATGCTTCTCATTGCCTGCCCTACACTAGTCCGTCCTCATTTCAAGGATGCCTGCACGGTGCAGTGATTTATAATAGTTCTGTCTTCAGAAAGTTTGCATATTCATTTTTTCTTTGAAAAACAAATTTAGTGCTATGCCAATCAGATATTTTCAAGATGATTGTAGAAATTTCTCTTGCTTGACAGTAACAGATTTGGCCACAAAATGAGCGTTATTTCATTTCATCATTTTGAACCTTGAATCTTTCTACTCATCAACTTTCTTATCAATAAATGTATAATTATATTGGTTTTCAGATTCCTGATACTTTTCAACAAAATACAGTTTGTGGCTGTGAAAGAGAATCACACCCGTATGCTCTGGATGGCTTTCGTAATTGGGAACTATCATGGGAAAGTTGATATCTTATCCACAAGTATAGCTTTGGTTATTTACAGATGTGGGACTGACTTCTATGCTCGTATATTGGGGCCGCAAATAATTTACGTCTCTGAATTATTCGATAAAACGGTATATAGGCCTTTTAATTCTAGGGCTTCTGTTCTCAAAGTATTGATAATACTTTAGACTTTGACCTCTAGAATATGAAGAATTCATTGTCTCTTAGGCTATTACATTCTAATTATGGGAAATACTGATGGTTTAAAGGATCTGTGCTTTTAAATTTTCATATGTACTACATTCAATCGTAAATCTTTGGGGTAGTTTCATTCTTTATAAATCTCAGGATGAAATACAATATATTACCAAAAATACTCTCAGTCACGGCACTGCATGGATATTAAAGAGGATGTGGAAAAAGTTTGAAGGAATGGGGGCTTGCTTCATTGTTCTAAGCCAAAAATATCAAAATTTGGCTTATAAGACGATGGAAACTAAAAGTCTGCTTATTCCTATAGGGGATTAATGCATTACTCAACCTTGAAAAATTACATTGCCTGGCAACTACAAAATATGTTTAATTTTCCCAGTCCTATCTTTATTCTTTCATTTTGAATCCAGTATCATTCAAAAGTTCTGATCTGCTGACAGTTAATATCTTATTAGAATGTTGTACAGCTGATATTTTCCTCATGCTATGAGAACTGTTTGATACATATGCTTTTTATTGATTATAAGTAGATTCAATATTTCTTTCCATATCTACTTAATTGCTTTAAGTTTTGGAAAATGGAGAACTGAAAAATACTAAAACTCAAACACTTCCCCAAAGAAAAAGTATCAGGTATTACATTAATGTGACACCCTTCTTTGAAGACTTCAAAGTTGCTACATATAGAATTCTCTAAATAATACTCTTTGGCTGATTTTATTTTTCCTTTTCATAAATAATCCAGAAGGCAAATAGCAGTAGTGATATTGATTTTCTGTTCTGGATTTTCTTAGTTAACGCCAAAAAAGAGAATAAATGGCAGTGTGGGGGAGCTGTAATCTTATCCTTTTTAATTTCAATGTGTAAGGATGGTCTTGTCTAAAATAAAAATAAAATGGTTAACTTTGCAAAGTTCTAACCATACAATTATTTCATTTTACCCTACTTAACTTGACTTGTTCCATTGCAGAATGCTATCTACATTATGTAATTAGATACAACTATGGTGGTAGTAGCACCTATATCTGCTACCCCAGCCAGTCATTATCTGTTAGTGGAAAATTTGTCCATTAGCTCAGGCTGGTAGAGTGGTGCGAATCATGCCAAAACCACAGGCTTAGGTTTTCTGACGTTAACTTCTTCAAGAAAACGATTTTCTTCTGTGGCTGTAGACTATGGCTCTAATCATTGCCAGCTATATAATAAATGCATTCTGTGTTACACAGGGAACTATGTGTGTTTGCCCAGCCATAAATGGAAAACCCATGTAAGAATGCCGCTTTGAAATGGTTGATCATATCTGTAGAATGATAGATTCATTTCCCTCACCCCTTCAGTCATTTATGATGTGCGTATTGACTGCCTCCCTTTGGCAAAGTGCTGTACTTCTAATAAAATGTATGGTAGATTTAAAAAGCAAAAACAGTCCAAAACTCAGGCCCCATATATTATGTAGGTGCCTATGTGACCAAGTCAATTTAATGAATGTATTAATGTGCTCACCAAGTAAGAAGAAGCTTGAAATAATTTGAATATTTCCCTTTCAAACCATGCTTATTATCTTAGCTCTAAGATCTCAGTTACAGATTACAACAAGTTTGATATGGAAAGAATATAGTCACTTACCAATAGAAAAGTTATCCATGTGTTTAGTGATCAGAGGTTACCAATTTCACATTCTGAACAACTGTTTAAGATTTCCCTTACCCTAATTTCTTAGTTTAGAAATGCAGTTTTGGATTTTTTTCTACTTGATCATTACAAGAATACCTCGCTAGTTTAACCCAATGCTTCCTTCTTCAGTGTTTTGTTTTGCTTCATTTTGTTTTGATTTTATGGAAGTGTGACCATTGATTTAAATATCCTTCAGTGATCACTGACTATGTGTCAAGTACACGCTGGAACTTTAAGGAAGGATCAGTTGTTCTTAAACTGGGGTGATTTTATTCCCCAGGAGACATTTACAGTATCTAGAGACAAATAATTGTCACAACTTGAAGGTGGGTGGAATGCTATTGGAATCTGTGGTTCCGAGCCAAGGATACTGCTAAACATCTTTTAATGCAGAGGAAAGCCCCCACAACAGAGTGATCTGGTCCAACATGCCAATAATGCCTGAACTGAGAAATCCTTGGGGGGAGGGAGGGAGAGGTGCAGAGGATCTAAAGAATAAGGTTAGTTTGCTGCTCTTCAGACACACCCATCTAATCCTTCTCTGATTAAAAGCTTCAAATTTATATACCCCATGTTGCTCACAGTCCACACTCTCTTGCTAATATTTTTTTTTTCCAATTCTCCAGTCTTCATGTGCTGGGCTTCAACCCCAGGAAAGCACTGCTTTCCGAAGGAAAGGACATTCTGTGCTCTTTTGTGTTTGTAACATTTTGTTCTGCCTATTTCCTTTGTCTGGAATACCCTTCTTTCTGCATCTACAGAAATTCCACTCATTCTTTAAGACCCAACCCAGATGACACTTCCTCCTTGAAACCATTCCTTACTCACCCTAGGAAAGGTATTCACTCCCTTCCTCTTGATAGTCTTGTAGCTTATTGTGCATCCTTTTATTTTTTGAATGAGTCATTTTGTATTAACATTATTTATTAACTCTTATCTCCTAAACTAGAGATTGAGTTGTTTGCTCCAAGTGCATAGGACAATGCTTGGCACAGTTTTGGTTCAAATATTTGATTAAAAAAATAAGTACCTGAATAATTGTACAAAGAGAATGGTTTAAATTGCATGGAACTTTTAAAAATAAATAAGTGTGATCTGATTTATTCTCAAGTGTTTAAAAATCTAGGTTTAGACTTAGGCATCCTTTGACATATAACAGACACAGATATGAATTTGCATTCCATGTACACACAGGAGAGTGCAAGATCACTTTTTTTTTCCTACTACTAATCCCTATACAGTACTTGCAAATAAACACATGGAAATTGCTTGCAAAACAGACGCAACATAGTGGTTTCTACACCACTCGTATCTTTAAACAACACTGCCTAGTGTATAAGTAAGTTTATATATTAAAAGTAAATTTAGAGGCTTCTGCTTCCAAAAAGATAGAATAAATTTATTTTTCTCATTTCCTTTCAGTAAGTACAACTGAAAGCACTGGACATTACATATAAAACAAATTTAAGGAGGTTCTGAAAATAAAGAGAAAAAGGAGGAACGGCTAGAGATGTGGAGACACAAGACATGACATGATGGGGAGTTCTCTGGGTTTTCTTTTGCTTTTTATGCCCCAGAGTTAGAGCTGAAGAAGCCAGCAGCTTCAAAACACAAACAAAGACGGCTCCAACAAAAGTCTGCTATCTTTAGGCTAAGGTCCAGGAAATGGGTAGCCCACAAAGCAAACTACGTTAAGACAACAACTGCTCTATTCAAGCAAACCAACGTTTGCTCTGTGAAAGACTCTTTTAAGAGGGTCAGGGAGGAGGTCCAAGATGACAGAGTAGATAAACACTGTGCCTGCTTCCTTCCAGGAACACATTAAAATTACAACTAAATGATAGGACAATCAACCTAAAGAACCATCTGAAGTCTGGCTGAACAGAAGTTTTATAACTAGAGATCTAAACAAGAAGCCACATCGAGACTGGTAGGAGTGGTGGGGATATGAAATGGGCTAGCCTCAAACCTCCACGTGTTGGTTAAGAGGGGCTATCTCAGCTGTGAAGGTTCCCCTGGAGGAGCAAGGGACCCTCGCACCACACCAGGTTTTCCAGCCCAGAGTACTGGTGCCAGGAAGAGGAACCCCCACATCTGGCTGTGAAGCACAGTGGGAATTCTGACTGTCTGGGTGGGACTTAAGGCTGTGGGAAACCCTCTTAAAGGACCTGCACACAGACTCACTCATTTGCAGGCACTTACCGTGGCCTCTGATGGAGGGATGGTGACTCGATGGAGGCATACAGGAGTTGGGGAGACAGACTTAGGTGTGTGTCCTAGGAGCAAGGCCTGGAAGATAGTTGCCATTTTCCCTGTGAGAGGTCTTCTTCCCATGTAGCCATCTTTCCTGTGTTGAGCCCTCCCCCACAGGCGAAATCTGAATCTGATTGGCCTGATGAGCTCCACTGCTCCACGCTGCTGACTCACTGAGACCCCACCCTACCCAACTCCCATAACACCTGGGCACTTTATCAAGTGAGCAGCCAGCCCTGCCCATATTGCACTTTTTCTTGGAAAACTATTGGAGCCTGTGGGCCCCAGGTGGGTAGTGACTGGCCTCAGTGTGCTCTGAGACTTTTGCTGAGTATCTCCAGGCTTAGCACTGGCACCAAACCAGAATCTACATTAACCTAGTGAAAATGACTCTCCTTCCCCTCTCCCCGAGACTCTGCCTCACCCATCTTACATACAACACGAGGCTGAACCTAAGGGAGAACCTTAAGCAAATGGCAGCAGGCCTCTGGGTGTCCTGGTTTTTGTAGACCTACCCCAGTCCTTGTTTCACAGTGTGGCCTTTCCCGTGTGTCTCCAAGTTTACTAGTATAGGTAGCGAACAACCATGTATCACTTCGTAGCTCCTATCAGGTCGTCCCTGATGGTCATAGGCAGTGGGCCTGCACAGGAGCTCCTCCCAAGAGGCCCCAGAACCAACATACCTGAAGGTTGACATCTGTCCACAGCAGAGCACTGCTCAATTAGCCCCACAAGTGGCACACACAAAGGGTGGTCTCAATAGGCACCAGTCTGCAGAGGCAAATCCCACTCAGTGGGGTAAGGCCCCTCCACAGCAGCCCGTAAGCTATTGACATGGCCAAACCCAACAGCCAATCAGCCTGTGGGTCACTACCATGCCAAGGCTCAACTATAACAGGAGGACACACACAACCCACACATGTTTTGTATGATTTTAGTCCTTTTAAATGTATTGATACTTGTATTATGGCCCGGTGCCTTGCTTTTTTAAACTTAACAATTTACCTTGGAGGGCTTTATATATTAATTCAGAATATACCTTTATCTCTTTATTTTTAATAACTTATTTAATCAGATACCCACTAATAGATATTTTGGTTGCTATCATTCTTTTTCTATTATGAAGAATTATGTATCTGCCCAAATGTATATCTCTGCACAAGAGAGGAGGTAGATAGCATAGATTCATTCTTCTTTTCAACAAATATTTCTTGAATGCCTACTATGTACTAGGCATATTTGAACACTTGAGATAAAGCAATAAAGAAAGCCAACCACATCTTTTTTAAATGGAGTTGATGTTCCATTAGAGAGAGACAAATGAAAAATAAATGCCAACATAAATATGTCCTTTATTTGTTACATAACTCCTATCCCCCTGGCGTTTCTTCTTGAATATAAATTTTATAACCAGTTACTTTACTGAGTTGTCTTATTGTTTCTCATATTTTTTTCAGTTCATTTCACGGGATTTGGGGGCATGCAATCATCCACCTAAAAATAACAATCACTTTGTTTCTCCCTTCCCATTTTTGTAACTCTGATTTGTTTTATCTAATACATTTGACTGTTATTTCTTGAACACTATTGATTAATAGAGGAGATTATGAAAATTTCTATCTTTTCCTGGCTTAAATTGAAACAATCTCATTTTACAGTTAAACCCAACACTGGCTTTTTATTTAACATGAATATTTATGTTAAGGAAATATCCCTCACTTTCTATTTCATTAAAATTCTTTATCAAATCAGATAATGAATTTTATCAAAATCCAGAAAAAGTTATCTATGGAGATGATCATTATTTTCTCCTTTGACATCACTTTGATGATTTGCATTAAGAGATTAATTAATATTGACTTATCCTTTCATTCCTGGAATAAACTATATTATGCTTTTAATGTGCAACTATATTTTATTTTGATATATAATCTTGCATCAACATTAATAAATGAGATTGATCTCACATTTTCTATTTCAGGTTTTGGTTTTTTAAAAAGGTTTTTATTAAAAAATATAGCTAACGTACAACATATCAGTTTCAGGTATACACCATAGTTGTTCAACATTTATATACCTAAAGAAGTGATCAACATAAGTCCTGACACCTGACACTGTACTATGCTATCACAGTACTATAAACTATATTTCCCATGCTAAACGTTATATCCCCCATTATAATTTAACAAGTGATCCCCTGACTAGTACTCACCTGGCACATAGCTATTACCATATTGTTGACTGCATTCCCTATGCTTTACTTTACATCCACATGACTATTTTGTAACAACCAATTTGTATTTCTTAATCCCCTCCCCTTTTGCACCCACACCATCAAACCCCCTCCTATCCACCAATGGTCAAAATGTTCTCTATATCTAAAAGTGTGTTTCTGTTTTGTTTGTGTGTTTACTTTATTCTTCAGATTCCACATACATGTGATATCACATTGCATCTGTCTTTCTCTGTCAATCATACTCCACTCAGCACAATATCCTCCAGGTCCATGTATGCCATTGTAGATGGCAAAATCCCATTTCCATCCCCAACTAAGTAATATTCCATTGCATGTATGTAGCACCTCCACTTTATCAATTCATTCAACAGGCACCCAGGCTGCCTCTACATCTTGGCCATTGTAAATAATGCTGCAATGAACATATGGATGCACAGATTCCTCTGGAAGTATTGCTTTGGGTTTCTTCGGATAAATACACAGAAGTGGTATTAATGGGTTCTACTTTATCACTTGTATTACCCTTTGTTTTAAAGTCTATTTTGTCTGGCGTAAGTATTGCTACTGCAGCTGTTTTTTTTTGTTTTTTTTTTCCATTTCCATTTTCATGAAATAACTTTTCCATCCCTTGGTCTTTCAATCTGAAGTAAGTCTCTTGCAGTATGCAATTTGGGTGAGGCAAGGTCTCAGTGAGTAAGCAGGGCAGAGCAGCAGAGTTCACCAGGCCAATCAGATTCAGATTTAGCCTCTGGGGTGGACTCAACACAGGTAAAATGGCGCCTGCCTGCATGACGCATGAAAGAAGCGCCCAATGTAGGCAAAATGAGGATTGCACCTCCAGTCCTCTACAACTCAGTCTCTTCCTATATGTCTCCAACGCCCCCAAAGTCGCCGTTCCTCTGCTGGAGCCCAGGGTGAGTGCCTGCGTGAGCCCTTTAAGAGGATATCTGGATTTCTCGCAGACTTCTGTCCCACCTCAACAGTCAGAATTCCTACTGTGTTTCACAGACAGAATTTGTAGGGGCTCATCTTCCCAGCACTAGTAGTCCATGCTTGGGAGCCTGGAGTGGGGGGTTGGGGTCCCTGACTCCTTCGTGGGAAAACTCTGTGGCCAAGATATTTCTCCTGATTTTCATCTGCCACATGTGAGTCTGGGACCAGCTTGTTTCATGTCTCCACCCCTCCTAATAGTCTCTACGTAGCTTTGTCTTTATATCTTTAGTTATAAAACTTCTATTCAGCTAGAATTCAAATGGTTCTCCAGGTTGATTGTTCTATAATTTAGTAATTTTGATGTGTACATGGGATGAGGCCAGCACAGCATTTATCTACTCCACAATCTTGGATCTCAGGCAAAGGTGAGGTAACCATTGATAAATTTCAATAACTTGAATGAATCACTGAAGCATTATGGCTAGTGAAAAAAAGCCAATTCCAAATGTTATAGACGGTATTGTTTTATTTATGTAACATTCTTGAAAGGAGAAAAATTATAGTAACAGAAAACAGATTAATAGTTGCTAGGAGTTAAAGAAGAGTTGGAAACCAGGGGAATTGGGTATGGATATAAAAGAATAGTAAGAAGGATCTTTATGGTAATGCAAATGTTCTGTATCTTGACTATTTCAGTGCCAATATTCTGATACTGTACAAGATTGTATACTTGATACTGTACAAAATTGCCATTGGGTAAAACTGGATAAGGGTACATTTCCATGTGCTGTTTTATTGTTTTAGTATTTCCTTGTGCTACTTTTGATTGCATGTGAATCAACAATTATCTCAAAATAAAAAGATTAATTTAGTAAAAAGTTAGGATGAATTAGTAGTTCTTTATAATATCTTTATATCTTTATTTAACTTTTTATGTGAGCCATGATATAGTTTATACTCAGACTAGATATGTTCTCTTCTAATGTAGAGATGTTAATGCTGCTTTCCAAAAAGGAGCTACATATTTTGGCTGAGAATAAAAGATCTCTTTACATAACTGGGGTTTACAGATGATGTCACAACATATGTTCTATGCCATTATGCCACATACATTTTCTTGAAAATATTGTAAATTACTTAGTGAGAGTATTTAGGAAATATAAGTAATTACACAGGAGTTTTACACTTTGTGACATGGTTCTAAAAAGGCATCCAAAGAATATCCTAGTCACAGCTAGTTCACCACAGGCACAGTTGACTCTTGAACAATGTGGGGGTGGTTTCCCTTGAACAGAAAATAAACATAACTGCAGTTGAAAATGAATTTTCAGAAAAGTAAAAAAAAAAAGAATTAATTGCTGAGAAGCCTATAGGTTCAAAGTAATTAAGGCCTAATACCCTATCATCATATCCAAAATTAATATCATACTATTAAAGATGATATTGTGCAAGCTGTTTAGATTCCTTGTTGGTAGAATCTAAGGGTGAGATGATAAGTTAATTGTTGGATGGATTCTAGATCACTCCTTCTTCCCAGGGTATGCTTGCAGATGTCCAGTGATCTTACATATTTTGGGGGGTTGGGATGAAATTACTAAGTAATCATGTAGGTCTATTAATGATGTGGTAACCCATGTAATTAAAGGCCTTGAGAATTTTGAAATCATGTATGGCTTTGAAGTTTTTAGATTAGGAAGGTATAAGCCATTAAATGATGCTCATAGTGTTCATTTCTCCTTTCTTTTTTTTATTTCTTTCAGTAGAATCTCTTTCAATATGGATTCAGAATAGAGTATTTAGACAAGACTGTCTTGAGCAATGGTTAAAAGCACAGATTCTAGTGGAAGATCCCTCAGGATTAAACTCTAACTCTGTGCTTTATGGTCTGTGTGACCTTGCATGTGCTACTGGACTTCTCTGTGCCTCAGTTTCCTTATTCCTGAAATGAAGACTTAATTGAGCATATAAATGTAAATGCTTATAACACAGGCTGGCACAGAAAAGGTACTACTTAAGAGGTAGCCATTATTATTATGTCAGTGTTAAGAATGCTATAGAAATTATAGTATATTATTAAAGAATTACTTTTTTAAGTGATTAGAAATGGTATTGTATCAGAAATTTTACCAGAGACAATAGCTTATCATAGTTGACCATCAGGATTATGCTAGAATTAATTGGTTTTTGTTCAGTGCCTACAATGCACTACTACTGATGATGCTATATTAAATGATTCCCGCCTTTAATTGCACAGGACAGGAGCATGATTTATTTATAGATACCAACATTAGACATTCCAAACCAATCTTTTCACTCTCCCTGTTTTGAAACCATCAATGGCTTTCTAGTATTAAGATAAAACATTCAGCATGGAAATCAAAGGCTGTCGCAGAATGGGCCTGTCCTTACCTCTCTTCTTTCCACACACCCTTCTAATTAGCGCTTCGAGATAGTTAGTGTTCCCACTATATTCCAGGTTCTCTGTCTTCTGTTCATTCTGATCTGAATGTGATTCATGATTTCTCCGTTAGACAAGCTTTTCTCCTGTCCCAATTCTGACTCACATTTGCCTTCTGTAAGATTCCTGCTTAACTAAAATCAAGCAGAAGGAGTGCTTCTCTTCCCTTCTCTTCACTTCACTTCTCTTTTCTTCTCAAACCACTATGGAAATCCCTCTGCTCTACCAGCACCTCTTTCATAGTATTGACTTATTTTTCAATCTGATTGCCTTTGCATTTAAAAGTGTAGAAAAGTACAAAGATGAAAATAATTGGCATCCATGCTTTTTATCTCCCTCTCCCTCTCCCTCGTTTTCTTCTCTCCAATGCTGTGATCTCTTCAAAGGTAGAAACAAGTTTTTACTCATCTTTGCATTGCTTCAGTGCCCTTCACAGTGTTGGCACCTAGAAAGCACTTAGTAAACATTTTATGAATAATTGCATTCATAGGAGATAACATTGGTTTGACATATTGTTGGAATAAAGAATTCCAGTATCATTTGAACATATGATACCTACCTTGATAGCATAGGAATATACTTTTAAAAGACAGAGTGAAAGCAACTTCAGAAGTACCTAGAACGCAGAGTAAAAAGTGTGGTAGGCTAAGTGATTATTGCAGTAATCTTAGCATAGTGTGCTGAAATTGACTAAGGTGTTGTTTGCCGTCTTGAAGGAAAATTACACAGAACATTGTGACTGATAGGTTGGGTGGGGGGGGCAGGTGAGGTGGAGAAAAGTAGAAAGAATCAAAATCCTTTATGGATTTTGAGCCTGGAAATGGGAAAACTGTTGTGCCTCTGATAGATAGGTTGGAAAAGGAAGCTGGTTTAGTTTTAGGGAAGAATTTAACTTGAAACCTGTTTTCTTGTAGGGGATGGAAGACAACAAAGTGGGAATACCCATTAGGAAGTTAGAAGAGGGAGATGGTGAGAGCTCTATTGCCATCCACCCTTACTTAGTGATGAGTCTCAAAACATTGATCTATATGCTTAGGCCTGTCTAGTCACCAACTTTGAGTTTAGAAATAATTGTTTTGCAAAATGTGAGTCCATCTCATTCCTTAATATCTGTAGTATTCTGATTTACCCATATTTTCCCATGATCCCATAGGCTGGGGTCCTAGCCTTTGCCATATCCCTTCCTTACCACTGTGATAGAACTTTTTTTTTCCTTCTTGAAAACATGTTACTTACCTTAGCCTGTCATTCAAGACACTTCATGGTCTCAACCTGTCTTTCTGGGATGATTCCATCATCTCTACCATCTGTACTCCATATCCCAGGTACTCATTGTTCTTTGCACTTACTAGTCAGTCTCTAAACTTAAGTTTTTGTTATTATTTTCTTTGTCACCTGGAAAGTTCTCTCCCGCCATCTCCCACTGTAGAAGCTCTGCCTTTTTTTTCAAGAACCATTGTAAATGTAATCTGTTCATGAAACTTCTTATGATTCCTAAATTTCATGTGATTGTTTTTCTTTGATTATCCAAAGATGTTTATATCTATCTTTCTTCTGGCACTACGCCTGTTCTTTGATGGTGTGAGTTATCTTTCTAAAAAATCCCTTTCCTGGTATCTCCACCACACACACACACAATTTTTATAATAATCTATTTAATGAATTACATGATATATTAGTTACCAATTTGCTAAGTTGTACCTATTCAGTAAGTATTTATTGAGTGGAATTTGCATGGCAATTGTCTCCTTGAAAAGGGTGAACTGTTAAGATATGGAAGTTCTTTATAGAAGGTAGCAACCTAAGGATTGCCCTTGGAGAATTCCCCACTTTGAGAGAGAAGAGCAAGGGGAACAGGAAGTCCAAAGAGATGGTGACTTGCTTAGGTTACTCAGGGAATTGTGGGAGGGTCTCCCTAGAGCCCAGGTCAACTGTGGCTTAGCTAGTGAACAACTTAATTTCATGTAAATCAGCTATTATTAATCATTTATAGAGTGAAACATTCCTGCTGCTATTTTATAGCCATACTGGCAAGTGGGTGCCAGAGGAAAAGGGAATTCCCTGGGTAACTAGACTCCAACCTCAAACCTCTTTACTTCCTCTGGATGATTAATTATGTTGCAAGCTTCTTAACAAAGGACCCTTGATTCAGATCCTGAAGTGCTAGGGTATTAATGCTGCAGCACTTTTGCTGCATCCTAGTTCAGTTAAATTTTTCTCAAAGCTGGTTCCTATTTCTGGCAGTAACTCTTCGGTTCTGGAACTTTAGTTCCAGCCAAAATAAACTGTTGTCTCAGGTCTCTATTTTTCCTGAAGCACCGTGGCATTTTTATGGAATGTGGAGACAGTTTTATGTAAGACTTTAATGGTAACAATAAAGGACCCAGATCTCCTTCTCTGGTCTGCTATCCTTTCCTCTCTATCCCGTAATATTATACAGCTTCCAAAAAGAGAGCCATCTTAAACCTTCCAAATGAAATCTGTCATTTATTTATTGTGTGATGTGATCCTCACTTGCCTGTTTTTATTCCTCATCCACAACAGCATAAAATTATTTTTTATGGGTAGTTGGTTATATTTTTAAAGAAAAAAAAAAAGCAGTTCCACTATATCATTATATGGTTCAAAATTGTCTCATTATTCAATTAAGTAATGCTAATAAAGTCTTAACTTTTATAGTAGCTGTACGCTATCTGTAAGCACCTGTTATTTATGCTATTGAGACGATAATTCAGAGAAGCAAATATTACATTAAATCTTAAAGACTTTTTAAATACAAGAGAGACAAAGCTTACCTATACACAATATTTTAAAAATATGTATTAATTTAATTAAAAAATACATGTCATAAGGATGAATGCGAATGCTATGGGATTATCTCTACCATGATAGAGTCATTAGGTTAATATTCAGTTTTTTGAAGGCCATATTTTCCCACTTCAATGAGAGGATAAAGGAAATTCTTCTGAGATTATTATGTTTTCATTATCTAAGTTTGTCTTATGAGCTCTTGAAAACATGGTTTGTAAATTGAGGAGTTTAAAAATAAAAGAGAGTTCTGAAGTCATGTCTTTATGAGAAGATAAGCTAATGCATACATGGTAATCCGAGAAAAAGTGACTGGTTTTCAAAGATAATTAAAAATTAAAAGTCCTATTTCTTTGTTAAATGGTTATCTTTCAAAATGAGAAATTATGTTCTAGAAATTTCAGGAAAATTGCAATTGTAAACTTTTCGTGGTTTCTTGTTGGCTATTACAAACAATTATAAATTCTCAGTCTTGTAGAATTGTCACTAGTATATAATAACTGTTCACAGCAGCTTTAATTTCATGTTCCATAAAATTGAGCTTCCTGTCTTTACATTTTAGAACCTATATCATGATCCTGGAGATTTTACTATGTTAATGCATACAAATTGCTAAGGAAAGGAAATAGTGTAATATGAGAAAACAAAGAAATTGAACCATCAAAGCGGACTTTTGCATAATAAGCAGAATCTTAGTGCTTGTTGAACTTAGCCATAGAATTTACTAAAACATATCTTTGAGCCATATGTCTGGAAATGTCTTACCATTTTAATGTTGAAAGCACAGAGACCACACTTATATACTATTATGGTTGGTTCGTGAGGCAAACCTGGATTATTGGTAAAAATAAGCAATGACAATGTTTTTCCAACATTTATTTATGTATGTGTAAGTATCACAGGTTTCTAGGAATCACATGATGATTTCATTTCTCAACAGAATCCTCAGTATTTTTAGAGTATAATCACTATCAGAAAAGACTTTACTTAAGCTAATGAAAACTTTCTTCTTATATAACTATTGAAATACCTAAATTAAAGATTTTTCTAAGATTTGATTCTTATTTATATGAACATTAGATAAAGTATAACTTTAGCCACGGTTTGTTTTACATAGTAAATGTATTTGTTATATCTATTTCTCGGTGTGTGTGCCCATCTATGTAAACACACAGAATGGGTAGATAATACTACATATAAACTGCATTTAGTGTGGCAAATATATTTTGACATATGCACAACACATTTAATATAATACCTTGAGGATAATAAAGTATCAATAAAGAGAAAACTCTTATTAAAAGCAATTATTATCTTAGAGAGGAAGGGGTAGCACAAATTCACTACATCATTCTTTCATACTCTGGATATTAATTTTATGTCAATGTGATTTATTTAAGTGAATAAAGCTTTCTCTTTTCATTATGAAAACCTTCCTATTTTCCATGGAGTGCTTTCTTTTAATAATGCATTGCTTTATAGCTAAGTGCACGATAGAACTCTGTAATATAATAAGCATTTGAAATATAATCACAAGTACAGTATTTTCAGTAGCCCAGGTCTTTAATAACATGGATTTTACTGAGTTTGACATCAAACTCAAGTTCAAATCTTTGCTATCTTATGAATACAGTCTCTTCTTCAGTTGAGAAATAGGACATTCCAGAGTGGAAAGAAGTAAGTGTATAGGTATGTGAAAAGGTGATAATAGAAAGCCAATGCCACTTTATTTGAGGTCTGGGGAAAAAGCAAATACGATTATATTGTGAAAATATATATTCAAAGTGCTCTAGAAACTTTGTCTCAGGTAAAACTTTCTCTTTATTTACAGGGAAATTTATAAAATACTGCCATATGTAGTATCTCATTTGTCCGTTTAAGAAATCTATTCTCAGTAAAATGAGAATAAAGGGATTACAACTATAAATTAACAGGGACGAGCACTGAAGTTTTTATGCCAAGGCTATTGTCATTTGCATTTCTAAAGCTATCAACAGAAAACTTAGTGTTTTAGTAAAAATGAATAAACACTTATTGTGTGGCTATTATTGTGTGTGAAGCTTAATTATAAACATTATTTTTCATTTCCAGTATTTCATAGTAAGTACCCATTAGGGAAGATCCCTTTTGATGTCATAATGAAATATAATCTTCAAAATAGGAAAGAAAAACCCTAGTATTGTTTAAAGTACATACACACAAGCATACAGTTAAATTCATGTAACACAAAATGCATGTGACACAAATATACTCATACACATTCCTCAGAATACAAGGTTTATATATGATTTTGTGTAGATAATTTTCCTTCTGTTTACTGTTTGTAAATCAACTCTTTCTAGAGATCAGATACTTTGAAAATTTTCCTTACTTTGTCTAGTACTTAAAATAGCATGATAGACAAGAAACCACGGGAGAAATCCTTTTGTCTTTGTTGACAAGCCTGACCATTCAGGTATTCTTTTGTCTTTTTCCAAACAATTCTTTACATTTTCTTTGTTTTAAGATGTAAGTTCCTTCAAATAATTTCAAGGCAGAAACATTTTAAGGAGCAAATAATTCCAATATCCTTCTTAAAAGAAAAATATTATTGCAGTTGTAGGAAATTTGGTGTTTCTTTTCACTGGTATGAGACCATTTCTATACTTTTAGTTTCCAATATTTGGATATTGAAGGCTGGTCCTTTTCTTCTTGCCCTAATTTTATTTTATGTTTTAGGTTTCATGAAGCTATTATTTCATTTAAACACCAAAACATTTAGATGAAACGATCACTGCTGGGTACGATACTAATCTATGATTAGCAATGGCACCCTATTTATATTGCATATGATTAAAAAGCCTTTTCACTTATTTATGACAACTCCTAGCCTTCTCTTTCCTTATAATGGCATTAACATAGCCTCTTTGCCCATTTTTGTGAATTGATTGTTTGATCAACACAGCGACAAGGGTTATTAATGAATCATAGGAAAATGTTGTCAGTTCCATAAATGAACTTTAGAATACTGCTTTAAATACTGTCATCTAATCATTAAGGTCATTCCCAGATTAGCTAGTCAGACCTCCTTAGTGTAACCTAACTTTCTTTTCTAGGAGGTAATCTCTGTAGAGATTGTTATCCCTGATTTTATAGTAGTTTCTGAATACCAGAATTTGGTTTGTGAAATAGTAAAGTGTCACAATGGTGGGCTGGGACCATTTAGTAGTGGCTTCAGGGAACCATTGTGAAATTTTCAGGAAGTTTGAGAGCCGGTTGACATCACCTTAATTTAGTGTCTTGAAATTCACTATGATGAGAATATTTACAACATAGAAAGTAGCAAATTATACAAATCAGAGCGTTTGTCTTCTCCTACCAGTGCATAACTAGGTATAATTCATTCTAAAACATTTATAAAGAGGATTCAAATATTGCATGATTGAAAATTTAAAAATCTAGAAGTGCTTTACATATGTACCAAAAATTTGCATGAATTTGTCTAAATGCACATGTGAACAATAATCACAAAATAAAATATTTCAAATGTTTAGAGTATAAATATATAGGTACTCACACACATACCAACATATACACACTTTTTATTTGGTGTTTCACTTAATTACACTCAGAAAAAAAATGTATACTTTAATTTTGACTCCACTTTTTAGTAGCAAAGCTATAAAAGAAAATATGAAAGAAATAAAATCATACAGACTAGCAAAACCCATATATTTTTTAACAGGAAACATAATTAAACCATGCTGATTGGCCAAAGAAATTATGAGCACAGCTGGGTCTTTTAAAATATGTATTGGTAGAAAGAGCAAGAAAATATAATCACTTTCTTTCTAAAATAAATTTTAACAAAAAAAATAAATAAAGATGTATTTCACTAAATGCTAGGTGTGAAATGACAGTTAACGATTCAAATAAAATTAAGAGACTAATAAATGTGATTTAGTAAAAATTTCAGTTAATTAAATCTTATCCATAATACATTTTAAGTTCAATAATATTACTAATAATAGGTGTATAGTATTAAATTGGTACTACATTTCAGATATACACATTTTAAATTATCTAATTTTCCTCTTTACAATAATCATATGTGCATTCTATCAATGGGGAATCGGAATTTCAAAAGACCACACAGTTAGTAAGTAGCAATAATGCATTTCCAACTTAGAATGGTTGGGTTCAAGCTCCTCCTACTTTCCCCAAGTCATTCTTCTTGTCTAAATATTTATAAGTTGTAAACAATATATAAAGCTGTGAAACTTATACAGCTTTAATTGTAACCACAATTCTGTTTTGTCAATGCAAAACTTTTAAAAATGTATACTATCATTAAGATTTTTTTCCATTGATTGAAAATTGTTGCAAGATAAGCAGAGGATATTCCCTGTGTGTGTATGTGCGGGAAAATTACAATTTAGGAGTATATTGTGTACAACACAGGTGTTGACTCACAGGCGTTAAATATAACACAAATTGTTGATACTTAAGACCATTCCCTTCCACAGTGTGATAGAAAACTGAATGCGATTTAATATCTATGCCTCATAGGTTTTGACACGTTTCAAAGCCTGTGCTCTATGAGATGTGAAAAAAAATTATTAAATTGTGAGTTTTGATGGAATGCCTCAATTTCATGTAAAATTACAGCCCATGAATTGTCTGGAAACCCTGGATGAAAGTTTCTCTCATCAACTTTACTCCATATCATTCATATGCTATCTATCTTGGTAGAAGATACTTCATATATATATATATATATATATATATATATATATATATATATATATATACATATGTACATATATACATATGTACATATATAAATATATTTAATACAAAAGTAATTGTGATCTTTTTCACACTTCAATGAAAATTACTTTCATAACATAATTCTTTTTGGGTTATATTCAAGTTAGTCTCTAAAATATGACTGCATAGATAATAATTGCATTTAAGTCTTTACGTTTCTATATCGAATGTGTAATGGTATTTAAGACTTTTAAAAAAGTGTTTAGAAGCTCCCTATATAGTTAGCAATTCTTAAGGCTTTATACAGAATGTTTCATATCGTATGTGGGATTAAAGGAAGGCTTCATAGGTAGATGGTTAGAGTCCGTTAGATATGCAAACATACACACATATCTTTCTATAATTGTCCCACATGAAATGGAGTGACAGTGATATTATTCAGGTATTTCCCATAAAGTGCTCAAAAATAAAACACAGTTTATACATCCCAAAACACCAAAATTAAATTAACAACAGCCATGATGTTATACCCAAAATGGCTACTTATAATTATTTGTGAATTTATTTTATGCAGCTTCTATCATCAACTTGATTGTAAGCACTTTAGGATAGATGCTTTCTTGTATTGACCCATTTCATAGCACATTACACAATAAACTATTCATGTACATAGACATGAGGTCTGATAAATGAATTCCCAACACATCCTGGAAAAAGTGCTGCATACCTCATTGCTGAATATCACTATGGTCACCTTCGAAGCACTCCCCTTGGGAAGCTATGTACACCAGTGCCTAGTCCATCCTTCAAAGCAATTTTGGAACTCTTTTTCTGGAATGGCCATCAGAGCTGTCATCATATTACCCTTGATGTCCTGAATGTCGTCAAAATGTCTTCCTTTCAAAGTTTCCTTTATCTTTGGGTAAAGGAAGAAGTCATTGATGCTAGATCAGGTGAGTAGGGAGGGTGTTCCAATACAGTTATTTGTTTACTGGCTAAAAACTCCCTCACAGACAGTGCCTTGTGAGCTGGTGCATTGTCGTGATGCAAGAGCCTTGAATTGTTGATGAAAAATTCAGGTCATTTAACTTTTTCATGCAGCCTTTTCAGCACTTCCAACTAGTAAACTTGGTTAACTGTTTGTCCAGTTGGTACAAATTCATAATGAATAATCCCTCTGATATCAAAAAAGGTTAGCAACATCATTGTAACAAGTTCGCGAACGTAATTGTCAGACCTCATAACACACTACGCTCTCAATATAGAGTATAGGGTATATTACCTGGTTTAAATATGGATTATAGCATCAATTGCCATGTAAATGATATTTTATTTTTGAGCCTCACAGTTCAACAAGATTTTCAGGTTCCAATACCCCGTTCACCACAGATAGGCAGATCCTAGAGTTCACTATTATTCTCTTCCTTTGTTCAAATGAAACTCTAAAATCAGTCTCTTTGGTCTTAACCTCTTCCTTCATCTCTCAGAATAACATTTATGAACTAAATGGAGGCCACATCTTTTACTCTGTTATTCATAATTTTTTAGACCATCGCAATCACTTTGGCTTCACTGGTCTTTGTCACCAACTACCTATATTCTTGCATATTCTTACAGCACAGGTCAGCAGTTCTTAACATTTTAATGTCAAAAATTCTTTTAAATTATTATTTCATCCCCCTACTCAGATTTCAGATCTTTTTCCAAGTACATTTTATTGCAGCTTTTCTGAACTCAAAATTAGTAGTAAATAATGAGAAGGAAAATGATATGACTTGTACATTTTGGGAACCTTCAGCAATTCTTTGTCATTTTCATATTATTATACTCAATATATTTACATCAGATTTATTGTTTTGGAAAATTAAGAAATCACACAACAAGTTGATTTAATGACCGAGTACTAATTTTATTTTGATTTTACTTTTTAGAAGCCAAGTACTCTTTAGTCAATATGAACAGAATTCTATTTGTGGCAAGAATTAAGTGGTGTTCCATAAATAAAGTTCTAAACTCTTAGACTTCTAATTGTGAAAATCCCTTTACAAAAATGATCACACATCAACTTTAACGCAGATAAGTCATCCTGACATTGTTTCCCCTCTTGCCAGTACAACTTCAATAGAGAAACAGATCACAAAGCATTTAATTCTACCAGCATCAATGAAAAAGAAGTTAGCTGCTGCTTAGTGCATGGGCCAGACCCCAAGTTGGTTGGGATTTTCCAGCTCTTTTTATTTTATTACTTTTATATATTATTTATTATTTTAATAATTTGTCTTTTATACTGGGAAATTAAAGCAAAATCAAATTATAAGTTATTTGGCATTGATCTTCCAATATGATTATGTGAGGTTAAAACAATACCTAAGTGGTTTACTTCTCAAATCCTTTATGTTAACAAAGTTGTATAGGTTGACAATATTTCCAAGCAGACAAATAAGAACAGTGTTTAAGACAGTGCGTTTATAATTGTTGTAAATACTTCTGATCTGATTTTTTTTTAACCAGTTTAAGAGTGTGAAACATTTTATATGCTCTGACATCAAGGCCGAATGTGACTCCTATTTACCTAAATCCATATACCTGGCTGCCAGGATTCTTTAAAGGAAAAGAAACACACACGCAAGAGCACTATCTGACTCCAGTTTATTGGGTATGCCAGGTTTGGTTAAGTTTCATTGAATTTCCCAATAAAACTTTCAGAGGAAACAAAAATTCATACATTGATCCCACTGGGCCTTGTAAAGTGTCACCTCAACAGTTTCATTGGAAAATTATAATTAAACCTTCAGCTTCATTTGTAGATGAGCCAAAAATAACACACAGATCATTTTAGAGATTCATCCATTTCTAATGTAAAATAGAAGGCTTCTAGTTACTGTGTAAATTTTAAACTTCCTAGGTTTTAGGTTGAGTTCTGTTTTCTGAAATCTGTCATTTTCAATTACTGAGGTCCTTAGATCACCGTCCTCCCCAAATATTGGCCAGAACTTGCAATTGATTATTGAGTGCTCACAATATGCAGATACTGTGCTAAATGATTTACTTAATTTAATACTCTTCACTTTAACTCTGTGTTAAAGATGAGGAAAAAGAATGTTAATGGTTGAATAAACAGAAAAGTGGCAGAGACAAAGCTCTTGACATCTGAGCCTGTGGCATCTTGGGTGATAAAAATTCTGTTTGTGTAATTTAGTTTCATAGCCATATGGAGTATCACAATTCAATGGTGGAACTCCTCAAATCCTTGCTTTATGAAAAAGCCACGCAGTGGGTAAGGATATTTAAGGAGTTCAGCAAATATATTTATGTCTATTTCTCTCGCTGAATGACAGGGGAGGCCGAGAAACATTGCCTGACAGTATATGACCTCTGATGAGCACTTTAGTCACTCTGTCTCATTTTTCTTATTTACTTTTCTCATTTTCTCATTTTTCTCATTTTTCTTATTCAAGTGGGAAAAAATGATTTGTAAGAATCTATTAAACCATTATTGGGTAAAGTAACTTATTGTACCTCTTATGTGCTTTGACGTATTATAGAAACATAATTAGTGTTGGCCAAAACACTTCTTGAACAGTTTTAATCAGCAGACAATCTAGATTTTGGCTTGAAGGAGGGTTGGTTGTAATATCAAGAACATGAGACATTCACACTAACTTCTGACTCAGGTTGTGTTTTCCGAGAGTTGTGTAACTTGGAGTTATGATGTCTTGTCTCAAATATTATCTGTATGTTCCCACCTGAGAGTCATTTTGCCCTTTAAAGGACATTGGCGATATCTGGAGACATTTTTGAATGTCACAACTGGGGTAAGGTTGGCAGATTCAGCCAATATAAATATAAGATGCTGGGTTAAATTTGAATTTCTGATCAAAGATCAACATTTTTAATATAAGTACGTCCTGTGCAATATTTAGGATATGCTTATACTAAAATACCATTCATTGTTTCTCTGGATTTTAAATTGAACTGGGAGTGCTGTATAGTATCTGGTAACATTAAAGTATGTTTGGGGATGGCTAGAGTCATCTACTGAGTAGAAGCCAAGGATGTTGCTAAACACCCTACTATTTCCAAGAAAGCCAGCACCATCCATTTATCTTGAATATGTTAATATTTCACTGGATATCAATGTAATAAGAATACAAATCTAATTAGTCCAAAATGTCAATAGTGCTGAAGGTGGAAATTATAATCTCTGTACAATCTGTTACTTCACTTGGTATAACATTCAATTTCTGAGGTTTTAAATTTTATAGTAGTGACACTGATTGGATACTTTTCTATCTGTTTAGCGTTATCATTATAGATATAAAATGGACGTAATTATACCAGTCCCTATATGCCTTACTTACAGGAAAGATGTGCAAAATTGCTTTGAAAAGTTAATATAAAGCAATAGTGGGTGATGCTTTCTCTTTTTTGAAGCCAAAGGTCATTTAAATTCTTGTGACAAGATTCCATAGGGTTATTACTGGAATCATAATCCATGACCAAATCATGAAAATGAAAGCTCCAGCAACAATTCAGAATTAGGTGTTTAGCATTATAGATATGAAGATGAATAAGACAAATTTCTTAATATTAAATTACCTAACACCTAGAATTCAGAGAAGCAAAGCAGACCTGAAGATAAATGAAAAGCTCAATAATTTACAGGAGTTACTTATTGCTATAAAAATACACTTAAGTCACTATGGTGACTTGCCAAAAAAGGCTCAGAACCATGGCATAAGCGCAAACCCTCACACTCTTAGAAGGTGTGTACTTGTCTTCCAGAATATAAAAGAAAAGTTTATGGACGCTCTCCTGTTACATGTCCAAGGGATTTACCAAACTTCTAGAATTGGCACTGAATTTCCTGGTGCCTCACTGCAGAAGGTGTATGGTGTTGTCTGATGTCTTAAGACATCTTAGTTTTTTTTGCCCTGCTGACAGTTGTAAATTAGAAATGTCACAATTCTGACCACTGCCAAGTTACCTATTGTCTCTAATTTCTGAAAGAGTTTCTTTCCGTCTTCATCCTCGCAAGCATACAGTAACACTATGTAACTCCAAACCACTTGCTGACATAAGAACTGAGTAGGAGATGAATGGGATGGGGGAATCATGTGGAAGTTTTACATCCTTTCCATGCCCTTGTCTATTGATTCTGCATGTTTTTCAAAATGTAAATGTGAATGCCAGTATTATCTTAATTCACCTCCAACTGCTGAATAAATGAGAAAAATAGTTGGCATCACGCACTTATTTTCTAGTAGAGGAAATAAAGGATCCACATAGGTGAAGAATGTGGTAAGCATTGTAAGAAAGGAACAGAGACTGTTTGATGGATCTCAGAGGAAAGATGCACTCTTTAAACTAATATGAGCAGGAAGAATGTAATGGAATGCTACATGTGAAAAGCTCTTCAGTAGGTGTTCCTAATCCCATTGGAAGTGCCAATGGTGATCCTTGTGAAGTCCTTTGCTTTCAGGAACAATCCAAGCATTTATATGTGCCTTGTTTTGTTGGATGGGTGGCCATGATATTTCTGTAGTTTATGTTTCCTCTCTGGGATAAAGCAAGAGGCATAAAGTTGACTCTGGGCATCTGGAACCAGTTTCTAATCCTAGACGTGTGTAGCCAGATTGAAGAAGTTTACATTCACCCAGAAGACATAGACTGTTTTTATTTATTTATTTTTTTATTTTGTGTTAAATACTTTGAACTGGCTAGTGAGAAGAACTAAATCTATGCTAAATTTGACTCAAGTGTGTTAAACTGTATTCCCATTTTGTGTGTCTTTGGCCTCTTTTTAAACTTTTAATGAAAATACTGTTTATATTAAATATATTTTGAATTGCAAAACATTAATCATGATATAAATTTCATCAAACATTGTTAGTTCTTTGTGTTTTTCACTTTGTATCTATGTCATGGAAGAAGAACTATCAGGTTGGCATCTTCTTAGTGTCAGAAAGAACTGCATGGTAAATGAATAATAGAAAAGGCAGGGTAATGAAATTAAAACAAAATCAACCCTTAAAGTCTCATTATTTAAAAACAAGGGAACTCCACTAAGAAGAGGCTGTAAACTAAAACTGGATTCTTATATTGATGGGCACAAAAAGTAGGGAATTGAAATTAGTTATTGACAAGGAACCTATTTTAAATTGGCTAAGATTGCTGTAATGGCAATTATCTCAACATTGTAGAGAAGAAATGAAGCCAAGAGAAAGACTTTGTTATGAAAGTTGCCAGTTTATCCCAGAAATGCAATGTAATGCCAAGGTCAAGAACATTTCCTACTCTCAGGAAAGACCTACATATAAGGTGTGGATGACTTTGGAGGCCTGAATATTTTATGTTTATGTAAATTATGAGGTATACATTTATAAATTATTCATATCCATATTCATACTAAGGTTTTACATTGGGACCAATTTAAGATCAACCCTGTGATATTAGGTCCCTCTCTCTCTTTTTCTCTCTCCCTGTCTCTCTGTCTCTCTGCCTGTCTTTTTATATGTCTGTCTGTCTGTCTCTCTCCTTCTAAAATACAATCTATAAATATATAATTTTAAAAAGTATCTCAAGTCTTCATACTTTTTCCCTTTATATCATTACTTTGTGTAGAATGATCATGTAATAAGTTACCAATTGTAATATTTGTTACATAGGTAGCTATTGTTAAATACTGACACAGTCATTTATACTAAATTTTGATTCATCTCACTTTACAAGTTAGCTGTATAAGCCCAAATATGTGGGGGAAAAGCCACATCTATAAACTAAAATTTACTATTACATAACAGTAAGTATTCTATCACATAAAATGTTTAACTAGACGCACTTAATCTTTCATTATAGCCCACCTATAATGAGGCACCTATAGTGCCTTTAACAGAAATAAATATCCTCTATAAAGTATTTGTTCAAAACATACAATTGGCTAAACACATTTCATAAAAATGAGCATGTCTTCAGTTTTACTAAATTGGGATTTATCTGACTTATTTCACCCCTGGAAGCATATTAGACAATACCATGAATATTCAAGGAGGCAGTTAGCAGGGAGGCTGGATGGTGAAAGAGTACAGCCACCAATTGACAATCACTGGTCCAGCCTGTGGAATGATTTTTTGCATGTTGAATATAACTATCATCATTACTATTATTATTGCTAAACTAGTACTAAAAAATGGAAATCCCCCCCTTTTTTTTTGTCTTTGAAATTTGGGTTTGCTTTATAAGTAAAGAGAAACTATTATCATAGATATACTTTTTTCATATCAAAGTTTCAAGAAATAATGGGAGTTTTCAGTGCTAATTTCTATTCTAGATTTAGCGTGGTGGTTTTCAATCCCATTTTCCCCATACACACTTCAGTGTATAAGAGACACATTCATTAGTAATAGTAGCTCACTATGGCTGTGGTTCTCAGATCTGGAGAGTGGATCAGTGAGAGGATTTAAGACCCCTGGAGGGGGAAAAAAATAAAGAACTGGAGAGGCTGAAATGCCCACTCATTACGAAGCTGGGGTAGCAAGTTGGATAAATTCCCCAAAATGAAAGCAATTTTCCCTTTTAAATGTGGAAATTACTAACATCAGTAGAATTATTCTATACATTTCCCTGCCTTCATCCACAATTCCTATGTCTATGTAAAGATAATTATTAGCTTCCTGTACCTCCTATTTGTGCAGTTTTGTTAATAATAAGAGAATATCATTTTGAATAGCTTACAAAAACATAGATACACAACGTTGCAACAGACTAAACTAGACTGTGGCTTCGTAGTCATTCTTTCTTCAGAATATAAAATAACTTTATTTTAGTCTAAGCTGTAGAGACATTCCTTTACATTTTGATATTTTACAGACATACGTAAATTATGTTCTTCATTTAAACAAGTTAATAAGTTTACCCAAGGTAGCCGACAATATACTCCATCATACTTTAATATTTCTTTTTTGCTAAAAAGCATTCTGTGCCACTAGTGAACAGACCTAGCCCTCACCTTACTTGTCTTCAATAAAACATTATTATCTTTTGGCATCCTCTTGTACTGGGGGAAATAAAAAGTCACATGTGGAGAAGTTCTAAATGCTAGACAGAACTGATCCTTGGAGGGCAATTTTTATCCTCCACGGAAGTATTGCAGACTTCTTCCATTAGCATAGTCCCAGGGAGCAAAAGGTTAGGGAACTGGGACTGCCAAGTATACCTGAACACATAAGTCAACATTTCCTCCAAGCAGGGAGGGAGTATGAGAGTGCGCCCACATGTGCATTAAAGTATCTGAGACGAAAAACAACAATTGTAATATTTTACAGTGGAATATACTGTACAGATGGCGACATTTTGTTTGTGGTTGCAGGGAAGAAAGGAAGGCAGTTTCCAGATTCCCCTCTCAACACCTACCATTTGGCATAGGATATGGGAGGTTGAAGAAAACGGAGGGAGTTTTTGCCTCGGTTGAAACAGCTGGGAAACAGATGGAAGCTGATGTGCAATTTGCCAAAAGCCTCGTCCAAGGCTCCCACCCATTTTCCACCAAAGAAAAGCGGGTCAGGTGATAGTAGTAGGGGCCTCAGTGTCAGCAAATCCTGGGTTTTGAAAAGTGTGGGGGAAAAAAAGTTAAATTTTTTTTTTTAATTCAGTATTATAGGACATGTAAGTCTAGAAATGAAATTCCAAGGAGGATGTTTTCAATAGGAAAGCAAAAATAGCAGTATCATTTTGAAAGCCGTAATAGAATCATAGTTACAAAGATAAAAGTGTGCACAGAATTGATTCATACTGGTGCGACCTCAATCAACTACCTGGACATTCTCTCTCTTACGTAACCAAGTCAAGAAGTGCACCCCGCTCTTTGTCATGTTAATTACCATATACTTGTAATTATTCCCCTTGTGGTCATTGTAAATGTAAGCGTGCACAGTTCTTGTCATTTTAGTCACTGCATTTCATTTCATGAGCTACTTTGGATTGGAATTCAGGCATTTATTAAGTTGCTTTTGGATTGAAATGTTGAATTATAGCCAGTCTTTTGTTTAAATTCAGTCACTGGAAGTATAAACCTCCCATTGTATGTTTCTAGTTACGATGGGCATGTGTGTAGCTCCACTACACATGACATTCTTTCAAGCATTGGCCGACGTTTTGTGTTTGTGTGTGTGTGTGTGTGTGTGTGGTGTGTGTGTGTGTATTTGTAGTATTTTTTGAAATACTTTTGAATACCACAAAAGTTAAAGGAAATTGGTTTCAAAAGTAAATATAAATTAATAGGCTTTTCTCAATGTGAATTTGTTCATTCATGCTTATATAAAGGAATGTGTTAACCATGAATCATTCAAATTGAATTGCTCATGAGAAAAAATGCTCTGTTTTTTCTGTCTGTTTCCAGAGTTGCTTTACTAAAGGGAACAGCGCATTGTCCCCACATGAAGAATAATCAGCCACAGATTATAGACTGAGCATGGCTCCAAATTGGCAAAAATAGTTTCGATTCACGTGAGAACGTGGATCCTTGTGAGAGGGACTTATCTGAATATTCTGGGCTGTGACTAAGTTTGCAGTCTGCCAGAATAGCCAGTGGAAAAATTTTTTAAAAATGCAATCACTGGGAAGTTTTGCTCACACAATACCAGAATAGCTAAAAGCTCCAAAGACATGGAGGTTGGCAAATCTGTAGCTAAAAAAAAGTTGGATTGCAGGTTCCACTTAGAGCCAGGTGAGTTGGCATTAGTAAGTTGGTAAATAAACACGGCCTACGTGAGAGCTCACACATCATAACTCATCTGGTCCCAGTGGCTTACTATAAAGTACAGTCAGCCTGTGCGTGACATATCACAAACCACTTTTTGCACGGGATAAAGCCTTGCCTGCCCTGCCAACGTGGGGAGCCAGTCAACAGCAGGTAAATGACAAGCCCAGAAATGTGGTCAGTGAATTCTGAAGACTTTCTGACAATGCCAGTGCACCAGTCAGTGAAACATCCCACAGAGGAAAAGGAATGGCCAGCGTGCCAACATTTTGGTGCAAACCTATTGGTGCTGCTCTTACTAGACCTAGAAATCTTTACATCTGGCCAGCTTAGATTCTGGTAAGAGTCAAAACAAAATTATTTTTATTAGAGAGCTTTGTCTAGTAGATAGTCATTATACAGGGGCCTCTTGACTTCAGTTAGACTTCCCTCAGTCATATAGAAAGGAAAGAGAGCATTTAAAAAAATCTCTCTCTCTCTCTCTCTCTCTCTCTCTCTCTCTCTCTCTCTCTCTCTCTCTCTCGGTACTTTCCATATTTAAGCATCATTCAATGAATAAACAAATGTTGCCTGAAAAGATCCTTCATAAAGCCCCACCACTATTGCATTTGTAAATTAAAAAAAAAATTAAAATGTCACTCTTTGTAACCTTTGATTAACCATCATTTTTCCTAATCACTGCTCTCATTTAGTCTCATAGAAGAGTTCATTGTACCTCCTACCTGATAAAAACATCACTACTTGTATGTACATGCTCAAAAATTTAGAAAACTGAAATAATTTTCAAGAAAGCATACACATGCCATTTAACCTTGATTATGTTGATATTTCACTGAGGATAAATTTGACACGAATTACTAGAGTTAGTATGATTACCTATTACTTGGTTTATGTGGCATTATTTTTCTATTATAGGTACTCATTCTGTTCTTCAGTATATTAAGAATGTCTTCTAACCTACATCTCTGGGATATTATGAAGATAAATATTAAAAGACTATATGTTAATTATGTCTCAAACACTTAAAAAGAAAAATTGAATGATATGCTTTAACCTATTATTATTTCTACAAGGCATTGTGTGATTTGGTGTTTGGATAGCTAATGTTAGGCGTTGTGCATCTTATGTTTATCTCATATATAATGAAAAAGAATTTTAAACTCTGCTCATATTTGAGTTATATAAACACAATTTAATTGCAGATTTCACGTTGGACTAAGGATTACACAAAATAAAAAAAGGGCATTACTATTGCCCTTAAGGAGCGTGAACTTAAATCGAAATTAAAAGGCCAATAAATACATACACAAACTTACATATGCTTAGCCTGAGCTTGAACTGACTTACGGTGCAGTTGCAAAAGGTTTGCATTGCTCAAACACTCATCTGCTGAAGTCACCACTCTTTTTTAGGATTATTCTGTTCAATCATACTTAGACCTCAAGTATATATGCTAAACAACTTATTAGACAAACTTTATATCTAAAAATATTTCTAGAGAGGCTTTGGTTTATCTTATTATTATAGCATATTAAGAGAAGTTAAATATTTGTTTAAAATTAACAACAAAAAAAAACTGGACATTTCCCCAATTAAGCTTGTGAGTCACTTCAGGGTACAGTGAAAAAAATAACAATATGTAAACTCACCCCGTTGAGGTGAGGTCAGTCTTATTGTCTTTGGTTTCTATTTTCCCCATGTCTAACATAGCACCTGAAAAAGTAGTTCCTACATAAATGTTTTTGATAGGAGTAATATGATTGAATATGTTTAAGTGAATGAACTCAATCTATTCTCTCTTACTTTATTTTTTTCCAGACTCCCAGGAAGGAAATTATAAGTCAGAAGTCAATAGCAAACCCAGGAAGGAAAGGACAGCTTTTACCAAAGAGCAAATCAGAGAACTTGAAGCAGAATTTGCCCATCATAATTATCTGACCAGACTGAGGCGATACGAGATAGCTGTGAATCTGGATCTCACTGAAAGACAGGTAAAGTCACACGTTGTCATGATAAGGTATTTTGAATTGCTTTGGGTCAACAATATTCTCTTGTGATTTTTGAAATATCTAGATCTGTGGTTCTTACATACCATTTGGAAGACAGGTGTCCTATTCTGTGATGAAATTTTTGCCCAGCAAAATAAAATTAAGGATATGATAGGGATGTTTCAAGGAAAACTACATTGATTCAGTATAAGGAATCATTATTTATTCTGTGATTGTGCCCTTTATATTTTTTTGGTTTTAGAATATTATTTCTTTTATATAATGATGGAATGTGGTGAGGAATTTTGTTTGCTTCTATTTCAAAAACTCCTTATTTGGCATAATAGAAAGTTGACAACCCTATGTTAGTTTCCTCTGTTGCTCAGGATAGCATTTGTTATGTTGCAGTAACACATTAACTCCCAGATCTCAATGACATAACCAAAAAGGTTGATAATTTGTTCTGTCTATACTAACTTTACAAGTCCAGCATTCCAAATCATCACTCATGGACCCAGTCTGACTCTCTGGCATCTCAGTATGTGGTATCCTTGGTAACCACAGGAGGTAAGAAAGAGTTGGAGGTTCATGCATTGACCTTTAAATGTTTTCACCTGGAAATGACCCATGTCACTTCCATTTATGCTCTAATGTCCGGAAATAGTCAATTGTGCCACTTAAGTTCAAGAGGGTTGGGAAATGATGGGAGCAAGGGCACATAGATCATTGGTAAATATTTCTACCCCATTACCCAAAATATTTTTGAAGTTATATTGGTCTCAGAAATTCAAAATTCTGGTACCTACTCATTTAGGGAACACTTTGAAATTATTAATGCTCTGTGGAATCCAGTTAATAAGACCTAAATAATATGTTTAAATTAATTACTTTTTAGGTTCTTTCTTGAAATTTATTTGCATGGCAAGTGAGTTGCTTCACAAGTACTCCCAGTGCACTCTTGTATGGATTCTGATTTGTCCTGGGAGAATTGGACGTACTGATGGTTAACAGTTGCTAATCTTTAGAAAAACATTCCTGAAAGACAAACGCAAACATCTTTATGGACAGTGCAGTTATGATTGGCACTCTTAGGACTAGAGTCTCATTTCCTCTTTCACTGTATGCACCCTCCAGGGATCTCATAGGAACCAAAGAAATATCAACAGGGTGTGTACAAATGAATACTGTCTTAGGAGAATAAGTAATTTTATCCAATTTCTTAAGTCATCTGCTTTCCTCTGCTAATTTCTATATCGCAGCTTTGTGGTAGGATATTTTAGGGTAGTGGAAATATGCGGTTTCCAAACTTTTATGTGGTTTTATTTATTGACAGTTTATTTTTTATTAAATATTATGATTAGTACCTAAATTATGGAGCACAACATTTTCCTTCTCTTGAATTTCATGTACAAAATGCTCTCCATAAGTGTACATTTGGCGTGCTGGAAAACAGGATCCCAAATCTACATCATCAGACACATGTTTTATTTTTATTTTTTAATAGAAGAAGTTAAAAAAAGAAGGGAGAAGAGAACTACACATTAATGTTCTTATATAGAGACAATGAATTCTAGGAAATGCAACCGTGTTTTATATGATACATAAAAGAAATAAGAAGCTAGGGTTTGCTTCCAATCTACAGAAATGATGAGATGCAGTATCGTGCTCTTACTCAGGAGAAAAGTCCAGATTCTGTGCTTGTTCTTCTGGAGATGGCCTATGGCTACTTGTCATTATCTGATCATAGAGCAGAGGTTTCACTTTTGGTTAAGGATAATTTCTTTTTACAGTGGAATACGATTCTGCCATAAGAAAAAAATGAAATAGTGCCATTTGCGACAACATGGATGGATCTTGAGATTATTATGCTGAGCGAAATGAGTCAGACAGAAAACGTTGAGAACCATATGACTTCACTGATATGTGGTATATAAAACTGAAAACAACAAAAGAACAGGACAAACAAATGAAGAAACAAAAACTCATAGACACAGACAATAGTTTAGTGGTTACCAGAGGGTAGGCAGGAGAGGGGTGGTAGATGAGGGTAAAGGGATCAAATATATGGTGATGGAAGGAGAACTGACTCCAGGTGGTGAACACACAATGTGATATATAGATAATGTATTACAGAATTGTACACCTGAAACCTATGTAACTTTGCTAACAATTGTCACCCCAATAAGCTTTAATTATTATAAAAATAAAAGAAAATAAAAACATAAAAAAAGAATAATTTCTTTTTAGAAGCCATTTTGTAAATTTGGCTTGGGAATGTTGAAATTACTTCTGGATATTTCATTTTAACTGGCTTGCCATTGTTGGGAAAGAATTAATATGCAAAATTATATACATATACAATTTTAATATTTGTTTCTTTAAAAGGCCCCTTTTCAATTTTGTACCAGTTTTAACTTTATTGTGCCAAAACACATTTAAAAATCTTAGTGACTTCAAACAATAACCAACATTTTAATTTGCTCACAAGAGACTTGAGCTCTTTTGGACAGTTCTAATTCTGGCCTTACCTAGATGCCTCATGGAACTATAGTCAACTGGTGGGTGACTAAACTGGTTGGCCTAGGCAGCCTCAGCTGGGACAGCATGTCTCTGTTTCATCTTCTTTTAGGCTTCCTAGGATTCTTCACATGGTGGTAGAAGTTTCCCAGGAGTCTTTAGAGAAAAAACTCCAATGTACAAGAGTTTTCAAATCCTCTGCATGCATCATATTTACTAAGGTCCATTGTCTAAAGCTAGTCCTTTGATCAGGCTCAGTGTCAGTGTAGGAGAGGCCCACCAATGAGAGTGGAAGGAAGACAAATTTTGTTAGAGGCTGTTACTAAAACAATCTAACTATGGCCTCAAAAGGGGGAAAAAAACTTGAGCGTTAATGAAGTTTTCAAATAATTGAAAATTTGGTGTTGTGAAGAAGATTATTTTGTCCTGTAAATTTCTATTTGGAGTTTTGCAAATCAGTATAAAAAGGAGATGCATGCATGTGGAATCTAAATACCCAAAATAAGTCTTTAGAAGGCCACTATTTTTTAGGTAGAAAATTGAATTGTTGTGAGGAACATCTGAACAAAAATCCTAGATTTGCCAGTTAGAGTTTTGTATTGCTAGGCAAGTAACAATCTCCCCAAAGCACAAAATGTAAATTAAAACTACCTTCTCTTTCTCAAGTTTATATGCCATATGTATGTGAAAGAATTTTTAACATAAACTATAAAACACAACTATCATTTGAGGGGAAAAAAAAATATATGTGCTATGCCAAGCAGAGAGAATTAATTCTTCTGTATTTGTTGAGCTAGATTCTAGAAATAAAATTTTGTTAAAATAAGCTAGACAAGTCTACACTAGAACTCATGGAAGAGGCAAAAATTGAGCAAGTATTAAAAACTGATCAGTGCTGAATGTCACAAGAGAGGGATGACAGGCTTGTATGGGAGAATATTCCTGGTTATACCGAGTGTTCATTTATTTCAACACTTTTGTGCACATGCAGTACCTTAAAGTAAAACTCTAAAAGCTTAATTGTGTTTTATGGGCTGAATTTTACTATGCTAAATTTATCAGAAAAATATTGCATGCTGTCAATTACCAATTTTGCTAAATTTTAGACCCTTTGAAGGTTTGAAAATGTATTCCTCCTAGATACCATCCCAGTGAAATATTTCTCGTTTACTTTCTTAAGGTCAGGATTTTAAAGTTATAAACAGACATATAAACAGAGTCATCTTCATTCATCTTCTTTTAATTGTGATACAGCTATTTTACTTTGATTTCGTAATAATGCCATACATACTTCATGTAATGTGTATCTTGACCCTATAAATTCTTAAATAACACTATTTTTTATAGGATTTCCACATGTAAAGTATTCTAATTATACATATGCAGTTTTCATTTCTATTCTCCAAGCCTTATCTTTTCTATACATTAAAATAACATGAGACTTAGTAAAGTAACTTAAACTGTATATTAAAAACAATATTATATCTAATTCCATATTGTGCAATATTTTCCTTAACTTTAATAGAGTTTCAGTTTCCTAAAATATCTGTTCTTGATTTTTAAAAAAGCCTTTCAAGATTCAAATACAGAAATAGAATCCATACATATATAATATAAAGGCAGAAAATAACAAATATTAAATAATTTCAATCTATAGCAGAATTTTTTATAGGAATATCTTTCTCCTAAATGAAAACTTAATTTGTAATCAGAAGTAGTCTTTAGACATCTTTTTTTCTAAGAAATTTACCTAATGGCCTATAAAAAATATATATATATATATATATATATATATATATATATATATATATATATATAACACTGAAATATTGTTTGTAAATAACTTTGCCTTTCTTATATTACCAGTCAATATACCTACCTTACATTTTATGATGGGCCATATACACGTGGTTATAAAGATTCATAATAATAATTAGATTTCCTTTTAGAAAAGAGGTGAGATATGTTAAATTGTTAAATATCACTTAGGACTTGAATTTTCAAATCCTTAAGTAAAGAATAGTTCTGCAATCTCACAAAGAAGTCAGATTTTTGTTTGTGTCTTCCATAGTGCCATGCTTTTATAAGTCAGAGAAATCTATAATCTCTTTTAAACTCCATCTGGCCAAAGAAGGAGAAAAATAAGAAGAGGAAAAAGAGGCTCATTCTGCTAAGGAATTCCATGTTACCACATAGCTATTAAAGAAAGTTATTTTATTTGATATTAAATAAAAATGGAAACACTAAAACAAAGTTGAGCTTCAAATATTTTTAATTACATAATACTGTTTTGCAGAACAGTTACCACTCCAGTAATGTTCCAGCTTCTAATTTACAGCTTCCAGATTACAACATATTCTCATATATATACCCTTCTCAATCAACAGCTAATAATCTTCAGTTGGCAGACCCACTTGAAATATTTTGAAGAGCCAGTCAGTCTAAAGACCTCTGGTCCCAAGGTATTTTTAAATTTGACAAGCTTATTCTGGCTTTTTTGTTCATCCAGATACACTTGGATAAAGCTCCCGCCAAATTTTTAATATCTCACAGTGGGAAGACGAGAGAAGGCAGCTGCATGAAACTATAAAAAGAGTGACAAAATTGACATTTTTATGGAGTTAAGGCTGCCAAATATAGGAAGAATGGGAGACCCATTTCACAAAATCATTTGACTGAACTAATCAAAGGTGCAATGTTGCAGATTTGTAAACTGAGATTACCAAAAGAGAGAATGAATTCATGATACCTCTGCCAAGATAAATGGAAAATCCTACCTAGTTGGATCATATTCCGTTAGTGGAAATGACAGGGATTATGTTTTGTTTGTTACTCATAAATCATTAAATGGCTCAATGCCAAGTGTTTTCAAAATAGTCATCCATTTTTTGGATGACTATAAAGGAGACTTTTCGTGTGCCAAATAAGCAGGGGTTTTGTTTTTTGCTCAGCTTTTTACATAATTCCGCTCCTTTGCAGGTTTATTTCTATAAGTTTATATGAATACTTTTAGTTATTTAGCTAATAAATTATGTCTGCATGACCAGACATATTGTCTATTCAAGGTAATCCGAGACTACCTGTGTAGCCAGTGATTTTATAATATTTTCTCATTTCTTTAGAGTAATATCTAACAGTCACCTAGAGTAACATATTTATTTTGCTTAAGTCCTGGTGTGCTTGCTATTTTGAAAGATTAAACATGATTTGACTCCAAGTGGAATATGGGGGTAGCACAGCGTGGAATATGGGACAGAATCTTAGTTTGAAATGAAAAGTGATATTTCCTGAGTAAAACTGTTTTTTTTTTAAAGAAATGCATATTGACAGTGTGTGCTGAGCTCTAAAAGCCAGATTTAACCCTGCCTTAGGTTCCACAAAACAAAGTCTATGTTTTTTTAAAAAATAATAATTTAAAAAGATCTTTAATACACCAAGATCTATAAGGAACAGACCAATGAAATAATCCTCTCCTAAATTAATTTTCAGAAATATTAGCTGAGTAAGGTAGAAGACTGACAAATAAGCAATTCTTCTCTAACCATTTGCAAATGTAAATATCTAAGTTTGAAATAATATAGGGAAAAAATATCTCAGGAAAATAAGGCCCTATCCTTATTGAACCAGACTAGAGAATATATAAAGAATGTATTTTTTTAAAGTTGTTGGATATATGAATAGAGACATAGATACACACACACACATATACATATATATGTATATACACACATACATATACATGTATATTTGTGTTTTGTATTGTATATACACAGACATATAAAATAATCCTTATTTTAGAAACTTTCTTGAAATTTGCTTTAGATTCTTGCTGTAAGCATTAATCAAGCTGATATAATGAAAGAAGGATAATTCTTCCCATCAATTTCAGAATTTGCCACATTTTATTTCCCTATTTCCTCAAAAGAAAACATATATATTAATTATATTTAATGAACAATAACTTTATTGATTTATTTGTTTAATTATTAAGTTTATTGGCGTGACATTGCTTAGTAAAATTAGGTTTCAAGTGTACATTTTTATAATATATCGTCTATATATTGTATTGTGTGTTCACCACCCAGAGTCAGCTCTCCTTCTATCACTGTATATTTGACACCCTTTTCCCTCTTCTGTTACCCTCCCTCCCTCCTTATTCTATGGTAACCACTCAAGTATTGTCTGTGTCTATAAGTTTTTGTTTCTTTGTTTGTTTTTCTTGTTTGTTTGTTGCTTTCAGTTTTGTATGCTACATCTGTCTGACTTATTTTGCTTAGCATGATAATCCCAAGATCTATGTTGTCGCAAATGGCAGTATTTCATCTTTTCTTATGGCAGAGTAATATTCCATTGTATGTATGTACCACATCTTCTTTATCGAATCACCTATCGAAGGACACTTTGGTTGTTTTCATGTCTTGGCCACCTTGAATAATGATGCAATGAACACATGGGTACAAAAGCAACAGCATTTTGAAACACATCATGCATTGCAGCACAGATCATCATTTAATATTTTAAAACATCTGCTATAAAAGATTGCTTCTTTCTACACTATTCTTATATATTTATTTATTTTTTAAAATTTATGTCACTAAAAAAATTCTAAAACTAGGATAGTTCTGGAAATTTTGAGGAGCTGGTACAATGTTTGTGTTAGCATCTTCAATTTTAAAGAGATTTTCTATTACCTAAATGCGGCATGAATGTAGAGCAGTGTATATAGTGTTCTATGACATCTATAAAATAATAAACCCAGTTCTAAAAAAAAAAAACCAGACAATTTATTGATAATTTGGCTATAAACGACTTTCTACCAATTTGTTTCACTAGTCTCATGACACCTCATGAAAAACTCAGAGATGTGTATACAATTTAGGAAAGATGTTTAACTTGAAATCTCTTTATCACTTCTAATGTTTTATGCTGAATAGTTTTTTTTTTTTTAATTTTTGAACTTTTCCCAGTTATTGAACTTATTGCCTATTTTCTGTGGTCAGTGTATATTCATATAATAATAATGATTATCATTATAAGTTGTTATAAAAGTCTTGGATCTAAGAAGATAGTTCTTAGAGCTAATAAATTTGTAGTGAAAGTTCACATATATTCTGATATTGAACTTAAAGTTGTATAGAAATAATCAGAATATTAGTTAGATTGAGCCATAGGAGTTGCCAGTATTCTATTGTTCTTATAAAAATGATGAGTTCCTAATGTTTCTACCAGATATGTATTCGATAGTTTCCCATTATTTAGCCAATGGCTAGATTAGAGGCCATTAATCAAAGTGGGATATACTGATCATATGTTACTAACTACTGTTAAACATTATCCCAGAGATTAGGCAAGATGATGAGAACAAAGGCTATCATTCTAGTTTATCTCAGGAGTTTGAATAAGTACAAATAGTGGTTCAGAATACACAAATTTCATGTATTCAAGAATTGATATTCAGGATTTTTTTTTCCAACACAATAAGGAAGAAAATTGCTTAATTTAGTTTTAATATTTCCACTCAGATTTGCTGAAGTCATTTATTCGTGTAAATAATATTTACATGATATATTCAGGTAAATAATATTCAGGTAAATATATTCAGGTAAATAATATTTCATTTAAAACAACTAAAACGTACATTTTTTTATCTTGTGTAAAAAATAGGATTAGGAGAAGTGAATTTTCATGTAAATTAAGATTAATAAAATAGGCCATTGCAATTGAATTTCATTATGTATGACAGAAGAGGTATAATTGTGGGTATTGACTAGTACTGTGACATTTCTGAAAGGTTAAATTAAAAGGAATCTGTCAATCCTCTAAGAACTTTGCTCTTCACATGAACGGTTTAGTTTGGGTTCATTATTGGAAAGGAGAATGTAATACATACAATTGGCTTGTAATAGTACCCATGACATTACAATTTATTATGGAGAATATCATTTGCTCCCTCAGAAAAGTTATTCCTTGTTCAGTATGTTAATTTTCCATGGCTGCCAATGGCTAATGTGTATTCGGTTTGTTTAAAAACATGTAAAATAGTCAACGTGTTACAACTACAATAGTGAATTTTCCAAATAGGGAAAACAAAGAAAAGCTTTGAAACTAAAAATTATAGAGGTAGGGAAGTGATTCTCGAGTCATAAACATTGTGCTAAAATAGAGGATAAAAGTGACAGACAGTCTTCCAAACAGAAATTCGATCTTTGGTCATGAAATATGTCCTAATGTTTTTCATCATCCAAGACACACACACACACACACACACACACACACACACACACACACACAGCCACCATCCAATCTTACATTGCACTACTGTAGAAACAACAGAGTCCAGTGGTAGCTCCTTCCCTTGGGCTTCTTGGAAATAGCTGAGGATACCTTCTCTTAATCCAATACAAACCTATCTGTGGAGAGAGGAAGAGTAAAGAAGCTTTCTTTTCCCCATTTTTTATCACGACCCTAAAGAACATTTTTGGTTCTAATTTTTCAGTTCAACTACTGACTTTACTACTGTATTACTAGGGCCTATTTACATTGGGTTTACCAGATGAGCTGCCATGACCAAATTTATTCACAGGGGACATGATTAAATCTGAAAATGGTATTTATACAATTACTCTTTTTATGTTTTCACATATTAAACATGTGAATAAATATCTGTTAGACAATGTCTACAGTATTTCAAGTTTCCAGATACAAATGGAAACAGTTGGAATATCAAATCTATACATTCCAGATGTTTACAGACATCTAGATATGTTGCTGAAATATTCAGTTTTCATCCAGATGTTGGTATTATGATTATTTCTTCAAAAAACAGGCATTTATGATATTACATAAATGTGGGTTATGTAATTATATAGCTTCAACTTTCTATCAACTAATTTGCCTCTGTCCATCTTAGGAAATGGTGTGACAACAAAGATATGTATGTCATTTGTGTTCTCCTGTGATATATCATGAGCCCTAAAAGAATTTGAATGACTATGCTTTAGCTACCTTAGAAACAAAACAGAACAAAAACTATTTTTTCAATCCAACTGATTAAATTGGATTATATAGTGACACTAAGTTAAATATGAGTTTCTTTATTTATACAACTGTTATTACTATTGTTATAGCAATATTAACTTAAATTATCTGATTGTTTTTGTAGATGTATTTTTAATAATGTGATACTAGTATATAAACATATGAGTATGCTTGTCTCAAAAATATTCCTCTCCTTATTTCAATCCACCCCAATATTTTATACTATACTGTGTAAAAGTAAATTTGGATACCTTGACTTTTGAAGTTCTTCATTCTTCTTTCCTATTTTCAAAAGATGTACCCATCATGTATTTGTTGCTCCTTTTGTGTTCCATTACTAATTTCATGGAGTTCCAGTATAAAATGTGTAATCTAAACCTTAAAGAAAATAGTATATAAATGTGTTAGAATTACTATATAATTATCAAATGCTTTCACATATATATATATATATATATATATATATATATATATATATATATACACACACATACATGCATATGGATAAATGCATTCTAAAGATATATACATGTGAAAGATATATATATATATATGCATATATATATATATATAATTGAAAACTATGAAGTCTTTTATCAGTCTGTTTTAAAAAAATGGAAATGGCAAAATTTTACATGGTAACATAGAAAACAACACAAAATAGCCTGCACTACTTCTAAAATCAATACCATATTCTCAGTGTTTTTCATTTAGAATTGCACATAACATGTTTTATACTGGTATTGTAGAATTAGTGAACCTCTTCTCCCAGAAAAGGAAGTAAGTGTAGATTTTAAGAAATCTCTTCCTCCTATTTTCTTCCAAGATTATTTTGACTAGATATTTCAACTCTTGGTGACAATGATGATGATGTGTTTCTTCCATCTGGAATTGTCCATGGAGAAAATGTCCCTATACAGAATCTTGGAAGGCTCATTATCCCAATATTACAAATATGAAAATTGAGGCAGAGAAAAGTGTAATTTTCCTAAATTCACGCAGTAAGTCAGAAATGAAGCCAGGGGTAGGACCCAATTCATGTGGAAAAGATCTAATGCAACACACAATGTCAAGCTTGCAAAGGTAATTAAATTGAGTAGTGTAATTACCTAAATTATAGTACAGGAAAATAGTGTCATATTTACAAACCTAATTATGTAGAGTGGGAGAATTACCTGAATGATAGTAATCATATGGATGGAGTTCACACACTTTGTATGCTTTACTTTTCTGTCCCAAATGCTTAAAAAGTAGGAGTTTGAAATGTAACAGGAGCAAAAAATAAATAAATAAATAAATAAATAAATAAATAAATAAATAAATAAATAAATAAAAATAATAAAAGCACAATCTGGAGCCAAACAAAGCCCCAGGTTTAAATTTTGGTACCACATTTTCCTATCTATGTAATCTTAAGCAACTCATGTAACCTTTCAGTCTCAACTTCCTCATCTGTAAAATAGGAATAACATTTAAAATGTATGGAAAAATTGGGAGTATTAAAAATAATGCATAAAAAGTAACTATTAGTATGGTTACTTAGCCCCAGTAGTTATGTTTGGTTATTAAGTAATAATAATACATGGGCACCCATCAGCTAGTTTTTATTCACTCTTCTTCTACTATATAAGTTATTCATCAGTCTTTTCCTATAATTTCTTATTCTTTTATTTCCTGTAATTTCTTATTCTTTTGCTGTAACATATGTATGGGTAATATATGATACAAGATTTTATTTATGGTCTAAAAGACCACTGAAAAGGTAGAGCTGAGAAATGTGTCAGTTTAAATAATTTTTGGTGCAAGCATCTGAGAAAATTGTACTAATTTTGTTGGGGTATTGTAACTTGAAGAAAACTAAAATAAATGCATCTTTGGGAATTTACATTTCTTTTTACTTTCTCTTTGGAACTGTGCATTTACAGAAGTTTTGAGATTGCTTCTAAATGAAAATGGGGAATATTCAAAATATTTCTGGAGTAGAATAAAACAGTAGAATATCTATAACAGATAATAAAGGCTTATTAGAAAGTTAGAATAATTAAGGCTGGTTTTGTCACAGGGATAGGGAAATTGAGTGCATCAATAGAGCTGTGTATATATGGAAACTTGATTTATGACAGAATTGAAATAGTGATCGCTAGAAAAAGGGTGGATTGTTTAATAAATAATCTTGGAATAACTTGTTTCCATATAGAATAAAGCAAATTTAGATATTTTCTTTGCAATATATTCTAAAACCAATACTTCAATTTGAAATGCAAACATTAAAATTCTTGAAGACATAGAACCATATCTTAATGGTCTGAGAAGAAAGAATGTTCTTCATGAAGACATAAAACTGATAGGCATAACAGAAACAGTTGATAAATTTGAATATATTGAATTTTAGAGTTTCTGATCATCAAAAGACTCTCTAAGGAAAGGAAAAAGACACACAATAAATTGAGAGACTATAGTAGAAGCCATATAACCACAAAAATTTGCATTCAGGCATATAATTAGTCTATAAAAATAAAATTAATTTAAAAATAATTTAATGCAAATCAAATACGTACAGGCATTTGAGAAGAGAGGAAATACAAATGAGCCATAAATATGCTAAAGATGCTTTACTGCACTAGCAATGAGGAAATACAAAATAAGAACACATGTAAATAACATTGGTAGTCATTGTATTGGGAAAAAATTGACTGATAACTCCAGATGTTGGCAAAGATGTGGATCAATAAGAACTCTTACACACTGGATTAGGAAGGTTTAAACTGATGGCACTTGGGGAAAAATTTTTTTTCTATGTTATTATGTTAATTTGATCATTCATACACCCTGTCACCCATTGATGCAACTGCTGAATATATACTCAGAGTTCTATCACATGTTTATCAGAACACAAATGCAAGAATATATCATCTCAGTATTCACATTTCAAAAATATTAGTGAAAAATTTTTATTTTGACCCTATTTTTAGGAAATTACTGGAATCACATATTTGCAAAGTAAAATAAATGTATGAAAGGCAGAAAAAAGAAGTGTTCAAAAGAAGACGGAGTCACTCTGAGGTGGAATGCTCAAATAAAGCTTTGTGAATGGCACAGAATGACCTTTCAGATATGGCTTCATTGGGAGCTCCCTGAGCATGTTTTGAATTGGTTCAGGAATTGACAGCTAGATATCAAATCAAAGAACTTGGGCATGGTGGGGGGGTGTTTGACCAAGACAATTATTAAAATGTTATAACTATGTGTGGTGTCAGATAGGTACTAGAATTATTATAGTGATCACTTTATAAGGTATATAAATGTCTAATCACTATGCTGTACACCTGAAACTAAGATAATACTGAACAGTTTAAAAAATACTAATATAAAAATAAAAACTAATAAAAAACTAATTGAAAAACACATGTTAAGGAATGTCAGCTCTAATTCATAGAAACTCTTTATAAAGCTAAATACCTTTGAGCATCCTAAAATGATAGTTTTTTTCTTGTCTCATTTTTATATTTCATGTCATAAAATTGAAACGTAGTACTTTGTATGCACCTTCTGACAGTTTAAAAATTATTACCACAAACCTGGGACCTGATTACATTCAATGTTGGATTATTTTCATATTCACTCCTTCTTAGGGTCTTTGTGTAAGCCTTTGAGGAGCTATTTTTCATTCGCGACAAAAAAAAGCAAGAAAAAAGAATATGTCGACTTAATTTTCTTTCTTTTGCTCGTTTGTTCCTTTTCTGTCTTCAAGGTGAAAGTCTGGTTCCAGAACAGGAGAATGAAGTGGAAGAGAGTAAAAGGAGGACAGCAAGGAGCTGCAGCTCGAGAAAAGGAACTGGTGAATGTGAAAAAAGGAACACTTCTCCCTTCAGAGCTTTCGGGAATTGGTGCAGCCACCCTCCAGCAAACAGGGGACTCTCTAGCAAATGAAGACAGCCATGACAGTGACCACAGCTCAGAGCATGCACACTTATGATACACACAGAGATGATCAGCTCCATTCTCAGGAAAGGAATGTTGTGACGGCAAGCCTTACTCCAACAGCGTTTACACAGAGAGATGACTATGACAGTGCTTTCTAATATTATTAAATTCAGGCATCTCTAGTCTGTTTTTCATGATTTATGAAAGGTTTTACACTAAGTGCCACTTATTAAAGATGCTTCCACAGTGAAGATGAACTCACTTTGACTATTCCAGATGTGTTGGTTGTGTGTATGACAGTGAGCAGGTATGTGTTTGCTTTTGCTTGCACTGAAAATTAAATTGCTGTCAAGAGCAGACTATGAGACATTTTTAGTCAAGATGCCTACAGAATGAAGATGCTGAAGATGAACTTGCTTTGAACATTCCAGATGGACAAGGTGATGTGTATGACAGTGGGCAGGTATTTGCTTTAGCTTGCACTGACAATTAAATTGCTAACAAGAATAAACCATGAAACATTTTATCCTGAACAACCACAGTGCCTGAAATTACTTTTAAGTGGATAAAAATGTATTTTAACTCTGTATATATTACCCTTAAGTCATTTTCCTGTCTTCACTAAGTTTAGCAAAGCATTCATATTAGCTGATGAAAATAGGAATTCACGATGACAACCAGAACCAGCTTCTTGTCTTTTTATACATTTTGTCATCCCAGAAACAATCAGCACATGCTTACTTGTGTTCAAGTAGAGAAAAATGCATTAGAGTCTGATAGGACATATTCTTGTACCACAGACAAAACAAATCTTATGTTGCATTTTCTATCAACTGCTGCTAATACATTATTATAAAAATTACCTAGCTCCTCAATTCTTCCTATCTTATAGCTTGAAAAAAAAAATTAGGATCATAGGCAAATCAGTTACCTTGCAGAAAGAGCTTTGTATGACAGACATTCTCTGATTTTATTTTATAAAATGTTGACTGTTATGAACATCATTTAATTAACAAAATGGTTTCCCCTGATTGGTGATTGTGTTAGAGAAGTTGCAAAACAAAATTGATTCCTCAAGTTGGTAGACAATAAAATTCTGAATGTCTTCAAATAAAACTCAGTAAAAACACATTATTTTTTCATGTATTATGTATTCATGCAGAACAACAATCTTTGTATTTTGTAAAAAAAAAAAAAAAGTTTAATAAATGATCCTTTGTAAATAATTTTGGTCTCCCTACTGTGATTTCCTAAGTTTTTACAGGTTTAATATAAATACTTAAGAAAGGTCCAAATTCATCCATACTTGTGTAACTCCAGATGATCATAAATTAATGAATCATCTACTTTTTTATTTGTGAAATTCTTTTATTATGAAAAAAATCAATCCTTCTGTAATTAAGGATCATATACGAATAGGTATATGTATGAAGCCATTTTCCTGATTTGAAGAATATGCCAAATGGATTTCTCTGTGTATTTTATGAAATTAAAGATAAAAGTTGGAGAAAAAGTAATATTATTTACCACAAAGAGATAAATGGAATAGTCATACATTTTAAAACTTATGTGTAATAGATGTGAATTAATCCAATAATTGTTAAGTCAAAATATCCAGAATTGTTGATGTGAAAATAAGCTAAATAAGCTCATCAAAATTGTCAGTGCTAATGGACATAATAAAAAAGTCAAGGATTATGTTAACGTATTTTGTATCATGCATGATTGCACATGCATTGGATATCTAAATGCTACTGTTAGAATTTTGATAACATTGTTTTTCATTTGCTCATATTTTAACCTGAGATGTATGGGGATATACAGCAGCTTCTCCTTTCCCCTAATTAACTAGAAATAGAAATAGAGAAAATTAGTTGGTAAAAACTTCCAAAAACCTCCTTATTTCATTGATTTCATTTCATTTAGAATTGTGAGACTGAAAAAGAATAGATTCAGTTGATTTTAATTTACTGAGTCTAGCATGATATATAGTGAGTATTCAAGAAATAAAATAATTAGATTATATAACTATTCCTATTGTGTAATAAATTGTATCACAGCAGTTAGCAATATTATTAAATTAACTTTGGAGGGAAGACTATGCAAACTGACATCTTCCAGGCATAAAACAGACACCCCTCTATCAATCACTTGAATGAATACAAAGTATGTTTGTACTGATGACATCTACTTGGGTGGACTGACTTTCTTATTGTAGGATTTAAATTCAAAACATCTTGACAAATTGGAGAAGTGAGAAGATATAAATTGAAGTGATTTCAGAAGGGACAAAGTAGTGGGTAATTCATTTTGTCAGGAAAATAATTTCCAGAAAATAAGAGGTCCAACTAAATAGGGAGCCGAGTGTTGGGGCCAAAAAGAAAGATATAAGAATTACAATTTAGTGTGATAAATGATGCAAGAAAAATATCATTCTGAATAGATAGGACATTTAGGAAATGCGAGGCATTGGGGTCCAGGCCTTTATTAGAGAATTGTGAGCTCTTCTAAAATGATGTAATGAAATTTAATTCCAGAGAACATGAAGAATCACCAGGCAGTACAAGCCATTCGCTGACCAAAAGGGGGCATCATTTTATTCATAATGGATTAAAATAATCCACCACATAAAATGCTGGAACACATTAGCACAGTGATGACATACTGTCGAGTAAACAAGCAAGCTAGATGAATTTTAATTAGAAGAACTTGTTGTCTTTTGGTATAATTTAGTACTCTCTATCATAAAAGTTGTGCATAGGTTTGCTGCTATTCTAGAATTAAACATTCTTCTAGAATTAAAATCCTGTAAGAAAACAAGATTTTTCTCATGTACTATCCGGTTTAATTTACTCCAGAAATAACAAAATCTAAAATAACTTTACGTGTTTTTATTTTACACTAGGGTCCTGGCTTGCTATGGTATCTTTTCACATAGTGCTCTTTTCATATAATTCTGTCTCGGTCCTTGTAGCTCTGTGGAAATTTATATAGCATGAAAGTACCTTTCTCTGAAAATAGTATGGAATCATGGCTAGAGTCATTTTTCCAGCAGGATTCGGAGGGATGAACACTACAAAGATTTTCCGAAAGCTGATCCACATATTTTTAACTCATTATTAACGTGATCTCAATTACCTCTTACTTCCCATATTTACCTACGGTTGTCAGCCTGTATTTTCTCCTTCAGAGACCTCAGACCGGAAGGAGGTTTGCCATTTTGTTTTTTCAAAACAAATTAAATGCACTAAAAGTAATCCCAACCACAGTTTTAGTATACTATTGAATGACATTACATAAAATAAATGTGGGAATGACTTGTGAAATTCAATAGGGGCTTTCCTTAGGATAATAGGATGGTATTAAAGGGCAGAAAGAAAAATAAATTATAAAAATATATATTTTATGTTTTTAATGCTACTAGCTTTCAAAAATATATTTCTTTTAAATCACTGCTATATTGATAGTGGCAAATGTTAATTTTCTTCTTACCGAAGTTGAGAAGAAACTATAGAGCTAAAATAAAATCAGCAACAAGATGACAGAAGGTCCTAAGTTAGTGACTAAGAAGGTTTACTGTAAAATGTTTTCACCTTAATTTCTAAATATACTTAGGCTGGTGAGTATATATGTATATATGCATATACATAATGTCACTTATGCTGTGACCTATTTTCTAATAAAATTGTATTAAAATAGTTAAGTTAATATTTGAGGTGAGTGGTATTTAGATTACAATGCAATGTTTAAACTATTAAATACAAATACTCAATTGGTATAGGTCTTTGAACGATTTTTTGTTTTGTTTTATTGTAGTCCTTCAGTAAAAAGCTATCTATATATAAAAATAAATTCAGAGCTACTGAGAATTTAACATTTAGTTTGATGTTCTAAACATTCTAAGTCTTATGAACGTTAGGAGTCTGCAGGATTAATCTGCAAATACTATTATGAAAGTGTTTGTTTTTCTGTATGTTTTCACATTTCCTGAATACAGCTGACCATAATGTTGAAGAACAGTCCTTTTCATGGATACCTCAACAATTCTGCTTTCAGTTCTTGTAAAATGTTAGAGATAGTGGAGAAAGGAACAAAATGGCCCCAGAAAAAAAAAGATTGCTACACCAAACTCTGAAACCTATAAAATATGCACTTCAGCATTTAAGTATAGTTTTTCTTTATCTAAGGAATTCTCTATTATCATACATTTTTGCAGTACTCTCATTTTGACATTTAAAATGGTAAATATATTGAGAATTCATTTATAAGAGTAAATGTATTTTTTTCTTTTATGGCTAACTTTTATTCAAATCCAATTTTACGCTGGGTCAGGAAAACTCCAAAAACATTTATGATTGTACCACAATGTATTCAGCCAGCTGAGTAAACGCTTGTTAAATATTATTTAATTTTGTTAAAGATGGTTTTCAGAAGCAATTTCCAAAAGAGAATAAATTTGCAAATATAAATTATTGTCACATCCACTTCATGTAAGTGGTGATATAGTGATTTGAGTATATAGTAATATCAAGTTTATGTAGGTTGTACTTGATATTTCTGTCCTTTATTCACTAAATTCACTGATGTAAACATATATTTTCTTTAAATGAAAGAGAAATCACATGGTTTAAGAACAATTGCATTACTCTAGAATTATATAAACACATTGTGGTTTTACATATGTGTAAGTGATATTGATAGTTCAAAACATTAAATATAATGCCATTTTTACATTTAGCACACATTTTAATTTTGAAAATATATCATTACTTGCCCAGTCTAATGAAACATTAAAGCCACACTATATATTTGAAGCTGAACTACTAATCCCAGTTAAAGTATCTGTTTGGCTTTCACTTTCTCAAGGGCAGAGTACAATTTTCTTTGGATTTGCCAACATTGAAATATAGTAATTTTTTATGATCTCAGATCTATATGACGGAAGAGAATGTTTTGGTGTTTAAAAAAATTGAAAAAGTAGACAGAGTACATGTTATCTAAAATGACAAAAAACAGCAACAAAAAATACTTCTTATATGTTCAATAGAAGAAGACAAATTGGCTCATGACATTACAAATTTTATAAAAGTAGCGTGAACTTAATTTCTTTCAGAAGATATCATCAGATCTGAGTTCACTCTCCTGTCATTCAAACCTTTCATTCCCTCTGCCTGGAATGTTCTTCCACCACACCTATCTTGTGCTTATTACCTCATTTCCTGTAGGTCTCTACTTACTTATACAGGCATTCCCTCATCTTAAATGAAATGGGCCCACCTGTCATATTCAACTGCTTTAAGTACTATTGTTTTTCTTCTTAGCTGTTAGGTAAACCTCTACTGATTTCTTTTCCTATTGATTTCAGGCTTCACAAGAGCAGGGACTGTGCCTATTGTGTGCATTGCTATGTCTCTAGCACCTTGAACAGTGTCCCTGGAGGCCCCACCACCAGGCCATATCCTGAATTTGGGTGAATTGTAAAAGAGTACTCCTGCCTCAAAATATTAGAATGCCGATGACTCCTGGTGACTATAGTGATCTTTGTAAAACTACATGCTAATTGTGAAGTAAATAACACCCCCTAGAGGTATTCAATGTGTAATTTACACAATTACAAACACTGACTCTGAGCTGGACAAGTTGTAGCAATCAATAAATATTTGTCGAACTAATGTGTGAATGAAAAGACATGAGGTCCAATCAAAGAAATATCTGCAAATCTAAGTTAGTTGTAAAATATAGCTCTGGAACATTCTTTTTTAATGTGCAGTATATGGATGTAACAGCCAAAACAAAAATTTGATTACAGTCTTTGAGGTTGCAGTAATATATACGAAGTTGGATGAGAACAAATAGAAAGAAAAGTTAAGAATAGGCTTTAATAGATGTTCATTTATGGTTTGAGAAAAAAAGGGAACATTTTCCTTCTGCTCAGATGCCTCCCTTGAAATTCTCACAATTTTTGCAGACAGTTTGGCTGGTTTCCAAACATACATCGTTGCTTGTCTGGTATGAGGAATGCCATCTGTGCAGTATGGAAGTCCTTTTTTAAAAAATGGAATACTAATTATGCTCTGTGCAGGTGCTTTTAAAGTGAAATCAGGTGTCGAGCTTATAATTGTCTGAAATGACTAGGTTATGTTGAAAAAAATGGCTTACCATATTGTAAAATGGAATTTAAACATGACATTTTAGCATTCCATTTTGAGGGTGTTACAAAGGTCAGATTGCATAACAAAGTTGTAAAATTTAAACTACTTCCACCATCGACCATGGAATAAACTTTACTTTAAATGAAGAATATAGACTACATCAACATTCTATATTTCCTCATTAAAATATCTTCCCAATTCTATTTTTTCCTGAAAAGTTCATGAAGGAGGACAAGTGAGCTGAAAAGTATGACTACCAATCTCAAAATACAGAAATTAATTTTGAAAAATTAGTCAAAATCAGTTTTCACAGTAATTAAATGGAATCTATTTTATTATCAGAGTGAAGAGTCCTCAATCCTCAATGGAGTTTTTCAGCTCCCTGCAGGGCAAAATGACCTACTTATTTTCTTTAAATATACTGATTAAATAGAACTATTATAGGCTTTCACAGTTTTACTACAGATTCATGATGACATACTCATTTCATACTATGCTAACTTATATAAAGAAAGATTGGAAAAGCTCTCCAATTTTAAAGTATGAATATAGCTATGTCTACTACAATAAAAAGTCTTCATTATCATATTTAAGAATCTAACTTTTTTATTGCTTATTGTGTGTGACTTATTTGCTATTTGTAATATGGTTAATACATTATGTCATTTAATCCTTGTAGCAGCTCAGTTAAGAGTCCGGTACTGCCCTAGGCTACAGATGCGATAATTGAAACTTAGCAAGTTGAAGTATCTTATCTAAATGCACATGCCACTAAATGGCAGAGCTGGGCCTTCTGGTCAAGTCTGTTGAACCCCAAAACCTGTGTTTTGACCACACAAAAATATCCTCTCCCCTAAACAATTATATTAGGTAGAACGATTTCCCTCAGTAACCAATCTAATCCAAATAAGTGTCATTAGCTAAGCAAGTTACTGTAATTTACAGACCTCTTGGTCTCACCTAAAATTTCAGCCACTGTAGCCAAAGCAAACTTCCACAAACAGGATATTTAAAAGGATCCTCCTTCATCAAGAATCTAGTGGATCTCTTACAGCCAAGAGAATTAAAGCAGGAGGCTTATTCTTTTATCAATTCCAGCTAACAGAGTTATCTTATTTTTCACCCCACAAAGGATTAGAATGATCAAATAAGAGTTGGAAAGTTGCTACTGTCCATTGGTTAACATTTGCTCATCCTCTGGGTCAAGACTTAATTATAGCTTTTATATACTTTCATCATGCTTTTCCATTCTGAAACTGTTCCTTGACTTTGATATTGTGACTACATCTAGGCTTAAGTCCTCTCTCTCTTGTTCTTAGAAATACAGCTCAGTGAAAAGATGTGTGTGAAATGGGTTCTCCAAAAGTCAGGAATTGTGTTTATATTCTCTGACCCTGAGACTCTGATAAGGCTGAAGGAACCAGAATCGGTTGATAATTACAAGTCAATTGTTAGCAAATCCTTGATGCTGGAACATAGACTGAAATTGGGGGGACCCAGGAGGATCGGTCCCCTAATCGCCCTAAGAATTTACTATTATTCTATTTGGAAACTATTGCTTTAGTTCTAACTTTGGAAGACGCAATTTTTTTCTAGGAGATTACTACGTTGTAAGTCCACGCAGAGTGATAATTTTCCCTTCTAAACATGATGAATGAAATGATAAATGAAAATACAAACTATTTGTTTTCATAAGTAGAAAAAAACATGAAGAGAAATGGCGGAGGATTTGAACAAAGGGAAGATGAAGATACTAAAGACATAATACTTGTACTTTATAACTTTGTCTCAATGGCTGTACAAGACCAATAAAAATAGTATTTTATAAAAATATAATTTTGTCTGACACATTGTACATTTATATTTTTATTTTAAATATAATTTATTACTTTACAGAATCATACCCCTGAGTTTTCTCCAGAAATTCATAATATGTCTTCAACTGGTTTTAATGCTAGTTTTCCCCTTGTTTGGGAAAAATGTTTGCTCTCCATTCCTGCTTCTTCCTCGTGTCTATATTTTAATTGCTACTGCCTCATTAGTCAAAGAATGACCTTTTGTTGTTGGTCATAGTTCTTTTTCTAAAATTTCTAGTAATCCAGATTTTGAACATTGGGTATATTGTTAAGTATTGTTAGCTTTACGTGGAAATACCTTTTGCAGAAATTGCCAACAAAAATGGTATCTCCTTCACAGTTAAAATGACATTTCACAAAATACTCATATTTAATAAACAAATATTATAGCCTATTAAGGATTTATTGATATTCAAAATATAATCAACTGTACATTTCCCATTACTTATTTTATATGGAACATCTAAAGGAGTAATTTTACCAACTTGGGATATATGTCATTATGGTTGATTATGGCTACAGGTCTTATGTGTCGTAGTGAATTTTTGTACGAAAATAATTTTACCCCATTGCTTATTAAATTGCCATACAGAAGATTGTGTTTTATCTCCAGCCATTTCCAGCAGCCTCAGTAGCGTCCTCTTCTACTTTTTCCACAGGGTATATCCCTCTCTATAAACCTTTGATTATGATTTTAACTGGTGCTCCAAGGTTGGTTTTGTTTGTTTGTTTTTTATACCTTTCAGGAATATTTCCCTGACAGAATATATTTCTCCTTTTGTTAAAAACCCTTTTCCTGCCCGTGTTTGCCAAACCTGCATCTGGTTCTCTTTGAGATTCTCACTTCGAGCCTCTATCGAATTTCACATGGTTTTTTTCTGCATGAGGGAACTCTGAGAGGAGGACAGGATTATGGACTGAAATCTAAATTGCTGCCCTGAGATTCTGAAACAGTTGTTATTGACTAGCTCTTATCATCTTTCACCACTTTTCTGAAAATTGACGTAGTTCAACTAAAAAAAAAAAAGATTGACCAAATCAAACGTTTGGTTTTTCTACCAAAACCCAGGTGTAAACTTTGCTCCTCATGAAATGCTCTGTAACCCTCTTCTTATTCATTCTTCATGTGTACTGAATATAGCCACAAATTTTAGATTTATGCCACTCTTTCTTTACCGTAATGAATAAAATAATATATTTATAAGCTATATATTTGTACTGACTGTAGAAATTGCATATTTTACTTTAGATAATCAGTTTCTAAATGGATTAATCATTTTATATCAATTGTTTGCTTATTTATATGACCTAGGGCTGATTTATAAGTCACTTTTTCTCAAAATTTTTTGGGAATGGATTCTTATGTAAATATACTGAGAGAAAGAAAATGACAGAATTTAGTGTGTTCAGATCAATATCAATTAGATAAAGTCTAGCAAACAAGTGAAATGTAAATCTTTTACTTACACAGTTTTCAAATATTGTTACAACTTTGTCTATTTGTGTAACCTGGGATTGAGACAGAAATGTCTTCTGTACAGTTGGAAACTTAGGAGGAGAATATATTTCCAGCGTATACTGATATTTGAGTATCATCAAGTTTCTAGTTGAATGAGAAAACTATACTGAGATACATATATTTAAAAAAAATGACTATGAGTTTTATGAATTCTACTTCAAATGTGTGAAGTAATACTTCCTTTTCACTTTCATAAATTCATTTTTCCTTTATGTGATTAGAAGAGCTCATTACCAGTATGACTACTTGTACATTTTAGACTTGCATGACATACGTAGCTATTTCATCTGAACTTTAACACGTGGCGTTCACATCATGCATAGTCAGCCTGCCCAGTGATGGCAAATCCAAAGAGTCAGGTCCAGACATATAAAATATATTGTTTTCCTAGACTCTTTTCCTGTAATAGGACGCATCTCCACCTGGAACAAATCCACAGATACTTCAAAGTGTAATAAATCCTCATCCAAACTTATTAGCTCTTTCATTTCCTAAACCTACTCCTCCTGTGTTACGTCCTACTCAATTTATACCACTACAGTCTCCTAGATGCCCCAGTTACAATTCTGAATTTAAATTGTCTCTTCTTTCTGACTCCTCCCTGCCTTCACACAAATTGATGATAGATAGTTTGTTCTGTTATCTCCACTTTAAGTTCATTCTTTCCACTCCATCTTTTCTGTTATTACCTTGACAAAGACATTCATTAGTATTAGAGACCTGGACGACTTTTATCTTTCTTCCAAGAAAGGATTCAAGTTTGCCTCTGGCATTCTTTTAGGATAGGAGCACAGAACCTTAATTTAATTAGGAATGAGGTAATTTGTAGCTGAGTTTGTTTAGTTGAGGTTGATCTATTTCTAATTCATCCTTATTTCAGGTTGTAACTCTTTGAGCCTTTCTTCTTTATTGGAAACAGAACTCTAATTTCCCTCCTACCCCACACCCACTCTTAACCTCATCAGATTATAGAAAATTTTGCTGAGCTTCTGATCCTGTCAGTTACATCATTCATCTCAGTCATTTAGTCTCTGAGCAGGTGCTTAGAATCAGCAAAAGGTTTGATATAGAAGAAACACTAAATGTCAGAATCATTTATGTTCATTTCCTTTCTCCTCAGGACTGGGGTTTATCAGGTTCTACCTTGATCACTCTCTAACATCTTCAAATAGAGGTGATTTAAAATAAATAAATAAATAAATAAATAAATAAATAAATAAATAAATAAATAAATAAATAAATACGGGAAGTGCATGTAACATAAAATTAATTGTTTTTTAAATCAACAATTAATCTAGTGGCATTTAGTAAATTCACAATGTTGTGGGACCACAACTTCGATCTAATTCCAAAACATTCATCACCCCAAAAGAAAATCCCATCACCATTGACAATTACTTCCCATTACTCCCCTTGCTCTCCAACCCCTGGAAACCATCAGTTTTCTGTCTCCATGAATTTACCTAATATGGATAGTTCATATGAATGAAATCATATAATATGTGACCTTCGGTATCTGGCTTCTTTCACTTAACACAATGTTTTCAAGATTCATTTCAGTTGTACTATATATCAGTGCTTTTATGGCTGAATAATATTGTTTTATATGTATAGACAACATTTGTTTATCCATTCATCCAATGATGAACACGGAGTGTTTCTACCTTTTGGTTATTGCAAATAGTTTTGCCATAAACACACATGTCCAAGTATTTAAGTACTTAATTTCAATTCTTTTGGGTATATACCTAGAAGTGGAATTGTGGGTTCATCTGGTTATTCTTTTTGAGGAATTGAAAAGAATATGGTTTAACTTTCTGAGGAATGTGTTTTAACTTTTTGAGGAATCACCAAACTGTTTCCGTAATAGCTAAACCATTTTACATCCTTACTAGTAAGGTTTGACTGTTCTAATTTCTTCACATCCTTGCCAACAGTTGTTATATTCTCTTTTGTTTTTGTTTCTCTTATAGTAGCCATTCTAATGGATATAAAATGATATCTCACTGTGATTTTGATTTGCATTTCTCTAATGAATAATTGAGCGTCTTTTCATGCACTTGTTGGCCAACTGTATTTCTTGTTTAGAGAAATGGCTGTTCAAGTATTTGACCATTTTTTTAAATTTTTATTAAAATATAGCTAACATACAATATTATATTAGTTTCAGGTGTACACCATAGTTATTCAACATGTATATACCTAAAGAAGTGATCATCATAATAAGTCCAGCAACCATCTGACACCATATCATGCTGTCACAATGCTATTGACTATATTACTTATGCTGTACATTACACCAGGTGTACAGCGTAGTGGTTAGACATTTATATAATTTAAGAAGTGATCCCCCTAATTAGTCTGGTACTCACCTGGCATGTAGTTATTACCATATTATTGATTGTATTCCCTGTGCTTTTTCTTTACATCTTATTGACTATTTTGTAAATTCCAATTTGTATTTCTTAATCTCTTCAGCTTTTTCACACTGCCTCCCGTCCCCTTCCCATCTATTACCCCAATACATTTAGTACCCATCTGACACCATACATACTTGTAGTTATTACAATATTATTGACTGTGTTCCTTATGCTATACCCTACATCCCCATGACTACTGTGTAACCACCGATTTGTACTTCTCAATCCCTCCCCATTTTTCACCCACTCCCAACACCCCTCCCATCTGGCAGCCATCAAAATGTTCTCTGTATCTATTTGTTTCTGTTTCATTTGTTTGTTTCTTTTGTTCTTTAGATTCCACTTATAAGTGAAATCATATGATATTTGTCTTTCGCTGTGTGACTTATTTCACTCAGAACAATACCCTCTAGGTCCATCCATGTTGTCACAGATGGCAAGATTTCTAATGGCTGAGTAGTATTCCATTGTATATATGAACCACCTCTTCTTTATCCATTCACCCATTCAGGGACACCCAGATTGCCTTCATATCTTGACTATTATAAATAATGCTGCAGTGAATGTATGGATGAACACATCCCCTCAAAGTAGTATTTTGGGTTGGTTTCTTCAGATAATCCCAGAAATAAGATTACTGAATCCTTCTTAATTTTTTGTAATAACCTTTATTTTAGCGTCCATTTTTCTGGTATAAGTATTGCTAGCCCAGCTTTTTGTGTGTTTATTTGTTTGTTTCCATTTTCATGAAATAAATCTTCCATCCCTTTACCTTACAGTCTATGTTATGTCTTTTGATCTGAAGTGAGTCTCTTAGAGGCAGCATACATAAAAGTCTTCTTTTTTTTAATCCATTCAGCCACCCTATGTCTTTGTTTACAGCATTTAATCCATTTACATTGAAAGTAATTGTTGATAGATATGTAGTTATTGACATTTTAATATTCATATTTTTATTTATTTTATTTTATTTTTGTCTTAAAGAACTGGCATTTTAATTTTGATGTGCCTTGGTGTGAGCCTATCTGGGTTCATCTTGTTTGAGACTCTCTGTGCTCCCTGGGCTTGAATATCCATTTCCTTTGCTAGATTAGGGAAATTCTTTTGTCACTATTTATTCAAATAGGTTTTCAATTTCTTGCTCTCTCTTTTCCTTCTGGTACCCCTATGATGTGAATGTTGGTACACTTGATATTGTCCCAGAGGCTCCTTAAACTGTCCTTTTTTTTTTTTTTTCGATGTATTTTTTTTTCTTTTTGCTATTCTGTTTGGGTGTTTTATGCTACCTTGTCTTCTAAATTGCTGACTTGATCATCTGCTTCATCTAATCTACTGTTGATTCCCTGCAATGTATTCTTCATTATAGTTATTGTCTTTTTTATTTCTGACTGGTTCTTTTTTTTTTATGTTTTCTGTCTCTTTGTTACAGTTCACCCAGAGATCATTGATCATCTTTATAACCAGTGTTTTGAACTCTGCATTGGGTAGGTTGCTTGTCTTCATTTTGTTTTGTTCTTTTTCTGGAGTTTTGTTCTGTTCTTTTATTTGGGACATGTTTCTTTGTCTCCCATTTTGGCTGCCTTCTTGTTTTTATTGCTATATGTTAGGTAGGGAAGCTATGTCTCCTGGTCTTATGTAAGAGGTGTCCTGTGGGGCCCAGTGACAATATCTGTCTGGTCCCTAGAGCTGGGTGTTCTAGGTTTGGGTTATGTGTGTGCTCCAGGTGTGGGTTTTGTGTGTCCTGTTATAGTTGAGCCTTGGTTACTGTTTGCATGTCAGTGGGAGGGATTGACCTTCAGTTTCATTAGTTGTGAGACTGGTTGTGACTACAGAGAAGGAGCTGTTGTGGAGGGGCTGACCCTATGTAGCAGAATTCACTTTAGTGAGGCTCTGGTGCCTGTCCAGTATACCCTTTGGGAGTGTCATCCTTAGAGGTGGCCAGGTGATGCTGCAGCTTGACTTGAAGCTGGCCACTGGATGTGTCAACCTGTGGGGACAGAGCCAGGAGTGCAATTTCCAGGCTCTTGGCCTCGCGTGGAAAGGTGCTGGCTCAGGTAGTAAATGGCCATCAAATGTGATTGGATGGCATCAGCTGTGGCTAGTTGGCCATCAACTGTAACCAGTGAGCCATTGGCCACTAATATAACTGTCGTGGCTGCACTAGCAGCAAATGGGGGCTAGCAAGAAGATGGTGGCTGAGCTAGCAAGAGCGGATTGTAGTGAGCACGGTGGATTGCAGCTAGCAAGTGAGGGTGGCTGGCAGAGAGAAGTGGACAGCAGGTTGTGGATTGGGTGGCTCCTGCTTCCTGTGTCTCCAACCCAGCCGCCAGCGAGACTACAGTGGTATGACTCCCCTATCTATGGTTCCGTGGGTGTTTTTTTTTGCCTCACCATATCCTGCATTCTTATGTGGGGAGCGGGAGTAGAGACTCCACAGGCTGCCCTGCGTGACACAACCCCAGGGCCACCTGGGAGGGGACCTGCTGCAGGCCAAGTTTAGCCCAGCCTGTGCCCTGCCTGGCATGGGGGGTCACCTGGCATGAGCCACAAAGCAATCTGCAGTTGGCAGTCACCCATGCTGTGCTCCGAGGTGCCTTGAGAGGTCAAGCTACAATCCCAGGCCAGCTGCCTCTAGTGCTGGGCTTATGACTTCTCAGGCAGAAGTACAAAACACCTGAAGCCAGATGTTGCTTGTTAGGGTTTTGTGACCCTTTGAGAGACTCTAAGGAAGTCTGCAGCATGAACCAAGCAGGTGATTTGTATGAAAAGCCACTAGCAGCAGCTTGGGTGTACCTAATTGTTGGGTGGGGCGTGGTCTCAGAATCACCAGGGTGGAGCCAAGGGTGTTAATCAGGTTGATAGAGACTCAGTTATGGTGGCTGCCTGTGTCTGCATGCCCTGAAGGGGAAGGACTCAACAGAGAAAAAATGGCTTCTACCAGCTCCTCTGTCTGAAGAAAGCTGTTCCTCTAGCCCTCACCATGAGGCCAGACATCTCAGTTCCTTTCCACGTGTCCCTGTCGCCATTCAAGCTACTGGCCCAGAGCTGAAGCTCAGAGTGTGTGAGTCCATCATCAAGTAAGTGAGTGTGTGGTCCCTTTAAGAGGAGCACCTGGGATTGTAGCTGACCTCTGTCTCACTAAGCCACAGTCTCCACTGGTTTTGACAACCAGACATTATGGGGACTTCTCCCCCCAGCACTGACATGTTGGGCTGGGAAGTTTGGTGTGGTGCTGGGATCTCTTGCTTTTACTGGAGAGACCTCCACAGCCAAGATATCTCTCTATATTTTTAATGGCCACATGCAGGTGTGGCACCAGCCTGTGCGGCATCTCTGTCCCTTCAACCAATCTCAAAGTGGCTTCTTCTGTATATCTTTAGTTCAGCAAGACTTCAGGAAATTCTCCACAATGGTTGTTCTGTAGTTTAGTTGTAATTTTATGTGGCCATGAGAGAAGGTAAGTACAGTGTTTACCTACTCCTCCATCTTACTGGAATCCTCATCTTTGACCCAATTTTAAATTGGGCAGTTTGACTTTTTGTTGTTGAGATGTAAGAGTTCTCTATATAGTCTTGATACTATACTCTTAAGAGAAAATATGATTTGCATATATTTTCTCACATTCTGTATGTCACCTTTTCATTTTTTGGCAATGTCCTTTGACGTGAGAAAATTTTTAATTTGAATAAGTACAATTTATCTATTTTTTTGTTGTTTGTGGTTTTCAGTTTCATATCTAAGAATCCATTGCCAAATTCAAGTTCATGAAGATTCAACCTTATGTTTTTCCTAAGAGTTTTATGGTTTCAGCTCTTATATTTAGGTTGTTAATGCATTTTGAGATAATTTTTAATATGGTATAAGGAAAAAAATTCAATTTCATTCTTTCACATGTGGATATCTAGTTATCTCAATGCAATCTCTTGAGAAAACTATACAATTTTATCAACCAATGTCAGCCCACTAAATTTAGTATAAATAAATAAATAAATAAATAAAAATAAATTATTGAATAATCTTGGTGCGCTTATAAAAAACCAGTTCGACATAGATGTATGAGTTTATTTCTGATGTTTCAATTCAATTATATTGGTCTACATTTCTAGCCTATGCCAGTACAACACTGTTTTGATTACTATAGTTTTGTAATAAGTGTTACTAATTGGGATATGAACGATTACTTTTTTTGACTTTTTATTTTTATTAATTTATTAGGGTGACATTGGTTAGTAAAATTATATAGGTTTCAAATGTACAATTCTATAATACATCATGTATATACTGCATTGTGTGTTCACCACCCAGAGTCAGTTCTCCTTCCATTACCATATATTTGACCCCCTTTACCCTCTTCTACCAACCCCCCCTTACCCTCTGGTAACCACTAAACTGTTGTCTGTGTCTATGAGTTTTTGTTTGTCTTGTTCATTTGTTGCTTTCAGTTTTTCAAATATTTTTATTAAAATGTTGCTAACATAAAATATTATATTAGTTTCAGATGTACACAATAGTTATTCAACAGTTATATACCTAAATAAGTGATCACTGACAGATCAGCAACCATCTGACATTGTACCATGCTATCACAGTATTATTGATTGTATTTCCTATATTGTGTATTATATCCCCATGCCTTATTTGTTTTATATCTGAGAATTTGAACATCTTATTACCTTTCACCTCCCCCCTTTTTAAAATTTTCAATTACAATTGACAATCAATGTTATTTTATATTTATTTCAGGTGTACAGCATAGTGGTAGACATTTACATAATGTAAGACGTGATCCCCTTGACTAGTACCTACTTGGTACTATACATAGTTATTACTACATTATTAACATATTCCTTATGTTTTACTCTACATACCCATGACTATTTGTAACTGCTAATTTTTAATTCTTAATTCTCTTCATCTTTTTCACCCTGTCTCTGAATTCCCTCCCACCTATCACACCAATAAATCTAGTACCCATCTGATGCCATACGTAGTTATTACACTATTATTGACTGTATTCCTTATGCTATACCATACATCCCTGTGAATACTGTGTAACAACAAATTTGTATACCTCTTAATCCCTTCTCCTTTTTTACCCATTCCCAACTACCCTTCTGTCTGGCAACATCAAAATGTTCTCTGTCTCTATAAATTTGTTTCTGTTTTCTTTGTTTGTTTTGTTCTTTAGATTGTACATGTAAGCAAAATCACATTGCATCTGTCATTTGCTGTCTGACATACTTCACTCAGTACAATATCTTTCAGGTCCATCCATGATGCCACAGATGGCGAGAACCCATTCCCTTCCATGGTCAAACAATATTCCATTGTATATATGTACCATGTCCTCTTTATCCATTCATCCATTGTCGAACACCCAGTCTGCCTCCACATCTTGGCCATTGTAAACAATGCTGCAAGTTGCATTTTAGGTTTCTTTGGAAAATTACCCAGAAGTAGGATTACTGAGTCCTTCTTTATTTCTTGTTTTGTCTGGTATAAGTCTATGTTGTCTAGTATAAGCCTTTTTTTTTTCTTCTTGCATTTGCATTTTCAAGAAATATCTTTTTCCCATTCTTTTATTTTCAGTCTGTGATGTCTTTTGATCTGAAGTAAGTCTCTTGTAGGCAGCATATGTAAGAGTCTTGTTTCCTTATCCATTCAGTCAGCCTTATCTTTTGATTGGAGCATTTAATCCACTTACATTGAAAATAATTGTTGATAGATATGTAGTTATTAAAATTTTATCATTCATATTTTTTATTTTTTTAAATCAAATTCTGCTGGTTTGATTTTCTGTTAATACAGTTTTCATGCATGAACTTTCCTTCAAAAGCACAGGTTCAATTGTCATAGATTGGTATTCATATTCTTTCATATATGGCTCTTAGATGATACCTCTTCAGATTTCACCCTCACTACAGGAATTCTCCACCCCTAGCTAAACAAAACAATTTTGTTCATAGAACTTGACGTAAGGGTTTTAAGACACATATTCTCAACTAATATATTTTATTCCCATTCTCACTCTCACCCAAATGTCAACATCCTACTCATATCCTGCTCCTTTCTGCTCACTCTTCTTAATTTCTGCACTTCTTATTGATTCTACATTTTACTGTGACTCATCTTTTATTTCTTGTTCCCACAACAGTATCACAAGTTCTTGTTGAGGGTGAGGATAGTTTCCCGTCCCCAACCCAGATAACAGCCATAATTAATATTCTAGGGTTCAATATTTCCTACATTGAGTGGTAACCTGGCAGTCAGAGAAAGTCCATAGAGAAAATACCACAGAAGAGTTTTCTCTTCTGAAGGAAACTTAGCATGTTTTTATTTTATTTTATTTTATTTTTATTTTATTGGAGAATAGTGGGGAACAGTGTGTTTCTCCAGGACCCATCAGCTCCAAGTCATTGTCCTTCAATCTAGTTATGAAGAGCATAGCTCAGCTCCAAGTCCAGTTGCTGTTTACAATCTTTAGTTGCAGGGGGCGCAGCCCACCATCCCATATGGGAATTGAACAGGCAACCTTGTCATTAAGAGCTCACACTCTAACAAACTGAGCCTTCCAGCTGACCCTCTGGCAGCTCAGTGGTGGCTCGTTGTCTTCAGTCTAGTTGTGAAGGGCGCAGTTCACTGGCCCATGTGGGAATCGAACCAGCAACCCTGTTGTTCAGAGCTCGCGCTCTAACCAACTGAGCCATCCAGCCACCCAAGGTAGCATGTTTTGCCATTTATTTATTCAATAATGTTTACTGAGATCTTGCTCTTTTTAAGAACTTCAACCAGGCTCCAGGATACCAGCAGTGAATAAAACACTTTAGAGTATTTATTAATTATTGTTCTAGGCATACAGTATTATGCTTTCATAACTCTCTGGGGCCTGTGCTTTTTAAAAATATTATCAGCCACATACCGTGCTAATATTTGCAAGATTGGGGAGGTGGAAATCTTGTATCTCAAAGCAGCAGGAACATTCATTGAGGAAGAACCATATGCATCCTTCTCCATGTGGTCATACTATGCCAAAGAGACAGGCCTTTAACTCTGCTTTATACATCAACACGGTGGAGTTTTTCCAGGCTGGCCTGATCTATGCCAAATTTGCCTCAAGGAAATCTAGAGAACAGGCTTTCCTATTTTAAGAACTCATAAGCCATGAGGACAGGAGTCATCCAAACGTCTCCATTTTCAGAGTTCATGTCAATATTTCTTTCAGCTTCTTTTAACTTGCTTCGAAATAGGCTTGCACTTTGTGGTGATGCTAAAAAATTAGAGTTTTAAAAAAATCATAACCTATTGTATCTCAGTTCATCAAAAGTTCCTTTGGATTTTTGTATTTGAACCAATAAGAAATCTGTTGCATAATACTTGTTTACAGCAGGAGTTATAAAAAGCATCTCCTTTAAATCTTTGTTGGAAATTAAAAATAAGTGTATTTCAATTTATTATTATATGAATATCTGCATCTTGGCAATTTAATAAGAATTGCAAAAAATTTAGAATGAATTAGTTGACACCCTTAATAATTACATGGGATGATTAAATGTCTTTGCAAAGACAATAATATCAACCTCTGCTAATGATCACTGGAACAACAATTATGTAGAAAAAAACTTTTATTCTTTTTAAGGTTCTATTTATGATAAAACTCTCAAAGAATCGACAGAACATATAGAAAACATATAGCAAAATGTAAGACTATTTTCTTGCCATAAAACAAACTTCAATATAGTCAAAATATCTGTATAAATCCTGCAAAATATATCCTTTAAACACAATTGAACTAATTTAGAAATTGATAACAGAAAGATTTCTAGAAAACACTCATATATTTTTAAAATAAATAATAGCAATAACTGTGTATCAAAGAATAAATCATAAAGGGAATAAGAAAATATTTTGAACCTAAATAAAGACAAAAATATAACATATTAAAACTTGTCTTTATTCTCATATAACATTTTCATATGTACATAAAATATCTGTATCTATAAAATACGTACTAAAACTTGTTAGTGAGTTTAACAAGGTTGTAGGTTGTAAAATATAAGATTAATTGTATTTCTAGAAATTGAAGGTTAAAAAATAAATACCATTTACAGTAGCATCAAAAGTTATGATAGCGATAAATCTGACAAGATTTATGCAGTGACTATACACAGAAGGCTCAAGACCAAAAACACAAAACACAAAATAAAAAGTTGATAAGTTAGACTTCATCAAAGTAAAACACTTCTAAGCTTCAAAAGACACTGGTAAGACCATGTAAAGACAAGACAGAGACTGGGAGAAAATAAATTCAAATCATATTTCTAATGAAAGAATACGAAAATATACAAACAAGTCTCAAAGCTCCATTAAAAGAAAGCAACTAAAAACAAAACTCAATAGAAAGATGAGTTACACCAAAGAGTTACAACAAAGACGTTACATAAATAGCAAATAAGCACATGAAAGATACTCAGCATTAATATCCATATGCAAATGTGAAATAAGACTATGATGTGATATCACTATATACTTATGTTAAAGGCTAAAGTTTAAAAGACTGACCATACCAAATATTGCAAAGTATAGACACTGGAACTCTCATATACTGCAGGTAGACTGTAAAATAGTACAACTGCTTTGGAAAACAGTTTAGCGGTTCTTAACAAGTTAAACATATGAGCCATTCCATTCATTCCTAGGTATTTTCCCAAGAGAAATTAAAGCTTATGTTCATACAAAGATGTACACATGAGTGTTCACAGCAGCTTTATTAGTTATAGTAAAGAACTGGAAACAAATCACAGTTCATCAACAGATGAATAAATAAACAAATGGTAGTATATCCATATAATGGATGTTATTCAACAATAAAAATGAATAAACTTGATCCACACAAGTAGAATGACTCACAAATGCTTAATGGAAAAAAACCAGAAGAAAAAGAGTACAGTGCATGCTATATTATTCTATTCAAAAAACATTTACACAATGTAAATTAATTTGTAGTGACAGAAAGTAACTGTGATTGCCTGGGGATGGGGATGGAATTGGGGGGCAGGCAGTCTATGGGGCAGAAGTAGAAGAATATATTATGAAGGTCATGAGGAAATTTGGGGCATCATTACCTTGATGGTGGTGAAGGTTTCATGGGTGTATACGTAGATATATGAATAGTGTACTTTAAATTTGTACAACTTAGTGTATAAGGTCTAACAATTAAGTTCGTGAACTTGTTTCAATAATGTTGCTAAACTTTTTTTAATATCAGAGGGGTTATTTATTATACATTTGTACCAACTGTACAAACAGTTAACCAACTTTCTATGTGGAAGTGCTGAAAAGGCTGCGTGAAAAAGTTAGATGAAATCGACCTGAACTTTTCACCAACAATTCATGCATGGCTCTTGCATCACGACAATGCACCAGCTCACACAGCACTGTCTGTGAGGGAGTTTTTAGACAGTAAACAAATAACTGTATTGGAACACCCTCCCTACTTACCTGATCTGGCCCCCAATGACTTCTTTCTTTACCCAAAGTTATAGGAAATACTGAAAGGAAGACATTTTGATGACATTCAGGACATCAAGTGTACTACAACCACAGCTCTGATGGCCATTCCAGAAAAAGAGTTCCAAAATTGTTTTAAAGGGTGGACTAAACACTGGTATCAGTGCACAGCTTCTCAAGGGAAGTGCTTCAAAGGTGACCATAGTGATATTCAGCAATGTGTTATGTAGCACGTTTTCTAGGATGAGTTCGTGAACTTAATTGTCATACCTCATGTGTAAACTATATATCAAATGTTTAAAAATGCTTTCGTCCATTTTGCACTTGGAATAAATTTTTTATCCATGGGCAATTTTTGTTAACAGCATGCATTGGTTATGTGGAAAATATCTATCGCTGAATTAGACTGTCAAGCTGATGATGGTCTAAACAAATTTTCCAAGGTGATACTTTTCATTCAGGAGCTAAAATTCTTGTTGAATTTGCAGGCTTACTTAGTTCAATGTCTTGAATGTATCTCTAAATACTAAAGTCTCAATAACCACAGCTTGTCAATTTTTCTTTTATGTCAAAATGGTTACTATGAAACAAAGTGGATGGTTAAGTTCACAACTCAATAAAAAAAGTGCTATTTCTTGGGACATTTATTATAACTCAGTATGCAACAGCAGTGCTTTATGAGCACTTTCCATTTTGTCACACAGAATAGTACAACGATGTACACTTCAAGATTGAGATTTAATATAATTAACATTTTTAACTGATTCAGTAAGGACACTTTAAAATACAACTGGTTTTTCTCCTTGTTTTGCACTGCTATTGTGCAGTCAGGAGTACACTGTTTCCTAGTACTGGTCGTTGCAAGCAGTTTTACCCACCGTTGCTTTTGTGCACGGTGAAAAAGACAAATAATGTCTTGGTGCTATTATGAAAATAGTTCTGACCTTTCAGCACCCAAAACAGTCTTAGAGAACCATAGGGTTTTGCAGACTACACTTTGAAAATCATTGGAAGTGGTAATATAATTGAAATATAGGATAAAATGAGGTATTGTTAAGGCAAAGAGTACAAGAAACAAAATAAGAGCAACTAAAAACACCTTGGAAATAAACTAAACAAATAAATTATGTTCAAAATAGGAAGCATACTAAAATGTGGCACAATTTTAAACAGTTCAGTGCATGTCTTAAACAAGAATGCCAGTAACATTTTCCTTGCATAGTCCAGGGTTCCTGACATTGGAACATGCAAAAAAGAAATATAATCCTTGTATATTTTTTGGGCAGATGTGAACAGTATTTGTATAGTCACATAATTCAGATCTTGTTTATGTATTTCCAACCTTTAGAGTGGACAAATCATGTAAGACTTAGTTGGGATTGCAAAACAGGTTCATCTATTAACATTGTGTGAAAGAAAGCTCACTAAGGATGGGATGTGGCCATGGAAACTGGCAGGAAAGATGAAGAGAAAGAACAAGGCTGCTAAAAATAGGAGGCAAGAGATACCACTGAAAGTTGATTGAAGTAGGAGCACAGATAAATAAATATATATATATATATATATATATATATGTATATGTATATGTATATGTATATGTATATGTATATGCATATGTATATGTATATATATATATATATATGTATATGTAGATATACATGTACAATTGTAATAACAATATAAATAATATTGCAAATACCAGCATTTAAAGGAGAAGTTGTGGGGGAGTGTGATTGCAACAAATTAGCTAAATCTGTAGTTTCCAGGGCACGGTGATCAGTAATTAACTGTTGTAACTGGTGAATCAAGATTAGAGTAGACTAGTCATGGAAATAGATTCTAAAATAATTAAAAATATAAACAGTAGAATTCTGTTTCTAGGATATAGGACTGAGGTAAGGAGGAAGAATCATGCTTTGCAACATTATGTTTTCTGTAGTGCTTTCTTCAAATAAAAGCAATTATTAAATGAATAATGATATAAGTAAAAGATGTTATACAATATACTAAATAATATATATTAATTTATGTATTATATTTTAATTATATAAATTATTTATACTTTATTTAAATATATTTATGTATCACGCTACTATACAATATATAAATATAATTAATTATAAAAATGGATAATGAATAAATTATACAAATAAATAATTGCCCTGTGGTTTAACACATATACATTGCTCTCATGATAATGATATCTTAAGCCTTTAAAGTTCGATCCCTTTGAGTTTATATGGTTTGCTTAGTCTTTATATTCTAATGCTTAATACAGTGTCTAGCATATATGGCAACTGCTCAATAACCATTGAGTGACTGTATAACTGCCATGATATTGTTGTAGCTCCAAGGCATATTGTGGCATCCTTTAAATAATTTCATCTGCTACAACCTCACTTTCTCCACCTACCTAAAGTCTGGCCCATAAGTGCCCATTTCCAAGAAAGGAAAAGGAGGAAAGTGATGTTTTGGGAGTGTCTACTCTTTGTATCGTGCACCATTTTATTTAATCTTTACAATACATATGAATTATGATAGCACGACCATTGCAGCCATCTTGTGTCCCCTGCTTGCAGATTGCTAGGCAAATGGAAAAGCCTCAATAAATAGTCACTGAAGAAACAAATATCATTGAAAGACAGTTATTTTAATTAAGAAAGAAAGGAAGCAAAGCATCAAAAACTTTAAGCAACTTTTTTCAGAGTTATACTAAAACCAGTAAATGGTTAGAAAATGTACATCTTGCCAAGTTCTGAGTCTGGGAATCCACATTATGTCCTAGTGTGGAACTGGGAATCAGTCTATCAACTCTGTTCAGTATGTGTTGTTTTTTTTCTAAATTAGTCTAGTTTTATTTGTTTTGAAGGAAAGGAGTTCATGTCTGATCCTTGAACGATATTCCAGAATAATGATGACAATGTCTGTTCCATCCTTGATTATAGGCTGATTCTGTGCAGCTATTTTCCTAGATTGTGCTACAGCTCTTTGAGTGGAGCACTACTGACTTTGAGTCTCCAAATTTTTCCATAAAATATTTGTAGGAAATTGAAGTGCAAATGGGAGTAGCTATTATGTTTAACATTCTTACAAACTACGTGAATCTGACTGCCTGAATTTTATCATGAAGCATGTTAAGAAAGAATAAACTAGCTATTTGGGAACTACAAATCAAAACCACAATGTGATGCCACCTCACACCTGTTAGAATGGCTATCATCAAAAAGGTAATAATAACAAGTGTTGGAGAGGCTGTGGAGAAAAAGAAACCCTTAAATACGGCTGGTGGGAATGTAAATTGGTACAACTACTGTGGAAAACCATACGGAGGTTCCTCAAAAAATTAAGAATAGCATTACCATTCCCTATTCTGGGTACCTACCCCCAAAAAAGTCTGTAAACATTTGTCTATAAAGACATATGTACCCTTATGTTCATTGCATCATTATTCAAGGTGGCCAAGACATGGAACCAACCAAAGTGTCCTTCGATAGGTGATTGGATAAAGAAGATGTGGTACATACATACAATGGGATATTACTCAGCCATAAGAAAAGACGAAATACTGCTATTTGCAACAGCATGGATGGATCTACGCTAAGTGAAATAAGTCAGACCAAAATAAGTCAAGATTTATATGATTTTTCACTCATATGTGGGATGTAAAACTGAAAGCAACAAATGAACAAGACAAACAAACAAAGAAGCAAAAAAACTTGTATATACAGACAACAGTTTAATGGTTACCAGAGGGTAAGGAGTGGTAGAAGAGGATAAAAAGGGTCAAACATATGGTGATAGAAGGAAAACTGACTCTGGGTGGTGAACACACAATGAAATATACAGATGATGCTCTATACAAATGTACACTTGAACACTAATAATTTTACTAACCAATGTCACCCAGTAAATTTAATAAAGTAAAAAAATAAAATAAAATAAATGAATAAACTATGTCTTGTCTTACCATTGTCTTTGAAGATTTACCAAGCAACTTGTCTTAGACATGACGACTTAATCCAAAAATATTTCATTTTCTATTAGATATATCAGTTCCATGTACAATCATGCGCATGTGCACACATGCACGCACACACACACACACACACACACACACACATACACACACTCCATAACAAGAGAGAAGCCATACCTCACCTATAGATGCTGGCCAAAATGCAGCTTTTGGTTTGGTATCTTCTGTACTAAGTGTACATATATCTTTATGGACAAATGTTTACAGACTTTTTGGGGGTAGATACCCAGAAGAGGGAATGGTAATGCTATTCTTAATTTTTTGAGGAACCTCCGTATGGTTTTCCACAGTGGTTGTACCAATTTATATTCCCACCAGCAGTGTATGAGGGTTCCTTTTTCTCCACAGCCTCTCCAACACTTGTTATTACTTGTCTTGTTGATGATAGCCATTCTAACAGGTGTGAGGTGGTATCTCATTGTGGTTTTGATTTGTATTTCCCAAATAGCTAGTTTATTCTTCCTTAACATGCTTCGTGATAAAATTCAGGCAGTCAGATTCACATACGTTGTAAGAATGTGCTACACTTAGTAACCAAACTAATAATAAATGTCGTATAAATCCCTAAAAATAGACCACTGCCAATTTTCATATAATCTACAAATAGTTGGAAAAACAACATGAGATTCGTTTTTTCAAGGATGTTCTCTTTTTGTTAGCTTGCTTTACTATTCCAAGATAATGTTAAATAATCGAAATAAATTGCTGTGGCTCAGTTCTGAATTACATTTCAAATCCAGTAAGTGGATGCTTATTTCACATTGTTCTGTCTTGCCTCTTTCCAACTTGCACTTCATGAGTTGTGTTTAGTTCAGGCCCAGTATTCAGAAACTCAAACAGGAAGCATCTGGGGATTCTCTGTTTTGAAGAGTGAATGGGTCAGAAATAGCCTAGAGAGGTGAGAATATTGCTTGCTTTCAAAGTGGATGAAATTTCTGCTCCCACTCAAGTTTGATGGACATCGTCTTTTAGATATCTCATCAATTCCTATCAAATAGAATGTAAAAATATATTTCATGTAAAGCATTCTGACATTAGTAGGTGGGAAAATTCCAGTTTTTAAAATTTTAATTTCCATTATATGTACATATTTAATATTCTTATTGTTTGGATCAGAATTCACTACTGGAATTTTCACCTCCCAGACAGGTCAATATGATTACATTCTATCTCCTCCTTGGTGCCCCTTTTAGAGTCATTTCTGCTATCCCAAACATGGGCTCAAATGATTGTCATTAACAGAACTGCAGGGTCCTCAAAGTTAGTGTTTTACCTTTGTCACTTTTAATGCCTCGTGATGGTCAAAAATGTTGCACTTACCTCGGGCATTTATCTTCTACTTTGGTCACTTTTTTAAAGTTATAAATATATTGACCTCAAATAGTTTAGATACTCTTTTTAACTCCCTGTTGTCACGTCTGCAAAATAAAATAATGCATTCCTCATAAGATGAGGATTAAATAAGATAATAACATGTTAGTCAAACTTTAGTCATGTATCAATTTTGAAAATTTTGCCAGACCAATTATTTATTAAATGTCTTGAATCCATTTAAATAATAAGTACAATTATCTAAACTCTAGAAACAACTACATAGCCGTGAGCTGCATAACATTTCAATCAACCAGCGGTTGTCCCAAAAGATTAGAATGAAGCTGAAAATTGCCTGTCTCCTAGTGACTTCATAGCTGTCGTAAAGCTCTAACGTAACACATCACTCACATGTTTGTGGAGATGCTGGTGTACAGTGTTGATGAGATCTACAGCAATGTGCAGTCATGCCCGAGGCCTTCACACTCACTCACACTCACTCACTGACGCACCCAGAGCATCTTCCAGTCCTGTAAGCTCCATGCATGGTTAGTGCTATATACAGGTGTACCAATTTTATCTTTTATACTGTATTGTTAATGTACCTTTTCCATGTTTAGATACACAAATACTTAACCAATGTGTTACAGTTGCCCATAGTATTCCGTACAGTAGCCTGCTATACAGGTTTGCAGCCTAGAAATAATGTATTCTACCATATAGCCTGGGTGTGTAGTATGGGGTTCCATACAGGTTTGTACACTCAATGATCACAAAACAACAAAACTGCCTAAAGGCGCATTTCCCAGAATGTATCTTTGTCATTAAGTGGCACATGACCATACTCTAAAAAGTGGTAACATTCACAGAGGTAAGGATATAGGAAAGACACACAGCTTTGATGATGGTGCTGTGAGGAGGAGTGCAGGAATAAACAGTGATGAGCTCAATGTTGATGTGTTGAGTTCTAAGTATGTATATAGTAGAGATAATAGGAGTTGGCGGGCATATTTACACTATTCATGAAATATTAAAAGGATCCAAGGATGCTAAGACGCCACAAAAAGTATTAAAGGCAGAGGCAAAAATAATCTTAAAGATGCTGAGGTACATTGGAGACACTAACAGAAATCACAAGGAGTACCGTGGAGGCGGGTAGGGGCAAGCAGTGAGGTTTTTTCTGGAATAGTCAGAAGACAGCTCATGTCATATACTCAGATCAAGGTAAGGTGGGCAAAGGGATGTGTACTTGTTTTGTTCCAAAAGTGATGCCAAATTTTAAGGTGGAAAATGATTGATTTGGCCAACATTCTAAAACGATTTTCTGGTTGCTGTGTGGACAGTGGATTCACAGCATGTTGGAGAAAAAGGAGGGAGGCAAAATAGAAGGTAATTATAATGGTCCTGGAGAGGGAGGGAGGAGGCTTGATGGATGGTATCAGTAGAAATGGAAAGCAAGAGTCAGATATAGAGCAGTAGTTTTCAACTTTTTTTTTTTTTTTTACTGCAATTTAAATTGAAAAACTAACAAATTTCTAACCTCTAAGGTGTGTGTCTGGGAGTGGCTTGTATGTAACTGAAACAAAATTTCATGAGATGATGCTAATTTTGTAACTGTTAAGAAATGGTGACATTTTGATATAATTTTATCTTTCTTCCTGTTCTATTTTAATTTTTAAATTCTACTTGTGACCCACTATAATGATTTCACAACTCATTAATGAGTTGTGGTACAATATAGGTTTGCTGGTAGAACCTATAGAAGTTGATGTAAACTAGATATGGGAAGTAAGAAAAATGGGAGAATCAAGTTAGACTCCAAGGTGTCTGCTGTGAAGTGTAGTTTGACAGAACAACTGAATATTCCCCAGAAAGCCAATGTGGTAGTGAGGACATTATGTTATATAATAGCCCTATGGGTTCCTGTGATTTGTCTGTTAAAAATACAGATAAGTGTGATATGAACATGTGAGCAAGTATTTGCATAGGTATATGGTTTTTCTCTTTCAGTACATTTCTAAGAGTTAAATGGATGTCAAGTGACAACAACACTGGGAAAAATAGAAGACAGCAGGAAAATAGGAAGACCAAATCTGAGATAGATTGACTCCATAAAAGAAGCCATGAAAGAATCGGCTTGAGTCTTCAGGAGCTGAGTAAGGCAAGATACGGTGGACGTCACCCATTCACAGGGTCAGCGTGAGTCAGAGCTGACTTAATGGCATGTAACACACACATAAGGTAAGAGTTCTTTAAAAATTAAAATTATATTTAATTTTAAAAGAAACTGCCAAACAGCTTTCGTAGTGATTTGTATCCTTTTCCATTCCCACCAGTAATACACAAAGGTCTCAGTTCCTTCACATCCTCACAAACACCTGGTATTACCAGTCTTTTTAATTTTATCAATTCTAATAGGTGTCTAGTTATTTTTTTTAATTTATTTTTTAAATTTATTGGGGTGACAATTGTTAGTAAAATTACATAGATTTCAGGTGTACAATTCTGTATTACATCATCTATAAATCCCATTGTGTGTTCACCACCCAGAGTCAGTTCTCCTTCCATCACCATATATTTGATCCCCCTTACCCTCATCTCCCACCCCCCACCCCCCTTACCCTCTGGTAACAACTAAACTATTGTCTGTGTCTATGAGTTTCTGTTTCTCATTTGTTTGTCTTGTTCTTTTGTTGTTTTTGGTTTATATTTTTAATTAAAGTTTATTGGGCTGACAATGGTTAGTAAAATTACATAGGTTTCCGGTGCACAATTCTGTAATACATCATCTATATATCACATTATGTTCACCACCCAGAGTCAGTTCTCCTTCCATCACCATATAGTTGATCCCATTTACCCTCATCTACCACCTCCCTCCACCCTTACCCTCTGGTACAACATGGACAGATCTCGAGGTATGTAGTGATTTTAATACGCATTTCTCTAGTGACTAATGACAGTGACTGACATTAGTACTGATTTGCCATTTGAATGATCTTTTGTGAAGTATCTCTTCAAATCTCTTGCCCATTTTTTAAAAATTAGGTTAGTTTTGAGTTTTCAGAATTATTTGATTCTTCTGGGTCAAAGTCTTTTATTAAACATAGGATTTGTAAACATTTTTTCCCCAGTATTTGGCTATTCTTTCATTCTCTCAACAGTGACTTTTGAAGAGCAGCGGTTTTAAGTTTTGATGTAGTTTTAAGGGAGTGGGGAAAGTGCAGAAAGTATGTGGCTTTGGATATATTTGTGTGAGGTATTTTCTCTTTTACTTTGAAGACCTGTGAGTTAGGAGGCTATTTTTTTTTTTTTTTCCTTTCCAGTAAGCAGATCATGAGGCATCTAATTTATTATTTGAACAGGGCAGGTGACAATGATGTGCAGTAATGTTCCAGGGGTGGCAGTGAAAATGAACAGAAGGTATCTTTCAGATAGTTCTGATTTCAGCTGGGACACAAGAATTCTCGACTAGGTGATGGCAACAATAGCACAGTGATTTATTATAGTGCAAACAAGTTCTGATAGTGTTGTGGAGTAACCCATTCTCCTTGGCAGAGTTTTACATTTAGGTTACAATAGCAAGGTAGGGCTGTCCTTTTCCAAAAAGAACACCCTACCACCCCACTATCCCCCCTCCCTCACCCCACACCCCCCAGGGGAGGATTCCTGAAGAAGGAGGGCAGAAGGAAGCTATGCTGAGGTGTGTGTAATTGAGGGCTGTTTTTTCTAATGCTGTGGTAAATTCTTATTTGCTACACACCCAGCTGAGGATCCAGGCATCCCAGTTATATATTTGAAGTATAAAACAGCCTGGTTCCTTATACAAAATACTAAATAAATTTAATCCCCTTCTGCCAAGAAAAATTCTGAAGTAAAAGTTGATTGAAAAGTATTTGCAGAGATGATGCTGGAAACAAAAATTAAAATAAACGAAAACTTTATCAGTTTGCTTGGATCATGAATTGGTCCCCTGAACACATTTGGTTTTTCTCATTGGCGTCACCAGCAGTCATATCCCAGTAGATATTGGCTCTTCTTAATGATAATATGTGCTTTTGTTAGAATAATAAAAATTTACGTATATCTCCTAAGAAATGCCTATCAAAATAAGACACTAGCTAGATTGCTCTTTTCACTCATTAAATAATCTATTGACTTAAAAAAATTCCTTGCCACATGACAAAAAGAAATTAAAAAATCTATATCAATACACTCAATAATACTTAATAAAACAGAGTGAAATAGGTGATAAAAATTAAGCAAGGAAAACATTGGCAGGAATCAATGTGAATCCAGAGGTGAGTTTAGTATACCACCACGTGAATCCTATACACTTGCCAGATTTATGGTATAAATTTGGCACTAAGCTATACATTAAACCATCTGAAGTGGGAAACATGATTAGGTAGGTGATTCATGGCATCCGTAAAATTAAACAACACAAATGCTGTTCAGGAGAAACACATTATTCTTGGTACTGAAACTAGAGAGAAATTCCTAACCACATGTCCTAGAGAATGATAAGAACTGGATTTATGTCTACGATGAATTGCTTCAACTCTGTTTCATAAAAGAAGGTTCATAGGTCCTTTCATCAGCAGGCAGCAGGTTCTGTGATGGATATTTAGGTAAAGGACTTTGTCTGATCTGCTGGTGTTATTAGAAACACACTTCTGTAGGTAGCATAGCACACTAACTATTCGTACCTTTTATATTTTTTCGAGCATATACAAGTCCTTTATAGTGATTTCCCCCTCAGATCATGGGCATTAATTACCACTACCGAAGATAGGTGTCTATTCTTTCCTTAACAGAGAAACACCCCTACACAGACCCTGAGTTAGACAGCAGTTTCCAAACCATGCACCATGTCACACACATTCTCAGATGTGTTCTCAAGTATTAGATTAACAGTAATTCTGTAGGAAATTACAACTGAGACACTGCAAGTTGAGCCCATTAAAATAAATTTACTTGCTGCTGGACTTGTCAGAACCTTTAAAATATGTATTACACAATAGATTAATCTCTAAGAGGTATATGTGTTATTTTGTGTTTTCCAAGTATATTTTTCAAAAGGAATCTTTCTCTTTTGCAGAGAATCTCATGAGTTATTTAAAAAAAAAATACTCTTGAGACCATCCACATTCTTGTATTGTGCACTGTGCATTTGGATTAATTCCAACTTTGACTCAAAATCAATCCTATAAAGAGCGAGTTACATATATTCTGACACTGATATGTGTGTAGCACTTTGAGTTGCTCTTTTGGCACTGACTACTGTTTAAATAACAATGAGATGTATTAGCTTGATGGAATTTTAAAGAAATAACTTCTGAAATACTATTTGTTTTTTGAGCTCTGAACTCAAGTATATGCCATAAATTTCTTTAAAGATCATGTTCTACCTGATCTTTGCCTTCTAAGTCGTGGAAAGGACTTTGGCCAAAAGTAATAAAATCTGATCTAAGAAAATAGAGAGATTGATTTAAGTTTCATATGGTGCCATTTTCTAATGAAAAGTATTAATACAAAGGATTCAAAGACTCCTAGAGACAATATTAAAATGTTGGCAGCACATAGCTATGTTATTTTTTTAAAAATTGCCCTCAAATACATATATATATATATATATATATATATATATATATATATATATATATATAGAGAGAGAGAGAGAGAGAGAGAGAGAGAGAGAGAGAGAGAAATAGGAGTATAAACAATGAACTTCATATTGTGACAATAGTTATTATATACAAATTATGCAGGCATTTAGCTATGAAAAATGAAAATAAGCCTGGATATACTAAATGCTAGATAGCATGCAGAGCAACTGGAACTCTCATACTGGTGGGGATGCTAAAAAGTACATACACTGGAAAAGAGTTTGGCAGTTTCTTAATATTAAAACATATCCTTATTGTACTATGTATTAAAATAGGAATACATCCTTTCATTACTTCTATAATGAGATTATTCATAGTAATGTGCAAATTATAATATTTTATGTTTTCTACATTTAAACCATAAAAAAATTGCCATGCAAGAAAACTACAAATAATAGATATGGTTTTCAAATAAAAATTGAGTATTGTTTAAGCTTATGAACATGGTTGAATCATCCTTATGTTTGGCTCGTAGTTGTTATAGTCAGTACTTTTTCTTTCTATGCATAGCCAATACTCCTATTTTGAGATTTGAATTTCAGATTTATATAGCCAACTGCTGCAACCATGTCTACGTAGATGTCTTCAGGTATTTCATATTATTTTTAAAGCCAAATATTCCAGTTTTTCCATTGTAGTAAATAACAGCTCCATTTTTTATTTGCTTAAACCAAACTTTTAAACTGTGCATGTCTCCTCAGCCATTGTATTAGTAAATCTGGTCATCTTTACCATCGAAATGTATCCAGAATCTTTCCACTTCTCACTACTTCCACTGAAAGCACCCAATTGAAAGTCACCGACATGTACTGCTTAAATTATATCAGTGACTTCTGAATGGTCCCATGCTTTCACTCTCCCCCCCTATTGTTTATTCTTCACACAGAAACCAGACTGATGGTTTAATACCTATGTTAGATTATGTGACACCTCTGTTCAAAACCTTCCAAGGTATTTTTTGTCTATATTAGTTAGGGAACCATTAGCCTCAAGTAATAACTACTGAAATACAAAAAACACATTATACGCTTAAATTTTACTTACATAATGTCCTGAGTGATGGTTAGCTCTCCTCCAAATGATTCAGAGACCATGGCATTTTCCATACTGAGGCTTTGTCTTTCATCATATAGCTTCCAAATTTGAAAAAGGTGGACCTAAATTACACATAGAGTATGAACTCATCTATGTAAAATAATGTCTCTGAACGAACCTTGAACATAAGATGAACATTAAAATACGAATGAGGCTCTAATCTGATTGGTGGGATTATGATGACTTACTTTTTTTTGGTAAAGCATTTCCTACATTTCTATAGGGAACATACATTATTTTTACAATCTTAGAAAAATAAACCTTTAAAGATGGTGATGTAAGAACAGGCTTCCAGTAAAATTCCCCAAAATTGACTCAGTGACTAAAGAGAAAGATATATGGAGAGGTATTATGAACTGAATTGTGACTCCCCACAATTCATATGTTGAAGCTCAGGCCCCCAAAATGACTGTATTTGGAGATAGGACCTTTACAGAGGTAATTAAGGTTAAATGAGGTCATAAGTGGTCCTTGCAAGAAGAGGAGAACAGGGGTAAGAACTAAATATTCCCTCATTTGGAAGGATAAAGGCTGGAGATATGGCAGCACCAAGGAAAAGGTGACAGTCTGCCTTTCTTGCTTTCAACTTGAAGTCACCTTGATGTGTTTTTCTTAGTAGAAAGATGACTAAACCATGTGCTACTATTTCTACTATTTTAACCCAGTTTTTCAAAAAACAGAGTTGGATCCCTCTGCTGTAGTTGATGAACTCTGTAACCTACATGTGGTCAAGATTGGTGGTGAGACCTATGGCTAAGATCGACCCACTCAAATAGGAATCATTTGGGCCTGTAGGGTCAATAACAGCAAAGGAGAATGAGATCATCTAGGGTGGAGGGGATTATACACTCTCTCACAAAAGAGAAAACCCATGGGCTGAGATGCTTTTCCACAAGCAAGTTCTCATTTTTCCTAATTGTCAAATTGTCCAAAATCAAGACATGTTTTATGACTGGAAATCCTCCCTAGTAGGCCATGGGAACTCCCTAAACTTAATGAATAGAAATTACAGGAAGAATACCTGAAATGGTCTTTTTGTGTGACTGGAGTAGAAGAGGCCAAGGAGAAGAGAACTAAGATAAGGAAAACTGGCCACCACTACTGCAGTTCCAACTCACTGATAAAGCATTAGGACTTTTGGAGATTGATCACGTTCATAGCTTCTCCTCCACTTCCTCTGGCTGATAAGAGAAATCTAAACTCCAAAGTGCTACATCTAGCTGGAGGTATAATACCAAGCAACAGTCACCACATCTTTTTTAAGGAAAAAATAAACAAACAAAAAAAGAAACATGAAAAGACCTGTACCCATTCAAGAATAAACCAATAAGGAATGGGAGGGGCGTGCAGATGGACATTGAGTATTACCCTCTAGGAAATTAAGAATATTTTAGGTACTATTCTTTTACGCACACAAAGAAGTTAAGTAGGAAGTAAATTTGAAGGAAAAGATTATATGATTAAAAAAAAGACATAATAGGAGAAGAGAGTTAAGAAGATAAATTAGGAAAACAAATAATATCTTGTAGAACTTAAAGTAGAACCAGAAGGAGAAAGAAACAGTGAAGACAAATATAAGCTTTAGTTAGAAAGCATTAGAAAACAAGAGCTGAAAATGGCCAGATCGATATATGAATATGGAAGACAAATGGGATCTGGTAAACAGATATATCACATTTGTGAAGAAATGTAAAAAAAAAAAATTATAAATGAAGCAGAAATAGTAAGAAAAAATACAATAGCAGGAAATTTCCTTAAGCACAGGAAGATTAAAATTTGACGTTTAAAGAGGGCTACCTCTTCAACATATTCCTACCAAAGAAATAACACACCAAGATGATTAAAATTTCAAGGGCACAAACATATTTTATGAGTGCCTCCTAGAAAACTGTTTCTACATAATTTAGCATTTTATAAACAGTGAGACTCAGTATCACATGCATTAAAGACTATGACACAGAAGACTTTTTATAATTACAAAAAGAGTGCTATGTCCTGTGTTAGTTATAAATGTATTGCTTCTCATCTCCAGATTCCTACTTTGTTGATTGATCTGTGAGAATGGATCAGAGTCTTTTAAATATTTTTCCTATGATAGCTGACATGATGTTAAGCTGTGTCAGGAGTGAGGCCTGGACAGTCATTGTTAAAGGAAAGGGTTTTCCTCTCTGGTTCCCACGTGCTTACTTGGCACTGTCCTACAGTGCTGGGGGATTTTCCAGGGCCCAGTGCCTGCAGTGCTTGGCAGTCAGCTGCTTCACCCTCTCAGGTGGTTTTGTCGGGAAGTACCTCCTTATCCTGGCGAACAGTTTTCTCAGTCATCTATCTTAGAGGGCTGATTTGTTGGTTCAAAAATCTCAGGAGCTTCCTGGGTGAAATCTGAAACTGGCCCTCATACGCAGACTGCAAGGAAAGACTGAAGACAGAGGCAGACCGGTCCAAATTGGTAGGTGGCAGGTTAAATAAACAAGGGAACTTACATACAAGGCGTGTCGTAGGAGGCTGCAAGATTAGATCTCCACACCCACCCACTTGAATATTGAAAGTTTATATAGAGACCTTAACTGGGTTCAGCCACATCAACAACACATTGCTCTCTCAAGGCTGTGTCCTTGAAAACAGCTTAGGCTATTGGAACGATAGGCAAACTTATATACCAACGACAGAGGAAGAGGTGATGAGCCTCCAATGGCCTGGGTCCAGCTCCTGGGTCAACTGGAGGTCACGTCCTTTCAATTACCTCCTCTAACATGATTTCCAGCGCATTCCTCAGTCCAGTCCTGACGACAGTGGCTGCTCCTTATAGCTGCTATTGCTACATTCTTTAGAGTTCCCTTAATTTTTATTAATCACTTCATCACTCCAGTTCCCTGTTGTAACCGACAATTCTTTGTATTAAACTTTCGCTGTTCAAATTGCTATTATTTTTCTTTCCTGAATGTACAGTTATCTCTAGAGATTTCCAATCACTTGATTTTTTTATGTCTTTTCAATGCAAAGAGCTTCTGAAATCTTTTTGTGTGATTTATTCGCAAATGGGAACACTGAATAGCCAGTTTTCATGTCTTGCATTCTTGAAGGTTGCTTGTCACTCATATCTGGCTGTTCCCAAACATTTCCACTTTAATTAGATAGAAGAAGGGACTGCAAGCAGGGCCCCAGTGACTAGGAAGCTTCGGACAGAGATTTGACACAGATATTTGGACAGATAGGCACCTGGAACTATCTTGGGCTTTTCCTCTTTCTAACTCAGGCGTAGGTTTAAAGACCCTGTTCTCTACATCATGGCTTCACGTGACAGATTTTCTGCCAAAGAGTTTTATCATTGTTGAATTTTGAGGGGGTCAATTTTTGAATGAGAGATTTTATATTTAGCCAAGTTATTCTGCATATATAGACATATGAAAAAATTATAGTAAGATATGTAATTATACACGTTCCCTTCTGAAAAAAAGGAAAGATTACTTTGTAATTTACATCAGAACAAAAAAATAAAAGAATGGAGAAAATAAGAAATATAAGCATGAGTAGTGAGCATTGGCGTCGTTTAAATACAGAACTAAGTTTAAATGAGTGTAATGTATATGTTTATTTGTTCCAGACCAGTTTATTGAGTGCCCATTATGTCAATTATTCCAAATCAATCCATGAATGTAATGGATGTCCAGTTAAAATACCAATAGAATTATGTATGTTTAGTCTAAATAGATCCATTAGAGTAAATGTAAAAAAAAAATAGTTTAAGATTTTTGAAAAATAAAATTCATAAATGAGAAGGTATTCTACAAGTTACCAGAATGTATTATGATAATACAATAATTAAGTCAACATGGTGCCAGCACAAGAATAAACGTATCAGTGGAACTGAGTGGGGAGCCTGGAAACAGTCCAGATATGTAAAAGAATAGTGTTAAAAGTACTGACACTAACTGATGGTTTGGGCAGAGCTCTGATATCCATCCAAGGGCTGATAAGGAAGATATAACATGAAATAATGACTTAATATGATATACAAAATAAACTCCAGATGACAAAAGGAATGGCAACAACTGAAACATTCTGTAACATTCTAGAAGAAAACATAGATTATTTTTATAGAATTCTGGTGAGGAAAATATTCATAAGCAATACCCAAAGGAAGAGGTAATAAAATAAAAGATAATAGCACACAAAAAGTTGTAACTGCTGAACGATAACATACAGGTAACAAAATTAAAAGAAAATAAAGACAGAGAGAATATTTGCCACATACATGAGGAAAATATGTAAGATATAGAATGCAAATAGCTTATAAATCAATACAGAAAGAATATACTAAAATTACATTTTATTATATTATATTGTGCAAGATATATTTTAAAATAAATCACATGAAGAAAAACAAATGGCTAATAAATGTAATGAAATGACTATCAAAATCACTAGGGAAATGCAAATTAAAGCAAGATGACATTTTTAACCAATCAATTGGCTAACAACTGTAAAAGATAGATAGTAGCCAATGTTAGCAAGAGTGAAAGTCAATTTTCCAGGTGGATTTGGCAGCAATTTCAAAGCGTAAATTTTACATAGACTTCCAACAACATAATCCATGTTGAGGAATCTGTTTAATGCAAAAATGTGCACAACTATACAAGATGTTTATGCCGTGATGTCCATTGGTGCATTATATTTATTACCTTGAACTGGACGACAACACTTAATTTTACAACAATGGAGAAACAGTTAAGTTATGATGGTGTGATGGTTCATAGTTGACGTTTTCCTCAGATCCATTCCCCCATCCCAAGGGCTGGCTGCTCAGACTTCTTTTCCTAGGCATCTCTTTCACCTGGCTTTTGACTCATTTAGGCCAATGGGAAGTACTGCTGGGAGATTGGTTGGCAGGAAGGGAGAAGCCACAGTAATTTTTTTCCTGTCACTCTGCTTATGCTAGACAGGCCCGTTGTGGTTCTAACTTTCCCTGGGTGACCCAGCCCCTAAGCTGTACTCACACAGCCTCCTCCTTTTGTCCTTATAGCTTAAGGATGCTAGTGGTTTCCTATTGATATTAATCTCTAGATTGCCTCTTTGTTCCCACTTGGTTTTTACCTCTTGCATCATCTCTGTAATTAATTCTTTGTATTAAAGTTCCGCTGCTTGAAATACTTAAAATGACTGTGTTTTCCTGCTTGGAATACATACACACCTCTGCAGCCAGTAAAAAAAAAAATGCTGTATAACCATACACAGAGTGGAAGAATGTTCCTGGTAAGTTGATGGCTCCAAGGAGGAAAGTTGCTACATCTTCTGTTTAATATAGTCTGTTACCAGAAAAATCAAACAATGTGTGTATGTATAAATGCATTTACCTGACGATAATAATAATGATAATAACAATTAAACTTTGTAGGAAAAATAGATATGCAAAAATACCCAGTAGGATACATTGTTCTTGTGAAGTTGAAGGGAAGAATATGTGTGTGTGTTGAGAGAAAGGGTACTGCTACTTTTTACTTTATATACCACTATGTTTGAATTTTTTTCTTCCATAATGCATTACATATGTAATTCCAAAAAAATTAAAAAGCAGGTAATAAAACACTGTGCCTAATCCGATCACTTTTATTAACTATGTATGTCTATATGTGTTCATTTAGAATGGGAACCATCTGCAAGTACAGTCAGTTTTGCAATATTTTGAAATGGCAGATTTGTTCCAAACAGGATTAATATGTTAGGAAATAACTTGAGCCTGCCATCGATACTTGTGTGTGAGAAACACCAGGTGAATGTAAAAGATTGCACCCAACTAAGCTGAAAGGTTTAGGAATACACAAAATGCACACACATGCACATGCCTTAAACATGTACCAGCGTCCTCAGTTCACCTGTATGTTATGAGCCTTGGAATTCATAACTGGTTTACAACTTTCTGTCTGACTTCAGGTAAGCCTCTTCCCAATACTCCACAATAACTCACAATCTGTAACTCTTCCAATGCCTACTTCTACCAACAAACATCAGGTCTTTTGCAAGGTGAAGCACCATATTTATTGCAGTATTTATCATTCCTTTACATAACATGCATGTGTAAAACTGTGCCACCTTTTTTTAGGTTCTGATTTTTTTCCTTTTGTGAGTCATTACAAAATTTATGAGTATTGAACTCTAATCCCATTTTTTATCATAAGCCCAGTGGTTTTTATTGCACAATTTTGCATAGTATAATGATTTTTAACAACACATGTGTCACATGATAGCAGAACTGACTATACATATACCAAAATGTTAATAATGACTCTGGGTAGTAATTTATTTGTTGCTTATCTAATTCTTTCCTAAAACAATTGTGTATTAATAATTTAAGTAAATCTACATAAATATTTTTAAAATGAAAGTTAAGGTAGTAGCCACAGGATGACTACGGTTAATCTAGGTGGAGCCTTGAGGCTATTTGAGGAAGCTCCACTCACTCACTAGGGATGCAATCAAGTGCCCTCTAGTCTACCTAGAAGAAATAAACAACTTAAGCAACTCCTGGTAAATAGACACAAGGTCTCACAGTCACATCCTGGCAGCTTTTTCAATAATACGCTCCCTCTAAATTCTAAGAATACAGACGTGACTAGTCAAGATTCCATTAAACAATGTAGACCATGTAATAAGCAGATGCCCCTAAATTGCTTCACTAACACTCAAAAGGTAGAATGATACAGATCCAAAAATATATAGGCAAAGACCAGTATGGTATACAAGATTCAGTGCTTAATACCTTTCAAGCTTAGTCTTGTCAAGTGAGATGAGAGCGCCCTGTCTTTTCAGGGTATATGACTCTGTGGGGACACTTGAATACCATGAGAATTTCAAAAGGGAAACAAAAAATGAATTTTCTTCATGTGATTTGAGTCTTGAATTTCTGTCCATTTTTTCAGACTAAACGTTCACCTGTTAACACTTCTTTTCCTCCCCCTTTCGAAGGAGGTTTTATATGTTTTTTTTTGTTTTTTGTTTTTTGCTTTTTAATGGTAAGTAGCTCCACCTACAGCCAAGCTCCACTGTTTATCTTTGATTTTGGCATGATTCCCCCTTTTCCTCCCCCACATGCCCGTTTCTGGGACAGCGCCCACTGAACTTTGAACTCGTTCTTGATCCCAGTATTTTCCTCAGCACAGAATCTGCTGTTGGCTGAGCTCTCTGTGGAGCTTTGTTTCTCGCTGTTCTCTGACAAAGGGCTTGTTCTGTGAAGCACATCTCTTTGTTCAGCTTCTGGCTTCAACCACTGAATCACAAATATTCTCCAGCTGGGAATCAGACAAGGGCAGAGATGAAGAACCCAGAGGGCCAACAGGATGTTTCATTTTCCCAGGGAATTCGCATGATGTTTTACGTGATGAAGCCCAATGAAACATCATTCCAAACCCTAGAAGAGGTGCCTGATTATGTAAAACAGGTGAGACTCTCTGGGAAGGGGCTGCTTTAGCTTTTTTCTTAAATACGAAGTAAGTTTAAATACATTCTTGGGGTTTGCTCACTTTCATTTTTCAAATTATTAAATTATAACAAAAACAATTCCTTTTCATAAAGCTATGGAGCAAAAGTAGAATTTGTACTTGAATTGAATTTCTGTACGACATTCTTAACCATCTTCTTCTATTAAAGTATCCTCCCCTGATATGTCACTCCAGAATATGACAAAACTTTCAAAAGTCTTCCTGGACACAGTGGCATTACAAATTTAGCTCTTAGAAGCTCAATGTCCAATGGTTATATGACATCAGTAAACTTTGTAGCAACTTTGTTTTTTAAGAGTAAACTTGTCTACCACCTCCCAGGAAACAATTTCCTCTTTAATTTGGTAGAGTAGTGCTGCAGAGTGGATACACAGCTGAGTCCAACTCTGATTTCCTAACTTTGAACTTGAACCAAGTTTTATTTGAAACTCTGAAGTGTTTAGAGGCACTTTTCACTTTTGGTTCCTGGCTATGATTGGAAGTGGAAATATCCAGAATTAGAACTTGAATACTGAAGTTCCCCACCCTGTCAAAATGTTCCTACAACACTTACTAGTTCAGACCAGAAATAGAAAAAAAAAAAAAAAAAAAAAAAAAAAAAGTGACATCAGAGAATATGTTCTTGGGAGTTCAGTTTAGGAAACTTCAAAACTCATGATCAGCTTCAAATGAGTGAAACCCATAACTTTTTCAGGATTTGATATTACTTTCTGTTGTTTTTTTTAAGAAAAAATCTTCATAAATTATTTTTTATATTGTAATACTATTATTACAGTGGAATAATAGTGGAACCTCAAAACACCTATTATATAAAACAAAATTAAAGCTGAATGAATAAAACTTGAATGATGTTTCAAACATTTAAAATAACCTTATTCTTTAAAATACTCAGAAGAATATTCTGTGTTCATATAGTTTCAATTTTGTCATCCCTGCAATTCTAAGATGAAAAATCTATATTCGTGGTACATCCTTAAGGAATGCCTTTTATTAAAGTGAGTCTAGCTTAGTCATATGTAGATAATAGACTTCTGGTAATTGCACTTATTTTAAAATGTAATTTTTAGGTCTAACTTGAAACATGTCCCTGCTAATCTTGTTTTCTTAGTGCAATTATCATGGTTACACCTGCTTACATTTTATTTTCAAACTGGATGATAGAATTGGAGCACCTGTTTAGTATACATCTGAAATAATGGCATTTATTTGTTGGGAGAAAATTGTCCTCTAGGAAAGGTGTATACCTATTCCTTCTATGAGATGTCACTCTGGACCTCCCACTTCTGGAATGACTAATGAGCAAATGTGGAAGAATTGCATACCGAGCACAATAGCATTTCTTTTCTGCAATTTCCTTTCCAGGCAACTCCATTTTTCATTTCCTTGATGCTGCTTGAACTAGTTGTCAGCTGGATTCACAAAGGGAAGCCACCAGGTCGTTTGGATGATGCATTAACATCAATATCAGCTGGTGTTCTGTCTCAGCTTCCAAGGTGAGCAACACTGAGGCAATAAACTGAAATTCTCAAATTTGATGGAAAAGGAATTAGTTTATTTTTCACATACATCTCCAAATAATTCAGTTACTATCATTCAACATTTTAATGTTTTGTTCATCATAGATTTTTCTATGCATTCATTAAAAATTACTGCTCTAAATATAATTTATCTTGATTACTGAGCTCATTGGTGCTCCCCATAAATTCTGTGCCCAAGCTGTGTGCTTCATTTACCCTACCCTAGTCCCCGCCTTAAGTTATGGTCTTGATATCTATCGGAAAATTAATTTTGCCTCAGGAAAATTCATACACGTTCGCAGTCTGGTATGTAGATACTCCCTAGTTAAAATCCTGCAAAACTCTGGATTACTATGGTGGTCCCTAAGTGGTGTGCCTCCATCTAGTCCTATTTCCTTTGCGGCCAAACATTTCCATAATGGAAATCCAATGGAAACTCTTTACAGATTCTTTTTGGCCTGAGGATAATGTACAATTTCTTTTTCTCGTCTATGGAGGTCTTGGTCTATCCACCCTTCATTCTCCTTTCCCTTTTTGTGATATTTGTTCTTTCCATACTCTACTTCTCGCCATTGCCCAGATGTCACACGTATTTCCCCCTGCTGGGGAAGCTACCCATATGGCCAACTCTGGTTCATTTCTTAAGTCTAGGTATAGAATTCTCTTGACGAATCATTCTTCAGCAAATCATATTTGTTTTCCCACTCTTCATGAGATGCCACTTCATTATGGTCCCATGGAATCTTGTGCTTACCCCGGGTATAGGATTGTTTCACCTGTTTTCACTCCCAGCCCTTCCTGCCAGCTTGCTTGCAACTTGAGAGCAGAGGTGTTCATCTTTCTTCATAGTATTAACTCCTGTGCCTGGAATGATGTTTGGTACATGGTAGTTTAAAATAATAATTATTATTATAATAATAATATCCTCATAGTGTTACGTTAATAATAAAATTGGATGATGAAGAGACTGAACACTAATAAATAATAAATGACCTACTACTTTTTAGAAAGAGTACATTATAATGTGTATAGAAGAGAAATCAGTGAATGGAAGGTTCTTCAGTACATGAGGATTTACCAAAGAGGCAGAGGGTGAGGGAGGATTCCCTTAGAAGTATGTGCTTGTGGTGTTGATGAATGCTCTCATTCCTGCTTCCCACTCATTGCTTCTTTTACTGTTTAAAGAACTTTACTTCTGACCAGTGCTCATTTCTTTGGAATGTTTCTGTGAACCGCCCAGTGGGAAACCAAGGTGAATTATAAATGATAATAATAATAAAATGAAAACTTAAATATATCTGAGAAAAGGAAAAATAATTTCATACAATGGCATAAAATTGTTTAGTTAGGAAGTAAACTTAAAAGTAAAATTTATTTTATAAATGTTACTATGAATAAGATAGGTTAATAGGCATGAAGTAATAAAACTGATAATCATAATAATTATAATAACAATTACTCTCTGAAAAATTGCATGTATGGTGGTGCATTGCTTTCAGAGTCAGAGGATAATATCTCACGGTATTTGTAGTTAATTACCAGAATGTCCTAAATAAGAATTTACAATTATGCATAATTTCCTCTATTTCATATCTCTTTTGAACAGATCGGAACAAGAAATACATTCAACATACTCAAGGGATAGGTAGATTTGGTATTGAAAAATACCCACTTGGTTATTATTGCAGTTCTTTCTGAGAAAGTTAAGTGTATAGGTTTATCTAAATTAGATACCTGATGAACTATAAAAATAAGTTGATAATTGAGAAGTGCCCTGAAGGTGCAATTATGGATCTCAAATTTTGTTGAGTTGAAATGGATTTATTCAAAACTCAGGGAGACATTAGTTTTTCAAGTTGGACTTTGGTCAAAAATGAAATTTGATTGTTCTTCTATATTAACTACTAGAAATATAATCTTTATCCTCAGTACTATATTTCTATTCAGCAGTGTGATTTTTAAAAGGTACAGTTATAACAGTGTGTGCAAGAATCAGAAATGTATTTTTGTTGAAAACAAACCCCCAAAGCATAACGAAGATGGGGAGAAGGCGGGTGGGAAGGAGGGAAGGAGGGAGAGAGAGAACAGCAGTTCTTTTCCTTCACACCCCACCACTCATAACACTCCCTAAGCTAACACAAGCTGTTAACTCTGGTGCCCTTTGAAAGAAAGGTGAAAGGTTGCGAACTTGAATTTGGAGCATATTTTTCTATAGTTGTATTTTGAATGGTAACAGCAAATGGCTTCTTTTTTGTTCTTATACGTGTGAACTGCATTTCTAAATTATGAAATGTGGTTAATTTTGTAAGTTTTGCAACAGATTTTACTTTTTATAGCTTTTTTATCTAAAAGAACTCAGCAAACCAAATGATCTGAAAATGAGATTTAAAAAATATTGTCGTTTATTTTGTTGTCAATAAAAGAAAAAAGATGTAAGCAGAGAAGGAAAGCTGATACTCAGGATCCATTCTATTCAATCCCTCGACAAAAGACGAGAAGGGGCGTTTAACAGAAACTCTTAAAAACAAGATTTCAGTTGAAGCCGAAGCATCAAGGGGAATCCTTGTGCAAATCATTAACAGCTGAAGGTTAGATTAACACGGCACTGATCATATCCTCTCCGAGGGACTCATTTCATTTTCTACAGGAGCAACGGGGCTTTGCCATCCTTAAAATACATGACTGCGAGAAAAATGGTAGTATACCATTTGTTAATTCGTTTGTGAGCAACCACGTAAATAGACAAAAGAAGCTGTGGAATTCAAAGTGAAACCCTAAACATGTTTTTCCACTTTGCCATTCATGTAATGGAAATGGTGTATGCACACCGAGGAAAAACAATGTTTATCTGAGGATCTCAATTTTATTATTACATAAAATTTGAAATATCCTGAAGATTAGTAGCATACGTACCATATTGATAGAAAAAAACTACATGCTGTATCTTTCAAATCTTTATGTAAGGGAAAATATTAATCACAGACAAGATTATATCTTGTTTACAAGGCTGTCGAACAGACCATCATGTATAATAAAAGTCCATCTGTCCTAAGAACCAGATTCTGGGGAGGCCTGCATCTGTTTTGCTCTTCCGGAATCCAGTAGGCAGCCCTCCTAGTCAAAATCTAGTCTTGAAGTTATAGACGGATATTTCTATTTAATCATAGTTAAATGCAGTGTATCACATGCAGATAATCTGCCTTTCTACCAATTACTTGCATATGTGACTATAAAAAATTAAACATACGAAATTTCTTACTAAATCTATTTTCTTTAATAAAATCTTTCTAAAACTTGTGAAATAGTCTGCTACTGACTTAAATGCTAACGAGTGAAAAATAATCACTTTTTTTTTTCCTGCTTGTTTAAGCAGAACTCAATTTCCAATCCTTCATTAGAAAACCGGGACCTCAATTTGTTACTTCCTTCCAATGTTTCTGCTTCCATAAATTGCATCCTCCCCAGAGAAATTTTATTCCCGATATAAATATCTACAGTATGTTTGTTTTTAATGGGTTCATTTATTCTGTTGAAACAGCAGATTATAAATCAAATTGCAATAGTTTGGAGGGATAATTTAAGTAGGTAAATTTTCAAATAAGTTGGGGACACTCCACTTTTAATACATATGGGTCACTGCCAAATTTCACTATGGAGTTAGCTCTGCAGTGTTCAGCCATACATATGCACAGTTTTACTGGCCATGACTGCCATGGAATTTTCCATTCCTGACAAGAAAGTTTCAAAAAAAAATTTAAAGAGGAGGAAATTAAACTTCTTTGAAATACTTTTTACTCCTTGGGGTGTGACTGGAGAATAAAGAAAAATTGTATACTGGGTTTTTAATACTAGACTTCAGTATCAGAGGTAATTCTGCCTTAGGCCACATCAGGCTTCTGACAAATAAGTGCCTGTCATTTTGGATGATGACTTTAATAAACAGTTATTCATTGTCCAAAATAAGAGATAAATACATTGTGTTATGTTAATAATATTATTTTATATTGATAGTAGCATTTAGTAACTTAGAAAAGCATTCAAAGAACACCCCATTTGAAGGAAATACATTTTAATATCTTGCTGGTTTGTTAATTATATTTACTAGGGAGAATGCCTCATTGCCTCTGAACTTTTACCTAAGAACCTTACAAATAGACTTTGTTATTAATTATGTAACTTCAGAGATTGCTGTGAGAACACCCTTCCCTCACGAATGCAAACTTCCTTGCGCTTATTAGCCTGCATCTGGGTGCTTATTCAATAGAGTAATTAAGTTACTTGAAGTAAATTTATTTCTTGCAAAGTAAAGAATGTAGCAAATTTACTTCTTCCCAATCTACACACACTGTGTTTACAAAAGTCTACGGTTTTGTGCTTGTAGTACAATGTAATAAAATAAAACAAATGTTTTATACATACAATGGCATTTCACAGTAAGTAATAGCAGTACAAATTTTATCTGTCTGTGGAAGGTAGAGATTGTATTATGTATTTTGTTATTACTGAGCAAAAATTAATATTCCACTAGATGGAGCAAAAGTGGCAGTATCTTTATAGATAAACAGTGCAGGGTTTAAGGTTTAAGAGATTTTGAAATAAATAGCAAAAATTCTTGGAAAAGTCAATACACATTATACAAATATATTTATATTTAATTATAACTTCCTGAAGTTTAGAAGAATATTTAGAATGATCCCACTTAAGCATTGATTTATTTTCTGATTTATGGGACAAGATTATTAGAAATAAAAATATCTAATTTATATTCTTCAATTTTGCACAATCCGGCCAAATCAGACAGCACACACAGCTCTAATGACAGTTGTGAAATAGTAGAAATTAGCAGGTGTCTGTGACTACTGGGTACATAATTCACAATGTTGAAAGTTGCCTTGAAAAAACAAAAAAATAAATAAAATGAAAAAATAAAAAGAAAGTTGCTTTGAAATTTTAACAGTTTGCAATGAGAGCATTACATCAAATTTTATTTGTTCAGTTAAAGCATGTGAGTACTTAAGAGGTGGATAATTTTAGAGTCCATTCAGACTAATGTTCTCTTATCTTAAATTAGCCCTGAAATATTGAAAGGGTGAATGATATGCCCAACATGACCTTTCCATTTTGGATGATAGGTATATTCAAATTGAGATGCCTTTTTAAACTAATTAGCTTTAATTTGTAAGCTCCATCCCCAGATAATATTTATTCTAATTTATTATTTTAAGATCTCAACCTTATAGATTAACTTTATCTCTTAAAAAAATCCAGGATCATACTGGAATACCAATTTAGTGCCTTACCAGATTTTATAGTATAATAACTGAATGTTGACAGGATAAATTTCTAGTGTTGAGAAAATATGTTACATTAACATGTTATATAAACACATAAAGAATTAGCTACTTTTCATTTGCCAAAAGACATACCTAAGGCCCAAGAGAAAATAGCTATTTAGGGGGAATTTATAAAGAAAGTAGGACAATGGAAGGAAAGCCTCTCTATATACAGAGGATTATTGATTAGAGGATTCTAATGCGTCCGTATATTTAGATTATGTTGGTCTTGCATTCAAACATAATGAGTAAAAGGGATCTAGTATTTAGTTATTAAAGCCCCTGTATTACCCTGTATTCGATCTCCACGTGATACAGTAAGCTCACTATTTACATACATATTACATATGTCACTTCCCACAGGATGGGGTTTACAGAGTTGAAGTTTGAATTCCAGAGTACACAGTCATATGCTGGGGGGTGGGGCTGGGAGAAGACCAAGGAATTTGGAAGAGAAAGAGGAAGGAGCTTTGCTTTATGATTCAAGGTCTGGTGGGAACATTTTTGAAAATGTAGGTGCTATTTCCTGCAATCAAGGGTTTTCCAGAGCTTGATAATCATTTCCCAGCTGTATCCTTTTGCTGAGTTGTTTTTAGTTGTGGGCAGCCCGTGGCTGTTTTTTCCCATTTGTGATGGAAGAAGATCATATTCATCTTGCTGATAGAAAGCAGGGAATTTAACTCCCACAGCTTCTCCCCTCTTTCCCTTCCCCTTGAGGAAAGTTTGGCTTCGTGCTAAAGTGTGAAAAAAAAAGAAAAGAAAGAAAGAAAGAAAAGCCTGGACCGTAGTATGTCAGGCGTATTGCAGCTCGATTTGTGTCAAGCCTAATAAGTAAGTTGACAAAGTAATAAATTGGGTGTCTGCTCAAGTACTGGCATCTGTACAGGAAATAAAAAAGTATTTCAATTGCAGGCAGGGTCTCTTTGTTTTACAAACGGACGTTTTCCAGGGACCCTCTTTCTTTTCTTGAAGTCTTATATCTTAAAACCTATTTCAGTTGTCACTGGAAATGACAAGAAAGACAGCAACATTAGTAAAAGATACTGAACTGATGAGACATTGATGAGGCAGGTAATTGATTATGTTTGCCCTGTTTGCCAACGTGTCCTCTCCCTGTCTTGTGCTGTCCCTGGTACCTAGTAGGTTCTCAACATGAATTTATTGAATGATTGAATGATTCCTTGAATGGGTCAGTTTTGACAACATGTACTAAAGCTTATATAAAAAGCTGTAGATTATTTCAATTTTCTGTTTCATTTTCCAAGTTTTAATTTTCTTTCCGGATCACACTTTTTTAGGATTATTGACCGAGGCAATTTTTCCCCTCAGGAGATATTTGGACCTTTTGTTGTCACAACTTGGTTAGAGGGCTATGCTACTGATATCTGATAAATAGAGTCCTGGCATGCTGCTGAATAGTCTACAAGTCACAGCACAGGCCCTTGCAACAAAGAATTATCTGGCCCAAGAGGCAATAGGGTCAAGATTTAGAATCCTCATTTTAGAGAAATTATTAGGCTTAACCATATAAAATTCATATTATTTATCATTTTCTTACTTAAAAGTTGAATTTTATATGGTTAACCCTCTATGGCTAACCCTCTAATAGGGAACAATTTTAAGATTTCATAATTTGCATAACAGTTTCCACAGGAAAGAACCCTACAAAAATATCATTTTGTCCAAATATTAATAATGATGCTTGAGAAGCCCTAGTCTATGTATATACAAGTCACCAACCAAGCTAATATTCATTAAAATAAAATTTGTTCTATCTGCCTACTTTAATAAATAACCTGGATAACAAATTGGAAGAAAATATTTATTTATTTTTAATTATTTTTATTTTTCAATTACAGTTGACATACACATTATTTTATATTAGTTTCTGGTGAATAGCATAGTGGTTAGACATTTATATAATTTATGAAGTGATCCACCTCCCCCCCCATTAGTTTAGTACCCACCTGGAACTCTACTTAGTCATTACCATATTGTTGACTATATTCCCTATGGGAAATAGTGTAGAGATGCATCAAAAAACTAAAAGTAGAACTACCTTATATTCCACTTCTGGGTATTTATCCAAATAAACCCAAAACACTAATTTCAAAAGATAAGTGCACCCCTACATTCCCTGCAGCACTATTTACAATAGCCAAGATATGGAAGCTATTTAAGTGCCCATCAATAGATGCTGGGAAGATGAATTTTAAATTTAGATTCTTGGATTCCTCAGCATTCCAGAACAATGTGGGAGCCCCTGCCCCATGTCCTGTCCTGTGTCATGAGGGACCTTCTGCACATGTGTGCAGACATCCCAGACTGCTTGTTCGAGTTCTGTCTACATGTCCAAAAATAGACATTCTTGACTACCGCATAACATCCAGGAGTTTACACACCTGCACAGGTCAGCTTTCTGAAGGACTCGACCAGGAAAGAGGCTCATACAAGTGCTACAAATCAGCCTGGGACACTTTAGTATGGGATTCTCCGGTATCCAGCGCATGGCCCACGTTGAGACAGGAGTTCTGGGCAAGCAGTTCCTTCGGATCAAGGACTGACACTCAGGGACAAAAATGCTCTTCCCAGCCGTATAATTGGTGAAGGAGGTCATTGAAAACAATGCTGATTTGCCCATGAACCGGACCCTGGCAATGAGAGGTTCCTTACCCTAATCCCCATCCTTAGAATATATGTTCTGCCCACCATTCCCACACTGGCAGCTGTTTCAGGGATGTAGCCTTGAGAGAGTTAATATCTTGTTGAGAACACCTGAATTAAATACATGACTGAACCTAGTTAAGGCCTCTACACAGGCATACCTTGTTTTATTGCACGTCACTTTATTGCGTTTCGTGGGTATTGCGTTTGTCACAAATTTAAGGCAAGACCCTCCAGCAGCAAAAAGGTTACGACTCGCTTTTTGTGGTAGTGTGTATGAAACCCACAATATTTCCAAGGTATGCCTGCATAAACTTAAGATTCTTGGTGAGGGAGGGCAGTCGGGGGATGGGCAGAAACGTTGGTCTTGGAGTCGCCCAAGACAAACCTCTTGTGTGACTTCCCTTGTTTATTAAACGTGCCATTTACCAATCTGAAGTGGTTTGTCTCTTTCTTAGGTCATTTCCTGCCCTCTACATACAGGGTGAAATTTACCAATCAACAGTAATCTCAAATTGAAAATTGGGTTTTAAGATCTGATGATGTGTAGTCCTTTTCAAAAGTGCAGGCACTTGGCATTTTGTTAGTTATTTATATTAATGCTGTTGTTAAAGTAGCCTACATTTTTATTTTACAGATTAAATAATAACTTGAAGTGTTCAAAATATAATACTTTTTATAGTTATTAAATAATAAATTCATATTATAATTAAATCAAAAGTACATTAAAATTAAAGGCCTGGGTCTCCAAAAGACCTAGTAACATGCTAACTCATGAAAGCTGACCATGTAAAGGGAATTACTATTAAAATGATAAATTTAAACAATATACTTATTTAAGCTGCTTCTTCAACTTTTATTTAAAATTAGAATATTTATGAATTTCCTCACTTGTTAATGGTTTATCAATAAATATTCATTAAGTAGAATTATCAATTCATTTTACATATTATTAATGATAATTATAAAAGAAAAGGCTACTTCAATCAAATTTATAAAAGTGATAAAAGGAACAATTATCTTGAGCCTGACCTTAAATTTGATCACAGAAAATTTAAAGAAAAAATATCACACTTTATAAAATTGAAGCATAATTTGTGTACCTTTTGAAAGTTTTTGAAAGTTCTTGAAGTAAAAATTTACAGAAAGTTGGTACAAGGGGTAGCAAGACACATTCTATTGCCTGGGTTTTAAAAACAATTGTTTATTTTAACTAGGTTTGTATACTTTATTTCTAGGGGGATATTATTCCCTTATTATCTTGAGAGCTGTAGTTTATATTACTTTAAAAAATATTGAAATGTTATTATTATTCAATTTGTAATCCTAAGAATAATATCTAAAAACATCAAAAGTGTGTGTATGAGAGAGAAAGAGAGAGGAGAGAGAGAGAGAGAGAGAGAGAGAGAGAGAGAGAGAGAGAGAGAGAGAGAGCAAAAGCAGAGAGAAAGAGAGAGGAGAGAGAGAGAGAGAGAGAGAGAGAGAGAGAGAGAGAGAGAGAGCAAAAGCAGAGAGAAAGAGAATAGTTCACCAGAAGCGACTTCAATCTAAAGGCAAATGTTTTGGGGGTAACATCTTTTAAGACAGTAGGCAATTTGCAGTCCCCTTTTAAAATATGCTAATTGTAATTTTCTACCTTGTTATACTTCTTTTAAAAAGCATGCCTAGTGTGTTCTTTGAAATCATTAAGATTTAGAAAGGACAATCACAGAAAGTAAGTTGTAATTTTGTCATATTTATGTTGTATGGGTTCCATGAAAAGTATGTTAAGGGACATAAAAATAGGAATGGCACCCTAAATTCCATGAAATTGAGAGTGCAAACAGGTGGCATTCGTGAAACAAATACCTATGAAACAAAAGGAAATATTATGTGAATCATTTTGATACCAGTACATACCAAGAAGATAGGGCCTTTTAAAAGGCATGATAGAGTAGTAAAGGGCAGAAGGATTTTATTATTATACATGAATATATTAAATTTTAAATGTTATCTGAAATGTTTTAGCATAATGTTACATCTAAAATGTAGTATAATCATTGCTTGTGGATTTTGTTTTTCCAGATTGTTTTCCAGGAGCATTGAACTTACCAGTTACATTTATGTCTGGGAGAACTACAGGCTCATCAGTTTACCCTGGGATTCTCCATGGACTTGGTATTTGACCTTCTTAGGAGTTGACTTTGGCTACTATTGGTTCCATCGCATGGCCCATGGTAAGTTGCAAATCAAGGCTTTATTGATAATTTATGTTTAATTGTGTTTGACACATGACTGCTATTTAGTAAATATTTATTGAGTAGATGATTAACATGTTATTTTACAGAATACAAAGATTAATAACACAATTTTAGTATTGCAAATTACATGAAAATAATAGAAGTTAAAAAGTGAAAATATTAGAGGTGCATTTTCACATCTCTTATCTAATTTATTACAAAAGATGTTTAGAAATTGATGGCTGTAATATTACTTTTTACTATATTGCCTTCAATGCTTGCTAGAGTCTACAGACACTTGTACACAATATTAAACTTCACATCCCAATGATCAAGAGTCAATCAGAAGAGCTCTGTAATAGCATAGAATCCTAAGTAACGAGTGCTGTTAAACGTAAGCTTGATTCAAGTTCTTGGCAGCACTTCCACATTACAAATGGAAATGTGGTCAGTTAGGCACTAAGCATACTGCACTTCAGCATTACCATAGCTTTGTAAAATTTCTCATCTAATTCAAAGCCCTCTCACTGCACTGGTTCTCAGAATTTACTTTTTTGGGATTCTTGCCTGCACCTTCTAAAGAAATATTTTGGTATGGAAAAGGACATGGAAGAGCAGGAAACTGTCTAAACCTCTATAGGGACAAGCAGAGGTTGGAGAATGATTGTAGAACTGAGGTGAGCAAGTGATCTCTAAGGAGGAATAAGGCATGCAAAAGTATTTCTGAAGGGAAATGGGGAAAAGTGCTAATTGTGAAAAACTATTGAAGAGCAGAACTCAGGATTTCAGTGGGTGGTTGGTTTGAGTGGGTGGGGAGGAAGGAAGGAAGAGGAAGAAACCTGGAATAATAATAAAAATATAGATGGGAGAGGGAAAGAAGATGCCTGAGATCAGGGTGAATAACTGAGCTGTGTGTGTGGGAGTAAGTGTGACCAAATATCCTTCCTCAGCGAGGATGAAGGAAGTAGGAGTAGCATCCACAGCCGTTACGCTTAAGGTGGCTAAATGTTAAATACAGCATTATTTTTTGTACATTTTATACATGTACATTTCATGAAACTATACAGTGCTCATTCATTAAAATGATTTGAAGTGAACATACACTTCAAATTACTAGAAAAAGTAATTTGTGTGTGATAACCTTTGTCTTTAAAAATAATAAGTCAGCTCTTGACATCATTTCCTTATATATAAATGCAAGAGGATACTCCCAAATTGAACATAATTAAGAATAAAATATGTTCTATGTAGTAAACTTTGTATTTTATTTCAAAATAGTAGTTTCCTCCTTAAAATAAATCCATTGGCAATCTTCCTCACTTTCTATGCAGCAAATGGGTAATGCAGAAAGCATTTACATTGTATTACTTAATTTCAGGAACCTTCTAGTATCACACTGTCCTGTACGGATGTGTTTGTTTGGGAAATCTGCAAATTCGTTTAATTTTTGAAAGCCCATTATAACAGGAAACAAAGAACCAACAAAATATTACCAAATATAAAACTTTTAAAAATAAGTTGATTGTAAGTGCTCTCAGGGAAGAGCAATAAAGTAAAATAATATATTAAAAACATGAAATCAAGGCTTTTTAAAGTATGCTTCCCATTAGAAAAAATTGAACGGAGTCCAGTGGAGGCAGGCATTTAAAAAAAAAATCTGAAAACCTTCTGGAAAAACACTCACCACCTTCAGGCTATGAGGCCTAATCATAAGTTCAAAGACTTTTGACTTGTGATGGAAAGCTAGTAGGAAAAAAATAAATTATGTAGTTGAATGTGTCAAACTTCAAAATGACAATTTTTAAAATTCTATATGATAATACAGTAAAATATTAAAATAGGTTTTCAGAAACTTACTAATACGTGGGAATAAGGAAAAACTTATAATATCAAATTTCTTGAGCCTCTTGGATTACTGAGCTCATACTGGTTAATTGGTTAAATTTATTCAACCGAAGAGTTTGAACAGTTCTAAAATCCAAATGTTGTCTTAAAATATCAGGGAAAACTCTGCTTTTCCTATTTAATGTGTTACTTTCCTTTCACTATTTGTAATAAAATGATATAGCAAAAATATGTTCTACAGTTGTTAATATGTTAATTTCTATGAGTTTTGAAGAAAACAGTATATTATGTACTGAAAATTTTGTTTTTGCATGTATTGAACTTCCTTAGTAACCCACATTATTGCTAGTCATTTGTTGTTGCTGTTGTTACTTTGCACACATGTAGAATTTTCTCAAATTAAGGGGACTGTTTGGTATTAGTGGAAAATTATTCTCAAAATCTTGAATTCCATCTCTATTTCTATGAAAAAGTGCAGGAGGATATTTGAGGTTGTATGTGTTCTTTACATTTCAATCCTTTTTCCTCTGAAATAATGAGCAATTGCTAATTATCATCAAGTCACACAGAAAGAAGAGTAGCACAATCATTTCTATTGGCAATGATTGGACAACGTTAGAAAGAAATATAAAATGATAAAATTAAATAAGTGTTTAACTAGTTTCTTGCATGCCTAGTTTCCAAAAGGATGCATTATTATTTTTCTTTGTAGTTTCTATTAGTTATACTAAATAAATAAGATAAGGAGTAAAGATTTTTTAAGGGAACCTTTAAAATATAAATGATTACTGATTTGCAAGAGCAAGAATTAGGCTTCCAGGGTGCTGGTAATAGACTTTATTATCTGGTCTTGGGTGGCAGTTATATGAGTGTATATAGTTGTAAAAAATTATTGAGTTGTGCACTTCAAGTTTAAGTGCTTTATCTATACAGCAATAAAAAAGCTATGTTGGTAAATAATGCCACCAGCATGATTTCTTGGTAAATAGTTTGAGGTCAGAATGATATAACAGGTAACCAGATTTAGAAATAAGAACCAAGAAATGATTGTTACTGTAAGTGTACATATCTGATCTTCCACAGATCTTACCTTTATCAATTTCCACAACCAAAAATGGTGGAAGTAATAGCAAGCTAATTATGAATTTTAAGGCCTCTCTTCAAATGATTTTTTGATATTTCTTGGTTACAAGAACTGGATACTAGTGATGTTTGTCCTTTGCCACCTGACTTGATGTTAGGCGTGGCCAGTTTCAGGGACTGGAGGGATCCTACAAAGCCAGAACAGCAGAAACGGACATTGCTTCCATTTTCCAGAGGGCTGCTTTCCACGTGCGGGAAATGTGATAGCATTTACCTTATGGCTAAACTGTAGCTTAAACCTTCTCATAAGATTCTGGGCCTTCCTGGAGACAACACCCAAGGACTACCTGTAATCCTCAGGCTCTGGGGCCTACACACTCTAGCAAGTAACTCTTTCACCAGCAAAGTGACTGCGGTAGTCACACCTCTCCAAAGGTGTCTGACTTGCACTGGGAGTGAGGGCCTCTTCTGCATGTATAACTTCCTGCCTCATTCCCTCTTCTTCTGCTCAATAGGCAATAGCGGTGTTCTGCTGTTGCTACTTGTGTACCCCTAAACCACTCCTTATTTACCTCTTTGGGTAGTTAACCACCTTTTTAGCTAGTTGATAATTCTTTATATTAAATTTTCCTTATTCGAATTGCTGGTGTTGTGTCTGTCTCCTAATTAGACTGTGGTATAGCCAGTCACCTCACATACTGTGTAGGGTTGTAACTTAGACTTCACCGAACTACACCTTTTATTATTTCATTCTGAGGCACTGATTATACCTGGAGGCGACACCAAAATGTAGTTCAGTTCTGAAATAAAGATGTTCATCTGTAAAAGTCTTATAATAAGCAATCCCTGGAATCCTTTCAAACTGGAATTCTTGTAGTCAAACTGAATTCAGTTTCTGTTCATCTCTTTCTATATTTAAATAAGGTGACAGATCTTAACTTTTGTGTAATTAGTTATAAACACTTATCCCCACACTTTACTGTGATTAGATGGGCCTTTGTATATGACTATTGACCTTCAATTTTTTCATTCTTTTCTGACTTTTAAGGGGGTTCAGTTTAGATCGTCCTAATTTCCATCATTGTTTAAACAAGCATCATAAACAGCTGTATTAATTAGAAATTATTTTATTTTGTGTTGGTGCCAGGATTGTGGTCTATAGTGAAGAATAGGTTACTTACAGTCAGTTACATTTGCATTTTTTTATTATTATCAGAATATACCAAACTTTTTATAACCTTGCCATATATTATACCTCATTCTTTATTTTAAAAAAATACAGTGTGATTGTATTCTTCTTTGATCACTGAGGGTGAAGTCTACTCTATATTTGCCTAACTGTCACTCCTCTTGCTTTTCCCCATGGTTTCTCAGCTCTTGGAGCAGTCATCACTCAGGTAATATATGAGGGAAGTTTGGGAATTCCTATCAACTTGCCTATGACCTCCAGTCCCCTTCCCTCCCCCCCCAATAATGTTTATTTGTTTTTAATAATGTTTAAATAAACAATTAAACACCTTCATTTACAACTGTTAAGTGAAATGGTAAACTCAGGAAATCTGGTGGTGGTGGTGTGCTATTTTCTAATGTTTATTTCCTCACGTTTTATTACCATTAGATGCTTTTGTAACAGCAGACATTCGTATTTTAGAGTCATATTTATTTCTTTTTTCCCGTTTTTAAATTCATCAATTATAGTTGACATTCAATATTGTTTGATATTAATTTCAGGTGTACAACATATGGTTAGACATTTATATAATTTAACAAGTGATCTCCCTGACTAGTTTAACACCCACCTGGCACTATATATAGTTATTACAATATTATTGACTATATTCCCTATGTTTTACTTTACATCCCCATGACTATTTTGTAACTACAAATTTATACTTAATCCCTTCCCCTTGTTTCCCCTACTCCCACAAACCATCTTCCATCTGGCAAACATAAAAATCTTCTCTGTATCTATGAATTTGTTTCTGTTTTGTTTGTTTATTCATTTGTTCTTCAGATACTACATATAAGTGAAATCACATCGTACCTGTCTTGCTCTGTCTGAAACTCCACTCAGCACAATACCCTCCAGGTCCATTCATGTCACTGCAGATGGCAAGAACCCATTCCCTTCCATGGATGAGCAATATTCCATCGTATATATGTACCATGTTCTCTTTATCCATTCTTCCATCGACAGGTACCCAGGCTGCCTCCGTATCTTTGGCCATTGTAAACAATGCTGTAATGAACATATGGATGCACACATCCCCTCATAGTAACATTTTGGGTTTCTTGAGATAAATACCGAGAATTGGGATTACTGGGTCTTTACTTGCAGTCTGTTTGTGTCTTTCAATCTGAAGTGAGTCTTTCGTAGGTGTCATATGAAGGGTCTTGTTTTCTTATCCGTTCAGCCACCCTATCTTTTTATTGGAGCATTTCATCCATTTACATTTAACATTTAAAGTAATTGTTGAAAGATATGTAATTATTCCTATTTTATTTATATTTTTGATTTTTTTTTTTTTTTTTTTTTTTTTTCATTCTTAAAGAAGTCCCTCTAACATTTCTTGTAATATTGGTTTGGTGGTGATGAACTCCTTTAGTTTTTCCTGTCTTGGAAGCTCTTTATCTCTCCTTTGATTCTAAATGATAGCTTTGCTGGGTAGAGTAATCTTGGTTGTAGGTCGTTGCTTTTCGTCACTTTGAATATTTATGCCAATCCCTTCTGGCTTGCAAAGTTTCTTTTGAGGAATCAGCTGACATTCTTATGGGAGCTCCCTTGTAGGTTTTAAGATTCTTTTCTTGCTTTTCCCTTGTTGCTTTTAAGATTCTTTCTTTGTCTTTAATCTTTGGCATTTTAATTATGATGTATTTTGGTGTGGGCCTCTTTTTGTTCATTTTATTTGGGACTCTCTTGCTTCCTGGGCTTGTGTGTCTATTTTGTTTGCCAGGTTAGGGAAGTTTTCTGTTATTATTTTTTCAAATAGGTTTTCAATTCCTTGCTCTATTCTCCTTCTGGTACCCCTATGATGCCAGTGTTGGTACCCTGATATTGTCCAAGAGGCCCCTTAAACTGTCATCATTATTTTGGGTTCTTTTATCTTTTTGCTGTTCTGTTTGCGTGTTTTATGCTACCTTCTAAATAGCTGATTTGATCCTCTGCTTCATCTAATCTGTTGATTTCCCCAATGCATTTTTTATTCAGTTATTGTATTCTTTATTTCTGACTATTTTTTTTTTTTTTTTTTTATGTTTTCTGTCTTCATTTTTAGGTTTCCTATCTCTTTGTTGAAGTTCTCCCTGAGATCATTGACCATCCTTATAACCTGTGTTTTGAACTCTCTGTTTGGTATATTGCTTGTCTCCATTTTGTTTAGTTTTTCTGGAGCTTTTTTCTGTTCTTTTATTCAGATCATATTTCTTCATCTCCCCATTTTTTGCTTCTACGTATTAGGTACGGCTGCTGTGCCTCCTGGTGTTAGTAGAGTGGCCTTTTGTAGTAGGTGTCCTGTGGGGCCCAGTGGCACACCAGGATTATGTGGGGAGAGGAAGGGGAGAATAACTGAGTTGTCTGGCTTCAGAGCAAAAGCTGGAGGGGCAGATTTCTATTGGGTGGAGGAGCTGGAGAAAGCCATTGTTTCATTGTTGAGCCCTCCCCCTTTCATCTTTCAGAGGCACGTGGCTGCAATATCTGAGTCTGCATCAACTTCACTAACACTGTTCACCCCACTCTGGTTATTTCCTGGGACTTCTGCCCCACCCAAATTTGGGGAACACCCAAGTCACTTTCAGTGGCTTTTCTATACATATGGCCTGCCTTGGCTCATACTGCAGACTTTCATAAAAATCTCTTAAAGATTCAGTAAACCTCAAAAAAGCAGCATTTGGCTTTGGTGTGTCCTGTACCTCTGGCTGAGTAGTCCTAACCCCAACACTAGTGACAGCTGGCCTTGGTTCATGTCTTGGACTCTTGAGGCACCTGTAAGCCTAGCATGAGTGGTAGCCATCTGTGGATTGATTGCTTTGTGGCTCATGCCAGGTGGCCCCATGCAGAGCACAGGCTGTGGCTGAATTTGGCCTATAGCAGGGCCCCTTCTAGGAGGCCCTGAGGCTGGCATGCCTGGTGGCCAGCGTTGGATTAAGCCAGAGCACTACCCAGATGCCTCCAAGGATGACACACCCAAAGGGCAGGCTGGGCAGGCAACAGAGTCCTGCTAAAGTGAATTGTGCTCTGTAGGATCAGCCCCTGTGCAACAGCTCCGCCACTGTAGTCATGGTCAGTCTTTACATCCACTTTCTTATTATTACTTTCTACTAAGAAATATGGCACCTATGTCAACCATTTTCCTCTGATTTCATGTCACTAACAGGGACTTTCTTGTGTCTAATGTTAAACATGTGTCCGTAGATACATTTAAAATGTATGTGCACTGAAAGATTACCATTATTTTTTCTGAGAGAACCCCATTTGAGGAAGCTTTCCTCCTAGAAATAATTTATTCTCATCACTGGCATCTGCAGTCATATTTAAAGCCACAGCCTAAATTTCCTTTTGTGTTCTTAGATTCTATATGTAGGCAATGTATGAAAAGCACATTTGAAACGAAGATTCTGGACATCATCCAGGTGTTCAAGGTGTAGAGCATTGCGATATCAAGCAGGAATGTCATACACTTATTACTGAAGAATTAGAGTTTCAGGAATCCCATCAGCCTATTTTTCAACTTTGATACTGAAGTATAAAAATATTTCCAGCAATAGTTTGGAGCATTTGAGGATGGCTATAGCAATATTTTCCAGAGATTGAAAAAGCTGTGCAGTGAAACTGAGAGTCAGAGATAAAGATTAATTTACAACCCCTGTTTGACTTGTGATTCTCCATGAAACAGAGAACGTGCCTTAGTTTTCTTTTAGTGCTAGGACCTAATACACTTGCCTGCTATATAGAAGAGAGAGCATTGAAATTGGTTTCAAAAGATCTAGCCGTATAATTCTGTGCAACTATTTGCCACACACATAATTTTGAGTTTAACCTCTCAGACAGATTTTACTGATTTCATTCACCTCCCAGTTTTGCTTTGAAAAATGCTTTGAGAATACAAGAACCAAGGAAAACTGAATGAATGAATGAATGAATGAATGAATGAGTGCACCAACTCTAAGAAAGCAAGATGGAGGCTTGCTTGAAAATTTAGGCGTTTTAAAATGGGCACAGGAGGGAAAAACTTAAGTTTGGAGTGGCCTTTAAGATTACATTGGAATGATATTCAATTAAATATGATCTGGGAAAACCAGATTTTGTCCCAAGTAATTTTGTTCAAAAGGAGAATTAGGAAAAGTCTCTCTTACTAAATGTATGATGCATTAGCAAATAAAACATTTGAGCGTTTACATTTTAGACCGCAAAAAGCCAAAGAAGTGGAATTCTATCCCTACTCATTTAGAAAACAATTGTAATTGTGCCTGAATTTAATGTTACCGTATTAAAATAGCACAATGAGAAAGGCTTCTCTGTGAACTAAGTACAAAAAGAATACACTAAGTGAAGATTCCTGCAGAAATCATCAACTAACTTAAAGACTTCTTTCTATACTTATAAACTTTTCATTCATGCATCTATTCATTCATGCATTAATTTTTTCAACAAATATTTAATGGCCACCTAACTTATACCAACCCTATACTGGGCATCTGAGGTAGGTTAATTAACAGACTAGGTTATAAATTGCTCATTCTGCTATCAATGTTACACATTAACAATTGCAATAGTGATAAAGTACAAAGATGGAGTGAATTCTAGAATTAACAATAAAAAGAAAACTGTCTTCATTGTCACAAATTCTTAAATTTCCAAATTTTTCAATATACTGATCAAGTTTTCTCAATGTGGAATATATGAAAACCAAATGGAGTTCTGTTTAAAGTTCACATTCCTGAAATGATGATGCTAGTAATAGTATTAATAGTAATACTCATAATTAAAAGTCAACTATTATTGAACGCCATTAGAGAAGCATAGTGATTAAAAGAGAAGTACACTGATTTAAAAAAAAAAAAAAGAAAAGCATAAGTTTTGGAGCCAGATTTCCTCAGTTCAACTTCTAGTACTTATTACCTGAGATTTGGGGCAGGTTAATCTCTTTATGTCTTAGTTTCCTCATCTATTAAATTGAATAATGATAATACCATGTATCTCATAGAATTTTGAATAAAGGTTAAATGAGTAAAACCTTAGGAAAGTGATTGGTATATTGTTAATACTGTTTAAGTATTATTAGTATTTAATTAATGTTTATCATATTACTTGGTACTAGACTAAGTACTTTATATTAATAATACAACAAATTATATTATTTAATTCCCAGAACAACCCTATAAAGTACCATTCAGTTGTTCATCAGGTCTTAAGTGAGAGCCTACTATATATTAGGAATTCTCCTAATTGCTGGAAATATAGCAGTAAGCAAATAAAAGTTGCTGTCCTTATGGAATTTAGAGTCTAATAGAGCAGGAAATCAGATATAAAACATACGTCATATATAATGCCAGGTTAAAAACAAAAATAAAAAACAACTGCTGAACAAACATAAAAAAGTACTAAATAAATGGAGATATACCCTGTGTTTATGAATAGGAAGAGTCAATATTCTCAAGATATCAGTTCTTCCCAACTTGATCTGTAGATTCGATGAATTACCAATGAAAACACCAGCAAGTTATTTCATGGATATCAACAAATTGATTCTGAAGTTTATATGGAGAGGCAAAAGATCCAGAACAGCCAACACAGTATTGAAGGAGAACAACAACGTTGGAAGACTGACACTTCTCAACTTCACGACTTACCATAAACCTACAGTAATCAAGACCGTATGGTATCAATGAAAGAATAGACAAATAGATCAATGGAACAGATTAGAGAGCCTAGAAATACATCCACATAAATACAGTCAATTGATCCTTGACAAAGGAACAAAGGCAATGTAATGGAGCCAAGATAGTCTTTTCAACAAATAGTGCTGGAAAAACTGGATACCTACATGCAAAAAAAAAAAAAGAAAAATGAATCTAGACACAGACCTTAACCCTTCACATAACTCAAAAAGGATCACAGACTTAAATGTAAGACAAAACTATAAAACTCCTTGAAGATAGCATAAGTGTAAACCCAGATGATTTGGGGTATTACAGTGACTTTTTAGATACAAACCAAAGGCATAGTCCGTGAAAGAATTGACAGGCTGGACTTCATTAAAATGAAAAACTTCTCTCTGAAAGATAATGTCCAGAGGATGAGAAGACAAGCCACTGACTGGGAGAAATTTTTGCAAAGGACATATCTAATAAAGGACTGTTAGCCAAAATATACAAAGAACTTTAAAAACACAACAAAAACAAACAACCCAACTAAAAAATGGGCCAATGACCTTAACAGACAACTCACTGAAGAAGATGTACAGATGGTAAATACACATATGAAAAGATGTTCCACATCATATGTCATTAGGGAGATGCAAATTAAAACAACAATGAAATACCACTAAACTGCTATTAGAATGGCCAAAATCCAGAACACTGTCAACACCAAATGCTGGTAAAGATGTGGGACAACAGGAACTGTCATTATTGGTGGTGGGAATGCAAAATGGTAGTAGAGCCACTTTGGAAGACAGTTTGGTGGGTTGCTTACAAAACTAAACATAGTCTTACCATATGATCTAGCAATCGCACTCCTTGGTATTTATCCAAAAGAATTGAAAACTTATATCCACACAAAAACTTGGACATGGAGATACATAGTAGAAGCATTACACATAATTGCCAAAATTGGGAAGCAACCAAGATGTCCTTCAGTAAGTGAATGGATGAACTGTGTATAAACTATGGACTTTGGGTGATTCTGATGTGTTCATGTGTGTCCGTCAATTGTAACAAACAAAGCACTCTGCTAGAGGATGTTGGTAGTGGAGAGGGAGGCAGAAGGCATATGGGAAATCTCTGAAACTTTCTCCCAGTTTTGCTGTGAACCGAAAATTGCTCTAAAAATATAATCTTTTGAAAATCCATTTCCAATATAATGAATTGATTCTAGGACATTTATTATTAAAAATGTTTGCAACTTAAAACACTCAAAGCTCTATGGTTTTGAAATACCTTGAATATTCCTTGTAGAAGTCTTCTCAAACCAATAGTTAAGGTGTTTTGCTTGGTGCCTCAGAGTTTTCCGCATCCCAGAGTAATGCATTCTATTAAGATATACGAGTATGACTATGCTTTTTTTTTCTTGGTAATGTTAGAAAATAAATATGACATATGTTTATTTTCAGGGAAGTGATATTAGGAACAAGTCCATAAGAAAGTTGAAAATCTGGAAATTGATTTCTTAAAACTAGCATTGCATTAAATCATTAAATCAACTTTGAGGTAAAATACTCCTATTTTAAAGACTTTAGTGTGTAGTCGAATTTTAAAGCTGTACCTTACATTATGATGGTATCACCAGAGGTGTTGGACATTGGTCAGAATCTTCTGTATATGTATTGAGGCTAATGCCAGTAGGGTTTGCTGACATTTTTAATAAGGGTTGTGTAGGAAAGAGGAAATTCACTAATGCTCCAAAAACTTCGCCTGAGAAAATAAGTGAATAGTGTCATTTATTTTGAAGGAGAATATTGAGGACTAAGTAGACTGGGGAGGGGGAGTGGAGAGTGGGGCTGAGGATTGATCTGCCTGTTTTATTTTCCCTTGTTTACAGAGAGGAAAAAGGGTTAAGTAATATGCCAGAAAGCTGGTAAATTTCAGTGTTTGTTTTCAATTCAATTTTAGTATGACTAAAGATGAAGGTTGTGAAAGAAACATGGGAGTCTCTTTAGACATTCCATGGTAGTTCTGTGCAAAGAAAGTACAGTAGGGGCCGGGAGAGCATATGATTAACTGTAAAGGAGGACTCATTGATGACTCTGTGAAGTTGACCAGCGAACACTTAGGCCTCTTGGCTTTTTCTCAGTTTCAGAAGATACCAGTTATCTTTTGTGCTCTCGTAAGGCATGGGGACATTGGAGTATTTTGGTTGACTGTTTTTGGAGAATTTTCTGCTTCATGGGGTAAGAAAAAAACAACAGAAAATTTGTCACAATACTTCAGGCTAGAAGTCTGACGTCAAGGTGTCAGCAGGATTGGTTTCTATGTCTGTGTGGACCCACCCTAAGGATCTCCTTTTAATTTTTTAAAGACCTTGTCTCCAAAAATAGTCCATTCTGAGGGACTGGGGGGTGAGGACTTCAAAATATGAATTTGTGTGTGTGGGTGGGGTGGGGTGGGGGGGAACAATTCTACCCATAACAAAACCTAGCTGACTGAGAAACAATCATACTCTCTTTAAATGAACATATATAGAGTAGCTTCATTGGATTGAGTAAGAGGCAGTGTTTAGTGTGAAAAAAGACACATTTTTAGTCAAAGACACTTGGTTTCCAATCCGTTTAATCTTTCTAAAGCTCAGTTTCCTCCTTTGTAAAATGAGAGCAATGATCCTTTCATTTTGATTTTGTTACCAAGCTTGAATAAATAATGATTGTGATACATCATAGAGCCCCACTAAATAACACTTTTTTAAAAGAAAGATTGTGTTTAATTAAAGTGGTACGTATTTTCTTACTGATTTTTCTAAAGCGTTTTTAAAGCATTGTAAAGCATTACAGTACAGTTTTCATATCTGTAAAAATTAAGTACAAAATGAAAGTAATTTGTTTGAAATGTATATTTTTTTGGAGTTTTACTAATTTCCTGAGTTGTTTTTCTACTATTCATTTAAATCCAAACAAGTTTCTCATTTTTATTTCATTTTGTAATGAAATTTTTGTAATGTATTTTTTGCATTTCTAATTTTTGTTTGATGGTAGAAAGAGTGCCATATGATCTAATGTTTATATAAAAAATGGGAATAATATATTTTCCTCATATCAAAGTATTTGTCCAAAAAATGTAATTGGAGGAAAAAAAAACAACGAAAAAAACACCTCAGAGGAGCAAAAGATACAAAATGAAATGTATACCTAACCCCATCTCCCAGCAACTGCCTCTATAAATATAATATAAGAAATGGATCCTGAACCTAATTGCCTGGGTTCAGACTCCGGCTCTATCACTTTCTGTGCAATATCGAGAAAATTATGTCTGCTCGTTTTCCTTATTTGTAAGATGCAAATAACAATAGTATAATCCACATAGGATCCTTGTGAGGTTTAATTGAATTACAATTGAGAAAACACTGACACATAATAAGTGAAAAAATAAATATTAACTATTATATTGTCTGGTCTCTCTATTTATATAATGTGTTATCTATTATATAACAATATGAAAATTGTATTTTCCTTACATGATAGTTAATAAACATTAGTTGTTAAAATAATTACCTTTGTCAAGTGGTGCATGATTAAATTTACTTATCCTCATACAAACTTATTTTTTCTCATTGTTACCTGGAGATAATAATAGTACTTCATAAAGGGTCTTATAAAAATGTACTATATATTTGTATCATTGGGTGTATGTGCAAATGTATTATATCATAAAAACTAAAGTTAGAGAATGCTGATTATACAAAGCGTGTCATATTAATTCCTATTTATCAAATTTTAATGAAATTATCTTTCTATTTAATAAGATGCATACATAGGAAAATGAACATTTCAGGTTTCAACAAAGATATATAGGCATTAAGGAATACTGAAAGACTCTTTTAGGCTTATCCTTATATAGACATGATATTATCAAACTTTTCCTAGATAAATAGTTGGCAATGCTAATAAATAAAATTACACTGTACCTTTCTTTTAAAATTTTCTTTTCCTCAAATGAATATCATATCATTTGAATTTTTTGGGTTTTTTTTGGTACGTCATCTGATTCATACTCGTTTTTCCCTCAAACTCAGTGTTTCTGTTACTCATTTTTAACAGAGTGAACATTGTTTGAAAGAAACAAAATCTATTAAAATTTGTATATAGTATCTACATGCTAAAGTTTCTTTGTTGCGTTCTCAGCTTAATTAAATATAAGTTTGTGTAAATGTATTTCAGTTTAGAGTTGAAATCTCTTCTCCAGGACCTAGAAACTGACTTAAAAAAAATAATTAAAGCAGATTTGTTCTTTCTTCTCTCATACTAATATGTAATTTAAGTTTCACATTTTTCCTACAATTTGAAGACCCATACTTCATAGAATGCTTTCCAAAATACAGTTTTGTATCATAGGCACTTCTAAAGTACATATTTTTTTTCTCCAAATTCACAAATCTCGAAAAAAACAACAACACACAACTGTATGTTTTCACAATATATAGCTTGTGCTGCCTCATTTTCTTAAATAAATATTCAATGTCAGCTCTGTGCTGTGGAGCTGTTTGAAGCACTGAAGAGGATACATCCTCTAATGGGAAGTGCTTATACCATCAGTTAAACAAACAGTACAGAAGAGCTCCAGAAAAATACACAAGATGTGCAGGTGGTAGTTAAAGCAACAAGAAATCTTACTTCATCAGTATTAGATTTCATTAGAGGTGATCTCTTTTTCTTTAGAAATTTAGAAACATAATGGGAAAAATATGTCATTGTGCAGAATTTGGTGGGTTCCACCAGGGTGATAGTATTTCTTAGAAAGAAAAACTGACTCTAAGTTAAAGGACATAATGAATTGCATGTAAAGCATAAAAACCAAACAGGTAGGAAGTAGAGAACAAAGAATGTAAATGAGCTTGAGGAGAGGATATTTGAATGGAGGCAGTGATATATAAATCACATTTATAGCAAAAATCTGTAAAACATGTATTAAAATTTTATTGCAAAGGAATAGTGCAAGCAATCATATAATTTAAGAATAAAAAGAAATAATGGTTAAACAAGCACATTAAGTTACCATTATAGCTTAATTGTTTTAACTACATAAAATATCACTGGAAAACTGGAATATGAAAAAGTATAGATACAATTATCAATGCCAAGAAAAGAGATTGATTCATACTTTATGAGAATGGAATAAATATTTCAATGTAAAGAAATACATAACCACAACATAACAGGAACACCTTGGAATGACAATATATATTACTTAGATCTTAAGTCACCACTGTCTTTTTAGTGACTCTGAATACATACTTCAGTGTAAACACAGATCAAAAACTTCAACAGGAAGAACTAAAAGGTATCACTCTCAGGAGTTTTGCCTACATTTCCGGGTGAAAGGTGAGCACTGAAGTTTAAGAAGGATGTTTTGTAGGTGACAAGAAGTCTTCTTGCCATTTTCAAATTTTGTAAGAGTCCAGATTTTGAAATCTTCACTAATATGAAGTATAATAAAACACAATATTTGTGAAACTATTAAGGCCAAATACATACCAGACCTTCTTGTCCTATTACGCGTTAAAAACCTGTCACTTTATGGAATAATAATAATGACCAACATTTACTGACTTCTTTCTCAGTGTTTATAAGTGTTTCTCATACATTTCCACAATTAATTAAAACAACCACATAATGATTTCTGTCACAGAAGTTTTACAAAAGAAGAAACTAAAACAAAGAGAATTTAAGTAACTTCTGTGACTCTCTGATGTACCAGAGCCTGCGTATTTTGATGCAAGGCCATTGATCTCAGTCTTTGGGCTTTGACATTTTCTAGTCCCAAAATAAAATTAAAAATTTTCATTAAATACAGCATATACTAATATCAATATCTATAGATTTTAGATAGTGTTAACATGTGTAAGTCCTCAAATATTTTGGTAAGAAAAAACAATTTAAATTTAGTGGTTTAGTTGTTAAGGTGTCAAAAGTTTTATTTGTTGTTGTTGTGGTTTTTTTTGTGTGTGTGTTTTAAATATAGGGATTAAGCTACATAAGGATAGATGAATTGGGGCTCCCCGCTCTCTCTCCCTATGCAATATTATACTCATATTGTAGTCCTCTCAACCCTAGACCACAGTTAGCTAATTGACTTGTGTTGTGATCTTTTTATGCATACATGTTAGAATCAACTTGGAAGCTTTTTAAAAATATGGATACCTAGACTATAAACAGAATCACTTGAACTAGAATCTCCTGGGGTAAGATAAGGGCTTAAGTGTTGTTTTGTTGTTAACATTGTTTTAAGCTACCCTGTTATTTTAATGTGTAACTCAAATTGAGGAACATTGGTTATTCATTGAAGATACTGACAGATGGGATAAGCTACATGCTAGCTCTTTTGAAGATGAATTGATAATATATATCTAAATATTATCTATAGATTCATGTGTATGTGTATAATTGAACAATTTCCATGTATGTTGAAATATAACTACCCCCAGATACTTTGTCATGCATCCATTATAAGAAAAGTTAAAAGATACTATTATTATCCCTAGGTAATCGAACAATAAATCTGTGACATCATCTAATATTCAGTCAGGTCATTTTTTAATTCCCCCAATAATGTCAACAATGTCTTTTACAAGTTTTTATTAGATCAAATCGATATTTACTGAATAGTTTTTGGTTTTGTTTTTTTGTTTTTGTCTTTTTTTGTACCTTTTAAGTGGGAACTTTCACCATGTTTTTAAAGGCCATATATACATGTGGCCTGAGGTGGCCAGGCCAGGCCAATTGTCTTATAAAATGGTCCACATTCTAAATATGGGAGTATCTGACTATTCTCTCCCACTGGTGCTTAACTGTACCCTCTGTCCTCTGAATTATCTCCAGACCAAATATTATGTCTAGACTCAGAGTAAATATTTTTGGCAAGAACAGTTCACAAATAATAAGAGGTACTTCAGATCAGAATGCCTGTAAAGCAAGTTGACACACCATTAGATTAGATTAGATTAGATTAGATTAGATTAGATTAGATTAGATTAGATTAGATTAGATTAGATAGATTAGGAGAGCTTTAGCCCAAACACATAAAGGTACCTGTAATTAGTAAGAAATCAATACATAAATTTATATATGTAATTGTGTACATATTATATATGTGTATACAGCTGTGTGTATGAAATAAACATATGATAAGTTTCTAGAAAAAAATGTATCCAAACTGATTGAGTAACCTAAGGAAAATGCAGATTTTCCTATGGTCACTTAAGAATTCAATCAGTTGTCTAAAATTGTTTTTGTAGGTAATTAGCAATAAACCTACACCTTGACACATGGATATGTCCTATTCCCACCAAATCTTTCATATAATGATTTTAGCCTCCTTTTTTGAGAATTGTCTGAGTCAATTACTATGGGGTTTGCAAAATGAGGATTTTTAAAAAATCAATTATTCCTTCTATAATCATTAGCTGTAATTTTTCTGTCCCTTATAGTGGAAAGACCTAGAATATATGTATATGTGTATATAATTTCATATGGATATCTCAAATTCAAATTTAATTTTTTAGCGTTTTGCTATTAACTTTTCATATTTGTATTTTTATTCCCTTACACTGAAAATTGACTTGTAATAATATTAATTCATTTAATTACTTGCTGTGTCATATAATACACAATACATTTTTTATAGTCAAATATCAAACAAAAATTTACTGATAGAAGGTTAAAATTTTTTGTTTTAGTTTTGTTTTTCCTTTACAGTACATCCCACTATGCATGTAATCAGGGAACTGTTTCAAAAATTACTTGAATAATTCGTTTCTCTAGTTATGGTAGCTATTTCATATATATTTAAATTAATTTGTTTCAGTTCATTTCATGTATGTTCAATTCTTTTCATTTACTTTTATTTTCATGACTATATACATAAAATAATTCAAAAACGTAACAATGTATCCTTAGAAATAGTGTAACCGTCCTTCTTCTTTCTACCTTATTATAACTACAACTTATAGTTAATCGTCTTTTAGCTTCTTTTTATTTTTCCTGTGTGTTTTAATAAAAACATAAGTACACTCACTTATATGTACACACATACACATAGATATACAACAACAGATATAAATATATAAAACACTTATAAATACATTTAAATATGAAACAATCAGGTACATACATATAAAACTATAGATGTAGTTAAATATAACACACATGTAACAATACATACACACACACCATTAGGTTAAATTTATTAATCACAATAATTCTTATCTTCTATTTTGTTGACTTTTTATTTTATTAGAGAGATGCATTAAACTCTTGTACTATGATTATAACATTTTAAATTCTTCTTGTGGTTCTGTCAAGTTTCACTTGTAATTATTGTGAGGCTATAAGCTATATACACTTTCAAAATCAAATTTTTTCCTTGAGGGGTTGAAAATTTTAACATGATGGAGTGTTAGATCCTTCTCTTTTGAAAGTACAGATCTTCCTCATTGGTACTCAAGCTCCCTCCTTCCTATAGTCAAATTGTAGTTACTTTGCCAAAAAAAAAAAAAAAAAAAGATGCTTGTTTTATAACTGTGTGCACAGTCAATGTCAATTCTTTCACATGAAGGCTTTGTTCTTTATTCTATAGAAGTAAATGTTGATGGAGCACATGCCCCCTCATCCTCCTGTGCTCCTTTCTCCAGAGCCAGAAAGAATGCAGACTGCTTATTTTTATACTTACTGATATCCTGGGGAAAAGGTAAAGAAGAGTTTATAAAACCTGCACAAAAGAAGGATGTAACTTTTTCAGTTCTCCCAAGGGCTGAATCTCGGCTGAAATAACTGACAGTTTTTGGACATACAGAAGGAAATGATGAGTTGGCTAAATGTCCAGATGTACGCTCAACAGATGTATAAGGTTACATTTTAAAAGACAAGCAATGCAGTACCTGTATCTTTAGAGAGGAAGTTGTAAATAGTAAACATATAACTTAGCTATCAATTGCAGTCTGATTTTTAAAGATTTTCAAAGTAACACATACTTTTCCATCTCTTTAAACTATTTAACAGTAGTTTAAAAAAATCCTTATATCTGTGAAACCAGTTCAGAAAAGATTGTGTTGAATTAAATCAAGTGATGATTAGAGTATGGTAATTCTGGCTTTATCACCTTTAATATGTGGTTGAACATTTTGGATGAATTTATTGTTACCATAAAGTGGAAGTAGACTGTTTATCTTTAAATCTACACCTGGGAATTTCTTGCTCTTACTTCTTAGATAGTACTAAATGTCCATATAAACACCCTGTGAATATTCTGACTTATCATAGGCTAAGGAATACTACTGCAGAAAAATAGCAAAATAACGTCACTGCTTCTAAATCCTACAGAACACTGTTATCCTTTAGCAGTATTGTTCTTAATTATCTTATGAACTAATACGAAGGATATCTTAAAATATAAAGCAAGAAAAGTAGAGTCCTTTCCACATAAGAAAGCTATTGCAGTGTATATTGGAATGTTCCATTTTAGGATAGATATTGCCCTCATTCAAATATTCATTCATATACAACAAAATATTCTTTTATGTTCTACATGGCTACCATGCCTTGCATGCTTCTTAGAAGCCAAAATATACATCCATGGGAATGACAACAAAGCACATCCTAATTCTGGAATTTTAAAGGGCTCTGGGACTTAAAGTTGACACTTCCTTGGCTGAATTCCAACCTACAACTGAAGTAAGGAGAAGAAAGGAGCCATTTGGATGCTGTGTTTCCCAAATCTCATGTAGTTCTGGAAAGAAAAAATGATGTCCAAAGTAAACGTATGATAACTTGCTCAGATAATAAGAAGTTAACTCGTATTAAGAAGGCAAACTCTAATAATAAAGAGACCCTTGTCAGTGGAAATTCACGAGAGTTTGACTTAGGGTGAAGCCTTGTACTTGTCACAGGAGCGTAAACAGACAGAAAATGACTCCTCATATTGGAAGATAAATTTTAAAAGTGACAGCTGTTCCTTTTTCATCCTTTGTAAATCTACCTAAGGGAGGAGCTACTTCTCTAGGGTTTAACTTCCTCGTGTATGGACAGGTGGTGGGAGCAAGAAGTGAATGGGTAAAGTGCAGAAAAAGAAGTGTAATACTGAATAAGGTGTTCAGGCATCGCGGAGGTCAGCGATGCTTCGCCTCTCCCAGAACAGCCTCCCTGTCCTAACATAGATGTTGCTTCTCTCCTTCCCTCAATTCTGTTTGAGTTCAGAGATAGGAGAAGAGTGGCTGGGGAGGGAGAGTGAGCAAGCTGCCAAAAAGTTGACCTATCTCTGGAAAAGTGCCTGTATTTCAACCAATACATCTAAAGGCGTTAGGGAGAGATAGTGGATAAAAGGGTTAATTTAGTTATTCTTGCAAAATATGCCACTAGAACTGTTTTTCTTCTCTCACTGACATTAAGTAGCTATGCATATGACAATTCTTTTATCAAGATGTAAAAGCATTTTTACATACTGATATACTATTTTAAGACATTTATTTACTTCCTTCCCTCGTTTTTAGATGCCCTTCGTTTTCAGAAAGGCTATTTCCTACAGAGGGTAAAAGGACAGGTTTAAGAGACAGATTGACCAGATTTCAAATTCTGATTCTGTCATCTATTCATTACTGTGATCTTTTAATAATAATTTCTCTGATTTCTTTATCTGTTATAAAAAATTCTCAATTTGTTTATCTGTAAAAATGGCCATTATTATTATATACCTTTCAAGATGTTGTGGGATTAAATGAAATAATTATGTGTTCAATTTCTGGCACGTAAATCCCATATCCATGATAGTTGTGTCAATTATTCTTATTCTTATATAGAACAAGGATATGGTCCCCATTCCAGGAATTCCAGAATTGCAGATTATAAGAAATAGCGCTAATGGATGAAGGTGCTTTGTCTCGCTGATACCACAGAGTCTTTCGCAGAAGAATTCTCTAAACAACTACCGTGTTTCCCTGAAAATAAGCCCTAGCTGGATCATCAGCTCTTATGTGTCTTTTGGAGCAAATATTAATATAAGACCCAGTCTTATTTTAATATAAGACTACTTTTAATTTATCATTGATCTTTCTTTAAAGTCTTATTTTAATATAAGACTGGGGATAATATAATGTAATGAAATGTAATGTAATATATAATACCAGGTCTTATATAAGACCAAGTCTTATATTAATTTTTGCTCCAAAAGGCGCATTACCGCTCATGGTCCCACTATGTCTTATTTTCGGGGAAATATGGTACTTTCAGGATGAAGCATATTCCATTACTTTATCAGAATGTGAGAAGGTCAGCGCAGGGATCTTGTCTACTGGTCCTGAAAACCTAACACTGAGTACTGGTAGAATATTTTATATGTTTATAAATGTTTGCTGCATTCATATTATAGGTGAGTAGTATTAATGATACTACTTTTCATTTATCATTGATTTTTCTTTAAAGTTTAAAATGATACTGTGTGTCTTTTAGTCTTGAATTGTTTTGTTATAAAGATTTAAATCAAATATCACACACTTATTTTTAAAATAATTCAAGGACTGGCATTTTCATTGCAATGAAAAAAATTAAGTAGATGTTTACTTCTAAATATGTAGTCAAGAGAAGCAGGGTAAGTCAGTTTAGTGAGCCAGGAGTCCATGAGTTCCGTTTTGACACATTACAGTTGAGTTACTTATTAGACATCCAAGTGGAAATGTCAAGGAGGAAGTTAGATAGAAGATACATTCAAAGAAAAGGTCTAGGCTGGAGATATAAATGAGCACATCTTAAGCATATTGACAATATTTAAAACTATGGGAGCTATTGAGATCCAAAGGAGTGAGTCGAGAGTAGAAGACACTCCAGACTGTTCTGAGCCCTGTGCTGTTCTAGTATTTGTGTTTGGCTGTTCTAGGAAGAAGCAGCAAATTAGACTAGGAAGGCAGAAAAAGAATCACAAGAGGGTGTGGTGTGGGGTCCTGAAAGAGAAAAAAGTGTTTCAAGAAAAATGTCATGATCAACTGTGTCAAATACTGCTGGGATCCCTGCTTTAAGAATAGTAGGCCAGGTTACTGGATGAACTTTCTCTTTGAGGGAAACTCAAACTGCTGAACAAAAAAAAAAAAAACAAACAAAAAAAAAAAACAAACAAACAAACAAACAAACAAACAAAAAAAAATATATATATATATATAGATATATATATATATCTATATATATATATATAAATGAAAAAAATAAAACCTGTTTTAAAATCTTCAGATAGATGTCAAAAGAGTTAAGACTCACCAGGCTAAGTCTTGAAGACAGAAAATTAAGGTAACACTCCAACCCCCTTTTAATGTGTGGGCATCTAGCAGTCCTGCAGAAACAGCTGTGAAAGTGAGTGGTGATTTTGGTTGTCTTCAGGGACAAGGAGGTAGAAGTAAGAGCCCAGGGTCTGCCTTTGAGACTAAGACCTCAAAAGGTAGGAGCCAAACCGACATAAACCCACCCCTTCACCAACACTCCCACCAAGAAGGTAGGGAAAAGTCTTGATGCTGGGGAAATACAGGAAATTTAAAAAAAAAAAAAAAGATAAAAACAAAACTGTTCCCTAATTGTTTGTAAATCAAACTTCAGATCAAACAGATAATTATAGCCCATGAGTACAGGTTTATTTAAGACATTTCAAAGCATGAATTGGTTTAAAGTGAGGTTCCAGGTACCTGACAAAAACTATAGCAAATGCTGCTGGAAAATAGTGATGCTTATCTATGTCTCAATTATTTTTTTCAACAGCAATGACCATCATACATCAGCAAATCAGGAACACATGGTAACATGCAATTATATTTGACAATAAACAAACAAACAAACAAACAAAAAACAGACAAATAAGTATCACTTGCAGAGATTTCAGACACCAATAGTATCAGACACAGATTTAACAATTATACTTAAATGTTTATAGATTTTTTTAAATCTTGCAAATAAATAGATACCTTAGAAAAAATAATTTTAAGTGACATGGAAGATTTACAAAACAAATTTTCTAGAGATGAAAAATATAAAAAAATTAAAAACTGAGTACCTAGCGTCAATAGCAGATTGTATAAAGCAGAAAATTACTCTATAGTAGATTAAAAGGAATTACACAGGATGTAGTTTAGAAGAAAAGAGAATAGGGTAAAATAACAGAGAATAGAACAAAGTCTCATGTATGTTTAAGAGTATTTGTATTTTTCTAAGACTTCATAGTCTCTGAAGTCAATCCTAACATTCTGTTTACCCGAAAATAAGACCTAGCTGGACCATCAGCTCTAATGCGTCTTTTGGAGCAAAAATTAATGTAAGACCCAGTCATATATTATGTTATGTAAGACCAGGTCTCATAGTAAAATAAGACAGGGTCTTATATTACTTTTTGCTTCAAAATTTTGCTTCATGGTCCGGCTAGGTGTTATTTTTGGGGAAACACAGCATTACTCCAAAATTTTTCTAAATAAATGAAAACATTATTGAAATTAAAAACAAAACAAAACAAAAAACTTAGAAAATATTGTCTGAAGACACTGGCCTACAAAACACTAACCCAATATTGTCAGTCTTATTAAATGGGTAGGAAGACCTCTAGTTTACATATTTCTCAGTTGAAAATGAAATATCTAATTTCATCAGAAGTGATTTATAATGAGAGATGGATGTTATTTGCTAAATTTATTTTAAAAGAGAACTGACTCTAGATGGCGAACACTCGTAATATGTAGATGATGTATTATAGAATTGTGCACTTGAAACCTATATAATTATACTAACCAGTGTCATCCCAATAAATTTAATAAAGAGAGAAAAAAGGAAAAAACAAGATAGTGGTAAATTCAAAGAGCATTAAATACTGTCATTCTGAGCGTGAGACATTTGGATGAATGATGCATGCTGCAACAAAATAAGTTCTATTTAACTTATTTAAATACTTTGTATGTTCACTTCCTTTTTTTAATCAGTAGTGCCTATTTGCCCTTAAGTAAATGTTACTTTTTCAAAGCCTCCCTTTCCTTATCTAAACATTAGAAATAATAAAACTGCCCCTTTTTGCCTCATTAGATTGTCACGAGGTTCAAATGAGGCAATTCCTGTCAAGCTGTTAAGGTCTATGCAATGACAAGTAGTGGTTACATGCAGGGTTTCTAAAGCTCCTGTATAAGCGAGGTTGTTATGTCAATTTTCAGCATTAGTGCCTTTTTGTTGTTCATCCATGTTCATGAAAGAAACGAAATTATTTAGACAGGTTTTTCTAGATCTCATTTCATTTACCTGAATGGGACGTACAAAGCTATATTTTTCTGTTAAATTTCCATACATTGTTATTCATATGATGTGAAGAAATAGAAATATGCCAAAATATCATCAATTTTTGTGTGCTTTTTCTTGTAAAACAAATGTTTCCATGCTAATTCTAGTATAGGTGAGGGTTAAAAGTGAAAAGAATCTGCTGTTGGGTGGGACGTGCACAGTCTCTGTCAAGTGTAGGCTTTCTTGCTGGTGGGCTTTCCTTAACATTTGTGTCTCTCCTTGTGGGCATGGTTAAGTTTAACCTTGTGACCATTTTCTTCCACTCTAGATCCATTTTTAGTTCTCTAGTACGTGTATCACCCATTCCAAATAGGATATGTTAGCAAGACAGAAGAGTGTGTTTATTGCAAGGAGCAGCTGCCCCAAACAAATGCATTTTAACAGTTCCACAGTTTATAAAAACAAACATGTAAATAAACCACTGTAGTCTCTAATTGTCCAAAGAAAAGAGGAGGTTACTTTACCGATGGCAACATGCATCCTCGATTCATGATTCTTGAATATAAATTAGTGCTTTTACTACTTCCCAGACAATGCAAGGATGACAGAATACTTTCATTATTCTTTTCCTATCTTTTCAGTTTCTATCAGGTATTTTAACTATACATGTATTTCAACCCCACAATACAATTATCTTAAAACAGTGTTCATTCAGATACTCACTATTTGGCTTTTCCAGGGCCCTTCTTTTCCTCATACATTATTGTGTGTGCATCTGGGAAAATTTTCCTTCTTGGCAACTCACTTCAGTGCTACTTTTAACACGGGTCTGAAAGACATGAATTCTACTAACTTTTGTTTGTTTGAAAATGTCTTTATTTCATTACCATTTAAATGTTTATTAGTGTGAATTTTTAACAAAGACAAAAATAGATACCTAAGACCCATCATTTACCCCAACAGACATCATCCCATGACTGATCCCACACCTTTCACACCCACATTTAAACCCCAAAAATTTATACGAAGTAAGACTCAGACATTATATCAGTACATTTATTCAAGATGTTAAAAATCTAATATCATACCCAAAGAATAGGCTTTTTCCCCTTCTTTTATGTGTTTACCTGAACAATATCACAATATAAAAAATGGTTTTAAAAAAATTGCCTAATATCATGGGCTATCCATTTAATTTTCTTATTGTCCTACATTTTTACAGCTTAGTTTTTTAAATAAGGATGCAATAAAGTCCTTACATTGCAATGGTTGCTTTAAGTTGTTAAATCTCTTTTAACTATAGTGCCACTTCTATCTCCTTTTCTTTTTCCTTGCAATTCATTTGTTGTAGGAATCGTGCCTCTCCTTCCCACACATAACACCAATCTGTGTTTTGCTGATTGAACCCTGAGGTATAGCCCAACATGTTTCTCTGTCCTCTGTAATTCCTATGAATTATTGGAAGGATCTAGAGATTAGATAAGATCCGGGTTTGATTTGGGGGACAAGGTCACTTTATAAGTGGTATTGTATTCTTTTATCAGGAGGGGCATACTGTTGTATTTTCTCCCCTTTGGTGAGGGTAGTACTGATGTACATGCAGCCAGTACTTATATTGATGTCTCTCCATTCATTATGGTTTTCTGAAGTTTGTTCTTTAGCAGATTCCTCTGGGAACAATATTTCTTGACTTTTTGTGTGCTGATAACAGTTTGTCCTTGGCTTTTATACTTGGAAGTCAGTTTAGCTGCATATAAAATCATTGGCTCACATTTTCTTTCCTTGAGTATCTGAAATATGTTATTACAGTTATTTTTATTTCTTTTTTTAAAGCATTGTTTTAATAAATCTGACAGAAGTTTGATTTCCTTTCCTTTTTACATGACCCGGTCAAATCTGTTACATGAGACCATGATCCTTTTACTCATTCTATGGGAAATTAATTTTTCTTAACTTTAGCAGGAAGAGTGTGCTATGATATCTCTCTCAACTTTATAGCACTAGAGTTCTCTCTTTTGTTTTTATGAAATGTACATATATGTGTACATATATGTATATATACTACAATAACCTCATACTTTCTGAGATCTCCTGGTTCTACTTTCTTCTCCCACTTTTATCTGAATTTCACATTTCTTATACACTGGACCAGTTTCTATATCTCGTGATATGGTGGTTAACATGCAGTTGAAGGAGACTATTTCAGATGCAATATTAAGGCCAAATATTATTTGAGAAACTGGTCTTCATTTTTGTTTTTGTTCCACCGACAAAGACACAGGAGTAAACAGCTAACCAAGATTCATGAAAGGAGAACTGACTCCTGGTGGTGAGCACACAATGCAATATATAGATTATGTATTACAGAATTGTACACTTCAAACCTATATAACTTTGCTAACCAATGTCAGTCATCCCAATAAATGTAATTAAAAAAAAAAAAAAAACAGACAGAAACATACCACATAGTATTAACTGCAGTCATCTATCAATACTCAGGGAGTAATGCGGATGCCTGTAATACAGACAAATGGCCACTGAGAACAGTTGTGCTATAAACACATTATCTCAGAAAGTGAATATAGTACTGGTTCTAAGAACAATCACAGACTGGAATCTGACTCCTGGTGTTTGAATCTCAGCTCAATCATTTAGAATTTGTACAAATTCAGCAAGGTTTTTAACCTCTTTATGCCTCAGTTTCCTCATTTATAAAAAGAAAGCAAGAGTAATTACCTACCTCTGTATCATCACATGCAGTTCCTGGCATAGAAATGCTTGATTACTGTAACTTCACTCAGCTCATCTTTAGAAGTTTTGAGGAAAATTCAAGTCACTGAGCTCAAAGTGTCTTTCTAAATACATTTAGTAATATGACTTCACTTTTGAATTTAAGAATAAAAAAAAGACAAATCACAATTCAAATGAAAATGAATATTTCTTCTAGGTAGTTTTGATCTTTATGAGATTAAAATTGTGTTTTCCTGCCCTTTTGCAAAATTGCCATTGTAGTAGTCTAGACTTTGGCAACTCGCCAGGTATGTAGGTGGACACTTCATTTTAAAATACTGAATTTTGTATCATGCTGAAGCTATTAAGCTTAAAAAAGCCATCAGACTACTCATCTGATAGTCATTTTTGTTTTACTTTTCTTCTTTGAAAACAGAATTAGAGTCTATTTGGACTTCTTTGACTCTCTCTGTTATTAATAATTTAAGCAAGAAAAATATTTCAAAAAATCATGAAGAGATGGGAGTTGTCCAAAATATTTTAAAGTTACAACTGCATGGGGATTTAACATCAGTTAATTTTTACAGAAGCGGTTCTATGTATTATGTTCACATTAACTCCTCCTGGTCCCCAGGAACAAAACTTCAAGGCCTCTTGCTGCTCTGTAACACAAGTATATTCCTGATGCCTGCTTTTTGTTTTAGTAACTCAAGAAAGTAATTGGAAGGAAGAATGACATAGTCCTTGGGTTCATTTGGATGATATAAAAATAACATCTTCCAAAAAAAAAAAAAATAATAACATCTTCCTGCTTGGTTGACATCGCAGAGAGTAGTTTTAGCTGCAGTCTTGAGTAAGCACAGCTATCTATAAATTCTGCTAAATTATTGACTGCATCTCAACTAGGCAGATACATGTTAGCTTTATATTCTCTTATATGAATACCAGGTCTGTGTCTCACTCTCACTTGATTGTACAGTCCATCGTCTATACTGTTCATAAATCCTCATGACCTTGAGAAGAACAAAAATAAATCAGTCTTTCCTGTTATTTAAAATAGACACTATCTCTTTTATTTTGAGTATAAGGAAGGGATTCCATTCACTGGTATCTTCATTATTACATGAAAAAAAATGTAGCAATTTATGTATAGGGTACTTGATTTGATGCATAAATAAATCCAGAGGTACAGGTCTGTCCACTGGAGATCATACTTGGGGAACTAGAGTAAAGCCATATATAATAATCATGAAATTACAATCGACATTATAAAATTGAGGACTTGGAACTCATAGTAATCCTAGAAAAACACTACAGAGAAAAATGAGGAGTGATCACTAATAATGCTAAAAGCTCAATAATCTCTTTTTTAAAGATGAATATTGAACTGACTATTTTGCATTTGTTGAGGCAATATTAGAAAATGATTACATCTCCAGTTCCAGGTTGGGGATTTTTTTCTGGGACCTACAACAGGATGTTTTCTCTTCACCTTTTTTTTTTTTTTCATTTTAACAAGAAAAGGAAAAAATCTTTCTTGCCAGATTTTTAAAAATCCTGTCTAAGTAATAAACTTGTATTCAAGAATGTAGTTGTTAGAAAGTACTGTTATCTATTTAAAACTTACGGAAACACTTAATTTTTAAGGCAGCATTAACTGGGGTTGAATTATGGAGCAATTCCTCCGGAAGTTCATGTCAGAGGAATGTTATTGCCAAATAAATCCACTACGATCAGTTGAGCGACAGTGAATAGGAAAAGCACTTAAAATAATTGGACACTCAGGAGTTCCTTTCTAAAGTCTGTTGTGTCATGTTAGCTGTGTCACTCCCATTAAAAACAGTGGGGGTTTTTAGGTTGAAATTCATCTTTACAGATTAAAGCCTTCCTTCTTAACACGTGGCACTGCAGAAACTATCAGAGAAGCCCAGGGTTGGAACATATCAAATGTTCTTTGGAGAGTAGTGGTACTTTCTCCCCTTCACATTTGTCTTTATAAACTTTCTAGTTATAAAGCTTGATGCATTCCACTGAAGATGGGGGAAAATATGTTTACACTAGAATTTATGCACTAAAAGCATGATTTTTGCTGCTGGTGTGCTGGGTCAGAAAATAACTATTACCTTTTAAAATGTTTTCTTATATTCCATCCAAAATATGTATCGTTCTTAGATGTCCACTCCCTCTGCTGGTATTCAGATAGATGCCTACATTTCAACTAGAAGGACTAGAGGTGTTTTACATAAACTGGGTAGAATTGCCTCTATGATTGCTTTGGTGAGGACTGAAGAAAGAAGTGATTTTTAAAACCACACAGAGCCAGTTTCCATATATAATCTGAAAGATAATGTGGTAAAGATTATGGAGGGTTCCAGATGGGTATTGGACTTATCAGGGGGATCACTTCATAGATTGTGTAGATGCCTGACCACTGCACTGTATACCTGAAGCTGAAATAGAATAATAGCAATGTCAACTCTAATTATATATATGAGTATATACCATGTTTCCCCGAAAATAAGACCAGGCGTTATATTAATTTTTGCTCCAAAAGATGCATTAGGGCTTATGTTCAGGGGATGTCATCCTGAAAAATCATGCTAGGGCTTATTTTCTGGTTAGGTTTTATTTTGGAGGAAACATGGTACATACCTACAGTGGGTGCCAAAAAAATGTATATACATTTTAAGAAAGGACTGTGTTAAAATTGTAATACTCAATATATTCTGTTAACAAAAGACAAATACAAGTCATGTGTGACTTCTGCAATTACAAAAGGTACTCAAAGTGGTAACTATCAGTGTAATTTTAATACAGTTTTTTTCCTTTCTTAAAATGTGTATACGTTATTTTTGCACCCTCTCTATATATAGTCATGGGATGTAACGTGCAACATAGGGAATATAGTCAATGGTAATGTAACAGCTATATATGATGTCAGAGGGGTAGTAGACTTGCGGGGGTTGGGGGAGGTTGGGCAAGAAATGTGATTCACTTCCTACCACTGATTTTAGAGAAATTTTGGGATATTGTCAAGTAGAGAATACTAGTCAGTGTTTACATTTGCCATATGCCCTGCTTCATGTTGTACAAATAAAAAATGTTTCTACTGTAGTTTTAAGTCTATTTCAATGGTAGTCCAATGCAATATTTAATTGATATTCTTGAAAAATATATTAATTATTGAATCAATAAGTACTAGATAGAATAATCATATCTGGTTTCAAATCCTTGTTCTGTCACTTAATTTATTTAACTTCTTTTATCCTACTTTCTTCATCTGTAAGATCATAATAATAAAACCTCCATATCAAGGTGGTTGTAAGAGTAAATAAATGACCCAGTGAATGTTCAGCAGCAGCAATTCATTCCATGATAGTTTCTATCCCAGATTAACAGACACAATTTCCAACTGGCTTCAAAAAACTGAATGAATAAATAAATCGAGAGAATAAATGATTGACTTAAAATTTGTGCGCCAGTTTGGTTCTGATTTATTCCGTTTTTCAGAATCAATGCTTCAATGCTTCAATTCCAAAAATAAGACCAGTGGTGGTAGGCCTAATGCACCAGTGTGGACAAGTTGAAGAAAGTATGGGAGGGAAGTTATCATTGTTATCATGTTAGGTCCCTAAATTTAAACCTATATCACTAGTACAGAGTCACAAATCTAATACCTGATGGAGTTGCAATTTGAACCCAGACCTTCAGGCACTTATTTCAGTATTATTTTTTTCTATCACGCTTTCACTGCCCTGTCCATTAGTGACTAAATGAAAGACAAAAAAAAAAAAAAAAAAAAAAAAAAAAAGTCTTCTCTAAATATATTTGCCTGATTTACTTTCTCCCTTTTTGTTTCTACCTACCTAATATCGCCTTACTGAAAGCATTTTTTTTTTTCATCTTAGTTGCCAAACTGAAGTCTTCCTTTCTGCGGTTCATCATTTATTCCTTGGAATAATTTACCTTGGCATTTCCTAGGGTGGCCCTTACAGAATCCAGGAGAAGAGATGAGAGGGAACTTTATGAGGCGGCAACACAGGATGCAAATGTTAGCCAGACCCTTGAAACCCTCAGTGACTCTCTGGAGAACTGACCCTATGAGCAGAGGACCACTGCTTTGATAATTTTAAGAGGTCCATTGTTATAAATTGTCTCTCTCTCCGAGGTAACAGCGGCGTATATGATTATAAATTGCTTTCCAGTGTCCTGCCTCGGGCACTCACCCATGCTGCCAGAATGTGTGTGTGTTGCGGGGAGAGGGGGAGCGGTAGAGAAAGGATGTTTAGATATAACGGAGGATGGGATAGGGCTGGATACAGTTGATCTCCTCTAGTCTGAAACGATGCAAAGGATCAGGGAATTTTGGAGAGGTGAAAAAAAAATAAACTTGGGTGAGCTAACTACAGAATATCCATTTTAGAAAACACTCAAGAAATCATTTGAGTTAAAATCCTCATTTGGCAGATGAAAGAAATGCATGCCCAGAGAGGCTGTATTAATCGGTCATCCAAAATCTGAAACTTGTGCTTAGATTTGTGAACTTCAAAATTGAAACATCTTACTGCCTCTGAATTGTTCTGTCCATTTTATACTTGCTGAGTATTTTCAATAAAATTTATTTTAAATGCAAAATGAAATTGCTGTATTAACTCAGTATCTAATTAATCTAACCACCCTAACAGGGAAAGCTCCTTGAAACCAGTTTTGCCCTTTGGATAAATCCCCATAGGGAATCTACTCTCAAAATATTTTTTTTAAAAATCACTAGAAATAAGACTCACTTGATATTTTATGAACAGAATACTGAGTTAAGCCCACTTAGTATTTTCCATTTCTAAGCTTTGCTTTTCAAAATTTTAATCCTCTTAAATTAGATAATGTTTTTGCATCCAAAATCAAAACTATAAGACAAAGTATATTCAGAGAAAATTTACTTTCATATACCCTACATGTATATACACCTACTTCCGTCCTTCCCCATCTGCCTAAAAATGTTTGCTAATTCTTCTTTCAAAAGTCAACTGCTTCTTTTTGGAACAAAAATAAATTGTGTGTGTGTGAGTGTATGTATACATATATTCTCTATTCCTTCACGAAAAATTGCATATGTTGAGTATAATTTTATACACTGCTTTTTTCACTTAGTAATATATCTTGGAGATCGTTTGGGGGAACCTCATCGAGATCTGCCTTTTTCGATTACCATTGCTTAGTATATTGTGGGATGTATCATAGTTTATTCAGGCGGCTCATTGTTGTTGGACATTTGGATTATCTCAGTCTTTGGCAGCAATAAATAGCTTTGTCCATACCATGCATCCTTTATTATTTTTGGCAGTGTATATCTAAGATAGGTTTTTCAAAGTTTACTGCAAAAGGAAAATGAATATGTGTTTTGATAGTTATTGCAAAATTCCCTTACAGTGGTGTTGATCCATTATGTATACACATCAGCCTTGTACGAGAGAACCGGTTTCCTTATAGCCTCTCCAAGAACAATGAATTGTGAAATTTCTAAATACTGGCCAATCTGATAGGTGAAAATAGTATCTCAGAGTTATTTTGAGGGTATCATAGCCGATTTGGAGTGCCTTTCATTGACAGAATAAGTGATCAAATATATTATGATTTTTTATGCAAATATCTCCCAATGGACCCTGTCTGAGGTAGGCATTGATTTCAAAGTTATGTTCAGTTCTATGCAATTCAGAGGGCACCACAAAGGAAGAGATTGGGGTAAACTATTATGGATGGGTGTAGTGGGATGCAAGCTTTATCCGCATTATGCTCAAACTTATCACCAGAGAGAAAAGAAGGGTCCAAATGTGTTGCGTTGAAGTTTTTATTTTTCATCTCTTAGGTGGTCACTTAATAATGATCCTCTTTAAATGGGCCTAAGAGCCATGACTTAAAATTAAGTGTTACTCATTTTTAAGCACAAGAGCAGGAGAATACTTGTGACTCTATACACCCTCATATTTTCTACTCTAAACACTCGTGGCTCATGCAATTTAATATATTATTTGAGAAGGATGTGACTTCTATATGTCAGAGATTTTCTTTTCATATTTAGATATCAAATAAAACTTTCTTACATTTTAGATACTGCTGCAAAGAGTTTGAAATTTATAAACACTTCTGGGGAATACATACAATAGAGGTCTTCAGAAAGTACATTTCTCACTGTTTCTCATTTATATTCTGAAAACACAATGAAACAAGAACCAGATACCATTTATATGTTTGTAGCTATGATTAAATTAGACACTTGTGGTAAATCAAAATGTATTTTCTAAGTGAAGGAATAAGGAGCCAAATTGCTGTTTGGGCTGGAGAGTTTCTAGAGAAAAAAAATAAACACATTGTTTTGATTTGGTCAATGCATCAGTAAGTTTAATTTTCCATCACTAGAGAGATGCTGTAATACCTTATACAAACATGATTTGTAACCTTCTAACCTCTTTTATTCTGAGCACACAAAATTAAACTATTTTTCATCTGTAACAAACTGCAGAAACATAAGCATGGAAAAGTCATTCTTTGCTTCCTCTATGTATACAAGTGACTTAAACAATATAAATAAGCAGAAAAATGTCTCCCAAAAAAGACATTCATCAGTTTACTGATGCAAAAATTATAGAGTTACACTCAAAAGCATTAAATAGTCCCATTAGCTACCCTTTTTTATTAATATACAAAGTAAATTATTGGTGTCACGTTTTTCTACAGAAAAAAACTTTTCAAGGAGTGATATCCACTAATTTTTTTGAATGATAAGTAATCTGAACTATTCCTTTTAACTAACTGTCATTTTGGACAGCTTATGTTTTTTGTTCTGTAATAGTAGATACAATTAACATTTAGATAGCCAAATTAATAATCTCTATAAGCTTTTGACATACTATTTGTAATCACTGTGATCTAATCCACTGAGGGGAACCGAGCTAAATTTCCACATAGACTAAGTGTATGTATCTAGAGGTGAAGGCTGGGACAGCATACATATTAAAGCGCCTTCTTGCCTCCAAATATTTCCCTCATCAAGTATGATATGGTGTCCCAGAAAAAGTATTATTGCAACTATATCCTGTTTGATTAAGGTATTGGTCTCTAAATATGCTGTTTATCAAAATCTCTTAGTAAGGAATTTCAATTTCTCAGATCTTACCAACCCACTCTATAATAATTTCCAAGAGATGGCAAGGGATAGACCAAAGACCTAAGAATCTTATTTATTTGTTTATTTACATTTTTTGGTGAATGTTGATTTTGATATGCTTTCAGTTTGGGAAACCACTGAGCAGTTGAGGAATTATAGTCTTTATGTGCCTCTGTTACATTGCAATCGCCTTATGAGTGGGAAAAGTATCCTGAGATTCACAAGTCAGGTGAGGCCTAGGAAGTATTATTATCAGTGTGGCAAATAAGTTTTATTGCAATTCTGCCTTCTCTTTGTTTCTGTAAGTGTCCTATCTCTTTATACTTAATCTCTGTCATCAAGACACGGTTTCAAAAAGCATCTAATACTTGTGTTCACAGTTGAGTTTGAGAGTTAATGTGACTCAATGTGTATGCACTCCCACTATTGAGAATAATCAAAGGAATGGATCCCTAATGGTTAAATAAGAAGTTATTCTTCTGAGGCTTTTCTGTCACTAATGGGATGCCTTATTTCAAAGCCAAGTCTGAGATTCTTTAGTCCTTGATGATATTTGTACCTGAATTTATAGAGTTCTTTAACAGTCAAAACACACTTCCTAAAGTATATATATTTTTTTATTTACTGGTAAAACAAATCTATGCTAAATAGTTTTATTATAGAAACCAAGACTCAAAGAAGTAATGAGACTTGGGAGACAATACAAGTGGTTACAATCCCCTTTGAATCTGACAGATCAGGGTTCAAATCTCAGTGACATTGTGGTACCCTGAGCAAGGTGTTTAGCTTCTTTGACTCATCTTTTCTCATCTGTAAGATAGAAATAATTAAGTTGTTGCAAAGATGAAATATGTTAAAATGATTTTAATAAACAACTCAGTACCCACCAAATAGTGGCTACTGACACAAACAAGTGGGACAACTAAGGTGAGAGTTCCAGTTCTCTGACTTCAGAGTTTATTGCTCTTCCCTCTCAAACACACCTTAGATGCTTCTCATCAGATCCATTTCAGACGTTAGAGATAGCAGAGAGCTAGGCAAGAATGCAATATAATATAGGTAAGTTTTGAACGTACAGAAACAGGTTCATGGCTAGGGACATTTTGGAAGACAGCAGGCCAGTGAGGTTTTGAGATAACTGGGAACATAATTATTAAAAGAGTTAATAAATGAGTATTGTACCTGGGCTGAGGTAACTCAAATAGGCCTGGCTAATCTCAATATCCTGAGCTACTATGCTAATTTTGAAGTAGGATTTTAAAATATTTATTAAACAAATATTTTATTATGCATATTTTCAATCAACTAGAAAAGGTAAAATAATTGCCAGTGAACATCGTATAACCATCTACCACCTAGATCCTTCAAATGACTTTTTGTTATATTTGCTTTATCACAATATCTATCCATTTGTCCATCCTTCTCACAGCAATAGCAGTAGGCAGAATATTAACATTTTTACCTGTTCCTCCAGCCTTTTTTCCTACAAGTCAACAGACAGAGACAGCCAGGTGACATCAGAACACACACTAGGTTATATTACAGGACAGAAAGTTTGATCTTAGGGAACCCGTCTTGTATAATGGCTACTAAGCATCCTTTCCCTTTGCTCTAAAGAGAATCTCCATCTGAAATGTAGTAATTTGTCATTTTGTGGAGGATTAATTTTGATTGACTCTCAACATGCTCTACAGGGCTGATACGTGCAAAGTCAGTCATTTATTTAGTGGCGAAGCTGACTGCAGGCTGATGAGGCCCATCTCAGTTCCGCTTTGTCACATGGTTTTCTCACTGCCTGTGTTATTACCCTCTCAAGATAGTTAGTATGGTCAAATGGGAGTTGAGGTCTTTCCACTGACCTTCAGGATAAATGTGATGATAGCTGCAGTGCTGCTCAGTCTGTGCAAGACAATATTCAGTAATATTGCTTCTTTAATGGGTTTTTATTATTTTATAGATATTATGGACTGAAAGTTGGTGTTGCCCCCAAATTCGTATTTTTATGCTCTAATCCCTAATGTGATGATATTTGGAAGTGGAGCCTTTGGGAGGTAATTAGGTTTACAATTGGTCACAAGGGTAGGAACCTTGTCATGGGATGAGAGCTTTTATAAAAGGAGGAAGAGAGAGACCCCCCTCTCTCTCTTTCCACGTGCATGCACCCAGGAAAGGCCATGTGAGCGCACAGTGAGAAGGCAGCAGTCTAGGCCAGGAAGACAGTCTTCACCAAAATCGGAATCAGCTAGCTCTCTGACCTTAGGCGTCCCAGCCTTCAGAACTCTGAGAAATAAATGCCTGTTGTTAAGCCGCCCTGTCTATCCTGTCATGTTATAGCAGCTCAAGCTGACTAAGACAGTAGATGTGCTTAAATATAGAGGTCTAGGAAACGATGAGCTATGGGAATTTAAAATGAAAGCCACTTTTTCCCCTTAGTTACTGTGTAAGACTTTCAAAGTCCACCCCCACCCCCTTCTAGTTTAAAGAGAAATGGTGTATGAACTCGATTGGTAAGACCACTTGAGCATCAAGTAATTCTAAGCAAACAATATTTTGATGACATAAGGGTAAATGAATCAGAAACATATGGATTCAATTATCTCTGAAATACATTGGAGCATAAACATGAAGGGGTAGGATTTGGAAGGATGCCAAATCCTATTGGGCACTGCCAAGCCCAAGTGAGTTTGCAAAGAGGAGGGGGGCATGACAGCTCTAGAGGAGTAAGCAGAGCCTTCTGAGTCCCGGAATTTAAGGTGATAGAATCTTAAAACTCTGAAGCGCAGGGCAAAATGCTATAAGATAAGAGTGTACTGGCAAAGGTATCAATGGCGGGAGATTGTATTTTGGTGTACGAGAGTTGTATTTGCCCAAGTTTTATATATTAAAGCAAACAAATGAAGCAGTCATACTTCACATTGTACTGCCATGGTAAAATTTTTAATGCAAGGCAACATTAATTAGAGTTTCTTTATAATTACTGACAGCTGCCTCTTTATCTAGTTTATAGAAATTGGTCAACAGACTCACAAGAGTGACTGCATCACTGTGACAATGTCTTCAGGACACTATGTTTAGTATGGCAGGTTGTAGCTGCATTTCTATGCTCCTATGAAATGGAGCTTTTGAGTCAAGATCTTTTTTGCAATAGTTAACAGGGTGTTCATGCATTTGGCATTTTCTATAAGTTAGCTACTTATTTATGCAATTTTCAAGACTATTAAGGAAAAAGGCAAGTTCTTCTCTGCTCAAACCCTCAACCGCAGTGAGCATGCTTCTCCCACTTGACACTTGGTCTGGGAGCACCTTTGCTAGATGGGTTGGGAAAAGCTTCACCAGGCACTTATTTAAGGGTTCACGACAGCTGTTTCAGCTGACACGTGGTAATTAGTATAAACACACCACAACACAATTTCATGTATTTATACTATAATTGCACATTTTAATTTTAGTCATTAAACATCTTTAGAGTGAATTAATTTTAAAATTAAGTAATTACTCTAATTGTAGCATGAATATAATCAACCGTAATATACTGGATCTGGTACTAAATTCAGTTTCAGCATATGCTTCAGCTTGTGAATAGCTGTGCTCAAATATCCCAAACCCCTTATGTTTTAATTTTGATAAGCCTGTTTTCAAATCAGAACTCAGTAGAGGCATGCCTCCTGAAAGCTCCTTTCTCTATGTCTTAAGAAAGTTATCAGGAGATGGTTTACATACTTAGTCCGCACTACGTGGAATATACCATGCCAGATCCTGAAGGTCTATGGTACTGTGGAGTCACTCATGGAATTTAAGAGCCTTAATTTAGTGTTGAGGATGAAATAAGAAACACACCTTACAAATAAATAAAAAACCATGTAAAACCATGTCCTGGTCTTAATTGTTGTGCTGGAACTATAAGTAAATACCGTTGTCCTTAGTAAATATACATGAAAGGATCTAGGAGTAAAGGAACGTGAGGCCTCCAGGTTAGTAAGAAATGGTCAGAAAATAATCTATAATGTGTGTGTGTGAGAGAGAGAGAGAGAGAGAGAGAGAGAGAGAGAGAGAGAATAAACAAACATGGAACAATATAAAAAGATTGTGAATTTAGGTAATGATTATATGGGAGTTCCTTATACCTTGTCTTCAATCCTTAAGTAAACTTGAAGTTATGTAAAAATAAAAATAAAGCTTTGATATAAACCTTTATTACCGTGTTTCCCCGAAAATAAGACCTAGCCGGACCATCAGCTCTACTGCGTCTTTTGGAGCGAAAATTAATATAAGAACCAGTCATATATTATATTATGTAATACACAGTCCTATATTATATTAAAATAAAACCGGGTCTTATATTAATTTTTGCTTCAAAAGACATATTAGAGATGATGGTCCGGCTAGGTCTTACCTTCGAGAGGAACGTGATAGAGCAATTTGGCAATGTCTTAATCTAGGTGAAGATGCTTATACATGAAGTTTGAAATTAAATTTTCACTCAGGCATCTATCCTAGGGAAATAATTGGAAAATTGTTTATTGGAGCGTTGTTTATAATACCAAACACTTATAAAATATCTTAAATATCCCATAATGAGAAGAGAAAGTGATGAGGTCAGAAATGGCAAACTTTATTTAAGACGTAGGAGAAGGCGAAGGGGCTGGCAAAAACATACACAAACAAACAAACAAACAAAAAACAAAGCTGGACCAAAGGAAAGGCTATAGAATGACCAGGATAAAGGCAATAGTGGTAGCAATCTCTTTTTCCCCTCCTTTCTCTCTCCTTCCTCCCTCCCTCCCTCCCTCCCTCCCTCCCTCCCTCCCTCCCTCCCTTCCGTCTTTCCTTTATTCTTCCTCCATTCCTTCTTTCTCCCTTCTGTCTTTTCTTCCTTTCTTTATCTATGAATTCAGTATATATGTATTGCATGCCTACTAAGTCCCAAGCACTTTACTAGTGTTGGGAAAATAATGATGAACTAGGAAAGAAGGACCCTGTTCTCACTGAGGTTATAATCTAATACTAATAATAATGACAATGACAACACAAAAAAGGAGAAGGTGATAATGTTTAATGATATAAAAACTTTGAGTAAGGAAAAACATACAGAAGCTCAGAAATATTTGTGTTTAAACCCATTCAGGGAGCCTGGGGAAGTAAAAGAAAAGCGATATTCTTCAATGTAAGTACATGTGTATTATTTGCAGTTTTAGCATGTGAACATATTTCATTTTTATTTTAAAAAAAAGTTGAGTTTATTACAAATTCAACATCCTCTACTTTGTGGAAAAATAGAAAATAATGAAATTAAGATTTCATATTTTCTCCATTTTGCAAAGGTATTTCTTTTTTCTTAATAAAGAAATCTGAATATCTCTGACTCTATTTCTGTTTACTTTGCTTGTTTATTCTGTTCTTTAGATTCCACATATAAGAGATCGTATGGTATTTGTCTTTCTCTGTCTGACTTATTTCACTTAGCATAATATTCTCTAGGTCCATCCATGTCATTGCAAATGGTAATATTTCATTCTTTATGGCCAAGTAATACTCCATTGTATACAGAGAAGGTAAAGGGATTAGAAAGTACGGATTAGCAATCACAATATTGGCACAGGGATATGAAAAACACTTTGGGGAATATAATCAATAACGTTGTAAAGATTTTGTAGAGGGTCAGATGGTCACTTATTAGGGAGACCACCTCATGGACTGTGTAGATGTCTGACCACTGCACTGTACACCTAAAGCTGAAGCTGAATAGTATTGAATGTCAACGATAATTATACATATATATATATATATATATATATATATATATATATACACACATATATATACATATATACTTATATATGTATATATATATGTGTATGTATGTGTGTGTATATATATATATATATATATATATATATATATATATGTATGTGTATATACATGGTCATGGAATATGGAGTACAGCATATGGAATAAAGTCAGTGGAGTGGAACAGTAACAACTATATATAATGTCAGAGGGGTAGTAGATTGGGGGAGCGAAGTTATCACTTTGTGAGGGGTGTAAATGTCTAACTATTACACTGTTTTGTACACCTGAAACTAATAAAATAAATAAGTAAAAGAAATCTTAAGACGGCATTTACTGAGAAATTTAGATATTTATTCTAAAACAGAAGTTTCCAAACTTTCTTGGCTTATCATCTTAGTGTCTCAGTTATTTTTTCATAGCATCCACAGGCTAAAATAAATATCTGTTTTGTTTGTTAGACAGTTAGGTTGAAACAACTTAAAAGAATTTATGTTCTAACAGCTTTTAGTAGCTGTTCAAAAAAATAAAACATATAAATTGACAAACATTTATTTCATTCTTAAACACCCATAATTACCTCCTCATGGAATATGTGTGTGTGTATTGGACACTGCACAGTTTGTCATATCTGGAATCAGACTACACCAACACTTTCATTTCCTTTCCTGCATTAGATTATGTACAGTCCTTGTGTTTTATAAAAGCCTACTTCACAAAGGGAGGATGTCATAGAAAGAAATGTAGTGCAGTGTAATGTTGGAACTGTGAACACTTTGAGCTAGTGATTTGTGTAGTATCAGACCGATGTCAAGCATCACTGTGAGGTGCCCCGGGTACGTAAGGATACAATATGGAAACTGCAATTCTAGAAGATTCTATTTCTGGCCCTCCCAGAATTTATGTAGGCCTGTGGAAATTCAGGACATATCCATTACCAGTGAGATGATGATGATGACCATGCCAACGACTGTTGCTACTGCTACTATTTGTGTTGGGCCTCAAGAGGACCAGCTATAGCTTGCAGTAAGCTGCATTTATCCATCTCAGTGGTCCAGCAGAAGGGCTCTGTCTACGTCCAGGGAGGAGCTATACTAACCCTGGTAGGGAATAGAGTGTAAAAAAGAACTGAACGTCTTTGAAAATTAGATTCCAGCTGTGTATTAAGCAAGTCATTTCTCTTCACAGAGACTCAGTTTCCTCAAATGAAAAATGCATCTTGCTCTGTTTATAATCCTAGAATGAGTATCAAATCAGATACTCTGCTTAAAAGCACTTTGCAACACAGGGAACTCTCCATAAGTATGACATTTTGATATTGCCATCACGGCTGGTGTTGCCACTATGCAAGGTCTTGGTGGGCTAGATCCTTTAATATAAAACTATGCTGCAACTATTTCTAGTTTTAGTCTAACTAGAGTAATTGGTGTGAAGCTAGGACAATCTCTCTCCTTTCTCCAAACAGTTCAAAGGTAATAGACATTAGTCTCTCTGATTTTAGGATTCAGAAAATGGCTATTTAGTTTCTCTGTGAAGATCTACATATTATTTATTCACTATAAATATGCATATTTTTAATTACTCTGAGAGAAGTCTTTCATCTCTGTCTTTTAGATTTCCCTTTTATGCTTTGTGGTCTCATAAATACAGAACAGTGAATTTTGCACGAACTGATCAATGTCATGTCCTTAAAATGTATCAAATGATAATTTGTCTTGTCTTTGGAATATCATCCTGGTCTCTGCTGTTTAATTGTATTTTTAGGATATGTTACACTATTTATGGTCACTAATAGGATGTAATTAATTAAACGTTAATATTGTTAAAGTCCTTAAAATATTATATTAAGGCATTTTCTTTGTGATATGGTGCATAATTGCTATATTTAAGTATTTAATAGCAGAAACGAGTGAATGTACGTATTTACAGTCTCATAACTAATGGAGAGCAAATAGAATAAAAATCAGTGTGAGACCAGCTCAGCAAGTGATATTAAGATCACTGTGGTGTCAATACTCTTCAAGCATTGCTTATCTCTTAACCCCTAACATATTTTATTGTATTTTTTTGCACTTAGTACATACACTGAATAATTATTATATGCCCACATGTTTGTCCCCCCAATTAGACCATGAGGTGTTGGTTGGTAGGGACATTTTCTCCATAATCTCTTTATCTAACTGCGCCTAGATATACAGTAGTTGTTTGATATAATTTTTTTGACTGATGGACTGAGGAATGAATGAAACAGTAAATAAACGTAACCCCACCTAACTATAAGATTGAGCAGATTAGAATCCTTAGATTTACAGACACTAAACCATCAGAACTCTCTTTTATGCCTCCACTTGGAATAAAATCCTGATAGGCAATATTCTTACCAAAATATTGGAGCTAAGCTAGTACCAATAACTAGTTTCATCAGTATACCTGATTACTTTTATAAGATGTCTTCAAGCGTCTTCTAAAATTTTATTTTTAAATTATAAGATTTATTTTTTCAAACACAGATTTTTGATGAGCTCCAGTTCTGCGGCAGGCAACGGGTACTCTATTTTCCCCCCAAATTTACTTTGTCTATGAATGGTGAGATTATTTTTTATTTCCTTGTATTGATTTTCCTCTTCACTTAATTTAAATTCCTTATGCTCTCTGCATTTAGAATTGTCTATTACTGAAATGTTCCTTGCAGATTGTTCAGTTTATGGTGCACAATATTACTTTTTCATTGGTAATTGCACTGCAGATTATTATATGAAAAAAGATCCATTCTTTTCTTGAGGCATAAAACCAAGTTCCTGTCTGTGTTGCGGATGTTAAAACTCCCAAGACACTTAAGAAAGAAGAGTGGGAGTATTAACTCAACAACAACAAAAAAAACTTTTGGCCAAATACCCATGAAAAGCCTCTCTCATCACAGCACAGGGGACTACGATTGTTAGGAATGATCTCTGAGAGAACTACTTTATGCAATTACAATAAAATATCAAGCATTTCTTTGGATTTTATGCACATTCTTTCCAAGAGGAAATCCCAAAACATTTTATAAAATCTTGCAAATTTATACTACCAGAAAGTAAAGTTAATGATTTAAATAAATTAAGAATTTCTGAAAGGAACAATAATTTAGTTGATTCATAAACTATCCTAAGTATGAAATTGCTAAAAATGAGTGAGTTTTCCCCCATCTAAAAACATGTAATGTTTACAACTCTGAAGTCCATTTTTATATAAATTTAATATTTTAAAATAGCTTGGAAGACTCCTAAAAGCAGAACAAATATTACATTGTAATAACATTGATAAGTTTCCTCAAATTAAATATCTTTCAGTAGAGAGCACCATGTGCATGCAGAAGCAAATGTTCTAAAAATAATTCATTTAAAAAATATTTTAACTTTTTTTTCCATTTAGTTATTTGTAATATTTTAATTTGTCTCCATTGTACTTTGAGGTCATTTTATAATCTCACCATTTCATATACTGACATATGTTTCCTTTTCTTGTAAATTCTTCTCCTTAAACCTCACTATTTTCATCTTAAAATGCAAACCCTATCGACCTTTTGAAGTGTACAGACACTCTGACCTATTCATTACCTTAGATGACATAGGGTTGACAGACCACAGGAGTCTGGGCTACCGTGCCCAGTAGAATTGATGACGGCGCTCATTGCAACTGGGGGCTTTGAGTGTACACTGGTTGTTAAGATAAACACAAAATGTTGGTGCCAAGAGACTTGGCCCAACAGAGCTGTAGATGGATGTTATTATTTTTACGAAGAAGGCCCCTGGTGATAAAACAGGGTTGACCCTGTTAGTGGGAGCTCCATAAATCTTTCCTGGCTGAAAGTTCCTGGCCGTGCAGGTTGGAGGGCGGACAAAAGAATCAAAAGATCCAGGATGTACTGTACATGTGAGGATTGCCTGAGGGACCCTGCAATAATACAACAATAGCCAAGACTGCAAGGCAAGCTTCAGTTCCTGCCTGCTTTCAACTGCTTCTAATAACAGTTTTAATTTTAGAATCTTCTTTTTCTTCTGCATTCAGGAAAGTTCTTTAAGTTATATACCAGTTGTTATTGTCATTTAGGGTCTTCTTCCCCCAATGAAAGGCTCCGCATGAGTCTACACAGTCTTATCATAAATTTTAGTTACTTTACTGTTATACTATGGCCATGATAAAAGTAATATTTCTCAGTTATTTTATATCCAACATGTATAAAGCCTTTTCTAAATTCAAGACTACTTATTAAAAACTACAGATTTCATCTTTTTTTATATCAGTGGTCATAATTTGAGGATGTAGTATGTTATTTGTTTAAATCTTTATATTTTATCAATTATTACAAATGAAAGTAAAGGTAAATTGATCATGTTACATTGTAACTATTTTTCAAACTGGTCTATTTGAATAGAAATCTTTAGCTTTAATAAACCTACTCAATAACATATTTTAATCAAACTTTGTCATTTTTTCCGTTGATTTTATTAAATAACAAAGAGGAGAACTTAGTACAAATTCGGTTTCTATTATTGTTTATATATAGTTTAAGGGTCACAATAGAATATGTTTTTATATACCTATTGTTTGGCTAAACGTGTCTAAGATACTCTTTCTTGTTGGCAGTCCTAAACTAGCCTGGGAATAGTTTGTAAGAATCCAAATTCAATAGTCTTTATTTATCAAGTACCTACTAACTCTTCAGCACTATTAGGTGCTTTGTGACTTAAATAAAATGTGTTATGTGTGATCCTTAATGATTTTCTTAGGTTAAATCAAAGCCCAATAATTTCCCATGCTTTGTCAAATAAATAATAAAAAATGTAGGTATATGTTATGTGAACCCATCATAATTTCAAGAATGAGCTTATTAAAATTTGTTGCGTCTGATTGCTTAAAGTCGTTTTCAAATATTACCATGAAAAATAAAATTATATGACAGAGATCAACAGCCTTTAGTTTGTTTCTCTGAAAAACAAAACTACTCTTCTTTGCAATAAGGTCCTGACTCTAAATAAACATTGTGAAAGATCAGAGTCAAAACTTTTTTTTTTTTTTTTTAATAATTTGCCTGGAAAACTACAATTCCAAGGAGCATCTTTAACACCAAGGCTAAACAGAGTCACTAGGAGTATAATGTTTAAAAAACTATCTTCTTTTAAGCTGAAGCTCTGGTTGAGTAGCTTTTGAAAAATTGGGGAAAATGTGTTCCACATTTCAATAAACTTAGTGGTTTTATGCCTTGCACTATGCTTATGGGCCAGCAATAAAATGTGCCGCTTCCTTCCCTTCTCAGAAACAGACCTTCATTCTAAATAGATCTTGAGAAAAATTATATGTATATTGTTAAAGTGAAAAGCCATTGAAGACTTAAGTCTGAATCCTTGCTGAATTTTTAAAAAGAGTTTTAATTTGTTACGTCATTATGCTCAGAAGCTGATACTACTATTCCTTGTGTCTATTCTAATCACGTTGTAGGTAAAATATATTTTCACTGTTACTGGCATTCCAAGAATTTATAAAATATTTTTAAAGCTTTGAATATAGTTTTCATTCCTTTGGAAAGCCATGCCCATGTTATGTACTTTTTCCCTCAAAATGTCTAATATCATTATTTTACAATTATTTAAATGTAAAATAAAAGATGTGATTAAGAAACAAGTTTAAATAAAATAGTACATTTTCTTATTGGTTTTTGTAGTGTTCAGAGAGAGAATGAACTCTTTCATGTTTAGGAAGTTTGCAATTTTTTAGTATTATATTTTTAAATAATCATATAGGTAAGTAAATTGCCTGAGCAGAACATACTATATAAACAGAATCACTGCTCAGTTGCTCAGGTACCAAAATTACTGTGAAAGTGAAATTGTAATCCTCATCTTTACCAATTTAAATATGTTATTTAGTTTTATCTAATATATTCACTTATCCCTCCAATTAAATTTGCTAGCACAAGGAGGTCATAAGATCTTCTAGTCACAAAACTTATGAACTACATATGGTTTTTGACCTGCTTATCTGTGTTCCATTCTAAGGCTAGTCCCTAACTCCTATTATTATTTATGTTTTCAATGATTCTGTTTGGTTTCACATTTATAATTTTCCATTCTAATTACTTTCTACAGTTTATTTTGCACCTTTTTTTTTTTACCTGCTTGAAGCCTAATATACAACTTTTTATTTAAAATCTTTGTAAACAAACAAAAACAACAAAAAACTTCAATCCACTCAACTTTTATTTAAATATTATAATAAACCAGGGGCAATTTTGGAATAAGTAATTCCATATCCTTTCATTAATTCTTAAGTTTTCTTCATCTACTCAGGTTGAATGGGATTTAACAGGTCTTTCATAGAGGATGAGAGGAATGGAGGAGGTGCCTGGTGGTTGTCAAGAAATCAGAGTGGCAAAGAAAGACACTATTGCCAGTGATTCTTTGTTTTCGTTTCACTTGCATTTTTTTGTGTGTGAAGCAGAGGTAGAGAAAACAATTTACTTAAAACAAAATAACTTTGCCTATTTTTTTTCCCCCAGTAAGAAGTTTTCCATATAAAGGACATATTTCAGTCAAAATAATCATTATTTTTTTAGATAAACTATAATATAAAGACTTTTTTTTTGAAATGTAATGGGTATTACTAATTTTATTCACCATGACTGTAAAATCACTATTACAATGCAGGGTGTATTGTAATTGGATTCTTATAATTTAGCTTTAGGTTCCTTAAATTTAGTATAACACTATATTTTAAAACTATCACATTGTGTCAATCTATATTTTTACAAAACTTAATTTTTCCCCTGATGTATTTATTTAGGACTGTTCACAAAAATTCACGAGTCATTGAATGTTTTGTTCTGTCATGCAAAATCTCCATTTGTTCATGTTTACTGGTTATTGTCATTTTCTCAAGTTTTTTTATTTCCATTACTGAGAAAGTGTTTTTCATAAACTTAGGGTCATGAATTTGAACTGCATATAGACCATGTTAGTTTCTAGAAACAATATTCTGCCTCCTAAATCCAAATTATACCCTGAATATATGGAGATTTAGGGTTGATACACTCCTGCAGACCCCTCAGATTGGGTGACAGAGTTTAGATCCTGAATAATAAGCTTACAGCCTATGTCTGTTTGCAAACATTGAATAGCAACACCTCTACATATGAAAGACAGTTTGTGTTGTCTCCAAATGATATAGCAAGAATCCAATGTATGGTACAGTGTAAAAAGCAGTTGTGTTGCAGTCATACTATTCTGATTGTAAAATTCAGAACTGCTGCTGACAGGTATTTCTTAATCTCACAAAACACAGAAATTGTAGAAATGCAGTAAAGTAGAATTTAGCTTCACTTATTAAGACTACCAAAAAATGACGTTGTAGCTATATAAATAGCCTTAGACTATTTCAGACCCAGGAAACACAAATATGCCTATGTATAAAAGAGAGGTTGATACAAGAAAATAAAATATGCTTCACTGAGAAGGTAGTATTGTTTGTAAGCAAACAAACAAAACTGACTCTTCCTTAATTATAAGAATAGTGAGAAGTTACACAATCCTGGTAATGACCAAGAAGGCACCGTGTGAAGAGTGTGAAGCCTGTAATTTGTCATCCACATTTTCTTCCAAGGTTGCCATCAATCTCCATCAGGCCCCAACTTCTCACATACCCCCCACTAAAGTGGGAGAAATATCTCTGTTATGCTTTAAGAAGTGAGTTACAATGTGCTTTTGTTAACACTGAGCAGGGTTCCCTGACCACCAAAGCACAACCACCCTAGAGACCTCAACTGAACATGAGAAAATTAATGAAGCTCATGAACACAGAGAAAGGTAATTTGGGTTTCTTGGTCTTGTTTTTATCTTCTGAGCTGACATTGTTGACCATCATGCTCATATCTCAATCTCTCTCTTTTTTTACTTTTCTCTCATTTTCTAATACTTAAAAAAAGCATCTTTTTCTTATCACCATCTTTCTTGAATCTCTGTATTCATATCACGTTATCTTAACTCTCTATGCCATTTACTTCTTTTAACCTCCCAACATTTGAATTTCTTGTTTACCCTTCTGTATATTTCATTGATGTATGAATTTAATCTAGCTGAATAGAAATCATAGGATCTTTTTAACAGGTTGGTCTTCAGTAACATTTTTAAGTATGTGATATTTCTTTTCTCCAGCTCTAACTCGTATTTTGTGTTTTTCATCTATCTTCACTATTTTTCACAGAGAGTGCTCTATCATTTTCACTTTTATAACATCATTTTTAGGATTTGGTACAAAAGAAATGCTAGTCTCTACGTTGAGATGGGAAGTGTCCCTACTTTTTCTAGTATGTAAGAGTGTTTAAATTTGACACTGTTTCTTCCTTTCTGGTTGGAAGAATTCATCCATGAAAACGTCTGGGCCTGGATATTTAGTTTGGGGCAGTTTCTAATTACATATTTAATTTATTTAGGAAATACACCACTATATCGATTTTATAATGATTGTTTTCTTTTTCATAAGTTTTTTGTTTGTAGGTATGTTGACTGATTTATCTAAATTTTCAAATGTATTGGCATAATTGTTCATATTGTCATTCTATCAACATTTTTTAGGACTATAGGAATTATAGTGACATTTTTATTCCCTATATAGTTAATATACGTCTTCCTTATATTCTTCTTAGACAGTCTTGTTAGTGGTGCATCTATATTTTTTCAATCTTTTCAGACAAACATCTTGTGCTTTGGTTGAGTGTCTCTATTGCACATTTGTTTTATGTTTCTTTTATTTCTCCTCTTTTATTATTTCCTTCTTACTCCTCTATTTGGGTTTGATTTTATTTTTTCACTTTTTTTAATGCTATAATTTTTGTTTCCCTTCTTCTGCCTCCCCCCTCCCTACCCCACACCCCCTCTCCGGCCCATGTGGGAATCGAACTGAAAACCTTGGCTTTAGGAGCACGGTGCTCCAACCACCTGAGCCACCAGTCCGGCCCATTTTTTTTTAACTTTTTCATATGGATACTTACATTATTGATTTTCAACTTTCTTCATTGTTCGTTGGTATGCAAAAACTACAAATTACCCTCAAAGTATAGCTTTATGATTCCACAATTTGTTATTTGTTATGTTTTAATTATCATTTAGTTCACTGTGATTTGTTCTTGAACCATTGTGTTGCTTATAAGTGTGTTGCTTAATTTGCAAACAGTAGAGAATTTACCAGTTAGATTTTTTATTATTGATTTCTAGCTTAATTCCACTGTGTTCAGAAAGCATGCTCTGAAGTATTTCAATCTCTTGAAAATTATTAAACTTGAGTATGGTCCAGTACTTAGCCTTAAAATTGCAACAGGAGCACTTGAAAATAATTCTTTTTTTTTTCATTAAAATTTATTTTGGTGACAATGGTTAGTAAAATTACACAGGTTTCAAGTGCACAATTCTGTAATACATCATCTATATAACACACTGTGTGTTCACCACCCAAAATCAGTTCTCCTTCCATCACCATATATTTGATCCCATTTACCCTCATCTACCACTCCCCCTTCCCCGATCCCCTCTGGTAACCACTAAACTATTGTCTATGTCTATGAGTTTTTGTTTCTTTGTCTTGTTCCTTTGCTGTTTTCAGTTTTATATCTCACTGTGTTATTGGATCCTAAATAACACAATTAACAAATATGACATAATTTCTATATCTTTACTAAGTTTCTTTTAATTTGTCTTATCAGTTATTGGGAGATATGATTAAGTATCCTCATCTGAATATGAATTTATCTATTTATCCTTTATTTGTCATTTTCTTTCTTTTTTTAATTAAAATTTATTGGGATGACAATGGTCAACAAAACTACATAGGTTTCAAGTGTACAATTCTATAGTACATCATCTATATCACATCATGTGTTCACCACCCAGAGTCAGTTCTCCTTCTATCACCATATATTTGACCCTCTTTATTTGTCATTTGTCATATTGCTTAAAAATTTTGAAGCTATGTTATTGGTATAAACAATTAAAATAGCTATTGTTTTCTCATGGATTAATCTTCTTATCATAGTGAAATATTTTTCTTTACGGATAGAGATGATTTGTGCCTTTCTCAATCAATGGAAGTGTTTCATTCTTCTTGATGTTAAGCTTTTATGTCTTTGGCAGAGACTCAAGTCTGGGTGGTAACTCCCAACACTTATGTCACTTTCAAAGTGTTCTCAAAGTCCTTTCCTACTGACAAAGATTCTGGTGCACTTTTCCAGACCTTTTCATTATTAGCATCTGTAGATGGGATTCCTGCAATAAAATATTTTATATTAAGAATCATCGTCTCTTAGTTTTTCCTCCTATTTTCTCTTTCTCCTGTGTGCCACTATTTCTATTTAAAGCAGTGCAGAGAGCCTGTTAACAATCTAGAAGTAATTTTTCTTTTGACCCCACAGTCCTGTAATGATGTGGCGATAAGTATTAATGCTGTAGCTGCTTCCATTTCTCTCTGACACCTGTGAGCCTATAGCTGTGAGGGTTTCTTATTCATTAGTCAATCATCATAGCCAACACATACTTAGTTCTCACTTACTTTCACCTTGAGTGGGGCTTAACTGGGGTTTCAACCAATAATCACCACTTTCCTGTGTCAATAACAGGTGACGTTTCCAATAATTTCTTTATATAACAACACAGACTTAGAAAAATATGAACTATAAGATTTAAACTATAAAGGAAATTTCACCCAAAGGTATTTTGCATTTTGATATTAAAGTATTCAACTCATTTTAGGAAGTGTTTGAATTAGTATGGATTCTGAAGGAGAATTTCAGCCCAAATTAGGGCCATTTAAGAATCAATCTAATCTTACCCTGATTATGATATCCTATTATGGATTTGCTACTGAGTGGAAGTGCTATGACTCCTTGTTCTATGATGTTATGTCATTCTGTCCTTATCCGTCTCACTTTTATTGATTTCCCCTACCCTAATGGCATCAACTACATGCTGAAGGCACTTCAGTCTCCCATTTCTATTCCATCTCCCTTCAAAATTTAGGAGGTTAATTCTAGAGACTCAAGACCTTTCTTATAGAACTTCAAACTGAAAATATCCTGAACAGAACTTCTCTATACTCGTAAACCTATACTTGCACCCATATTACTGACACCCCCATACTCTAATGTAGAAAACTAAGGAATTCTTTATTACATGCACCAGTAATTTACAATCACTTTTTAATTACTACTCAAGGCTAATATTTCTGTCCCAGAAATAACTACTTTTCTGTCTCAGAAATAACTACTGACTCAAACACTTTCATGTCTGTTTTTATTTCCGCCTCATGGTCTTCTCAATCTCCGGTAATTGTTTCTGATTTGGTGAGCCTGCTATCTCATCTTCTGTTGTTCATTTACCTCAACAAGCTAGAGTTATTTTCCTAAATAAACCTCTTCATGTAGCTTTTCTCCCCCTAAAGTCATCCATAGACTTTTGGCTACCAAAACATAGTTTAAAATCCTTACCAAGAACACATTCTTTGTAATCTGACTCCTCCTTAAAATCCCATCCCTAATTTTAACCTCTCATTGCCACTTGGAATTTAGGTAAATCACCTAATCTCTCAGTGACTCATTTTCTTCTAGGTCTTGGTACTCAGGTCTTTTCAACTGTAGAATTCTAGGGACTTAAAATGATATTCACATCATCTGTATTTGCATTAGGTCCATTCTATTTTTCTGAACTCTGATGGCTTCTTTTTTTTTTTTCTGGACCTGTCTCATTTCACTTTTGTCACTTTAAACTCTATTGTCATAAATTAAGAGGGCCTCTTATTTTGCAATATCGGCTCTTTTGCATATAATTAGTTTTTTAATGTCTATCGTTTTTGCATAGCAAATGATTATGTACTTTGTCTATACAGATTTTTATTTGTATACCCTTACTTTGTTGATGCAGATTTTTGTATTGATTTTAATGAAAACTATGCATGAGCAATTGTATGTCTAACTTCTTCAGGCTCACAGCTGTATTACTCACAAGCGCAATGTTTATTAGCTCATTTGTCTGACATAACAGGATATAAAGTTACTGTACAAGATTATGTTTCCAGTATCTATCACAGATGACCAAGATGACAGATTAGGGTTCTAGGGCACACAATTTAAGATAAAGCTGGTGATCTGGGGTGTATATTTTTCAAAAAACAAGTCATTAACTTGAGAATAAAAGAGAAGGTCTTGATTAAGTCAAAATAATTGCTTAAGATCTGATCTGATCTGAACAGTCTTTACTTTAATATAAATAACAGACTCTCTGGCTGGCCCTGGAGTGAGAACAGGAACAGGATCAGCGATGACAACACATGACATGGCTGGTGTCTAAGGTTCCCATAGTTATGTGTGGTGTCCTGTTCAGTTCAGCAAATTCCACAAGATTTTGCACCCCATTGACTGCGCTGGTGACAAGATCTGATGTCTGTCAGCAGACAGAAAAGTCACAGCTATGTTGTATGCATGTGCTGGACTCACTCTTCTGGTTTTTGTAAAGTGTATTGGCTGGTTTGCTTCACTGATCACTTTACAGTCTGATCCACAGTGAGTTTGTAAAGGAAATTCAGCAAAACATTTCTCCTATACTTCAGTGTGTTTTCAATGATACTTGAGAGAAATACTTGAGAGGAAGAGATACTTCCTCTTATAGAAGGACTCTTGGAAATTACCAAGTCTTACCTAATCATTTTATAGACAAGGCAATTAAAGGCTGGTGGAGTTAAGTGACATGCTCAAGTTAATTTATCAAATTAGGGAATGCATTAGGGACATGAATTCTGCTTCTTCCAACTCCTAGTCCAGGGCTTTCCTGCTTTTCTAATCTCATTTTCCAATTAAGACTAGAGCTATATTATATCATAATTATGATTAAACTATCAGTACAAACACGCTTCATCTTTTTTTTTACCCAAGAGTGGATGGTAGCTGGTCAAAAACAGAGGATTCTTCTGGAGGGTATGTGTCTCTTTAATATGCACTAGGGACAAGTGCAAGGGTTCAACTTCTCATATTTTGGCATTCCCTACAAATGAGAAAAGTGTTTGTTGCAGGGTGGCTGAAAAGTCAACAGATGTCCAGCATATCAGTCTTTCTAAAATTTGGCTGGGTATCACCAAGGGTGGTGTGATTATTTATTCATCTAATAGGTTTTATTTATATTATTTATTTATTATTTAGTTATATTTCTATAGATTCTAAAGTATCATGATAGAGAAACAGAATCACAATCTCTATTGGTGAGATCAGGGAGTCTGTATTGGTTTAATGTTCTGAGGTGATTCAAACTTGCATCCAGGTTTTGGACTTGCAGCTTTTGAGGAAGGAGGTCTCAGCTGTTTGTGGTTTTCTGCTGTAGCATAAGACTCTCTAACTCTATGCACTACAACTGGAAATGTTTAGGTCATGTAACACCTTTCAATAAAGTTGGAAAGCTTGCTCCACATTGACAAGTCCATATATTTAGGTAATAATGCTTTCCTGGGCTTTCATAAGGTATTATTATCTCTATAATATGCAGCTAAACAGCCACCAGGAATGGACATGTGTTATTTTAGGATTAAATCATGCCTTGAAAGTATAGAATGTCTCTTTTTCTCTACTGCCCTTCTTGCCCTAATCCGAGTGGCACCAACATCGTTTGAAACTGTTTCAACATTTAATTTTTTTGTTAAATTTATTAGGGTGAAATTGTTAATACAATTATATAGGTTGCAAATGTACAATTCTATAGTATATCATCTGTATATTGCATTGTGTGTTCAATACCCAGAGTCAAATCTCCTTCCATCACCATTCATTTGACCTCGTTTCCCTCTTTTACTTCCCTACCTCTCCCCTTAACCTCTGGTAACCACTAAACTCTTACCTGTGTGTAAGTTTTGGTTTTTTGTTTGTCTTGTTTGTTTGTTGCTTTCAGATTTATATCCCACATATGAGTGAAATCATATGGTTCTCAACTTTTTCTGTCTGACTTATTTCGCTTAGCACGATCATCTCAAGATCAATCCATGCTGTCGCAAATGGCAGTATTTCATCTTTTCTTATGGCTGAGTAATATTCTATTGTATATATGTACCCCATCTTTATCCAATCATCCATCCAATCATTTTCTATTGTTTCCATGTCTTGGCCACCATGAATAATGCTGCAATAAACATAGGGGTACATATATCTTTACAGATAAATGTTTTCAGATGTTTCAGGTAGATACCCAGAAGAGGGATTGCTGGATCATATAATAATTCCGTTCTTAAATATTGAGGAAACTTCATTATGTTTTCCATAGAGGCTGTACCAATTCAACATTCCCACCAGCGTTTATGAGGGTTCCTTTTTCTCCACAGGCTCTTCAACACTTGTTGTTACCTGTCTTGTTGATAATAGCCCTTCTAACAGGTGTAAGGTGGTATCTCATTGTGATTTTGATTTGCATTTCCCTAATAGCTAGTAAAGTTGAGCATCTTTTCACATATATGTTGATCATTTGTATGTCTTCATGGAACAAGTGTCTATGGAGGTCCTCTGCCTGTTTTTTAATTGGATTGTTTGTTTTTCATTGCTGTTGTTTTTCAGTTGTAGGAGTTCTTTATATATTTTGGATATTACCCTATTTTGCTGTGTATAATATGCACTTTTTTGCTCAAATTTGTGAGGGAAAAATAAGGATGCGCAATATACATGGGTAGTACTAATTCTGTATCTAAATAAATGTTTTGAACTCTGTTATTTATGCTGATGAGTTAAAAGTGTAACTCTAGAAACCAATAATGATATCCTATGCAAAATAATACCCTGGAATCTGATAATCAATTTTGTTGAACTTACGACGAACTTGCAACGATAAAGAGTTCTTGGCCTTCTATGATGCGTAAATATGGTAAATTTGTTACTGGTACATAAAATTTCTTGTACCTTGTATCTGTTATTGTATTCCATAATTATTTGTTACATAAAATTTATTGTACCATAATATGTTAAACAATAAATGCTAAAAATCCTTTGTAATACAAAAAAACAATTCCTGAATATAAACAAATAAAAATTTGAATTAAAAAATTAAAATGAAAGATCTTTTTCCCTGGAAAGTTTCGGACAAAAACGTGGGTGAGCATTATACACGGGAACACATTATACATGGCAAAATACAGTAGCTCCTTATGGGAGGGGTTGTTTGCAAATATCTTCTCCCACTCATCTGGTTGCCTCTTTGTTTTATTGATGGTTTCTTTTGCTGTGCAGGAGTTTTTTAGTTTGATATAGTCCCATTCATTTATTTTTGCTTTTACTTCCCTTGCCTTTGAGGTCAAATTCGTAAAAACCTCTCTAAGACTATGGTCTGTAAGTTTAATACCTATGTTTTCTTCTATGCATTTTATTGTCTCAGGTCTTTTTTTCTTAAATTCATTGGGGTGACATTGGTTAGTAAAATTATATAGGTTTCAAGTGTATATTTCTACACTACATCATGATATATTTGATCCCCCCCTTACCCTCTGGTAACACTAAATTTTATCTGTGTCTATGAGTTTTTGTTTCTTTGTTTGTCTTGTTCCTTTGTTGCTTTTTTTCAGGTCTTATATTTACGTCTTTGGTCCATTTTGATTTAATGCTGGTGTATCTTAACAGATGACAGTATAGTTTCATTCTTTTCCTGTGGTCTTGCAATTTTCCCAGCAGCATTTTATTCAAGAGGCTTTCTTTTTTCCATGTATGTTTTTAGCTCTTTTGAAAATGATCTGCCCATATATATGTGAGTTTATTTCTGGGTTCTCAATTCTGTTCCATTGGTCTTTGTGTATGTTTTTCTGTCAATACCATGCTGTTTTGATTATTGTTGCTTAGTAGCATAATTTAAAGTCAGTGAGTGTGATACCTACAACCTTGTTTTTTTCTCAGGATTACTTTGACTATTCAGGGTCTTTTGTGATTCCATAATTACAAAAATGTGATGATTTGTTGTTGTGGTTCTACTTCTTTAAAAAATGCCGTTGGTATTTTGATGGTAGATTGCATTAAATCTGTATATTGCTTTGGGTAATATGGTCATTGTATCTTTTGATTATTCCAATCCATGAACACAGAATACTTTTCCATCTCTTTGTGTAGTCTTTAATTTCTTTTAGTAATTAAAGAAATTGACAGCCTTTTTTAAGTTTATTCCTAGATATTTTATTATTTTTTTCCTGTAATTGCAAAAGGAATTGTTTTTTACATTTCTTTTTTTGAAATTTCATTGTTAATATATAGGAACACAGTGGATTTTTTATGTTGATTTTATATCCTGCAACTTTACCATATTTGTTTATTATTTTTAATAGTTTTTTTATGGAGTTTCAGGGTTTTCTATATAAAGAATTACGTCGTCCGTAAAAAGTGACAGTTTGACTTCCTCATTCCCAATTTGGATGCCTTTTATTTCTTTCTCTTGCTTGATTGCTCTGGCAAGGTCTTCCAATACTATGTTGAATAACCATGGTGAGAGATGGCATCCACGTCTTGTTCCTGATCTTAGAGGAAAACCTCAGTTTTTCACCATTAAGTATGATATTAGTTGAGGGTTTTTTTGTATGCGGCCTTTGTTTTGTTGAGGTACTTTCCGCCTACACCCATTTTCATCATAGATGGATGCTGTATCTTGCCAAATTTTAAAAGGGTATGTAGAAGATAATTTCAAATTTTAAAATACCACACAGAAATTCTGGAGAAATGAAGCTTTAGAATATCATCTATGAAAAATTGTCTTTAAGGGTTATTCATGATGATTCCTACATTTCACCAAAATTTCAAGCATGAACTTCAAGTTAAAATTCTGGCTTCCAAAGGAGAGGGAGGGAAAGAGTCACCAAAATGATGTGTGCATTATTTTAAAAAGAGGATAACTGTGGGGAATGTTGACATTTGGGTGAACAACATAAAATTGATTGTTATAAATTAGTAATCCCTTGGTATATTTGTCTTTTTATTCTTAGACTTTTGACTTAGAAATTGACTGAATCATTCCATTGTATTCATATATGAGGAAGCCAGTTTCATAGCAGTGATTCTGAAGAGACATACAATTGAAAAAGAAAAGTATCACTTTTTAATGTCTGGAGTATCAACACAATACTATGTCTTGTGGTAACTACTGGTAACAAATTGAAATCTAAAAAGGAAAAAAATGTTATTTTACTGGCTCACTGAGCGTCAGCAAACTATTTGTACTTTGTTGGTATTTTAGATACCAACTACATAGAAATATTAGGGAGCCCACAAGAATTGCCCAATTTTTCTTTTCAACGTTTGAAAACTAAAAACCTTTTTTAAAAAAATAAAATAAAATTACTGGCATATATACAATATTTTCACATTTTCCTGTCCCAAGTTTTCATTCATTTACATTTATTATATGCTGTTTTGCTGTACGTAGTTATACCTTGAAACATGGTAGGATTATACAAGACAGAGTGAATGTATGTATAAGAATTATTTGATAAAAACATATACTATTGTCGATGGGACAGATTCTGTAATCTGATTTACTTACCTGTTTCAGTGGCATCTAGCTACTGATGTCAAGAGGTCCTTTCTTATTTATATATTGCTATATGTTGTTTTTGTTCTTCAATGTTCTATTTAAAAGTTTCATTTATACCTTTAATCTGAGAATATCAACTTTGCTTAACACATAAACCAGTCTTGACAATTTGTCTTTTTTTTTAAAAAGCATTTTCTAGACTATATATTTAATGACAGACTAATTGTTTTGTTGTACATACATACTTTGTTTATCACAATCTGATTTAATTCAATTCAAAAAAGCACTCTCAGATTGTTCAGGGAGCTTTGTGAAGGCATACCCTCAGGTAAGAAGTAGATTCTGATGGATAAGAGGTGGTCTCAACTCAGAATGTTGGAGTTAAAATGCTGGCTCAGCTGGCAAGTTGTTTTAACTGTTTGTTTCCATTTTCTTACCGATAAACCTGGGAGAATGATAATAATACAAATAACTTCAGAGGGCTGTTATAAGAATTAAATTACACGACATGTAAAGTTCTTCAAATAGTACAAACCGTCACCTATTTTATTTTACATTTGCTTTACAATATTTGGAAATGTGTTTCAAATTTTTAAAAGTCCAACAGACATAATCTTATCAACAACTATCAAAGCTTGATAGAAAGAAAGGAGCTCTTTGGTTCTTTTGCATTTCATCCTCCTCTCAGAGACCACAAACCAGAAACTGGATAGAAAGAGCTCTTTACAAAAAAGAAAAGAAAGCTAAAACCCCTACCACCACAAACCCCAGTATTATAATTTTTCTCCAATTTTGAAAATAATCTGATTTGAAACAGAAAATTGTAGAGACAATAACTAATTTTATGCCCACAGAAATATGAAGACAAAACAGCAGCAACAATGTGCTTTATCCATGTCTTGCCCTCTTTAGAACTTCTTGTCAAACACACATTAGGGCATAAAGAAGCATTCCATGGAAAGAGTATCTTCAGAGACTGATTTTTTTTCTCGAAGGTTGTAGTTTACTACTTTCAGTAAAATGTCAAGAATGATATAATCCATATGTGGATTAATGTAACCTCATAGAAATCTTTGAAATCTGAGACGCTGTTTTGGAAAACTGTTACCTTGGTTTCCACAATTCTTTGTTAATAGTCTCTGCTTATTTAAACAGCATTGGTTCTGGTAATTGAAGTCATCTTCCATTCCTTAAGGATAAAGGCAAACCAGAAGCGAAATTAGATTTCTACTTCAAAATGTATTTCCACTTAGTACATATTTATATCAGTAAGTTTCTACTTAAAGTGACACTCTAAAACTTACTTGCCCAGAATTTTGCCTGAGTCCAATTTGAACCAGACCGAGCATTTTATTTACCTTGGTTATTAAACTCTAATTCATTTCTAATGCTGATGTTTTGGAAGTATTTCTACTGTAGAGAAAATTAAGGCTCACAAAAATAAGAGGGGTAGTAGATTGGGAGTGGGGTATCCCTTTGTGAGGGGTGTAAATGTCTATTACGTTGCTTTGTACACCTGAAATTAATAATAATAATACTAACAACAACAACAACAAAACACTACTCCCAAAGTGAACTACAAAAAAAAAAAAAAAAGTAAGGTTTTTTTTTTTTTGTTTAGGTCTCATATGGAAAATACAACCATTTATATTTACAACTCATTTAAATCCTCTTTAAATCCTGCTTCACGAATCACTTTATCTCATTCTGATTTAGCCTACAGTCATGTCTAGCTAGCTGAGTTACATTAGAAATTCTAAGTAAGGTAGAAAATCACTGTTAGATTTATATTTAATAAACCCAAATTCTTTCTTAGTAAGTCTGTTGTAATTGTAGATTTACAAGTTCTTGATATTTTTACATTAAGGAAAATTAGGTTTGACGATTTTAATGAAATACATGACAAATATAGGAAGACTTCAGTGCAAAGCTGTAAAAATAGGATGCCAGATTTCCTATTGTTCAGTTTTCTACTCTCATTTGTTCCAATGTACAGTCAAAAGTACCTTTTAGGTCTACTCTTAATCACATAGAACATACCTAATTCTCTTCTGAGAGACTTCATTCATGTAGAAAGATGGAATATTTGGGTTTGATCATATACATTTACAAGGTAAAAACACTTGTTGGCATATGCTAAGCTACAGTGTGTCGGCGTATATTGCCACAACAAAGTACTTTTAAGTATTATCATGAACACAACCACATTAATATTTTTAAAACATCAAACAAATACATTTTTCAGAATAAAATATTTTTAAATCATTACATCGCTTTCTCTCTGTCATTTTACAATGAAACTGTCACCTTTCTCAAGTCAGCATTACATTTTACTTTCTTACGTATAAAACTGAGGGTTTAGAGTGGGTGACATCTAACATTTCCTCTAGTTCTAAAATATGATGGTTTTAGAGTGTTTCAGTGTTAGAAAGGCTCTCCCATATTTGGTTATATGTTTTTGTTTCACAGAGGGAGAAATTGGTTAAAATAATTTACTAATTGTATGCATATGAGTTTAAATGGAGATCCTTCCTGTTAAGAAACACATTTCCATTCAGTCTTTTCAAAAATTTTTTAGGATGTATTATAAATTATTTTTCCTAATGAAGGAATGAGCAAGTTGATTGTAACATGAGACTTTATGGCACTATGATTACTGTGGACATAAATGAGTTTCTCTGAGCCAGAACCTCACCCCAAAAGACTGATACTGACTTATACCACTGAGTACTAGGTTTTGTGACGTTTAGAGATATGAGTAGTCAGAGCCCTGAACCACAAAGAGTTGAAAATCTACCGCAACCTGCTAAAATTCAATACATCTTTCAAAAACTTTTCATCAAAAATTGTAGGCTTCAGCATTTTGAATGACTAGATCATTTGGAATTAACTCATATTTATTGTTAGGACTCTTTTTAATACAAAATTATTTCTTTTTTATGCTCTCATCTCTGGGCAGCCAAGTCACCCTGCTAATCAGTCTATACTTCCACAACTTCCAAAAGTGCAAATTGATCTGCCTCTTTCCCTCCTCAGAGATTTGCTGCCCCATTTGTTTTGAAGCTTTTTGAAAGAAAGAAAAAATCTTGGCTTTACATAAGAGATGTGCCTTATGGAAGTTTTGGAAACTTTAAATTGCAGTCAAGAGCCCCACTTGCAGGTGAAACATTATCTGGTCATCTTGTCATTAGTGCTGACAGTTTTGGCTGAGGTTGAAGTTAAGAAAAATGCTGGAATGAACCAGGAAACAGTCATATGTTCCTCATCCCTCACCTCATTAATCACAAAGTTAACATTGTCTCTGAAACAATGCTGTTTTATTGCATGGTAATCCTCATTTATAGTTAGAGCTACTAAACAATATTCAAGAATCCAGATTCTGCTCTGTGCCCTGCCAAGAATGGCTGAGACATGACAATCATGACATTATTCATTGATAATTAAAGCAGAAGGAAGGATGCTGGGCAATGATCTCATTCTTATAGTTATCCAGACTGGAATAGGCTCATAAGATGTTCCACATAGACCCATAATTATTATCTCCCCAGCATCTTTTTTTTTTTTTTTTTTTTTTTTACTATTTGTATCAGAGCTTATGACTAGATATATGATGGAGTCTTAAATTTAAATTTCTGTATTTCAGTGTATTATTTCTGTCCACTAATGATCATTGTATTTAATATTTCATCTTTAGCCTACAATATTGTGAGATCATACCAGTGTGTGATATCAATACAAACAATTATGAAGAAATGATAATGATGACAATTGGGTACAATTCTGATTTATGTGTACACTACTCTAGAGGTCTACATAAACCACGTAGAGAAATGTGTTCATCTGAATGTGTTGGAGTTGCAATATATCATTAAATCCAGAGAGCAAATGTACCTCCATGAGTATTTAATTTTTACTCAGAGAGAGCTGATTGTCCCAGAAGGACCTGATTATTCTTTAAAAAAAAAATTCCAACTTAGGTGTAAGGTTATGACTATCTCTAATTATTCATAACAAACATATACGTGCCATACAACAGAGAAAAAGAAATGTGTTACCTGCCACGCCCCACATTTGAAATACATATTTGTATTTATGGGTATTCTAAAAAAGGATGGTAAAATGTATCTCACTTTCTTTCTTTCAAGCTCTGTAAGTACATAAGAATATAAGTATATAAGTATATAAGAATGAATATTTATGTTCCTGTAGTTCACTGTCCCTAATAATTAAAAAAATAATAATAATATGAAAAAAATAGCAAAATTTTTAAGTGACCTCAGATCACTTAATATTTAATTTTGGTATTACAAGGGTTTAAGAAGAGTAGCTCCACTTAGGTCACATGAGAATATTCTGGACTTTTTCCATCTTTAATTTAATATGATTTCAAATTGAGATTTAATTTGTGAAATTCAATCTATTGAGATTTTAATTATGGATACTCAAAGTTGTAAAATTTTAGAAACAGATTGAATCTATTATTTCTTACTGTTTAAAAATTTATAAGTCCATTAATAGGTAAAATTTTAAAATGTTACAAAAAACTGAAGTCATGCTAACACAACATGAATATTTTGACTATTAATGTTGAGTTCCCTTCATTTTCAAATGTCTTGCTCTTTATTCCTCAAAGCTGTTTTATCTAGTTTCCAACACTTAACCAACACTCTTCCCACAAAGGTTAAATGTAATCTCCTAATGGTTGAATTAGATAGCATATTTTTAGCCCTGAATTATTTTTAAGGACTGACTAAGCACTAATTTTATTTTCTATTTATTTTTATTATTTTTGAGGTACAATTGACATTCAATATTGTTTTCTATTAGTGTTAGGTGTACAGCGTAGTTTTAGGCATTTATATAATTTATGCAGTAATCCCCCCAGTTTATCTAGTAACCACCTGACACTATACACAGTTGTTGCCAAATTATTGACTATATTCCCTATGCTGTACTTTACATCCTTGTGATTATTTTGTAACTACCAATTTGTACTTAATTTCTTTACCTTTTTCACCCAGCTCCCCAACATCCCTCCCCTCTGGCAATCATCAGTGAGTTCTCTGTATATATGAGTCTGTTGCTGTTTGTTTATTTTGTTCTTTATATTGCACATATATGTGAGATTATATGGTATTTGTCTTTCTCAGTCTGACTGATTTCACTTAGTCTATGTCCATCCATATTTTGATATTAATTTTATCTCTTTATATACCATGTTTCCCTGAAAATAAGACCTAGCTGGACCATCTTCTCTAATGCATCTTTTGGAGCAAAAATTAATATAAGACACAGTCTTATTTTAATATAAGACCCGGTCTTATATAATATTATATGAGACCGGGTATAATGTAATTATAATATAATATAATATAATATAATATAATATAATATAATATAATATAATATAATATAATATCTTATATTGCTCCAAAAGATGCATTAGAGCTGATGGCCCAGCTGGGTCTTATTTTCGGGGAAACATGGTACTACCCCATCTTTCTTGAATGTCTGCCTTCTATTTTAGAACACCTCTTCTGACTCTCTATGTTAACTATCCATTCTCAGTCATTCACCCAGGCCTCTTTTTAAGCCTAGATCTTAAAAATCATTTCTATTAGGTATTTGTTATTTGATCATTTTACCTGTAAATCAGCTCTTCCCGGATGAGATAATCCATTCTTTCAGTTTTCTCTAGATGCCTTTCCGAGTATGACAGACATGACAGTCATCCAGATGCTCACCTGATCTCGCTCTCCTGAGATCTAAATTTCTATTTCCAACTATATTTACCAAACATTTCTTCCTGGATATGCCCTAGTCCCTTTAAAATTAACTTGTGTGAAGATGAAATCCTATCCCATCCTGGTTCTCCTCCTGTATTCTATATCTCCATTAATATTGCCATCTCAGAGCCATCTTCTGCATCTAAAGAACATTGACTCTTTTATGTAACTCCCTTTCACATTTAGCCAGTCACAAAATCCTGTCAATTTACTACTAAGACATATTGTGTCTCCCAGTCTCTTTCCATTCCCTCAGTAGTATTCAGACTCTCTCTTGTCACAAGGCATAGGGAGTTCAGTTGAACAACCAAGGTTAGGAGCCAGTAAGTGTCTCAGCAGATGGCTGAACTAACACCAGTGAGTCTCTGATTCCTAGTTTTTTTAGGCAGATCATGAATGGTATAATTCATTCATTTATTGTGTTAAAATTGGCTTCATAGTTGTTTTTACATATGCTTTTATTTAATTAGTACCTGTCTAAGACATTATGCTTAAAATTTTAACTGACTTTCCTCTATTATCATACAGATAATGTGTATCAATTTATTATTTCATCACAAGGTCCGTCTCCCTAGCTTTTTACAAGAAAAAACTATGCATTCACATAGGAAAATTTTAAACCAGTCTTCAATAGGCACAGTAAAAGTAATAAAATATTAAAATAGCTAATGAAAGGGAACTTTTACAAGTTTTCATTTCAAAAGTAGGATGGAGAAGAAAGTTGAAGGAAAACATTGTTTTGCATAAAAACAGTAGCCTTATTACTGCCGAGAGTACTTTCTAGGAGCTCTAAACCATGCAGTGACTTTGTCTAGGTCATCACGGTTTTATACTGTGGTACTTTATCAAACCAACAAAGTTATTATATCCTCACTTTGTAACATGCAAAGAAAACAACCCATATATTCCTACCTGAAAAGTTGACTCCTTAAATATGTTCTGTTTATATGAACACAAATAGAGAAGAAAAGGAAAAGAGAAATCAGCCTGTAAAGCAAATAGAATCCTTAGTTTTCTGAGTAATTGTGATATTTTGTTAATATAGAAATAGGTACTGGATACAATAGTTCCCTTCCCCCCATCTGTGGTTTCACTTTTAGAGGTTTAAGTTACCCACAGTCTACCAGTCACCCATGGTCCAAAAGTATTAAATGAAAAATTCCAGAAATAAAGAATTCATAATTTTTATATTGTGTGCCATTCAGAGTAATGTGATGAAATCTTGTAAGTCCCACTCTTTCCCACCCAGGACATGAATCATCCTTTTGTCCAGTGTCTCCCAGCTGTGTATGCTATTTACCCATTAGTTACTTGGTAGCCTTCTTAGTTATCAGATCAACTGTCATGGTATCGCAGAGCTTGTGTTGAAGTGACCCTTATTTTACTTAGTAATGGCCCCAAAACACAAGAGTGGTGCTGTTGGCAATTCAGATATGCCAAAGAAAAGTTATCAAGTGCTTCCTTTAAGTGAAAAGGTAAACATTCTTGAGTTAATAAAGAAAGGGGGGAAAAATCTTAAGCTAGGTTTGCTAAGACCTAAGGTAAGAATGAATCTTTAATCTGTGAAATTGTGAAGAAGGAAAAAGAGATGAGTTCTAGCTTTGCTGTTGTACCTCAAACTGCAAAAGTTATGGCCACAGTAAATGCTAATTGCTTAGTTAAGATGGAAAAGGCATTGCATCCACTGGGGTCTTGGAACCGATGCCCTGTGGATAATGGAGGACTACTGTATTCCAAAAACAGTGTGGCTCTGTGAAATCACTGTTGAGTGGATCTGTTAGAACATCTTGTTAAGTGAGGCAAAGGAGTAACAAATGGGAAACAGACTATTAAGTCTGCTGAGGTCAAAGAGAAGTTGAGTTTGTGTGGGAGACGATGGGGGACTTGCGGGGTCAGTAGTGGGACAAATCCTTCTTCCAGCATCTTAGGCTCATACTATAGTGAACAATGGGCATTTTCCTAAAACAGAGACATACAAAAGCACTCCTCTAAGAGGATTAAATGTCTTCTTCTTCAATTATGCTTTCTTAAAATTATAGAATTACGAATAAGACTTAGTGAATTCAAACATAGATTTGTTTAACAAATCCCATCCTGCCTCAGAAAATAATATACCATAACTAAAGATACCTGTTATTTAATATGGTGCAAATACCTTGTGTAAAATTCTGGATTTTCTATTTGCCTGGAAGAACCATTATAGACACAGTGTTGGGGTGTAAATATTTGCAGAAATCCTGCTATTATTAAATTTCCATGCACTGTTGTGAAGTTTTACTACTTCTCTCTCTATATATATGTATATATTTAAAATGCTTTTGATTATGTTTTTTTGGAAAAGGAAGAGCACTACAATGCCTCCAATGAAAGCAAGCTTAATTAAGGAACACCAATGTCCAAACAAGTAAAAACACCATGACCATTTATAATGTCAGGACAAATATTGTAGCTGCCTTTCCTGCATTCCTTACCCATGAATTAAGCCTGATGTGTCTGGCCCAGTTTTCCTCCAACAACAGGATCCCCTTGCTCTTAGGCCTCTAACGTTTCTTAAATGTACCATTTTGCTTCTCAATATGTTCCACATGTCCACATGGAATGGGGGAACCACAGTAAATTCAACACACCTAAGGGCAAGTAAGAACACAACATTTCATTGTTGTCTGGATGACGCTGTCCATGTAAAATCCCCTGAGAGAGTATTATACTGTATAGGATTTACATTATTCCACCCTTTGTTATAAATTCTTAAATTTGGTAGGACTCTAAAACTGTGTTATCCATATCTGAGAATATTGCAGCAGCATTTCAGAATCAGCAGGTCCGTGCTACAAAACACTGTTGTATACCCCTAATTTGTACTTACCTTGCAAAGTCATGACTACTAATTGTCCTCCTTTCCATTTCCTAATTAACTTTATCTACTACTGTTTACATATTAAGAAACAGAATAGTGCATACAAAGTATGGGTTCTGGACCCAGAATTTTGCTTGAAACTGACTTTACCCTTTATCAAACCTTACACAGTACCTAAAATGGGAGTACCCAAAACTGCTTGAAATGTTTTACAAATATTAACTTACTTAATCCTATAGAAATCCTATGAGGGACATACAATTGTTAGTCCGTTTAACAGATGAAGACATTGCATCACAGAGAGTTCAAAGTCTCACAAATCTTAAGTAGCAGAGCAGAAACTCAAACCCAGGCAGCTGAGTTTTAGTCTGTGTTCTCAAATTATTCTATGCTGAGATGTGGTATATAAACCAAAAACAACAAAAGAACAAGACAAACAAATGAGAAACAGAAACTCATAGACCCAGACAATAGTTTAGTGGTTACCAGAGGGTAAGGGGGATGGGGGGTGGGAGATGAGGGTAAGGGGAATCAAATATATGGTCATGGAAGGAGAACGGACTCTGGGTGGTGAACAAAATGGGACTTATAGATGATGTAATACAGAATTGTACACCTGAAATCTATGTAATTTTACTAACAATTGTCACCCCAATAAATTTAAAACAAAATTATTCTATGCTGCCTGTCCTTTTATACAACCTTGGGCGATTTCTTTAAATTTTCTCAGCCTTTCTTCATCTATAAAATGGGACTACTACTGGTACCTAGTTCAGAGACTTGTGAAAATTAGATGTGATAATATCTGTAAAAATGCTTAGCGCAATCATTGCATGCACTGTTAACTATTGCTATTTTCCATATCATTTTCCCTATTGACCTTCTTTTATTTCTTCAGAAATACTCTGCTCCAGCCCTAATCAGAACTTTGCACATGCAAGCTGGAATTCTCCCCTCCCCATCTCCAACCTTCCTGACCACCATCTCCAATCAATCTATGCACTGATAATGTCGGTACAAATGTACCTTTCTCAGGGAAGCCTGTCCTGACCCTCACACTAGGTGAGCGCGCCCCACCTCATAGCTTTGGTTCCCTAGGAAATAAAGCCTGAGGCAAAGCATATGCTTTTTCTATTTGGCTGGACATTTTCACAAGAAGTGTGATCCTACGGAAGTGGGAGTGAGGAAAATGAAAGCCAGGCATTAAGGAAGAGAGACAGTATGCCACGGAGTACGTTACTCAACTGGACCCAGCTCCTTGATAAACTGTTCCTTCTTCCACTGCATCTTCTGTGAGTCTTGATAAGCTCTCTGAGGGTTATCATCACGGTGTAAGGTAGGGATAAGAGTTTATTCTGCTGGTTCTTTGTCCCCATTAGTCAAAGGTGCTCCGTGAATCTCTAACTCCTTCACACCTTTGTGTGCATGTCTGGGTGCCAAGCAGATCCACCATAGCTCTTACTTTAAAGGCAATATCAAATCCACAAGGTGAAAGGTTAGAGGCATTTTGTAAAGCCTGGAGGTAAGACACAGCCCATGTGGGACCCAGAGGCAGCTGAGGACTGAAACAGCCACCACTGCAAACTCCTGTGTGTGGACGGGAGACTGTACATGGTTGCAGCAGCTGCATGGCGAGGCCTCATGATAAGGACAGATAGAATAGCTCAGGTTATAAAGCAAGTCTAGTGCAGAAATTGAATGGGGGGGAGGTGTGAAATTCAGGCCAGTATGCCCTGTTGTACACATTTGTAGATCCATGTCTCTTTCCCTATATAGTGTTTAGGATAGTTTAAAATTGCATTTGTATTTGTGGGATTAATTATATTCACTCATGTTTCCTCCACTAGACTGAACGAATTTTTAAGGGTAGGAACAGTGCATAGGTTCAGATTATTTGGATTTGAATGCTGGCCCCACTAATTACTAACTTTATGTCTTTGGGTAAGTCACTTCATGTCTCTGTTCCCTGTTTCTGCACTTGTATATCAGGCTAAAGATAGAATTGCCATACATATTAAAGGAGGGTCACTCAAATATTAGCTGTTGTCACTGCCACTGCCATTGTATTGCCCTTGTACCTGCAGCGACTAGCACAGTGCCTAAGGAACAGGCTCTGGAATAAAAGAGAATGGGGACCATGAGAACTGAGATTTTGGTTTTCTCCATTCAGTGTTGTACCTCCACCTTATAAGGAGAATTAGATACAAACTAGGTGTTTCAATAAGGATGTTCAGCAGATAAATGAGAATGAATGCCAATATGTTCCATTGTGTTCTTGAAATTGTATGTTATACTGGTTCAGGAAAGGTTTTACACTAGTCCACAGCAGTTTTTTCAATACTGAGCTATTAATTTTGGGTTGTACTTGTCTGGGTTGAACTCAAGGACACATCTTTAAGTAAAGAAAGATAAAAAAAATATTATTGGTAGCATCGATGGACTCATAAATATTGAGTATTTCCTGTGCTGAAATGGTTGCTTTGGGGCATCAGTTTAGTGTTACTGAGCCTCCTTCAGATTAATAATGTGAAAAACTTTTGTTCTGTCGTGAATAGAGACTAATACAAATTGACATGTGCTATTTTCCAACATTAACATATGCCTTAATAATGTAAAATTACTGCTGTTTCATCTCGTACTAAGCCATGTAGTAAGTTTTTTACTTTTCCATAAGCATTTAAATCATGATCAGAGGAATATATTTCATAAACAGATTCTGTTGTCCTGTCATGCTAGTCAGGATGTCATCACTGACTGGTGGGGACTCATAACAGACAATGATGTGTCCTCACGAAGACCTCCTGACTGAATCAAATTGAAAAGGACTTGACCTAATAAGACAGTGTAACTACATGCATGTCATGGAAATGGTGTTTGGCATTTATTAGCTGGGCAATCTTGGCAGGTTCATTTTATTCTGTGTAACTCAATATACCCTTCTGTAAAATGGAGCCAGCCATACTAATCTCATGGTCATAAAATATCATTAAATGAAATAAAATATATTACCTATGTGCTATCAGATCCAACATATCAACCTCTGATGAATGTGGGGAGATTTATATAGATTCTGATTGAAGATTCAAAAGGGCATTTTTATTTGTTTGTTTCTGTAAAGCAGTGATGGGAAGAGAGAGGAAGGACATTTCAGGAAGAAGGAGTAGCATAAGTTAGACACAGTGAGCCCACGTCTGGTAGGTTTGGCTCACAATGGCTTATACTCAACGTATCAAAATTAGACACATGAAGAGACTGAATAAAATACAGGTTGTACATATACACAATGGAATGTTATTCAGCCATGAGAAAGGAAGATATTCTCCCATTTGCAACAACATGGATGGACTTGAGTACATTATGCTAAGTGAACTAAGTCAGACAGAAAGACAAAGATTGTATGGTATCACTTATATGTGCAATCTAAAAAAAGTTAAAACCTGAAGAAACATAGGGTAAAATAGTGGTCACCAGGGTTTTGGGGCAGGGGGATAAGACTGATGATGTTTAAAGGTACAAACTTATAACAGGTAGTAAATAAGTCATAGTTATCTAATGCACAGTATAATGAATATAGAAAATAATATTGTACTTTAATTATGTAATATGATAAATATCACTACATTGGCAATCATCCTACAATATATAAATGTATCAAAGTAACACACTATACACTTTAAAATTCTACAATGTTACATGTCAAATTTATTCAAGGAAAAAAAACAGTAAAGACTTTAAGCTTTTCTGGGGTCATATTACTACTACAATACATTTCTCCAACAAAAGGTAATGTTTCCTGAGCTATATTATTTAATTATAGAAAGTAAAAAAAAAGACACAGCAGCGTGGACTCCGTGATGTGTCAAACAGTCATTGAGTTCTGCTGTGTGTTTGCAAGTTGCAATGAACCTAGAGTTCTGCTTCTTGCCAAAGTTACCTCATTTTATGTTATTAATTACAGAATATTGAGTTATTTTCTATTCAAGAATTATTGTTCTAGGAATCAACAAGTTCCATATTACTTTTTTTGGCCTTGTCCTTAGAATTTATTTTTTTGTAATTATACATGGTAACTCCTTTTTAAGGAAAAAAAAAAAGCCTGTGCTTATTATTACAACACAATGCATAACACTTGTACCTATTTGTCTACAGTAATACCAACGTTTAATACCCTGAAACAATCATGAGCCTCACCCTAGATTTTTCCAGGCCTATTTCACTGAATGTTTTTATATTAGAAGACATTCCTCTTAGATTAATCAACTGACCTTTTTTGAGACTTTATTGGCCAGTGTCTTTCATGAATTGAGGAAGAAGTATAACAATAGAGAAACTACCAGATGAATTAAGTATTTCACAAACATTGCTATGATTTACCTGTTTAAAAACATTTTATGAGGATTTTTTTTTTTTTAATTTCCAGACATACCGCGACACATGCAACATACTGGAGATTTACTTTGTCTAAGAGGATTAGCTAAAATCTATATTTTAAGCTGTAGAACTATTTTAATATTTAAAAGACCATCAGAAGCCATGTATCTAGTTTACTTATGGCAAGTCACCAAGTAGCTCAGGTGAAGATTACATATTTTCATGGAGGGAGGAGCTGAAAGACTCTGATAAGCTCCTGGTTCTATTCCAATTTTTCCAGAATCATAAGGACAACTCATTGCATTATTATTATTCTTATTTTAGTATTATTATTATTAGTGTGTGTCTGCTGCCAATAAGAGTGGGAAAGAAGGTAGGCGGCGAAGGAAGCTCTGGTCTTTTCCTTCAAGCAATTATAGTAAAGTGAATATAGTTTATTTTATGGGACTACAGTAGGAAAAGGAGAGAAGTATTACACAAGATTATGTAATTTGTTAATAGTGAAAAAAATGCTAGTATGTTCTCACTGCTTCTAGTGTGCTTCCTTATTGAAGACCATCCATTGCTTCTACTTCCAATCTAGTCTTTTATATTTACTGTTTTTGTATATTTTAAACACTCACTGTGTACTAATAAATCATTACATCACCTAATAGGCACATCGAAATTTTATCCAGTGATTCAGAAGTAAAGGACAGTGGAATGTACTTCCTTGTTATAACTATTTCTAATTATCTAATTCATGGCAATCGAACAGATATTCCCATCCAGCTAACTTCATTGACATCCTATAGTAAAACTCTGTGAAAAGGGGACATTTTCAGGGAATCTGACAGTCTGTCTTACTACAACTCACGTCTGCTGACTTCTCCTAGCCCCTAGGAAAATTGGCTCCATGAGTCTTAAAAGATACCTTTAGAGGAGATGTGACTGTTTGCATTTTGTACAGTCATTCAATTTTAAATTTCTCTCCCTTTTGTTGCACGGGTTCATTTATAAATCAATATTATTGGATGTGTGAAATGTTCATGTAGGATATTTTGGCCAATTACATAATAGAGCTTAGTTTCTTCTGGTACCTGCAATAGAGCTCTGTAAGGGAAATTTATAACTTTTTGCAGTCAGTGAACCAGATGGATTTACATAGAGCTGATACATGCATAGATATAGAGTTCCTACATGTCTTACAATTTGCATGACTGGGATTTAGCCATGCCTATTAACTTTCAGTTTTAGTGTTCAGTAGTCAAGGCTTATCATATTGCTGTAGGAAAATTGTCTTTTTTAGGTTACTTCTTTGTATATTTTAGTGCTTAATTTGATGTTTTAATTTATAGAACTTTTTCGATGATTGTATACTATAGAAAGAAAAACGTCCATGACAGTAGTAGAATTGATTTTCCAGCAGACTAATAAATAATCTCAATGACATATTTGATGGAACGGTTATATTTTATTTTTTTTATTTTGACAGGCTTGAAGCCTTCCCTCTTTGTCAGAACATCAAATAAATTAGAATAGAATAATTTCACTTTGCAAAAGTTTTACAATATATCAGTGTCAACTGATATTTATTGAGATCACATGGTATGTTAGGGATAATACAGGGTACTGGAAAATACATACAATGAAATTCGTTTTCTGATATCCTCAAAAAACATATCTTACTTAGAAATTCTAGGTTGATGGAGGTGATAAAATGGACCTACAGTATCATACATATTTTGTGTTTTGTTTTTATTTTAGAAAAATTTTTACCTTTTCCAAGCAGGATTCTTCTGAGTCCAACTTAATATCATTCAACCTTAAGTTTGTGGAGCTGTAGTCATTTGCAGAACTATTATGAATTATTTGAAACATTTGTGGTGCATAAATAAAGAAAATGTCTTATTTCATTTATATCAGTGTTTGTAATATTTGTCTATCATGACATTGAATCTGTAGTCCTTTTGCCAGATATAACCACGAAACAGTATTCTTATTTTCCTAAGAGTCCTGGGAATTTGCAACCACACTTCTTCAAGTAAATACATGTGTAAATATGTGAGCTTCTCAGTCCCCCAAAGACTCTGGTTTTCCTTTCTTGGCAAGGGAAATGAATTCTAAAATCCTGAATCATTTACTGAGTATGCTTTCCTTCTGATCTCCCAGAGGTCTGATCAACAAAGTGCCAAAAGACATGCTCATTCTAGAGAGACCAGCAGCCCAGCTCTCTCTGCAGGAGGATTTGATAAATGTTAATGAAAACCCCTACGGCTGAGATGTAGACAAGTTAGAGCTCTGGTCAAATAGGTCCTTCGTGGTTATCCTAATGTCTAAGTAGATCACCACGTCCTATAGTTTTTTCCTTAAGCTCCTTATGCTTGACCTTAAGTATAACCTATTAAAAGTTATTGTTATATAGAGGTGATACCGATAGAGCTGTAACATTGAGAGCAAATATGAATGAAGCTGCTTCTCTACAGCCTTTATTTAACAGTTTTTTGTTTTTTTTTTAAACAGACAGGGTGAGGGTTAGGATTGAACAAGCAAGTTTAATAAAAAACAAAAGCAAAGAATGTGAAATCAGACAAATAGCCCCTTATGTATCCTCTTAGTTTAACATTGTATCCCCAGGACTGCGACATACCTGAGTAAGCTTAATACATCCACAGTTAGCCCTCAATAGTTATTTATTTATGAACAAGTAAAAATGTAATCAGTGAATGACTGAAATAATGAATGAAAATTCTTAATAAATATTAATCACAGTATAGCTTAAAATTCAGTATTGGTATGCCCTATAAAACATGCTATCTGACTGATAGAATCGAGTTTGATTAAGGAAACTACCTATTTCTTACACAATAATTGTTACAGTTTCCCTTGTCAAATAGTTTGTGAGATGGTTATCTCTCTCTTCTTACTCTAATTTTTCTCTGTTAGATTAAATCAAGTAAAATCTATGCATTTTTTTATACTTACTTCATTTAGAATCATTGTAAAATCTATGAACACAAGTTATTAAATCCATGGTTTGGGCAATGTGATTTTTAAAAAAATAACGGACAATCATGTGTTGTTGTGTTGGGTTTTTTTTTTTAAAGGAAAGACCAATCCTAACTTTTGCCCATCCCTTAAACGTTGAAAAAAGAATTATTTTAAGATTCAGAAAAGTTCATTCCAGGACCTTTTATGATATCTATGCCTCCCCGGGGAGAGGGCAGGAAATGAGAGCATTCTGAACATGACCACTCTTCCCTAGTCTCAGCATCCTGCGGCCTTGAGAAAGGGCCTATGTCATCTGAGAACTCCCTGGAACCGCTGCCCACAAGCACCTTTTCTCACTGCATCACTTACACTGTTTCTACACACATCAACCCTTTTAAACCAACTTTATAGATTTATTCATTACAAAACAAAAACAAATAATTTTTAGTCAAAACACCCATTGGACGCTTTTATTTGCACAGGCTTAACTACGTCAATCAAATTGATGAAACCAGTGTGGGTACACAGACACAGCTCAAAGTGCTAGAACTGATGCTTTAAAATAAAAAAGAAGCATTCAATTTTTACAGCGTAGTTTTAAAGCAGGACGTTTAGATGTGAACCGTACTGCAAATTATCAAATATCTTTACAGGGGTTCGGTATGTATAAGATTGAACTGTTTGACATTGCTGATATTCATGTGCTTATATCCTGAAAAACAAAAAGATAATTTTGTGAGCTCCAATATGACACATGATGGAAAATAACTCCTTAATGTAGGCTGACATCTCATAAAGTCCGAAGTTATGTTAAGCTAATTAAAAGAAGGAATCACATGTCATGGGGATGATAAAGGGGAGAACCCTCTTTGGATCTGGAAGCAGAAGTTCAGGGATCCACACTCAGTTCTATCATTCAGTGATTGTGTAAGTCTTAGGCAATACACTAATCCCTTTTGATCATCAGTTTTCTCGTAGATAAAGCACAAATATTAATAATATCGTCAACAGTTGTTGCAAGGATTAGAGGAGGTGATGTATGTGAAAGTACTTTGCAAACCATAGAGAGCCATAAAATCCAAGATAATATGCAGACTTCTGTTTAATACTGTCTAGCAAAAGTAAGATGAATAATGAGAAAAGCAAGCAAACTTTTCTCTTGTATAATAACTGATTCCTATCATAAAATGAAAAAAATGTAAAATATTATACTTGTTGCTTTATAAGACAGACATCCCATGTGCATTTTTAAGCTCTGATATCTGCCAATAAAATTCCCAGGCTAGGCCATTCCTTTCCTATGAAAGCAAGTCACACCACTCCCAAGCTTCATGCAAACTGTCAGTACCATCTAAAAATACTCTTGCATATTATGAATTAATGCTTCCCAGTTTGACATTACAATATCGTTTTTATGTCTTCTCTCAGTGCTTTCCTCTAAGCATGATTTTATTAATGCTCATTTTTGGTACAAGACAAAAATCTTTGTAAATATTTGTTCTTCTTTGTTTTTCTTTGGAACTGTGAAAGGAGACTGCTGGCTGTTGAAGGAGGGACAGGATGTCTTTTATGGCCTGTGGTTGTGTTTGGCTTGATCCGCTGAAGGAGAGACGGTGCGCTTAGGTGCCAATATTTGGTTAAGCGCTAACAGCAGAAAAATAGCTACTTTGGTCATTCAAATGATGCTTTCTTTTAGGCAAGTAAAAGAATAAACAGTCCTATGAGCTAAATAATCTTTTTTTTTTTTTTTTTTGCTTCCTCGTTCTGAATAGTTTTACATAAATTTACCCCAATTTACTTCATTGTATAATATATAATTGAAATAACAATTGTGAGCATCACAGATGGGTTAGGTTTCAACGTATGTGTATCTATACTAAAGAATAAAACATGGCAAAGCTGTGACATCTGCATTAACGTAGAACCAGGTAACGTGAATATGGATGGCAGGTGTAATTTATTCTTTACGTTTGTGTTTTCTGCATAAAATACAACTGTTACACTTGATAGTTGGAGTCCAGATATTAATGATACTGCTGTAGTTTACATATCCTATACAAGGCGTTTACATTTTAAAGAATTAATTGTATAGTGATATCCTTGCCAAACTTATCAACCAAATTTGAGGCAGGTAATATTATCATGGCAAGCTTCTCCACTATAGCTCTTTTCTAAGGCAAAAATAATTCATAATAATTGCAATAGAAATTAATTACATATTATGTCTGTCCAAACTTTACCAGGGTAAATATTAAACCCACAGCACAGTTTCTAGAATATGGTACACGAACAAATATTCTACTGGATATTGATAGAAATTTTACAGGGAAATTGTCACATTGTAAAATAATTGTTTAAAATAAGTTTAAACAAAGTTGACTATGCTTCTTTACTCTCAACTTTTGTTATCTTAATAAGTACCATGTATCTCTAAGAGAGAGATATACATTTGTTAAAATTATCTGACCACTGAATGACAAATAGATTTTAGAAAACACTGATTTTGAAACAGAATATGCAAAAGGAATCAATATTTCAAGTTCTTTGTTGGAAAACTTGATAGTCTTGAAATAAAAATTCCAAAATTTCATTGGAACATAAAAGTTTTTTCTTAAAAAATGACTGAATATTATATGTTACATTATTAAGCATTATTAAAAGATATCCATAGATTATCACATCCGTTTACTGTACAAAAACATGGATATCTGCTTCCATTTAAACGTGGCTGGTTGACCACTTGCATTCATCTTGGCTTTTCTGAGAAGCCTCATGAAAATTATAGGAACAAGATGGACAAAGCCGTAAACCCCAAGAGCATTGACCAATAAATGGAGAGTACTGCAACAAACCTTAAAAGCTTAAAGTTGATGGACAAGAATTCAACTAAATAGCTGAATCAGGAAGGCTGAAATCCAAGCTTACAGAGTATGGAGCCTAGAACAAAAATGATCTGTAACAGAGAACCCAGAAAAATCTCAAGTATTAGGGGCAGTAGGTGCATCTGAAGAGGCTGTACAGCTGGAGCTGAAAATTAGAGGATCAACGGAAATTCTGTATAAGCATTAGTGATTTCTACACACACCCCCCCCAAAAAAAAATGGACAAGCTTTATTTCCAAATTGAGGAGAATGCAGAAAAGCTTACTTTCTGATCAGAGTGTACTAGAAGATCCTTGAACTTGGGAATAGCAGGTAGAGCTGAGGGCAAGATGACTGAACTGAACACAGGAAAACTGAGGAAGTCTTTCCCCCACTGGAAAAATAGGAGTGTGTCTTCCTGATCTATAGATATTCAAAGTGTCTGAGAAAGATAGAGGATAAAATTAAAAAATAAATAAATAAAATAAAAAATATAATAAAATAGATAGTCTAAGGATCAGAAGAAAATAGTTTTTAAATCCTATTATATAATGTCTTCAGAAGATGAAAAGTAGGTACTGTACTGTAAATATAGAATGCTATATCAAAGAAATACACAAATGCAAAAGTGAATTCTTAAAAATTAAATATACGAGAACAGATAAAATACTACCATCAAGGTTTGGGAGATAAAGTGGAGAAAGTCTTTTGAAGGATAGAATGAAAAACAGAAGAGAAAAACAAAGTAGACATAAGTTTAAAAATATATATATATATCATATAGATAAATATATATGATATATATGATATATATCTAATATATATGATATATATATGATATATATACATATATGTATATGTAAATATATATATATGTGTGTGTATATATATATATATATATACATATATATGTATATATATATGTATATATATATTAGAGAATTAGTCCAGGAGTTTTGAAATATAACCAAATTGTTTGTTAAGTTTAAAATTTTATTTGTATAGAGCAATATTAGGTTCACTGAAGAAAAGGCACATACAGAAATTGAGGGAAAGGTACATACAGAGATTTCCCATTTACCCTTTGCCCCCACACATAACAGTCTTCCCTGTTATCAACAAGCCCCCCACCAGAATGGTACATCAGTTACATCTGATGAACTTACATTGATACATCATAGTCACCCAAAGTTCATAGTTTACATTCTGAATCACTCTTGGTGTTGTATATTCTATGGGTTTGTACAAATGTATAATTACATTGATCCATTATTATGGCATCATACATAGGATATTCATTGCCCTAAAAATCCTCTGTGCGCCACGTGTTCATTCTTCCCCCAATTCCAACTCCTGGCAACCACTGATCATTTTACTATCTCCATAGTTTTGCCTTTTCCAGAAAGTTATATGATTGGAATCATACATTATGTAGCCTTTTTAGAGTGGCTTCTTTCACTCTGAAAGACTAATATGCATTTAATTAATATGCATTTAAGGTTCCTTCCTATCTTTTCATGGCTCAAGAGCTCATTTCTTTTTACTGTCAAATAATGTTCCATTATCTGCAAATACCACAGTTTATCTATTCACCATTGTCCATTTTGTGATATCACAAAATGTCACTGAAGGGTATTTTAGTTGTTTCCAAATTTTTGCAATTATGAATAAAGCTGCTATGACTATTTATTTGAAGGTTTTATGAGGATATTAGTTTTCAGCTCCTTTGTGTAAATACCAAGGAGAACAACTGCTGGATCATATGGTATGAGTATGTTTAGTTTTATAAGAAACCACCAAACTGTCTTCCAACTGTAATCTCGGTCTTCATATTTGTTTTTCCCATGTATAATATTAAATTGTTAATTTGTTGAGAGTATGATGTAATACATAAATTATAGTAAAGCGTATGGTTCACTTTAAATTGTTACACATATGTAAGAGTTGATTGTTTACAGTATTAGTCTAATTTTGTCACCAAATTAATTTGTGCAAGTTACTCTCTCTGCATCTCACTTTCCTTTTCTGTGAGAAAACTGGATAATGTCAAAGGATTACATATGTTGTAGTCAAAACAATAAACAAATGCAGAACCTAGGTGACATTTAGATATGTCATAATGATATTCCAAGGAAAGGAAATAACAAGAAGGTACATCAAGAAATAGGAATACCCTACAACTATTATTCAGGTGAGATAAGGTGTTGGATGAGCAGAATATTTAACAACTGGAGAAAGAAGAGAAGATGATATTAAAAACAAGTTGTATGGAAATTGTATTATACACATCAAATGCAAAGGGCCATCATTTAATTTTTGGTTTGGATACAACAAAAGTAAACCATGAAATTCACATACAAAATTAAGCAGTATATTAGTCCTTAACTGATAGTGCAAATTAAGAGTCAATATACTAATTTTTATATAACAACATTTTAATAACTCTAGAAAACATTTAATACTTGGTTACTGTCAGGTTTTATTTTTATTTCTTTTTCTACCTCTCCTCTTCTTCATTCCCTTCCTTCCTTCCTTCCTTCCTTCTTTCCTTCCTTCCTTCCTTCCTTCCTTCCTTCCTTCCTTCCTTCCTTCCTTCTTTCCTTCCTTCCTTTCTTTCTTTCCTTCTTCTCTTTTTTGTTTTTGTTCTTTCTTATTTCTTTCCTTTCTTCCTTCCTTCTCCTCTCTCTCTGTCTCTCTGTCTCTCTCTTATTTCCTTATACCTTTGTATATATTTCCATTTTTTAAAAGAAATATCAATTTTACTAACTAATGCTATTGCTAGCCTCTGTTTGTACTGTACTAAATAAGAGACAGCTCACTCCTAGGGATGAGGGTGTTTGTGTAAATGAATGTGAAGTTCTATTGATACAATGCTCTTCAACAAACATTTGCCAAAATGTCATTGTTTGTCCAATGAAGAAACTGAAATTAAAAAGAGATTAAGAAATATATAGTTATGTAATTAATGCAATGATTTGGGTTAATTTATACTGGCATTTGAAGCATTTAGTCTTGTGCCTTTTATATTATTAGAAAAATCATCATTCTAGATTAGAGTGTTAGTATGTCTATGTTTTCTTTTTGAAAGTGAAAATAGTCCCTTACAATCATCTCTAAGAGCATAGCAATAAGAGGTAACTACACAGAAGAAGCAATCTCTAGGAAGTCCTTGGACAAGGAAGGAAAGAAAAAAGGAAGGAAAGAAGGGAGGGAGGGAGGGAGGGAGGGAGGGAGTGAGGGAGGGAGGGAGGGAGGGAGGGAGGGAGGGAAGAAGGAAGGAAATACTAATGTCCTTAAAGTATTTCAAAGTATTTAACAATATTTTGTTCTGAAGCAGTAGCACAATGCCAATGTTCTGTGTTCTTTCAATGGTGGACAATAATCCCCAAACCCGATCAACACATTATAACAGAAAAATGTATCAAATTAAAGGCAATGTCTGAGGCTTTCTGCAGCCCACAGCTTCTCACTAAACACATTGTGTGCACATGTGCCATTCAACATAGCTTCGGGTGAAAATGGTCCTGAGGCACTTTAGTATCATGTATTTTTGGAAACAACAGAGAAAAAATTAATGATCTCAATGTAGTTTCATGTGGCCTATTTTATGTTAGTGTAATTCTTGGAAAATTGATAACCACATGAGTTTTGTTTCTCTATTAACCAGAATATGTAATTACCCAGAACTCCTCATCACCCATTTTAGAAAGATTGTTTGAATCACTCTCACCATTTTAAAATACAGACACTCAATTATAAACATTGTCTTCTTTGAAGCTTATAATTTCCATTACAGTGAACATAATTTTATACCATATCAGGTTTCTTTTCCATTAAAAATATTTATAACCCTCTACAGAATCGTTTGCTTTCCTTAATGAAGAGGCTATAAAAGCCCAGCTAAGATTCCAGATCAAGAGATGGGAGAATTGACTGAAACATCCTCTGCTGAAATTTTACTTTTCTTATAGTAAAAGGTGATGCGAGGCAATTTTGTTAACATATTTAGCTGTATTTCTCACTGAGATAATACATTGTACTTAAACACTTAACAGAATCTATTTAAGTTGTTTTTTTGTTTGTTTTTTGTTTTTCCATTTCGATTCTGATATGATTTTGCCCCTTCCATAGTATAGCACAAAAGGATTTATTTAATTTTTTTGTCAGTATTTCATGTTTTGATTCCTAAATATATTTTTTCAAATAAAAATAAGACATTTGCCAAATGAGTTGGTTCTATCAAAGGAGAGTGAATTAGCCAGCAGTAGGCCTTTCAGCAAAATCAAAGGAAGCAGCATACACTCATGTACATTGTATTACTAGGAGCATAGCTTATTGTTAGAAAGGTACAGAAGGCAACAGCTTTATGCATTGATGATAATACCAGTGTGTGTGTGTGTGTGTGTGTGTGTGTGTGTGTGTGTGCACGGTTGTGAATAGGCTAACCGAGTTTAATCTAATTTATGTAAATATTCACACTGAAATCCATAGAGTGACTAGTTCATTCCTATTTATTTTTTAATACATTTAAATAAATATTTTCGGTGAAATTTTCAAGACACTAGTATAAATATTTTGAGGAAAAAATAGTATTTTCACTAAATGTAATTAACTGAAATAGAAACGTTAAATGATCAGTTGATACAATGGCGAGCATTTGTGATATTTTACTAAAACCTTGTTGAGGCTTTTAAAGAAAAAAATAATAATCTCCATGATTACGTAAATTAAATCATATCAGGTTGCTTTTCCATTAAAAATGTGCTGGCTTTCCTTAATGAAGAGGGTATAAAAGCACAGCTAAGATTCTGGATAGAAAGAGATGAGAGGATTGACTGAAACATCCTCTGCTGAAATTTGGAGAAAGAGTTGAGCAGAAATTTATTTCAGTGTCTGTGTCTTAGAACTGTTTATATAAAATTTGAGAAAGGGACTCTAAGATGTGATGAAGAGTTAAGTGGTCTTTGGTTAAGTGATATTTGAATTCCATTTTTTTCTTTCCTGAATTGGAACATGATTAAATTGTTTATATTTTTTAGACTTCACTTTGAACATTAGTAATAGTTCTTAAAAGTGCACATACATTATATTTTTAAAAGAACCAAGTACTACTTTAAACCAAGTGATACTTAACCTTTTGTTAAATCAAGTGGTATTTTGTAAAAGTACAACAGAATAAAACAAAAACCATATAAATCGGGTTAATCTCAATGTCCATGTTTTGAATTTGTTTTAACATATTGGAACAATTATTTTGCATCATTTACATATTTTTTTAATAGAGAAAGTTGCTGTCAATATGCTAAACTCCAACCTCCTAGGACATTATTAACTTTCAGGCAGAGCCTCCAATCTAGTCTTTTCTGAGGATTTCACCTGACTAATCACATCTCAGCTATATTCCTTGACTGATTGATTGATTTCAACAAGGAACCAACCTGGATTGGTTCCTGCAGACCAGTCATTAAGTGAGTTAAAGGGATGTGGATTAGGGAGCAGGGAGAGAAAAAGGATAAGAATAAGACCAGAGCAAGGGGGATGTGACTTCATTGTTCCCTGGGGGACTGGAGCTTGTGGGCAATAGGAGGTCAAAGGACTTGGGAAAGTAGGTGTAGGTGCCATCCAACTTCAGGTGACAGAACAGCAGCTTGGGTTGGGACTGGGCAGCCTTTCTCTGAGTGTCCCAGCCAGGATAATGAGACACAGGCTGTCTGCTTGCCTGGGGGCACTGTCCTTTGGTAGTGGTAACTGTAGGAGATAGTAACTAGTCCTTCCCCCACCCCCACACTCCCATCACACAACCCACTTCCCTTTGGCAACCATAAGTTTGTTCTCTGTCTATGGATCTGTAAAGAACAAACATTTTAAAGCAGGCACTAGGCATCACTTACCTGCACATTCCATCTCATACAGAGCTGTGGGCAGGTACCTACATATATCTCAGGACAGAGCATGGGCCCCCGGATCAGATAGGTCTGGATTTCAGTTCTGCCTCTGCTATTTTATAGCTGTAATCCTGAAAAGTTGTTTGCTCAATTTTCTCTTTTTGAAAACAGCAGGATAATAAAAGTTCAGTGAGAGGTAAGATTAGTGTTCCTCCCTAGAACTCTATACCTTTTAGCTCTTCAGTCCACATTATCTTTCGTTTCTCCTTCAAAGTAACTTCACCTCTCCGCACAACTACTTGCAGAAATCAATTTTTATAGCCTTTACTTTCCTCCTCCTCCTCCTCCTTTTTTGTCTGTTTGTTTTTCCTGTTGTTAGTTGGTGACCATGATTCAAAAGCAACTGAAAAGACTTGGTGGAATTGTAATTATATTTGATAAAATCTTGGCTGTAACCTAGGCAAAAACTTGGGGTGTGGGGGGAAGCTTACTAGAGAAATTACTCATAGCTGTTAGGATCAATTTGAGTTTTTATGCTTACTGGGTTTACTTGCAAACTTTTGAATGTCTATTTCATTGGCCAGTTCAAAGGAATATGTCATATTCTCCAAGCACAGAGATAATAAGACTAAGGTGGTAGGTCAAATGACCATGTGGTTAGTTGTTTTCACTGGAGTTGGTGGCTTTGACTACATTCGTAACCTGAGGTAATCAAATGAGTAATTTATTTACAGCAATCAGAATCCAACTCATTTATAAAAAAGAAAAGGCTACATTTAATTCCAGCTGGTATTGTGAATGTAGTCACATTGTTCTTCATGAAAAGCAATACCCTAGCTCGCTCACAGAGATAATATTGCAGACTGTAAGTGACTTTGTCACAATCACACAGCTTCTGAACATCTTGCTTCCACAATAGCACTTCTTTGCCCACTAAGGAGTGCAATGTTTCCTAAACACCTGTTTCCTGTCATCTTGTATAAATTCCTTTTATTTTCCATACATTGCAAAGGGTTCCCTCCTATTGCTCCACTCTCCATAGGGGTGGAGGCATCACTGGGACATGTTATACTGTGGAAATTACTTCTAAAAAACACACTGACAATTACTATTATCAACACAATTGATCACTAAGCTCTTAAGTCTGGTAGAAAAGGGTCAAGGCGTTGTTAAACAGATCCAGATTCTCCCAGGCTATCAGACGGATGATATTTTGGTGAAATGTTTCATGATAGAGGAAATTTTGAGTCTTTTTTAAGCATCAGTTAGATAAACAGCGTTAGTACTTGTCAGCTAACATATTCATTTATTCCCTTTAGTTGCACCATTTTGTGCCTCAGCCTCCAACTGCTGAGTTTTGAGCATTGTGGGAAAGGTTTCATTGGCATCACTTATTGCCATTAAAACACTTCCCTTCTCAATGTTGATGGTCCAAGTATGTGGTATCCTGTGGAGCAAGAGGATGAGGACATGGAAGCAGCGAGGCTGAACAGTTTGCACTTCCTCGCAGTGACACTAGACATCAATCTTCCCTAAAGACAGCAGAGAACATATGAACATAGGAACTCTTTGAAAAGAACAAATGAGGCATTATCCAACCAAAAAAAAAAAAAAAAATGTGCAACCCAACTATTTTCCTAGTAAGTTTCTCAAGGGTAAAAATGCACTGAAATTACTTAGTTTATCATGTTGGTTGTTTAAAGAAACAAAGAAAACACAATTTCTACCTTATAAGGTAGATATATTTATGAGGTTTACATTACGGTATGGCTGTTTGAGAATCATTTAATTGCATCTCAAAGTATGTGTGTATTTCATGTTTTACATGTGCATATCAGCTGGCCTTACAAAAGAAGGCTAATTTGGTCACAGTTAATCTGTTTCACATGGTCTGCAGCATCAAACGTGACATCATTATAGGAAATTATGTTATGCAACTCTGCAATACCAGAATTTTTTTTTTATTTTATTTTTTTTTTTTTGTCATTTGACAAGGTTTCAGACAAGTTGATCAAAAGACAGAATTACTAGGCAAAATATGTTAAAATCACTGTTTTGAGTTATACTCATTTATTGTGTTATCAATCAATAGATTTCTGGCTGCTCAAATTCACACTGCACTGCAAACATGGATTCATGAATGTTAGATTTGCTTAGAAATATTCAGTGTGAGCCATAGAGTGTGATAATATTCTGCTTCATGACCTTTTAACTGTAACCAACTTAATTGATGTTCAGTGCATGTACAACTTCAAAAATAACAGTTCCTGATACTAATGACATCATAAAACATTCCTAACAACTTGTTTTAGAAATTATATTTAAATCCAAAGTTATGCTTTTAGAGAGAATATTTTCTCAATGAAAAATATGGTTCTTTGTATTTGAAAGAGTAGGATTAAGTTTAGTTCAAAGTACAACCACACATATTTGGAACAGCAGAAGAGAGGGAAAGATGGGGTATGTGGAAGCCTTGATTGACTTCTTTTGGATTTTACAAGCAAGTGGGGGTTACACTGCAATAGAACCACATGGATAGCCCTATGTGTTTGGACCATTTCTTTGTTTTTCATTTGGCGATTTAAAAATATTTAGGGAGTTTTGTATAGCCATATTGTGTGTGTGTGTGTGTGTGTGTGTGTGTGTGTGTGTGTGTGTGTTTTAATGTAGATGCTTCTGAAAAAAATAATAAAGTGATGTTTTATAGTTATATGCTCCAAAAATCAAAAGTGTATATAATAAACTTTTATTACATATATATATCTCCAAATAGATTAATTTTATAGTGGGGTGAGCTTACTAATGAATAAGTGAAATAGCTCTAGTCACAACATCCTGCAAATGGTTAAGAAATCTAAAAAACAGTGTCCAAATGATTGGGCTCCAAGTTTGATATTTGAACTTCAGGACCAGCAACTCAGAGGAGCAGTGATATATAATAATATTTAAGATACTCTGATGAATTACAGGAAGAATATTCTGTAGTATGAAAGCTATCACATTATTTTAGAATTTGATGTGTCAAACATACTTTTTCAGTTTATTCATGCACTGTTCCTTATGGATTTCTCTAAAATGTCAAATCATTGAAAAAAGAATATCTCACATTTTATTATTGACCTACATGGATAATGTTTTTCCACGTTACCTTTGTGATTCCATATTTCTCTTCATACTTTCATGATTTTTCCTTTAGTAATAAAAGTAATTTTTAGGCCTTTTGCTGCAGTATATTAAAAGACAATATCACAAGCTAATGTGAAGTCATTTAAAAAAAAATTCATTCATTCAGAAATACGGAGTTTTGTCCTGATTATGTGCTAAACACTGTATCAATATTTAAAGAGTTAAGATAAATACAAAAAAGCACTGCAATTTAGTTCCACTTTGAGGTCTTCCCTGACTGTTATCTCCCTGGCCTGGTGGCCAAGATGATGGTTATGCCAGTAAGATACCAACAGAAAGCAAGACAATCAGATTAAGAGCATAATATGTATAGAATTCTCAGAAGGAATTCAGACCCAGAAGTCAATAGAGACCTGTAGACTGAAGTATTTGGGAGTCATCAACTTTTGGATAATTGATTTTTGAAGTCATACAAATTGGTAGCACACCATGAAAACCAATGAGAGTCAAAAATGCAGAAAAACAAGAGTTGGTTTCTTTAAGGTCGGTGAGAACAAGGGAAGAAGTCAGGGAAATGCACTTGGCCTGAATAAAGAAAGAAAACTGGGAGCAAGAGATATTACTAAAGCCAAAAGACAAATTGTCAAGACAGAAGCAGGAGTCAAATGTTTCAGAAAGTTTAAATAGGATGACATCTAAAAAGAAGATTTTAATTTTGGCAAGAAAGAGGCCAATAATGATTTTGGAAAGAATTAAGTGATATTAAGAAGGAGCTTAAGAATGATGGGAGGTAAGGAAGTAAAATTCTACTCTTGTAAGATGTTTGAGATAAAAACAAATTAAGGAAAGGGCAGGTCAAAGGATCATGTTTTACAAAGTGAAGTGTTTGGATATGACTGACATTAGGGAGAAGGAATCAGTGCAAAGGAAAAGGAAAAAAAAAAAAAAACCTTTGATTTTTATTAATGAAAATACATGTATTTAGCAAATAAAATAGTATGACTTGGTTATTAATTATTCAAATGAACCAGTTTTATTTGATAAGCATTGGCTTAATCAATAAAAATTACATTAGTGTCTACTATGCAAAGACACAATAGTAGGTGCTGTAGAAAGTACAAAGATGGACAAGTTAATCTTTCATTAAGAAGCTTTAAAATAGGGAGGGTACAAAATAGCAGAATATTTGTGATGTTTAAGGCCTAGAAGTAATAAGGATCATATAATAACTGTGACTGGGGAGGACTAAATGTGATTTCCTGAAGAAAATGACATATGCAATGGTCCTTGAAAAATTTAAAAGAAAAATGAATAAAAAAACATTTTGACAGGTGGTACCATGACAGGATACCATGAAAGTGTTGAGAGTGTTCATGAAACCCAGAGAATGGAGCGTACATGAAAAAGAGAACGAGGAAGATACGTATTTTTTTCATGTAATATTCGTGAATCACAAGCTAATGTGAAGTCATATTCACAAATGGTTACTCTTCTGATTTTACTGTAATAATTTAAAAATGTAAAAAAAAAAAAAATCCTAGTTGCTTGCTGTATAAAACAGGCTGTTGGCTGAATTTGGCCCATGATGACCGTTTGCTGACCCCTGCGCTTGATTGTGAGCGATGTAAGAACAGCGTATCTTACACATAGATATCACGCAGCAAATATTTGCTAATTGTACTGAGGCAATGAGGTGTCAATCTACACAAGTGAGTATGGAATAGGAAAAAAAACCAGATGACACAGTGGATTGATGGAAGATGTCAGTGGCATATTTATGGGGGTTGGAAGGAGGAAAAGGGAGTGACCGAAGGTACAATGTCACATTACAAGATCAGAAAGAGAAAGAGTGGGGATGGAAGGAGAACTGACTCTGAGTGGTGAACACACGATGTGATATAGAGATGATGTATTATGGAATTGTACACTTGAAACCTATATAATTTTACTAACCAATGTCACCCCAATAAATTTAATAAAGATTAAATAACAGTTTATACAACTGAAAAAACAACAACAAAAAAGAAAGTATAGACAGAAAACAATGACTTCAGTAATAAATAACATTTGAGTTTGAAGGTTAGCTAGCAAGGGGTCATGGCAGGGGGATCTAGAATATGAGTGTATTTCTATTAGAATAATGGCAGATATGTTCCTTAATAACCACTTTTATCTCTTAATACCCAAAGGTCAAAGACTATTACATGAGACCTCTTCCTCCAGTAGTCATGAGACCTGGTAGTTGTTGGTATTCTCCCTTTAAAACCAGACATACATTCAGATTTAAGAAGTACTTTGAAGGGAACAGAGGAAAGGACCAAGTAACAAATAACTTATATTCAGTTCTAAGATGTGTCACCAAGTGGTAATAACAGAGTGCAGAACATACAGTTCCCAAATGCACAAAAGAAAATCTATCAGGTGCATATTGCCTCTTCAAAGACCGGTTACAATACTAATATATGTCAGAATGACACCATTTAGAAAGGATAGACTGATTCATTCCAACGGGAACATTCAGTTCTGATTCAGTCTGGCACCTTCAGTGGACGCTGTTGTATTTCTTGCAAATTCAGTAATATAGAAAGTTTCTAACGTGAAAAACAGACTCATTTGCTGTGAAACAGTAAAAATGGTTTCAAAGCCCAAAGGCAAATGGTAAGATCAATAGAAAGCCCTTATTATTGTCAAAGAGATCCCGGGAGGTTTTTGTTGTTGTTGACAGGGGTAATCTACATCCACGGGGTTTATTAGAGAGAAAATGAGAACAGATTGCGGCCACTTTCTAACTAATGGTTTTAGTGCCGTTTTTCCTATTTTCCTTTTTCCTGACAATCCCTGGTTGTTTTGCTTTCCTGCTCACTTCCACTGTTGCTCTCCTTTCAAACTTTGGAGGTTATTTGTTCTTGGATTCTGTGACTGGTGGAGACAAATTATATAAATCATTGTGCCAAACATAACACAGCAGAAGGTCATTGTATCTCACCACAGGCGGGCGTGCTGTACAGAAGGGGTGTCGTAGGAGTGCTCGCCAATTCTAGCCAACTCTATTGACAGAAAGGCAGTGCTCCCATGATTCTCGTCCCCTGATTGTGCTAGTTAGGTCATTGTGAATGCCAAATATATGTCATTAAATACTCGGGAAAATTTCTTGCTTTTAATCTATGTGAAGCATGTGGGTTCCTCAGAATCTGACTCTATTGTTAAGATGCTCATGACAAAATCACTAACTGCACCAAAACCAAAGTCATGGTGTAAATGTTGCTGCTGACAACAAGGTTCCAACTGCCCTAGAACTTGGTTTCATTAAATGGATATGTGATCTTCATGAGACATCAAAATTGTCAAATTTGTAATTACTTTAAAATGTAATACTGACAACTTTTATTTCAGAGGATTTTTATTTCATTCTGCTAACTTTTGCAGAGAGGGATAGTTTTCCTACAGACACATGACTGATTTTCCCCACAGGCGAGAGAGACGGTTAATCTTCCTTAACCAAAAGTATCTTAGCCTATTATATTTCTGGAAATTTCAGTAATCGTACCGCTTAAGAATACGTTAATTCAATAACATGTTTTCTATTGAGTGAGAAAGAGCTATTTGCATGCATCATCAGGGATATGAATGAGGATTCTCTACCCAGGTCATGGCCTAGGGCACAGGAAGTATAAGTTTGAAGTGCGTGAATAGAAATCTAGGTGATTATTTGGTGTTGGCCAGTATCAACATATGAAATGACTAGGAGCAGAGGGATCCAAACAGAAAATTGTGGAGCTTAGAGAAGTAAGAGTGCACATTGAAATCAAATTCTTATTCATAGTATTATTTTCAGGTAACCTTGCATGTAGCTTTGTAATAGAGTGGACAGTAAAGTAAAAAATTATCCCTTTATTCTTAAGCGAGTAGGCAACCAGTTTTTCTCATAGGTCGCAAGTGTTACAGAGAACACAAGAGTTGACAACATACAATAAAGCTCAGTCTGCTTTGAATGATAGCTTCAAGGTAGCACACTCTCTGCTTTCATACATACACATACTATTTCTATTCTGTCTATAGGACAAGCCATTAGTAACGTACTACACATCTGTATATCTAAATGTGGGATGTAATACGAAACAGTGTGTATTTTTCTGTCATATTAAATATACACAAACCCACATACCCACAGGTGTACAATACACGTGTGTGTGTGCATGTGTATAAAAATTACATTGGAAATGTATCCCACTTTCATTTTATCTTCATAGATTTACTTTTATTCTTCCCCCTTTTTAACTCTGAGAACGTATATATGAGTAATGTCATCATATTAAATGAGCAGTATTTAGACATCTTAGTTGTAAACTGTTTCTTAGAAATTAATTCCGTTTTCTCAAAGAAATTCATCCTTGTGACCTTAGGTTCTCATGTCTGCCTGTACGAAGACATATCTAGCTCATCATAAAACTGAAGAACTGTTCTTTAACATGTCCGATGGTATTTTAGGAGGGAACTGCTTTTAGCCTCTCAATTTGGCAAGCCAAAGAGCACCTTCTGTTTGCACTGGGATGAGAACGCGACCCCCACCCCCCACCCCCCACCCCCACCCCCACCCCCACCTTCTGTTCCACCTGCCTGATGTGCGATAAGGAAAGTACACATTTAATTCAAAGATATGGCTTGTTTGGTGTTCAGTGCTTTCGGACAAGGGCTCTAACCTGAAGGGGTAAGAACAAGAGAGTGAAGTGTAGAGAGAATTTGGAAGTGAGAGATGGTTGGGGGCTCATCCCAGTTCCTAGCATGAGCTTTTCCCTTTTTTCTTTAGTTCTGTCACTCCTCGTGGCCTGTCTGTCTGCATCCATTTCTATTCCTAATACCTCTTGCTGATCATAGGGACCTTTATTCCTAGCATTTTAATCTAACCCCCTGTGTAAGGGAACAGAACAAATTTCCTAGCTTCTCTTCTCTCTGTCAAACAAAGCCCACAGTTCCACTGCATGCGATATTGTGAAATCTCATTTCTAGAACTTTTTGAGAAAAGTCAATATAGAAAGACAGGTAGGGAAGTGGTCACTTAGTCTCTCAGACAGGTTGAAGCTAATGTCTTCTTACATTCCATGGAAACCTTGGTTAAAATAATCTTTAAAAAGTTTTTATAGAACAATGATTACAAAGTAGTGTAAGACATGTACAATTACACAGAATTATTTTTATTTTAGGCCGTGTAAAACTTCCCTGTATCAATCAGTTCTTGTACACATTTCTTTTGCTTCTATTTGGTTATAGGTTCTTTGAGGGATTTTTTTTTTTCTATTTTGTGCTTTTATTTATCAGAATACCTACACAAAGATTTATACATAGTAGGGACTTGATAAATTAGTGCTAAATAACTTTTTAGTTTTAATAATATACAATGTAAATGAAATTTTATTAAATATAATCTTATACTTTCTGAAATGGGATTTAAAATAGAATATAACTGACATAATATGGACATACCAAATTCTGAAATTTTAAAATCACATTTTTCATTTTTAATGCAAGTGAATGTAGTAGGTAGTAATAATATTCTTATAAATATGTTTTAAATTTTATCATTTTGGTCAAAAAGCTATACCTTCTTCTGTTTAAATTTTGAAAGAATATAAATATATACATGAAGATTTGTCATTTTAAAATTCTCCATGCTAAAATTTAAAAGCTTCCCTTGAAGCTTTTTCCATAGAAAAAGAACAATATATTAAAGTTGTGATTCCTAGAAAGATTAGCGTGACAATTTAGGATTTTTGACAATTTTAGAGCCATCATTTTTTATCTCCTCTAGAGAGATGATTTAATATCTACATGTTGTCAAACATCCAAATAAATAGTGAAAAATGTTAATCAATCCTTCGTATGGTTGGTTTCTATGATGCTGAGCATCTGCAAACACATATTTGCAAAATGTGTTTAACACAAATATGGATGTCCAGCCAACTAATCAGTTTTATTCTTACTGATCTGATATTTCAAAGAATATCTTTCTCTACTCATTGCCTGAATTAACACTGTCATCAATTTCATCGTCACACTTTGATTTTTTACTATAAGAAGTGAGTGAAGTTGTGATGACAAAATTAATGAAATTGCTAATTCATTCAGTGAGTAGAGAATAGGAAAATCCGTGAGGGTATATTCTTTTAATTCACTAGCTATTACATTTTCCAGTTATACTTTAGTTTGATACCTTGAGTCTGTTATTAATTTGTTGTTTTCTTAGCTCAATTAATTTGTTGAAATAATTTATCAATCATACTTATCTGTTGGAACAAATTTTTAAAAGATTCACTTATATCTGGTATCCTCAAATTCAAAGTGACAATTTTTTTCACTCAAAAATAGAGAAGTCCTGTGTTTTATAGTGTTAAATTTCTTGCAAAAGGCAATAGGCAGTTGTTCCAATTCAAGAGGTTTAGCACCATCATTTAATAGGGTGTGTTGAGCTCCTTTATGTCTTTCACTTATTAGAAATTACCAAATATGTGCCATCTGAGAATACTTGAACCCATTCACCTCCATTTCTGAGAGAAAATGTCCAGTTATAAAATAAGTCATGGGGATGTAATGTACAGCATAGGGAATATAGTCAGTAATGTAATAACTTTGTATGCTGACAGAAGGTAGCTAAACTTATTGTGGATATTGTTTCATAATGTACATAAATATAGATCATTATGTACACCTGAAACGATAGGATATTGTATGTCAATTATATGTCAATAAAAAATCCAAGCAGGGAATAAATCACTGCTGAGAGAGAGCATAGAAAGCTTTCTCTTCTTGAATGAAACTCTTCTTCCCTTTCCTCTTTTAATTTCACTTTTATTATTTATAAAATTAAAAATTTGAACAATAACTTCACAAAACTCTTTACAGTTCTAATGTTCCACAGTCACCATGCAATATGCTACAAGTGTCATAAAATATTTATAACATGCTTTTCTTGGTGACAAACATCATTAACCTTTTCTAAATATGCCTGTAACATATTTTTCCTTCAAAGCTTGAGGGTTTTCCAAACTATGAGTGAAGGCAGCATATCCTGGCCTATCCACTATTGAAGATTAAATAGCTATAATATTGCTGTAAAAATTCCTTGTAGACCTGTACTTATGTCTCAGATTAACCTAACGGGTATTTTTCTCCATTTCATAGGTGAAAAGATACGAGACAAGAGACTTGTATTTAGATATATTTTAGATGTATAATACACATACACTCTCTTAGTTTCTAGACAGTTACAAATTTCTCATCATTCTGAAACATTCTTGCAAAAGAACCCCCCTTCATTGTTTATACACTAAGAATATTTTTTCCACTAACTCTCAAGTACATAAATTAAATTACATCAAAACTAAAACTTTTGTTCTTCATAAGATACTGTATAACAAGCCAAGCCACAGACTAGAAGAAAATGTTTGCAAATCACATCTTTAACAAAGGACTTGTATGCAGAAAATGTTTGCAAATGACATATCAAAAGGATTTATACGCAAAACTCAATAATGAAAAAAATTAAAATGTGAGCACAGATCTTGAATAGACATTTCAAGGAAGACATACAGATGACACATAAGCACATGGAGAGATAATCTTGTCATAACTCATTATGGCAATGAGAATTAAAATTTCAATGTGATACCATTACACATCTATTAGAATTCTATCAAATAAATAAATATCAATACAAATAATAATGTCAAGTGCTGCCAAAGATATGGAGCAAATTTAACTCTCATACATTGCCGGTGGTAATGCAAAAAGGTATGGCCACTTTGGAAAGCAGTTTGTAACAAGCTAAATGTTAACATACCATGCAGCTCAGTAATCTCACTCCTAGGTATTGTACCCGAGTGAAATAAAAACTTATGTTCACCGAAAAATTGCATTAGAACATTTATAGATATTTTATTTGTAATTACCCAAAACTGGAACAACTGAAATGTTCTTGAACTGCGGAATGGATAAGAACCAAACCAAACCTGTGGTACATCCATAGAAATGGAATCTGACTCAGCCAAAAAAGAGCAAGCTACTGATAAACAGCAAAATGGAGGCATCTGTAATGCATTATGCTAAGTGGAAAAAAAACACCAAAACTCAAAAGGCTAAATACTGTGTAATTCATTTATATGGCATTCTCAAAAAGGCAAAACTAGAGGAAAGAAGCCAGATCTGTGGATGCTAGGGACTGAGAATGAGGTTGAGACGGATTGATAACTGTATTAATTGTCTACTGTTTTGTAACATGTTAGTGGCTTCTCTCAGAGGATCTAAGGCTCAGAAATCTGGGCACAGTTTACACGCATGCTTCTGGCCCAAGGTCTTTCATGAGGTGATACATAAGCAGTTAAGTGGTCTACTGACTGCAGTGTTATCTGAAGGATCAACGGAGGGAGAATCTGCTTCCAAACTCACTTATGTGGTTGTTGACAGGATTCAGTTCCTTGTGGAATTTGTTCTAAGGCGTTTAGTTCCTTGCTAGCTGGTTAGCTTGAGGCACTCCCTGCCATATGTGCTTCTCCAAAGCACAGCTCACAACATGGCAGCTGACTTTTCTCAGAGCTTCTGAGAGTATGAAAGAAGAGAGCACCCAAGACAAGCCGCTATCTTTTGATAATGTACTATCCCAAGTGACATCCCATCGACTTTCCAAAATTATATTCACTAGAAGGGAGTTATTAAATCCAGCTCACACTCAGGAGGAGGTATTATATAAGGGGATAAACACTAACCAACAGGAATTATTGGGAACCATCTTAGAGGCTGCCTCCCCTAGGCATCCTTCTGGATCCCACTGATTTTTGTTTTCCCCACATTCAAAACATACTCACCTCTTCCAAGGTCCCAAGAGTTTCATCCCATTACATTATCAGTTTAAAATCCAGAATCTAATTATCTGAATCAAGGAGCCATGTTAGAGTCAGCTTGCAGGCAACACAAAGTGGAACAGGGAACTTTTTGGGGTGATGAAAACTCTTTTGTATCTTGATTATGAAAGTGATTACAGAGCTACATTTGTTTGGTAAACACTCATAGAACTGGATACTAAAAGGTATGTGTTTCACTGTATGTAAGTTAAAACATATTTTAAAAAATAGATAAAAATTAAACTCAAGAATATAAAACACATACAAAAACACATAATACATTAAATTTTGGCCCCCAAATTGAATGCTTGGGCAAAGTATTAATAAAATATATTTATACAAATCTACATTTTGGTACCAGCAGTGTCACTGCTTCTAATTATATCACTGAAAAGCCATAACAACATACCGTATGCTTGTATAATCAATAATTTGCTTATAGGAAAAGAAAATTATTATTGACTACAAATTATAAATATATAATTTCATAGAAAGAAATTTATTGTCGTATTATCTTTTCACTTTAATATTTTTTTTTATCCCTTAGAACAGATAATTCATCAATTCAAATATTAGAGAAGATGGACATATTTATAAATTCACTATTAACTTTTGCTTATTTTATTTACAAAAGAACTATTGGAATAATTTTCCATAAATTACATTGTATAACCACTTTTGAAAATAATTTACTTCAAGTAAGCTGAATATAGACTGTGGAAAAAAAAATTCCTGTATTCTGTTTTTCCCAATTCTAAAAACAGAGGTAAGGCAGTAAGATCCAGTTACTGTACCCTGTTTACACAGCTGTACTTCATTGAATGAAGGCTTGTGTTACACACAGTTTGTGCTAGGAAGTAAATGCTTTTAAAACAGCTAAAGAGACAGGTCTTTGACCCCCACCTTTGTGGATTTTTTCGTTCCATCACTTAGCTTCTGTGGAGGTTATAAGGAAGTCGTTTCAATATATATTATTACCCTCTAATTTAACCTCATCTGATTAGCTTATCCCCGTGTGAATTTATAACATGGATGTTATGATCAATTTTTTAAAACAAATTCTGAAAGGTTCAACAAAATGGACAGTGTTTTTATTTGTAATGAAGTTTGTAAGTAATAGATTCTGAAATGTTCAATAATGGGTGTGTTCTAAAGAGAAAATGGTGTTTAGATTATTTCAGGGGCTCAATCTATAAGAAGTTTTAAAAGACAGGAAATTCATCAAATTTATTACCTCTTAATAAACTTGCCCACAGTGTCTGAAGATATTAAGTGCCACAGGATTCCTTGTATATCTCTTATTTGTAGCTATATACGATAGTCAATACTCCAGAAATTAAGGTTCTAGGTTATTTCAAGGTTTATGACTTGGGAAGTTAGAGGTCATTGGGGTGAAGCTGTTCTCAATTGTATAAGAACAATTTACCTAATTGCTTGGGTAGAAATACAGGGCCATTACTAGATATGAGTAAAATGTCAAGGAATCGAGATAAAAGTTACATATAAACTGATGGCTTATGAAAATACTTGCCACACTTGACAACACATGACTTGAAGAGAAATGACTAGTGCTAGGGCTATCTGTTCATAATCCTTTTCATAATCTCTCATTCTCATAGAATTAAGTCCTTCTTATATCTCCAAGATATCATTTGTTTACCAAAATTGTTTTGCAAATTTTGTTTACTAACTCACTACACAAATAGTCCAGAGAGCTTTTATTTCCTAAATGAATGACCAAGAAGTCCACCTAGATTGGAAATACACACACACACACACACACACACACACACACATATACACATATGTATACATATATACACATATATTATATATAATACATAGTATATATAATATATATACTATATATATATTATAAAATCTCCATGATTTTCATTTTCCTGAGAACCTGTAACAAATTATTCTGCCATGTGCCATGTATTTTAACTATTACTATATGGCAACTACAAGGACCAATAACCACAAGTTTTCACTCAGGCTCACTGTCCAGTGCCCATGAATCCAAGCCTAAAAAATTTGATTTCTCATGTACACTGACAGAGATACAATGATCATATCACAGAGTTAATTCTATCTCTTCTATTTGTAGCAAAGGACTAAACATAAGTTAGTTTAGCTAAGAACATGATTTTTAAATTGAATATAATATAATGTGGCATTTTGATCTGTAATTCTGGTAGGAAATAAAAAATATGGACAGTATGAAAATCAGGGGCAGAATGAAAAATAAGGGCTTGTTTTCTCCTATGCCATCTACTTAGCGGAGCATTATAGTAGCATGGTTGTAGAAAAAACAAGCCACTATCCTCTTTGGGTGTATAAGAATCCCAAAACATTATGAAGGCAATTTGTATAGTGCTTGATGAAAATAAACAGCTTATATTTCCTTTTTTTACTATGAGAACAAATAACAGGTGTAGGAGACAATTTTAGAAATGGTATGGCATTTTGGTAAGGCATGGAAAGAATAGTATGTAACTATTTCTGTAATATTTCTGTAAATACAAATGAAATCTTAATGCTTAGGACCAAGGATTATTCTACTTTGCCTCTTCTTTTGACCGATTTTGAGACTTATTAAAAAGCCAACAGTCATGAGAGTTGTCACCCCAATAAACTTTAATTAAAATAAATAAATAAATAAATAAATAAATAAATAAATAAATAAATAAATAAAATTGGGGGGATAAAGCCAACAGGAAAAAAAAAAAAACATTATGTAATGTTTTATTCCAAAATGTATACACTAATTTTCCCATCAGAATATTCTTCTTTAATTAGAAATATGTTATCACATACTGAAAAATCATCACTACACACTGACTGTATTGTTACAACATTACCAGTTAGTTTTTATGATCTGTTATATTGTAATATGTTAGCGAAATGTAAATTTTGGAAGTCATTTCAGTTTGCTGGAGGCGTTTAATTATATCATATACTATATATGTGTATATATATTTATCTATATCTATATCTATATATATGGGCTATGTTTCAATTTTTTATTTGTTTGTAATTTATGCCTTGTCTGCTTCCAGAAAGTGATTTCAGGCAGCTTATTTTAATTATAATTATATTGGCTAACTTTTTGCAGCGATGTTCCAGATTTTCTTCCTCACTCAACATAACAGCATACATAACTGAAAATGGAAGTTGCTTTGTTCTCATGGCTCATTTCAAATTCTATGTTTTGCAGAGGTTAATATTATGTGGGCTGGACACCAAACACACCACAGTTCTGAAGACTATAACTTATCCACAGCACTCAGACAATCTGTCCTCCAAATATATACTTCCTGGGTAAGTTGTATGAAATTGAATAAATGTGATGATATAATTCATTTTTAAAAAGTCTCAGCTGTTTTTATTTTCTACAAGTAAACTAATAGAAGGTGTTTTGCTAAAATGTTTCTTTCTCCCCTGTAAGGGTGGACATACATGAAGCAAGGGGTGCTTTCCAATCGGAGTCTTTTTTTAACTCCCCAAACTCACCCTGAGGTATATAGCAAAGTGACAAAAAGGGCTGTCTATTTTTTATGGGCTATCCATTGAGAGGTGTGATGTATAGACAGTGTATCTCAACTCAAATACATGCCAAAACAGATTTTATTAGAAACTTTTCAAAGCAGTTTTTAAGAAAATTCAGTTCCCATTTCTGCAGGACCAAGAAAAATCTACTTAAAGCCTTCATTTTTTTGTCCACATATTAGAACAGTTAGTGTGATACTCAACAAAATGTTTAGTTCTTCAATATTTTCATAGAAGGAAATAACAAGTCTGATGAATACCAGAATCAGCCTCTAGTTCTGTTTCTTCCGATTCACCCTGCAAAGTTCTTCCACTTGGTAACAGCTCTCACCCTGGATTACCCCTCTTTATTTCTTGCTAAAATGTATGTTGAGCTAGAAAGTCAGAGTTATTGATGTGTAAGTGCATCCATCAATAAGCTAGTTACTAAGTATAAATTATAATGATCTGACATTTGTATGGCTCTTTATAGTTTACAAGTTTCTCCTCTTAGGTACCATGTATTGAGTACTTTCCTTGTGCCAGAAAATCTTCTAAGATCTTCATGGCAACTTTACGATATGGGTGCCACTGTAACTCTCATTATTAAATGATGGGACTGAGTCCGTAATTAAGTCATAAAACTCATGAAGGGAGGGATGGAATGTGAACTCATTCAACCTGGCTGGTGGATCCCAGATCTTAACCTGTATACTACATCGTCTTCTACGTGCCTGTGTATCGTTTTGCACTTCTGTTCTCTTATTTGATCCTCACGAATAAGCCCATGCCATGCCAGATCAAGTGTTACTAATATCAGGGAATTGAAGATCAGTGAGGTTAATTACGCAGATAATAAGTGCTAAAACGTTATGTTTGAAACCAGATGCCTAATAGCCAAAAAAAATTATACTGACTAGCATGTGTTCTAACCCAAACAGCAAAATAGGAAAAACAAAACTATATGCCAGGATAGTACTAATGCATTTGCTGAAATGGGTATTAAAAGAAATCCACCCCTGCTCCTGACACCATACACTTGTGTTACAGCTTGTATTAATTTCCTAGAGCTGCCATAACAAAGTACCACAAACTGGGTGGCTTAGAACAACAGAAATGTACTGAAGGCCAGAAATCTGAAATGGCCATGGTCCCTCTGGAGTCGCTAGAGAAAGAGCTGTTCTAGGCCTCTCTCCTAGGTTCTGATTAGATCCTTGGCTTTGGGAAGTATAACTTCAGTATTTACATGGTAGTCTCCCTGTGTCTGGGTCCAAGTTTCTTTTTCTTTTTTTATAAGGACAAAAGTCATACTGTATTAGGAGTTCACCCTACTCCATTCTGACCGCATCTTAACTAATTAAATCTGCAATGATCCTATTTCCAAGTAAGGTCACACTCTGAGGTATTAAGGGACAGGATTTTGAGGTATTAAGGGATAAGATTCCAACACATGTGTTTTGGGAGCACGCAATTTAATCCATAACATAGCTCTAAGCAATAGAGATGGAAAAGAAAGGATATAGGAACACACACACACACACACACACACACACACACACACATAAATATTTTTTCCATCTCCTATAGCTTGTGCTGAAAGTCTGGATTATTAATGTGGAAGAAAATATGACTTATTTCACTGCTGCATAGTTCCAGACTGGTCTAGAGCTCCAGTGAACAGCGGTTAGAATAGGGCCTGTGATGGAGAGAAGGGATACTGTCCACTCTTCTTAAGAAATAGCTGCATTAATACAAACTTTTATTATCCTATACAAAATAGGGTGAATATCGGCTCTATTAAAACAATAACCTCAAAAATCATTTTTCACTCCTGATTTATATATTTCTCTTTGCGTAAAGATAACTCACACCTCTGGTGGGTGATTTTGGGGAGGGTATAGCTGTATTTGAAGTTGCTCCAAGAAAATCAGTACAGTTAGTATATTAATCATCTGAGGAATTATCAAAGGAAATTATCAGAACATCATCGATTTCAGAACTAGACGAAATCTGGGAGATGATATATTTAAAACATAGACTTTAAATGCTACAGAATGAATGTCAGTGGAAGCCCCTACATCATGCAGTGGGTTGGAACTGAATCCAGACATCTCAGTCCCCAATTATGATCATCTCTGTCCTGGTTTTACTTGTGTCTTTGCCCCTGTTAAGTCAATGCGTCCAAAGTTACAGATTCATGAAAATCTAGTAAGTGAAATGTAGGTTCACACCCATGTATTGCAGGGATAAATTCCCTTTGCAACCTCAATCATGTCACCAAGGACATAGAAAAATATGGTGAATAAAGAAATGAGCATTGGAAATGCATCATAAGCTGCTAATTTTCTTTTTTTTTTGGCGGGGGGAGGATGTTGTGGGGCTGGAGAGGCCATGCAGTGCGGGAAATGAAAGGTAGGGATTGCAGATCAGCCTGGATTCTTTTCTAGAGTTTGTAGGTCTGTTTGAAGATAGCAGGGGTGGTTTCAGGGTCTGCAATAGTTAATACGCTGTGATAGGTCTTTCTGGATATTAAAATCAAAGAGCAGTCCTCAGGTCTCTGTTTTCTATGACTCTTTTGTAAGATTATTTTCATTGACACTGCTGCATAGGGTATATAATTTGGTAGTTGCTAAGGTAACAATGTATTTTAGAACAAATAAAAAATGGGTCATGTCTTTGAATTGATTTGTGAAAGGAAAAGCAAAATTAGCTCAGAGTGCTTTTCTTGATATTACTATGCAAATTAGGGTGGCTGACCTGTCATTTAGACTAGTTAAACATGAGAATTCAACTTTCAAGAATTTCTAACCGTGCATTTTGCATTTTTTAACTTTGTTTTAAACTTAGATTTAATATTACTCATCCAAAAGAGCTGAAATTTATGAAGTGGCATTTAAAGTGAGGCTTATTTATTGTATACTGAAATATGTCATTTTGAATGCTACTTCAATTTTTTATTACACATCTTAATTAATATAGTTCCTTAAACATGATCGTCTCTCTACTTTGTAAATAATAAAATGTGTCTAGACCTATGGATATTATGTGATATATAACAGTGTAGGGATTAACATTTTGTTTTCTGCCAACTTTATAATAAAATACCTGAGTGCTGCAGTTTTATATTGAAAACATAGCTACAGAAGTGCTTGAAAAATAAAAGAATGGGCTATGTCAGAGGAATACAGGAGCCAACTTGAGAGAGCTCCCAATGGCCAAAATCTGGAACAATTTGAAAAACAAAATGCATAACATACTGTGGAGTTATAAATGAAAGTATAAAATGAATGTCTTTGATATCAGTCCATAGTAACATAGATAAATTACTGAATAAATAAATAAGTGGGGACACATATGTGGGAGACAAATTCCCTTAAAGAATTACAAATAATAAATGTAGATGCTGTGCCCCGCTAAGGATGGCGCTTAATGCCTCCCTAACCCCTGCCCTTTGAGCAGCCCGTGCTTAGTAAGTCCTTTACTAAGAGCATGGAAAAGGGAGAATGGAGGGTGGGATTGGGGTGGTAAGGTAACTTCAGAGTGGAGAAACTTGACAAACGCAAATCTCAGATCAAAGTTAATATCCTTGACGATGTCTTGTTTGTAGCATTTACCCTTTGATCAGACGTGATAAGAAGGTACTTCTACCCCTGTGGTCTTTGTCACCAAAATCTAACCCAGTCTAACCTTGAGAAAAGATGTGTCCAACCCAAATTGCGGGATGTTCTACAAAATACCTAACCAGTACTCCTCGAAAATATAAGGGTCATGAAACACAAGGATCGTCTGAGAAACTGTCAGAGATCAGAGGTAGCTATAAGATACAAAGACTCAATGTAATGAGATCCCAAAACAGAAAAAAAAAACAAAAAAACACAACAACAACAACTAGTGAAATATAAATAAGGTGTGTGGAGTTTAGTGGCATTTAGTTAATAGCAATGTAACCAATTTTGGCAATGCAACATGTAATACGTTAGCAGGAGAGGAGCCGGGTGGAGGGTATGTGGCAAATCTCTGCACAATTTTTGCATCTTTTCTTTAAATACTAAACCGTCATAAAATATATGGTTTATTTAAAAACACGATTACATCTGCAAACCTATATTTTCATACTTGGAGCCGCTGTACATGATGTAACAGCTTTAGAAAAAATAAACTTAGAATTCACCCATTAACAACAGACGTTGATTCCTGGGACCCTTAGAGTATCATAAAGGAGAATGATTCAGCCAATGCTATTTTAAATTAGCTGTTGTCCTAAAGTAATTTTTTATTTTTCCATTCTTAATCCTTCAATCCATCACCCTTGATGACCTTTCTAGAATGCCAGCTCTGAATAAGCTAAGTTCCTCTGTAACTTTGAGAAAGAAATCTCATAGAAGCCTTATTATATGCAGAGCTAGTCAAAACCTGGCCCCACCTCTCTCCAATCTCAATCTCATCTTCCACACTCTCCATTGTCACCCCATCTCCAATGTAACAATTAATTTTCAGTTCTTTAAATTTACTATATCACAACTTCTTAATACTTCATTGTACACGCTGTTATCTCTGTCCGGAAAATTATTTCCCCCTTTACTTGATTGTCGTATCCTTCAAATTTAAATCCATTCCTCTCTTCTAGATGCCTTCTGAACTTTTCTCAGGTGGTTGTTTTTGTTTGTTTGTTCGTTCCACAAAACGCTTGCATATCTCTAGTATAGTGCTTACTACTTTGCTGTTGCCTTTCCTGCCAGCGTGTAAAGTTTACATGAGTCTGTTTTTCACTGCTATATACTTAGTATATATAAAGCGTCTGATATAGTCAATGTTCAATAAATGTACATTACAGAGTAAATAAAATAAAAAAGTTTTATAGTTTTCAAAATAAATTTTCAAAAGAAATATTTGCTAGGTTAACTAGGGTAAGGCCAACATGAAACTGATAATGGCACCATGTGTAAAATAATTTAAATCTGTCATTCATTTAAATATTTTTGATTTAATAGATCCCCTCAAAATTAGAACATATGTGAGTTATTTACTTTTAGGAATGCATATATTTTTAACATGTTTGTCATATATGAAGCTATTGAGGGGGAAATAGTAACCTTCAATAAGCTAAATATTTCTCCTAAAAGCATAGGAAATTAATGATACATACATTTAGTTGAAATAGCTGGATTAAGTAATTTTTTTTTTTTCAGCTCTGCGGTGTCTCTCAATCATTAAAATCATTTTGTTTTCTAGATTGGAATTTTAATGAACATAGTAAAGTATGTTTATGGTATATTAGCAATCTAAAAATAAGTAAATTGTAATCACTATCAGAGGAAAGAAATACAGTTATATCATCAACGAATGGAAACTTTTATTAAAACCTGTATTATTATAAATTAGAGAATATGTAAATATATGATGATCTTATTTTTGAGCATGATTATTTTATAATATATTAATTAGATTTAGAAACATTTGAGAGCAATTCACTAGGAATAATGAAGTCTTGGTCTCAGCCTGAGTTATTAACTGCCTTTGCCTCTCTGAACCAATCGGTGTTTCAATCCCAGTGATTTTGTACATTAAATGGGGCAATTAATGTTTGCTCTGCCTTTACATATTGTTATTTTGAAGATTGCCTTAAATAATGAGTGTGGAAATTCTTTGAACTATATCAATAAATCAAGTGTGATTCACATATGTAATATTGTTTTTATACATATAAGACTGTAGCGGAACCTTTAGTGAAATCTCAGATCATTTTATTACATCATACTCCCTGCCAAACTACAGAAGCAAAGACTATTTTTCAATATGTGGGAGTTAGAGTTATATAAAGACAAATGTGAACAAATAAAGACACAAGAAACTAACAACTTTGATGTAATGCAGCCAAATGCACTGGGAATAAAATTCTCATAACTCTTATGTCACAGAAGGAAAGCATGCCCTGAGCCCCCCTATGGAGTAGAGAAACAAAACTTCTCTGAGGACCTTGCCTCAGAACTCTAAGGCATCCCTTCACCACCTTCAACCACCATTCAAAGACAGCTTATAAGACACAATTCTTGCCCATATATTAAATAAATGAAGCCCTCCGCCGATTTATGTCTTGACCAGTTTCAGAGCCTTGATTCTAGATGCATCAGGAAGATGGAATTATTCTGTAAGCTTACCAAGTAGTTTTGAAATTTGGTAAAAGTAAAATAATTCTCTGATTTTCAATGTTTTTCTTTATATTAAAATCTGATTGTCATTTATAGCCCTAATAATGATCGATACATAAGGATAATCATAGTAAAGAGCTCTACATAATACAGCACTATCTATTGTTACTGTGAAACAATGTACAACTAAAGGGCTAAAATATTCAACTGCTTTTACATGTTAATGTTCTTGTTTTGAGATGGTAGAGCCAGTCAAGGTGGCAGAGGTTGGGGATATAAGGAGAAGTAAGACATGAGCATCTGTTCTTAAGGTGATCACTTTCTTTGGAGGGATTCCAGCAAGTTAGCAGCCATTGTCATACAAGTTGTTAACATTTTAGAGAGAAGTGATTGCTCTTATTAGTATGGTGGGTCAAGGGGAGCATTACAGAAGAAATGGTGCTTGAGCCCAATTTGTAAGAAGAGTAGAATTTTGCCATAGATGAGGTAAATGAAACATTATATAGAAGGAGAATGTGAATACACAAAATTATGAATAAAATATATAATAAATTTTGGGAATGGGAAATAAAATATATGGTATATGCATTAGTTTGCTGGGACTGCCATAATGAAGTACCAAAATTGATTGGCTTAGAACAACAGAAATTTATTGTCTCACAGTTCTGGAGTCTAGAAATCTGAGATTAAGTTGTCAATAGGGTTGTTTCCTTCTGAAGGCTGTGAGAAAGAATGAGTTTCATGCCTCTCTCCTTTTGGTGTTTTTCTGGCTATTTTTGTGTTCCTTGGCTTATAGATTCAGCACCCCATTTCTGCCTTCATGGTCGCATGGCTTTCTTCCTATTTACATGTCTGTCTATGAGTCCAAATTTCCCCTTTTTATTAGGAACCCAGTCATACTGGATTAGAGCCTACCTTAATTATCTCATTTCAACTTGATTACCTCCACAAAGATCCTATTTCCAAATAAGGTCACATTCTGAGGTACTGAGAACCTAGGGCCTCATACATCTTTTTTGGGGATGCAATTCAAACCATAGCAGTACTAGTATGCCAAGAATATAGGATGTATGAGAAGGTGGAATGGGGAAAAGGGGAAATGGATACAAGCATAGAAATGGGAACAGAAAGATGGGCCTAGATTACTTAAAGATAAGGACTTTCTAAATAGAAGCAAAAGCACTTATTCCAAGCCTAGAATTAAAGAGATGTGTTTTAAGGACAGAGATCAGTACTCTATCTGCAACCAAAAGATTTGGTTCTGTGTCATTACTAAAATAGACTTGGGGAATGTGGGGCAGTGTACTTGATTATTCAATCTTTAGTTTCTGAAGTCCAAAGGAAAAAAAATATATTTCTCTGAAATCATATTATAAAAATAAGTCAGACTCAGAGGAGTTCAGAGATTTGTAAAGTTAAACTACTTTATTAAAATAAAGTGGACCTGAGTCCTGGAGCTCAGAAGATTTTTTTTTTCATTTCTTTCAAAGTAATTATACACTTGACTTCAACCATTTTGCTTCGCAGCTTTACTCAAGGACAGCTCTTCCTTCTGAACCTCTGCTTTTTCTCCTTTTGTCATGCCTCATGGCTTTACTTGCTAGTTCATTCAACCTAAGGTGCTTATTTTCCATGACTCTGGAAAGCGCAGAGTCCTTCTGTCACATCTGCCCTGAAATCCACATGCCGTGTTTGAATCCGGTCACCCACCTACTTCACTCCCACCCCCAGATTGTGGAATGCCTGAGTGCCCTCTAGCACCTGCTGGGCAATTGGATGCCCCTCCATATATGGCTTCCAGATATGGCTTAGCTGTCAATGCTGCTTACCAAGCTGTAAACATGAGGTTTCTCCTTTCCTGGCAGAAGGCTTTCAAAATTCCTATATCCTCAAGATCTCTTCCCCACTGCTGCCCCTTTCTGTCAGACAATGAACATAGTTAAAATGTCACAGAGATATGTGAACTTTTCTGGTTTTCCCTCTCCCTACTTTCTGTTCAAATAGCTTCATCAAGATTTATGAATTCACAAGTTTACACGTTTTCTTACCTCTCGTTTTATAGAAAATGATCACCTGAGCACCTCTTTTGAGCAAGTCTAGTCCTTCAGTTGGTGATATTGCTCCTCTCTTAGTTCCTTTCTTGGACCTTGTTCAATCAGCTACTCTTGGTGTTTGTCCCTCTTCCTGCCATCTGGCTCCTTCTCAGTACACTGTAAGTATATCCTCATCTCTCACATTAAAAAACAAATAAAACATACAATTTCCTTGCTCATCCACATGTTCTATTCAGGTAACACCTCAAGGATTCTCTTTTCTTGTTCTCAGGGAGAGAAAGAAGTAAATAAACCCTACTTCTACTCCATTGCTTCTTTGAGTGATTCTTAAATTTACTGAGGTGTGGATAACAGACCTACTGATCTACTCCTGCAAATCCAATATCATTTTTCAATTCAATTGATATTTGCACCACATATTTGCTTATTCAACAGCTTCCTTGGGATACATTTCAAGAACTCCAACACAATATTCCTTAAGTTGAACTTCCAACCTATTCTTCTCCCTTTCCACGAACTTGGTGAATAGCATTACTCAACAAACAAGCCAGAAATCTGGGTATCTTTTGATACTCTTCAGCCCTTCTAATCTTCCGTTTAAATTATTACTAAATCCTTAGATCTCTTGCAGGTATTCTGCCTCTGCATCCCCATGGCTACTGCTGTGGTTAAATATGCAGGATTTTTCAGTGGGCTATTAAAATAGATTTCAAACCCGTTTTTATATTTCTTACAAGCTGAAAGAAAAAAAAAACAATAACTCTTCCCTTATAGCCTAGGATAAATCCAGTCTCCTTAGAATGACATTAAAAGGCTTTCCTCCCTGTTTTGACTGATGTCTAAATTATCTTTTGTTTCATTTTTCTTTGTCTGTGGTGAGTTCCAGACTCACACTCACCACACACTCCCTGATGAAAGCTATAGATTGTTTCTTCAAATAATTGTGAATTCCCCCATTACACACAAGCTCACACTTTGCTGTAATAATATGAAGGGGTTTCATGGACTCCCTGAGATCTACCCCTGAATCCCATGGTCCAAATCAAGCTCTTACCATGTCTTCCAACATCTTCAGCAATGCTGAACTCCTTATAGTTCCCCCTAAATGCCATGCTGTTTCTTGCTTCATCAGGCCCCCTTACACAACTCCTGCCTGCCCCATTTCCTTGATGAACAGAATGAAACCTTCTGATCTTGTATCCATTAGCCTAAATTCACCTTCAGGCTTATCCTCATTCTCTCCTCACACCCACAGATGTATGGGTTGTTTCTCGCCTTTATGACCCTATTCTATATTACTTCTATCAAAAGATAATAAAATAATCCAGGGTAGACAGTGGGATTTAAGGCTAAAGAGCCTTGGAGTGAGAATGACATGGGTTCGGATACATAACAGAAGTGGATATATTTGCTAATGTCCCCTGACCCAGGTACAGAGAGTTTAAGTTTGAGGAAGGAAACATTTCTTTTGTCAAATTAGTACCATTTGAGGCTTTATGATGGACGTGGCATTTAAACTGGTTTACAGACTGTTAAGGGTTTTGGAATGCAAAGATTTGCAGGTAGAGATGAAGATAAGTGATCATTCTCAGACCCGCATGACATTTACTAAGCTGCTTTCAGCTTCAGAAATTAGGAGCTTGATTATCACTAGAGTCTTTTCATAGTACTATGTTAATCACAAGAAATTGACTTTCATGTGATTCATAAGACTTGCTCCCTGACCTATGTATTTCTTATTAGAAATGTGATTATCTGGAATTCCTGCTGAGTTCATTTTTCTAATTGTCAGTTCATCATTATATTTACTGATTTGTACTGTTTCATCAAATGTGTTTTTAGGAAATCTAATCTATGGGAAACTCATGAAGAAAGTACTCTATGGGATAATAGGCTTGTGGTTCATATTAACACAGTCAAGTCTCTGAGAAATTCTGCAGTAAAGAAACTTCACTTGTTTGACTCACCACTTCACAATTGATTTGACCATAGAACCAATCCCCTCTTCCATAATGGCTGTTACTCTGTCAAAGGACTATTTCTTCTCACTTTGGGGAATTATAATGAACTATGAATATTCATCTGGTACGCACTGTCTTTCTACATAAAACTATTAAGCATCCAAAATTAGTTGTTTTACATTTTTATTCACATCTCACAGATTCGAAAATACTCCTTAACTCAAAGTACTTATGTCATAGGTCATATATGGGTTTTAAACATTTATATTAACCTATATTGTGAGACAGTTATTTTAATATATTACTAAAAAATCCAATTACAGTATCATAGATCTTTTGGTATCAGAAAGATGACTAGATTTCAAATGGCTGTCCCCTTCACAATTCCTTTGATGCCTAGAGAATTGTAAGCACTTTACGAATATCGTGGAGAGAGAATCGTGGCTTAAAAGTGGATATCTTGAATAAAAGCCCAGTATTATTTTGTTGCTCACTAATCTAATTCATTGCTTAATAATACATTTACAAATAATGAAACTAATCCTGTTTGTTATGACAGTTGAGATTTTTCATGATTTAAGGTTAGAAGCAAAAACTAAAAGAGTTTATGTAAATGTCCCATTTCTAATGCATAATCATTACTAAACATTGTTGAAATAATATTTGACCTAATTGAGAACAAAACCTTTAAAATAATTTAGAAACAAAACTGTGATATTCACAAGAAATGTTTTTAAAATAGAATTTTGGAAAGGTTAACTCTACCTAAACACGAAATGTGAAGTGAAAGTCAGATTCTTTTTATTTCTATTTGGTTGTTTAGCTTTTCATTTAATAAGATGTTTTCTTAAAACATGAAACCACTCTTGGGGATCAAAGTCATTAGGAGAACACAGCAGACTGTGCTTATTAGTTGATTCTAACCAGTTCTGCAGTTTTAGCATAAGTTGTTTTTTTTAAGGCAGAGGCATTTCCGTCTGTTAGGAAATATCGACCTTTAAAATTTGTTTCCGCCATGGCACCATATCATAGCCCCTTTCTTGCTAACTTTGAAAAAAAAGGAGGAGATAGTTTGCCTTCAATAAACCACATATAAACAAATTTAAAATGCAAAATGTATTCTCTCCTGATATGAAATCACTTTCTTTTATTATAATTTTATTTTGTTACTAAGAATGCCACGTTATAATAGAGTTTGGGAGCTGTCGAGGTATAAAGGCACATGATCCTACATTTCTTATATGTAAAGAAAGTAAGTATTTCTGTGTGTGTAGAAAACCTCTTTAAGTATAGGAAACACATCCAACCTTTACAAGATTAAAGAAGTAACACCCCACCTATGATATTTTAACTAGACAACATTAAATAAATAGAAGTCCAGTAGACTCAGCTTCAATATGTTGGCAACGTTAATTACTATGTGGAAATTAATGTTGCAAAGTCAAATGTGACAATAAAATATAAGGAATAAGATAAATTTCCTAACAAATAAGGTGTATCTGCTGAAGTATATACTTACATATTGAATAATTAGTAATAGTATATGTTATGTTGAGGAATCATATGTGCAATTTTAAAAATCTTTTGGTCTTTCAGATATTCTATTCTCCCCTGGCCCTCTTCATACCACCTTCAGTATATGCTGTTCATCTTCAGTTCAATCTTCTCTACCAATTTTGGATCCACACAGAGGTAAATATTTTTTTCTTTTCTTTCTTTTTTTTTTTTCTTTTTTTAAGTTTTATACCTAAATAGTTAGCCTGAAGCAATGTCCTGGAAATCCACTAGCAGCTGATTTATTGTGTAAGAAAATCTTTGTCTGCCTTCTTTAAGGAGAAACATCTGTTCATTTTTATTCCTTTTTACTGAATATATATTGCAAAGTTTATAAGAAGCAATGAGGCCAGTTGGTCTCAATTAAATAAAACCATTTTTTGAACTATTAAGTACGAAAACATTTTAATACTTTATTCAATACAATATCTTCCTGTATTACAGTTTATTAAACATTGTTGGCCAAAAGATATTGAAATTAATTTAAATATAAAGATATAAATTTATATTTATATACTTTATGTTTATAAATATATGTAATATTTATATATGATATAAATATTATTTATAATAATTTATTTTATAATGTAATTTATACTTTATTATATAATGATAAATATTTAATTATGTACATAAATAGATAAAATATTTATACATCATATAAGTGAAGTTCTTGAAAACTCCTTGAAAAAAGTTTAATGCTTAAAGAAATTATAAAAATATTTTTTGATTGGAAATCTTGCTTCAATTTTGGATTTTTATTTAAAATGTGTTCAATATATTGTTAGGTTTTCTTTCCTCCCCAGAAAAGAGAACAAATATAATTTCTTGGGTCTTCTGTTGTATCTCAAATTGTCAGACTTGAATGTTTGCAGAAAGATCATTAAGCAACCGATTGGTTTATGAACTATTGTACTGATCTGGTTGTTAAGTACCAAAAATCACAGACCCAGAAAAATTCTTACTTATACACATGAGAACTCTGTCAGGCATTTGGTATTTATTGGAAGCCTTTTGAAGTTCTATAGGAAGCACGCTGACAGGTGTTGCAACTGGTTGAACAATACCGCAAATCACAGCTGCACTAGATACCAAAGCTTGATGCAACAAAGTGCATTATTTCATTAATCTGCAGTATTTCATGCTACTGATTTACTTGGAAAAAAGAAGCTGTTACCATGACTTTGGGCCTAAGTGGCATTATTTGAAGACCTGCTATGAAATAGCATTGCATTTTATGGTTGTTGACATACATCAAACAGTCAATACTACAACCTTCTGAAAGAGTTGTTGAGGCCAATTCTGACTCTAAAGGTCAAAGACCAAATTTGTTTAAATCAGTGGAGGGAAGCTTTCTGATGATTTACATGAAAGGGTTAAAGGAGAATTACATTTTTATAGCAGCTCTGCTTCAGGTCATGCCATGTGTTGGGTCAGGTATTAGTCTGGATAAAGAACAATGGTGCCTAAGTAACTTCTGCCTTTTCCTGTGTCACTGGGAGGTTCATGAGCCAGGGCTTGAGTTCCATCTCAGGAAATAAAGGGAGAATGGAGGAAAGTCAATGGTGAGGTATTTCTTTTAAGCTCACACTCTCCAGGGGGCTTCATTCCAACTCAAAGCAATGTATTAGAACTTTTCTCTTATGTTATCCATCATATAGTTATTTCACTTCTGCTGACCACCATAAAACCAGTTCTCACTCTAAGGGGAATCTGGCCTTAAGCAGGTACTGATCTTATAAAAGTGAAGAAGAGTTCACACCCTTCAATCTATCAAGTTAAGAGAAGAGGAATAAAGAGCAAAGAAACTAACAGCATGCTTTTGAAAAGTTGTATATAAGAGAAAAATAGGTCATAAACTGAAGAGTTTGCAATGAAATTTTTAGCTTACTTTTGAGTTACTTTGATGAAAAAACAACAGCATTTACTATCTTCCTCTTTTTAGGAAGTTACAAAAGATTCTGCTTGAAACTATGCTATGTTGCTTAATTTTTATGATTACATTTTTGTATATTGTTCCTTCATCTGAAGTGTCCGCAGCACATAGATATACTCTTTTCTTGTGAGTATACTGAAGGCAATTAGAAAGTCTTTTTATTTAATGCACATTTTAAATTTAATAACTGTGGAATGTTACAATTATTTTTGAGCTATTAGATGATAGATGGGTTTTAGCTGATTTACACAGTACAGTAGTAATAGTAACACTATCTATTATCTTTGATGTATCTTAAATTTATTATCATTGTTTGTGTACATATCAGATGATGCTTGGGCAACGGAATGCAACAGTGAAATAATTCTTTGGTGTTGAAGATTTGAAATATATGGTTCAATAATTTTGATAGTGTTAAACTAAAGCCCCTAAATGGAATGTTACGGAGTTACAAATATAACGAGCAATCTCATTAAGTACTAACCTGGATAGATCTCCAAATAAGTAAAGGTACATAACAGGATATAATGTATGCTAATATTTATATTTAAAAAGGAAAAAACAACTATATGCTCATATATGCGTAAAATGCTTCTAGAAGTTCACAGGGTAGCCAACTGTTTTTTCTGTGGAAGGATATTTGGGATGACTGGGAGATAAGGCTTAGAATGGAATATTAACATCAATTTTACCCATTTTGATGTGGGTAAAGAGCTATCTTTTTGTAGTAGTAGTTCCTTAATAATTAATGTTGTTTAGAAGCCTTCTATGTAGTTATTGGATATTAAGATATTTGCTTTAATGAACTGTCAGTTGAAGCTCTCATCTATGTTTTTACTGGGTTGTTTGCCTAACTGATTTGTTGGAATTCTTTACAGATTCTGGATATAATATTTATCAGATTTGTGTATTTTAAATATATCCCTCCAGTTTGTAACATGCCTTTTCATTTTCTGCCTGGTGACTTTTGATGAAAAAAAAATGAAGTTTTACTTATCTTTTTTTTTTTTCTTTATGGCTGGTTTTGCTTTGTTTTTTGTGTTTTCTCTAAGACATTTTTGAGTATCACAAACTGGGAAAGAAATTATCCGAAAGAATTCTTTTGGAAACTGAGTTTTAACTTTACCTTAGAGACTGTGACATACTTGATTAAACTTATGTATATGGTATTTGGTAGAGGTCAAGATTCATTATTTCTTTGCACATACCCACTCACTCCAGCACCGTTTATAGTGCAGACTTTCTCTTATCCATTGGATTACCTTGATGCTTTTGCAGAAAAGAAATTTACCATATATGGTTGGATCTAATTTTAGACTTCTATTCTCCTACATTGATTTTTTTATTTCCTCTTATATAAATCCTCCACTTTACTCATTACTATAGCTTTATAGGAAGGATGGCTTGTACAATTTGTAAAATAATTTGTTATTAAAATTCTCTAAAACTTTTCTCGTGCACAATTTTGTAGTCTTTGATTAAGACAGTTCTATTTCTTTCTTCTCTGTATTTATATCATGTATTTCTTTTTCTTGCCTTATTGAATAGAGTTCACAGAGAATATATTTTAAATTAAATTTGGGAAAAAAAATAAAACCTGAAAAGTATTTTCTTAATCATTATTTTTGTATCATTCTTTATCTCCTCTCTTGGAGCTCCAAATGCATGTTTATTAGACTACTTCATATTGCCTTACAGATCAATAATGCTCTGTATTTTTTTAAATTTAACTTTCATATTTAGATGGTATAATTTCTATTAATTTGTCTTCAAATTCATTTACCCTTTCACCAGCTCTCTCTAATCTGCTAGTGAACTTATTCATTGGATTTCTAGCATAAGATGTTAGACTTTAAGTTCTAGAATTGTCATTTCTTTATTTATAATAATGAATAGTTTTCATTTCTTTGTTGAGATTGGCTGTTTGTCACTCATTGTGACTATCTTTCTATCTAAGTCTTAATGATAATAATTATTTTAAAATTCTTGTCTGCTAATTCTAACTCTGTTATATGTGGGTCTAACTCAGTTGACATTTTTTTGCTTGATTTAGACCACATTTTTCTTCGGTATATGTCCAGTAAATTTTTTTAATATTATTGTTATCATTAACCAATATTTATGGCAAGTTTATTGTAGAGACTCTAGATTCTGTTTTAGTCCTGTGACCATTCCTTACTTTTACTATAGGAGGCAGTGAAATAACTGACTAAACATCCTTTGTTTTTGGAGGCTTTGATTTACACGTTGTTAGGAGATGTATCATTTATTACTGTCTTTAGTCCTGGGGCACATTCCTTATCATTGGTGGTCTTTACCCATAGGGCAAGGCTTATTACAAAGCCAATTTCATTTGGTAAGATTTGAACTCTAAATTATCTTGCCAGCAACAGGCAGCAATCAAAATCTCTGGCTTTGTTTCTTCATAAGTAAAATAAGGATAACAAAAATTCATAGCATTATTGTGAGGACTAAATAAAAATTCATGTTCCAATCTATTGATTAGAATGCTTGGCATATAGATAATACTAAAAGAAGATGTTTTCAGTACTATTATTGTTATCATTACATATTTCTGCAATCTAAGTACCTGTTTAATTGTATGTCAATTACTAATCATTCCTAGCCATCATTTATGATTATTTATGGATATTTTATGACATAATTTTAATGTAATCCATATTTTAGTATAAATTATTAATGTGAACAAATACAGTTGGATTTCAGACTTTAAGAAATAATTAATGCACAAATTTACTTTAGAAAAAACATATCCTTAAATATAAGAGTTTGGGATTCTGATCAGAAAGTACATTGCTTAGGTTTTTTTTTACTATAATCTCTCTTTTTAAAATTCAGTAACTAATCAATGTGCAAAATAATGACATTTTCCAATTTCACTACACCTTTTAAAATATTTCAATTATTATATCTTACAGACATTCATTGAATGTCTATTGCATTCTTAGTATTGTATGTAATAACAAAGACAAAAAAGGACTAAAAACTGGAATAATGAGATGCACTATTCTGGATGAAGGAAAACCAGCTGAGCTTGAAACATATTTTTAAAAAAAAAAAAGAAGGAGAAGAAGTGTAGCAGATTAAACCATTACAATCATTCCAGGCCAGGAATTCTCAGTTACTGATAGTTGTCATTGCTCTGACATGTCTCAAGGAAAATTGAACAAGATGACAGTTCTGTTTATTTATTTCCTTTTATATATCATATACTTCTTCAACACTCATTTTTCAGGAAATATTTTAAGCATTAACACATATTATCTCACTAAGTCTTCACAACAACTCGATGGAATAGGTAATACTATTTCCTCCACTTAAATAAACTAAGTAAGTTGCCCTGTGTCATATGATTAGTAAATGTCAAAGCCAGGCTTTGTAACAAGTAGTCAGGCTCCTATTCCTTTCTCTTATCTGCTACACTATAAAGCTTCCCTACAGATGGGTCATTTCTGATCATTATCTTATGATAAAATGGCTACTATGTGTTAAGCATCCAGTACATGCCAAGCAAAAAAAAAAAAATAATTCCCATAAAATAATTTGATTCACTAAAGGCCAATTAAACTTTTACGGGTTGTAAAGAATGAATATAAATTCAAGTAACTTTAGTTAATGGGACTTTATTTTAAGAGTACATGTAGAAATACATGCAACAGGAAACCATTCCAGAAATTTAATAGACAATTTTAGAAAACTGGAATTTTTATATTCACCAACTCTGTGACAAACACCATCCATTTTAAAGCTAAGGATATTGAGATTCTACAATTAATATAAGGTAACACAGCTGGCTTTAGAGCTCATGTTTTGGCCATTACTCAACCATCACATTTCTTCTTCAAACAATATATTTATTCATTTATGCCTCAGTCTACAAGGCAGAAGGCAACAGGGTTCATAAAGAACCTATTTGGGACAGTGAAGAGATTAAGTTCTGTGCGTTAGTTAACACAGAACTCAGTTGTAACCTTGCCCGTACCAAATTACTCTGTTACCTTTACACACATTTATTTGTTCCTCTGTAATTCAGTCTATTCTCAGAGGCTAGTCCCACTGGAAACCTTTTGGTGGTGTACCATTGCTTGCTGAGTAGTATAAATTGTTTGCATTTCACGTTTCTTATGCACTGCCTTCCAAATAGATCGCCTGATACACATCCCATTACTTTCCATTCTTTGCAATTAATTCAAACTAGACTTTTTTCATTTCCCATAAACAACTGGTATGTAATCATATAGTTTCTCTCCTTTTCGTATTTTCTACACATTGCTGTTTTATACATTTTTCACGGCCCAATTCAAATTCCCTTTTCTCCATAAAGTGTTTCCTATTTCTATTAAGAGCAAATACCTATATAGCTTAGACCATGTGTCAGTCCCTATGATAAATTGTAACTATGCAGAGATTAAATAACTTGCCTAATGTTGTTGCAGCTACTTGATAGTAAATCCATGATTCAAAGCCTTGTAAATAATTCTTTCTTTTTTCCTCCTGTGAATGTGATATCATTGATTTTACATCTCTTAGAGATGTTTCTGTTTTCTCAGACTGCCCCAATATATGCCTGTTTTTCTGATATAATTGTCAATAGCACACTCTTTCACTCTCAATATTCATTATACACTTTAGTGAGCAGTTTAGGAGGCTAAACTGCTCTTTATTGCTCTTATCCTTTTCATTTCTATTGCCTCACCTTAATTTATGCCCCTATCATTGATTGTTAGTCAACATAGATGGTTACAATAGAATTCTATTTGTTTTCTATTCCTACAAACTCTTTTCTCTGCTATATATTTGTATACAACAACTGTGATGATCGTTTTAGAACCCAGGTCATATCAGGGCACTCTCAACATGTGAACACACATCAACAACTGGGATTTTTAAATGGCTCTCTATTGACTACAGGATAAAATCAAATACCTTAAGTTCATGGATGGATTTCAGGGCCCTTAGAATGTAATCCTTGCTTACATTCTTATCCCATTAGCCAATCCAGTTAAACTACACTGATTTTTGCTCCCTAAGCACACCAAATATTTATTCACTTTCTGTACTTTTACACACTCTCTCTGTTATGTTCTTTTTTCTAAACATTATTCGTGATGTGACACAAATGCCACTTCCTCTGGAATATCTTTCTTTCAACTTCTAGTTAAAGTGCATGTTTCTTTACCTCTGTATGTATTTCTACATCCATATTGGCAGTTAATAATTAAGAGCATGAGCTCTGTTGGGGGACATAAATTAAATTATTTATTATTGGAAGCATTCGATTAATGGTGGTGAAGTTTCTTGCACCACTGTATTATATTTGCTGCTTAATTTTGTATCTCCCATTATTCTCTGAGTTCCTTGATAGGAAAAAATGTCCTTCATCTATTATGTGAATATATATTTGTGTGTATGTGTACAGATATATATGAACTTCAGTAAATACAAATAACAGTGTTTAAATAATTATAATTAACTAGTATTGATAATTATAGTGTTAAATATTAATAAATATATCATGTTATATGTGTGTATATTTATATTTGTATCTGGAATATACTTACGAGGTTGGAAAATTAAATTTGCGAACTCATCCTAGAAAAAGTGTTACACATCTCATTGCTGAATACCACTACCATAACCTTCAAAGTACTCCCCTTGGGAAGCTAATCACCAATGCCCGTGCCTAGTCCACCCTTCATAGCAATTTTGGAACTCTTTTTCTGGAATGGCCATCAGAACTGTTGTCTTATTACCCTTGTCCTGAATGTCATCAAAATATCTTCCTTTCAATATATCCTTTCTCTTCAAGCAAAGAAAGAAGTCATCGGGGGCCAGATTAGGTGAGTAGGGAGGGTGTTCCAAGACAGTTATTTGTTTACTGGCTAAAAATTCCCTCACAGACAGTGCTGTGTGAGCTGGTGCATTGTCGAGATGCAAGAGCCATGGATTATTGACAAAAAGTTCAGGTCATCTAACTTTTTCACACAGTCTTTCCAGCATTTCCAAATAGTAAACTTGGTTAACTGTTTGTCCAGTTGGTACAAATTCATAATGAATTATCCCTCTGATATTAAAAAAGGTTAACAACATCATTGCAAAAAGTTTGCAAACTTGTCTGCCCTCGTATGCCATGTCTTTCCTAATAGAGTGTAGATTTTGGACAATTATGATTATGCACCTTTTGGAATTTTAAGGAACTTGGGGGAAGAAGTAAGTTTTATTTCCAAATATATAATGTTTTTCCTTTGGGAGAGTAGCTAGAATCCAACAGATTCTTGAAGGACATTCTGAACCTCAAAATGTTAGTAAGAAGAGGTGCCAATTTAGGTCAGAAGACTGGAATAGACTCTTTGTCTAGCACAGAGTAGGTGCTCAAGAAAAGTTTTATGAGTATATGAACCTTTATTCTTCCATCGCTTCTTAAAGTCAATGTCCAGATCAAATCTTAGTATCACTTTGACTCCTTAATCTTTAGTTCAAATCCTATACATGTTCTCTCTATAAACGATCTCTTGTTCTATTGTACAGTTGTCTTTTAAAATGATTCATCACACCCTGCTTATTCATGTATAAAATTTTGTAGTGTTTTTCCAAATCCATTAGATACCTAGATATCTTTGAGGTTCATATATATTCATAAAACTTTTCTTGAGCACCTACCCTGTGCCAAAGAGGCTATTCCAGGCTTCTGACCTGAATTGGCACTTCTTACTAATATTTTAAGGTTCACAACCTCCTTCAAGAATTTGTTGGAGTCTAGTGAATCTCTCAAAAGAAAAACAAACAACAAAAAACTTCACAGCATTTTATTGAGCTTCCTAAAGCTTACCAGTATACTGTCTAAAAATTCATTGATCATCATTGTAAAATATTTGCTGTGAAAAGACTAGAATTTGAGGATTTCACACAGAAAGAATAAGATGGAATCTACTTATCAGAATTGGAGAGACAGGCATTTCCAGAACAAGGGAATAGTAAGATATAATGGCTAAGATTATAGGGAAATCTAACCCCTGTTAGAGGTTTGTACATAGTGTGTTCCCAGAACCTAAAAGGGTACCTCCGTAATGGAAGCTCAATAAATGTTTATTGAATGAATGGTATAAACATTTAGTAAAGTTTTTTAAACTCTATCTTTGCTTTCTAATCTGTTAAATAAAGGTAATCATATACACTACTCCATAAGTGTGTTATGAGGATTAATGAAATAGCATATGTTTATCATATAGTCTAGAAAATAATATGCTTTCAGCAAATGGGAGTTATTTTTGAAAAGCCAAAACCCTGCATATTGGAATTGATACATAAATTCAGAGCTAGACTACAAGCAAGTATAACTGTGTGGGTCACATGCACGCATCAGAATTATCTGGGTACTTACTCAAGATGTAGAAGGATGGTCCCCTTCTAAGAACAATAGAATCTAAATCTCTGATGAATGAGCGTAGAAATCTGCATTTTGAACAAGCACCCCCAGAGGTTAGATTGAACATCGATGTGATCAAACTGGAACACCATGAATGTGGGAGCTGACAGTAAACTTCTTGAAGACAAGGACATGTTTTATTCATCTTTGTTTTCCCATTGTCTGAACTGGGATGACCATCAGCAAATATCTTTCTAATTAATGAATGAATTGATTGTGTTCACCAGATTCTTTATCATAGATACGTGTGTGGTAGAGAAGCAAAAGAAACAAGACATACTCATAATGAAGAACTTAGATCAGAGAGGACTGGATTGTGGTCCTCCAAAATTCGTGTGTTAAAGTCCTCATACCCAATGTAATGATATTTGAAGATGGGGCCTTTGGGAGGTAATCAGGTTTTGAGAGTGGAGCCCTCATAATGGGATCTGTGCCTTTATAAGAAGAGGCATGAGAGAGAGGATAGAGCAAGAAGGCAGCCCTCACCAAGCACTGAATCTGCTGGCACCTTCATCTTGGACTTCTTTATCTCCATCACTGTGACAATATGTGTTTATTGTTTAAGCCGCCCAGCCTGGTGTATTTAGTTATAATATCCCAAACTGACTAAGACATGTTGTACTGATAAAAGAAAAAAAAAAGATCCACAGGGGACAAGGGGAGGAAATACACTTTAGCTTGTCTTTAGGAGAATATACAAATGAAAACAGGGTAAATGAACTTAAGAAAAACAGATACTTGTAGCTTCTAATCTACTGATTGAGAATTCATTCTATGATATTTGACTATCAAAGATTAGTATATGCAAATGTTTTAATGGGTGACGATCAGGAGATCTGACATATGAGAATGTAAGCCCTGAAATGCAGATTTCTACATTTTATTTCTGAAGGTATCTAATGAATAGACAGTACCCAGGTACCTGGTCAGTAATGAATTGGCATTTGTTGATTAATGAATATAGGAACCACACCTGCAATTGGGAATGCAATCGTAATGGCAGTCACAGTGTAGTGAGTTTTAGAATGGGTGGAATGTTTGAAGTCTGCATTGCAAGACTGCCTGGATTGGATTTTTGAACAAGAACTACTTAACCTCTCAGTTTATCAGTTTCCTTCTTTTTACATAATGTCACTACTACTAATGATAATGTGGCTCATTTAATCACTGAGTGCCTGAACTGGTAAATATAAAATGGGGTTACACAGAATGAAGTTTTATATGGTCATGGTTATGAATGTTTTCTATGTTTCCTTCTGTCAATTTCATAGGTATTATTAAAAAACAGTTACTTGGAACCCATCTCCCTTTGAAGGAATGCATTTAGCAGCTACTTGCATTCATTTTTTCCAAGGAAAAGTCGAAAGTCTTATCCAAAATATAAGCTGAGACAAATTAAAAAATTCTAACTGGTCCAGACCTTCTCTTGTTTGAAGCATAATGCAATCATAAGTGACAAGAATCAGCTTTCAAGATAATTTATTATAAACACAGTCCTTTAAAACTGTTGTTTATTGTATAAATATAGGCCAGTCTCATTCTTCTTAAAACTAAGCTTTTGACTCTTTAACCCTGGGGTACGGATTCATCAGAAATTTACTCCCTATGAAGCTCTTTATGATCCCAACAGTCCTGATTCCTCCAAATTGTTTTATTTCCAAACTATAAATATTGTTTTTTGTTTTTTGTTTTTTTTCTCAACTTAGTGTGGAAATTCAGCTATCTCCATGTTACATGCTTACTGAAGTAGAAAACTGCCTAATCAGATAGGAAAACATTTGGCTGTGAATAAATCAGCATTTGTTGAGGATTCAAAGTGTGAGAGTAGGCAGACAAGCACATATCTTAAGAGCCCTGCTTTCTCTTGCTTCCCTGTAGAGAAATCATAGACTAATATGGCTGCCACTGACATCTGTCTAAATACTTGAGTGCGTTGCCTTTAATTAACACAGCAGAACTAGTGGGAGATGTAAAGACTTTATTTTTAGATTTCATCACCAGATGCTCTACAATATAAATTTATCCATAAATGTTCACATTGATTAAGATTTTAACAAGGAAAGCAGTGAATGTTTAAAGATCAACTAATTCAGAACAAGAAGTAAAATTATTTTAATATGTTAATTTATGATGTTCATGGATTTTACCATTTCCTAAAAGTTTAAATAAGGAATTGCTATAGATTTTCTTGAGGGTGAAAAACACATTTCTATACATATTCAAACAATAAAATCTGATGCTATCACTTGTTCTACCTTTAAGTTAAGAAATAAATAAATTACCTGCTACAAAATTGTAATTTCCATTGTTTCACTCTGTGATATTTCAAAAGATTTTAACATAGTGCTTTGCATAAAATATGCACTCAATAAATACCTATTGACAAAATGAAACCCACACAAGGTTATTTTGCTTTTCATATAGTCAGTTGAAGAAGTATATGAACAAAGGTAAATTCTCAACAGCATTCTCGAGAAACAAAAAATCAATGGGATTATTTCCAAAGCTGTACGATGGGGAGCTAAATAAAACATTTAGCTTTACTAAAGAAAAATTTCAGCTTGTGACCTGGAAAATGAACTCAATTTGCTTTCTGTTAGATAATTCTTGTGCCAAGTATAAATTCAAGTTAATTATAAATTCAAACATATGTACTGTGCAATACAGTAGTTGAAAAGAAAAAAATGAATGATTTTCTCAATGTTCCCTAAATAACACAAATTAATTTTAAAAGATAACTTGTTTGTAAAACCTTTTTATCTCAAATAGTTTCATCTTTCCCTTGAAAAGTCCATGGGACTGTGATTAATCTTCCTGACAGAAGTGCCTTTGTATCACTTTATTTCTTTTTATTTCTAAAACCTTGTAAGGTCCATAGAAATTTTTGCAGAATGAATGAACTGGCTGACAAGAGACTCCTTGCTGATTATGCAAGTAACTTTTAATCAGAAACATTGATAAGAATTTATAAATACAGGTTTTAATGATTTGAAACATTATTTTCAACGCTAATAGAGAACACTTATTGGTATTAGTAGGTTGGTACTTAAAATAATTGTTGATTGGTATTTGACTATGTATTTAATATTTAATAAATGTGATAAATATATTAATAAGGATAAATATATTGGTATACCTTAATAGCTTTGTCCTTCAAGTTTTCTATCCGTAAATGAGATAAAAATACTGGAATATATTATTGAAAAGTCATAGAAATATTTATAATCCACTTGCATTTCAAAAAGATATGAGTGGGCCTGTAGATAATTATAAAGATCTTTCCAAATAAAAGATTCTCCAAAATGTTTATATGCAAATGCTCATGCATAGATAGATAGATAGATAGATAGATAGATAGATAGATAGATAGATAGAAAAGAAAAAAAGGAAAGAAAGAAAGAGGGGCAGAAGGAAGGGAGGAAGGAAAGGAGGGAGGGAGGGAGGGAGGGAGGGAGGGAGGAAGGAAGGAAGGAAGGAAGGAAGGAAGGAAGGAAGGAAGGAAGGAAGGAAAGAAGGAAGGAAGGAAGGAAGGAAGGAAGGGAGGGAGGAAGGGAGGGAGGGAGGGAGGACGGAAGGAAGGAAGGGAGGAAGGAAGGAAGGAAGGAAGGAAGGAAGGAAGGAAGGAAGGAAGGAAAGAAGGAAAGAAGGAAGAAAGGAAGAGTGGGAGGGGAGGGAGGGTGGTAGGAAGGAAGGAGGGAAGAAAATTTGGCCAGGAAAAACATGACTAATGGTGGTAAAACTATTGGTCCATTTAATTTTAGTTTGGGTTTGCACCCAATCTTGCTACTAATTTACCAGGAAAGTTTTGCCATTTTAAAACTCTACTTCAAGCATATCTTTCTCAGTTAAATGTAAGATAGCAATGATTTTTATATCAGATGATAAATGTGTTAGGAGCTGGCTTAATATTCCCCTTAAATACCGACTGCAGTGAAACACAGAGGCCCACCGTGGTACGGGTCCCTCTGGAACATCAATCATGCATGAGGCTGTAAAGAAAAGTCTTGACTAGTTAGAGTCAATGTCATTGCTATGACTTGAGCTCATCTGCATGCAGGCATTTTCCTACTATAGAGATTGTATTTCACCTCACCCCCAACCCAGTCACTGCTTAGCATTTATCATATTGTTAGCACATTCATTTTTATAATGAGGATTCAGTAAAACATATGCTTCTTAGGACATATTTTCCCTATTATGATTTTTTCCTCTCAGACAGGCAACATGAATATTTGTAAGCATCTCTTATTTGGAAAGGACATTGTAATTAACTATAGGTACATGCTTTCTTTCTGAAGAGTAAGTGGTTATAAATATTCCTATGGTCTTTCAATAATATATTCCAGTAATTTTATTACCCATTTGCAGATTTAAAAACAAAAAAAAAAACAAACAAACAAACAAAACCCTGAAAGGTAGAAATATAATGCAATGTTCCCAATATTATTCTAAAATTTAACAAAGTAATAGAATTCAGGCTTTAAAAAATATATAGATTTAGAAAGTCTCTTCTCCAGCCTCAGTAGTTATAGTAAGTGAGAAAAGACAATTTTCCAAGCAATTCAGACAAACAAAATTATTTTGTCTCCAATAAACGGAATATTTTTGTTAAAAGTAAGTTTTTGTCCTCCAAATTAACTATTGGTTAATCATATCTATACTCTTAACTGAATGACAAAAATCTAACCAGTCAATGTTTTTCAATCACAAGAATCAGAGAAAGTAATTAAGAAAAGTGTAGAATGAAATATGTTGATTTTATGAGAAATAATTTCAGACAGGACATTAACTTAAAATATTTATTTTGTTGCTTTATAGAGATAAACTCCAAGTGATTTTTCAATTTATTATTTTATTTTATTAAATTTTGAGGGGGTGACAATAATTAGTAAAACTACATAGGTTTCAAGTGTACATTTCTGTAATACATCATCTACATATCACATTGTGTGCTCACTACCCAGAGTCAGTTCTCCTTCCAACACATATATTTGACCCTCTTTACCCTCTTCCCCACTTACTTTCTGGTAAGCACTAAACTGTTGTCTGTGTCTAGGAGTTTTTGTTTCTTTGCTTGTTTGTTTTATTCATTTGTTGTTTTTAGTCTTATATTCCACACAAGAGTGAAGTTATATGATTTTTGACATTTTCTATCCCACTTATTTCACTTAGCATAATAATCTCAAGATCCATCCATGCTGTCGCAAATGGCAGTATTTCATATTTTCTTATGGCAGAGTAGTATTCCATTGTGTATATATGCCACATCTTCTTTATCCAATCATCTATCGAAGGACACTTGATTGTTTCCATGTCTTGGCCACCGTAAATAATGCTGCAATGAATATTGGGTTACATATATTTTTATGGATAAATGTTTTCAGATTTTTGGGGTAGATACCCAGTAGAAGGATTGCTGGGTCATGTGGTAATTCTTAATTATTTTGAGGAACCTCCATACTGTTTTTCATAGAGGCTGTACCAATTTACATTCCCACCAGCAGCATGTGAGGGTTCCTTTTTCTCCACAGCCTCTCCAACACTCGTTTTGTCTTGTGGATGATAGCCATTCTAACAGGTGTGAAGTGATATCTCATTGTGGTTTCGATTTGCATTTCCCTAATAGCTAGTGAAGTTGAGCATTTTTTCATATATCTGTTGGCCTTTGTATGTGTTCTTGGGAGAAGTGTTTGTGTAGGTCCTCTGCCCATGTTTTAACTGGATTGCTTGTGTTTTTTGTTGTTGAATTGTTCGGGTTCTTTAGTATTTTGGATATTAGCCCCTTAATGGAATCATTGTTTGTTAATATCTTCTCCCATTCGGTTGGTTGCCTCTTGGTTTTGTTGATAGTTTCTTTTGCTATGCAAAGTTTTTTAGTTTGATATAGTCCCATTCATTTATATTAGCTTTTACTTCCCTTGCTTTTGAGGTCAAATTCATAAAATTCTCTTTCAACACAAGGTCCGTAAGTTTAGTACCTATGTTTTCTTCTATGCACTTTATTGTTTCAGGTCTTATATTCCTGAAAGACTTTTTAATTTCAAAGGGAAAGATCTATAGAGATATGTTTTTCAGGTAATATAGGGTAGTCAGGAAACTCCTGAGAACTATATTATAGCAAGAATTAACTGCAATCAGTTCATAGTAGGCATTTAATTATTCAGTTTACCACATGTACTTAATTTGTCAATTTCCAGAGCAAAATTATTTTAAGTTATAGCCTAAATACAGTGGAAGTTTCAATAATCGTTTAGCTCTCTAAGTCATTCAACTCACTCTAGTGTGACTGCAAGGCAAGGGGGGAGGGGTCATAAGAATTCCCAAAAGAAATTTCAAAATCACGTGGTGATATGGAAACTGTACTTTTCATCTCTGGCTCTTTTCATTGAAACTGAAGCCCACACAAACCTGTACTGACAGAACATAAAAATAATTCAAGAAATTCACCTGCCAATGATAAACAGGATTCAACCATCCATCATCTAGTCTCTGTGATTTTTGTTTGTTTTGGGGTTGTTGTTGTTGTTTTTTTAGCTCATTCATTTTAGCTATTTATTTTAAATTTCCAATTCACTGGATCAAAGATGATGTTTGGACTTGCTTTCCTGGCTTTAAATTCAAAGAGCACTTCAGACACAGGTTTTGCCTGTAGCTTTCGCAGTGACCCCCTGACTCATTTCCTAATATACTCCTCCATTCGATTCCAAATTGAAAGAAAGGAATTATACTTCTCTCCTCAACTGCAACAAACTGAAGCACCAAAAGAAATTCATACCCATGAAGCGGAGTTTCTCATCCTCAGCACCATTGATATTTTGTACCGGACAATTTTTATTTGGGGAGACTGTCCTGTGCATTGTAGAATATTCAGCTGCAATAAAACCCACTACTCACTAGATTCCAGTAGCACTTCCTCCAGTTGTAGAGGCAAAAGTGTCTCCAGACATTGCCAAATGTCCCCTGGAGCACACTCACCCCTATTTGGGAACCACTACTATTAAGGCAGAAGGGTGGGTAGGGGGCAGTGAGCTGGATGTATCTACTCAGTGTAATCTTACTGAGCAGTTACTATATGCAAGGCAGTGTTATATGTACTGTGAGAAACCAGGAATGGTGAGACACAATCTCTCTCCCCATGGAATTTGCAAGATATTATGGGGAATGAACACAGATAAATAAGACATGGAACATCATGGCATAAAAATTAATGATGTCTCAATGTGTATTCAAAGAAAGGAAAACAAAATTTCCATTGGGAAAATCAAGAAGAGTATCTGGAAAATTTAGGTAGGTCTGAAAGGAACAGCAGGATTCCATCAGTTCAACGAGGGGAGGTTAAGGTCTTTGAGGCAGAAAAAAAAGAACATTGGAAATCAGTCTGGAGATAGAATGAAAAACTTTGAATGTCAAATGTTTGGAACTTTATTGAGTTCATTGTAAGGAGTCTTTTGTTTGAGTTCATTTTATTTTTGATGAGGGGAAATGACTTAATAAGAAGATGGACAGTCTGATGGCTCCCATTCTCTTGCTTTTAGATTTAACTCTTCTTCCCACCCCCACCATAAATAGTGGAGGAAGAAATGAGGAATTTGTGACCAGTATAGCAAATGATCCAGAGCATTTCTGCTGGACAAAATTTAATCAATAGAATGCATGGATCTTATTATTATAAAATTATTTCTATTATTCATTTATAATAACATATTATTGTACAAGTATAAAAACAGCCTAAGAAGTGCTCTTTTTGAAAACAATGATTTGAAGAAACAGGCAGAAAAAAATGTTACTGTTTTTGAAGTTTGGGTGAGAAATTAGCACTTAAGTTTTAATAATATGGAAATTAAAAACATTGAAAAAAAAAGAAACAAGTTCTCTGTTTAGGATATTGGTTCCTAACTTTTGAGAACTTACATATCGCTTTGCACGTAGAAGGAAAAAGATAGTTTCCCCCTAGAAAAATCCCCATAGGCACATAGTCTTAAAATTTGGCATGATACTTCAGAATGTTCTTGACCTTATGAAGCCCATCCATGACCTTTCCAGGCATCCATAGTCCTCAGGTTATAAAACCCTGACAGAAAACTATAGGATACAAGACATCACTTCATAAATTATATGAACATCTAACCACTATTCTGGACACCTGAAACGAATATATAATAATATTGAATGTCAACTGTAATTGAAAAATAAAAAATATTAATAAAAAAAGACTTATACCATAGTTTTGGAGACCTAAGAAGCACCAAAAGTGCCTAAAATACCATGAGGAGCAGTTTAGGAGCTTAAATCCCTGAGCTCTTTATAAATGCCTGGATTCATTTTAATGGAAATGTAGTCAAAAAGTATTTAGTTATCAATTCCCATTAAAGTTCTAAAAGATTAAATTACTTGTATTGGATTGAAAAAAAATTCCTGATAGAAAAATAGATTCCTGAGCTTACACTAAGAAGACTTCAGGGTTTCCTCCCAAGCTGTTTAAACTTGAACTATTAATTTAACTTCTCTGAGTTTCAGTTTTATGCTTTTTTTTTAATAACAGAGCATTGGACTATATTATTTTTAAGCCCTCTATATGTTCTAAAATGTCATAATTTAAATTAACTTGTTTAAATTTAAAAAAAAAAGACAAATAATAAAATGAGAATAGCTGCAATTATTTCCACAGTAACATATTTTCGGGAAGGGATTCAAAGCTAGATGTGGTTGAATTGCTAAGTGACTGAATTTGCAAAAGTGGGTGATAATTGAGTTGTTATGCTCAGCTCTTATTAATTATTAATGACTTCTCCTTGACTTTGAATCAGAAGGGTTTTCTGCAAGCGAGGTTCTGATTGGGCTATCTGAATGATGAATCATCGCCCACACTGAGGTGGTCTTCTCCAGCTCCAAGGTACTCATAGGCACTACCAGGAAATTTAACTGTGGTTGCCTGTGTTGTACTTGGCTTGTAACTTAAAAAAAAAAAAGAAAAGAAAAGAAAAAGGAACTTTTAGTATTGATATGACCATGCTTCAGCCTGCAGGAGCAAAAGATTTTCTTTGAGGAAAAGAGCTTGACATTAAAAAAATAATGTACTCAGCCAAGGCACCAATCATCTGAATGCACTCACCATTTGTGTGGCTTTAAATCTGGATGCACACATGCTAGGACCAAGGATCAGAAATGCATCTGGGGAGCAGAACCCAGCCAGTGTAGTGTCCTCCACCCCCTTTTGTTGTCTGTTTTTGTAACATATGTCAGGCACAAAGAGGCAAACAAGGATAAAATGGTTTTGTCCTTTCCCATCTGGTTCACTGCCAGAGATACAAAGCCCAACCAAAGCATCAGATTTCAATGTTCTGACTACTGAGAAACCCCACTTTCTTGTTCTCTATCCATCACCATTCTTCTCAACAAATATTGTTCCACCAAGAACAAAGCAATGTAGTCCAATAAAATACAGGGTTATTTTGACTTACTCCCCTCCCGATTCCTGGTCATTAATACTATGTTTATGGTATAATGCCTTATTTCATAGGAATATAGTCTGATATTAGGGCTGCATTTACATTATTTTGAACTCCTGAAATTAAAAAAAAAAGAGGTAATTCTTTGTGTATAAATTAGTTTGGTTCTATGAATTAATCAAAAGGTCTGTGGTTTGAAATTCATAATACATTTCTCATGGAAATAACTTTAGAGACGGTAATGGAACTCCAGGTTAGTAGAGCCTGAGCATGAGAGAGAAAGAGAGAGAGAGAAGAGAAGGCGGGGGTGGGGGGAGAGAGAGGTGCACTTGAATTAAGACACAGTACATAACATTACACATCCTTTGCATGCAAACACTTTTGTCAGTTCCATAATGGAAACCAAAAATCCCATAGAAGCTGGTCAGGTAAGCAGGACGGGAAGTAAAGACTGTTTCTTTCAGGTGTGTTAACAATGAGTCTAATAAGGAGATGGTGGCACCTGCCCCATGGAGGGATGCAACATTGTTATGTGGCAACACTGCCACAGTTTCTGCTTCAGGAGTGTACAGGACCCCACAAGCTGAAGATGGTGTGGCTACTGCGGCTCTTCACATTTGCAGAGCACTTGTAAATAGGATGTTTTAATGTTAGAGATTGCCAAAAAATGATTAAACCCTGTTATATAAAGAGTTGCAATCTAGAAGTATGTTTAGAACATTAGGAAGCTATTAATATTTTCAACTGGTTAACTGAGCACTACTGTATATTAGTAGAGTAACAATTTCTTTTTAAAATGTTATCTTTAAAATATTCAAGTATTCAGAAGAGTAGAAAGAATAATGGAATGAATTTACTATGTCTCTAGCACTTCCATTCAAAATTCATTACAGTTTTGATTAATTTGCGTCAGCTATCCTTTTCTTTTTCTTTTACATTGCCAAATATTTTGTAACAAAACCTAGATCTTTTTCAGTTATACATCTCTGAAAATCAGTTATATTTTCTTACACAATGACAATGCCATTGTAACTCCCAATAAAAACAGTACTTTTTGTCATGTAATACTCTTTGTAATCAATTTCTCACATTGCCAAGAAAACGTCTCTTATGTTTATTTTGTTCAAGTAAGTATCCAAATAAGATTCTCAACTACATTGGTTGTTATATATCATAAATATCTTTTCATGTTAAGCAGTCCCATCTCACTGACTTTTCCCCCCTTATCATTGATTTGTTACTAAATTCATGTCAGTGTCATGATTGTCAATGGCTGAATTTTTTTCTCCAAGCATCATTTAACTTCTTCCTTTATTCCTCATACATCCTCTATATGGAACTAAAGGTGAGGAACTTCTTAAAATATCATAACAATGTATTGAACTGGTCATTGGTAGGATCTAATAAATCTGTTTAAATAGCGATTAAAGAAAAGTCAAATATTCTGTTATCTGCCATGGTCAATGGAAGAAAGAGTCATGTAATGAAGATTAATAGGGTTCCCACATTGCCCAGTATTAATTATGTAACATACAAACTGTCTTACACATGGGCTACTGTTCTTGTATATGACACCTACTTGATTCCTATACTCCTTAGAATTTCCACACTCTGGAATAGGAGAATCTTAGTGAGAAATGTTGAAAGAACGTTATAGAGTTATAGACCAGATTTTGAAGACTCTATAATTGTAAAAAAGGCCCCATTATATGTACATTTGACTTTGGTTTTTGTCTCTAGAATGTACTGGCATATGGTGCATATGGTTGGAGACCAGTTAGGATTCTCTCTGAATAAGCATGATGCCCGAATGCAATCAATAACAGCTACAATACTAAGTTGTTGATATCTGGCTGATTATTGGGTAAAACCAAACCCAGAAAATGAATACAATATTGTATTTTTCCTCCTCTATTTATGCTCTGCTAACCTAAATCATCAAACACATAGTTGAAAGGTGGAAAATAAAATGAGTGAAGTATGCCTTGGCAATAGTACCATTTTACGGCACCGTTTTGCATTCTCAGAATATTATTATATAGAGATTGTTATTATTTCCATTTTAAAGATGACAAAATGGAGTTATCAAAGCTTAAGTTATTTTCTGAAGATCACATATTAAGAAACGGAGGGTCCAGGAACCAAACAGATGCAGTCTAGCTTTTAACCTCACAGTACCCTCTCATAATAGAGTTATGAGCTTATTTTTGTCTTTATATGAATACCAGGTGATAGAGAAACTTTTTCCGACTCTAATGCCAACCCTGAAACATGAAATGTCTCTTAACCCATATGCAGTTTTAATGTATGTGGATTACTCACATTACATATACACATACATTTGATAATACCTGTGTGTGTAAATAAGTATTCATTTTGTTTTAAACAGGTCGTTGATAACCTCGGTCCCTTGGAACTGATTCTTAATACACCCAGCCATCATAGAGTTCACCATGGTAAAGAAATTTGATTTCTTCTTTCTTTTTTCATTTCTTTAAAAATGATATTATTATTTTGCATCATTTCATCACAGTTGCCCAGTAGAGACGGCACCCACTGTGCAAATAGGCGCTGTTTCTTTCTTTGAATCAGGATAAGCTTTATGTCCAAAGGAAGAACTGGCAACAACAAAACAACAACATTTTATATTTGTCTTTTGGATTTTCTGTTTTGCCTAAATCTCAACTGTGGCAGAAAAATACTTAAACAGCTGAGTGGATATACACTTTATATCTTACAGACAATTCCTTGACCTTATGATGATGGTCATTCCTATCGAGAACCAGAGAGTGCCTGGTCTCGAAAACTGTTGGGATTTGAGGAAAGCCTAATAAACAGGACTTCACTTTCCTGCTTAATATCTGTGAACAAACCCGACATAGGCTGCCTTTGCCTGACAAAGGGAAAATTCCATATGGCTCGTGCATAAGGTTTAAAGACACCAGCTTAAGTTTAAGAAATAACAGAAATATTTACATTTGTGGACCAAAAGACCTGGACAAAAATGTGCATATCAGCATTATTTGTAATAGGAAAAAAAAGAGAGATGATTCACATGTTAATCTGTGGTAAAACTATAGATAAAGTACAGAATATTCACATATGTATCCCAATGACAATGCCCGAACTATTAAGGCATGCAATGGCTTATATAAATCCCATAATATTGAGAAAAGGAAGCTGATCATAAAAGAATAAACACTATTGTTCTGTTTTGTATTAGCTTCCAAAAATCAGGCAGCACTGGAGCCCTGCAGCCTGTCTCCCCAAGGGCACAGGTCCCTTTTCCCATGGCAGGGAGCAGAGCAGAAGCACGAGCTCCCCAGGAAGAGGAGAGGACGGGGTCAGGCTGCACATGTTCAGTTTCCTCTTCCAAATTCAACAGTCATTCCCCGACCCTGAGGGAATCATTAGTGAAGTGGTAGAGAGGCCAAGAATGTTATACTCTTGGGGTTCCCTCCATATAAAAGGAAACGTAAGGAGTGGAGAAGAACAAGTTCACATTGAGGAAGAAATAGTTGCTAGTTTCCCGTTTGACTTCACAGCACCTTCCCACATATATTGCTTTATATCAGGGTTTCTCAGTCCTATTGACATTTTAATGTCACTTTTAAAAAGACCAGACAGTTCTTTGTTTGGGGGTAGGGGAACTATCTTGTGTATTATAGGATGTTGGTCTCTACATATTGGATGCCAGTAATATCTTCTCCCAGTTGTGACTGAGGACAATGTCTCCCCCTATTCAACTGAGAGCCATTGTTTCCCCCAGGAAGGACCATGGGCTGTGCCTCTGTGTAGCCAGTCCCACTCTACTTTTGCACTGCAGTGGATGGTTCTTGTGTCTTCACTGTCAAATGTGCATTTACATGTAGGGAAGGTGTATATGGAAATGAGGACGCAGGAAGACAGCTGAGTTTGTTGGAGTAGTGATTTGGTGGGTTAATATTCTTAATCCTTTGATTTACAATCATCGTATACAATTGTGTCTTTTACTATTATTGAAGAAACTATGCCCAGCTATTTAAATTTAAATTATAATTTGAATACTTGGGAACAGAGCAAATATCATATAAGTTAATAAAAAAAAAAAAACTAGGTTAATTTGATTTTCACTTATGTATTTTATTATTTTAAAATAAATACTAACGTCTCTAAGTAGAAAATTTTCTTCCTGGAAAAGATGCAGAGAAAAAGGGTAGACATAATAACTCACTTAAAAATTAGAAAAGAAAACAAAATACAAACTACATATATTGTTTTCTAGTGCCGTTTTTCTGTACCATTTAATTTTTAATTATTGCTTTTTGATAGTCCTAAAAATAGAATTTAAAATTTTCCCAGGTTAAAAAAAAAATGAAAAATTGTGAGCACACTTTTTTTATGTGAAATAACTCTTAATATATATAATTTTAGGAAATATGCTCTTTTTAGTATAATTAACTGAAAAAAACAAAATTAAAACTCACTTTACTAGCAAATAAAGGCTAGTGTTGTCAATGAAAAGACATTCTTAGGAAATCATTCTGTTAACTAAGTCTTAATTTTGTGAATGGGTGCTAAAATACAAGACAAGATGTTCTAAAAAGCATAACTTCATTCTTTACTTTTTTTTATAGGCAGAAACCGTTATTGCATAGACAAAAATTATGGCGGCACCCTTATTATATGGGATAGAATTTTTGGTAAGTAAAAAGTACCAGAATTTTAAAAAATAATACTTAGCTTCTTAATTCACAGAAAGTCAAAGATCATATCCTTAATGTTTATCTTCCAGGGACATTTGAGGCAGAGAATGAAAAAGTTATATATGGTTTGACGCATCCCATTAATACATTTGAGCCCTTCAAGGTGCAGGTAATGTACTTGGTTTTATTCTTTCTGAATTGATTACACGCTATTGTAAACTCATATTTGAAAGGAAAATCAGTTTTGAAAGCTGGTAGTATATTACACTACCCTGAAAAAAAAAAATGTAACTGTAAAAGAGTTTGAAAATAACTCTGGCACTCAAAGACTTGAGTCAAATTGGGCAAAATACATTTGAAAAACAATTTATAAGAATTTTTAAATATATCTACTACCTAGAATAAAAAATGTGGCTCTTTAATAAACATATTCTTTCTCAGAATAGACCTGAAATATATTCATGCATTCAGAAAGAGCGATAGTAAAATGTATAATTAAGGCTGATCCCACAGTAAGAAAAATATTTGCTTCTAGTCTGTATGACTCTGGTTAGAAATTCAACGTGAGGCCTTTGCCGCACTCTTCTTGGACCTAAATGTCAGGAGCTATTATGGGTTGGTTAGGTCTGCACATTACCTCACCTGCTAAGACTTGTTGCAGTGGACCAGTTTTCTGTCAGACATGTGGTATTGGTTGTTCACTGGTCTCACTGGTTGGCACTAGAGAAATGAGGAATGTCTGTGAAGCTCCGATCCGTCAGCAGCATACCACCACAAATGCTCCTGGGGTTCAGTACTAGTAAATGAGAAAAAGATAAGAATGCTTGAAAAACTAAAGAGGTCAGTCAATGACAGCTTTGTCCTGAGGACTGGGTTTACAGTGTTCAATAAGGGAGGAAATTATAGGTTCATATTGGGTCTGATTTTCAAACTGACTTCTTCCAATTTTTAAGAAAGTTAAAATAACAAAATACATTGACATCTATTGAGCTTTTAGTATGTTCAGGGCATTGCAAACAGCTCAGCACAAATGTTTAAGGTAACCATTACTAAAACCTTATGAGGTAGTGGTTTTTTTTTAGCCCCATTTTTTTTTTTTTGGTGGATGAAACTAAGGTTTCCGGGGCTTACATAATTCACCCAACTACACAGAACTTGTCAAATGCAAACTTAACTGAGGTGGGTTGCAAGCCAAACCCAAAACTCGTTTAACTCTATTTAAACTTTATAGTGTGCTGCCTCTTTACAGAAAAGGCCATCACAAATTGCCTTAATTTTTCAAGTGAAAGACTTTTTTTATTTTCATACTTCAAAATAGAAAAATTGATTATATCTCTTTTTCTCAACTGCAGGACATTTTTTTTCTCTTTGTCTCTGTTCTCTCTCTCTCTCTCTCTCTCTCTCTCTCTCTCTCTCTCTCTCTCTCTCATCTCTTTATCTCAGGCATTATTAAGAACATATCTCTCAGGAGAATACTAATGAAATATTTCAGGACACTTTCGTAATAAGCTTTATAGAATTCTAGCCAATTTAGAAATGATACACTGAAAGCTACTTCTTTATTTGGTGTAGTCCTGCCTCTTTCATGTGGAGATTAAAAAGGAAATAGACAACTTGGTCTCTGTCCTCTGTGAAAGAGCCTTTCAAACTTAATATGAATGTGAATCATGGGAAGATCTTATTAAAGTGTGGATTCTGTTCAGTAAGTCTCAGGTCTGTCCAAGATTCTGTGTTTCTAACAAGCTCCCAGATGATGTTCATTGCTAAATCTTTAGATAGAAAGGTTTTGGAAGCATACACTTTTGCTGAGGAAAAGCAGTTCATGTTGAGACAGAATAAGAGATTGAACACTATACTACACAAGCTGCACAAATAGTTGGATCATTAGGGTTTGGAGAGAGACAATATTTAGACAATCACAAGTGTTTATGAGCTGCTGCTGAATCTGTGTCAGGTTCAAATCTCTAAGCATCTACCCCTCACATAAACATTTCTTTTAGTGTAGTAATTGTCACAGTTGTATCTAAGGTTTAGTCTCCTCCTACATGCTCACTCACTTGTCAGAAATGTCAAATTAGAAAGTTGTGATATTTAGGAGTTTCTGAAACTACAAAAACATATACTTACTTTCTCTTAAATTCCTTTTTATTCAGCTACATTTCTCACCTTTCCCTCAGAGGCATCAAACGCAACTTAGAATGGCCTACACTAGATAGAATATTTCTTTCCTTATTATTCAGCATAAACTATTCACTTTGCTCTCCTTTGGGGTCCAGGAGTTTCAGGGCATTGAATAGTAAATAAGGGAGAAAGGATTCCTTATTTTAAAATGTTACCATGTATTTTTCATGGCTTGTGTCTGGTCTGATAACAATAAAATCGTACTCAGGTTTCAAAAATACCATAACAGATTAGTATATTAATGTGTGTTATAACTCCTACACACATTAATTTTCTGTATTATTGTTATTGCAAAACCCCAGGGTAAGTTTCCATCTAACATTTCCTTTTTCCTCAAAATCTGCTCCACTAAATCCTACGTGGTTCCTTAATTGCTTAAGATTCCTTATTGCAATAGTTCAAGCAACTTTTTAAAAAACATTTCATAATCCTAGCAGTTTAAATTCTTTAAGAGACAGTGAAAATGTCGGTGAGACCACAAATTCTGATGGAGCCAAAACTTCTTTCTACCTTAATTTATTACTACACTTATAATAGAGCTCATCTCTAGAGTCTATAAGTGATGTCCGACCTCTAGGATTATTTTTAATCCTATGATGTATTATGAGGACAAGTATGGCATTTATAGCTAATTATCCTAATAGCTAATATTTATTGGGTACTTATTATGTATGGACATGCTTTTAACTTCTGTACATGTCAAATATGTGTTACATAAAAAATGTGGATTCCTATTATAAGCTTCAAGGCAAAGTTTTGACTCAGTCAGCAAACTTTTCCTTTTCTCATAACAGAATATAGTCTATGTAATACTAAAAGTCTACTATTTAAATAACTTTGAAATATTTCCTTATATAACTCAATACAGTAAGTAAAGGATTATCTTTAAAATATGTGACACATATGCAATGTTTGTATGTTTGCATATTCAACCTAATATCCATTTAGCAAGACTTTTAAAAAAATGTCATATTGAGTACACAGGCTGCTAGTTAATTCTGTTGAAATCAAAGCCTCTTAACTCATTTTTTTCTACTTTGCTGAATTTCTAAACAATTGACTTATAAATAATAATTTTGTGGAGCTTCAGAAATATTGACACATTTAACTTTGAAGATATGCAGAATGCATAGAATGAATTACAGTTTGTAATTCAAGTGCATATTAATTAACATTAATCAAATATACATAACCTATATATTAAAGAAAATATCTAAATTGCATTCAACAATAAAATAAAATACATGATTTATTATATTTAATCTTTTTGTTAAGACACTTTCTTATTTAAAATAAATCTTATATTTTTATTCCTCTAGTTCCACCATTTAGTGTACATGTGGACTACATTCTGGGCCACGCCTGGATTCTTCAATAAGTTTTCTGTTATATTTAAAGGACCAGGATGGGGTCCAGGTAAACCAAGACTTGGATTGAGTGAAGAAATCCCAGAGGTAAGTAGAGTTCATTGGTTTGGTCATGGTGAAAGTTGGTTTCCTATTGTCAGGCCTACATCTTGCCTATATGTATGCTGACTTCATGCAAATCTGAAAAAAAAAAAAAAAGAAAAAAAAAGAGAAGGAAAGAAAGATGTTCCCTTAGGCAGATGCAGCCTTGTGGTGCATAACTTAATGAGTGGACACCACCTAGGGGCCAGTAAGAGGGGTGCCTTCTCCCAGGCAGACACTGCCTCTCACCAGGAAGCATGATTTAGGGGATAGAGCAGCAGAGGCTGTTTTTCAGATCCACCAAACCCACAAACAGGAGACTTTGTATAGTGTAGAAACTCATGTGGCTCCATCACAGAATCTTAACACACTGGAGAAGGAGGGAGACTTAAAGCTGATTCAGTCTAGCCTTTATTTTGTTCATGAAACACTGAGGTCTTCAGAATGGGATGTCTCAAGTCACACCAAGATGATGTAGGTACTGGATTGCACCATAACTCTATTAATTCTAGGGTAGTGTAGTAGCATTAAACACAGAAATCCCATTTAAAAACAAAAATAAGCAAGGTAGAGATTGAAAGCACTGGAAACTAAATAAAAAATTCAGTTTCATTTTCAAGTTCCCCTTATAGACAGGGAAAAGGAATTTCTTTCCAATCATTCAGGATTTATATTGTAATTCCTAATAAAAATAACTGTCAATAGTAATATAGAAACAACAGAAATAAGAACCTGCTGTTGATTTCAAAGATAATTATGAGTATAAAAATTGCCCAATATTTCAAGAGAATAACATTATGTGTTTTATTTGGGCATTGTTATTATTTTTCAAAAAATCCTGATCTAAATAAGGATGTTTTCTCGCCTAGTTACAAAAGCTGCTGTGTTGATATTTCAATACTTTTGGTTATGCTCTAAATCAGTTATGTAATAATGTGCTAACTTGACATGGGTGAAAATATTTTGCTTATTTTAGCTCTAAAAAGTCTATTTAACTGTGGTCTATTTATTGTTTTTCTTTTTTTTTTTTCAATAGATAACCTAAAGTGAATGTTTTAAAGTCATATTTTTGCTTAATCTCCATTAAAAAATAGAATTGTAGTGTTTCTGGGAAACTCTAGTTTGCAAAAGCTTTTTCCAATACAACAATATTTCCCTTTGAGGAATAATTATCTACATTACCCAAAGTCACCTTCCATTTTCTTTTTTACTATCCCTCATGTTTAATCATGAACACATTTTGTATTCATATTTTCATATTTCATGTTTTCATGTTTATTTTGGTTATGTTTATCATCAGTACATATTGCTGAATCAGGTCTTACATTGCTCTACATAAGGCAGACTAAATCAGAATTATAATACCTCTGAAATGAAAAACAAGTCTCCTAACTTTTACATTTTTTCTATCAAAGAAATGAATGTTAGAGTCATACTGGAAATGAAAAATAGCGAACCCTTTCATTTCTTTTTGCAATATCTTTTCTTTATTAGTGTGGATTTCAGTAAGAAGAATAAACAAAGGAGCAATATAAAGGAAAATATTTCTTGTTTTCCTAGGTGACGGGGAAAGAAGTTCCCTTTTCATCACCAGCATCTCAACTATTAAGGATATACTCAGTTATACAGTTTGCTCTGATGCTAGCATTTTATGAAGATACCTTCGCAGACAAAGCTGTAAGTGCTGCCCATTTTAAATATTATGAAAAATCATTTGTCATTTTGTTTGACAAAAATATCTCTCATCTAAACAGGTCAATTAATTCTTCTAGACGACTGAATGTATATTAATTATGTCCAAAGTGTCTCAATATAGAATGTCCATCAAATGGTATGCTATTGATCTAAATGATTACTGAGAATTAATCTGCCACAAATAAATCCTCAACAAGCACAACAAAAGTACTCCAGAAGTTAGAATTAAATGTGTTTAGGAATGCATACTTTATATTAATTTCAACATACTTCTATTAGAGAATATTGACTTTCAAAAGTTTTCAACGTAGTGTGTATTTCACGTGTTTTGTTCTTTCTAAATATTCAGAATATTCAGTTTGTCTTATTCAAACATAAGAGCACTAGACCAGGGTTTGGAATCTGCATTCTAATTCAGGCATTACCACCTGGGGCGTTATTTTTTTGGCCACATAAGAATACTCTCACTGCCTATGTTTTGGACAAAAACAGAAATCACGTAATGTATTTAAAAATCTACTGTAAATTGTAAAAAGATAAAAACATATATTTTTAAATACTTGTTTTGTTTTCTAAATTTATTTACATTATGTTCTTCTAAAAATAATTTGTAGTAGTTCAAAAAGGTACACAACTTATAGTAAGGTAATTAATTTGAAGTAGGTGAGATTGAAAGTGGAATCACAGAAGAGCAAAAAAGAATCAGTATCTTTGACTTTGTTACTAAGAAGATATGTACCTCATGAAATAACCTGACTAAATCAGAAGTTTTGAGGGCTCACATACTAGGTGTTTGAATAATAATTATGCTTGAAAGAAATAAAGGTAGAAGAGTTTCTATTTCCAGCAAAATAGTGGTTTAGATATACCAATTTCTTTTTAAGGCGTACAGAACACCTAGAATTGCTGGATAAGGTATACTTTTAAAAGCCTCTTTAAATGTATTGCATAGATGAGCTGACAAAAATTTGAGGTACTCCTTAGAGGCTACAAATGTTGAGAGAATATGAATCCAACGAAGAAAACAGTGCTAATCCTGACAGCTGTCCCAGAGCATTGAATAATCTCTGCTTGTGTGAGACCTTAAGGGACCAGGCAAAGCCAAGAATGTTGCATAGGTGGGAAGTCATATAAAGAACTTCAAATAAAACAACTGAAACCAAAAAGTAACACTCTCCTTGCAGGGATGGGGGTAGAATGAAAAGACTAAAACATGGAAAGGAAACTTGTTTATAGTGGATTTGGCTTTGAGGTGGCAGGATAAAAAGTCTTCCCTGAGAATTTTTTACTACAAACCAGCCCTCACTCCGATATGGATCTAGGATTCATACTAACCATTGATTTGTAAGCCTATAAAATATAGTTTCAAGTGATCTCAGATTAGGTATCATGTGTTTAAAAGACCCATGTTCCAATCGTGCTTAGAGCAATTTCTTAACTCAAGTCTCAGCTTATTCCCATAGATAAAGTTTCAATGACTATAAACTCAGAGATAAAAAGCACAGAAACATACTAGGAACAAAGCTAACATGACAAAGCATTAGTAGAAACAAACAAACAAAAAACAACAACAGAATTAAACCTTCAAAAGCAACAAATTTTGGAAATTAAATCAATTAAAACATAAATTAAATAAATTTAATATGTTTGAAGAAATAAAAAACTATGAAAAATCAAGAAACAAGAGAATATAAAAAATGATGAGGCACATTTAGAAATAAACAAATTAAACTTCTAAAACAAAAATATAATGGACATGAAGACGTCAATAACTTAAATAACAGTTTAAAGACAAATGAAGAGAGTATTGGTTCATTAAAAGACAGAGCCAAAACCTTATCCATTATACAATGCTAAAAGATAATGAGATTTAAAAAATGATGGAAGTTATTTTTAGACATAAAAATACTGCGAAAAGTTCTTAAAATAAAAAAGAGAGAGATACAAGAATCCAGTCAAAATGTGAATTAATGTAAATATGATTAGTGGCAGTGAATCCATGCAAGATAAAATTATGTTTTTCAAAGAATAAGTCTGTGCTATTGACAGATATCAGTCCATCCATGAAAAAAAGTAATTGATAGAAATTGATAAATAATGTGTACAGAAAAATTAGTCTACTAGAGGATTATTTTTAATAATTTTAACGTATACACTCTACAAAATTAAGAAAGAAGTCTACTTGAAGTAGGTTACTGGGTGTATTAGGCAGGACTTTTTGGTTGTATGTGGTAGAAATTTAATACAGAGTGAATTTATTAACTCATATAACGGAAGAGTCTGGAATTTTTCTTCTTCGAGCAGTGCTGGATCCAATGAGTTAAATAATGTCATCAGTGCTCTTGTCATTCTTTCTTACAGCTATGCTTTTGTCAAAGTGCAGGTTCTCCTACAGCCTCTCAGCCCTCATGGAAACAGGGAGGCTACTAGCAGCTCTAACTTTAAATACTGACACACACAAAAACTCGGGAAGTGAAAGTTTTAAATTGGCATCCAATATTAAGACTTGGTTCATCTGATTATCACTGAACCAAGCGATGTGATCACGCCTGGATCACAGACCATTCAGTCTGAATGAGAAGACAAGGTCAGCTCCCCAGGATCCTCATGGTCTGAGAGGAGGGATAGGATAGTTTGAAAGAAAAATTGAGATCATCGTATACAGAAAAAGGGAAATAGACTCGAGTAGGCAAAAATCACGTGTTAAATCTATATAAATCATTGTCACTCATAAATATGTGACTTGAACTTATTAAAGTCTTTAAACACTTATAAAATGCAGAATAACACATAAACCTTACCATAGGATACCAGAAATGTCTTAAGAATACTATGGCAGGAAATATACTGGCTTACTGTTTGCTCTTTCACATATATAAGCTACAACTAGTGAAACCAATTCCACATTGTAGCATCACATTTTCCTTTAGTTTCAAATGAGACAAAATTTGAACCCAAGGGTTTATTTCAGGAACAAAGCTATCTTTAAAGCAGGATGAACTACATCTCTCTAAGCAGTGCACCTGTAAATATCAAACAGCCATGATGGTTAGACTTATTAATTGCTTAACCTAAGGCCTCATAATTATCTCTTCAAGTATTACAAAATTAACCCATAACCAATTACTTTGTTAAATTACTTTATCTTAATCTGTTCACCTAAGTTATAACAAAATATACATGCATCAATACAGTTCAGGTAGTTGAAGGAGACCAGAAGAAAAGCTAGATTGTCTGTATGCAAATATCTAACTCTCAGTATACTGATCAGTGTTGACTACAGTTTGCATTGTTGAATTTTTTCAGTTGTACTAAATAAAATCCCCAAATAAATTATACTAATTTGTAGAACGAAAAATGGAAATTTATTCATTTTTATTTTGAAGTAGAGACCCTTAACATTAAGTTCACCAAGAGATTTGAATATCTAGGCATGTGTGGCTGCATGCTAGGTAAAAATGTAGCCAGACACTATGTATATTAAAAGATGTAACTTGTAGCATGGTTTTCTCAAGATTTTTCTACACGGGTAAAAAGTATATGAGAAACTCATGTAGATATATTGACAAAGAGAAATATCGAGTGTTGAAATCTTTCTCAAACTGAAATTAGAGTTGGAGACAGCTTCATTCCTGACATAAATTAATTTTGAAAAGGTGCATTTGCTTGTTTCCCACACATGTTTTTCTTTGCTAAAAACGTGCTGTGCAACTAAAAAAAGGCTACTTATTTGCAAAATTCTATAGTGCCTTTCTAGTCTCAGGGATGTTTGAAAGCATATGAAGACATTAAAATCCAACAGCAATATTTTTTTTCCAGATTCACTGTAGCCAATAATCACACAGAAAAGTTGTGGCTGACTTGTAATTGGGGTCCCCGCTGTGGTCCCACAGCCCTTTCTGTTTATGCATATACCAGAGTAGATAAATACTTACTTGTTTTATGTGTGCAAGTTTTGTATAAATAACTTTGGGAGTCAAAAAAGCAATTTGATGGCCACCACAAAGGTGTAAAAGGCACATTCCTTTCTTTCTGAAACTTGCAATGCATACATTTAAATATATAATGTTTGGTTTAGTGATATGACCCACAGACTTTTATGTTGATTTTGGTTTAGTAATGTTTGAGAAATCAATTCCTTAGCTGACAGGGTTCACTTCATGGGGTGATATCATGAATACGCATTTGAAATGAAAATATGGACGCACTAGTATGTTTCCAAAGTAAAAGTATAAAGGCAATGCTCTCCTTTTAAATAAAGACACACTCAAAACAGTTTGAATATTTAACAGTCTTATAATAGAATGTGTAAAATGTTACTGCAGATATGTTTTAACACAGATTATTTGATGATCTATTTCAAGTTAATTAGGCATCTGATAATATCCAATATAAATTTGGAAACAGATTTTTATAGTTTTAATCTCTCCTGGATGTTGATGTCTGTAAAACATTATGGGTCCTGCAATTTTGTAACTAATGTTTCGTGTTGACATATTTTAACAGACCCTTTGAAAAAAATCAATATAGTTAACTGTACTTTCATAACAGTGTCACTTGCACAAATTTGATCTAGCTTACGTCCTACATGAAATCTCTCAAATCAATATCCCATGCATACTCGTGGAGTTTTCTTCCAGTGCAGTCCACCGGGATTTAATTTAATTTCCTCAAGTTTTTAGGTGGTAACTAAAGTAATGTGAAAAAAAGAAATGTGAGCCAAAATGAGCATCAATTATAACTTAAAGCCATTAAATAAATATAATAAATGTGTAGCAAAGAAAGGATATTAGCAAAAGCTACCTAATAAGAATATTCTCCAGGAACTTAGAAAAGTGATAATAATTCATTATCCAATGAACAATATAACTTTTTTCCAGTATATGGAAATATAACAAAGTAGGAAACTGTACATTAAAAATGTCATTTACATGAAATAATGAACTAGTAACTGTGAAATTAAATATCTTCATACTATTAGTGTAGTGTTGTCTCAAAATGTGGTCACTACCAGGAAGCACCTTTCAAAGTTATCATATAATAAACACAACTATAAGCTGCTTATAATTTGAATTATGATCTCATTTTGATTTATTAAAAATATGTAAAAATTAGACATTTTATTCAGCTTTCGAAACTCCAAATCTAAATGCACATTTCTTGGAAACCGTATCTCCTTCTTAAAAGTAATCCTCATGAAAAGGAACTTTGTCTCTCTGAGACTGTCTTTTAACATCTCTTTTTTCTCTTTTGTGTTTTGGGAAATGACAGAAGGGTATATAGCTTATTTTCTTAGTGAAAAAGTAAAAGTCTCTGTCTAAAGTATAGAGAGAGCTGATGTAGTGATTTCAGTGAGATCTTGAGGCAAATACTAATAATAACAGTGTGACTTCATTAACCCCCCAAAACAGTTCTTTTGAACAGCCAAGAGATATGTCGACGTGGGTATCTTCCAGAAACTGTTGTAGGACCTTTCATTGCTGAGGTTGCACAGACTTAGATTAATTATTAACCAAGACTGAGACAAGACCCTTCCCTGTTTTCTACCCAGTGCCCAGTGAATGATGAGGTTATCCAGGCTGGTTGGTGGGAACATGCACTATAACTGGCCCTGTGAGGGTGCGAGCTTTGTAATCTCTTATCCTTTCCTGGCATCCAGTTTCCTCACATGCATGACCTGATTGGTACCCTCTGCAGATTTCTAGAGTTCTCTCTCTGCAGCTCTCTCCCATTCAGTACTGTGTCTTCCAAACAATAGCCTCCTTAGTTTCTCAGAAACTGTTGTATCTCCTCAACTCAGGGAGTCCACCAGGTTTCCTTGGGTTCCCTCTGTGCTGCAGCCTAGGAACTTTCTCAAAGTAGTAACCTGGGGCAATAGTAGAGGTCATGCCATTTATATCTTTTTCCTGGAATCAATGACCTTTGTTGCCGTATGTCCAATGTCTTGAAAACAATTGTTTCAGATATATTGTTGGGTTTTTCGCTGTTGTTGTTCAACTGGGAGTGTAAATCAGCCCTTGTTTTTCTATCTTGTCAGTTACACATTTATTTTTTAATGGAGTACAATCATAGCTTAAAATATAATTGTAACATAACTATTCTTTAAGTATTTAAAGTTTTTAAAATGCATTTTTTTGCTTTTATTTCTTACAAAATTTTGCATACATGCACTAATTCCATATCAATTTACTGTTTCTGAACTATAGATTCCTTATACTTTTTAGCCAATACACTTTCACCTTTGATGCATTTATTTTCTTTGCTTCTTGCTTGACATTCTAGAAAATGTTCATTCTAATTATATTCCTTTTTGTATGCTTCGACAGTAGCTACCTAGGGGGTTCTGAAATTTTAGAAAAAAAAAGAGTAAAGTCAATATTGACTTTTTTTTTTAAGAGCAAGATCTTATTTTAAGCTAAATTCTTGAGATCTACGTATAATTACAAATTGCATTATGGTATCACCCGGGGTTCTGTTCGTTTGTCTACGTATATGCTGTAATATTGGGAAACATCTTCAAACCTTAGGTTTCACCATGACAAATCCAGCGGCTCAAGGCATCTGGAAGGTGGAGCCCTCAGAGTTATAGGGGTGATGAGGCAGCCCAGCACGTAAGCCAGCAACCCTATCTGCTGCCTTCACATTAGAGGTTACAAATGTTTAAGTAGCAGATAACTTTGACCTCATTTTAAAGATGTTTGGGAGGGGAATGAATATTTTGAGTCAAAATAATGACTTTAGTAGTCCTTCTCAGACAACTTTCAGAGAAATTCCTAAAAATGCATCACTTTGAACATACTCATAGATACAGAGAATTAACTGATGGCTGCCAGAGGGGAGGGGAGTTGAGGAGCTGAGGAAAAAGGTAAAGGGATTAAGAAATACAAATTGGTAGTTACAAAATAGTCATGGGGATGTAAAGCATAGCATAGAGAATATAGTGAGTAATGTGGCAACGACTACGTGTAGTGCCAGGTGTGTACTAGACTAATAGCGGGGACCACTGCATAAATTATAACAATGTCTAACCCCTGTGCTGTACATCTGAAACTAATATAAAATAATATTGAATGTCAATTGTAACTGGAAAAAATATATATATATTTTTAAAACGCATCACCTTGCTATAACAAAATCCAGGCATTTTTTTTCTTAAGCCCTTACAATAAAATGATTGAAAAAATTCTCAAATCATCTTTGACAATGTACAAAGTTTAATAAAAATAATTTTATATGGAAGTATACTTTTATTTCAGGACGTAGCATAATATATGGGGCTGATATAACCCTTTGTGGAATTTATCAGATGGGAAAATATGAAAGGTAATTGTGTTGATTATCAGAATTTTTCCATGGAAGGATAAGAGGGTGCTATCCCCATTCAAGATGAAAAAGACTTTCTCCTTTTTATCTGTAATCAAAGGCAAGACTCCCACAAGTTCACTCATGGTTTAAGCAGCATTGCATCAAACATGTAATTCTGGAGTTCCTATGTAGTTAGTATCATTTCCTGAATATTTATTTTTTTTCCCTCATCTCCTTAAAGAAAGTTCAGAGAGGTAGAGTTCTTCAGGCACACATATCTGGACAGTCATTCCTGCACTGAGAAACCTATGGAAATAAGTGCTACCAAATTTCTTGGGATTTGAAAGATAATTTTAAAGTAGGGAAAAAAAATCCTCGCACATTTTTTATGGCCTTCCTCATGTTTTGGTTTTTTTTTTTTTTTTTTTTGTGTGTGTGTGTGTGTGTGTGTGTGTGTGTGTGTGTGTTTTGTGAAGACTTATGATGCATTCAAAAGTTAATTTAGAATAATTCCATTTTAGCACTTTAGACCAGTAATATTTTCTGAAATATATACCAGCAGTGGATGGTATGAAATGGGAGTAAACCCAATGAAAAATAAAATGTTAGCTGTTATAAAAAACTAACAAGCTTTATGTCATTTCACATATTGTTTATAACATGGGAGGCTAAGTGTTTATAATGGTCAAAGCCTATAAATTCTCTTCTTTTTTCTTTTTAATCCTTTTTGCTCTAGTGTAGCTGGCCTGTGGTCATATCAGCAGAGATTAAAGAAGTGTGATTTCTATGACAGGAATTTGGTCTTTCTTACTCTCTCTGTTAAACTCATATGCACCACAGTGCTTAGCAAATGCTCTCTAAATATTCATGGAATGAATGTGTAGAAATTAGAAATGATCCATTTATGATATGCCTTAATTAGCCTATCAAAGGATGCTACATGGAAAAACTTAGGAGTTCCATAGAAAAATGAACTCGAAATGAAGCATATGCATTCTATATTGAATTCCTTCTTATAGTAATCTTAGCTTCCTTTAAACTCAAACCCATTTAAGACAATTCTGTTTTTTAAGTAATTAAGTGTATAAATATTAAAGGATTTAATATTTGACATTTAACATTGTGAAACATGTTATATTAATATTAAGTTATTAATATTAAATTATTAAATATTAAATTATGGAGTGATTTTATTATAATTGTAAGGAACTAAATATTGATATTAAATTAAATATTTGTTTTTAATCAATATTAAAGTATTGATTAAGCCAATTAATCATTTAATATAAACTATTGATATTAAAGGTATGACTATAGAAACACAAATGTAAAATATTCATTCATTTGGTTAGTCATTCAAAAAATATATATTGTGTACTGACTATGTGCCAAGCAGGGTTCTAGGCCCTTAGGATGTAATAGGGAATCAAGAGATAAACCCTCTCAGGAAGTTTGCATTCTAGCCAGAGGAGTCAGACAACAGCTAGAGAATGCACAGACAGTGCATGGAAGTGATAAATTGTATGGAGAACAATACAAGATATTAAGGTTATAGAGAGTTATGGAGAAGTGCTATTTTATATGTGGCAGACAGGAATATGCATTTGAGTAGTTACCCAAATAAAATGAAGGAGTGAATCATAGGGATCTCTGGGGAACTGATTCTAACAGAAGGAACAGTAGGTGAAACAGATGAGTAAGAAGGATGCTTGTTATGTTCATGAAAGAGCAAAATTTCTAATATGGGTTAAGCGTGAAAGACTCGTGGATTAGCCTTCAGATTCCTAGGGGATAATGTGATAATCGGAGGTAGGTTGTGGATAGGCCAGAGTAAGGACTTCACGCTGTATTCTGAGATTTGAAGCTCCTGGAGGATTTAGAACATGAGAGTGATATGATATGACATGTTTTAAAAGTATAACTCTGACTACACAGTGGGGGGTAGAAGGCCATGATAGATGGATATACAATTTTTGAAATAGATTACAGTTAGAAGGGTATTTTAATTGTAGAGATTGTGTTGAGGTGAAATAGGACATTAGTTGTACTGTTTGTAACAAATACCTTTATTCTGGATATATTTCAAAAATAATGCTGACATTTATCTCTGGTGTATTAGAAGTAGGCAGTGAGAGATGAAGTCAGGGATAAGTCACAGGGTCTTGACTGGAACTATTGAAAAACTGGAGGGGTCTTACCTAAGATAAAGAAAACTGGGGAATGTGTTTTGTGGAGGAGGAAATCTTTTTCTTTTTTTTTTATTTTATTAAATTTATTGGGGTGACAATTGTTAGTAAAATTACATAGATTTCAGGTGTACAATTCTGTATTACATCATCCATAAATCCCATTGTGTGTTCATCACCCAGAGTCAGTTCTCCTTCCATCACCATATATTCAATCCCCCTTACCCTCATCTCGCACCCCCACCCCCCACCCCCCTTACCCTCTGGCAACCACCAAACCATTGTCTGTGTCTATGAGTTTCTGTTTCTCATTTGTTTGTCTTGTTCTTTTGTTGATTTTGGTTTATATACCACATATCAGTGAAATCACATGGTTCTAAGAAAAGATGATATAGGAACATTTGTGACAACATGGATGGATCTTGAGAGTGTAATACTGAGCGAAATAAGTCAGACAGAAAAAGCAGAGAGGAGGAAATCTTATACAGGGTTGTAGACAAAGTAAGTTGCAGATGCCTATTATACAAGTAGAGGCATTGACCAGACAGCTGGATAGCTGTATTCAATTAATTGTTCACTCCAACTTCAGTAACCAGGAAGCAATTTGTGGATAGAAGGTTTGGTTTTTGTTTTTGTTTGTTGTTTGTTTGTTTGTTGTTGTTTTGTCCAAGGCTCATAAATTCCCTAACCAGAACAAAAAATACATTTGGTCCTATCTCTGAATTTCTTGTGATATTTGTAAGAGCTAGTGAATCTTTTATTTGTTTTTTATCTTATTGTAATTAGTTAAGGTTAGCCTAAGCACCATTTGAAAAATTTGTGTAGCCTGAACATAACCACAACGATAATCATCATGACCATGAATTGACTTCTTACTTTGTGTAAATCACTCTTCTAAGTACTTCATTATAGACTTGCCAAACTTACGTTTTATTTCAAATGTACAAGAAACTTAATGGAGCCTTAGAAATATGCTGAATAATTTGTCCATGTTTATATGGCTGATAGGTTTGCACAATTCAAAACCCTATATCCTTATAGAACATTTAAAATTATGCTATAGTTTTGGGGCACAACTAATTTCTCCCTTCCATATGAATTTTTTCTCCTAAAAAATACAAAGGGAGCAATAACGGTGAAAGAAGCAAGTTAAAAAAAAAAAAAAGCAAATTATTTCCCATAAGCAAACATCAATCTACTCAACCACACCTACTTATTTTTACCACCAAGAAAATATTTTTCTGGTATTTTTTGCTTCACGTCCCAAATCAGTCACTGCTGAATTCTACATACTCAAACAGCATTCTCCTGTTCTCCACTAAAACATGCTGGTATCCACTGAGCTCCCCATCCTATATCTGAAATCTACCGTAACACTATCCCCGTGCTCCTAAACATTCTGACATTTTTTTATTCAGATTTATGACCACTCAGCAATATTCTTCTACTAATATTGCTTTGGAAGGTTTAAAACCTCTTGGCAATTCTGTGTGCCATCCCAGGTATATAAATAATGAATAGAGAGGTGTTAAAAATGGCCCATGAGAAATCAGGCTGGTTATAAGATGGTCTGGAGCTAGGGTTTTGGATATGAGCAGTAATTGCTTATTGTTTATAACTCTGAAAGGATGCATTTTAATTGTAGGTATGTACATTAGTTGATAATGAGTTGAAATTACCTCTAGTTATTTCAGGGAAAGGAAAAGAGAGAAAAGAAAGTGTTTGTATAATGTTTTTATCACTATTTTAGCCAACCTGTCATATTACACCCTGGTGTTCTCATAAAGGTGAAATGTAAACACCATCAGTGAGTAAAGAAATTATCTAGGGGCTGTTACCGATCTATGTTCAATCTAAAGCAGTATTCATCTGGCCCTAAACATTAGCTATGTGAACTTCAATTTAGATCTCTGCCACTGCCCCCTTTAAATTTGTTGCTCATATGTATTTTACCATTGTGACACTTCGGGTCAGGGAGGTCTATTTTGACTTCATGGCATCATTTATTTATGTGTGATGATGGAAAAGTTACTTAATCCTTTGAGTCCCAGTTTGTTTGTTTGTTTGTTCACATATGCAGCAGATAGAATGCAAAAGGTTGTTGGGACTATAAAAAGAATTAAAGTATGTATCATGCATAGCGTAGAAACTATGAAATAGCAGATTTTCCATAAACATTATTATTAAATTTTTACATGTAAACAAAATGCATAATTAACTTATAACTAAGACAAAATATGTTGTTTTGTTATAATAATTCAAAGGTAATCTTTGACACTACATATAAACATATAGATTTTATCAAATATGAGTAGGAGTGTGTGTGCAATCTCTTTCATATATGTGTTTGCACTCAAACACATTCTTCTTAAATATTTTCTGTATTAAAGACAGCTTTGGGTTTGAAACCACAAAGAATTGGTGATATTAAAAGTAGCTATTGGAATGTGGCATTTATTCATAAACATGTAAGTGATTTCTCCATACGTGAGAGCATAGGTACTTCAAAGAATTGTGAAAGTCAAAACTTTAAAGGAGAATTTTTAGAAAGAACACATTTAGCAAAATATCACTGTGGAATTGTCTAACTCATTCTCCAAGTGCCCAACAAGATAACTAAATGACATTAGGAAAACAAAAATGTCCTCTTGAAAATAGTAACCTCTTTGGAACATGTCAGTGACAAATGGTGCAGTATACAATAAAATTAGGGGCTATTTTTCTTGTCAGATTTAAATGTTAGTGTGCCTTCTGATATCTCTCCTAAAGGATCTGTTGGTCTATGTTTGCTTGGCAGGCACTGTCACAGGTCACACTCTTTCTGAGGGTTTGCTTCATTATCCTGACCTTGACCTCCATTGGATTTCTTCTGGATCAAAGGCAAGACATGACATTCTTTCATTTTATGTAATTTTGTAATGTAGTTTTTAGAAATGCATGTGAAACTTTGATATTCATCAAATTTTGTTATTGAAAAAATAAAGTTGAAACTATAATTTCACACCTCCATTTTAAATAGCACTTTATCTGAATTTATATCAGCGGTGCATTTTACATCTGAGCCTTTTCTATTAAGTTTAGGTTTTTCGAGTTTATTAAAGAAAACTTATATAGTGATTAATTTGGCAACACATAGACCGTACCTCTGAGTACTTCATAAAATATAAAATATATTTGAATAGTATTCCTTGACATTGAATAGTTCATAATATATGCCTGAATGTATGTATATTTAAAGTTTATGTCCTATATCCTTACACGACGTGTTATTTAAGGTATCCTGTTTTAAATATTACCCTGGCCAGAAAATATATGCACTTGAACAATTTTAAATTGTTTTTTTTGGCAAGAGGCATATATAAAAATACCTATTCATTATTGCCTAGTATTTATCAATCATTAATATTAATACCAATATCAATATTTATGTAATTAATATGTGACATGGAATATGTTATTAATTCTTACAACACTCTGAGGTAATAATTACTGTAAACCCAATTTTTAGATTAAACAAGTCAGATAGACAGTAAAAGATATACCAGAACACAAATCCAGGAAATGTGACTCCAGAAATTCACATACTACAGAATTTACATATATTGTAACTGTGAAAAACTGCAAAAAAGCTCACTCGTTTTTGAAGTTTTATCTTTGTTGTAGTGTTATTGTTTTTCAAGTAGGTGACTGATAACCATTACTTTCAGTAAATTTTAAATTTGAAAGTCCAGTAAACATACATTTAATTTAGATTGAATACATGTCACCTTCCCATAGCTTAATGGATGTTCAGGAATAGCAACAGATTCTGGAGTTTCATCAAGATCCAGGTCCATGTGTACTTTCTGGTTAATGGAACTGTTTGTAACATGCATTCCCTATACACATTTGGTAAAGAATGATGCTGCTGGCACATTTCACATAGTCATATGTAAACAATGTGTAGAATTTTTTCCCTCAATACTTTAAAAATGGCATTTATTTTATCATTAATTTTGTTTGGCTCTCTATCCCTACTTTTCTACACTAGAAGTAAAGTACATGCTGAGCTATAAAAAGAGAAAATGGAAAAATGAGTCTCAAGTCCACCTGAAATAATTACCAAGATCCAAAGAATCAGGATCACATAAACATCACAATTCTATTGCTTACATACACTTAATAGAATTAGCACAGCCAATGGCAATAGCATAGTTTCATTTTTTAATAAATATTTTTTTTTGTCTCCATGGATACAGATAAAAGGCCAAATAAGCAAGCTATCAATTTTACCACAGTAATATCCAGTTATTCTTATTGTATATGATTATTTAAAAGTTAAACTGCCTCTGGCCTTATTCAGTAACCCATACTGAGAGATGGGTAACTCATTCAGAACCAGTGCAGTGAAAGCCAGAAGAGAATAGAATTATGTTTTTAAAGTGCTGAAAGAAAATTCCTGCCAGCCCATAATACTATATCCAACAAAAATGAAGTTGAAGTAAAAACTATTTATACAAATTTCTACAGCAAGCTTAACATTTTATAGTGAAATATTGAAAATTTCTCTTTGAAATTGAGAACAAGTTAGACCTGCTTGTTATTTAATATCGTGCTGGAAATAGTGGAGAAAGGAAGGGGAAAGAAATAAAAGGCATAAAGGTTTGAAATATATTCATTAGAAAATTAATTTATATTAATTTAATAAATATAACTAATGGATTAATTAGGAAATCCGAAGGCTCTATTGGGGAATTATTCAAACTAGTAGATGAATTTAGAAAAATTCTTAGAGAAGTGGTCATCAACTACATTTTGATATACCAGCAAACACAACAATATAGTCATGGGCTGCTTAACTACAGGGATACAGGCTGAGAAATGCCTCATTAGGCAATTTCCTCTTTGTGCAAACATCATAGAAGACACTTACACAACCCTCTATGGTATAACCTGTTACTGTAATTGTATGTGCTATACTTTTATAGGACTGGCAGTACAGTAGGTTTGTTTACACCGACATCACCACAAACGTGTGACTAATTGGAGTATAAGCCTTGACAGTTGGCTTTTCTTTTTGTTACGTAAGTGTTTGACGTAAGCTTTGATTGCTCCACTTCAAAAAGGCACACACTTCAAGGAAGGCTTTCTGGAATAAGATGTTTCAGCCACACCCCACTAGAAAATGAACAAGTCCTCCTCTCCCCACAGGCTCCTTTGGTTTAGAGATTTTGGTTGATTTTCATAACTGACCATTTGGGCTACTTGTTTTTTCTCTTCCCATGCTTTTATGTTTTAAATTCACCAACAAAGAATGAGTCCACTAAACCTTAAGCCCCCCCCCCCAACTCTAATAAAAGCAGAACCCCAAGCCCATTCTCTCTCTCTCTCTCTCTCTCTCTCTCTCTCTCTCTCTGTCTCTCTCTCTCTCTCTCTCTCTCTGTCTCTCTCTCTCTCTCTGTCTCTCTCTCTCTCTCTCTCTGTCTCTCTCTCTCTCTCTGTCTCTCTGTCTCTCTCTCTCTCTCTCTCTCTCTCTCTCTGTCTCTCTCTCTGTCTCTCTCTCTCTCTCCACCTCCCCTCCCCTACCTCCCCACTGTCCCCCTCCCCAAACCCCTTCCCACACCTCCCTCCCTTCACCTCCCCCCCACCTCACCCCCAACCCACCCCTACCCCAGACCTCCTTCACTCTTCATAGGTTGAGACCAGGGCAAAAAAGTAATGCATTTCACTGAAACCTTAGAAGGGCTAAGACTCACTAGGTGATAGGAATTTTCAGCTCCTTTATAATCTTACTGGACTATCGTCCTATATGCAGTACATTGTTGACCAAAATATCATTATGACTATATAACACAAAATATCATTATGACTATATAACACATGACCAAAATAACACATGACTATATAAGCAATAGCGTCAAATATATCAAATACCAAGAAAAATCAATTCTAAAAATTGAGTACAAAATCTCTTAAAAAAGAAAAAGTTATAAAACTGTTGAAATATTGTGAAAAGTGAAGAACTAAATAAATGGAAAGATAACTGTATTTATAAATTGGAATGCTCAATATTGTAATGATTACAATTCTTACCAAATTGATGTACATATTCAATGCAACCTGAATTAAAATTGTAAAGACTTTCTTCTAGAATTTGACAAGCTCTTTCGAAAATAGATGCATATGGTCCAATAATAGCCGACACAGTCTTGAGGTTAAAAAAAAAAGGCAGGAGTTCCACTACTGGCTATCAAGATTTATTATAAAGCTACAGTGATTAGACATGTTTTATTGGCATAAAGATTAGAGCAGAAAACCTAGAAAGAGATCTGTGCTTATGTTTAGACTTGATTTGTGACAAAGGTGTCACTGCAGAGCTGTGAGTAAAGGCTCTTTTCAATAAATGGTCTTGGGAAAATTGGAAATCCATATAGGAAACAGAAAAATAAATTACAAATATTTCATACCATAAAAAATTAGTTCTGAGGTTAGGGGATTATAGATTTAAAAGTGACAGAAAAGTTAATACAAATTCCAGCATGTAGCATAGTAAAATATCTATAACCTTGGAGTATGTAAAAATAGTAAATGGTATACAAAAATTCCTAATTATAAAATGAAATTGATGAATTAGACTATAATAATATTAAGAAAGCCAGTTTTTCAAAAAATAACTCTCATTAAGACAGCAAAATATAAAACCTTCAAGTAGGAGATGCTATATGAGAATTTTATAAGCAGCAAGGACCTTATGTCCCAAAGGACTGGCAATACCAACTGTTGGAATACTCACCTACTGAAGAGAGGGTTTATATTGGGACACTTAACTTGAAAAACTCCTTGAGAATTTTTCTAAGATAAAATTAACATGTATTTAGCATTGCCTGATTATAGGATATATCCTATAATCAGGCAATTCAATCCTAGTTGTGTACTAACCAATACACCTAAAGGCATGTAAAAGAATGTAAAGACAGCATTGTTTATAATAAACATATATAGTCAACAATTCAAATGGGTGCATGCATATTGCGTATCCATACAATGGAACACTACTCAGGAGGAAAACAATGAACCCCTGCTACAGCAACATCATAGATACCTCCCTTACAACATTGCGTGAAAGATGCTAGATACAAAAAAAAAAGTACGTACGATATAATCCCATTTATAAAAAAAGTAGAAAAGAGATGATACTATAGACTGTTAGGAATATATTCTAAAATGGTAAAATAAAATAAATTAAAAAGAGCAATAAAGGCTGTGATTATCAAAAAAGTCAAGGGATTGATTCTTGCTGAGATCGAGGGAGAGTGAAAATGTTGAAGAGGTAAAAGGTATTATTAGGGGTGCTGATATTGGGTGGTGTTTACACGGTTACTTATTTTTTAAAAATCATCAAGCTGCATATTTCTGTTTTATATACTTCTCTATATGTCTGTTTCATTTCATAATATAAAAGTTTTAAAAGTATACCATATTACAGAAATAACAAAAATTATGTGTTTTAAAATCGAAATCTTATTGCTTCTCAGCCTTGTGGTTAAGATCAAGTATAAAATAGAAATCTTATTTTCTTTTTTTATTGAAAATTAGCCAGATATTTTAAATTAGTTTATAGTAATGAGTTACAGTATAATTTTACAAGGGAAATTTTTCATACTATTTTTTCACAAAAAAATTAATCACGTTACTTGAATGCAAATAAATCATAAACTATTACCCTGATTCTATTGAGTTTAAATTACATTAAAACATGTTCTTTTTCGTACTAGAATGTTGTTATATTCAATTTTACAGAACTAGTGGGCCATCATCAATAGATTGTAGAAGAAAGTTTTAAGTTCAACAACTATACTACAGATGTTCTTCAGTTTTTCTCTATAACTCAATATTCTAAAACAATATATAGCTGTATTATAATGCCATTAATTTAACAATATTTTAGTTAGAAAATTCACCTGTCATTAACAATACTACTGGTCTTTCACAGAAATACAGAGAGTGCCAAAAAATGTATACAGATTTTAAGAAAGGAATAAAACTATATTAAAATTGTAATACAATGAATGATGCCAGCATTCATTTGATTAATGCCATCTTTTGAGCAAACGTCATACTACACATTGCTACACAGTTGAGTTGTAATTCAATTCAACTTCGAAAAGTAATACATGGATAACATCTTTTAAAATATGTACGTTTTTTGGCACCCCAGTATTTAATTATCCAACAACTGTTAGGTGAATATCTTATGAAGCTACTTTAAGCTGATAAAGGAGCACTTTATTACTATCAGTATACAACAATCAATAAATGCTAATCTGTGTGTGACATTCAAATCTGTTTCAAATACATAAACACACTTATTTCACATATTTTAGAGTTTGAATTTCAAGGATATACAGAAAATATTCATCACAAAATAATTAACAAAAATGTTAACTATCATATTAGGTACAACTACACATTTTTCATGTTCCTAATATTTCAGAAATTGACAGTTCATGATTTTAGAGTAGTTAACTATATCAGTCCTCCTAAGAAGCCATTTTTAAAGGAATGAAGTATAATGGTATTGGGTGAGTGAGGGAAGTCCCATTTATTTTAAACCGTAGAAATTTAGTTGTTAATAATGTATTTACTTGTTGAGAATATGCTTCACCCTAACTCATCAATGCTCAAACTAAGCAATAAACTGATAAAGAACAGTTTTAAAAAAAAAAAACATGCATTTTATTTCTTAGTTTAATGCCTGTTTTCAGACAGATTCAGACTCACATGCTCCTCAAATATATTAAAATATGTGTTTCTTGGACATTAAAATAAATGTGTATCACTGTATTAATTATAACTTGTAAACACATGAAAAACATAGTTAAAGCTAATGCATGCTAATGCCGTTTATTTTAGACCTAAGGCGGCTGTTCTGGAAACTTTCCGTTGCTTGGTGTTCCTAATGCTGTGTAGGTTTGGTCATCTGAAGCCCCTCACCCCTTCCTTGTCATTTGCTTTTGAGGTAAGACATTTGCTTTAGGTGATTATAGCAGGATTGTACATTTATTTCATATTTAATTCTTCATTTAACAATGCTTTTGTATAGTTTATGACTAGTACTTGTGGAACATTTTTACCTCTTTACCTTCTTACTAAAATGTATTAGTTGTGTCACCTTGAGCTAATTAATACTGTAGAGCCTCAGTTTTTTGGTCTCTAAATTTGTATTGATACCAGTAACCTCATAGAATTATTGGACAAATTACATTGCATGATGCGTACAAAAAATTGGTCCACATAGTTGGTTCTCAAAAAGTAGTATAAGTGATTTTACAGAAAGTTCTTGGTAGAGACATTGCTACTTGAGATTTTTTTTTCTATGCTATTAAAGTGAAAATTATGGTAAAAATGTTTTGTCAATGACATATACAAGTAAATAATTCTATAGAAATAAAGTTATTAATGACATTAAGATTTTTCTACAATGGAAAAACATGAATACTTTACAATTTGATTTTCTATGATTATTAGAACGTATCTTCCAGGAACTTCACTGAACTTTTGCATACACAGTTATTGTTCAGACAACAGTTAAAAATCTTTTAGTCTCATCACTAATGTTTTAATTGATATGTTTTTATTCTTTTAAGTTAAGGGTTCTATTGCTTAACTTTGGTGTTAAGCAATCTGCCAAAATCCCCAGAGTTTTTAATTTGTAACCTTATATAAGTATGAAACATAAATGCTAACATTCCTCCCAGCATCAATGGAAAAAAATAAAATAAACACTTTTATAATTTGTAATGATTCTAAATGGGAAAAAAAATTGATGCTACCATATAAGGCATATAAGTATAAAGATGAGGAGGGGGAAATATATGTATCTAAATGTACGAATATATTCATTATATGTATGTAAATATATCTGGAAAGATGAATAAGCACCCAACATATCATTGCCTGTTGGAAGGTGATTTGTGTGTCTAGAAGAAAAGAACAGGGGAATATTCTTTAAGTTAATAATTTTTGGTACCTTTAAAATTGAACCACATGAATATATTTCCTACTTTTAAAACCATGTAAATTAAAAAAAAAAATCTTAGTATCATGATACTGATTATCATATAATCCAGTATATTTAAACAGGCATCAAATAAAATTTATATTTATACTACTTATATATATATATTTATATATAAATATATATATATATATTTATATATAATAAGCTTTATATATATTATATATATATACATATATATGTTCTTGAATTAAGCCTAAAAGCAAAATGAAAAAATCATATATATTTACATGTCACTAATATACATGTCCCCCCAAAAAATATTGAAATCAAAAAACAGCATTTTCACACTCTAAATATGGGAAGGTGTTCTGCTTATAAGTGAATAATTTAATGAATCTACTCTTGGGTATATTTTGGTAATTCATCCAGAAACAACTAGAGAATGTGGGTTCCTGAAGTTATCACTGGTATAAAAAAGTGGGAATATGCTTGTAGAAACACATTGCGTTTGGGGTTCTTAGATGATGGGATAATGGTGGGCAATGTATATAATGTGTCTAACTTTTGAATATGATGAACTCTATTTGTGAAATGCTGTCCATTTACTTATTTAGTCAGTAAATAATATAGATGAAATTGAGTGACTAAGAATTGAGCTTTGAAGTCACATTGTCTGAATTTCATTTCTGACTCAGAAACTGAGTGTTTTTGGGCAGTTATTTGACCACTTAAATATTCTCTGCCTTGCCTTCTTTATCTGTAAATGGATGAAGTAATAATGTCGACCTATTAAGATTTTGAGGGTTAAATGAGGTAATCTATTTAAGAGATTTAGCGTAGTGCTTAAAACACAGCACATGCTCAAAAAATGTTAGATATTGCTATTATTGTTATAATTATTATTATTATTGTATTATTATTACTTTTTATGAACTTAAAGATCCCTTGGAATCATTCTTTGGCTTGGAGATCCAAAAGTCAAGTCTGGGGCATGTGGGATGTGGAGGAGAAACAATGTTAACTAAATAAAAGTCATGGTTATGAATTCTTAGTATGACACTGATTCTAGACACTGGACTCTAGGCGTCAGTTTATTCACCTGTAAAATAGGTTTAATGGGAGCTAATATGTATTGAGCATATTACTTATTCTAAATGTGTTACTTGTATTATTCCATTTAGTCTTCATATTAGTGTAACTCATGATGTAGTTGCTCTTATTACTTTTTTATATATAATGAGAAATTTGAGTTACAGAAAGGTTAAATAACTGTTTTTTATTAACATAAATAATATGTGAAGAACTCAGGATACAAACTCAGGCAGTCTGACACCATAGCTCTTAATCATCGGTCAACTTTTCCTTTCGTGTAATGATAGCAATACTCATCTACCTCGAGGGTTTTAGAAGAAAAATGTAGATGCGATGTAGCAGAAGTGTCTTGAAAAGTATAAAGAGCTATAAGAAAATGTCTCATTAATTTAACTGCAAAATGCTCTTAAAAGACTAACTAAAAAACTAATGGTTTGAATAATTTACCTCTAAATAATCTTTGGTTTATGATTCAAGGGAGGACACCATGGCAAAATCTTTCAGGCAGCTTGCCTAGTCTTTCCAGAACCTGTTTCTGTCCATCTAGGCTAATTCTTTAGGAGTAGATATTGCTTGTGATTTGCCACTAAACATTTCCTTAAAATGGTGTAACAACAGTATCTACTTCACATGATTTGGTGGAAAAATTAAGAGATACAAAGGGTAGAACACTTGATACATCTTAGCTATAATCATTGCTTATATTACTATTATCACTGTTATTATTTAAAACTAATTACTGATATTAAATATTATTATTATTAAAATAATAATTATAATTATTATTAACCACTGAATTTCCATAGTTAAAATTGAACAAAAATTCTCAAATCAGAAGTCAATAACTATATGACAAAGACTGGGCAAATATTTTATTACCAACAAGTTTACCTGTGAAGCAGTCTTTTTTTCCACATTTTTTTAAAAGTTCAAATATTTTAAAATTACAACCAGTTACCAATTTTTACTTCTTAATTGTGATTTTCAAATTTGTGCTTTCTTCACATTTTTTATTTTTTAGAACTTCATGTAAATCTTTGCCATTTATTGTAATTTTAATAAGACTGTTCTTTGCCCTACATCAGGAGTATAAAATCCTAATACATGATGTCAGTGACTGCATTCAATATGAATTAGGGCTGACTGACTATGAGTGATTATACTACAAAGATACAATGTTTTCATCCTTTTACTTTGAAGCTATTATTAGAATCAATGTCATTGAAACAATTAATCCCCTTTCTTTTATAAATCAATCTTGTATAAATTAGCAACAACAATTTGTAGCCCTGTGACTCTTCTCTATTTATTTAGAAGGCTGGTTGGAGTTTTTTCTGTTATGTTTCTCTGTTATGTAAGTCAAATCCCATAGGTCTGAATTAGTTCTTCTGCACTAAGCAAGCATACTGCTGGCTCCACTTAAAGATTAAAACACATACACACAAGCACAGACAGACTGGAAAATTGACCTTATGTTTCATTTAGATTATAAAACAGCTCTAGGTAGTTACAATCCAGAGTCAAAAACACAAAGTATAATTTTGATTTGATTCTATAAGCTGTACATGGGAGATTTAGTCTCTTTAGCTTATTTCATAAGAATACTAAGTAAGGGTGTGGTGCCATTGCTGTTTATAAATGGAATCTACAGCTACACAAGTTCACAGTTGTCGATTTAGTGTGTGAAATGATTATACATTTCTTTTTGTATAGGTCCATCAATATTTTGACCACCAACTCATAAACCGTTTTTTACATTCGCTTTCTCATTCGTAATAAATTTGACAGAAAAACAATCCCTTCATTCTTTCATTCATTCATTTCCCACTCACATACAAACACTTGTTTATTGTCTTTTTGTTGTTGTTGTTTTTTGTTTTTTTTTTGCTTGCTCGGGTGTAATTTGTTCTTTCTAAGATGAACCTGTGAATTTGTGATTTATTTTATTTTTTCATATTGATAGTTTTAAAAATGATCCCTTAAAGAGAAGATAGCAAGGTCAAAGATGAATGGCTCTTTTTTGATAGGTGTATAGCTATGTAAGATATTGGGAAATACATGTTTGCAAATATTTGATACTATGTGCACTTTGTTTCATATAACTTTTTATTTGAGAAGATAATTTAGGGTATTGGGAAAAGCACTGGCTTTGAAGTCACCTAAACCTAAGCACAATTCTCAGGTTTGCCAATTGGTTGCAGGGCGTTGAGGAGGTTATCTAAAATAATCACACCTTACTTTCTCAGCTTAGTTCCCTCAGCTAAAAGGAGAAGCTATCATAAAAACTAGTGTGTAAGTAGTGAATATTATTCATTACATTCACTTAACGATACCATACACACATACATACACACACAAACTACACATGAAAGTTAAAACAATGTTTTGATAACTAAGGCAATAAAAGCAAGGAAAACATAAACCTGAGACTATTTGCTTATTAGTGGCCAAATAATTTGAGTTAATTCCAAACTTAGCTTTAACTGTAAACCTCAGAAAACATTCTAAAATATGGTTTACAGTTTTCAGTATAAATCATTGAAATAGAAGCACATCGCTCCTAAATGGTAAAGCAATTTGTATCTGCTGAAGATGTGCACAAGAAATGGGTAGAAACTGGACAAGTGAAACAGAGGGTGAAGTGCACAGGGAGAGTACAGAATAGTCCAGAAGCAGGGGTAACTGTGGACTGATCAAGTGATTAGATAAACTAGTGACAACTGCCCAATGTGTGGGTCCTAATAGGAAATAAATAAATGTCCATGAAAGATACAGCCAACTTGCCTAATGTTTTAAATGTCAGGCAAAAACATTTACTCAACAATCAGTAAATGCCTATTCAAATCAAAAACCCTTTGTGGAGCTTAGAGTTTAATTGGTGTACTAATTGTAATTGCTTTGGATAATAGTGTGAAAAAGTACCACAATTTAGTGGTTTCAAACAACACATTTCTTTATTTATTTTTCAATTTCAGTTGACATTCAATATTATTTTATATTAGTTTCAGGTGTACAGTACTGTGGTTAGACATTTATATAATTTAGGAAGTGATCCACCCTCCTCACCCCCACCCTGGTTGGTCTGGTATCCACCGGGCACTATACATAGTTATTGCCATATTATTGACTATATTCCTTGTGCTGTACTTTACATCCCCAGGACTATTTTGTAACTACCAATTTGTATTTCATCCAGCCACCCCAATACACTTCTTATCTGGCAATCATCAATTTGTTGCCTGTATATATGAGTCTATTATTGTTTTGTTCATTTATTTTGTTCTTTAGATTCCACATATAAGTGACATCATATGGTATTTGTCTTTCTTTGTCTGACTTATTTTACTTAGCATAATATCCTTCAGGTCCATCCACGTTGTCACAAATGGTAAGATTTTATTCTCTTTTATGGCTAATATTCCATTGTATGTGTGTACCAACTCTTCTTTATCTAGTCATCTATTAATGGGTACTTACACTGCTTCCATATCTTGGCTGTTGCAAATAGTGCTGCAATGAACATAGGGGTGCATATATCTTTTCAAATTAGTATTTTGGATTTCTTTGTATAAATACCCAGAAGTGAAATTGCTGGGTCATAAGGTAGCTGTATTTTTAATTTTTTGAGGACCTCCAAACTGTCTCCCATAGTGGCTGCACCAATTTGCAATCTCACCAAAAGTGCACAAGGGCTCCCTTTTCTCCACATTCTCACCTACATTTGTTGTTTGTCGATTTATTGATGATAGCCATTCTGACAAGTGTGAGGTGATAACTCATTGTGGTTTTAATTTGCATTTCTGATGATTACTGAAGTTGAACATGTTTTCATATGTCTGTTGGCCATCTGTATGTCCTCTTTGGAGAAATGCCAATTCAGGTCTTCTGCCCCTTTTTAAAATTAGGTTGTTTGTTTTGATATTGAGTTATATGTGTTCTTTATATATTTTGGATATTAATTCCTCACCAGATGTATCATTGGCAAATATCTTCTGCCATTTAGTAGGTTGTCTTTTAGTTTTTGTTGATGGTTTCCTTTGCTGTACAAAAACTTTTTAATTGATGTAGGACCATTTGTTGTTTGTTTGTTTGTTTGTTTGTTTGTTTCTATTTTCCTTGACCAAGGAGATATATCAGAAAAAAAATATATATTCTAAGAGCAACATCAGAGAGTTTACTGCCTATGTTTTTGTTCTAGGAATTGTGTGGTTTAGGGTCTTATATTTAAGATTTTTAATCCATTTTGAGTTTATTCTTATATATGATATCAGAAAGTGGTCCAATTTTGTTTTTTTCCATGTATCTGTCCGGTTTTCCCAACATCATTTATCAAATAGACTGTCTTTACCCCAGTGTTTATTGTTGCTTCTTTTGTGATAGATTGAATGAATATATAGGCATAGATTTATTTCTGGGTTCTCTATTCTGTTCCATTAACCTATGTATCTGTTTTTATGCCAGTGCCATGCTGTTTTGATTGCTATAGCCTTGTAGTATAGTTTGCTAACAGGTAGCATGATACCTCCAACTTTGTTCTTCTTTCTCAATATTGCTGTGGCTAGTAGGGGTCCTTTATAGTTCCATATAAATTTTAGGATCATTTCTTCTAGTTCAGTGAAAAATGCCCTTGCTATTTTGATACTTGAATCTATAGATTGCTTTGGGTAGTATGGACATTTTAACAATGCTCTTTTTATCCATGAGCAGGTGAAATTTAGCTATTTGAGGTGTTTTATATGAGACCCCCCCCTTTTTTAATACTATCCATTTCCTGTGATTTTCCTAAAAAAATAATTCCTTTTTTTTCCTATGAGCAACAAAATATTTGGTAGAAAATGAATAAATAAATAATTAATAAAGCAATATTTGAATATAGTACTGCATTTTTTTGTTTGTTTTATGAAAGAAGAAAGAGACTAGTTTTTGCACAGTAGATTGTAAATTATCACATTAAATTTTCTACAATTTACTGGCCCTTGTGTGGGAATTTAAATTATTGAATCCACATATTAGAAAATATTAATCCTTGATAGTTTTCTGTGTATCATCTTTTCCTATTAATGGTTAAATTTTAAGAGATATAAATATATCGTATATTCTTGCCCACCCATCCCTTCCCACTTAGGCCCTTATTTGAAAAGTCCTAGCATGAGTATCTGCTAAGTGTATTTGCTTTGCCAAATACTTTAGGCTCAAGAGATTTTCACCATCAAGCACATTTTCTCCCATTTTAGTATTGTGTGTACTATGAGGAACACAAATTTTATATATCTCTGAGTAACTTATACTAAAATAATCAAAACATAGATGTTTAAAGGAAAATTATAGGGGCCAGCCCGGTGGCTCAGGCAGTTGGAGCTCCATGCTCCTAACTCCGAAGGCTGCCAGTTCGATTCCCACATGGGGCAGTGAGCTCTCAACCACAAGGTAGCTGGTTCAACTCCTTGACCCCTGCAAGGGATGGTGGGCTGCGCCCCCTGCTACTAGCAAGGGCAACTGGACCTGGAGTTGAGCTGTGCCCTCCACAACTAAGACTGAAAGGACAACAAATTGACTTGGAAAAAAGTTCTGGAAGTATACAGTGTTCCCCAATAAATTCCTGTTCCCCTTCCCCAATAAAATCTGTTTTTTAAAAAGAGAATTATACATTAAAAGCGAGTTTTAAAAAAACGTATTTTAAATGCATTCTTTTAGTTTAATTTTTTTTGTTTACTTTGTCTTGCCTTTTTTTGCTTGTTTTACTTTTCTTGTTTGAAAACAGGAAGTGACTCCTTGCCAAGAACAGATTAACTCGAAGAGCAAGCATGTTGAATGTAGTTCAACATTGCAAACTTTGGAATTTTGAGTGAGTTCTAAAATGAATAAAATCTCTATTAACTATATTGTTCGGATAAAAATAGAAATTTCTGAATGTTAGAAGGCTAGCGTTGGGCCTGATCCATTTCTGACCACTGAACCAGTTTCCATTCGCTTGACTCACATCCCTCAACATTTTTCATGGCTGTCCTTTTACCTGACTTATTTGTGGGTATAATCTACAAGTGTCAGCATGGTGAATTACGAGCAGTGGTGTAAGGTAAACATCATTTACTCATAAGAAATTATTTCCACATCACCTCGGTTTTCTTCTTGGCATTTTACAAAAAGAAACCCTGCCCCTTTTCATAATCACCTGTCCTACATTTGAAATAACAAAGAGCCTCGAATTCTGCCTCTTGGAGCCTGAGTGTGCCACGCCCTGTGCTATGATTTATGACCGGAACATCCGACACTCTCCATGCTCTAACAAGATGGCCCGCTGCGTTTGAAATATATCCCCTAAATGAAAGCAAACACAGCCGTGTGATATAAAGCTGTGCCAGCATGCATGGAACTAAACACATACAAGTTCTAATTTTTGTCTTTCTTTTTACGTTGCCTTTCACAATAGCTGAAATAGGTTAAGATCCATGGGTGAACAGGATTCCATATATTAGACGAGGGCTCTAAGGGGAATCCTGACCCTGAGAAAACGGTGCCGGGATATTTGGCAGAATGTCAACGTGGTTTCCACTAGTACATGACAGAGGCTCATTATAGGCTTGCTGTTGCCTGTAAGCTGGTTTCACTACCATCAACTACGAGGCCAGAATGCCTGGTTCCAGATGCTCTCGCCAATTGACCGTAAAATTGCTATGCATTTCTGGCCAAGCCCGAGATTTTAAAAGCTCCCTTCCCCCTTTCCTCAACACCCTAACCCCCAACTCCCTCTAAAAAGCTGCTCATTATTCTTCCTTTGCCCCCTGATCTCAGCAAAAGAAATACTTCTGGAATCAATTAGAAATGTCTGCCCTTGATGAGGTTTGCACGTGAGCTTCGAGTTGTGAGGCTTTGATAGTGGCAGCCAACAGCTGCAGTTTCAGGTGGTAAAATCTAAGAAGGAATTTTCCAGGGTTTATTTACCATCGTAAAAATTTTAAAAATAGGCAAGACAAGTTGGGAGACCGTCCTATATGCCTTTGAAAGTGAGGTTAAATTTGGATTATATATTTATTTTATCCACAGTGAGCAAACTGGAGCTCTCTGATTGGGGGATCTTTCCATTGCTTTAATAGATTGTGTCAAATGGTTATAAATATTGGAAATGGGGGTCTCCTTTCTGAAAGTAATGGTGTAAGAGCATAGGTTATTTCTTCTATCATATTAATTGTTTGACAAGTAAAGATAGTCAAGGTTAATGGAAATCAGAACCCATCTTCTGGAAATAATGGGATTACTGTGTAATACATTAGCCTACTCTTTTTTTCTAGCTTTATGTATACATGAGATATTAAATTAAAAAATGCTACAATAGTTTTCTTATTTTTCAATATAGCTATTTGGTAATCATTTATTAATGCTTGTTTGATATGTGTCCAATTAAAATACGTTGGTTATTGCAACATGGAAGTGACATGATATTGCTAAAGTCAAATTGAAGAGCAAAGTAACAACCTAGATATTCAAATTATCGTCTGGCACTTTTAAGCATGTGACCTTTTCTTTCCTTGAATATATGATACTCTTCTTGGAATCTGCTTTTGTTTCTCCTGATGGCAAAAAGCAGAGACAATTTCAAATGTACATTTTTATCACGAAAATTTTCACTCATGACATCAATGAATGCTATTGAACTTTTGTTTTCCCAGAGAGTCACCATTAAATGCATAATTTTATTTTTCAGAACTACCTCTTTTATAATTAAATGAAATGTTAAGCACATGTTATTTTCCCTTAAAGTATTGCAATTTCTACTTATATAATGGTGGAGAGGCATTTTGTGTCTGTTTCTCTGATAGTATCTCCATATTTATAGGTGACAAAGATAAGTTTAAGTTTGCATTTTTATGAGAGCTCTTTATACATATGCAGACATTTGCCCACTAATCAGTCTGGTTTCTAGATTGATGTTTATTAATAAGTAAAACTAAGTGATAAATAACTGTATTATGAAGTGTACCTACAATATAGTACAATTTATATTCATAGAATAACTTTAAGCTGAAAAATTCAGTTAATTAGAATACCTAATGTCTCATGTATGCCACAACGTGATAAACATTAATAAGACATATTTTGCCTAATAGTTTCCTGGGTAAAGTAGCATACTAACAACAACAAGGACAAAAAGAAACAAGGCTGAACAACTTTTAATTACCATCTTTCAAAAATCATGCCTCATTTATCCTCACTATCCTCCATATGCTCTACATGTCACTGGTTAGCCAAACTTCCTTTTATTGAGTAAAACAAACCAAAAAATAAAAAAGAGGGAGAGAGAAAGAAAAAGAAAAAAAACCTATATGGGGCTTTTAACAACCATTCTGGAAGTTAACTTCTCTGTGATCAAATTGTTACAGAAAGGAAAAGTTGGCTAATTTGTTCATTCCTTTTCTCTGAGATGAAACATCCCATGTGCCAGATTTTCCTCAGCAAATGTTCAGATCTAAGAGCAAAATTGGCTGTTTGGTATTAAACCTTTGACAGTTGAAACATTCTCTCCCGGGAGAAAGTAGAGATCTACTCTCTCTGACTCTCCAATATGGGGTGTCCTTGTAGGTATCAGGTGATAATGCAAGTTTTACTAATAACCATTTGGACGTGCAATCTCAGAGAAAAACATCTAGCCGTTGGAGAGTTAGTTACAGACTGACTCCCTAACTTGCCCCTCCTAAGTCAGCTGTTTAAGTGTCATCATCTCTACACACTTACATAACAAATTCAGGGAATTGACTGCTACAGATTAAAAGCTAATAGGGATTTTTATACACAGCTTGTGCTATCTTTTATATTATTTCTACCAAAATTCCATCCTTCCATGGATGTTGAGCTAGCGTAAAACACAAGGAGGTGATATCTCTCTTAAATTGTGTTTATTTAGACAGTGTCTGACACTGGCTTGGCCTAGCTTTGTACAAGTACTTAAATTATTTGTGATGAGATGAAGAAAAAATTGGACTCATATTCCAGCCATATGCTGTTATGAATTAACAATGTGAGGAAAGTCACTTAGTTCTCAGTTTCACCATCTGTAAAGTCAAGGAAATGAAATAGATTTCTAAAGTTACTTCAATGTTTAAGATGTCACTGTGGCCATGAGATTTAAAAAAAAAAAAAAAAGATTAAATTGTTGCTATGGGTTTACATTCATATAATTAATTCACTAAAATGAACGAGATTAGAGGAGTCTTTGAGAAATGAAGAATTGAATCTCTGAGGTTTTTCAGTAAACGGTATATGAGAAGATAAAAGACCAGACTGGGATGATTATGATTCTAATTGTGCTGTGTGAGAATTTAACTACACCTCCATATAATCACCACCATGCCCTTTTCAACCTACGAAGTCTCTCTGAACAAATGAATAATCAAAGTAGATTAAAAAAAACAACAACAACAACAGTTTGCTTGATATAAATTCATCTTCCAGACAAGTTTTCTTAGTGGTAAGGATGGAGATTAGAGGGGTTCCAGGCCAGTGGAAATGGAGTGAGGTCACTGAAGTGGAGCCAGGAACAAATTTGTGACTGGGAGAACATTGGATATTGGAATACTAAAGCCAGTATCTTTGATGTAAAGCAAGTCTTTAAGGAGGCTCTCTATCCTTGTGCCAAAAAGCCAGAATAGCTCTGGATAGAGAATGTTATCAGCATTCAGCAAGATAGAGTTATGGTCAATGTGCCTACAGGAAAGGTGGCCTGAGGCATATATTCCTTCTACTTTGTTCTCATGGAACTTTAATTGTAAATCACTGAAGTGTCACTCACAGAAAGGAGTCTCAATGTGAGACTAGTAGTTTACAGTAAACATGTGGAAGTGTTTAATCAAAATGCATTAGGAAGATAATTTAGAGAAACTTCAAGATTTGTTCTTCCATTTCTTTTAGTGAAACTGTGTCGAAAATACAGTGCAAACATTATTTTTCTCAGTTTGCTAAATACTCCTCAGACGATTGTTGAAGGTAGGGATAACTTTACATGAGATTTCCATGTACTTGAAATTCAATCCCACCACAACTAAAATAGTGGATTTATTTCAACCTATAGTGGTATATTTCGCTCAGGCTTATTCCATTATTTCAGAGGAAAATCTTCAAGTGAAAAGCAGGGAGATACTTTACTCATGTTTAACTCTAATACTAATGACACTAAATAAACAAAAAAAAACAGATTCTCTGACTCTATAAATACACAAATATTATAAAGAAGCAAATCAAAGGGAATCTAGCCAAAGCTGTGGTAGAATAACACATATTTGAGAATACCTGTTTTCGAAGGCATTCGAAGGTTTTCAAAGATATTTCAGAGCAGTTCGTTTTAAATAAAAAGTTTGAAATTCTTGTTACTCCCTTCTTACAACCATTTGTTGAGCTGATCCTCAATTCTTTTTTCTGAAAATGCAGTTTCATCCATCATTTAGTGCAGTTTTACTTGTTTTTTTCTGGTCAGCATCGTTCTAAGTAGCATGTATTTGACCTTAGTAGTATATGTGTGGATGGGAGATTCTCTCAAGAGAGATGGTATAGATGAATGACTTCAGGTATCTTTTGGATGTAGTTGGGTCACTGGAATGTGGGCCTTTGGAGAAAAATTAGACTTTGAAATGCTAAAGTATTCTCTTTGGATAGCAAGAGGGCTTTTATTTACTCCTACTGCTGATAAAATATTTTTTATAAAACATTGTTTCTGATGTTATTATATAATAGAATATGTATAATATAATCAATAATTATAATATTATAAAATATTATTATAAAACATTATGATGAACATCAAAAGTATTCTGGAATAACAGAAGTCACAAAGAATGATAGTTAACCTCAGGAAAATGTCTTTGAGAGCAAGAACTATGAGTGCAATTTATTTTATAAGAGTAAAGGCAAGAAAGGTTGCAAGGGATTATTTTCAACATAAAGATAGGTCTAATATCCAAGTGATAGTCTTCCTTTTGTATCAAGATGGGAGAATAGCAGACTTTGTTTTACTTAGGTGCCTGTCAGTCAGCAGGGTCTATACTGAAACAAATGTGGGGTTCATAAGCTAAATCCACCCTTTGGTTGTACTTTGTTTGACCTGCACAGAGCTATTTTTTTTTAATTTAAAATTTGATAGGTTACCAGCATTTTTAAATCAGGAGACTTTAAGAGCCTGGATTAATGATTTCTCTTGAATAATTCAAAAATCAAGCCACCCTGAGCCTGCATTCCCTCAGGACATCTATGAGTTGGAGCCAAGGAACAGTTTTATTCTGTGAGTGGTCCTCCCGGCAGGGTTTTGATTCTTTCAGGTCATAGACATCAAGCGGGAGAGGCAAATAGAAGTTACAGATAGCATGTGAGCCCCTGTAATTTTATGCCATAGACGAAAATGACCAGATCTGATAGTATCAATTAAAGAAAGAGCCTTAAACTTTGAGATGGAAATAAATGGAGGGACAAACTGCTGTTGTCCGTTTTCATCATTTGAGCTATTTTTGAATTGAGAGAAACCTGATCATCCTTTTTGGCACTCTAAAGCTATGCCCTACAACTAAGAGTTTAAGTGCCTTGTCCAGAGTTATGTGGTTAGTGAGGAGCCAGGGCATGGATGTAGGTCTTCTAGATTGTGCATAAAATTTGTCAGGAAGTACAACACACACACACACACACAAACACACACACACACACACACACCAGTAATGCTGGAATTCTCTGGGGAGTAGAATTGCATGGCTGGACAATAAATGTGGAAGAGAACTTTTCACAGAATCTTTTCAAGTTTGATGCATGTGAATACATTACCTATTTTTTAAAAGGACCTATACTGACAATTCAAAGAGTAATTTTTTCATGAACGTACAAGAAATAAGTATAAGATATAAAAGCATGTCAATTTGGATATATAAAATTGTTACTTGAAAATGCACTGTTAATTTAAACAGGTAGATCTAATACAAAAAAAAAACATAATAAGGTATAGTTTAATTCAGACAACTTTGTTTTTTGCTTATAATCAACACTAAAATAATTATTTTTCAAAGCCAAATGTTGCATAAGATCAACTCATTTTTCAGACTCTAACCCTTAAATAACTTTTTAAAAATGAGCAACTTGATTAAAATCAAATTGTAGAATCTTTCTGAGTATATAACTTTTTAAAGTGTCTTATATTTTAGATCGGTGATTTAAAAAAAATGAGACTTGAAATATAAGGAAGAGTTACAATACAATATTCCTCTTATTATTTAGGAGTTAAGCAAGAAAGAGTAGTTAAAGTAAATTATGCCCATAACTGTCAAATAAAAGCTGCCTGATGAAGGAAGATTAACAAATGTCATGTTTTACCATTGAATCCTAAGCCCAGAACACTTGAAACACTTTGTAATGTTTAAATGTTGGAAATAGGTGTTATGAAGAAGTGAATATACAAAGCCCAAGTTATTTACTAAATAAAGTACTCTAGACCTAGACCAAATAATGCTGTTACCTCTTTCCCAATGGAATTTGAGTGATTACATCTGTCTTGGCTAAAGTGGTTTGGTTTATCTTAATGTAGAATCCATGTAATGCTTATATTACATTGTTTACATTGCTGATTGAAAGCTAATATACAGTATATGCAGTTTGAAATGCCTGTTTCTAGTTTAAAATGTATAGTTTTTATATGGCAAATAACACTATCAATGGGTTTTGAAATTTACCTGAGTTTAACCTACCTTTTTATTTCCTTACCACGTCTACCAAGAATCAGTATTTTTCTTCCTAGTAACAATAAACTACCGTATTTTCCCAAAACTAAGACCTAACCAGAAAATAAGCCCTAGCATGATTTTTCAGGATGCTTGTAATATAAGCCCTACCCCAAAAATAAGCCCCAGTTAAGATTGTCAGCCAGACGGATGCATTTAATACATCTGTTGCAACACACAACAGATGTATTGAATTATAAAATAATAATATTAATACATAATTAAATATAAATAAATATTATTGACATTAATACTTAAAATAAATGATAGTATAAATTATAATTAAGTATTTGTAAATACCCAAGTGGCGCCTTTGGACAAACGTCTATGTAAACAGATGAAATTGAGACTTATTGCCGAATAACCAATCAGAGTACAGACACAACGCACGAATAACATGCACATTTGATAGTGAACGGACGTGGTTGTGTCTAATATGAATCTTCATAATTCAATATGTCGTGTGTCATAATGACGTACTTAATGCACTCATGTGAAATAAAGAAACATTTTCTGAATTTTGGTGTCTACAATTTTTCATCACTTTTGTGTGGATCATCATTCTTAACTGTCATCATTTTTGTTGCCACTTCTGTCTCGAAAGTCTTCAATTAACACTTGATTTAATAGTAGATTTAAAGGGAATAATATTTCAATCCCCCGACAAGATGAGTGCAAAAAGAAGGAGCGATTCCATCGAGTACACGAAAGGAATCGTGGAGGACTCTCGAGGCAAGAATCTTATGTCTTTCTGCAAAGAGAAGAGGTTGGATTTCCGAATGGTCCGAAGATGGCGAGCAGAGTACGATAATTTCAGTCAACAGGTGCTAAGAAGTACAAGTGTGGATCAGGTCGGCAACCATTATTTCCTGAGCTGGAAGACATCATCTGTGAATGGATTGCTGACAGGAGAGCAAAGGCTTTGGTTGTGCACAGGGCTGATAGTCAAGCATTTGTTCTTGCAATGGCACCACAGTTAGAAATATCCCCAGAAAAAAATCAAAGCATCACAACACTGGCTGGATGGCTATCTTCAGCGATATGAACTGTCTCTAAGATCGACAACACTGTTCAAGCTGGAAGATACTGAAGTTATTAAGCGTGCACTTGCATTCAAGTCTTTTGTTGATGGCATCGACTTTTCTAAATACCAACTCTCCAACCTGATTGCTATGCAGTGAAACTGAGGTGTTTATGGGCCAAGGATCTCAAACAACAATTGATCAGAGGTGCCTTGTCAATCTACATTTCCTCCACTGGGTACACAAGTGCCCATGTTACCTATATTTTGGCAATTTGTCTGGATGGAAAGAAAGCCCCACCTCTAATCATCACTAAGGGCAAGAAAGATAAAGTTGAACGTGTTTCAAGCATTTATGTTCTTGAAACCGAAAAAGCCTAGTGCACACAAGCAGTTATAAGGAAGTGGGTCAATTTAATGCTGCCACTTGTTTTGTGAGGTGGCCAAAGTGGTCCACTAATCTGGGATCCAGACAGCACTCACCACGCTAAAGACATGAAGACCTTCCTTGCAGAGAGAAAAATAGACCAAATAATGATTCCTGTAGGAATGACTGCCTATCTCCAGACTCTTGATATTGCAATAAACAAGCCATTCAAGGAACATTTGTGAACAGTCAATGACTACATTGAAAACAGAATGGAAGGAAATCAAAGTGGAAACTTTATGAAGCCTAGCCTGCAAGAGGTCATGATTTGGGTGAAGAATTCATGGGATAAAATCACTGACAGCTGTATTGCCAATACACTGTGAGCAGGCTACATGGACAAGAAGTGCTCATTTAAGAAGAGTTCTATTGTGGACATGAGAGATTGGGGCCAATGGTTCTACAGGAAATGGAGTCGCAAGAAACTCAAACCGGATTTCAGGGTTTGGAGAATTATGATGATGTTCCAGAAGAAGATGACATGACAGTATTTGAATAAATGTAGATTTTTATACATGAATAAATCAATAAATAGAAATTGTTGTACATGAAAAAAATAAGACATCCCCTGAAAATAAGTGCTAATGCATCTTTTGGAGCAAAAATTAATATAAGACCCGATCTTATTTTTGGGGAAATGCGGTAGAATCAGAAAACTCTGAGAGATATAGGATAGTTTATCTTTTTCTTTGCATCCATCTCAAGAAATGGCAATCTTACCAGAGAGATAAACTAATACATATAAAAGAGAAGGATAACTCTTTAATTCAGATAAAATGCTGAGTGATGCTTTAAGTTTAGAGGTTTATTTAACAGATCAAAAATCTTCATACCATTCAGGTGACCCTGCTATATTGCTAATGCAAAAGTCTTCCTCAAAAGCAAAGAAAATATGCATTCTTGTCACCAATTTCAAATTGTAAGGTATTTTTACTATGAGTATTAATTCTAGATCTGAAACCACTAGTCCATTGCAAAATTTTCTATGCTTGCAACTCAGTAAATGTTACTCTAGTTTTGTGGAGAAAAGTCAACATGCCTTAAGGGAATCAGGGAGTAAGTATTTGTAATAGTATATATTTATGTGTTTATTTGTTTAATAAATATTAAGTGCCTACTATGTGTCATATATTGCTACAGGTGCTTTAGCTATATCAGTGACCAAAAATAAGTATTCTTTTCTAAATGAGTAATCAAGAAAATCTTAATTTATTCTTTAGCTTGGAATTGTAGCTTTTTATTTGTATCAACCATCTTGACTGCCCAGTTGCTTCTTTTTTAAAATTCCTAAATCTGTAAGAAGAAAATGATAGCTAGAATCTTCCAGTGAATTTTATTGGTAGTTAAAGGAAAAATCATTATTTTCTAAATCTCGTTTTCCATGTTGTGTATGAGTGAGTACAGATATCAACTTTTAAACCGTGTTTAAGCCACGGTACCAAAAGGACACATTTTATTCACTATTTTAATTCTAAGTAAAAATAAATTCATGACTCAGAATCATTTTTGAAAGGCAAGCACCAACACCAAACACAATTTTTGCAAAGATTTTGTGGTTAGTATTACAGCAAAATGAAAGTGGAAACTATGAAGGTTATGTCATTTTCAACCATATACAGATAAAAATAAAATAGCAGTTAGGTGAAGCAACGTTGTTGGTAAGGAATCGTTCATATGACTCAGAACTTTTTGTGTTACTTTTATAGTTTGATCCTTTGAATTATATATCTTTCTTGATGGTAATGTGTCCTGAAAGACTAAGGTATCATAAATTCCAAAAAGGAAACTTGAACCTGCTAAAGATTCTTTTATCTCTTTTCCTAACCTCTGTCATTCAAAAATCTTCTACACCAAAGTTTTGGGGCTGTCTGCCTTACATTTTATAAAACTTAGAGGTATGCTAGTGTTAGGATAGAAAATAAGTTAAATATTTGATATAATCGTCTATAGTTACTATAATTTGATATTTAAACCTTTATTTAAGATGAAATAAGAGTGAATGAACAAGTAGGGTCTTCAAGCTCCCACTGACACAAATGAAATTTTCTATTGAATGTATTAAGAGAAAAAGGCATTGATATATCCTATCATAAAAGGTACATAGTTATTAATAAAATAGAATTGGTCATTTTACAATGCAGAGTTGTTAGGTACACTGTCACACTAATGCACAGTTGCAAGGGTGTCTTTAGAATGTAAAGCATTTTCATTTAATCCTCATAGTACCTTAGTAATTATTATTCATATTTTCAGATGACAAAATTGAGGCCCAGAGTTAACTTGTGCAAGGTCAAATTATTTTGAGTTATAAAGGTAGAATTCAAACTTCTTTTCCGTCTGTACTTTTGATACTGTACTATACTCCCACATAAAGAATGAAAACAGTGACTTTGTTGATCAGAATATTAACCAGGTGACAATTATTTTCTAAATATATACATGAATAAGCTATTTTTAAAAGTCTGATCAGGATAACAATTCCAAATCTCTTGACTTCCTTGAAATATTCCTATTCTGAGCACTTTTATTGATAAAATTTCTTAAACCTTGGAGAAAATTGTGTGATAAGGTTGACACCATGCCCTGGTCTGACTAGTGGCAGGGGATGGGGTTTATCAGTGAATTCATTTTAACACTGAATTATAGAGATTAGTAAACTGTCCTTAGGTAGAAAGGGATTTGGAAAACATTGCTATGTCAATTTAATTTAGGAGTGCAAACCTTGACCTTTTCCTCATTTCTTGTTCCTTTGGGTTTCCACAGCAGTGCACTCTGAGTTTTATTCTTGCCGTACTCACCACTTCCTTTCAGCTGCGAGAACCAACTTCTAAACTTCAATTCTCATTGTGCCTCAAGTGGGGTTCAGTCCTCTTCCTTTCCCTCTGTGTTATCTACCCTCAACCTAAGACAGTTTACTCAGTCTCATGGGTTTAAATGTCTTCTATATGTTATTGAAATAAAATGTATGTACCTTTTCCTGGTTTCTCCACTGAACTTCAGGCATATGTATCTAATTGCCTACTTTATATCTATGTGTGCAAATGTTACTTTGGAAATAATAGTTGTCTAAGCTGGGGATATAAATTTGGGAGACATCTATTTAAGGATTCATGGGAATTGATGAGTTCGGAGAGATAGGATAGGTTTCTTTTATTATTCTAATTATGAAAAAGCAACCATAAAACAAATACAACACTAACTCATATGACTTTATTTGAATTTATTTAAATCTAATTAAGCTATGTAATGGTTATTTCTAATTGAAACAATTTCTGTTTGAGAACTAGCAGTTAGCATTTACTTTTTAAACACTACACTCCAATCACTTTATATATAGAACACATTAGATAACAACTTGGTATCCTTACCACTTCCTCACTTCTTTATCAAGCAGCTGGGATTCAACCTCCTATACCAAACAGTGGTCTGTATAAAAGTAAAGATCTAACATACAAATACTTAAAAACAGTGTGATTAAGTAATTGTTCATTCTGTGTACTACATTTTTAATGAAAGATTTAGTGTAAGTGTTCATGAAATGTGCTTTTTTTTTTTAAAATAAACTTTCACTCATCCCTTGATGTGTTCATTCATTTACACATTCAACAATAGATTTATTTTAAAGTTGATTTAATTTTTAGGATGTATGGAATTGCTAGGTCTTCTGGTTCCTGAGTAGAGACTACAGTGGGGAAAGAGGAAGCCTGTGGAGATATATACTCATACATGTGGAAGAGTTTTGAAAGTGCATCAGATGTTGACCTTCAAATTACATAATCTAAGAAGGTTAGAGTTTCACAGCTACCAAATCTGAAAGCTGAGATACAGTGGTAAACTATTTTGTGTAACATTAATTTGAATGATTAAAATGCAATCATGTTGCTCTTATCTACAGTTAATTTAAATTTATAAAACTTCTAAATATTTGCCTATCGTATGAATCTGTGAAAATTCACCTTTTTCTTTTGGGGTGATGAAAATATTTGGAACTAAATAGAGGTGGTGCTTGCATGACATTGGACTAAATCCTTCTGAATTGTGTACTTTAAAATGATTAATTTTATGTTGTGTGAATTTCACCTCTAAAAATGGAAAATAGTGTTACACACAGAAAAAAGATTAAATCAACAATCGAAATGTCTATAGACGGTTAAAAAATAAAACTTTCATTCACATACATGGAAGTATTTCTAGAGTACTTAGAAAACAATCCTGTCCACCAGAGATAAAATTTTTATGACATATTCCTTCCAACCATCCCCAGTCACTGCTTAATTACAACCCCAGATATTCTATTGTGTCTGCCTCAGAGCCTTTAATCGCTTTCTTGAGTTAATTGCTGGAGCTAAGAATCCACTAGAGAGTAGCTTCCTCTTGCATTCAAAGCTGGGAAGGTGGAGCACAGGTATCTTAATTTATCTGCCCACGGTCAAAAGGGTTTGTAATCTGGTAAATGTAAGAAACAGCTGGCAGAACTCAGCCAGTCGCTGCACTCAGAGACAGGTGGACAAGACTGCTAAAGAGATTTTGCCCCTGAGTGCCGCTGCTGCTGCTGTTGTATTTTCTGCAGGCTTGAAGATTGTGCAGAGTGAGCAGGTGGGTTGCAATTGGCCTTTTCATTTCCCCTGGCAGAATTATTAAAAGCTTATCTCTGAGGAGATGCTACATATCTTGCAGGTAAGGATGGATTTAATCTGCCTTCCCACCTGTCCCTGTCTCCAAAATCCTTTGCTCAGCTTGGAAGATCTCTGACAAAGCAGAGACAAGCATCTGGGGTGGATGTCATCAAGGGTCCCCTTTAGCTATGCTAAGCTACAGGGCACAGCCTTGTTTTACGGGTGATCGTTCCTCTCATTGCGTGTCTCTCCTTCTTACTTTGCCTTTAATTCCTCCTGCAGTGATTGATAATGTAAATTATGCAATTATGAAATATGTTCTGTTATTGAAATGTGATTTTTGGCCTAAGAGCTTCCCTCTTGAGTACTTCTGGCATTATTATTTGGTACTACTTACGGACTTTGAGTGAAAGGAAGTTTAGAAAGAGTGGGTATGCTTGACTCACACTTTAGAAAGTCTGTGGTTGCAGTTAAGCTTCTTCCTCAAAGCCTTTGCTCCCTATCTCACAGATTCAGAGACGTGACATTTTGCGGCCCTGATAAAAGGACCCAGTTACTTTCTTTCAAGGAAACTTGATGGCATATGACATTGTGATATACACAGTTACATATGTTTGGGTGCCCCAGGGAGGGCGCTGGAATGTTTGACAACCCTGCACATGTTTTTAGATGTTGAAGTTCATGAACTTTAAAGGACCAGGTGTGAAAATGGTTTTGTTTATGTGATTTGGGGAAATTATAGTCTAAATGTAAATAATATCTAAGTCATCCTGATTTGCTGAAATATGTATAGGATTTTATAAAAAGTTATTAATAAATGTCTTTTTAATTATGTAAAGGCTATAACCTAGGAGTTATTAGATATGTCTAAATTGGAAATAGCATATAGTTTAGTTTCTCTATGACTTTCTCAATGTGGATCAAAACACACAAAGTAGTCAAATTACAAATTCTTGAAGATGAGTATAACAGCCCAGATCCTAGAATCTAAAAAATGTGACTAATATATTCAATGGCACACATTTAAATGGAAATTAAATTTCCCCCAAAGTCATTAGCTCAGAAGACATAACTTTATGAAATACTTTTTATTCAACAGCAATCCTTAAACGTGAATCAGTAAGATTAATTTTGGGATTCAAGATGAAGAATAACAAGTGGGTATGCTGAAAGTTAATGGTGGATATTTTTTTCCGTGTTGAGTCAACCAATTTTATAGGAAAGAACAGTGTCCGCCAAATTTAAAGAAAACAAATAAACCCTAAAATAGTATGGTTGCTTTGATTCAGTTGGCACTGAGATTTTCTAAATAAAGGAAAGAACTGGGTGGACATATATTTGTGGTGAGAGCATAGTTTTGCTTCCCCACCCCCCTTGGTGGGTTTGATGGATTTCTTTGCTGTCATAATTTGTGAATTGAATATGGGGATGACCCATATAATTTTTTTATGTGTATATATGTGTGTTTGTGTGTGCATAAAGATTACCTGTCACATGAATGTAAGGATTTAAATAATAGAGAGTACAGAAATAGTTGATTTAGCCTGGCATAGCCCTTAGCTTTAAGATTATTGCATATTTTTTATAGGGCCCCAGTTCTTTTCTGTATTTTGGAGTAGGTCTTTATTGTGATGTATTTTCTCATGATAGGGATGTATTTAAAATGTAAACTAATTTCTCTATGGATTAGTAAAAACTATATATAAAATTTCTACATTTGGTTTAATGTGAATATTTAAAATAACACGAAGGCTACTGTTAGGTTAGGGTGAGAAATCTGAATATTACGAGTGGCTACTGAAACTGCAACTGAAGACAGGTCATATGTAGAATGTAGATTGCTACTGTATTATCTACATTAGGGATATGAAAGCTTAAATATATTTATCTACACATGCTGCAATAAATCTTAACAGTAACTGGTATGCAGAGAACATTTGAAAGGTAGTGCTGGCCAGACACAAATCATTTGGAAATGGTCTTGCCTAGTATATATTTTCAGGGCCTGTCTGCACAAAGATGCTGGCACTTTAACCATGATTTCTATTCCAGGTGATGGATTTCTATCCAAGTAAGCGAGTGACTAAATATTTTCCGGTGGAATCTAGGCACCATAAAAATCACTGAAGCCGAATAAAAAAGTTGTCGACCTTTCTAAAATGTAATTATAATAGCTTTGCTCACCACTATGACAGAAGAAATATTTCCACTTAGATCACCGAATAATGGAATGAGTAGAACCTAATTAGAAAAAAAAAGTAATATGAGTATACTGCTAATATTTTGTTTTATCAGCACAAACGAATGTCTTAATGAATTTTCATGAATTTCCAGAAAACTTCCCAATCATTAACAGTAATTGAATGTATGGATTCCTCGTCCAACTCTATCAAAGAAAAGAAATCCAATCTGAACCCACTGAAAACCCATGCCATCATCACTTCATCTGATTTATTCTACACAAAACCAGTTATGAAACTGAACACTTTACATTAGTTTATTTGTGTTACCCTAAGCAATTAGAGATGAATATGCCTTCCCAAGCGATACAAATGTGAGTCTCCCTTTGTGGCAGGTTGTTTAAATTTATAACATAAAGCTAGCATTTCCATCTCCAATAAAATCCAAACAGACATTTAATTTTGGTGCATGACATTTCTGACTAAAATAGAGCCAGAAAAGGCTCTCGGACAGCTCTTATTGTTCATGAATTTGAACAAATTGGGGATCTGTGAATTTATAGCCAGGTTTTGCTCTACTATTGTTTAAAATAGCACACATGGAAAACACGCCATGGGTGTGTTGTAATTCAGCTTTAATGATGTAACACTTGGTTTCAGTCAATTGTTGGAGGGCTGCAAGTGACATTGGTTTTGTGCTTCAGACATTGCATGTAACTTAGCAATTATAGTAAGGCTTTCAATAATGGCTGTTGGCGGGATATCCGCAAGTGAAGTCATAGCAATTTTGAAAGAGAAAGCTAATAAAAATACACCTGCTTGTAGTGGAAAGTGAGCCTTTAATATCTCTGCTTTGAAGTTGGGTGAAACCTTTGGTATTAACTAAGAGATATTATGATGTAGGAATAATCCACTGCCCCCCGGGGGAGAGCAAAGTTGAAGTTACAACAGATTGTTATTTTCTAATCACCTTCTTTTCAGGCACTCTGATATCACAAAAGAAGAATAGAATGAGGTGACAGTTTTTTTTGTTTTTTTTTCTAAAATACCTCAAAGATATTACTATTGGAAAGCAAATCATTTAATCATAAATCTACAAGCTATTACATATATATTCATTAAACTAATCACAGGGACATAAGATTTTTTTGAAGTGTTTTGTTGTTATCAGAAACTTCAGAATGATTTGAAATTTACATTCCAATATATCATTTCAAGATGATATTTTAGAGTTTCAAATTTGCTTTGTGAGTCCTTCTTTCCTCTTTATCTCTTTTCTTTGGCCACTTTTTAGGTCTTTTACTAATTGTTCTTTATATGTAAGAAATGAGAAAACAAAGGCTCTTGTGAAACTTCCTTTTATTTCCTTTGGAGCATTACTGCTGTAAGGAATCCTCTTTGAAGAAATAAATTCCTTCCGTTGGTGATTTGCTTCCTTCACTCTTACCTAGGCTTACTTGTAGACTATAGTAACTTTTATGGGACATTTAAAATATTGAGTTCATAATAAATGCTGATATGTTGAGTGCTCTGGAGGAAGATATATTTTAGAGATAAATACAGTTGGAATTTGGAAATTCTGCAAATAAAAATGACAATGAAATACCAAATTGTGATTATTTTAACCACTTTCCCCAGATATTTATCACAATCATCTTTTTAACTACTAATCGTGATGTCTAGATTAGTATGAAATCATTTGCATAATCAATATCTTCCCAAGCATTTTAAGTATGGATGATATTCTGTAGTAATTTTCTTTACAAGTGAATGTTTGAACCCATGGCAGTAACTTTCTTTTTCTTTCTTTTTAATTCAGTAGTGTATCTCTATAGAGAGTATCAAGTAACCCAAAGGGTATACATTAGCACTTGTCAGGGCCACATTCAACATCAACATGCTAAGCACATTGAAACTTACTACCAAGTTCAAAGGGAATATATGGACTTTAAATTCCTTGTTAATGTGGTAAAGAATCAGCATCAAGGTGTTTGTTTTGTTGAAAGGAAGTCACATTTTATTTCTCATTTATGGAACGGACTTTGATGTTTCTGTAAGCCAGAATGGATTTTCCCCCCAATTCATTTAATATATCAGTTAAGTGCACTCTCATTAAAGAATATTGTACAAGCAGTCTTTTTTTGGCAGGGAAGGAGTAAAGTTGTTTTATCTATAGAATTTCAGTGTGTAATTTGCATTTAACTTTGAAAGTGTATTATTGTTGAGTCTTGACACCTGCTGGGATGCGTATCCATTTCAGGCTACAAAGTGGTGCTCTGAAATAAATATCAGCAAGCTTGTTAAATTTTGTCAGGTGTATCATCACGTTAGTACAAGATATTATGGTAAAATTGAGTCTAGTTCAATTTTGTGGTTATATGTTTGGGCTATAAACTTTTCCTTCTAGTGTTCATGAAGAGTTTCTACACCAGCGATGTTTTAGAGTTAAAAAAAATAATGGGGACTGATCCATTTAACTTTTGTGTCCAGAAAGCATCCTGCAATTCATATAATTTGAAATGTTTGTATTCCTTTGTAATATCTGTCAGAGAATCGGGATGTGAAAATGGAATTTTCGATATCATTATGTATCCCACAAAAAAATGAAACATATTTTCACTTTGGTAATGAATATAAATGTAAGTCATTTTGGTAAATAATTTTTATTTTTAGTAACAACAGTTATTATTTATTAAGCCTCTACTAAGTACCAAGCACCTTCTTGGGCTCCTTGATTAATTTACTTTATCTCATTTCATATTAATTATTCTTGGAATTATACAAGAATGGTTTTATATTGTGACTTGTCCAAGGTTATACAGCTGGTCAATGGGAAAATCAGAATACCAGGTTACGATGGACCAGAAGCTATAGCTGAGGTGAGCAATTGAAAGGGGAAAATGAGGTAAAATAGCAGAAAGAGGATATAATGAAATAATACATTAGAATAGAGAAAAACATATGTGAAGTCCTATGAATCCGATGCCTGAAGATGTGGTCTTTTTTATTTTAATTCAGTGAAAGTTTCTCGTGAGACAGATCTCAACTTCTAACAGTTGAGATCAATTCACTTTCTCATATACTGTTAAGTTCCTGTGATATACTAGAATCAGGCACAGAGTAGCCTGCCAATAACAGAGAGGGGCGTCCTAAGAGGGAGGAAGACATCAGTGGCTGGCCACAATAGAAGTTAATTTTTTGCTCACAAAAAGACCAATGTTAGTGTTCCTGTTTGGTGTGTAGCCTTTTATGTGGTCTTTTCGGAAACGAGGCTCCTTTCAAGTTATGGTTTCACCCTCCTTTCCATTCTGAAGGAAGAGTAGGAGAGTAGAAGATTGTCCATTGGAGGATTTGGGGGCCATGGTGGAAACAGCATATATAATCTCTGCTCTCATTTCATTGGCAGGATTTAATCACATGGCCAGTCTTAATAAAAATGAAGCTGGGAAACATAATTTAGTCCAGACGAAGAGATAACGTGTTTTAGTGAACTCACAGTCTTGGCTATGTTTCAAAAGCCTATATGGTAGCACAGCCTGTCATGCAACAGGCTTTCTGTCCTTTTCCTGGTTTAAGCACCAGTCCTCTTTCACCACCACCCCCAACACACACACAATTTTAGCAGCACCTATCGCAGTATTTTAAGTACATACTATGTGCTACTCACTATGTTAACCTCTTTATATACATTTCCTCATTTTATCCCCATAAAATTCAATCAGATATTTCACTCCTGTGTGGTTATTATGGCTGTATAACAAATTATCCTTAGCCTTAGAAGCTTAAAGAGTAACAATCAGGAATTCCAGAAAGGCTTATCTGGAGAGTTTTGACTTGGTGTCTCCCCTGTAGCTGCAGCCGTCTATTGGCTGCAATTGAAGTCATCTAAAGGTTTGACTAGGACTAGAGGACCCTCTTCTAGGGCTAGCAAGATGGTACTGGCCTTACTTGGTGGCCTCAGTTCCTCCTCATAGACCTCTCCACGTGCTTACTTAAGGTTGTTTAAAACATGGCTTCTGGCTTGCTCTGATGAACAAACCAAGAGGCTAAGGGGGAAACTGTAATGCCTTTGATAACCTTAATTTGTAAGTCACATACTGTCACTTCCACCATATCTTCTGATTCATTGTGGGAGATTCTCAAAGAACAGTGTGTATACCAGAAGGTATAGGTCCATTTTGCGAGCTGATACCTTCACCTTCATTTGGCAGATGAAGAAGGTAAGCCTTAGAGGAAGGTTAAGTGTCTTGTCCAAGGTCACTTAACTAGCAAGCTCAGACCTGCACATAAGAATATTTCACTTTAAAATCTGTGTTACTAACAATGAAAATATATTATCTCTGTTAGAAGATAAAATATGTAGGCATCTGTTTCTCCCAGAAAAATGTGTGTAGCTGGTGAGAACAATCAGAAGCAAAAGCTACTATAGAAATTCAAATAGTTCAAAAACCAGAATTTGAAGTGAAGGGAGTACTTAGTATCAGAAAAACTCACATTTTCCAGTAACTCAGGTCCATAAATTATAATATAAATGAAAGTAAAAAATATATTTTTGGAACATACAGATTGTATTACTAAGTCGTCAGTTGCTTTTTGATATTGAAATTGGCAGAGGAGAAGATACTATACGAGGGTTGCTGTTAAGAGTTGAAATTCAACATATGTCAACAGTTCCTTTCTGAAAAAGGGACAGTTGCTCCTACTTTTTTCTCCTCCCCTAAAGATAAAGTTAATTTTTACCAATGGTGAATTGAGGCTCAATTGAACTATAATACTAAGATTCTATTTTTTTTTTAGTCCTAGCAGTATTTTGGCCAATGAATACATTATATTCACAGTTTTATAGTACTTTGAAATAACTCAGTTTATTATTGGTGACTACAGTAAAGTATGGTGTTTATAAAATAGTAGCCTCAAAAATACTTAGGAAATCATACTCTAACATTTTGTAATGAAATCTACTGTACCAAAAATAAATGGTGCCCTACAATTCTATTTAATGACATTTTCCCCCCGCCACCAGTTTATATACTATTTGAGCACAAAATATGTGTCTAGTTTTATTTTTGGTCCTTTGACCTAATGCACAGTGCTGATACCCAATTAACATCAGTGAGCTGCAGGCTCTGCCCTCTACCAAACTCAAAAAGAGAAAGATGTTTTGGGGATGTAGGACTCCCTTAAGCCCCTCCAGTGAATAGCATCTAGGCTCCCAGAAGTGGGTTTGAATCCAAAGCTACGACTTCCTATCATGATCACTCTATTTCCTTCTCTGTAAAATGAGAGAATGGAGGTAATCTCACTGATTTGAGAGGGTTAAATATGATAATGAGCAGGACATATAAAATATAGATATCAACGAGTGGCAATTATAGTGGCAATAAATATTAACTGTATAAAAATGGCACCTGTTAGTTGCTAGGTTAGTTTCCTGTCTAAAATCCTCAGTCATAGTCATAGTATAGTAAGATTTTTTTAGTATACTATGACTGATGCCCTTACTATACTTTAGTATGCATAGTATAGTAAGGGCATCAGTCACAGTATAATAAGATTTTTTTTTTTATTAGTTTCTCCAGCACCAGATTTTTCTTACAATTGTCCCAATACCTTCCTATCTGAAGAAGTGAACTTTTCATAGTTCACTCTAGCTCAGATACAGGCTACTCAGGTGAGAAGAATCTCCTTTCGTTGCTCTTCAGTCACAATCTTCCTTCCTTAATCTACCTGAATTTTTAATAGTTTAAGAAATTAGCATATAATTTTCTCATGGGAGCCTCTCCGCTCTCCCTCTCACTTCCAAACTACATATACTACAAAGGAAGATAACTTTGCAGTAGTCTCCCATTGTAATATATATTTCTTATATCACTGTGCTATAATTGATTATTTTCCTTTTTTTTTTTTCTTGTTAAACTCTTAAGTTAGTTCACTAGCTTACATTTCTGGATGTTTAGCCCTCCTTAACTCAAAGGCCAGGACATTGTAGTTGTTGAACAAATGATCTTTGCCTGTGAGCAAGTAAGTGAAACTCCAGAAAGATGTCTCCGGCTCAGTCTGGTCATTCCCACACTTACTTCTTTTCTTTCTGATATCCAGGTCCAAGTACATTTTTTGGTAGCTTATATATTCTCCCTATCCCACAGTGGATTCTCCTTCTTCACCGAACCCTAACCTCAAGCATTTTTCATTTTTATCTTTCTTTCTACTAATTGCAAATATGAAACAACAACAAAAAATCAAAATTGTGATTTAAAAGAACTTTGTCAGAGAATTAAAAGAAAAGTTTCTTTCATAAACAATGTGTTGCAAACAAAACCAAGTGACCACATATATTCTAGGCAGCTAACTAGACCAGTTCTTACACCAAGAGACTCACGCTGGCGCGGCACAGTGACTTCATAATGATATTCAAATCTTTGCCTCGGCAAAATTACAAATACTAATCATTGTGAACGTTCAGGATTTATCAAAAACAATGGAAATAATTTACATTAAAACTGCAAATACCAAAATTCTATTCTCTGGAAAGTTGCAAACTTTTCCAGGTGTTCACAAAATCTTTAGCTATCTTGGTCCTGGGACTATAGTTTGAATCTTTTCCAAGATAATACCTGACAGTCAGACCAGCTTAATGATTGAAGGCAGGATGCACCAAATTTCTGTTTTTTTTCTTTCTCACCATGCCTTTTGCACATAGAAACCCTTCCTCTATGATTGCCCTACTTTCCAGAGGTTTAAAGATGCAACCCACAACAGATGAAAGGTATCTGTTTGTCTCAGGTAGGCCATTTGTATTTTTGAAGTGACACCAGAGGGATGATCACAGACTTGTCATTTCTCTCAATAGAGGACAGTCTGTTAAATGAAATCACTGTAACCACTGAAAGAGATAGATATGATCAAGATTAAGAATGAATGTTTGCTATGATTACTAGGTTCAGAAAAAAGAAAAAGAAAAATAGAGCTAGAATAATTTTAAGAGAATTGTTGATAATTCTAGAGTAGCCTTTACAGAAAAGATAGAGTGTTGAGAGTCAGGCACGAAAGTAAAGAGGTCTGTAGGTTTTGTGCTGGAGAATCTGTATTCAGGAAGTAAGACCCTAAAGAAAAGAAGGGATGTCTACTTTTAATTAATTTGCATTTTTCCAAGACATGACTGTCTAAATACACCTATTTCCTCCAACCCCTTCAGATTATATTGCCCATTTGTCAGTTTCTAAGTAATCAAATATAGCCAATTGTAAACATAATGAGGATTTTGCCATATAGATGCCTGGGCTCCATCTAGTGGCAGAAGGTAACTGCAGGTTTTTACCATTTTCCAAACAGCTTGTTTTTTCCCAAAAAATTTATTTAACAGAGTTTCCGTCTTGAGAATATCATAAGTTAAGTTTTACATTCTTTCTAAGAAACAGTAATAGCCAAGGTTTTAAACTTCAGTCCACCATTTTAGTTTGCACTACTCCTAATGAGAATATTTTATTTCCTCTGCTTTATAAAATTTGACCTAAACATTTATTGCAGTGAATACTCATTTATTATGTAAGTTTTATTCTTTTTTTTGTCATTCAAGAGGACAAACACAAATTGTAGATCAACCAAGCTAAGATGTCATCAGTTGCCTTATAGTTCAAATGTTTTAAAAAACAATAATGAAACTTATAAACAAAAATAATAATAGATAAATGAAACAAAAATAGGATTAAGAAAGTTACAATTGGATGAAAAACCTATGATAACTACTTAAAAGTGAGATGTGAAGTGATAAAGTACAATACTATATTTTCAGTTTAAGCATTTTACTTTTTACATGGTATTTCTATTAAAGTTTTGAATTTTTTTTATTCTAACTGTTAATTTTTAAATATATATTTAAAGGCCTGACAATTAAAGTATTGTCATTTGCCTGGGTGTACATACATGTCACTGTGTATGTGAATATGGGTCTGTGTGCACTGAATATTTTAATCTTCATTAAAACAGTTTGTGAATTTTGTGAGGGAAGTTAGTTTAAAAAACAATCATCTTATAAGCTTTTTATAGTACATTTGAATCTGAGATGCCTTTAGAGTCTCATTTATTAAATTATAGGTAAAATTATTTATTAAATTTTACATATAAATGATTAAATATATAGCTGTTAATATGTATAATTATGTATATGTGTGAAAATATGTATTAGATAAAATGGATGTAATTTCCTCATTTGTAATGAGCAAAAGCACTGCAAGTTTAAAATGCATTTTAGTTTGGATATAAAATTTCAACATTACTGCATAAGATCAACTGTATATATCCAGTATACATTCCTCAAGGAGTTCATTTTTTTTTATTAAATACTTTATCTTTTAAAAGCAGTTTTATGTTCACAGCAAAATTGAGCAGGTATAGAGATTTGCATACACCTTCTGCCTTCACACATGCACAGCCTCCCCCGTCATCAACACTCCCCAGCAGAGTGGTACCTTTGTTACAACAGATGAACCCGCACAGACACATCATCATCACCCGAAGTTCTATGTTTACATTAGGGTTCACTCTTGATGTACACTCTAGGTTTGATATCATGGACTGTAGCACAAGTGATACCATTTTGGGCCTGGGGTTTTCTCTTTATAGAAGCATTGGATTAAAGTAGTTTTATTTTACATTTATAATTTATTGTCTTGACAATACATGTTAATATACACAGTAATTATGTATATATTTATTTTTAATACAAGAAAATAACTTTATAGAAAGCAACACTGTGGACAGTGTTACTAAAGATGTGTGCAGCGACCTTGAATTTTGAAGTTGCCTCAATCTGAGATGGTAGCAAGAAATATTCACTTTCGGGCACTTGTGTGCAGTTAAATGAATTTAAAACAAAGAAGCTCATATTTGGCAACATCTCGTGTCTGTGTTAAGAATATCTCCATTTTAAAATAAGTATAAAATCATGACAGTTTCTAGTTCAGTATTGGCGGGCTGTTTCCTTATTGCCTATTACAAAGCTGCTCTAAAGCCCAGAGCCTGGAGGCACATTTTTCCATATATAACACTTGGCTCTGGCCAAAGACACAGACTATGAGCTTAAGGGAGAGCCCTGAATGAATAATCTGTGAATCTCCAATTTATTTTGTATCTAAATATTATTAAAAATATGGAATACTTCAATGTCTTGCCTGGATATTTCAGCAGTATTCTGCAGCATGGAATCAGAAAGAGATGGATTGTTAAAACAAAACAAACAAAAAAACATAAAGTACAATCAATACAAGTTGTAAAACAAAACTCTAAAGATCAGTATAATTTTAACATCTCTTCTACCATCTCCATGTGAAATACTTACATTGTACAAGCTATATTTCTCTTCTCAGGATTTTTCTTATTCCCCTTGAAAGAAAGATAATGGGATTACTCCCATGCTAGCTACTTTTTTCCATCTACTTTCCTCCAATTCTTTCATATCAAAGAATTTTAAAAATGCACATATAGAAATAAACAATTTTTGAACAATCAGAATTAGTTTGTCTCTCACTATTGGAACTTTTTTTGGGTAAATGGACTCTCTCTGTTTGTAGAGATTATTCGATAAATAAATTATCTTGTTTTTATTTATACTATAAATAATAAGATCATTCATTCTCTATTGTCCTTTTATAATGGAAATTGAAAAAAAATTCTTATTACTCCAAAGACTGCATTATTCTGTAAGTATGTTTATTTAAACATTAGGTATGTCTAATCTCTGTCTTTCAATTGTTCTTTATTCACACTGGTGATCTTTACAGTTGTGTATATATGAACTACTGATTCCTTTATACATAAAAAAAATAATATATGTATGAATCAGAACTTATCAGTCTTGGTAACTTGTGCTTTTATTCTCTTCACCCCTTATTGGCTCATTCCCTCCCAATTGTTATGGCATCTGTCTGCCTTTTTTCCGTCAAGATACTTAAAGTCTATTTGATTTTTCAAGTGATGTCTGATATGATGTATAATTTGATATCTAATTTTTTATTACTCATATGTTTTTATTTAATAAGGAGGTACTTTTTCCTGTAGTAATCAGAATCTTTGTTTAAAAGTTTAATCTATTTTGCTTAGTTTATTTCCATTTTCATTGTCTTTAATTCTAGATAAACAGTAGGAAAAGAAAATTATTAAATGGAACCTTAATTTTCATTGTCATAGCCCAAGATTTGGGGCTCTGAAAAGTCGGTCTGGTATGATGGTTAAAATAGAGAAAAATAGCTAGCTTACTAGCCTATGGAAAATAATAACCCCCCTACCCATAATTTTTAATTGAAGTAATAGAAAAAAATACTGAAAGAAAATATCAGGATACTTTTGTCATTCTTTTTCCTATTAAAATTTAAAGTTGATTTGTATTGGGTGGATATTGTCTTCTAAAGGTAGCAATGATGTGTATCTTTTCGAAATTTGTAGGTCTTGTATTGTAAAATGCAAAACTTTAAGCAAATTGTCTTATCCACAAATGTAAACTGAAGAGATGAGAATCTATCTGTTCCTTATATTTTTCGATTGCCTTCTGCCCTCCTCCCCCAAAGAGAACCCTCAAGAGTTGCAATCTTACAATTTGTTAATTCTGGATATATCTGTTCTTGTTTGGAGGTGATGACGTATTTATAAACATTTGTCACCAACAGATCCTCACTAGTGCTTAAAACAAGAATATATCCAACTCAGAAAGCTTTAGTGCCAGATGTGTTTGGAATTTGGTGTATTTTAGAGTTTTAAAAAGATGCATGTACCATGTATTTATTATGAAACACCCCTAAGGTGTCTGTGGCAGCACCCTTATTACAATGATAAATATTTTTGTAGCAAATTTGCTAGCAAAAAGCTTTTGTAGCAAATTCACCCTAAATTGTCCAAATGAAGAATAGAAATAGCCTTCTGTCCTTTCCAGTTAGGTACTATGGCCAAATGAAATAAGAAAAAAAAAAAAAAAAAAGAAGTTGGGTTTCAGAGCTTTTGAATTTCAGAATTACAGGTGAAAAAAGGTAAAATTGTACCAAAGAATCATCTCAGAGTTTTCTCCACCTCTCTTTCTCTGTGTATCTTTTGTCAGAACAGGGGCTTGGATTAAATGGGTGAGTGGATTTGTAGTGAGTCTCCTAGCAGAGCTATTTCAGACAATCTGCCTTCGCATGTAAAAATACAAATCATATAACATTTCACTTTCAATTGTTTTTAAAGACTAAAATAACGAGCTATATATAACCCAAATGTAACATATATTTGACAATTATCTTAAACACAGAAGTTTTCTTAACTTGATTTCCCTAATAAGAAAGGGAAAGCTTTTGTTTGTTTGGTTTTCTAATGTGGGAATTGTTATTTCTAATTCATTTATATTCATGCACTTAATAGGACATATATATGTGATATCTATCATATCCTTCAATAATGGTTGTCAGTTCATTTCCCAATAAAGACATGGAAAATAAGAATGTTGTGCTACTCTGAAAATGTAACCATTTAGGAAATAAATTCTCTCTAAGTTTAAATTGAATACTTCTTTTTATTATTTTCCAACTATGAAAATGCAATATGAACTTTTTAATGCACTATGGAGAGTTGGGAGATTTAAAGTCCTTTGTTTCTTTTCTATAAATTTAACCATAATTTATTTATAATATTCAGAAGCAAAATCTCTAATTAGTTATGGAACTAGTGTGAAAAGCCTTGGGAAAGAATCAAGAAATTAGAATTTTCATATAGAGAGGTAACTATGCTTTGGCTTCTCTCTGGCCACACAGAAGTTTGTGTATCTGGTTTTCTACCATTTCACTAGGATACATCTAGATTTAGAGTTCTTTTTATTCATCTTGCTTAGGATTCTTTGGGTTTCTTAAAATTATAAGTTGATGAATTTCATCAATTTAGGAAAGTCTTCCTTTTAATATCTTCAAACACTACTTCTGCCTCATTTTCTCCATCTTCTCAATATGAATATCTAAACATATTTATACACTTTAATATTGTATCTTTTTACCCTCCTTTCTGTCCCTTCTGTTTTCTTCTCCCATCTCCACTTCTGACCCCCCCCCCCCCCCCAGGCTTCATTCTGGATTGTGGTTTGTTTTTTGTTTTTATAAGTCTACATTCTACTCCATTTGATTTTGCTTCAAATATGTCTAATTTGTTCCAAAAGATGACCACTGAATTTTTAGTTTTGGTTTTTGTACTTTATAGTTCTATGATATCTAGATAGTTCTTTTTCCATTTCTTTATGTAACTTTACCATTTTCTGCCCCCAAAACAAAAGCTTGGCATATATCTCCTTTAAAATAATAAAGCTATACATCTATAATCTATGTCAAATAATTCCAATATCTTTGAGTGCCTGTGAGTCTGTTCTGTTGTCTATCATTTCTCTTGCTTCTCATTCATAGAATCTTCTCTCCTTATGTTCTGGCGATCTCTGAGTATGTGAAGGATATTAAGTTTAAGTTTAATTTATAGAAATTAGTTTGGGTCCTAAGATCATCTTACTTTACACCAAAGAGGATTTAAATTACCATTGCCACAATCCAGAACAATCCAGATAACCTTAATTAAACCTTGAGGCAGGAGATTTTTCTACATACATGGCTCAAAACAAACCTTCACGCCATACGGGACATGGTTAATTTGGTTTATACGCTCAATCCTAGGATGCATCCCTTGGGGCACCAGTCCAAATTCAATGGTGATTCACTAGTATCATTCTTTTAGAATACCCCAGATTTTCATATTGTTCCCCCAGCCTCTTGCACTTGGTAAGTTTTGTGAGAATGAAGGAGTCCTGAATGTTGGACTCACTTCTTTTGGATATCTGTTCTTTCCCGTTTCTTGTTCTGGTAATTCCACACTAGCATTCATTGATTTCCCTGAAAAATATTTTAAAATTATTTTGTTTCATTTTTTTAGTAGTCTCAGTAGCAGGGATTAGTTACCAAGATTGCTGTCCCTCAGAGAAGAAATCCCATGGAGAGACATAAACAGTCAATTTTTTTAAAAAAATAGAAGGAGTAAGAGGAGTTTAGAGGAGGAGAAGGCTAGTAGAGGCAAAGGAAGATGAAGGAAAAGACCCACTGAAAGATTTTTGACAATAATCAAGTACTGAAGTAGCAAGAAAGTGATCATGGAAGTGAAAGGGAGATAGAATGATTAGCATCATAAGAATGACTAACTAGGATGAGTGCTGAGAAAAGGGTCATCAAATTTGATAACTAGGGAAGTATTAGAGAATCTAATGTGGGCAGCTTTAAGAGGTCTGATTTTAGAGTTTTCAAAGTACTAGTTAGGTAAAAATCATATTTGTTAATTTATTTATGAAGTTGAGTAAAGGCAAGAAAATAAAAAGGGCTTTGAGACCAATATAGAATATAATTCCAATCCAAAAAATATTTTAATTAAATCATACCATGGTTAAATTATAATTCAATTTCTTTATGAACAGACCCCATAGATGGTGCTTACCAGACAGATACTCTATAATAGCAAGACATATATGAGAAATTTATGTTAAAATTGAAAAAAAAATGATAGAATTAGATCTTCCATATTTTTCTTAATCTTATAATATTTAATTTCTATGAACCCAAAAATTATCTTTTGATACTGGCTTGTGAACTCATCTGAGGCAATCATATCAGCTTGTTGGAACATGTGGACTAGGATTTCAAGATGAGCCAAAAGGTATTTTTATCCTTAAACTGACCTATTTTTATATAATACCATTTTGAGAGAAACACTCTATCCAAGGGTCTGTCTTTTATCAGAAGAAACCTGAACTTGATCACCATGTGTTAGAATAAATTTCACATGAGGCTAATTTTAAGACTTTGTGATCTCTTTGACATATCTATAATAAAGAATACAAACCTTTCTGATCCCTTCCAGTGGAAATTGTGCAATGCTGCCTTCCATTAAATACTACCATTGTCTTACTGGGTGGCAAATTTTCTTGTACTGCTTGCTATACCACATACTTTTATCAAATCACTTCTAACTTTGTGTTTGAAAATTAATGAATGAATGGAAGTCTTCTGGGATATTTTATTTTACTGTTAGCAGCTTTAATAATAATGTATTCGTGTTCACTCCAATTAAGTTTATAAGAGGATTTAACAGGTGTTTAAAATGTTAAGAAAGTTTAGACCAACCAATGATTTAGGAAGGTTCTCATATTACAAGATGATATTGTATCCAATAACTTGAGTAGAATTTGAACCTCTTTACCTATCCCCACTCCTGGCTTAATAAAAAAAAAGAAAGAAAGAAAGAAAGAAAACTGGATTACTCTATCATGATTTATTTTAGACTGCATTTATTTTTATGCCCCAACACTAAATATAAGCATCTGGTTTCATCTAGACATCTGTCAATGGTCAGGTTACAATTGGTTAAATAGTCTTTTACAGTGTCTTGGGATTATGGAATTGACTACACTTCAGGATCATAAATTTATACCTTTTATATGTTACATATAGTGCATATCGACAGTTCCGATCACATATAATCTTAACATAAAGGACAAAGATTCAAGTTAATACTGATGCTCAATATGTTGGACTATTTCTCTGATTTTTGTTGAACAATGACACAGAATTTAACAAAAAAAGAGTCAAATTACTATTTTGAAAGTCAGAGTCACAAGGAAGGTTCAGTTGACTGATGGGACAAAACAGAGTTGTAAACTGGAAGTGTTTTTTTGAGATATTTATAGTTCAATAACAATGCCACCTGTGGATATGCTTGATGCATTTAATTTTTCCTATGTCCATTTAGCAAAAAGCTAAAAATTCTCTTTATGTGAAGACAATTTTGTTTTACCACCAGGAAATTGGAGTGCCATTGGCATACAGTGAATTATGTATCTGTATACTGCCTAAAATAATAAAACAATTTCAGTGATATATAGTTAATAAACCTGTAAAGGAAACTGTTTTATTCAGTTATACAGAAATCTACTTTGAAACTGTTCTTTTCTCGGATTTTTTTGCTAAAAGTTATATTGCTATAATAATAAAGTTGAAGTGCAAATGTGCACGTTAGCCTATTAAAGCCTTCAACATGTCTTACATAAAAGAAAAAAAAAAAGTCTACTTCACTGAGACCATCTTTTCCTCGTTATCTCACTAATAAAATCATTTTTTATCAGAGTTGTTGGGAAAGGATGCAGTCTTATGCCCAGGCACTAGATCCCCATTAGGCCACATAACAATGGCTTTTGGGCCTGGAACACTTCTTTACCAAGATCTAAAGAGCCCACACAGTCTATGCAGGCCTTATCATCTTGCAACGGAATGCCTTTCTCTGTTTCAGACTTAGTGAGTACTCCAGTGTTCTCCTTAAGGCTGTGGTGTGTGTCAGTGTCCCTCAGACACACCCTCGGCTTTCGATATTTCAGATTCCAGGAAGGAGGAGGGGTCCTTCCACTGTAGGATGACAAGGGCATGCTAAGCCAGTTGCCCTATTTCTGCTGTCAAGAGAACCTACTAGTCATGGGGGAGGTGATGTACACTACTAGAGATGATCTTTCTCTGTCTCTTTATGTGTAAAAGCGGTGTTTCATTCAGTGTTTGACTGTTCTGTGTTTTCCTGGGAGACTCCTATGCCAAGAAGCATTGGACAGAAGTTTTTGGGCCTTTGTTCATGACAGGCATTGTCATGATCTTCTCTCTCCTCCATGGAGTTGGAATCCTCCCCTGGCACTGGTTACTGGTGCATGGTGTTCCACTCGACAATATTACCCCTAATAATATCAGTGGTCTACTCAACGCTATTACTCCTAATAATATCTCTCAAAGTTAATACTTCTGGCATATAATTTAGAAATTATTTTTCTAGATAGTTAACATTTCAGATATTAGGTCTTGTGTTTTAACATTTACTAAATTGCTTAATATAGTGAATTTGACCTTCAATTAAGAAATGTATGAAAAATTATGTAATGATCTTTTTTTTAAAATTAAAGTTTATTGGGGTGACAATTGTTAGCAAAGTTACATAGGTTTCAGGTGTACAGTTCTGTAATACATCATCTATATATCACATTGTGTGTTCACCACCCAGAGTCAGTTCTCTTTCCATCACCCTATATTTGATGAGGGTGATGATCTTTTTCACTCTATTTACTCTATGGAAATGGTTGAAGGCAATCATTCATTATGGTCCTCTTTATGAAGGAGACTTTTTTTTTTTATCTCAGTAACAGGAGGTATAGTTATGTAACTTGGCAGACTCATTTGTATCTCTCTTATGTATATTGATGCCTGTTATCTTTGTAACTAGATCTTATTTTTCTATTTGTGTTGGTTGCTAAATAGCTCAGAGTCAAATATGCCGTGCATATCCATGTTTTGCTCTTCTCTTCATTTTGACTTCAATTGTACTTTAAAAGATTTGCTGCATGTATTAGTTTTTTGTTTTGTTTTATTTTATTTTTTATTGCTGCTATAACAAACACCAAAATTGAGTGGCTTAAAAAAAACACAGATTTGTTGTGTCACAGCTCTGTATGTCAAAATTCTGAGTTGGCTCAGCTGGTTTCTCTCTGCTCCAAGTGTCACAAGGGCAAAATCAAGGTGACAGTCTGTTGGGTTCTCAGGAGGCTCTAGGAAAAATTTACTCTGTCCTCATTCAAGTTGTTCATGAAACTCAGAACCTTGTGGTTGTAGGACTGATGTGCCCATTTCCTCACTGGCTGTCAGCGAGGGGCTGCTGTTACATCCAGGAGGCCTCCCTCTAATCTGTGCGTTAGGATCCCTGCATCTCAGAAAGAGTGAGGACATATCAAATCCTTCTCATGCGTGGATTCTCTCTGACTTTCCCTTCTGCCCCATCTTCTTCTCCTCTTTTGCCTCTAGCCAGAGAAATATCAAAGCTTCTAAAGTCTCCGGTGGTTAGAGTGGGTCTACCACGGTAACTGAGAATGATCTTCCTATCTTAAGGTTCATGACGTTAATTGTAGTTGCAGAGTCCCTTTTGCCATGTACTGTAAGGTATTCGCTGGTTCCAGGGATTAGGGCACGGGCATATTTTGGGGATCATTACCCAATCTACCACATACAAAAATGTACAAAATGTACATTTTTGTATATTGTTTTTTATATCTCATAAACAAAATGTTAAGAATAAACCTAGAAGTAATTAATTAGATGATGTTCTAATGAATTGGAAAAAAGACAACCTCCAATTAATCTAGATGCGAGGAGAATATTGTTAAATTTTTGAAGGGTAAAATTTGCTTTAAAGTACAATGTAGTTATTTTCATTTTTTTAATTCCAGAGTTAGGCATATAAAACTAGCCTTTATAAGTGTTAAACATATATATTTACCAAAGGATTTTGGGGTTTTTTTGTTTTTGTTTTTTGTTTTTTGCCTATTTTTCTAAGTTACTGAACAAAATAAATGTCTGTCTATGAATTATATCATTATACTACTACAACCTTAATCTGTTTTTCCTTTTCTTTCTCTTTTGTTTTTGTGTTCATGAAGCAGCCGCTTTATTGCATCAACTTTAGTGTTTACCAGAAGCTTAAATCTTCTCACTCTCTATAACAGAGGCACATCTGCTAATAAAAATTACCTGTCCTTTTCAGGAAGCCTAGTGGTTGACATTCAGGGTTTTCGAGACATTTTCTGACAAAAGTAAGATAGATCTGGGCTCAAATGCTTACTAGTTTTAGGATATTTGAATATTATGTAAACCTACTGTTCTGTTTCCTCATTTGTAAAAAAAAATATTTATTAGTTAAAAGTTTAATGATAGTTACCTCACAGGACTGTGGGTAGTAACTGAATTATTTAGCACTATGTCTGGAATACAGTTAATAGAAAGTCAATGTGAGAGGACTTATTTTATTAATTCTATTAATATAGGACATCATGAGAAACATGCTTATATTGCTATGAAAGATGGCAAATCATAGAAAGGTTTTTCTCTGTCCACCTATCTTTTTTTTTAGCCCATAGGACATTGATCATAGCTATGTTATATAGTTTTAAAGGTTCATGTAGACATTTTCATTCATTTACATCATCTCCTTTTCTGTAATTTTTCTGCATCTCAGAACTTCTCAGATCACATTTGTTTTTCTGACAAAGTTCATTCCTTAGAATATCTTTCAGTGAGTGTTGGCTGGCAGTGAACTCTTTTGAAGGAAACTTGCCTTTTATTCTCCCCCTTTAAATATTTTCTTTTTGTCCATAATGTTTTATAATTTAAATGTGATGTATCTACGCTTAATGTTTTGTTTGTTTGTTTGTTTTTTATATATCATGCTTGGGATTCATCTGGCTTGTTACAGCTATGAAATTGTATTGTATACCAATCCTGAAACATCCTCAGCCTTTCACTTCTCAAATATTGCCTTTACCCAATTAGCTCTTTCTTTCATTTTGGAACTCTGATTAAATGTATGTTAGACCTTCTCACTCTATCTTCCATGCCTCTTAAGTTCTTAAGTTCTCTCTCTCTCTCTCTCTCTCTCTCTCTCTCTCTCTCTCTCTCTCTCTCTCTCTAACTTTTATCTATTTTCTTTATCCCAGAGTTTTATTTTGATAGAATTTTCTTAACAGTTCACATTTCTTCACATGCATCTAATCTGTCATTATAATCTGATGTTAAACCCATCCATTTCATTTAGAAATTTCATTACATATATATTTTTTATTACTGGAAGCTCTATTTTCTTAAAATGTATTCCTTCCGGTTTTTTATTTCCTGCAAATATTTTCAAATTTATCTTTTATTTCTTTAAATATGGCAAAAGGAGTGATTTTAAAATATATATCTGATAATTTCAACAGATCTGTTTCAACTTCCTAGTATTTGTTTTTGTTCTCACTCAGGATACTTTGTTTTCTTGTAAGCTTGATTATTCTTATTATATGTTGGTCACTGCCTTTAAAACATTATGTTTAGTGATTCATTAAGGCCTAAAATGAGGATAACTTCCTCCAGAGAGAATATGTGTTTGCATTGGCCAGGCAGCTGGAGGTTCTACTAGACAAGTTACTTGGTCCACATAAGTGATATAAACTTGGCTGCACATTTGAACTAGGGTTGGCTTTTGACTGCAACTTTTCGAGGACATTTTTGTTCTCACCTCTGCTCAGAGTCTAAGCAACTTTATCTCTAGTAGCCTGATGTTAAAAAGGTAGATAGGATCATTTGATGTTCCAGAATAATTTGGGAGGGTTTTCCTACCTTGCGTAGTTTCTGGATTTTCATTTATTTCCCCCTTCATCCAAGTGAGGATACCAAAAACTAAGTGTTATTTGATAGAGCACAGCTGTCCTCAGTCCAAAACTAGTTCTCATATTCTATGGGTTCATATTTTCCCTTGAATTTTTGTCTCTGTAATTCTCTTGTTAGCTCTTCAGTGCTTAAATACTTAAATTACATACACAGAGGGTTATATATATATATATATATATATATATATATATATATATATATGTTTCAACTTATATATATACACACACACATTTTAAGAAAGGAAAATATATTAAAATTGTAATATCCAATATATACCAATAACAAAAATGAATACAAGACACGTTTGACTTCTGCAATTACAAGAGGTGCTCAAAGTGGTTACCATCAGCATCCAGACACTTCTGATTATGGTGAACTACTACTTGAGCAACATTGACCAAAGTGTCCACTTGTATACATTGTTTTGGCACCCCTGGTATGTGTGTGTGTGTATATATATATATATATATATATATATATATATATGTAATATATGCATATATATATATAATTTTTTTAAAGTTCTAGCATTTTGTTCTCATTTTTAGTATTGGGATTGTTTCACACTTGTGGTAGGCAGAATAATGGCCCCCTAAATTATGTTCATGTTCTAAATCCCATAAACTGGGACTATGTTGTGTTATGTGACAAGGAGAAATTAATGTCAGAGGTGGAATTGATGTTTGCTAACCATCTGATAGGGACTTTAGTCTGAATTGTCTGGGTGGGCCCAGCGTAATCACAAGGTTTTTATAGGTGGGAGAGGGAGACTGGAGAGTCAGAGTGAGGTGATGTGGGAAGCACTCAACTGGTTATTACTGGCTTTGAAGATGGAAGAGGGCCTTGCGCCAAAGAATGTGGGCAGTGTCTAGAAGCTGGAAAAAGCAAGGAAATGATTCTCCCTTAGAGCCTCCAGAAAGGAAGGCAGCCCTGCCAACATACTTTAGTTTAGAGCAATAAGACCCATTTCAGACCTCTGACCTCCAGAACAGTAAAACGATGAATTTGTATTAATTTTCAGCTTCTAGATTTGTGGTAATTTATAACAGCAGCAATAGGAAAATAATATACTCTGTCTTATAAAAAATAGAAGTTCCCCATTGTTTCATAAAGAGTGTAGTTAAATATTAAAAATATCAAAATAACAATAGTGCTGTCCCCATAATTCTGGTAATTTTACACACTGAATGTGATTTACAACATTATAATAGTGAAAGAATATGATACTAAAGAGTGTATGGGCATTTTTGTCCGATCTAATTTGTTTTCATATTAGTGATTGATGTGCCCTAATCCTGATTGATTTGAAACTAAAAGACAGAAATATTACAAATGGTTACCAAATATGCTTATTCCTGGCAAAGTGATAGAAACTGAACTCTTAACTGACTCCCTTCCTCCAAAGTTATAGCTAAGAAAGGAATGGAAATTTTTGCTAAAAATATTATCTTGATATTTTTAGCAAATAAGAACTTAAATAACTACAGCTTTGATCATTGACTACATGAAAGTGTTTTTGTGTGTGTGAGAGGTTTTACATTTGTTTAAATAACATTACTGAATCAAATTATTCTTTAAATTAAAACCAAATTTGATCTATTTAAAGTGCCAAGTTACTCAGCCTTACTGCTATGTGTTTGCTCATAGCAGCTGCTAATCCTAAAAGGATTGGCACAGACCATGCAAGGAGCTTGTGGATAAGATGCTATGACAAACCATGATGAGCAAAGATTTCCTTCCAGACAGCATATGATATATATTTTTCATCATAAAATTTACATGAAGCTAAAGGAATATAGATGTATATAGTGTTAATTTGGAAACCTGCAAAAATGGAATTGGGAGAATTAGACTTCACTTCTACTGATCCTGGAGCCAGTATATTTTTCAGTGGCTAATGATATTTATTAAAAAGAATGATCATTGATTGAGTCAAGTCAGTTTGTCCTACTTGGCTTTTATTCAAATTATTTCTAAAAGGATAAGGAATAAATATGACAATAACTGAGGTTCTTCTCTCTCTAACACTCTATTTTAGGCAAGGTGTACACACGCAAACACACGCCTATATAGACATATATATGCACAAATAATATTATTATAGTATGTATAATATAGTAATAAATAAGGACGCTCCTGTAACATTCTGACTATATCTTTTAAACTAAAATTCAATAAAAACAACAACTTAGTTACATTGGCTAGATGAGTTCTTATGCTGGGGGAAGAGATGGATAAAGGTACATCTCATTGTGGCTAGGTCAATGAACTTCAAAGTTGCCTTAGTTTCCTCCAACCCATAAGGTTTATCTTATAAATCTTTTGATAGAGTTGAAAGTCATCACTATTACAGGGTGATGTTTAGAAAGTATAAAGAGTTTCCCTTCTGCTGATCATCTTTTACTGGTACCTACTCAAAAATTTGGAGATGTTCTCCTGTGGAAAAAATGTTGGCCCTGCTCATCTTGCTCGTCTGTGAAACAGCTCAGTAAGGATAATGATGATACTTCATAATGTGTGCCTGTAGTTGCAATTAACATGTTCCCCCAAAGGACTTTTAGCAGGGCTTGTCTTTCTATAATAGACCATGTCTCTTTTATACCAAGCATTTGGTTAATAATTGCTTAAAGGGGCTAATTCTGTCAGACTATTGCTTGATGTGGCTATTTCAACCAGTGATTTCAACCCAATACTTGGGATAATGGAATGTATAGTAAAGCTGCTTAATATGAAGAAATAGTAAGCTTGGTGAAGAAGAATAAGAAGCACAAATTTCTAGTTATAAAATTAATTAGTCACGGGGAGGTAATGTAGAACATCAGGAATACCTTCAGTAGTATCATAGTTACTTTGTATGGTGTCAGAAGGCTACTGGATTTATTGTGGTGGTCACTTCGTTAGGTAGATAAATGTTAAATAACAATGTTGTACATTTGAAATTAATATAATATTGTATAATAACTATTTTAATAGGAAGGAAAAATAAATAGTAAGATTTCAAGTTGTGAATTTAAGGCAAATCATTTGACCAACTACAAGTCATGATATTGAAGTCACACTTAAATTGAATTGGATTTTACTACACACTGACTGATAAACTTTGGATAAATTACTTAAATATTGCGATACATTGTTTCTTTATCCACAAAATGTAGAAAACATTGCCTGTTTAAAGAGTTATATGAAATGCTTTGTAAATTATAGAGCATATCATACTAGTAGTTGCATTCTCATGAAATGTAATATAATAATATGATTATCAACAGAAACAGGAATAGCAAAGGGCTTTGCTTAGCAGAAAAGTATTTATGCTTTTATTTGTTTAACATGTTGACCTATAATTTTGAAAGCTCGCTCTGATGAAAACGAATTTAAAGGCATAAACTTTGTCCATAAGCTTACAGTAAATTGATACATACAAATGAGGGAACAGTTACTGTGCATAGTGAACAACTCTATGACATGAGTAGAGATGGAGTGGATGCTGCAAGAGTATAGTAGAAGAAATGTCCAGTCTTGCTTGGTAAATCAGAAAGGGCTTCTCAAATGAGGTAAACTCAAAGACTTAAATAAGAAGCTTGAGAGTAAATTAAGCAGAAGAGGGGGAGAAGGACATATTTTTAAATAGAATGAAAAGCATGGGCAAAGTTACGGCAAGTTTTCAAAATTCATGGAGTAACAAATTGGACTGGCGATCACATGTGTGGCAAGTGAAAGGGATATGATTAGTAAGGGACATATATATATGGAATAAGCAGAATTTACTCGAGTTATGAGAATAGCTGAAATTCTTTAAATAATAAAGTAACATGAACAGATTCACTGATTTGCCAGATTTTTTTTGGCTGATTGTGGGTGATGGATGGAGAGCTGGAGGAAAGAAGTGAGGAAAAGGGCAAACAAGAATGGAGGCATGGGATCTTTTGGAGAAATTCTGGGTATTTAGAAAGTAAGGATAAATTTAAGTTGGGAACAAATGGCATTGACTACAGAGTGACTTAAGAGAGAACCCCTATCACACGTTTACGATTGGTCACGGATTGGGGATGAAGAAGAGAACAGCCTTACATAGTTTTAAAAAAAGAAATCACCAATGGGTGTTATTTGTCACTGTGAAAAGTCTGAATTATAAACAGATTCTTGGAGTGGGGTTCATACCCACAGCTTGTTCACCTTTAACACCTGCCTCATCCCCAGTAGCTTTTCCAGAACTGTTACCTTCACCATGAAGTACTATGAGTTTTCCCAGTTCAAATTTGAGCTTCTTCGGCATTTTGACTTTTCTCACAAAGATATCATGGAGCGAATAAATAGATCAGCAAGCCTTTTCTACGTCTTTTCCAACGCTATCTGGAATTAATTTATTGGCCACTTCTTTCAAGTCATTTGTCTACACCTCTTCGGTCATGATTTCCATCATCTTCTTCCGGATTTGGCAGACCTGTTGATGCTGAGCTTGAGAGGTCTTCCCAATCTGATTGCTGCAATTTTTAGTGAAACCAACACAGAATAGATGAAGCAACTAACCATCGGTAGTCTTGACATCAACATGAGCTTCAATCATGGTCTGCCATTTTTTGACCATGGAGAACATTTTGTCACATGTAAGATCCACGCCATGGAAATTAGTCAGGCAGTTTTTGCCCTGAACATCCTTGGTAATTAACTTGAATTTTCTAAATGGAATTTCATCATTCTGCAGATCAGCTAGGCTCACTTCAGAAACACAACCCTTGAGACCATCATGCAGTTTTGGTTCCTTGAGTTCTCATGACTAGTGTTTTCCCAATATTTCTTATATTGAACATAGCTGGTGCTTTCACATCCTACCAATTTTTCTTAGAAAATGGGTCAACCACTTTTTTTTCTGGCTCCCTTCTTGCCACCTTTCATAAAGTGCCTATCCTTGCCTACCGCCAGGGTGCTGCTTAGAGAGCCAAAAGGGCTTACAGAGTCTTTTAACTTTCTGAATTGGTGAGCTCATACGCTCATTGAGATAGGGACCTGGGAAAAGGCAAAGATTTGAAGGGAGAGATATTGAATTTATTTGCTGGCATCTTTATACTGTAGTACCTGTGAAATACCTGAGTGTCAGTTGCATGTCTGAAATTTAGGAAAGTAGGTCAAGCCTGGAGTTGTAGATTTGGGTGTCAGTTTGAAGGTGTAATTGCAACCATCTGCATAAAAAGCAATCAACTTAGGAAATGTTTTTATTATTCTTCACTTTGATGCCGTTATCTGATTAGGTAATTATAATGTCTCCTTCCTATAAGCTTCATAACAAAAAAGTCCCACATACATGAGTGATTTATTTTGAAATATCCACATTAGTTTTAAAACAAGTACATTGAAGTCATATTATGTTAGATTTTAAATTGATTTGTCCATCTAAGAAAACAAGTACTATATCAACCACTGCCACTCTCACTTTTAGATTAAGTATTTTGAATTACACTTATAAGTAATGATGTATGTCTGTTTTAACCTATCATGTAACAAAAATTGTTAATTCAAATTTTATTCCAAATAAATGGGTTTGGCTTGAAGACAAGTCATGTCAAACAAGAATTGCCACATGGTAGGGTCCCAGATCAAGCTGTCATGATGAAATACAAATTATGCCTTTATCTCTCATAAGACTATTAGCATCAGGTGACTAGACTAGACATTGGGATAGTGTAGTATCTGTATCTCATCACCATTACTGGTAGATTTGTTTTAGCAGTGGGAAGAATTATATATTATAAGTTGGAGATTATTGTATTTTTTCCATTTGGAGGAACTTCATCATTGGTTTTGTGGTTAAATAACTTCAAATGTAGACACTTATACTGCTTTTAACATCAAAACTCCCCGAGATTTGATGTGCCTTATGAATTTTATTTCTTATGATTGTAACTTATTCTTTTAGAAGTGATGAACTATTTTATATAAAGACTTCATTATCTTTGTTTTGATGATTATAACTTAATTAATAATATTTTATATACCAGATATATAAATTATGTTTCTCCACTAGCCCTTTCCAATGTAGCATACACACCACCCTAAAGTAGAAATCTTAGTTTGGGACATACTGTTCAGCATACAAGACCTAATACAATCTAAAATAGTAGATGAAAATTTAAATTGTGCTAATTCTAAACATTAAATCTAACCATTTGAAGCATTAGCAATCATTAACAGTGTCATAAATCATTTTAACTTTTGAGCAAGGTGACAAAAATTGCTATATTTTGTAATGCTATTTTTGCCATCATATTCTGTTATAAATAAATTTGGGCTCTAGGCCAAGGAGAACTTTGGAGAACTTTTAAGTTTGAAAGACTGTCTCACAGCTGGAAAGCACCCCAAAGTGGATTGATCACAGAAGAATATGTTTTTCATTATCCAGCTCTCTACCAAACTATTTCTTGTAGCTTGAAAATAATAAAGATTTTGTAAGCCTCAAGAGGTCTTTTTTGATCCATGAATGAAGTTACCCTGGATTCATATAACTAAAATCTGACTTTCTTTCAGCCATTGAAATTCAAAACCCTTCCATTTATTAGTGTGGAATAAGAAAATTCTTCCAAAAAATGTCAAAACTTTGTATTTTAATGAAGTCACTGTCAGGGCATATCAAAAGTTTTTATTCCATTTAAGGTGAGTACAATATAATGTGAAAGGAAATGTAGAGTGATTAATGTAAGTATGTTAATTAAAACAGAATATTAGAGGACATATTCTGGTAGACTTCAAATTATTTTTTAGTTTTCTTTTATCAAAAGTTATACTCTTATACTTATCACAAAAACTATTTTATTCATCTTACAGTGTTTAGAGTTCATGACTTTTTCAGAAAATAAGGTATATGACTTTGTTGTTGTTGCTTTAAAATTTATTATCCAGAATTTTAAGGCAAAAACAATCTTTAAAAGGGGACTTGTTCTTCTAGCCCATCCATGAATCCATAATGCCATTTTACCTATGATGTATTGTACATTCTTCGTACCTTTAGAGGAAACCATGTGTAATTTAATAATCTTCTATATGACTTCATTAGAACTACAGAGTCCATTTACAATAACACAGTGGAAAACTGACTGTATATAACTGTGGTAACCTAGTAATTTAGTAGCATAATCCAGATCATCATTCTAAATTCAAGATTACATTTATATCCAGGTCATACATATAGGAATGTAATTTTGAAGTGATTTTCCTCGTAGTTAAATTGGGAATTATTACTAAGCATTGTTTACTGTAACCATCTGAATCAAAGGAAATAACTTACAGAATCACAAGATTTAAAAAGTGACACAAAAACCCATCTTGCCAGGTCAAAAGAAATTGATGCAATATGTTGAACTTTGATCATTCATGTTTCACCAATGAGCCTAAACGCACAGAAAATACTTTACTCAAATTGCTTACAATAAGTGCCAATCCTCATTTTTTCATATCAAGGAGAGGATTTGGAAGAATATTAAGAATTTGCAGATAATCTTCTAGTCTTCTTTCAGACAATATTTTTTACTTCCTGTCCTATCAAACTTTTTTTGAAAACCAGATTTAACAGAATTCCGTTGTCCTTACCCCTGCCTGCCCTCTTGTGGAGAGCAGCAGAAGGATTAGAAGAAAAGGAAAAAGACACATGGCAGAATAGCCATGGTGAGATGATAAGTTCTTAAGATAGGTGCAACCACATGTCAGTAGATAATAATATTTAGTAGGAATTTGTATATTTCAAAATAATTCCCTATTTTTAATATTAAATTTATTTGCAACTACTGAATGTCAGCAGGCTCACTCTGCTTTAAGACTGTGGGAGGAAATCCCAGAGGAAAGAAAAATCAAGAGGAAATTGTTAACCCAATGTGCTTTCCTAGGTTTGACTAAACCATTGGCCAGAGTTGACTTTCTTATTAAATGTTGGGGCTTTGTGTAAGTGAAAGAGTAATAGTGCCTCATATTTTTATTAGAATATTTTTTGCAGGGATGGGAGATATATCACTTCCCAGTTATGTTTAACTTCATTAGTAGTTTCACATTCGTTCATGCAGGCAGCATCTCAAAAAATAAAAGTTTCTGTTTCTTTGGATCCATTGAAGTGTTAAAAAATCATGACCCAGTAAAAGTTCAGGCAGGGACTTTTGGAATAGATAAACATAATCCTTGACTCATAACTGATAACTGAATAAATAAGATTTTTATTATAAAATGACCCGGAAAAACTCAAATCCTTCAACTGTAAAATCTCCCTTACGTCTCCATAATAAAAGTGATGTGGCAAACACTAAGTAGCCACTATTTAACAATAACATAATTGAGAACTCGAAGTTGTTCAGCTTTCCTTATAGCGATAGATTTGAGATTGTACCCAAAATTTCTGTCCTTGTTTGGCCTTGTGCCTCAGTCAAACCCTTTCCCTCCACAGCTGTTTGCTGGGTGCATTCTTACTTAAATAATAGGGCTCTGTAGAGAAGACCTCAAGGGGATTGAGGGAATAGAGAGAAAGGGATGAAAGAGACTTTAAAAGATCAAACAAATGTTAGGAGATAAGGTCAAGACATTTAAGTTCCCTTTTATTGATATTATAATGTTGGGATTTTTCAGGTACTTTGATCAGAGAGCCTACTTATTTTATAGAATAAAGCAATTCTAAGGATACAGTCAAATGTTTCATAAGGGTCTTGATTTGGTGTTATTTTCTATAAAAGGACTAAAAGTTGAACTAACAGAAATTTATATTTTAGACTTGGGACTCTAGGAGTTCGTAGAAAATAATGTTAGCTATTTTGAGATAGTCCTGGGCCTGTTCTGTTCTGGGTAAATATCATTATTTTAATGATAAATAGAAGAGATTATCAGAAAAAGAATTGATCTCCACAGTTAAACAATTAGAAAGCTGTGTGTTTTTATCTATTTGCACATATAGAAGTACACACTTTTTAAAAAATTTTTATTTTCTACCTAACATTTTTAAAAAGCAAGGCCAAGAAAATAATCCATTTTTTCCCCATAGTCTGCATCAAGTTCCCCATGCTCCACTTCTTTCTTCTGCTTTCAGCACCTTCATAGCCCTCACATTCTTTTATGGCAGAGCACAACTCTCTCACTTTTCCTAACAAGAAACACACATTGCAGTTAAACAGCCGAGGTCATCCTCATGCTCGCGTCACAGGTCAAGCAAGATCACTTACATTTTTTAGGGGGTCACTTCTTCTCACTGGGTGGGATATGACCTTTTTCCTTTTCATAGAAAAGAAACCACCCCAGATGTTCACCAACACTTCTTTCTTTTTTTCTTTCCATTCTCTTCTTCTATTGCTGCCAAACATACATACTTAAACATCATTCATCTTGCTAGTTATCTTCTACGATGTTGACAAAAGATCGATCTGTATTTTATCTAATGTGTTTTAAATAGAAAAAAACAAAACAAACAAAACACCAACTGTTGATTAGGATACACTTTAGGTCAGAAATATTGACTTTTTCACTTGAGTGAATAATTCTGAAAACTCCTCATTAATCACAGTCATTGTTAAGATTCATCTCATTCTGTGTCTGTGTTGTCATCTTAAAATCATCTGTGGGCTGCACTTTTCTCATAACCAGCTGCATTTTGAGCTGTCTTGTGGAGAGTAGCTCTAACAATGTACTTAATTTCTTCTGTTCATCCCGTGTGGCGTGTTCTTCCTGTTTCTTCATTGATTATCCCAGATAACTTCTATCTTTTGAGGTCCTTCAAATTTTCTCATCTAATACAACCAAGTTTGCAGGGTTGCACTGATTAGAAATACAGAGATAGTACTCTTGTTTTTATCTTTCATAAGTGTAGTAAGGAAGTGATATCTGCAGAAATAACATTCAATAACAATTCCACGGCTTCAACTCTACCTTCTTTATGAAGCTCAGCCTTAGTTGATTAGTTCATTTGGGACATATTAATTGAAAACATACTACATGGCAGGTACTACACCAGATATTGAAGGTACAGCATTGGATAAAACAAAATAAAAAAGGCTTCTCTTCATGGAGCTTACAGTCTAGTGAAATTACAGTTTCTAAATGAAAATAGCCACAATATTAGAAAATAAATGTCTGTTCTGTAACTGCTACCAAACTGAAAGCCCTATACCATTCAGCTTGATTTATGTATTTTTTTACTTTCATTTCCAGTGATTTAATTTTTAAATAACTTTTACATTTTCCATTCCTAAGTTTGTTTTTATTAAGTTCTGGAGTTGGAACAAAATAATACATTTTAAAACAAAGAAATCTGGCAAAAATACCCCATATCTTTTGTCGCCATACCAATTTTATTAGGGAACATTAATACCCTATAAAAATCTATAACCAACATGATTTCAAAAAAGTTCAGTCTAATTTTTTTTGGTTAGAAGAACAATTCTGTAAATTAATATCACATTTCTCTTGAGATGAAACATTTTTTTCCAAAGGTAGTTTGTTCACTTTAGAGATGAAAAAGCTTTACAAAGATCAAATTAGCAGCTTATCTTAAAGAGAAATTCTATAATTTTACTCTAAAAAGTTCTTATATGTAGCAATTCATTCATTCGATCAAAAATTCAATTATTAATATTTTAATTGTGAATTATTTAAAATGAAAACAAATGGTAGAGTAAACCTAGCAAACGTATATACCCACGAGAGTTTTATCAAATCTCGTACTTCATTTCTTAATATTTTTAAGTAAATAAAATATTACAGAATATCTTGAGGTCTCTGTATAGCCTCTTCTCAAATACTGTTTTTCTCCTTTTAGCACCAGAAATAACTTCTACTAAGAATTTTGAATTTCATATGCTCTAGGCCCTTTTTGACCCCCCTTTCTCTATAATAATATATAAAAAATTATATTTACAACTATGTTCATAGAAAGATGAATATAATTCAGATTGGATTATTTATTTTATATTAAATATATTATATTCATTTCTTTTCTGGTTTTAAAATAAATTAAAACATGTTCATGGATTCCTAAAATTATCATGGCCCTCAGCACTCTGACTGTTGTACCTAGTAGGTAAGTCAGTTCTTAATTCAGTCTTTATCATTCCTTTACTTTTGTTTATATAGTCTTCTATGAAGATTCATTCTTAAATTGCCACTTACTGTATTGCTTTTAGATCATGTTATGAGAACTAGTTGCATAATTTTGGTTGTCAAGCTCTGGCATTTAATAGAACAGCACATGCCTTTATTTTGTGTATTGCATTCATTTTCTGCATTCAAATTATTATTATTGACACTTTTATTTTCACCCACAAACACATACAATTACTGAAGCAATGGAATATGGAAAAGATTTCTTAAATATACCATTGTTTCTTGGAACATAAGGACTTGTTTTCCTATGTTCTCCAGTGGAAAAATCACTTTGTGTGTGTGTGTGTGTGTGTGTGTGTGTGTGTGTGTGTGTGTGTGTGTAAAACAAAAGAAAGAGAGACAGAGAGAGATTCAACTGACTCAGTGTAACTTGTAATATTTTACAAACTTACACTTAAATGTAGGCATGTTTAGAGATTAATCCCTGGAAAAAATTGCATTTTGCCATGGAGAGAGTCTGCTGCTATTGGCGTTAGAATTCAATGCCATAATTTGTGTCATTTTTTTTGGACAAGCAGTACTACAGAATGTCATCCACACCTTTAAGATTTGCTAATTTCCTCCAGGAGTTTTGCTCTTTCTCATGCCAGTTAATGGTAGAAAAATAGCTTCTTCCATTCATCAGATGAGGTAATGCTCAGTTACTATTCACATTTGAATGTACTATGAGTTTTGTATTTAAGTGATATCAGCAAGAAAAAAAATAGCTTCTTTCTTTTGATGATTATTTCTTGCCTTTACTCTTTAAGGATTTTTAAATGACTGTATCAAACTATTTTCTTGAAGATTCTTAAATTTTCTTCATCTTAATTAACGAGCAATGGCTGTATTACCTACTGTGTTAAGTAATGACAGATGCCAGTATTACTATGACAAATTAAAACTGTCATGAAGCTACTACATCTGAGAATATACTTTGATGTTTAGTATATCCAAATCTGGGTAAGCTGTTGAAACATCAGTGTAGGCTCCATATTTGCTGTCATGAATTCCAATTTGGTGGATCTATATAGTAGCAACTAAACATGCCCAGCATTTTCTCAATGTGCTTTTATTTTTATCCCTGAGATTTTTACCTAAATACCTCTTGTGTCTCTCTCTGTTCAAATTCTAATGACCTTTCCAAGTGTCAACTCAAGTGATATACCTTCCTTAAAATCTTCCTCATTTCCTACTCTGTTACCTCCACCTCCATTTTTCCCCATTTCTCTGCATCAAGATGGAAGTATTTTTTGTCTTCTGAAACCCCATGCTTTTGTCAGTGTTAATGTAGTGGTGCCCACAGTTTTCTTCCTTATGTAATGGTTAACCCATATCTTCTTTACATGTTCTTATCTGCTGAATAAGGACGAAGGATATGTTGCATCTATACTTCTAATCTATAAAACTCTGAGCACAGCAGTAGTCCTTAGTAAATGCTGGCATTAGAAATAGAGATTGGCCTTTACTCGTCCTAGATTATGTGTTGAAATACAGAGTTGAGTAATACACTGCGTTTCTTCTGTCAAGAAGTTTATGGTATACTTGAGGATATCAAGCAAAAAATTAATTATGGCAGAGAACTCTTATTATCATTGAAGTATAAACGGGGAGCACAGAATAGAGAGAAAAAAATGTGATATACTACGATGTGGTATATATATATATGTGTGTGTGTGTGTGTGTGTATATATGTATATATATACATACATATATATGAAACTATATTATACAGATATGGTAACTGAAGCTCAGTAAGTTTAACTTGCACAACATCAACATAAATAACTCATAAATAGCAAGGACATGCTTTGAATTTCAGATCTAGCGAACCACAAATTAAAAGAAACATGAGAAGAATAATCTAACAGTTTGGGGTGATGATGAGAAAGTGGCTAGAGATTAATTCCAAGAGGAGGCTACACTTTAGCCTTGAAAGATGAGTAAAAACAGCAAAGTATGGAGGCCCAGAGGACAATGACAAGAGCAGACATGAGGTGTGAAATATCATGGGGAGTTAGGGGAAATGAAATAGTTCAGTGTGAGTGAGACAAAGAGTGATGAAGTCAGAAATGAGCAAGCGTGAAATTGTAGAGGACATTTGGTGCTAAGACATTTGTATTTCAACCCAATAATGATGAAGACTTTTAAGCAGAAGAATACAATTGTCGGTGTTGCTCTCGTAGGCTGGAGGCAAGTATAACAAGAGGCTATAGCTTGAAATGAGTGAGTGGCTATGATGACAAAAACATGGAAGAGAAATGAGTTAATTACAGGATAAAAATGACCAGACATGTTGAATGATTGAAGTAGTGTGAAGGCAAATCACTAAGGTGGGGGGGATCAGATTTATTAGGCTAGCTGGTAAAATAAAAATGTGTTAAACTAATTAAGTATTCTTTATACATTTTATATCACATTAATAACCTTATGAGGAAAATGGATTCACTTATTGTCTGGCAGTAAAATGCTTATTATGCATAGTAGCTAGTCTATGTGTTTCTTAGCTTTAAACATATATTCTTCAAAAGCTCAGAGGATATTAATCTTTGTTCTCTCTTTATGGATTTACTCAAATATTACATATTAGATGTGCTTGAATATTTTATTGACTTATCTTGAATTAAAGTACTGCCTTTAGAAGGGTATCATATCAAAAATGAACTAAAATGTTTCCTTTCACCTTTGAATTCAGGATCGCACCGAAAAATAAATATTTAACCAATTAGAAGAGCCTCCCTGGCTATGTGGATTTAAAGTCAATTTAATATCATTTGTCTTTTACACAAAGCTCATTCACTCATGTTTGCCTATTTTCCTGTCAATTCATTAAATGCAAATAATTCTTTCTTTACACTTGATAATGATTTCATGAAAATATTCCTGGAGTGAATACTTTCATAATTGTTTAAAAATCTTTTAGATCTTCACATGATAATGATCAATGTTGCCTCAGGGAGGGGTATATATTAGTTAGATATTTTTCTTTTGCTCATTTGGATGTCTTATTCTCAACACCTTAGCCAAATGCAACACTAAGTTGCCTGTAATTCACTCTGTAGTAAATCAAGAAAGGGGTGAACCTTTTCCTTCAAAATCTGCATGTTTTGGCAAGCACTCATGAGTCATTAGATGCTGAAAATTTACCACACTGTGCAATTATAGCTCCATTTCTGTTAAGATATTTGACTTGAAAAAAGTCCATTTAAAACTATATTCCATAATGCCAATAACTACAATAGTAAAATGCAGTACCACCTAGAATTTATATACTCTCATCCTTTAGAAGTATTAAAAGTATTTTCCGTTTTCACTGCTCCACATTCTTTACAGCTCTGCGTCAGTGTGGTTGGTCTTTGATGGTATATTCCAGTGATTTCATGCCCATGTTATCTTTAACACTGAGCTTAGAAATGTTAATAAAGGCTCATAGGTGATAAGTTAAACTGGGCTTCTCTTTATATCAGGTTAGTGACTACGTATTCAGCAAGTACTTTCCTCTGTGGGGAGAGAGAGAGAGAGAGAGAGAGAGAGAGAGAGAGAGAGAGAGAGAGAGAGAGAGAGAGAGAGAGAGAGAGAGAGACCTGGCTGGGTAGTATGAGAAAGAGAGGTATAGATACCTATGATAGAAGGTAGTCTGTAAAGTCAGTGCTCTGCTCAAGTTCAAAGTACAATAGAGAACCAGGGAAGAGAAAGGTTTATTCCATGTGAGGGATCTTAGAAAGACTATGGTAATGTGGGAAAATGGGGGGAACCATAAAAACCTAGTTTAGGCTTCTTTCAGGCCCACCGACACATCCCTGCTCAGCTAATCTTGTAGGTGTGTTGCTGGGGCAAGTAATTGGGTCTTTCTCAACTCCAGTTTCCTAATTTGGAAAAGAGAAATAAAAATACGCACGGTGTGGTTTGAGGTGGAGAGGGACTATTACAGAAATAATATTTGTAAAATATTTGCACTATAATCTCTTAATTATGTTCCTTGTAGGATGTGCTTTTATTGCTGTTATTACTCTGCTTAGTATTACTAATTGTTTATTTTACTATTGAATAAGGAGGATTTAAGCCATGACCTAAAACATGAAGAAGACTTTAACAAGGAGATGAAAAAGGGACGGCCATTTCACTCAGAAGTGATAGGTATTGTGGGCAGGGACCAAGCTGGACAGTATAAGGCACATGGCCCTTACCGATGGTGACTGTGCCTAAAAAGAGTTGTTAGTAACAACACATTTCTAGTGGAAAACTTCTATTTTTTTCAGACAAGATGTAGTAAGTCACGTTATCTGATCTGGAAGTCTTAATTTAGCCAGATCAGTTCTGGGCCTTGTAGAAGGTAAAAGTGATATAAAAGTGTGTCTTTGGTCGGTGAGAGGGGCAATCCTCTGACGTTATCTAAATGATCTAGGCATAATGTAGAGTGGTTTCTCTACTGGTTGACAGGTTTCAGTTGGTGATTTTATGGTCCTGTTCACTCTCAAGACTTGTAATTCTAGATAAAAATACTATCATCTTCAATCAGATAATTTCTATATGTTTAATTTCATGGAATATTTTTGTTTTGTCCACAAATGTTTTATATGACAAAGGTAATTGAAAAATATATGCAATATGATACTCTAATTTTTCTTCAATTCATAGTATTGTTTATATTTTTCATGCATTTTAGGACTGGACACCATAATTTTTAATGATTACATAAAGACATCTATAATGATGGCATCACAAAACATGTATGATGATGCCATAAAGCTCTGTGTAAATCTCTCATATGGATGGACATTCAGATTTCCAATTATATTTCCAAATTTTGACTGTTATTAATGATGCTGTTTTGAGCATTGCAGTTCCTAAGAGCTGTTTCTATATTTTTGACTATTTCCTCCAAGTAACTTTCCAGAATTCCTGAGTGAAATGTTGTTTTACTGGTAAACACACCACTCACTCTTTCTGAAAATATTATAACATTATGCATTTCCATGAATGAAAGATATTCATTAACTTTCTATGTTTTCATTACATCCACGTATTATCTAATTCAAAATTATTGTGTCAATAGTAAGGATTAAAATTTAGATCACATTTTCTTTCTCTAATCATTTATTTGTGAATCGGAAGCTATAAACTGCAGTGTCTTCCCCATCCCCACATTTCCTGTCATCCTTCCCTGCATTGTTTTCTCCATGGCAATTACTACTAACACATTAAATCACATTTATTTTTCTTGTTTAATGTCTATCCCTCCTGCATAAGGGAAACATTTTTGTCTGTTTCTTCAGATTTAGAACAGTGCTTACCACATAATATGTGCTTAGTAAATAGTTGTTGAAATAATAAATGGATAGCTATATTTCTTTTTTTTGTTCAATTTTTTACTGCATTTATCTTTTAAGGAATATATTCTTAATATAAATAAGGACTGTATGCAACACATATACAAATCCTTTATCTATTTTGTGCTCTGAAAATATTTTCCTAGTTTGTTGTTTGACATGTATATAATTAATAAATAAGTATGAATGTATATGTAACATATATCATATATGATATATTTCAATATAGATGTTTTCAGAATCTAAAAGAAAGAGAGACTAACATGGTTACCAGGGGCTGAGCGTCCAGGAAAATGGAGAGATGTTGGTCAAAGAGTATAAACTACCAGTTTTAAGATGAGTTAGTTCTGGGGATCTAATGTACAGCATGGTGATTATAGTTAATAATACTGTAGTATATACTTGAAAGTTTCTAAAAGAGTAAATCTTAAATGTCCTCACCACAAAAAAAGAGATGTTAGATATCTGATATGAGGGAGGCATTAGCTAACACTATGGTGGTAATCATTTGCAATATATAAATGTATGAACTCAAAACATTGTATACCTTAAACTGACACAATGTTATATATCAATTATATCTCAATAAACCTGGGAAAAAAATAGATATTTAAAAATTTCAAACATCTATCCATCTTTTCTTTTGCAATTACTATCATTTTCATAGCTTTCAAGATTAGAAATTTCTTTTTTTAGTTTTGATATTTAAAAAATATTCGAGTCTATTAGATTTCTTGTGATGCTTTTGAAAGGTTTTTTTATAAGTCATAACAGGATATTTTTAGAAAATAATGTTAATTTCTATAAGGAAAGTAGCAAATATTTTTGAGGATGTATGAGTAGTCCTATCAGCTGACAGTTTGAAAGAACTTCAGATTTCTTCTATTTGCTCACAAAATCTAGTAACATCTAATACCGATTTATATAGGTTTTTCCTGTATGCAGCAGGAAAATATTTTTTCTCAAATATTTCTCTTATAAAACAAACCATTCATTTTGTTCAAATAGTATCTGATTTTTTGGCTGATGTTATTATAAGACCATGTAAATCGATCTCAGTCAACTCTTTATTATTAATGAAACACCCCAAATTTTTCTTTAATTAAGATATCTTTCACTAATTAACAACTGTTCTTTTGTTGCTCAGCATATTTTATTAAGATAGCTGAGAAAATGTTAATTGGATTTTCTTTAATGATACCCTGCCAAATTTTGTGTTTTTGAATTTTTAACTTTTGTGGGCATTAATCTAAGAATTCATTAACTGAAATACTTCTTCTTTATTGCGTGCTTTCCAACTGCTCTAGGAAATTTTTTTTTTAGTTCATAGTGGTGTGTTCCATTATTTATTATTATTAGTTTATTTAGTTATTACTTAGGTTTATGATGTGCAGGTTAAAATTATATTTTCACATTCATTGTTGTACTAGTTTATGGATGAATTTTATGACTTTTTATTTTTATATATCCTTATCACATATTGAATTATCATATGCAGCCTATACATTCTTTTCCATTTGCCAGCTTGTTTTATTGATCAGAATGAAACATCAGATACACTTTAGCATAATTTGGTAAGGCTCACACAACTCCCAATGATGTTTAAATGAAATGGTTTCCAGCCTCTAAATAAATAAGAAAATATTCAATGTTTTAAAATAACCAGTCTTTCCATCCCTCAAAATAATATTTGTCTTAAATTATTCATATTTTAAAGGAAATATTTTTTATGTTGCTTTAAGGTTATCACCATATATCACATACATTTTTTTCATTGGGATTATCCCCATGTGTTTTTCCCCCCATGTAGTTTGTATATTTGTTATTAAAAATAGGATTTTGTTATATTTCATAATTTGATGTTATTGATATGTTGAAATATTAGCCCACACTTATATTGCGATTGGCAATTTATTAACCACTTCCACTAATTCTAACTTTGTTTTTAGTTTATTGCTTTTGGATGATGTGTATTAATAATTTACTCTTTTGCTTTTCTGTTTTCATTTCTGTTTCATTGTATTTTTAAGGATATTAAAGCAAATTAGCAGTTATGTCTGTATTGTATTCAATTTTAATTGAATTTCTCTAGCCTGTTATGGCCAAGCTGTTGTAAGTTTGTACAATATGCACTAATAGTGTAAGAAAAAGTAATCTCTTAAAGGTTATATCTGTTCTTTTATGATTGAATGCCAACTCTGTTATGCAATTAATTTAAGTAAAATTTATTGACAGCGTATCACATAATTTGAAAAATATGCCTTATTGTCTTGAATCTGTTCAAGATTTTAAATTTCAACTTTTTAATTATTATTAATTATAAATGCTTTAAGACACCTATTTATTAATATTTTAAGCAATATTAAGCTACTAACTCTCCATTCTTAAACATCTCTGCTCAGACTTTCAACTAAATTTTCTTTCAGATAAATACATTGGTTACATTGTTTCTTTTTATACTGTCACTGATTCTCTTTGTAATGCTTAAAAGTTTATAATATGACTGGATAATACCACTATTACTTAAGAGATGTTGCACCTTTGTTCATTCTGAATGCTTTCACCATTACACAACAGTTTAACACATACAAGTTCTAGGAATCTAAAAATATTTGAAATTGAAGATAAGGAGGGAGCCATTTTATTTTTAATCAAGGGAAATTCATAGAATATTAGTTCAATACTCACTGGAAGAAAACATTGAGCATGGCTTAAACACACACAATATGCAGAGAATCAGGCATAATTTATATTATTATTCACTAGCCAAACACTGGTCTTTCTGTAAACAACTGAGTGTGCATATTAACCATTTGCTTTGGGTGCTAGATTGAAAGATGAGATGTTAATCTGCTTTATAACTAGTACCTTGGTGTGGGCTTATTTGTTGTTTTTAATTTTACATAGCTCGGAGCAGTCATAGTTTGGGGTGAATCCAAACTTCATTAGGATTATTCATCATCTATAAATGTAGAGATCATTTGAGAACAAATGATTCCTTCTCTTACTTTAATCCTTCTACCTTTTTTTCTACTTTACTTAACCTGCCCTGGTTAACTAAATATATTCTGAAACCCTTCAGTGTGGTCAAATAAATGGTACAGTTTAATTATGGATCTCTCCTTTGTCTTATTTAGTCTTTCATTGTAAAAATCATCTAGCTAGTGGATAAAGCCTTCCCAGCCTAAGTGACATTTAGTAAGTTAAGGCAGGGATACTAGTTAAGGCAGGGATACTAGTTAAGGCAGGGATACTAGTCTGGAAAGAAGATAGTCCTTAAATAAAATTGAAAATAGATCTCATTTCTTGTTGCAGAACCTCTAGTACAAAACCTGGCCCATGGAATAAATAAGTGATGATTTGTTGAAATCGAACTAAGTAAAGAAAACTCAGACTATAAAACAAGAGGGATGGGATATGTTCCCAGAGGCTGGAGAATCAGAGACCATACTGGTGGATATACTTCAATTCTTCCCTACCTTTTCTTTCCTTATGTCTTATGGGCTTTTCTCATTTTCCCAAACCAACAAAAGTCCCCCAAACAAGTACAGGAAGAATATTCACAGTGTTGTAAGATGCATTTCTGTAAATTCAAAATGTTAAGAATTGGATTCATAATCATGTTTACAACATCCAGCTGTCCTCTCATGTTTCTCCTGAGGATTAATGCTTAACAGCAAGAAACCACAGGAGCCAATTTGATGGTCCTTTCCTCTCATCATCCACATGGATCAACCATTAGCCCTGTAGAACCAACAATCTAATTGGTTCTCAATTTTGGCTGCGTATTAGAATTACCTAGGGAGCTTTAAAAAATACTGATGCTTTTGTTTCACCCCTCGGTTTCCCATACAGAGATTCTGCTGTAATTGGTCAAGTGTGCAATTGAGGCATCATATTTCTTACAACTCCCGAGGTGATTCAGATGTTCAGCCAAGTTAAAGATCTACTAATCTAAATGTGCTAAGCTAAACCCTCATCATCTTCTGCAAGGGATATTACAGTATCCTTCTCCCTGCTTCCACCCTTACCCCACATTGTCACTGTTTTTAAACATCTTTGATTCCTCATTGCCTGTGGGATATGGTCCATATCCACCTGAAAGAAATCTGATGTGTTTTGTTCAGCTACCTTCTAATCTCAGCATGTGGTCACATACATGCGTCTCTCAGTCTGCCACCACAGTCTACACATGTCAAGTCATTCACACCTATTCACCATTTGCATGTGTCCACCACTGCCTCTTTGAATGTTATTTTCTTTCTTCTCCAGCTAATGAACTCCTGCTTTTCCTCTATGGCTCCCCTTTAAGGTAGTGTCCTTTATGAGGTCTTTCTAGGTGGTCATAGGCTTTGGGCATCCTTGACATTTCAGTCTATGATGAATTTTTATGTGTGTATATGACTGTCTTCTACTGGGCTGTGAGTCTTTTGAGGGCAAGGACTCTATTATTATTATTTGCATCCAGTTCATTTTTCAGTCCTACCACAGTTCTTACTACTTAAGGGCAATTCAATGGATATTTTTAAATAAATAAGTGAATTTTAAAGAGGTTATAATATGATTTCATGGCTTATAAAGAAGTTCTTTCTAATTAACATATAGGCAAATAATGAAAATGTTTTCTATATTTTTGAAAGAAATTAATGTTACGAAGATTGAGTCATATGTATTTAAGAGGCCTCTATACTTGGAAAGTTTTAAAAATAATAGATCTGAAGAAAATTTTAGCATAGAACATTTTCTCTATTTTAACAGATTAATAAATCGAGGCACTAAAAATTTTAGTTTAAAATACCAGGTTCCAGTACTTACCTTTCTTTGAATTACTTCTTAGGCACAGTTTTATTTCTCAAGGAAGTCTACAGAAAATAGTAACAAAATTTCCATAGATACACTCATGAAACAATATACACACTTGAAGAAATATAATAGATTCAATGAAATCTATATGTCAAATATTTTTGTAAATTTATTTTTCAGAGATTATGTACTTTTGGTGAGGCACAAAGCATATATTACCAAAGTAATGATGAAAACAAAGTTACTGGAATAAAACTGTATACTACTAGGAATATTTTGGATTATTTGTCTATAAATATATCTGATTAAATACTGTTCTTAAAAATATGCCTACTATTTTAAACAAGCAAATTCAGAATCTTAACCATAGAGACAATTATACATTTTATATTTTGATAACAAGTAATTCATTATTTAGTTCTACAAAGGAATATATTTAACAATGTTTAAAGAACCTACTTTATGCAACTGGTGGAAAGGTGAAAAAAACTATAATTTGTTTTTTGGCATAGTACAAACAAAGAACCAGAAAGTTTTTAATGATTTGAATTATAAATTCAAGTAAATTACTTTGTATATAGAGATACAGTATTAAAATATTTAGTTTTTGTAAATAAGAAGAAAGAAGCAGCTCTTCCATTACTCTTAAGATTCAACAATGAAAAAGAAAATATAAAGAGTGAATAAAAAATGTTTCATATTGAGCCAAAAGTGTCAGGTAATAGAGCAACAACACACTTAGCAGATCTCTGACTACCAGAGTTTTGGATCAACTCCCAGCTTTAGAAGTTGGATGAAACTGGTGTGATGTCTGCCAAAACTGATGGAGGCTCTAAAAATGTTAAAAAAAAAAAAGTCAAAAACTTCTGTTTATAAAAAATGGAAATGTTCTTTCTTCTCTATACATAGTGTTTCTTTTATTTTCAGGATGATTTAATTTCTAAAATCTGTTACAATAGCACATTTAATAACTTATTTTCAAGGCATGTAAAAATGGTAATAAAATAAAATGAAATTGTGCATCAGAATCTTTATAAAAATAAGAAAATTTCAGATATGTAAGAATGAAAATAGAATTTCTATTCACTCTTCATGTCTAAATTCTTTAGTAGGTAAATACAATACACACACACACACACACACACACACACACCACCAGGGGTGCCAAAAAAATGTATAAAAAGTGTACACCTTGGTCAGCATTGCTCAAGCAGTAGTTCGCCATAATCAAAAGTGTCTGGATGCTGATGGTAACCACTTTGAGCACCTCTTGTAATTGCAGAAGTCAAACGTGACTTTTATTCATCTTTTATTATTGGTGTACATTATTACAATATTAATAATTTTTCCTTTCTTAAAATGTGTATACATTTTTTGGCACCATGTTTGTGTGTGTGTGTGTGTGTGTGTGTGTGTGTGTGTGTGTGTGTGATTTATACACACAGTTGATAGACAGAAGCATTACAGTAATTAAAAGGACAGGGATTCTGGAAAAGACCTTTATTATATTGAAAACAAATTTGGTGAAGTATTATAAGGAACCAGATTTAACTAACATAAAATTGTTTTAACTGTACTAAAAAGCACCTAAAATATTAATTGATGCCAATGTAGACACTTCATAAATCAATGGAATATTTTGAATAGTTGTGGTGCTTACATCTAAGTATTCTTAGATATATGCATATTGGTGAGAAGTTCTCATCGTATTTAGGATCAAATTGATATAATTCACTTTTAAAGTAAAGTCTATATGATCTCAACATTGTATTTTTGAATGTCCTCACCTATTCAAAAATTGACTGAAATCTACCATGACACAGGATAGGAAAAAGATCTATCTTGTATCAGGTATAGGACCAGGTATAGGCTTGAGAGCCAAGTAGAGAATGTCAGAGTTAATGTTTTATGTTCTTAAACAGGGTAAATTACTTGATAAAAATATTGCTCTATTTGGTGAGGAGAACATTTTAGTATCAAAGAAAATAGGAGTAGGAATATCAGATATGGGGCATTTATAGTAATAGAAGTCATGAGATCTAGTTGGTTGACTTACTTTGTTCCCAATGTTTTGATACTTCCTATAAATTTTTGCCCATGGTTCCATGTTTTGAAAAGCTTATTTAAGAAAAAAATAATGGTGTCTATTAAGAAGTTTATTTACTGTATTTTTTTATTATTTGACACTGCATACTGAGTTATTGTAATTACAGACCCCTCCAAAACGAAATGAATAAACAAAAAAATGTAACTGATAATTCTTTGATCATATGTAATACAATTATAAAATTTCCATTATGCTTTTCAAAATATTGCTAATTGCCAGTAAATGCCCATTTAAATCATCAAATACTCAAAAGACTTTGGACTTCATGTTGGCAACCATATGGATAGAGATGAGGGCAGAGATGACAGTGAGAGATTGAATAAAATTTTATTTTGAAATAGATGATCTTGAGAGGCAATGACAAGGAGTGATTTTGTGTTCTCATCATAACATTAACAAGGATAGACAACTAAAAAAGAAACTAATGAGACTCCTATTGTCAATCAGAGATATAGAATTAAATATTCTTCTAGGTGTGATCATATCAATGTTTCTGTTAATGTTTTCAACTGAAAATAAATCAATATTGTCATGCAACCTATGTATACCAACCATAATAATTGTTTAAGAAGTGTTTGGTTATGGTTTTGTGATGGACAATGTAGAAATTCAGTTTTGACTAAATTTTAACAGAGTGATAATATTTAGTACATATCATTGCCTCTTGCATTATCAGACTTGTTACAAAATTATATCATTATACTTCTTAGAATTGAAAATATTTTTAATATCTTGGAATACATTGCTTTACCATTATTGGCTCAGGTATGGTAAAATTTGACATGTTGTTCTAAGTTTTTGCCTTCAGTTTGTGTAATCACTGCCCTTAAGTGTCAGTTTCTGTTTCTGAGCATGTGTGTGCCCATGTTTATCTTCCAACTTCGGTTACTCATTAAAATACATAAATAGGAAGCTGTGTACCCTCCTTGTTGAGAACATAGACCATATTGAGCCACTAACAAAAGGTGGGTGTTGACAAAATGGTTGTGAACTGTTGTACAAAACTGTATAATCCAATTACTCCCTGAATAACTGTCATGATCATTCGTAAAATATTGAATGAAAACAAATGTGGATTGGTTTAGATTAAATAGTTGTGGGAACATCCCAATAATCCTGATGTCTTTTCACTTTTAAAGATATTGTGATTTAGGAAGGATTCACTTTTTTAATGATATATTTGAAAATGCTTTGAGTTTATTTTCTCAGTCTTTTTCACTAAATGAATCCAACTATCTTTAGATTGATGTATAGAACATATTTTGGTGTTTTTAATTTATCTCACTATAATTACCTGTAGTGTGTTTTCCTAAAAAACAAAAGAGAAGTAGTTTGGAAATAATATTTTTTTCCAAGAAAATAATGAGGGTTACAAATGAAACATTAGCCAGTTTTTTGCAAATGTTTTTCAATAAATCTCATGATTTTCTCTTAACAAGAAGAACACTCCCACCTACTAACATTCTCTGAAACAAAGTAAGCACCTCAAATGGGATGGCTTAATACAAGCGATCAAAGAAAAAAAATATTTTCCATGTTCTTTAAGTTCTCTCTCCCATTGATTGATAGTTTTAGCAAAAGTAAAGAAGGTTATTGTCCATTTACATCAATGTTTGAGACATCAGGTGGCTTCTTCCTTGGAATTTCCAAAATCAGCTATCTAGTCTACTTTCAGATTATTGATTGTAGTAGACTCATTTTTCTTTTCTAGATATTTGATGCCACCTGATATATATTGTTACACTAGAAAGATACATTGAATTTTCTGATTTTTTAGACTGTTAATCATAGGTGAGACAAATATATATATATTTGAAAGAAGAAAATCTATATTTTATTTGTAATATTTATGTTAATGAAGAGAATGATTTTATAAAAACTTATGAAGGTAAGTACCCTGTATTCAAGGAGTTTATTTCTCTCTCTTAGACTTCTCTAAGATAATTTTTTGAAGCTGTGAGCACCTGGAAACGAATCTGAAAATGGCAAACACTGAGCAGAGGACAAATAGAAGTAGAAGTAGCAATAAGCCATATGAGTAGAGAAATGAATCACTGTCCAGAGGGAACTCTCTGTTTAGTAAAAATTTAACATGAGAGAGTCACAAGGAAGGAATCTTCCATAATAATTACCACTTTGAAGTTAATTAAAGTTACTTTTTAAATAGGGATCGAACTAGTAATCAAAATTAAACTATCTATTTGAAAATCTACCTTATTCAATACTAATTGATACCATAGAAAAAGGCTTGATGATGAATTAGTCCAAGATGCATTTTTTTCCAAATGAAATTTAAAGTATTTTTTGGCTGGGGCTGTCCATTTTTTTAATTTTATTGCTGACAATTTAAGATAGAATGTATGCCAATTATTTCACTATGAAGAAATTATTTTTATGCCGTTTCTGACTAAGTTATGATGTGTGATTCAAGGAGGTAAAATATTTGTTTTGAACTTTCCTAAAATCATCAATTTAAAATGGATAATTATTAATCTTTTAAAAGACTCTTTTTACTTATTATTTTTGATGAATATGCATAATAAATTACTATAATCTGAAATGTTTTTTGCTTTCTTCTCTTTTCTGATATGTCAAACCTTCACTTACTTTTTTTTTTAACTTTTGATTCTCTGATTCATTCCTCATCCTTTTCTACGTAGAAATGAGCTGCATGACAATGTATCATTTCATCATTTATTCATAAATAGTCTCTGTGTTTTTTTGACATTATGCTTATCATTAAAAAGTACAGGCATTTCTAAAAAGTATTCATGTTATATATATACCGTGATCTCATTTTGTTAAGAAAAAGTATATGCAAATAAAGATTGCAGAAGATATACCAGGTGAACATTGGAATTTTGTAACATACTCAAAAATAAAACATCAGTATAATCAGGTTTTTTTTTAATGCAGATAATGAATCAGAAGATAGTGCCATGTAGACAATTTAATCATCTAAAAAATGAAGAGGAAAAAGAGAAGAAAAAAATAAAATAGTAAAAACTAGTAATAATATCCAAAACCTATAAACTGAAAAATGATTATCTTTGGTCACACATAATGTATACCCATTTCAAAAATTCATTTTAGGTTATATGCTTCAAAATTAGAAGCATGACAAAGGAAAAACATTTCTTTATAACTAAAGATGATACATTAACTTTTGTATAACTAAACCTAAAACATCAATTTGATACCAGGAATTTATGTGGATAGTATAAATCAATTTTTATAAGATGGCAACATGGTTAAGAATATTATAAATTTAGGAAAGAATGGAGACTTATAAGCTTTTAGTTTATTATTCCAAGTTTTCATACTATGCTAAACAGATCATTTAAAATACAGCTTTGGTTAACTACAAAGAAAAACGCCATGAAATAAATCTGTTTGGGATATGTGATTGGGTGTGGTGCTAAACAGCAGTTTTATGTTTAAGCATGAATTGTTAAATGAGTGGTAATCCCCACTGCCCGTACCAATTGTACACAGAAGTTTTAAAATGTGGGATGAAAGCATGTGATTTCACTTTAGATGGAACAGCCATTGAAAAGTTTCTTCCCTGTCGTTCTCCCCCCGTCCACACAGCCCCACAGGCTTTTTTTTTTTTTTTTTTCAGTTTCAGGTGTACAGAACAACATAATAGTTAGACATTTATACCCCTCACAAACTGATAACCCTCCTCCCCCAAACTATTGCCCCTCTGACATCCTATATATCTATTACAATTCATTGATTCTATTTCCTATGCTCTACCCCATATCCTGTGACTATATATATGTATATATTAAATTATAGTTGACATACAATATTATTCAGCTTCAGCTTCAGGTGTACAGAGCAGTGGTCAAGCATCTACACTGTCCCTGAAGTGGTCTCCCTAATAAGACATATGCCTATCTGACCCTACAAAATCTTTACAACATTATTGATTATATTTCCCAAACTGTCTTTCATATCTCATGGCAATATTGTAGTTACCAATTCCCACAGGCTTTTAATTGCCTTTCATATTACTATAACTTCCTGAACAGAGAGTGTTTCAGGTAAATTACGTTTATAAGTAAAATGCAACATCCTTTGGATCAGTCATTCTTATGTTAGATTTTCTTGAGAAATTCTGTACTATAAAGCAATAGTATTTATAATTATTGGGGGGGAAGGATGAAAAAACATTCTCTGACTTCAGTAGAAAGTGATGTTCTTTGTATTTTACAATGAAGAAAAACTGAACTTCAGTTGAATTGGTTTCTTTGGTATGGCCCAAAATGTCAACACAGTATCAACAATAAATATTACATTGTTACAAGAAGAGCGTAGAACAATTGGTATTTCAATAAAGTAATCCTAAATTCTGTTTTATACTAATAGCATTAAACATTTATTAATATACCAATATGTACTTCATCACCCGTTCATACATCCAACCATTGCTTATTGAGCATCTGCTGCTTATTAGGCACCATGATCAATATTGGATTTATCAGCATAAACTTCACAGACAAGGTACCTGCTCATGAAATTGAGAGTTTGCTACAAGAAGTAATGTGAATGAAGATGTGCATGCTATTCTAAAAGAACAGAGGAGGGACATTAGGCTGGACTGGGAGTGTCAGGGAATAACTTGCTGAAGCTAATTATTTTAAAAGCTAAGAACTGAGTTTGGGGGAGGGGGGCGGAGTCTTAGCTAATGAAATGGATGATAAGGGTTATGGAACCAGGAAGGTTCAAAGGCTGTCTTACGGGGAAAGAGCCTGTGTATGTGTGAAGCCTAGAAGGCAAAAGAGGTTTCAGAGAACTTAAAGTACTTCAACGTGCTCAGGATATTGTGTGGAAGTGGCAGTGTGGTTGGAGATGAGCTTGGAGATGTAAGCAAGTGCCAGACTGTGCTGCATTGTTTACACGGTGGGGTTTGGGCTTCATCCTGAGCGGAATTATACGCTGTTAACGTAACTTAAAAGAAGGATCCCCACAATCGTCCGTTGCTTTATAAAAATACTGCTCTGTTGTGGTATGAACAGTGGATTGGTGAGTTCAAGGGACATTGTGAAATATAACATCTGAATAAGTAAATCTTTCACTTTCCTGTTCGAAGTAAAACTAGGTCTGCCCTGGGGACACTGCTTCACCCAGAGCACTGTCAGGTGGGGGCCCTATTTGTTCCCCATTAATTGAATCAGTGGGTCTAGAAGTGGGGTAGATGGTTTCTTTGCTCTTCGCTCATGCCTTGAATCCATTATCTCTCTCACCTTCATAAAAACACTCAGATTTGTATCTGCCATAAGACTGTATCAGACACTACCCGTCACAGTTGCCTTCTAATAGGCCACAAAGGTATGCCCCCTCTTTTATTAATGGCTTTTAGCTATGTTCATTCTACCCAATACCACTCTCAGCTAAATTCTGGTCAATTTTAATATATATGAACATGTTCTTTTCAAATCTCTGGGCTACTTTCCTCCAATGATCCAGCCCTATATAATACCTCAACACTTTCCTCAATGGATGTATCAAATAACTGTCATTACCAGAAAGTGCTGGCACCTCCAAATTCTCAATTTCATGCATCCCAGTCACTGACCTATTTTTATAGGTTTACTACCTCCAGTATCTCAGCTATAACAATATTTTCACTGTATCGTAGCATTAAATTGATGAAATGTTTTGCCTGTCCATTACCTGATGTCCCCTCTTCCCTCATTCGTCTGCTTAAATCCCATAGTCCATTATTATATGTATATAGATATATCCTAAACCTTCTTCCCTCGTTTACTCTGTCATAGTGCTTGCAAAGCCCCAGCCCTGATTAATTCCAAATCTTGACCTATTCCATTCTTCCTGAACAGCTGAATGTAGATAGAAAAAAAAAAAGAGAGAAAGCATAATATCGTCCTGACTCATTTTATTTCATGCATGATCAAGATATGTAAATTTGTTCTTCACCCTGCCCAGAAATCATTTTCCATTTCCCATCCATTCTCAGGTGATTGTTATACATCATCTACCTTCTATTTGAATTGTCAGTAGCTATTCCCATTCTCATTCCTAACTGATAGTTTTACTTCAACTTTAATTGACAAAATTGAAGCAATAAGAAAAGAATGTTAGTAAACTTGTACCTACCAGCACTGGTATTTCTATACTCTGTCACCTCTCCTAATCTGGGAAATGTACTTTCTTTGTCCCTACCCAGACCTTTGCTCCTGAGAAGACCCCAAAATTTTCATCTCACAAAAACGTCACTCCAATGATTTGTCTATTTCTATTCTACATTGTCAATTTTCCAGTGCTTACTTCTGTCATCTCAAAACAACTATACTAACAAACTAATCTCCGTTCTTCATTGCATGAGCTATTGCACATTTATCAAATTCAATCTCACTACTCGACAAATCTGTTCTTATGAAGTTTATCAATGACTGCTACTGATCCAGTTGTTCTCAACTTATTTTATCTCTTAGCAGCATTGGACAGAGTGGATACCCCCTCTTCCTAAAAACATTCTCTCCACTTGAGTCTCTGTATACCATGATGTCTTGGCTTGCCTTCTAACTAATTGGTCCCCTTTTCTCAGTCTCTATTGTTGATTTCCTCTTTTCTTAAAGTCATTTAACCTTGGAGTGCTCCAGTGTTGAGTCAATGCTCTCTCCTCTCTCTACATTCATTCATTCCTTTGGTAAGCTTATCCAACCTAAAAATTTTAGACACCTAAATGTACACTCGAGGCTGTGCCTCCCCTCTAAACTCATGATACAGCAATACTGATACAACAGTTTCAGCTTTCAGCTGGATGCCTAATAGATATTTCAGGTATCATATGTCGTTAACTGAGCTTCTGATATTCACCACCCTCTCACTGAAGAACAAAACAGAGCCAAAAAAATATAGCTGCTCACTCAGTTTTCTCTATCTTGGTTATTCCTGCCTAAACCTTTGTAGCTATCCTGAGTCTTCTTTTCCTTACACCCCATATCTAATTCATCTTGAATTCCTGTTGACTTTAGCTTTGAAACGTAACCAGAATCCAACCAGTTTTCACCACTTACAGTGCCATTCACTCTGATGCAACTCCATCATTTTTCACTTATATTATTGTAATAGCCTCCTAACTGGTCTCTTCTATTACTATTTTGATCTCCTATAAGCTATTCTCAACGCACCAGCCAGGGCAAAGCTATTAAAATGTTAACTTAGAGCATGTTACTTCGTTCAAACCCTCTAATTAATGTCTCCATTTCACTTAAAATCTCAAAGTCTTCACTGTAGCTTAGAAGTTTCTTCATACTGTTCTTTCTTTTTTGCTCCTTTTACTTTCTCCTGTGTTCATTTGATTCCAAAGGCTTTGGCTGCTTGCTAGTTCTACTGTGTTTCCCTGAAAATAATACCTAGCCGGGCCATCAGTTCTAATACATCTTTTGGAGCAAAAATTAATATAAGACCCAGTCTTATTTTAATATAAGATTGGGTCTTTGATATGATATGATGTGATATGACATGACATGACATGACATGACATGACATCGGGTCTTATGTTATTTTTTTCTCCAAAAGATGCATTAGAGCTGATGGTCCGGCTAGGTCTTATTTTTGGGGAAACACGGAAATACGTTCTGACTTCAGGATATTTTTTCACTCTGTTTTCTCTGCCCCAAATGCTCTTTCCCCTGAGAACCACATGATATTTGACCACCTTGTTAATAGAAACGGCATTGATGTATTTGTTATCTATTGCTGCATAACAATACTAATGCAAATTTAGCAGCTTAAAATAACACATTCATTTTCTCACAGTTTCTATCATGTAAGAGACTAGTTATGACTTAGCTGTGTCCTCTGCAAAGCTGTCATCAGGCTGCCAGGGTTGTAGTCACACCTGAGGCCTGATTGGGGAGGATCTATGTCCTCGCTCTCATGTTGTTGGCAGCATCAGTTCTTCATGGGCTTTTGGAGTGAGAGGCTCAGTTTCGTGGCTGGAGCCTGCCTTCAGCTTCTTTCCACAGAAGCCTTTCTGACATGATCACTTTCTTCTTCAGACACAGAAATGGAAAGGCATTATGGTCATATGCAGTATGGTCACAGGAGTTGCATCCTGCCACCTTTGGCACATTCCATTTGTTATCATGATGTCATAGGCTTCACCCACACTCAACGAGAGGAGACAACACAAGGCAAGAGTACCAGAAGGTAGAAATCATGGGGTCCGTCCTAAAGTATGTCTATCACATTGACCACCATATTTAAGATTGTAACCACCTTGAACTTCTAACCCTTCTTATCCTCTTTAAGTTTCCTTTCTCCGTAATACCAACTTCTAACATACTGTATAATTTATTTTTTCATTGTGATTATTTTGAGTGAAAAAGTTAACAAAACTCTTTCCCCACTGTATGAGAATCAGGCCTTCAATTAAACTCCTGGCTGTGTTTTCCTGAAAAGACGTAAAGATGATGTCAACTGTGTTACAAAGCATGATCGTCAATAATGACCCTCAGTCGGTAAATTCCATCAGACTGGGAGGGAATGTGAATGAACTGTCAACACCTGATGAGAGCATCATACATTGGCTTGTCTGAATGTTTTGAGTCCTGTCACTAGTGTATCCCTTACAGGGGTCACCGAAATGTGTATGTATGGCATTGTTAAAGACGTATTAACATGTGCTGGGCATGAAATTTTAAGGCAGAGCAGTACTGGCCAACAGTTCATATGCCTGCCTTATGTGAAACTCATCCCTTATACTTCAACTGTCTTCTGTGTGGCTGCTGCAATGACCCTCACTGGGAGGAATGCCTGCCACTGTCCTTCCAGCTAGCTGTGGTTCTTGTCCTACATCCTTCTGTGTAGACTGGGCAGTCTATGGAGTCAGAATATTTAGAAGAGACTAAAAAGTCCCTCTGAGAGGATTTATAATTATTATCTATATCCCTTTCCAGAAAAGTAAGTCCACAAGGACAAGAACTTTTGACTGCTTTGTTCCCGAGAGCTCTGGTAATACCGCTCCCTCCCTTTGTTCTTCCAACCTAAGGATGTAGTGACTCCCTTTTTGCATTCACTCACTCTCCCCCATTTGGCTTCATAGCTCTTTCTTCACAGATGTAACAATTTTCCTGCATTAAATTCCCTTTGTTTTAATTTCCCAGGATAATTTTTATTTTGCTGGTTGGTAAGTGATTCGTACAAACCCCTTAGTCTCTGATTGAGTTCAAAATTCCAACTTCCTTTGAGAGGGAATCTGATTGTCTCATGTTTGGTTATGTGTCCACCCCTGAATTTGTCAGGTACGGACAAAGAAACAGGGCCATGCAGTGTGGGAATGGCTGGTGGTCACAGTAAAGGGCTATTAAAAAAAAAAAAAAAAAAAAAGAGAGAGACAGGCACTGTGAACTGGGATGGGTTAATAATTATTCTAATTGACCTGTCAAATATCATATTAATATATTTGAGCAAAACATGCCTGGATCAAAGGCCCCTAGATTTATGTATGAACAAACTTCATTGGTTCTGAAATAATTTTTTTCTGGCTAAGACATTCACACATATATTTTTCATGCCCTCATCTGACTGTACTTTGTCTGTTTGACCTTGCAGTAAAATTCAGAGGTGAAACTTTTCAAATGGTTTCAAGTGGTCATCTCAGAAGTTCCTTTAACCTCAGATTTATATCTGCAAATCAATGCAGTGGCATAAATCAGTATGTGTGTGATTCAATTTCCTTTTAGGCTCATTTCCGTCTGAGCCTTCTACATACTGGAATGTATTATTAAAACATCAGACAGTCTGAATAATGCTTGAATGCTACCAGACAGTGCTTCTATCTATTACATAATAAACAGATTATTAATTTTTATATCTAGTGCATGCTTTGCACACACAGGATAACTTTTGTTAATATCATGTGCTTTAACTTTTCAAGAGTACGAGTCTGATTGCTTAAAAAGAAAATCTAGCCACTCCTTAAGTGTCTTAGGACTCTTTCTATAATTCTGGCAATATCCCAATAAATACTTTTTGACAACTCACTGGATCATTAAGAAAAATTAATAGATTGTGATGGTTTAAAACAGAACTTCACAGACATTGTTCCTCAGAGATCATCTAGAGGAGCATAAGTCAACCAAATATGAATATTGGACTTTAGTTAATACTCATTTCACAAAATGTGCTAACTCAGCACAATTATATTACATGAAGTTATAAGGCTTCAAGTACAATTACTAAAAGATTCAGCACAAATCCATGAGTGAAATGCAATCACTTTTCTCCTAGTCTGAAATAGATACTGACAGGTACAAATTGTGAAAAAAGGCTGTTTATCGAAAGATACATTCTAAGTCAGAATTTAAAACCTTTTTTTGGACATTTTCCTAAGAGAAAATGCTATGTGAGTCTGAAGTTCTCAAGCTTAATTTTAGAAACCATTAAACCTATGGTATTAGGTCAGAATTCTGTCCTGATTTAACATCTGGGGGAAAAAGTTTTGAGAGAGTTCCCTACTCATTTCCCAGCCATGAATGTGGCTCTAGGAAATTTTGTGAGTAGATGTAGCTTATGTCTTGTATCTTACCACCTCCTTTCTGTTCCCCTCTTCACATCTCTATAATTCTCTCTTCTAAATATCTATGGCCTTCATACTAACCTAAGCCTTGCTCTAGCACATTCTACTCAGGCCTGCCTTCAGCTGAGGATGGTTTTTCATGTAAAGATGTATCATGGTTCAAAATTACCTTTTTGAAAAGTGCTTTTATCCTGATTAAAACTGTCATTTCTTCAACACAACATATATGGGCTGGCAGAAAAACAGTGACAAATTAGAATATTGTACATCCTAAAACACTACATATTTTTCCATCTTTCTGTAAATATTATAATCTTAAAGAGATTCTTATTACTTCACATAATCTTACCCTGAACTTTAGGCTCCCTTAGTTACCATTATTCCTTTCGGCATACCTTCACACAAGAATAGGCTATACTCCCAGCTACTTCTTCACTCCTAAGCCTACCACAGTTTTAATTCCACTCATACTTCTTTATTGATATTCTATCATTAAGAATACTGGTAATAACTTTCCAGTTGCTGAATTCTGACTCTTTCATGAAAAAAAAAAAAATCTTTCTCTTGGTTTCTGTGACATCTAAAGTTCATCATATTTCTCTGGGCAATTCTTCAAAGTCTTACAGTCTTCATAGTCTTATAGGTTTTTTTGTTTTGTTTTGTTTTGTTTTTAATGTCCCTAAATGTTGTGTGTGTGTGTTTGTGTGTGTGTGTGTGTGTGTGTTTTCTTAAATGCTGCAAAGGAAGCTCATCAGTACTCATTCACTAAAATGAACTCTTCACTGAGCGTACTAACATATGTCTTTTCTTATTATCAAAGAGCTGAGAGTCTGGTGAGGGAATCAGACAATAAAATAGGACAGTTTAATACATTATAGAAATGGGATTATCAAGCTGTCCCCTTAGTAAAAGTTCTTTAATGACCCTGTGCTGTACTCAAGTCAAGATTCCTGAGGATAGCAGAGTAACTTTCTGATAGCATTTATCTACCCATTCAGAATCATTTCTTGCCACTCCCCCAAAATATACCGTGTTGTGGCTCCAAAATAGCCATGAGATAATACATGTCTTGTGTGTCACCACTCTCAAATTCAGTGTCCATGACGAGTGTCATTAATTGCTTGCAGCACTCATTCCTACTGAATGTGTGTCGGTAGCAGCTACAAAATTTCTCCATGTGGGGGGTGGAACTAAAGGCTTGCAGGCCACCCGTTGGCCCTACCAATGGTCCAGATGGAAATGGAAACTTTTCTCAGCACAGCTATTTCCAATTAACACAAGTTGATGTTCAAGTTGAAACTCTTTGCCATCCCTGTTTTAGCTAGCATATTCTAAAATGCTTCTGTGCTGTAGCTTTCCACCTCTCTATGGGATGTCTACGGTCATTCCCTCATTGCCTCTTCTATGTGGTGCTCATTCTATCTCATATTTTAATGGCAAGGAAAATTTCATCAATATAATCCTCAGAGAGAAAAGAATTGTTTCCTGACTAGGAACTGAGCTGAAAGGGGGAACAAATGTGCTAGATCATAGACTTTGTGACACTTCTTTATGACATATTTAAGCTCTTTTACCCACAGCAGCTAATGATTTTCCTGTCCATTCTTGTGTGGACTACATTCATACATATGATTTCTTCTGTTTGGAACATTCTTTTACTCCTCTGGTTGACTAATTCCGCCAGTTTCTCTAGGGTCGTGGGTCTCCCTCTTTCCTGAACCCATTTTCTATTTAAGATTGGCATTCATTCTCTGCCCATTTTATGTGCTGTTCTATCAAAGCACCTTTTGAGTTGTTCTGTATACCTCTATTCTGACACTAAACTCAATTTTGTATTTCTTATCACTAGTGTCTTATCACTAGGTGTAAATTTTTATTGCATTAAGCAATAAATAATTGAATCTCTAAATGATAGTGCATAAAGTAATAAAGTGAAAACATTTGATCTTGTTGGAAAAACATTTTGTTATTACTTTTTAGAATATAGTCATGTGCCACATAACAATGGTCCGCATATATGACAGTGGTCCCATGAGATTATAATGGAGCTGCAAAATTCCTATCACCTAGTGACAAGTTAGCTGTCATAATATATTACTGTTTTGTATGGGTCTCATCTGTGGGTAGTAATGCTGTTGGCTAGAAATACTCGGGGTCACTCACCTGGGCTGCAGTGGGCTTCCCGCAGACCTCTTCCTTTTCTAAACCAGTGTTAAAACTGGACTGACCCTTGTGGTTCTTATTATGGTCACAAGACACCCTTAAGCAATAGCCATTAGGAAACTCTAAAATAAAATAGAGTTTATCACTTACAGACTCTGGAGCATATAAGGCTTGCCAGGGGGCACACAGCAAGATCATGGGTAGAGAGAGGCGAGAAAGAGGGCATAAGCACCTGTGGTTCTGCTTTTATTGAGGACCATGGAGGGAGCCTAGGGTATCCAGGGCTCACTCTTTGTAGGTGAATTTAAAACATAAAAGCAGAAATTTAAAACATAGCAATACATAAATAAATGAATAGCCTAAATGGTCTGTTATTCAAATCAACCAGGATCTCTGAAACAAAGGAGCCTCAGTAGAGGGTAGGCTTTCTAGCTGTTTATCTAGTCTTACGGTTGTCAATGTGTTTATTGAAGATAAGCTTTCTTCAATCTGATGCCTCTTTGAAATGGATGCTTTGGCAATGAGACTCAAGCACTTGTGTTACCAAAAGAAAACCCACCTGTCAGTGTTAAACTACACGTACTTACCTGGTAGTGGTAATGTGGGTGTAAACAAACCTACTGTGCTGCCAGTCTTACAATAGTATACTACATACAACTATAGTCATAGGCTCTGTCGTGTAGGTTAGTGTAAGTGTACTCTAAGGCTTCACACAGTAATGAAATTACCTAATGATGACACATTTCTCAGAATGTATTAAGTGGCATATGATTATATACACCTTTCCTTTATTTCTGTACACAGTATATCCCAACTGCAATAGAACTGTGTGTATGTGTATGTTAGTGGTAATTAGAATATGTGACAGTTGCTATACATATGTGTGAAATTATATACACACATACACACACACACGCTGAAGAGAAAGATGAGAGGGAGAGATCAATTTACTCATATATATGTAAATAAAATGTAACTATAACTATAATTTGAGGGCTATCATTTCATTATATTTCATCATTTGAATATTTGAAATTTCAATGAATTTTAAAGAAAAACATTTCTATTTCAATAAAAGGATAAATGAAAGTATAATATTCTATCTGAACACTATAAATGCCATTTTTACTTTTAAGCTTTCTAAAATTAGGTCATATATGAGAATTTTTGGTAATGGTTAATTTCTCTCTAGATAGGAGGACAGAACACAATAGTAATTAGGGGCATAGACTCTGAAGTCAGATTAGGTTCAAAACCCAGTCACTTATCTGCATCACCTTGAATAAGTTCATTGACCTCTCTTTGGCTTCCTTTCATCATTTTAAAAATATAAATAATAATCATTTTAAAATAAATAATCATTTAAAAAATAATAATAATAATAGCACCTACCTTAGAATTTTGTCATAAGGAACAAACACGTGACTCATGTTAAGTCTTTACCACAGTTCTTGCACATACTGTTCAATAAACGTTAGCGACTGGTTTTGTAGAATAAAAATGCCATACAGAGACTATAATACTTCCTACCTTCTCTGATAGCTCTAATAACAATGTTACATTGATTTCTTTCCCATACCATCTCTTAAAGACTTTCATTTTATGGTGCAAAATTTTCCAAGCCTTCATGCCAAATCTGTTATTTTCAAGTCTGTTCAATATGCAAAGTAAGAATAAGATGGCATCATGAAACAACCTTTACTTATTTACTCCTGAATATCTGTCTGATGGGAGTCAATAATAAATTAAACCAAATTAATAAACTCAAAGTTCCAAATTAAGTATCACTACTATGTTTAGTTTATTCAAATACAAACACTTCTGAAAATATTTTGTTATTCTCATCTGGCAAAAAATAATACTTGCTTATTTATTCTAGAATTTATTTTTAATTAAAGAGTTTTTAAAAAGAAAAAAAAATCACCTGTAGTTCCATCAATGAGATGGAACAGCAGTCAACACTTAGATCCATAACCTTCTAGCATTTTATGCATTTGTACTTTCATCTTGTATATATATGTGCTTTTTAGAAGCTTAGCTTTCAAGGGAAGGAAATAATGCCAGCTGGATGGAGGACAAAAGTGGAAGTTTAGAGAGTTTTAAGCTTGTTTAAAGGTGGAATAGAAAATGATGAGCTCTAGATTTAAAGAGAAAAATGAGGCATTTGATATGCAGATGGGTATGTGAAGAAGGAGTTGGATACTGGGTTCAGAGCACGGGGGGGGGGGGGGGGGGGCGCTCATCAACTGGAGATCCCCTTACCATGGAAAGATGAGCTAAGAAAATTAAGATATAAAATATATAATATACAAAAACATATATTATGAGGTCTGACAATTAAGTTCGCGAACTAGTCCTAGAAAAAGTGCTACATATCTCATTGATGAATATCACTATGGTCACCTTCAAACTACTCCCCTTGGGAAGCTATGCACCAATGCCAGCACCTAGTCCACCCTTAAAAACAATTTTGGAACTTTTTTTCTGGAATGGCCATCAGAGCTGTTGTCATATTACCCTTGATGTCCTGAATGTCATCAAAATGTCTTCCTTTTAATATTTCATTTATCTTTGGGTAAAGAAAAAAGTCATTGGGGGCCAGATCAGGTGAGTAGGGAGGGTGTTCCAATATATATATTTTTAAATGTAACAAGAAGTATAAGAAGTAGGGTTTTGATAGTAGTTGTTTCCCCAAAAGTCAATATGTAAACCATATTTGGGGGACTGTTTTAATTAACATCAGGTGGCATTTACTACCACAGAAGCAAATTATTCATTAGTTAAGCAAATTTCTACTGAATACCAAATTCAGCATATTCAGGTTGAAAATGCATATCTATTTTAACCACTGGAAGCTATTTTGTAAAACCAGCATCCTTAGAGAGCTATTTCTAGAATATGTAATCATTTTGGCATAAAACTTAATCCCTAAAAATGAAGTTTGAATTATTGCATGATTTCTTTATCTTTAGTAAGTGAGGGTTTGTGATGAAACAGATGAGCCATTTAATCAGCTTTAAAAACTGCTTGCAATGATGTATTCTAGGAAAATGCCTCTATTTTCTATGGTAAGACATCTCTTAATCATACTAGACAGTTTCATTGTATCTGCAATAAAGGAAATGAACAATGGAAACATTTATGTAGTGTCTGATTGTCTGGGGATGATGATCTGTAAGATGTGGACCTATTATTTAATGCTTTGGGGATTCCCTTCTCTTCCTCCATCATTCTTTTGAGCTCTGGTTTCTGTACTAAAGAGAAAACACAAGCATTTATGTTATTTCTGGATTGGAAAATTAGACTTGTCCTTAACAGTTAAATAATATTCTTAATTAACTAAAAATAGAGTTGGTTGAATTGCCATGAGTAATCACTATGGCATTTTCCTCCTTTTTAGTAGAGAAAATGGTCCATAACTCTGGGATTTCAGGACATATATATGAAACCCTTCCAATTTGTAAGTTTGTGATTTTAGGTTTTGAGTATTTATGGTGCACTATACCTCTGTGATGGTGATTTATTTTTACTGAGCCTCCTGGGTTGCAAATTGTCTTGCCAAGTTCGGGGGAGGATCAGAGAAAAGGAAGGCTGAATGCTATTTTGTTCCCTGTTGAGCTAATTAGGAAGCTAGGTCTTATTTAGAAGGCTGCAAATCTCAGACTCCCTCTCAGTCGGTTCGTCTAGCCCAGGCTCTAATTTAGACTATATTTAGTGTTTCCCCAAGTCAAAGGGCGAAGAGAGGTATATTCTTAAATTCCAGACATTATGAGATTAAAAAAAAAAGACAGGTGAGGATGACATTGGGAATCTGGTGGAGTGGGAGATTAGTTGGGAGGAAGGATATTGTTTATTGTAATAAAGTAAAAGGAAATGAAGGATTTGTAATGGAAAGTGTCATATAATATACAAGAACGTGACCTACTGGAGAGCAAGGACTTCCACATAATCTGGAGTACTCAGATCATCTGCTGTTGTCACTGTTATACTTATAATCCACAGACTATTTTTTATTTTTAACTTTCTAGATTCTAAGATGCCTTTTTATAGTCTAACAGAGGTATATTATTATTACTATTATTATTGCTGTTGTTATTTTCAAGATAGTAAGTTAGTTATATTTTCATCTCTCTAAGGATTAGTGAATACTTTGTCTTTGACTAATATATGAAAGATGCTCTGTTCTCATCATCAACACATTAATGATGTAAACTACTACTTGTAAAGAATGGAAAGATTTGCTTCCTTTGTGTTTACTTTTATCAGCTTATATTCAGAATATACCCAAATGGGGTGAGTTGGGGGCAGGGCTTTATTCAATGTTCTTAATGCATGTGCTTTACAAGATCAGGTATGGGGTGAAAAAAAAGATGAACAATATATAGCCCCTATTCTAGGAGAACTTAGCAAAAAGTAAGGGAGACAATATTCATAAACAACAGTGATGCAAGATGTCCCTTTTGTATTTGGATACATCTGTTGAATGTAATCACCAGGTTCAAAAAGTGAAGTTAATAAACAAAGGTAGACATTGAGACCATTTTTTCCCTTTCACTTTGTATTTTTTTGTATATCTTTTCCATTATTTCTTTATGCAAACATAAATATGTGTGTTTCCTCTTTGTTTATTCACATACTTGTAACTTACTATGTATAGACCATTTTGCCACTTATGCAAGGCTTGCTATGAATTGTGAGCAAAATATTTAAGAAGGGACAAAAGAGGGAAATTACTTTTAGCTAAGAAAAGGTGAGGGATGTTTAAAGGATGAGGTTTTGTTTGATTTATGACCTAAAATATGGTGATGCAGGGAAAGAGCATTCTATATAGACAGTATATCAAAAGCCCAGAGACAGGAAAATGAAAGTTAATGATTAGAAAATATGAAGCAGTCTCCTGAACTATAAATGAAGAGAGTAGTGGGAGACTGGATGAGTGGTGTAGGGGGAATTGTGACCATTTTTGCCTGTAGCAACCTTGAAATGTTCCATGCTTTGATAAAAATATACAGATTGTGCATTGCTGGAATTGGTAGATTTCTAGGTTTTGATGACTGCTAAAATCTTCACCCTTGACAAAACAACTCAGTATATTTTTTTTATCACTACTTAAGATATTTAAAATCCAATTGAAAGCTTAATTGGCATATGTTTTGATCATAGTGTACAAAGAGAGTTTCTCTCTTTGAAACTCTCCAGCCACAGGAAACTCTTCTCAATTTAGTGTCAAATGACATACTATCCATAGCTATCAGTTGTGGGCCAACACTAGAAAAACAGATTATTCCAAGTCCCAAACAGAGACTAAAATAGATGGATCTGGGCTGATTTAACTGTTTGCTCTATCTTTGGGGGGAAATCTAGCTCATAGGATTTCTGTGTAACCAGGGTCCATCAATTTTTACCAGATGCGTTTCTGGTTCTCCAGATGATATCATAATAGGGTAGTTTAGAGAATAATAGTGCTATAGCTGCTTAGGAGAACAAAGAAACATTGATAAATGTTTACCACCCAACTCTAAAATACTTTGCTTAGATATAATTTGAAGATTACTTTCCTGATAATTTAGATCTAGTGACAAGGATTATAAAAGCAATCCCTTGCGATCCAACCATTCTCTGCATGTTAAGACTTAAGAGACTTTTTTATCTCTATTTTTCAGTGTATTTATAATTGTAAATAACATGATAGAGTGGGCTTTTAAAGTGATATAAGAGATTTATTTCAGCTGTTCTCACATTCTCTTCCAAATTCCTATCTTTACAAACAACAATGCTTATTTTATGACTTAAATTTTTTTTCCAGCTCACATTAGTGAATTTGGTAAAATATTGTAGTAGCATATATCATTATCTACACTTAATGTCATTTACCTTATTTCTATAATTCAAAAAATTAAATGAGTTTATTTTTAAAATAATATAATTGTCAGGTAGCACATTTTCTGCTTATTGTCTCACGTATTTATTTTGTATTGCACATGTTTAACTTGTCGTGTATTTTGCCCTAAAGATTTTACCCTACAATGGGGGGGGGTAGCAATTATGTAAATTCCTCTCTAACACAATTTCAGTTTTATTGATCAGTCATATAAATTATTTATTCCTTTTATATGATATAGTTTCTAACTCAGTTGTTCAGTGACCAATATAAGTATCTGTCCTGGACTTGACCAAATACATCCCTAGGCTAGAGATTGGATCTTAAAACCACTACTTAGCAGCTCAGCCTCATCACTCTTTTATATTCTTTTCTTCAGCACTTAGTCTTAAAACTATTGATGTTACCCAATTACTGAATGATAATTTATTCCAAACACTGTAACTGAAAATATATACTATATCCAACATCTGATTTCATCTTTATAGGCTTATGATTTAAAATTCTTGTCTGTAGAAAGAAACCGAATTTGAACCCCGCTCTCCCTATCTAAAAAAATCCATCCAAAATCTGTCTGGTTTTGAGAATGTAAACAGGACTAACACTTGTTCATTAAGTCTCACTTCCAATTCCAAGCTGCTTCCACCAATCCAAAACTATTATTTCACATGAACTTTGCTCAATTCCATATCTTCTCTAACTTTACAGACTTACTTTAAAATCACCTAGCCCAGGCCAAAACATAAAAACCCCATAAATATCCTCCGCTGATTTTCCTTTTTTATAACATTGTTAAGACTCTTATGTTTCTCTTAGGTGGTGTTACCTCTCCCTGAAGTACACCTAATAAACCTAGTTTTGCTTGATCATCAGATTTTTTTGATCATCTTTTTGAGGACACTGACAGTCAACACATGAAGAGTAGACAATTCTGACAGTCCAATGAATGCCACCATATCAGTTGTCTTCCTTTTTTCGGGTGAAGGAAGGGAACAGCAAAAGTCAACAGATGAGAGTCTTGCTTTTCTGATAAAGGTCATCATTACCTAAGTACCCTCCACCAGTGACTTCCCTAACCTTAACCTGGATGCAGTATGTTCACCTGGTGACTTGATGTCAACACCCATCCTATCAGAATGAGTGCATTATATCTTTGGGTATGCATCTTGAGTCATGAGAATTTACTGACATTCCCTGGTATAGATTATTCCTTCTTTGGGCATCATTTATGGCAGTCAGTTAAAACTGATTACAATCTATATCCAGCTGGTGTGATGGACAAAATGGAGCTAATAAACATATAGTTAGAATTCCTCTTTCACTTTTTACTAGACCTGTAGCCTAAAGAAATTGATGAACTCCTCTGAACTTGTTTTCTCATTTTGGAGAGAAAAAAAAAATTACCTGAATGTAGTGATAATTAAACTTTTTAAGAAAAGTTTTAAACCTTTTAGCATGGATCTGAGCATGTTGTAAATGTTCAAGAAATATTGGTATTTCCTTGTTTATTCTTTTCCTTCAATAATATCTTAGATCTCTGAATATTGCCTTACAGAATATACTTTTCACCGAACAGCATCTGTATTTATTATAAATATGGAATATGAGAGATACAGTGATTTTAAAGTTATTAGATTATAATATTTATATTGAATATAACATTCCTTTCAAATTGATTTTGCTTTGTAACCTTAATAAAGACTAAGTTATACCTATCTACAGGGTAAAAAGACTTTAGGTCTGCCTGCATCTCTGCACCTAAGCCCAAGTGAGAGCCTAAGTGGAAGAAAGCAAATCTAAAGGGAAAATTATTAGAAAATAATTAAAATAGAAGGATAGCTTTACCTCTCTCAACTCTTGTCGAATGAAAACTGGCCACTAAAGGGAGTTGTCAGATAAAATACAAAAATTAAGTTTAATTAAAATTTCAATTAAATATATATATATTTTTTTTTAAGTATCGGGATGTCCCAATATTACTGGGGATTAATTTTTTGAGATTTATCTGAAATTCAAATGTAACTGAGTGTTTTTTATTTTTACTTGCAATAGATGGAAACCCTAATATGATGATACCTGGTGTACCTGACATTTAGCATGTATTTAATAAAAGATGTTTATTTCATCGTATTATCCTTTTAATGTAGTTTGGTCATCTGTTAGGAGAAAACATGTTTTCTCTTTTTAAAGTCCCTATTAGCAGCAGCAGCTACAGCTTCATAAGGGGTTAAAAACCAATAACAAAAAGGAAAAAAGAAAAACAAGATACTTGCAAGGGAAAATATTAGTTTCAAAGTACATAGATAAGGAAATACACATATAGAAAAAAAGCCTGTTCTTATAATTCCTAGACAGAACTCTAAGGTTTACTTTTAAGGCTAAAAACCAGTGAGGTTCATTAAACAATTTTATTCAATTCAAAAAGGTATTCAAATATGTTAATTTGCAGAAACATCTCCATAGAATTAAATGATAGCAAGTTAAATTATTTATTAAGCACCCTGATTAACCTACAAATTTTCCTGATTAACATAAATGGTGTTTCAAAAATCATATTAAATACCCACCTACAAAAGTTAATTTATTCAGCAGGCATACTGATTCAAACAGAAACATAAATTGTTGTAGTGTTCTTTTAGAAGATGTAGAGGACCCAAAGTATATATGTCCATGCACCCAGCTTGGACAGTGAGGACAAAATTGCCCAGCTCCATACAACTTATTATGTACATTCACATAACATTCCTATTCCATTGTCTTTTTTAACAATGTTAGCACAAGAAAATGGCTTCGTATTTCATACAGTTCCAGACTGATCCATCTTCAACAGAAAGTACCAATAGACAGTGGGTGCACTAAATACTACAAATCTTTTGCCTAGAATATCTTCAGTTTGTGTTTCCACCAATCCTAGACTGTTGTTCATGGATCTTTACCTAGTCATAATCAAACCACCCCTTTGTAAGATCTGTGCTAAACCAAACTTTCAATTTTCAATAAATGTTGACCTTTGGTTCCCTCCTCAGAACACTGTTGAAGCTCTAGAGGTGATTTTCCTTAGGGCAGTAAGCCACAAACTCAGCTTTGTCTCCTCAACAGGTTATGTCGGTGGTATTCTGGGGACATGGCCTTCAACAGGGCACTAGACTTAGTGAGTTCAAATCTTAGTTCTGCTACTTACTACCTGTGTGATCTAGGATGAGTTCATTTAACGTCTCTGTGCATCAATTTCCTCATCTATAAAATGGGGGATAAATAATACCTACTTTATAAAGTCCTTGTAAGGATTAATGCAGTTACATATGCAAACAATTTTAAACAGAGCCTGGCATGTAGTAATAGGGGTATATATAAATTATTAATATTAATATTATTAATAATATATTACTTAAATAGTATAATATTGTTAAACTTTTAAATACACTCATTCATTTGAAATATTTTTATTTACAAAAATAATTATACTTATAACTCTCCATGACCATATTATTATGTAATACAGTGTATTATATTTCTAGCAATAGAATGTAACATTGGAACTTTTTTCTTTAAAAATTGTATTGTTTTCTGGGTGGTGAACACACAGTGTGATATATATTTTAGATGACATATTACAGAATTGAATACTTGCAACCTATGTAACTTTACTAACCATTGTCACCACAATAAATTTTAATTAAAAAAATGTATTGTTTTCACTTTCTCAAATTCTCTGAAATGCAGACATTTGAATTTCCTTCACTTTTTGCAGACATAATCTTGTCTGCCTTTATGTTTTAAACTATTTCTTCAACCTTAAATTAATTTATTAATATGAAATATACTTTAGGAAGAATAATTTGAAAACAATTTGCTTTAAATATATATATGTGTGTGTGTGTGTGTGTGTGTGTGTTCACGTGTACGTGTGTGTGTATTTTTTAATTAAATTTATCAAGGTGACAATAGTTAGTAAAATTACATAGGTTTCAAGTGTACAATTCTGTAATATATCATCTATATATTACATTGTATGCTCACCACCTAGAGTCAGTCTTCCTTCCATCACCACATATGTAACTCCCTTTACCCTCTTCTGCCATCCCCGGCCCCCCGTTCCCTCTGGTAACCACTAAACTGTTGTCTGTGTCTATGAGTTTTTGTTTCTTTGTTTGTCTTGTTCCTTTATTGCTTTCAGTTTTATATCCCACATATGAGTGAAGTCATATGGTTCTCAACTATTTCTGTCTGACTTATTTTGCTTAGCATGATAATCTCAAGATCCATCCATGTTGTCGCAAATGGTACTATTTCATCTTTCCTTATGACAGAGTAATATTCCATTGTATATATATACCACATCTTCTTTATCCATTAATCTATCGAAAGGCACTTTGGTTGTTTCCATGTCTTGACCACCGTAGAAATGCCGCAATGAACATCAGAGTACATATATCTTTACAGATAAATGTTTTCAGATTTTTGGGGTAGAGATACCCAGGAAAGGAATTGCTGGGTCATGTGGTAATTCTATTCTTAATTTTTTTGAGGAACCTCCATACGATTTTCCATAGGAGCTCTACCAATTTACATTTCCACCAACAGCGTACGAGGGTTCCTTTTTCTCCACAGCCTCTCTAAGACTTGTTATTATTTGTCTTGTTGATAATAGACCTTCTAACAGGTGTGAGGTAATACCTCATTGTGGGTTTGATTTGCATTTTCCTAATAGCTACTAAAGTTGAGCATTTTTTCATATATTTGTTGGCCGTCTGTATGTCTTCCTAGGAGAAATGTCTGTTCAGGCCTATAATCAGATTGTTTGTTTATTTTTTTGTTGTTGAGTTGTGCAAGTTCTTCATATATTTTGGATATTAGCACCTTATTGTAGGCATTGTTTGCAAATATCTTCTCATATTCAGTCTGTTGCATCTTTTGTTGATGGTTTCTTTTGCTGTGCATAAGATTTTTAGTTTGATATATTTATTTTAGCATTTATTTCCCTTGCCTTTGAGGTCAAATTCATAAATTACTCTTTGAACCGTGTGTGTGTACTGTAGAAGAAATATCACTCTAGATTCTTGCTAAAAAGGACAAGGAAAGTCTTCATTGAGGAATATTTCAATAGGGAGCGGCCAGATGGCTCAGTTGGTCAGAGTGCAAGCTCTCAATAACAAGGTTGCCGGTTCAACTCCAGCATGAAATGGTGGGCTGTGCCCCCTGCAACTAAAGATTGAAAACGGGGACTGGGTTTGGAGCTGAGCTGCGCCCTCCACGACCAGATTGAAGGACAATGACTTGGAGTTGATGAGCCCTGGAGAAACACACTGTTCCCCAGTATTCCCCAATAAAAATAAAAAATAAAAAATAAAAGTATATTTCAGTAGAGGTCATGACTATAGCAATAAGGGAGAGAAACTGAACTCAACTCTGCTGAAACAAAAGGTGGGAGAATCTTAAACGCTGGGGTGAGCTAATGGGAAAGTTCCTGAGGATGTTGGTGAGAAAGCTGGTCAGAGGGATTAGGCCATCTGTGTTTGATAATTGGCACTTATTGAAGTTAGGTTTCTACCCTTTCCTGGAGACTGGGAGGTATGGTCCTATCTGTCTTGATGATTCCATTTCAAAAGATAACTCCCAGTTTCCTGAGAAAGACATTTCTGGGTGTAAAATTGGTAAGAACCTACATCTCAAAGGGGTGAGAAATAATTTACAAATGCAAGTTTTCTTAAGTAACTGCTCTAAGAAAAAGGGAGGTCAGAGGCATATAGTCAGGGTGAAGACTAGCTAATATTTAGTCAAGCTGAGGGAACCCTAAGGCCATTTGATAGATATATATATATATATATATATATATATATATATATATATATATATATATTTAAATATATATATATATTTAATATATTTAAATATATATATATATTTAAATATATATATATATTTAAATATAAATATATATATATATATATTTAAAGGAGAGCTGTGCATCTTTTACAGCTGCAAGAAAATGTTCCTCTTAACTTTATGTTTACTTTTTTCTTAAGTACATCTTTTTGTTTCCCTGCCTTCTTATAGCCCACCTCCTGAAACTGAATTTAAATTCTGTAGTTTTGTGTAGATAGATTTCAAATGTAAATTATTCTATATACAAGGAAAAAAAAATCTTTCTCTGACCTAACTCAAATATGCTTTATAGACATTTCACAGAACTGTGGACAAGATCTTAAATATCAAAACGAGCTATTTCTTCTTTACACAAATGATGAGAATACAAAGGTAATAAAAGGAAAAGGAAGTCTGTATGAGCTTAATGTTAATGTTGTCTGAAAACTGACATAAGCCTGACCCTCCAAAGAGGAAACAACATGCAACGTTAGTAGACACAATTTCTCCACCCACATGTTCTGGATCTCAGCTGTTGCTTCTGGAAGCTACTTCCCTTGTTTTCTCTCCATTGTCTGGTATGAATATGTGTAGACACAAAGCTTCATAGCAAAATAATCTTTCAGGAAGTTCCAAGAGTTACAAAACAAATTTGAATTTGATTACTAATGGGTAGAAAAGAAAAGCATTCAAAGCTTCTTTCTTTGCCTTAATCATAGAGATTTCTTCACTTTTTATACTAGAGTCTAAATATTTTCTATTTCTTAGATGGCCATTTCTTTGTTGTTTAGGTCTTAGGTGATGGTTGTACGTGTCACACCCTTTGGTTTGGTTTTAGTGTAATGACAGGGTTTGGAAATTTTTTAAGAGAATTTTGGTGATGGAATAGGAGGTAGTATAAAAATCTGAGATATATTAAAAGACCCAGGCTAACTTTTTGCCACTAACCAGTAATGAGACTTCAATTTTTTAAATTAAGGCAACTTCCAAAAGACAACAGGAGGGCAGCGACCTGAAGTCTCTTGGTATTTAAATTATATATCCCCAGTTTGCATCTTAGTTGATTACCTTTCAGTTCACTGCATCTGCCTAAAGCTTTAAGCTTTTGAGTTAACACACATCAGTCCTGGTACTGTTTCTGTGCATATTTCTTACGTTCAAGTCAAAGCAGGGATCCTGGAGTGTCATTTGCATATCTAACATCCAGTATAGATAATTCAAGACAGGGATCTGTATCTTCCTTTGCCATACTTACCTATAAAAAGCTGATTCATTTATTCACTGACCGATTTGTTAATAAACATATGGTGACCCTCTAAATTTATGAAAAAAAATATAATAACATCTTATAAACAGCATACAAAAGTAGTTTTTAATGAGCTCTATATAATTATATCTTAATACATGAAATCCCCTTAATTATTTCTAGAGAGAATATCCACCTACCCACCCCCCAGAGATTTTTTCTTAAAACCTTCAGAATAACGGTCTTCATTAAGAAATCCTTCCAATATCTTTAAATCATTATAGACTGGTAACATTGTACAACATGGAACTTAAATTCCTTATTCTTCCTCCTGTTGCTCAGGATGCAGAGAGCAGTATCTCATTTTCCTTTTTAAAATATCTCCTTATAGTGTTTGAGGGCTGCCATGAAGTTTTTCTTCAGATTCTTCATCCACTAATAGCAATGTTTCTAGAAATACTGAACATAGAAGATTCTTTCCTAACAGATACCAAAGTACAGGTGCCTTTGCTGTGGAATTTCTTTACAATCTCCCAATTTATCCTAAAAAAGAAAATCATACATTGTTTGTAGTCTGAAGCACAATATTGTTTTGTTTACCAGTCTGTTTTTAAAAAGTATTGTTTTAAATTACTTTCCAAAGTGAATTACTTCCTTCTTCTATCCAATGACAGTAATGCTGACAAAAGTCGCCAGTGTGGTTTCTGGGCATTTCATGTGCATGTCCCCAAGAGTCCTTGGCTATTGGTGGCCATCACGATCTCAATCTCTGTTTTTCTTCTTTAGGATATTTTTTAAACTATAATTAGTCTCTCAGACAAAAAATAAAACAACCTATTTCTGGTGATAGCTACTCTAACAGGAAACACTGCTCTCCAGTCATTGCAGTAGTTGTCTGTGAACAGTCAGGTTTGAAATGAACTTTTACAGATGATACTCTGGATGAAATTTACTCACTAGTGGACAGATGCAGAAACACAGCTAAACTCAACCTACATGGTAGTTGCTTATATGAGATGATGAAGAGTTAATTTTCATTTTAGTTAATTGGCAATCTTTATTTATGCATGAATAGCTCTTCATTATGTATTTGTCATACTCTAGGCATTTTACAAAATTCTGGGGATTGAAACACAAATAAAGCAAGGTCTTGGTCTTCATGAAGAAGATGATCAATGGGAAAGAAAATGTACAGATGATTTCAATACAGTGAGAATCATGTTTAGATACATATACATATATTGTAGATGGTGAGAAGGAAAAGGTTGTATAAAGCTACTCAAAGGGTCTGGGTGAGCGTCTCAGAGGAGGTACACTTACAGCAGGGATTTTCAGAATTCATTGAAGAAGAAGGGTCATTCAGGCTGAGAAAAATTGTAGCAAATGCTATAAGATGCTAAGAGAATGGTAAATAGCTCAGCATAACTAAACCACAAGGTAAGGGTGGAAGATGAGAAGACATAAGACTGAAAAAGAAGGCAGGGGCCAGATCTTAGAAAGTGTTACATTGCAAAGTAGGACTCTGCAGCCCGCCTCTATTTTTGCACTGCCCACAAGAAAAGCATGGTTCTTACATGTTTAAATAGTAGAACAAAAGTCAAATGAAGAATAATACTTGTATTTTGTGACACATGAAATGTAAGTTTCAGTGTACATAGGTAAATAAAGTTTTATTGGAACATAACCACTGTCATTTGTTTACAGATTGTTTATGGCTGCTTTCCCACTAGGAAGGCAGAGAGGAGTGATTGTGACAGAGACCATGTACCCTGCAAAACACATTTATTGTGTGTTCTCTTCCAGAAATATTTTGCTGTTCCTTCTGAAGACCAAACACTTTAAGAGTTTAGACTGTAAGAGAAAAAAAAATGGATGGGTTTTAAAGAAGACAGCGTCTCATTAAGAGCTGTTGTATAAACTATTTTCTTGTACAGCACATTTTGAAAATTCTTTGTGTGCAGGCAGGACTAGTGTCTAGGTGAACTAAGTAAGTCAAGACCTTTTTCATTCTTTACTGTGCTATGAGGATGAAGACGATACAAAGTATGACACTAATCTTGGGAAAGATAGACACAGACAGAATAAAGTGTTTGGAGATGGCAAGAAAACCACTACATCCCCTGTGAGATAGGAAATGATGAGCCTCACATTGGAAGATTTAAGTTATACCTTATTTAACAAATATAAATTCATCTGTGGTCCAAAAAAAATAAATAAATGGAAGGGCTACTTTTAATCCTTTTGCAGAGGTACTTACTAGAGATTGAGTTTTAGGTGAAGATTTGTTTGTTTCTTGGTGTTTTGTTTTTTTTTAACCTTTCTTTCTCTAATGTGTTTTGTAATTTGATCAAATCCTTATAATATTTTTGATCAGATTCCTTTGAGACATGCCCGACTACACTGCCAGTGATGCATGTTGTGTGGATGACTTGACTGTTTCTCCCAGATCCATTTCCTGTCTGCTCCGTGTCCCACTCTAGATTGTGGGGATTGAACCCTGCTAACCACACCGCTGAGCTCTGTAAACTCTATTTTCTACCTAGTTCTGGTCATTGTCAGACAGCCGTGGGAAATTGATAGGAGGAAGGCAGACGCCAGAATACTTTTGCCTCTGAATGCTTTGGGCAGCTTCTTCAGCTGTGGTTGTGTCTCCTTCGTGGTCCCAGCTCCTGTTGGAAAGCTTCCACTCTTGTTCCAGTCCTGCCAGAACCTTGGATCCCAGACTCTGGTAGCCCCGTTCTCCTTCCCTCATTCCCTCCAACCCTACAAACAAAGGCTTCTTACTATGGTTCATCTATTGCTATTGTTAATCTATAAATTGCCACACTGTCTCTTGATATTTACACTCTGCCATCACTTTTTTCGTTGGCTGCTTCTTTACATCTTTTATTTTTAATTTTGATGAAAATACATACAACCTGGCGTTTATCAATTGGACCATTGCTAAATGGAAACTTTAGTGTATTTTAAATCACCATTTCAAGTGTACAATTCAGTGGTATCAAGTAAGTTCACAGTGTTATGTAACCATCATCACTATCTATTTCCAAAAATTTTCCATCACCCAAAACGAAAACGCTTGTACCTATGAAGTAATAACTTCCTAATCCTCCTTCTGAGGCTACTGGTAACCTCTGTTCTCTGTCACCTTGGTGACTGGTTCTCCACATTCAAATCTGTCCCTGGAGCTCCCTGGAGTGACTGTTTTCTTGCCTGGACCTTGCCTGATGCACATTGTGAGTTCACTCCATGACTGTTTTCTGACACCCAGCTTAGCAAGTGTGCACAATACCAGGCTGTGGCTGGCACTCAGATGGATTTGGTTTTAAATACACTTTTTATAAAACTTCTTCATAGTCATCCCAAACTTAAACGTAACATGTTCATGTAAAAAGCTACATATAAGTTACAAGAAGCAGAGTACAGTGTTAGGAATAGAGACAGTGGAAATGCAATGGCTGTGTGCGATGTCAGAGGGATAGTGGATTGGGGGAGGAGGGTTATCACTGTGTGAGGGATATAAATGATAAACGTCTAACTATTACTTTGTTTTGTGCACCTGAAACTAATAAAAATAAAAGTAACGCATGTAACAAAACAGGTACAGATGGTATACAGTAGGGGTTCAATAAATAATAGCTATTTTTAGCTGATAGTATTATCATATGAGTTATTTTATAAATTACTTAACTAAAAAACTTTGCAAATAGTGACAATATCAGAAAAATTTCTATTCTAAGAGAAAAAGAAACTATTAAGTGTTATGAAAAATTTCAGTCTGTATCTATGAATAGAAATGAATTGGTCTGAGTAACAAGTTTTAAAAAAGCTATATATAAATTTGGAAGCTATTAATTTGCTTTTTCTTTTTCTGATGTCTTCAGTTTTTCTCTTTGATTTCTTGTTCCTTGATTTTGAGAATTCATATGAACTAAAAATAGTAAGTGGCTACTTCCTTAGAACAATATGATTTTATCATAGGAATCGTGATATAAAACTATATCTATGCCAAAATTTAATATGTTGCGATCTCTATTTACTCTTTAAAGTGTTTTATTCAGTTTTCTTTTAGCACTTCTGTAGTCCTCCTTCTCCTACTTCCATCCTAAGTTTCTTCCCTCCTAGTAATTATTGACCTACCCGGTCTGATAATTAAGTTAGCGAACTCATCCCAGAAAACGTGCTATATACCTCATTGCTGAATATCACTGCAGTCACCTTCAAAGTACTCCTCTTGGGAAGCTATGCACTGACACTAGTGCCACCCTGCAAAGCAATTTTGGAACTCATTCTGGAATAGCCATCAGAGCTGTCATCCTATTACCCTTGATGTCCTGAACGTCATCAAAATGTTTTCCTTTCAATACTTCCTTTATCTTCGGGTAAAGAAATAAGTCATTGGGGGCCAGATCAGGGGAGTAAGGACGGTATTCCAATACAGTTATTTGTTTACTGGCTAAAAACTCCCTCACAGACAGTGCCGTGTGAGCTGGTGCTTTGTCGTGATGCAAGAGCCATGAAATGTTGGCAAAAAGTTTAGGTCGTTTTCATCTAACTTTTTCACACAGCCTTTTCATCACTTCCAAATAGTAAACTAGGTTAACTGTTCGTCCAATTGGTACAAATTCATAATGAATAATCCCTCTGATATCAAAAAAGGTTAGCAACGTCGTTACAACAAATTCACGAACTTAATTGCCAGACCTCGTAATTATGGGATAGGTTGAACCAAATGGATTTTTTGGCGGTTTGTGCATTTAAAGTTAAATATTGGTGTAGTTACAGTGTTTTAATAGACTACCAAAGTGTTGGATTGCAATTGAAGCCATTTTGTTAGCTAAAACTTCCTTTGGTTCAGGTTCTACTCATTGGAAGATTTTTTTTTCCTTCCACTGCTGCGTAGCACACGTTCCTTGAATTGCAGCACAGACATTTCAAGTTCTAAAGGCAGAACTCATGTCTCCATAAAATACTCTGACATTCATTAGCTGGTCACTCCCAGGTCTTCCCCATTCCTCCCGTCCATCAAGTTAACAGTGGTGCCAGACTCACATTTTTATGCCTCATTTATACTGACATGTTGATGCATGATTAAGGCAGTGTGCTTATGAAAAGACAGCACTGGGACGGGGACAGTGGGGAGATGGAGGGAAGCAAGGAGGAGAAAGTAGTGAATGCTAAATCCTTCACTTATGAAATCTGTGACCTTGTGCAAGTCGCTTAGCTCTACAAACCCTTAGTGCATGTAGATACTCACCATCTTCACCTCCCATGCCTGGGAAGGAGCAGATTAATCTGTCCAGCCGGATGCTTGGACCATTGTTATGCAGAGTGAGCAAATAAGTAATGGAGAGAGGAGAATGCTTTTCTTTGAAGAGGGTGGTTTGTTAGTTGAGGAAAAGAAAACATTCCACATGTGGGAGGCTGGAAAAAATTTTAAAACATCACTCTGGAGATTTTGTGAGAGGGATTGAGAGCAGATACACATATATGACAAATAAGACTTTGAAGGAGAAGACAGTATAAAGGAATTTAAGATCTTTTTATTTTCTGTGTAGAGCACCCCTTTAGCATTTTTCTAAGACTCTGCAATGAATATGTAACTTGCCTCTCTGTTATTTTTGATTGTTACATTGGTGTTGCTTTGTCTGTGACACCATGCTATGTCTGGACCACAAAGTTGAGCAGCTTTTTAACCAGTTACATATGAAAACAGGTGCAGAAGAAAGGCTTGAAATAGGTGTTGAAGATCACATTATTTCCTTTTACCCCCACAGAACCCTGAGAGACCAGTAATATTATCCCCACAGATAGTACAGTGATGCCTAGAAAATCAAGGATTCCAACCCAGGGCTGACTGGCTCCCCTAAATTTTTGCTTTGCAAAATAGAATATGCATATCAATTGATTAGGGTCATTCATTATGCAAAGCTGTTGGATAAACAAGGATATATATTTTCTGAAATGGCATCATGTTTAACACATTTTTTTATCTTAAAACAAACTGACTTTATGCGGGCCTTCAAAAAAAGCTCATGATGTGAGAGATGACAATTTGATCTATGCCTTCAGATGGGGTGGGGATGTTGAGGACCAAGAGAGTACACACTAGCTTACATTGCTGGGGTAGCGACAGGAAATATAGAAGCAGCATCCATCAAACTGTATTTATAGGTTTGATTGTGAAATGAAATAGCTATCAGAAACAGTGATATTTTTGTCTATGGTAACCTCTGTTCGCTCTTCTGCAAGCATCAAACTAATATATCCAGGAATTAATGAAAAATGAAGGAGGAGGCACTTTATATTTTGTGATGCTCTGGAAAGCCTCTTCTGATAGTGCTTTAAATTGTGAATGAGTGAATTATGCTTATTGTTATTGACTGGGGTTTAGCTGAGCCGAGCATGAGAGAACTGAGCTGCCAGGTGTCAGGGTAGCTGACTAAAGCAACCGGCCAAAACTGAAGGAGTTCAGCCTTTAATACTATGATGGCGTCGGCAGGAGTCTAAAACCAAAGACACCACCAACTCCTCCTGTTCCATTTTCCCCACACAGGTGAAGGATCTGGTGAAACAGCTAGGATGTGGGGGTTGCTTCTCTCTGCCAAACAAAATGCTCTGGCAGGTTTATGGACCCTGAGCTGGGTAGACAGCAAGGCAGAAGGGCTAGAAGTGGAACGATACTAGGTACTGAGTCAGAGAGGAGTCCTCAAAAGTTCCTCTCCCTGCCCCCTTAAGGAGGTCGCAACAGAGACACCTGAAGAAGACATCTATCCAAGTCCTCAGCTATGGAGACTCAGACGTGAAGTTGCCAGAGCTAAAGATGTCAGCATGTCCCATGGAAGGTGGGATGTGGGGTGGATTGTGAGTCCTGCAACTCCTTCCAGAGACTGCAACACATGGGCTATGCACCAAGACCCTTGTGGTGTGGGGAGGGCAGATTTCTCCCAGGAGGCCTGCCTGGTAAAGCTTTTGTAACCGCCTATGGTCAGGCCTAGAGAATTTCACATTGGTTTTTAAGCAGGAGATGGACTCCGCAATTATCTTTATTGTGAACTCTTTTGACCTTTAATTTTGCAGAGTACCGATAAGCTAATAAGTATAAAAGGGGGAAATGTAAGAATCCATGTATTCTTTTGCAAGAAAAAGAACAGCACTGCTTTGTCTGGTAATGCTTTTTTCTCCTTTTCTCGCACAAAGTTCTCAAAACTTCTGTTGCTGCTGTTGCTGCTCCCTCTTCATCTCCTCTCTTCCTCCTTCTCCTCTTCTTACCGCTCCTTTTCCTTCTCATCAACTTTTAATGGGAAAAGTAATCATTTTAGAATATAGGGCTTAAAATGTTGCATATGTTGGTTGGTGGACACTGTTTCAAATGAGAAATTAATGTAAACTGTGTATGGTATAACATTAATTTGGGTTTCATGAATTCAAAATGGGAAATATGGTTTGTATTTAACTGTTGTTAGAGGTGCGAATTGATCGTTGGAGGCACCATCTTAAGGTATCAAGTATCAAGAGAATTCCTTTTTCAGGATTGCATGTAGCATGTTTTGGATTCTGTCGTCATAAAGAATATCTTGTTAGAAGACATGAACATCATAATTTGGTTTGCAAGACACACAATGACCTGGTTGAAATCATGAGTATTTTATATATATATTTTTTTTTCATTTTTCTATAAGCATTGTCATTTCTGACATTTAATTCTTACGGTAGCATGCAATCTATTTTATTTGACCTTGAAATGAGTGAAAGTGTTGTGAAATTGGCAAATTTCTCATTGTTCCCCCCTGTGCTGAACCTACGTTTCAGAGGGAAGTTTGTCTTTTTTTTTCTTCCCTTACCTTCAGTTATGGGAAGGATAGGGATAATGTGTAGATGAAGAAACATTTTTGCTATAAAGCAGTAAGGCAGTAGCAAGAAAGACAAAAACTTCACCCTGTTGGGGATAGCCTTTCATTTGGTTTTCTAATTCCAACGACTAAAATTCACCTTTAATTTTAAATATATCATCTATACTAGAATGAACATTGTGTGAAGGAATTTTGTGGATTGACTAGGTGCCATGTTTGCATACGGTATCTCTGGTTGTAAACATGATAAAATTATCAATGGAACTCCCTAATTTGATCCTGAAGTGAAGGGATGTTGTCCAATGAATCATTTGTGTTTGTAGGAGGCAAAGTTGTAGCTAATAGAACAGGAATGGGACCCAGATGTTTTCTGAAAAGTTAGTTGCACTGGAGGCAAAGAGCATTACCTAAAGTGTAGGCGGCCATATGGAAGTAAAGGTTGGAAACATCCCATTACAAGTCATATATCACTGAGCTGACAGCAAGGGTTTCAGCTTGTTTTTATTTAAATCATGAAAGCAGCTGCTCAGCTGTCTAGCTGTATTAAATTTAACCCCTTTTCCTGGCAATTGAATTCAGTAATTTATGCAATTTTGATTGGACCACTGCATAAATATCATTTGGAGAGCTTTCACTTATTCTTGTCCCTTAAATTCAGGTCCAGATCCATGATTGGCTAATTTTTCTCCTGAATGAGAATGCCTGTAGATAATGCACCTGGCTGAGTCTGTTAAGGCAAATCACAAAGGAATACTGTAATTTCAGCTTTGGCAGATAATTGCTATGGCAAAATATGAATAAATGCCAGATAGCTTTTTTTTTTTTTTTTTTTTTAATGATCTACCTTTTGGTATTTTTACTTATTTTCCTTCAGTTATTTTGCATCCTTTCTCTTTTTTTCTCTTAGTGTTTTGCTCTTCCACTTCTCTGTCCTACATGCATTTCTGCCTAACTCTTAATATTTTTCTTTCTTTCAGTGCCCCCTGGCTGTTTTAGTTGACCATTTCTCAACTCTCCTCTAGCCCTTTTTCTTCAGTCTGCTCTCTCTCTCCTATGTGTCTCGCTTTTCTCATACTCAGCCTTCCTTTAAAGCTTTTTCCAGCTTTATAGCTAGCAGGGTTGGTTTTAATTACTTTTCCTTCAGCTCTATGGATCTTTGGGGATGTTCCATGCCCTCCATGAAGTATGTTTTGTCAACATTTGGAGAGCCTTCCACTCAGGTTTTGGCCACATGTGCCTCAAACTACCTGTTAATTTAAGATATATTTTATCACTTGCCCACCAAAGTAGAGACTTGTACTATTGCCTATTGGAAAAGTATAGACTTTAATTTCCTGTGGAAAGAAACACAAGTTCTATCCAAAACAATAGGAGAGACTGGTCAAATATGGGTAAGCTGGTTCTAGGAAAAAAGATGAAGTTAAGGCAGGATTTTTGCATTTGTCTGGATTTTTCAGTTAATATCTCAGGTAATGATTCTGCATTCTTCCCTAACTATTTAAGGGTCCTTGCCTTTCCTCTGCTGGGCGATATTTTGTTGGACATATGCAGTCTAGGGGATGCACTTCTTAGTTTTTCCTTTTATTGATTTTATAACAATGTTTTCTGTTAGATTATTTTTCATGGATATGACACTCTTCAAAAAGTGACTCAAATAATGAGTTATAGCTGTAACAATCAGGATCTAATCTTTTCCCCCTAAAAATAGGTGAAAATTAGGTTTGAGAGTAATTTAGTGTGCCGTTAGGTGACAAAATTATTTGCTAAGGGTCAATGAGCAAGCTGACATTCTCCAGGGCTATTTTCTCCAAGTCTAATAATAAAGCACAAGTCCTATGCAGAGATTTTTTTTTTTCTTTCTCAGAAGCCAACTATACCTAAACCAAAATTCTGATCCCATATTTCCACTCTAAAGATGTAGCATGGCTGTTAGCTAAGTAATGGCCTGGAACACTAAGGATTATATGTTAATGTAGGACCTGTAAAAAATTATGTTATGATTAATTTTATATCCCCAATTTTCTCATTAGAAATAAACTCAGAATGTCCTTCTCAGGATTGGTGTCAGACAATAATTGCCATCTCACAATTTAACTGACTTTTCTAAGGTCATGTCCAACATGGCCAAACAACACAGAGACCCGTAATCAAAGAGCAAACTGTTTGGTTTCTTTCAGTACAGATATCTCCTTGGTGTGTCAGTCTGAGGTTAAATATGGATCTAGTCAGGTGGTATTTAATGTAAAGACTACACTATCAGATGTTATGAAGAGGGAACATAGAACTTAAAGTTCTGCTTTTTGGATATCTTCCAGACCCAGGTTTGATAAGATTTTACCAATAAAATTTGATGGGAGAAAGATTTGTTTTTATTAGGGCAGAGGATGAATAGGACTGAGGCAAATAAAGCCAAGACAAATTTTGGTCACATTTACACATGTGAAACACACAATGAGAAACCACATATCATAACAGAGGCTGACTCGTCTCTTTCATTCATTCAATAAATGTTTATTGAGAGCATAGTGAGTCAAACAGTGGGCTAGATGCCCAGGTAAAAGGAAAACTGTGGAAAAAACTGTCAAAAAAAGTGCAATTTTACAGAATGACTATAAGAATTTAGATCAATCAGTTTCAGCAGTACTCAAATAATTAAGAGGGTACATTAAAATATTTATTATGCCTGTGCTTGTCTTTGCTGAATATTTCATAAACCAAGACTTATTTATTTCCTCATATGAATAAGAAATGATCTTAGGGATGAATCTATTGAGTTTTTATTCTGAGCTAGTATGAATAACAATTTCAACAGAAGCTGAATAACCTAAGCAATTATTAAAAAACAAAGTCTCAAGAAAAACCTTTTATTGAGGCTTGAAAAGGTTGCCTTTTTCATCTCTCAGATTAACATATATATATATTTTAAAACAGATAATGCCAAGATTGGTATGAGTGTAATAAGATGTGCATACTTTTATACTTCTGGTGTGATTATAAGTTTTAAACCAATTTTATGAGGCATTTTGCTAATACATATTGAGAAATTTAAAGTATTTATAGTCTTTGATACAGTAATTTCAACCACAAAAACATAAGAAAATACAAAGATTAACTGAAGGATTGTTGTACAGAGAGTACCATCACCTCATTCTTTATGGACTTGAATTACTAGGAGTATGGAATGCTCAGTTTAGAGGAAAGGAAAAAAAATTGTGAGGATTCATGCAGTGAAACACTAAACAATCCTGAAGAATCTTATTTTAAGAAAATGCAATCACATAGAAAACTGTTCATATTGTGTTAAATATATATATATATATATATATATATATATATATATATATATATATATATAATGTATTCAGTATGATTTTAACATGCACTAAATTAAAAGAGAGAAACATAAGTTAAAGTGTTGAAGGAATTATACCAAATGTCAATAGTGTCTCCCCAAACCTTACCCCTTCTCCTGAATTAGGATCTTTATTTGTGTTGTTTTTATAATATACCTACTTTCCAATCTTTCCACAGCCAATGTGTATATTTTTTATTACAAGAAAAAAAACTTAAACATTTAAAAACATCCCAATATTACTAGATGTACAATATGAAGCAAACATATTTTTTAAAATTTTTGTGGCTATAATTAGACCCCATTACTAAAACTGACAAATTTACTAACTGCTTTGATTCTATTCGTGGCCCAAAGCATTACATCATATTGTCGATGGACAGTTCTAGCTAATTACTTAGAGTTAGAAAAGGAAAGCGGTGCTCACACAAACAATAGAGGAGAATTTTCAAGCACACGGAGTTCCAGGGGGATGGGGTGATGAGGGATGGACATAAGATAGAGGTCAAGGTCAAGGATGGCCTCTGACTATATCCAGTAGACCCCACTTATCTGATGTTTTGCTTTCCATGGTTTCAGTCAGTTGACTGTGTGGACAGTCAACTGTATTCAGAAAATATTACATGGAGAATTCCCAAAAATAAACAATTCATAAGTTTTAAATTGTGCCCCATTCTGAGTAGCATGATAAAATCTTGAGCCATCCAAATCTGTCCCATTCAAGACATGAGTCATCCCCCGTTTTCCAGCCTATCAACACTGTATAGGCTATCTGCCTGTTGTCACTTAGTAGGTGTCTTGGTTATCATATCAACTGTTGTGGTATCACAGTGCTTGTATTCAAATAAACCCTATTTTGCTTACTAATGGCCTCAAAGTGCAAAGGTATTGATGCTGGCGATTCGGGTATGCCAAAGAGAAGTTCTAAGGTGCTTCCATTAAGTGAAAAGGTGAAAGTTCTCGACTTACTAAGGAAAGAAAAAAAGAATTGTATGCTGAGTTTGCTAAGATCTACAGTAAGAACAAATCTATCCATGAAATTATGAAGACGCAAAAATAAATTTGTGCTAATTTTGCTGTTGCACCTCAAACTGCAAAAGTTATGACCACCGTGTATGATATGTGCTTAGTTAAGATTGGAAAAGGCATGAAATCTGTGGGTGGCAGAAATGAGCAGAATATATATATATATATGTTTTGGTGCTATCTGCAGTTTTAGGCACCCACGGCAGGCCTTGGGATATATTGCCTGTGACTAATGGGGGACTACTATAGTTCAAAAACTTAGTGTGGCTCTGTGAAATCATTTTTTGTTTTATTTTGTTATTCTAGAACACTTTGGAAGCTTGTCATTAGGGAGGTACACTATACCTCTTCAGAAAAAGCAGCTCTCTGACATCTCCATTAAAGAGATCTCTATTCATTCTCAATGCCATATGTACCAATCCGGATACACGCCAACATGAATAAATGTTATATATCAAAGGTCCATCAGAATTATACTTCAAGTAATAGTTTTAGTTTGACAGCCTGAAGGTGTTTGTTTACAGCACATATTATTAGCACATTGTCCAATAAAGCTGCTGATGAAAACAGTTTACATATTTGCATATTCATAATTTATTTACCCTTTATCGGACATCAATTAATTGTACAGTTCTCAATCAGTCAAATGCCATAACATTGCTGTTCACCTGAAGTTAACTGTAATCACCATTCCAGGTTTCCCACTATCTGAAAGTAGAGGGTTCCTATGAAACCTTTTGTGAGCCCAAATGGAGTAAAGGGAAAAGTGTCCCTTGCTTTCTGAGAAAGTTCCCATTAGGACACTTCACCTTCAGGAAAGATCTACATTAAGTATCTGTTTTCGCTAACCACAAGAAATCCAAGAGGATTTTAGCTTTTAGGAAAAAAGTCATTACCGTACTAATACGGAGTCACATAAATGGGCACTTTCAAGAAAGTGGGACATATCTGTATGATACATTCTAAATGGTGGAGGGCAGGTTTTAATCAAGGATATTTTTTAAAAATGTGTGCTTCAGTGAAAAAGTAAATACTGTCTGAACTTTTAGAAAAGAACATTTCAGATATCAGATTCTTATTGTAGGGAACCTATTTTACAACTCTATAAATTATAGGTAACTGATAGTAATGTAAAATAATTCTTATCAGTAGCATGTAAATTCTGTCCTGTCTTGCCTCCCTGTCCCATTAACAAAAAGCTATTTTGTCTCCTATTGAACATTCATTTTAATGTCTTGTAAATGTACCTATTCTTCACATTCTCTTTTGTACCAGTTACAAGACCTTCCGGGTTTCCTCACTGAGTATAATCTTTAACAAATGTTCGTTCATAATCTTTGTAAGATTCACTTTTTTTTTTTTTTTAATTATCTTTTTACAGAGGTAAATGAAGCAGTCAGGTTTACATGTAATTGTGGTGGAGTGTTTTAATATAACGTAATGATATCACTGAAACTATATTTTATCAAAACTTTTATTGCTAATTGTATCTTGGATATCAGATAATAGCATTTCTAGTAGCCTTTAGTATTAATACTAAATTGAATAGAAATAATGATCACATTAGAGATACCAATTATTGTGACATTTTGGACTTTCTTCACATTATCTAAGTTTTGGCAGAAACTGGATTTTTAATATATTTTTTAAATTGCCATTTGAGCATTCACTTAATATTTGGAAAGCTATTGGATTCTGACTATTAAGCTTCATCTATGCCCATAAGATCTTGAAGTAGTATTTGAATTAAATATAAATTTTAAGCAAATGCAATGCTTGATTCTTGAGTATATCTGGGTTACACATATATGCACACACCCATGTTTTGAGACATTTGGAGAAATATGAATATGGACTTTATATATTTATTTTAGCAATATTAAGTTATTTGCATGTGATTATATTTTTGTAGTTACATAAGAGAAAGTCCTTCTTAGGAAATGCATACCAAAGTATACAGGGACAACTTTCTTGCTGCTTTCAATTGGAAATGTTCAGAAATATTTAAAGTGGGAAGAATAGGTGAGGGAAATCACACATGGCATAATATAAATATATGTAAAAGACATAAAGGTGTAGACAATTTTTAATATTATTCTTTCCATTTTTTTGTAGATTTGAAATTTTTCATACTAAGACAATGGAGAAAACATATAATTTAACAAGTTAACAGGATTAGTTAGCAGATGTAACCATTTCTTCTATCATGAAGTATCCAAGTAGTGTTACTAATAACTAGTGGACTTTTTTTTTTAATTGAAGTTTATTGGGGTGACAATTGTTAGTAAAGTTACATAGGTTTCAAGTGTACAATTCAGTAATACATCATCTATATATCACATTGTAGGCTTACCACCCAGAGTCAGTTCTCCTTCCATCACCATGTATTTGATCCCTTATTTGCTCATCTAAAACCTCCCTCCTTGCTTACATTCTGGTAACCACTAAACTATTCTCTGTGTCTATGAGTTTTTGTTTCTTCATTTGTTTGTCTTGTTCTTTTGTTGTTAACCAAATAGCAAGTTGCAAAAAATGGCTAATACAGAAAAAAGTTTTTGCTTTAAGGAATATTTAGGTGTATATTAAAGATCACCAAATCTCAATCCTTTCTCTCTTTCTCTCTCATTTTCCCCTTCTGTTTTTTTTTTTCTTTTCTCCCCCCCCCCCCCGCCCTGAATATTTGATTCTTGTCTAAGCTTGCTGCTAATCAAGCTGAATCTTAGTTTTCTCTGGTTTCCAATACTATAATAGAAATTGAAGCTACATTTGAGGTATCTCTAAACTAATGAATTAAACTGATCACTAAATCTTGAGTAACCTCAGGACTCTACCTAGACCAAAAAAAGCCTATTATCAGAGATCTTCCAAAATATTTTGGGTTCATATATTAACAGTCCTCTTTCCAAAAATACTTTTAATAGAGTGATTAAAAAGTAGTAAAATGGACTAATTTGAAGCTTACTTATTGCCTTCTCCTCCAGTAATAGTATTTTGGGCCAAAATATCGCCAAGGAAAACTTCAGGGAAGATTTGAGATTTTACTCTTCAAACTGAATAACTAATTGTAAGATAATTGTTTAATTTGTCTATATAGTTCTTTGGTGTAAAGTTTGAGCTAATTTGAAAGTAAAGAGAGTAATCCTAAGTAAGTAGTAAGAATTTTTTACTTTTACATTGACAGAAATTGTTATAAATTGATGAAACTGCATAACACATTTCTAGTAATCACATGCTAATTTGTAGTAGGTACTGCAAAAGAGGTAAAACTGCATTCCTTGTGTTGAATTTCTCTCCAGAGGGAGGGCAAGTAGTTATTCCTTGAAGGAAATAGATGCTTACATTTAATTTTATGGATGGCATGTTTAACATTCAGTTGCACAATTATACAAAAAAAAAAAAAAAAAAAAAAGAGCTCCCATATGTTCATTCCCTCTTTAAAAGGGATTCTACAATTTACTTCCAGTGTGCCTGCAAGAAAGGCAAGGTAGCATATCCAACTCATCAGAAAGGAGAAAAAAAAAATCAAAGATGACTGCTGTGAAGTCAAAACTCTGTATTTGATTTTTTGGGGAGTAGGAGAATTATGTGTATTGTTGCCACTATTGCCCTTTGTCTCAGCAAGGGAAATAAAGAATTCAAAGAGAAAAACAAGGAGGATTTTTTTTTAATCATGTCATTTTTTCCCCTCCCTTTCTGTGATTATGATGTAGGTAAAGTTGTTATTTTATGAAAGACACCTCTGCAGAAGTCAGCTTTATCAGCCAAATTCCAAAGTTTTGATAGATGACTTATGAAAGCTGAGCTCTGGCTCAAGGAACTGACAGATGGATTTTACTTCCAAAAAGGTTGGAATAGATTCATGGAAATCACCCTGTAACTCTGATCCGACACACATGTCCTCAATATCCAGAAGCCAAATAGGGCCAAATGATTCTTCTACATTTTCTATTAGCCCCGTACCAAGGAGGCACATTGATTCAGAAAATTTTCAAAAAATAGTTTATCTAATTTGCCTCTCTTTTCTTTTAATCTTGGAAGGATATAAAATGAAACCAAGTTATTAAAAATTATCATTTCTAAATTTTACTTTTCCTAGTCTCTCAACTCTACTCAATGCTGTTATGTTTTCATTATTTTGTAAGATTTATGAATATCATCACAGAAAATAACATCATTAAAAGTCTACATATCACTTTGGGCACCTACTTTATATGAAATTGGATTAATTTTATTTATTTCCATAGACAGATATAAAAACCGTATATTATACCTTATTTCCCCGAAAATAAGACTTAGCTGGACAATCAGCTCTAATGTGTCTTTTGGAGCAAAAATTAATATAAGACCCGGTCTTATTTTACTATAAGACCGGGTCTTATGTAATATAACATACTATAAGACCAGGTCTTATGTTAATTTTTGCTCCAAAACATGCATTAGAGCTGATTGTCCAGCTAGGTCTTATTTTCGGGGAAACATGGTTGTAATAATAATTATTATTATATATGGACATTGATCAATAATAGACTTGGTTTTACAACCAGTTATAAAATTTAAACGGGTTTAAAAAAAGGTTAACTTTTTATTGAAAATAAGTTGTAAATTCATAAATAATGAAGACTTTCAGGATTAATACAGTGTATTATTATTACATGCACTGTAACATACTACATATAATGACTAACTTTGATATGCACAAAACAGACAATATGTCGTACTTTAGAGGAAAACAAATTGAAGTTGAGATTTCTCCTGGCTTTAAAACACAATTGGGTAGGTACATAAAATACACAATGGCAGACGATATGTAGTAAATGCAATAAAAGAAATAAGAGAAAAAATCTGGAGTTTTAGAAGCAGAGGTTCTATAATTTGGAGAAGAGCTGAGATCATGGAAGAGTCCATGAAGGAAGTAACATTGAGGCCCACTTTGAGTGATGGGTGGGATTTAAAGAAATAGGATTGGAGGAAAAGAGAAGTAGAGGATGAGAACATGAAGAGAGCTGTACAACAGGAAAGATCTGGGCTATATTCAGGAAAAATGTAATAAACCGTCTGGTTTTTCTGGAAATATGTCAGAGTATTATCAGAAGAGCATAAAAATATTTTCGTATGTAGATATTCCTTAGGGAACTCATTCACTCTCGTAGTTTAATCCCCTAAAATCCTTTAAATCCATCTTATTTTCTCCATCCCCACAGCCATGACTACTCTAGTTCTGGGCATTGTTATCATCAGTTTACTGAGAGCGTCCTTACAGGTCTCTCGTCTTAAAGTTCGCCATCCTCGTTCTCCACACCACAGTCAGGTGCTTGAGAACAAATCTAATCATATCACTCCATGATGAAAACCCTTCCATTGCCTTCTCTGTCTTACGCAACCTTGTCTCTCTCTACTCTTTTCTAGTGCTTTTGGGGTAAGACTGCTCTGAACGTCTCCTAATTCTTATAGAGAATGGTCTTTTTTTTTTTTCTCCCTGGATTGTTTTGTCTGTCCTCCACATTTCCTTTCTCCTTTTTTCAACTAGCAAAGTCTTCTTTATCCCTACTGTCTCAGTGTAAATATCACTTAATTCAGTCATGCAATCATTTGCTCATAAACACTGAGTTGAGGAAGTACTTGTGTTCCAGGCACCGCATCCTTCCAAGACACTTTCCGTGATCTCCCAGACTGTACTGGGTGCCCTGCTACTTGAGCACTCTGTATTGTAATCATCTGTGCAGTGATCTGTATAGTCCATTCCAATTCAAATCCATAAGAGTAGAAATGGCCTGGTTGATAATTGAAACATAATAATTATTTGCTAAATAAATGCTTTAATTATCACCTTTATGTTGATGTATATTGTATACATAACTCCCGCATGGAGGTAATCAATACAAATTTGATCAACAAATGAATAAATTTATATTATTCTATTACCAAACATGGTTCTACCAGATTTTCCTGATTTGAATGATCTTTTCAATTTATCTCACATATTTTAAATATTTGCAATAATAGTCTTGTAAAAAAATGAATTATCTTTCCATTTTTCAATGTGGTGTTGAATAGGCCAATAGAAATACTTATTTTTTAATTTTTCTTTTACTCTCAAATATGGTCAGAGAGGCTCAGTCCAACCCCCTGTACAATAAGGTTGACTGTGGACCCCACACTTCAATTGTGTGAGTTCTCTTTCTTACCCCCACAGGTCCAATCCCCTGCTCAGGCCAGAAGGAGTACCACTTTTACCCTGAAGCTGTCCTGAACTTTCACAGTCTCGTTGAGTCCCACCTTTTTTTTATTAATTAAAAAAAAAACCACAACAAAAAACATTTTTTACACTGTAATTCTTTTTCAAAAATACAGAAAAATAAAACAAAGAAATTAAAAATACCCATGATTTAACACTAACAAATTTATTCAGAGTAATGTTTATTAACTTTATTTGTTTCAGGTATGTTGAGGTATAATTGACAAATAAAACTGTAAGATATTTCAAGTGTACAACTTGATGATTTGACATACATATAGGTTGTGAAAGTATTCCCCTACTGAGTTAATGGCAGGATATCCTTTTTTTAAGGCTGAATTATATTCATATATATAATATTCCAGGGTGCCAAAAAATGTATACACATGACTTGTATTCATCTTTTGTTATTGGTATATATTGAATATTACAAACTTAACACAGTTTTTTTTCCTTTCTTATAATGTGTATACATTTTTTTTGCTCCCTGTGTATGCCTCATATTTTCTTTATCCATTCACCTGTCAACAGACACTTAGGTTCTTTTTATACCTTGGCTATTGTGAATAAGGCTGCAATGAACCAGAAGTACAGGTATCTCTTAGAGATAATGATTTCATTAGCTTGAGATATACATCCAGAAGTGGGATTGCTGAATCATATAATAGTGCTATTTCAAATTTCTTGAGGAACCTCTATACTGCTTTCTGTAGTAGTTATACCAGTTTACACTCCAACTAGTAGTGTCCAAGGGTTCTCTTTTCTATACATCCTCGGCAGCATTTATTATCTCATCCCCTTTTTGGTAATAGACATCCTAACATGTATAAGTTGATATTTCATTGTGGTTTTCATTTACATTCCCCTGATAATTAAAGAGTTTGAGCATGTATTCATGTACCCTTTGACCACTTTTATATCTACTTTGGAAAAATGTCTATTTAGATTCTCTGTCCATGTTTTAGATGGGCTATTTGTTAGTTAGGTGTTTTTTGTTTTTTTCTATTTAGCATTTTGAGTCCCATATATATTTTGAATATTAACCCTAATCAGATATGTAGTTTGCAAATATTTTCTCCCATTTCATATGTTGCCTTTTCATTTTGTTGATGGTTTTCTTCGCTGTGAAGAAACTTTTTAGTTTGATGTAGTCCCACTTGTTTATTTTTGCTTTTGTTGCCTTTCTTTTACATGTCAAATCCAAAAATCCTTGCCAAGACCAATACCAAGGAGCTTACTCCCTGTGTTTTCTTCTAGGAATGTTATGGTTTCAGATCTTACATTCAAGTCTTTAAAGTATTTTGAGTTGATTTTTGTGTATGGTGTAAGACGGGGTTCAGTTTCATTTGTTTCATTTCATTTCATGTGGCAATCCAGTCTTCCCAACACCATTTATTGAAGAGGTTGTCCTTTGCCATTTTATATTATCAGCTCCTTTATTATAAATCAATTGACCTTATATACATGGGTTTATTTCTGAGCTCTTCTGTTTTATTGATCTATGTGCCAGTATTGTTTGTATGCCAGTACTGTTTTGATTACTGTAGCTTTGTAATATACTTTGAAATCAGGAAATGTGGTGGCTCCAGCATTGTTCTTCTTAAAAATTTTTCTTGTTTTACTATTTTGAAAGTTATATTCTTCAGTTCTTTTAGTGGTTAGTCCTACATTTTAATGTTCCTAGCTTTTTAAATCTAATCCTTTATTTCCAATGTTATTAATGTCTTGTAATTAATTCTAACTAGTTTTTAGCCTCCTAATTATTATTGGTGAATATTATTCAATTTATTATAAATAAATTAATGTTCACTTGCTTTCCCAAAGTCTTTTCCCCACCTTGTTGGTCTTTCTTCTCTTTTTAAATTACCTCCCATGTTTCTTTCTTGCTTTAATTTCATTCTTTCTGAAGTATAAAGTATACATTATTCTGTTACTTTTTAATAATGGTCTGTGATTAGTAAATGATTTTTCTTTATCTGAAAATGCTTTCACTTTACCTTCAAGCTTAAATGACAGATTCGCTGAAATAGTTCTAAAGGTTGACATTTGATATTTAAAGCGATTTATTGAGATTTGAAGATATTTTATTACTGTTTGACTGAAAGTCTGATATATTTTATTTATATTTTTCCTTTTAACCTAATATGTGTTTTGGTTTCCGTTAAGATTTATTACCATGTTTGTAGTTTCACTAAGATACACACAGTTTGTTTCTTTCTAACTTTCTTAGGCTTCTTTTGGGTTTTTCAGTTGAGGGATACTTCTTTGTTTTCTTCACTTTTGAAATATTATCAGCCATTACTACTTCTAATGTCAACTGTCCACCTTTTCACTTCCTCTTTTTTGAAACAAAATTAGATGCATGTTAAATTTTCTCATTCTTCTATGTCTTTAACTCTTTTTCATATTTTTGTTTCTATAACTCTCTCTGTTCCACTTCCATTTTCCAGTTCCTAATTTTATTTTCTTCTTTGTATAATCAGTTTTTTAAACAGCTCATTAGATTTTTAATATCAATAACTGTTTGTTTTTAGATGTTTTTAGTTTATGTTTAAATTTACCTGTTATTTTTCTTAGTCTTTTATTTGTTCTACATTATATCTACTATTTTTTATATCTTTAAATTAAAAAAACAAAAGACAAATCTTACCATATACTATCCTTTCATCTTCTTCATTACTTGTTATATTTGTGGTGTAATTTCTCCATTCATTGCATGTGTTAAAATCTTCCTCAGGATGTTTTCTTCTTCTTCTTCTTTTTCTTTAACTTGTGTGTGTACACACGTGTGCATACACGTACATGTGGACACACATTTAAGTTTTTACTATCAGCTCTTCCTCACTTGAGATTGTTGTATCCCTGGATTTCTTCTCATGTGCTTTGGCATATGAAAGCATTTCTATAGTATTCAACATATCTTTCTTTGGGGCAGACTCAGCTATTTCATGTTATAGATTCAACTTTATGTTATTTCTCAACCTTGGATATCTGAACCACAGTCACTTATCGAACAAATTTGGCTTTTCATTTTCTCACATAACACTTTCATTAATCTCCCATCTGTACCATAGGGTGAACTAATAGCTTCCTGGCTACTTTTCTCGGCTAGTATTTCCTTTTCTAGTACCTTATCATGAATCAGGCATCATTTAGAGGATTATCATTTGCACCTACCACAACTCTCATCGGTTAAAGGCCACATTTTGTAGCTCTAATGACTTAACTGAAGCATTAAAAGTCCAGCTCCAGCTTGGTATTCCCTCTCTCTCCTGCTCTTTCCCTCTCAACATCTACTATTCCCTTTTTTCTTTTAGGGATAAGGTACATTTTAGGTTTTCATAGGGAGCATTTATCCAGAATGCTGATGTATTTGTAGTCATAGAGCATTCTGTATCTGTGTAACTTGTCACTCTACAGGAAGTCCCAGCCCCTTTGACAATACATATATATATTCCATATATATATATATATATATATATATATATATATATATATATGTATATATGTATATATATATTCATACATATAATTCTCTATATATAATTTTCTTTATAGATAAAATATCCTTTATATATATAATTTGCTTTATATGTAACTATATATAATTTTATAGTTTATTTTATATTATTTATCTATCACTTTGGTTCTAGCACATATCTAGGAATGTAATGCACACTCAGTGGATATATGTTAATGTGTTGATCCTGTAGCTTCCAACTCTGCCATGCAATAAGCGATTCTTTTGTGCTTTGTATTGTACAACAAAAAAGAATCAAAACAATAATAAATTTAATTGTATCTTGCATATTCTGAATCCAATATGTAATTTGATCACAGGATTTTTTAATACTGCAACAGACATTTTTTACCATTAAAAACTTATTATTTAATTTTATTATTACTACTATTTATAAATAATATGTAAAGAATTTTACTCTAAAGATTTAGCTTATCCTTTCACTGTAAAAGTACAAGTTAATTGTTACGGTGTGAAAATCAAGGCTCCTGCAATTTTGTATCACTCACAAGTATATCCTTTTGTGGTTATAGTTGAAAAAAAAAAAAAAAGAAGTCCCGTAAAATCATATCTGTGGAGAAAGTATAGTTTCCTAACTCCATTTAACATTTCCCCAAGAGAGCAAGCAACCCCTTCATGGACTTGAATAGAGATGGAGTTTGATCCCAAAGCCATGAATTCTCTCTGATTGGTATTTGGCCTGAAGGTTTACTGGAAGCATCACCATCCTAGTTAGACTGTTTTCCAGCTTTTCAATGTGCTAGAGTATGATTGTATTATGTGTTGACCCTGATTTATGTTGAAAACCCAGAAACATTTTTTCCAGAAGAAGTGCTTTGTGTATGTGTGAGCCTTTGAGGCCTGGCCCCATCTGAGGGATGACTGGCTCACCTCAGTGTACTGTTCATTTATTCAGATGGTTGGACTCTAACGGAGGAATCTTTAAATATCCAGTGGTAGTTCAGTGAAATAAATATTGGGAAGCAGATATGGGTTATTTAAAATGTATCACTATGATGTAATATGTCAATGCTCAATTATACCTTTGCATGCACCTTAAAAAGTTCGGTCTCGAGAGAAAAACTGATTGTCATAATACTGCATTTCAATTAAACCCACATCCTAGGCATTCTGAGTTCCAAATTCCTGAAACCCTCAAGTTAATGTGTTCCATGTTGTGGGGTTAATTTACATAACGTTCTGGAGCTCCTGCTGCACTGTTTCAAATCTTGGTAGCTTTGATATTCTCCACAGTGCTATACACAAATATTATAAACTAGTTTTCACAGAGAAAAGTTATGATTATCAGCAGGAATTCGTTTTATACAGTGATCTCTAACTATATTGTACCAGAACATTACACAGACCCCCTTATTTCTGAACCTCATTTTGCAGTCCCTATAAAACACATATGTTCCACTGTGTGTGTTTTGAAAATGAAATGTTCTAATACCATTCCGACTGACCCGGCCACCAAACTCATGTGGGAGATATCCGGTCCGCAATCCAAGTTGTACTGAGTCTTCAGGTCTTATGGGAGCTTGTAACACTTCACCGCAACAAAGCAAAAAGAAGAGAAAAATACATAAAAAATAACATTTTTAAATATGTGTGCTTTCTTCTGATAAGAGCATAGAAAATTTCAATTATAATACAATTTAGCCAATATTCATCTTGGTGAAATTTTCAAGGGTCACAGCAGTCATCTCATTCCAGAATTCTGTTAAGTTTCTCTCCATAATTCCTGCTTCTTCACAAGGAGAATCCTTGTACCAAAACTCTGTGGTGGACTGGTTTATTACAAAGGGTCATAATTAGGTGAAGAAAAAGCATAGCATTGAAATCGAAAATTAGCTTATTTATAATAGACAATCTTGATACATCAAATTTTTGTAGCAAAATTTTTATTGGATTTATTCATTTAAATGTTTGAAATATGACTACTGCCTGCATAGGTCTTAAAGGATCATTGCTGTCAAAGATGCAGTTAGAAATAACAATGGACACAAAAAGCTGAAACATCCTTTTAAAACAAAATGTTTATGTCAAAGAAGACAAACTAAATATTCTCTTATATATTAAGATAAAGTAAAGTGACATCATATGTGCATGTAAGCTACTCTCAGCATTTGAAACTTACTTCTAACTCCATAATACAATGCACTATATGACCCTTCACAAAAGCAAACACATCCATTTAACATGAAGTAGAGCAACAGTGTCTCAAGAGGGTAAATGGGGTCTAATATATGGTGACTGAAGGAGAACTGACTCTGGGTGGTGAACACACAATGTGAGATATAGATGATGTATTACAGAATTGTACACCTGAAATCTATATAACTTTACTAACCATTGTCACCCCAATAAATCTTAATTAAAGAATAAAATAAAAAGAGTAAACTCTGTAGATCAGCAGAAACAAGTTAGAGCTCTTCGTTTCTTTTCTGTTCTGCTTTGTTTGTTTGTTTGTTTGTTTGTTGCTAAATTTTGCTACTTAACCTAAAGGCAAGACTAGTTTAAATTGCCAGACATCTAGACATCTACATAAAGACTTTCTTTTTGCTACTTTCCTCAGTCTGGCACAACGGTTCTCAAACTTGAGTGTGTGAAGGAATTACCATAAAGGGTTTCTATACACAAAACCATGTGTATTATACTATAGGGGTTATTTAAGGGATTTTCTAGGGTAATTTAATTCTGGGCAACTATTGTCGCATGTGCTAACTTCAGAAGCTAACCAAGGAGGTTCTGCTTGCCCTTACTTATGAGAATTATTAACACGTTTCCCCAGAATCCATAAAATATACCTTTTGACATAATTATAAACACATTTTCAGCTACAAGGACACTTTCTGAAAACTCAAACTGTACTAATGTATAATTTTTCCCTTATTCAATATTTTATATTGGTTACAAGTTTCCCTCAGATTTTTTACAATGTAATAATTATTTTTAAGTATTCTAGTGATAATCTCCCTCTTCTTCCCTTTCTGTCTTCCTTCTCATTGGAGAGAAAAATAACTTGCAATTATTGGTCTAGAATTAGGACTAGATAAAAAACAGTTTTGAAGGTTTCATTTTGTGACTCGATCTAGACAATACATTCATGGCCAAACTATATTTTTTCTCCACCCCAGCTTTCCTGAGGTAAAATTGTGTTTCTTGATCTATAAACACAAACAGACAAAACAGTTTCCCTCTGAAATCTCTGTTGTCCCTAAAACTCATTATTATTTACTAATAACTATCAAATGTTTCCATTATTTGTTTTTATGGTAGTAGATGTCTGTGCAAAATTTTGTAAGAATCATTGCCGCTGCTACTTGTCTGTAACTTTGGGTGATGCCTGCTAAGTTATTTCAAAGATGAACCTAGTGTGTCTTAACTTTTTTAAATTTCAGGCAGCAGAGTGCGAAGAGGCCAGCTTATGTCCAAGGAAAAGATTAGGGATCTTGGTATCTAGAAATGCATGATTTGGGAATCCATCTCTTCCATCCTTTGCCAGCCTCTACTTATACTCCCCATGTGTGTACAATGATTTCTTAAGAGACTTTTCCCCTGTCACTTCCTCTATTCCTTCTATTACCTTATTGTGTTAGTAATGAGGGCAAGATGAAGTATTTTTGATGTGTTATTTTTATTACAACAACTTAATTTTTTCTGGGAGTTGTCTACCCTTATAATACTGTGTTGGACAATTTATTATTTTTCAGATACTAGAACTGAGAATAGACCTTAGTGATTTTTCTATTTCTTCTCTGTCATTGGACAGAAAAAAAAAACTGACACCTGAGAAAATAAAATGACTCAACCATTTCATGACAGAAAGGATGAGAACCAGGTTTCAGGGCTCTCAGCCAGTGTTTATTCCAGGGTACCAAACTGTGGAATCTTGATGGCTTCTTCATCCTCATGATTGTGGTTTTCAAAAGTGATGGATGAGAGGATCCATTGGAATAAAAGAAGTAAATATTAGAATTTCTATCTATAGTTATTTTGTCCTATCTTACTTTTAAAAGAAATCCATTTTATATGTTTTATAATACACAAATAGTAACAGAAATTTTTAAAAATTAAATATAATGAGGGGAAGAGAAGTGTTATATATTTTCAAAACAAAGTTTAGAAAATGCTGCTGTATTAGGTGACTTAACAGCCATAGGGACAATAATTACAGATAGCATACACTGAAACTACTGACATTTGCTGAGCACTTGCATATATGAAACTCGTATCAGTTTTCACGTGCATTATTTCAGATAATTATTCCAACAATCTTGTAAGATGATCAGTGTTTGTCAGGTGAAGATACTGAGGCATAACAACATTAACTAACTTGCTCAAGATGGAACTCTGAGTCCAACCCACTTCTTTTGTATGAAAAATTACAACTCAAAACACTAAGTTATGGGTACTTTAGGAAACACTCTACCTGCTAAATGAAGATAATTCATCACTTACTCAAGTAATGTAAGAATCTTATAAGGTAGCTGTGACAGATAGGATTTATTTCACAAATAAGCTAAGTTGCTAGGAAGTTTAACATAACTCTGTGATTAACCTCATTTTCATAAAACATTTTTTTCTTTTATATTTAACCACAATATTGTGAAGATATTTCTCCCTGAAGATTTAGAAATAAAATTATACAAAAATGCCAGCCTTTCATAAATATATTCATGAAAACTGTAGATCTAGGCTCTATGAATTCAGGGACTACTTTACTCTCAACTGGGTTCTGTCAGCAGTGAAATGCCTGGCATGAAACAAGAGTGTGACAAATATTTGTATAGTGAGTATAATCTAATATGGACTGCTTTAATGTAATTTTTTTGTGCATATGTTCATCTATGAAGTAGATGGCATGCTATTTTTTTCTTATGGACTCCACACCTAACACTAAATAAATAGTGAATACTTAGAATGACATGTTTTTTAAGATTTATTATTTTGTCAGTTGTGACTTTAATATACTAGATTTTCCTACATCGGATCTACACTGAAAATTTTGTTTTTCAAGAGTTGTGCTTGTCTATCAGAGTGTTTACAATAAAGCAAAAAATATGGATATAATTCCTTGCTGACATTTTTCTTACCATTCTTACTCCACTAATGTCCCTTAAGTTTGGCCACATCCTTTGCCATCATATTGTCAATTCCATAGTCAAAATATTTATCATGCTGTTGGCTCAGTTCCACTCAGAATTGTCTTGACTCAGCTTTGCTTAATACATTTCTTTTTTAAATTTGTCAAAGGGTATTTCAAGGAAAACGACTTATATTATCTTTTATTTATTATAGAACTTTTGAGGAATATATTTTTCCATTATATTGCTCAGGATTCTCCCTGAAATAACATCTGTGTAAAAATAATTTTAACATAATTTGAGATATGAATAGGAAATTTAATGTAATGGGAAATATCAAAATAATAGTTAGATAATAGGGGTGGGAGAGAGGTTCATTAGAAATTATTATTCCATTTTTTTTGTGTCATAAATAAAGAATTAAAACAAAAATCATTTTCAGGCCCTAAAAACATACTAGTGTGATAAAAACTTATCAAGAACATTGAACTCCTTGTTCTTACAGGTTGAGGTACAAAATAGAAATATTTCAAACAACTATCTATAATTGTACTTACCTACTAAAATTTTACCCTATTTTGTAGGAGAATTATTTCCAGCAATAATTATATATACACATAGCTTTAAAAACATCGTTTTGACATATGACCATCAATGAGAAAGAATTGGCATTGCTAAAATCTCTGATATTCCAAATTCTAGATATAATTCATGAATCCTTATCTGTCACTGTTCTCACTTTTTGTTCATTGAATCCTTTTAGCAAGAAAAATAGTGAATTTCAATAGTCTATCTTATATGTTTAGATTCTTTACAATTTAAAAAAATTGAGTCAATATTCACCGTAATCTTGTGAAAAAAAATAAGGAATCTATTATCCCCATTTTATAGAAACAGAAACTTAAATTCTAAGAAACCTACTGACACAAACTAACTTATATTGAATTGGGATAACTTAATCAACTTATTTCTTTCCCAGAGTTCTGGTTTGACTAAGGTCACTTTATGTCCAAAACTAATTGCAGTGTGTACGTGATTTATCATTCTTTGTCTATTCACTAATTTACCAGTGATATTCATATCTCCCATCAATAGCTCTGTTTTTGAATTGTTAGTTGATCACTTTACCAAAACTATTTTTCCAGAACAACTTGAAAAATATTCCCTGTGCTGCATTTATTTAGTAAGACTTGTTATTTGAAAGAGTGTAATTTCAAACCCATATCAAACAATATACACCACTGTCTTAAAGAAAATTATTGCAAAAACAGTAGATACATTGAAGAAAATTGGAATAGCCAAAAATCTTTTTTGTGAGTCACTGAGGTAAAAATAAATGAGAATCTTAAGATAAAAAGTAAATGCAGTTTTGTTCTTGGTGACAAGAAATCACTTTGTTATACAAGAAATTGAACAGTCACCTAAAAATTTCAAATTACTGAAGTTCCGATTCAGTTCTTCCAATGTTTATATAGATTCTTGAACTAATATGTCAAATAAAGAAAACATTAAAAATAATAAACCTGCATTTATGACCTATAAGCATAAGTGAGTCATTTAAATCAGTTTTCAAATAGCAGATCCAAAAAGCAGATATATATGTATATATATTTTTAAGCAGAGAAAATTCATCTTAATTAGAATGTAAATCAACATCTTCTTTAGGTTTCTGGGCCTGATGTTAATATAAATAGAGAACCTCATATAATATTTCATGGGTATATTTTCTTGGATATTTTATATATATATTAAGAGTTAAAATTGTATTTTAAAATATATGTGAGTGAAAAGGAAAATTTACTATAATGCAAATGGATAATGCAACATCTGATTGTTTTTTGCCTGGGCTGTGGAAAAAATAAGACAGAAAATAAGACAAAAAAAATAAACTGGACTCTTTCAAAGAACATTTTGATCTCATTGTTTCATGAAGATAAAAAATATATGTATTCTTACCCCTGAAATGTGGAAATTTCATTTTTTCAATTATCTCTGTATAATTTGAGTTCTTTCCCAGCAATACATTATGTTATGTTTTCTTTAATAATTTTTGCTTTCATATTAAAGCCATTATTATTATCATCATCATCATTATTATCATTACTTGGAGCAGAGATACAGGGTGTTGGTACAGGCTCACACCTTTTTTATAGCTTAAAAGCTAGAAAATATGCTCTTCGAATGTTTGTAGTGTTTATGTAATCAGTACCTACATTGCCAAGGCTTATTGAAAACAGCTGGGTGCCTGCTGCCTGCCCCCACCCTTTGTTGGAACTGTTGCCAGAACAGGTAGTCAAAAATGGAAAGTAAGGGAAAATTCAGGCATCTGTGGTGTCTCTCAGGAAAGCAGCTGTGGCTTCCTTAGGAAGCAGTCATTGTTTCCCATCAGCCAAGACTGTATACCCTTGGGTCCAGTTCTGGCGTAGCTGGCCTAGTAGGATGCAGTTTATGACTTAGGACTTACGCGAGAAACCATTTGGGCAGTTCCATCTCTGGCAGAACATTGAGAGAAATCCTTCAATATGCAAGCCATATGTGGGCTGTTGGCGTTCTATTTAGCCTACTCTGGGAGGTTCCCGTTTACTGGGGCTCTAATCATCCCTTTGACACAAGCAAAAACAATACTAAGGGATCTTTTCAAAACATATCTTTCCAAGATATACTGTCCTGTTTTTAAAACCAGACATCACTATTATTTCTGTAAACATCGTATTTTTTTTCCTAGAAATGAGCACATTTTTTAAGAGACTTGTTTTGTTTCCTAGATAGCAGGCAAGTACACAGGATCTTTTTAACAGCACACTAAAAATCCTGGATTAGCAGTATTGAATGAAATTCTGCATTTGTAAACAGATGCTCTTCCAGATAAAATTTTTGTATATCAAATGTTAAAAATTGCTATCCATGTGAGATGACCTAAGCTCTTGATTTATGTCAGAGATACTCCAGGAGCCAGCTTTTGCTATGAAGGATACACTGAAAATCAATATGCTGTTGTGATGGTGTTATTTGACAGGGACTGCCACTCATTGACCATAAAAATGGCATTTTGGTAGATTAGGACTGAATGGTTTTCTTGATAAGTTTAGTTGAAACACAAGCTCTGATTTTATAATGTAAATGCTCTAAACTTCAGTAGTCAAAAATAAAAGGGTATTAGAAAGTTTTTGTACCTTTAATTTCAGATTAAATATCAGGTTTTTCATTATTACAAAGAGTTCTGTTAGAACACTTAAGGACCAGAATTAATCCAGCAACATTTTATTCAAAACTCTTCAGTTTCAAAACATACCAAATTTTGTGCCAAGGTTAGGCATACTCAGGAAAATTAAATGATATTTTATTTCTAGTTGTAGCCAGAACTTATTTGCAGAAATATGAAAGTAAAAAAAAAAAAGAAAGAAAAATAAATTTAACTACTAAATTTAAAATTTTACTGCATTCTCTTACACTTCAAAAAAAAGTGCAGTGATAGTTTTTAGGGCAAGTGTTTGGTTATTTTCTATCATTTGCCCATCATTAATTTTAATACATAAAAGTGTCTCAGCACAGAGTCAAACTAGGTAATGTTCATTCAGTGTCTTCTTATATTTTCTACACTTGTCTTAACCCTAACTTTATAAAAACTATAACAGGCTTTCCTTAAAATTTTTAATTGCTGTCACATCCATGAAAAGTAAAGAATGTGAGGTTCCATGGTAAATGCAAGAGGAAGATTCTGAGTGTAAAAACATTTTTTCCATAATTTACACTTTCCTAAGATATTTTTCCCAACAGAATGGTCAACAGTAACACTAATATTCATTCTGAAAAATGTTATTTGGTTCTTTATGAATTTGACCTCATTACAATTTTCTCTCCACGACTCCATATTGTTTTCTCTCCTGTAGCTAAAAAAAAAAAAAGAAAGAAAAAAGGGGGAAAAAAAAGTTCTAAAAAGTCTTACTCCTCTATGTCATTAAGAACTTGGACAATTAGAAAGATATAAAGTCAGCCTTTAGATTTTTCGTTTGTTTTGTTTTTTAATTTATTTTCATTATTAGTTTCAAGTGTACAAAACAATGTAATAGTTAGACATATATACTCCTCACAAAGTGATAATCCCCTCCCCCAATCTACTACCCCTTTGACATTGTATATAGCTGTTACAGTTCCACTGACTCTATTCCTTATGCTGTACTCCTCATAGTCAGGCTTTAGTTTTGACGAGGCAATATTCTGATCATCCTATGGTTATACATCATATCTCATCAACGTTGATTGTCTCTTTAATTTTCTTCTATTTGTTAATTGTGGTAAATTGGGCATTCTTTATAGCTGTCCTTCATACAAACTTTAAACTAAAAAGGAAAAATAATAATAATCTGGAAAAAACTAAGAAGGAAGTCTGAATATCGAGAGTATGTGTATTACAATATCTAGAAATCTTCCAGAAAATTGATATAAATCTAAGATGTACCATTGTAAGGTTGTATATCTATAAAGACACTTTATTCATAACTTTGAATTCAAAGATGAAAAATCCACAGATGTTTTTGTGAAATGTAGTATCTATTTTCATTTTATGCTAATTATGTTCTATACAATTTCCACCAGATGGGTTCGCATGCACAGTAGCTAATTCATGCCAACTGTCTTCAAGTACATTCTCTGGATTGTAGATAGGTTTCAGAGATCTCTTGGTGGTCTCAAATCTTATTATTATTATTTATTCTTTTCAAACATTATTGTGATAGCTTAAATATGATATGTTTGAACAATAATATATTCTATAGGAGTATTGTTGAAAAGGATACACATACTTTTGCATAGTTTAGACTCATAAATAAATTATTGTACATAATAAGGTAATCATGTCTGGGGAACTGAAGAAGTGGTTGCAATAAAGTTTCTGAAGTGTTTCCTAAATTAATCGAGTACTTATTTTTCAGTAAAATTATGAGGGTCCTTTGCCTCCAATGAGTAGTAAAATAGTGAATATCTGATTTTTCAGGTTTCGGAGTTCAGCTAAATTACTTAAAAACTTTGTCCTAACGTTTATTTGGTGTTTATTTTCTTTAAAAAAACATAATTGTGGTATATTTAGTATAGTCTCTTGTTTAAAAAAGTATCAGAAGATACTTAATGATTAAGAAAAATGCATATTCTCTTCAACTAAGGCATTGTTATCACATGGGTATTCACATGAACTTTCTTTTTATATTGTTTTTCCTTTGTGAATAATTTTAATATAAATATTTCAAACTAATGTAAAAATAATGTTTTTATTTAAAGTCTAAATAGTAATAAATCTTTTTAAGACCACATATTAAACATAGCTGTGATTGTATCTGCTCTTGACTAGGGTATAGAAATAAACACAGAAGAGAGAATCAAAGACTTCCAAGTAATAGGTGCCATGTCTGGAAATTATTTCTCTTAAGCCTTTTGTTTGTCTGCATATGACTAAGTATTTTGGTCATATATAAGTATACTGGAAGTAAGATCAATAATTCTCAATATCTTTTGAGTTGGAATTTGTCAAATTGTGTTCTTGCAAAATTCTAGGGGAAAATATCTATCAGTACCTAATATCTTTCTAATGTTTTCATTTCAGGACTTTTAGTACATTTGGCTCCAATTTCTACTCTAGCTCTGTTTGTGTTTATTTGTTGTTTTACACTGATAGGAAATAGAGGTATTTTGTAGCAATTCAATTTTGATCTCTGTTTAAGTTCTTATGTCCAAAAAACCCAAAATATATGTTAAAAATATATATTTAACAAAGAATTGGTTTTATTTTTCTCCAAATAATTTCTCAAAACTCTGTGTTTGATGTGTTTTCATTAAAATAAATTGCTGCTGTTCTGGTTGTGATAATTGTGTTAATTGGCAGTTAACTGGCATTTTGTGAACCTTACCAATGTCACAAAAATAATTTTTAGTTAAAAATATACTCTTCCATTTATAGACAAAGTGTGATTTGTTAGGGATATAAAAAGGGAGATTCATTTCAGGAGAATTTACACAAGGGAGTAAGTGGTAATATGTTTTATAATTACTTGAAAGTGATAAACTCTCAAGTCTTCAAAAAATACATTTCATATTTAAAATATTTCCAGTTTCTCCCTTTGCAAGGTAAAATTTGCAAGAAACTTTACCTATTATTTAAAAAATGACTTAGTTTTTTTAACTTGTTTGTTCAATTTTTAGTGATTTAGTGTACATAATTATTTTATCACTATGAATAGACATAAAATTAAATGAGATATATCTTAATGAGTGTTTTCCATATCAATATTTGTAACAATAAATACATGTTTGGGAATCAAAACAAATTTGAACTATTTCAGAGATTTTATTTCTCTTGTGGGTAATTTTTTAAGTATGTTAAAGCTTTCATTTTGTTTGTAAGTTTATCTAATGGCTAAATGATTTGAGAAGTGTGGGGTTGAGAAGTGTGGGGTGTTGCTAGCTAGTTCTCATGAAAACTGTCCACTGCTCAAGGTGATATTTGATTTTCTTTGTTCATTGGGTTATTTATTAATAAATATAGTAGGTGGATTTAAACCAAGAGACACAGATATATACATAGGTATAAGAACAATCCACTAGATTTGTAATTAAAGGGGTAGCAGTTTGAGGAGATGCCACATGCACACAAATACTTCTTATACAATTTTCTCCCTTGAAGATTAAATGGCTGATAGGCTCATATGTAGAGCTATTTTTAACCTTAAAACACAAACATAACCAGCAGAATAACACATCAGTTCCCCCTGGTGCTTTATTATGGATTAGTGGCTCAGATTAGCCACCTGCCAATTGATGAACTTTTTAGAAAGGGGTGAAGGAAACATGGAGAGCATCTGCATGGGACAAAGTTCAGGTATCAGAGTCAAGGGCCCTGGGAAGTCAAGGAAATAGCCTGAAGACCAGGGCCCCTAATGATGTGTTAGCACAAGGAGGGCTTGACACCAAGAGTGAACTTCCTCTGTTTCATATTTTGAATCCAGCTGTTAAAATCATGGGATACACTTAGGATAAAATAAGTATTCATTGAGTTTTTACATCTCTTGAAACATATCTGTAGATTAGGGAAGAATATTGCAAAAACGCACTATGGTTGCCATTTTATTCTTATAAAAGCCTAAGTAGTAATTCTCCTATCTTCATTTAACAAATAATTGATTGAGAAATGTTTTAATGAATGTTCTAAAGTGATACATGTAATCTAATCAACTATGAAAGACTTAAATAAACAGCTTAATATGAAATCAAGAGAAAGTTTGGACCAGAGAAAATATAAAGTGGAATGACTACAATAATCAAGTGGTTATATTGAGCCCATTTGAATAATTTTGTAGTTTAAAATTATGTATTAAATGTATAATTAGATCAAACACACACACAAAGACATATTCAAAATTATACAAGCAAATCTGTTTTCCTTGCTTATTTTCTAATGGAACAGGGTTACTATTTCAGAGTTATACACATTTTCAGAAGGACATATTCATTTTATATAATTTCTATGCCCCTGTGCCAATCTGGATTTCATTATATATATAAAAAACTCCATTTACTTAAAATATTGATTTTGAAAAGGTCTCAGAAACCTAGCATTTTCTGACTCAAAAATCACTAGGAAAGTGCAGGTGATGACTAAAAAAGAGGAAATGAATTCACTATTGATGTTCATATTCATTGAACTGACTTTCAAGGATGTGCGGTTGGATTTTCTGGGGTACACTATGTTAATGAAAAGCTTCATCTCAGGCTCTGTTATTTTGTAGTTTGTGATTTCTTGGTAAACCACATAAATTCTGAGTTCTCCTTGCTTTATCAGCAAACTGGTTACCAATCTTCCATGGTTTCTGATAAGAATTAAACATCATAATCTTGTAAAGGTACCTAGGACAATGCCTAGCTGAAGCAAAGGTCTCACTGTGCAGTAATTTAAATCTGAATTTGACCTCTATGCATCAGCTTCTTCCCCCCATCTATTTGGAGGAATAATACATATGAACCTAGAAAAAAATAAACAGAGAAACCAAATAAAACTGCAAAGGGTACAACATTGCAATTTTTTTAGTAAGAAGCTAAAAGCATTTTAGAAAATTGGAAAAAGACAAGATCTTTGTGTTTTAATTAAGGATGGACCTTAAAGGAAGTAGCACTTGATTGTGAAACGGTGGATTAACAACAAATGCATCAACAAAAATTCTAATCTTTTTCACTCATTTCGTTAAGTCATAACTTCTTAATATTTCTGGGATCCCAAATGAATGTGTGGATCATCTAGGGGGTGAGGAGTGAAAAAGAGAAGAATTATGGCATATTCACAAAATTTTACATACGCTATTAGAGGTTTCACTGGAATCATTCTCCCTAAACTTCACTCATGGAAATAATCCCTGTAAACCTAGGCACTAGATTCAAAACCAATTAAAAACTTTTTGCCAAATTTCAGATCCTAGTATCTTACACAGCGCAAGATCTCATTAGTTGCACAATGAGTATTATGGATCCAAATTAAACTATCCTGATATTATAGATTTATCATCTCTGTCCCGTTTGAAAATTGTCTTCTAAGCTACCCCTCTGTCAACATTAACCCATCTTCATAGCAAGTGTAATTCACTACACAATCTAAAGCCTTTCACAAATACTCCCCAATCCTAGTATTATTTTACCTGGCACCATCATGAGAAATCCCATGAGGTCACTTTTCTTGAATTACAGTCAAAAGAAACAAAATCAAAACCAGACTTTAAATATATTATATTTGATTTCTGTAGTAACTCCAAAATGTTAATATTATTCTTGACTTCTGCTTCAATATAATGTTGATTTTATTTGGGTTTCTTTTTTTTTTTCATATTGTGGATGTCATAGGCTGAAAGGGCTGCATGGATTTAAAGAAAACTATCAGATTGGCTAATGTAAAGAATACTCGTTCTTTGCAAAGAACCAGAAGGTTCATATGAAACTGAATAACTTACCGATAAAATCTAAATATCAATGTTTAGGAGGGTTTATTATTTTTTTAATGTTGTTTTCCATGTTCAGTCTTTAATAGAAACATTACCACAGTTCACGGTATTTTCTGTGAATTAATGGTGAATTAATGGCTGGCCTCAGTTAATGGCCTTGACTTCACTTCAGTCCATCACCCCAGAATGTTCCCTATGCCTCCCTCTATTACTTAAACGTGCTCCTTTGTATAGTTTTATGGATCTTTCAGAAGACCATCCATAGTGGTCTTCTTTCAGGGGAGAAGCAACTGGTCATATTTTAATAGTTTGGAGAGGAAGTTAGCACAATAAAAAACCCTTAGAGGAGAAACTCTTACATAGCTATCCTAGTAAACCCAGCTGTTTGGGCATCACTGTTTTTCATCATCATACTAATAGCACCTAAAATGGAGATCATGTAAGCAATCCTATAGCTTATTTTGGTGCGTAGGTAATAGTAAGGAGAAGAGTTAGCTTAGCAGAGATCTGACAGTCTGAAGACTATGACTAGGGCCCAGATTTTACCTCAAGAGAAGTAGACGGACGTGTATTGTAGCATTATGGCATTTTGATTATGCATAGTGAAAAATTCTGCAACCATTAATTCTTACTAAGGATGACTGTATAGTCATTCCCATTAGGATTCTTAGAAATCAAGAGTTTTATTTGTTTAATTTGGAGTGATTTATTGGGAATATGTGGTATTACTTAAAAGAGGAAACTCAATAAACTCTTATGGCTGCTGATTATGACTTAGTTATAGCTGCAATTTTAAGGAGAATTTGGCTGTTATATTTTTGTAAGATCAAAAGACTGAGAAAGTAAGTCAGCAGTAGTGTTAAGAATTTAATTCATGTAGTAGATCACATTGCCTAAAAGAGGAATTATTCCTTAATAAGGTTTTTATTTCTTCTTTTCCAAAAGTTTCTTAAACTATATAAATAATAAGATCATTTAATACAATACATACAACATGCAGTATGCCCCAATGCAGAAGAAAGTTCTATTTCATTCAATATCTACCTTACTTAGCCTCATCCCTATAAATGACCCAGATTTGTGAGATTAAAAAAAAAAAAAAACAAGCCATAGAAACATAGAAACAAAGCTTTTTACTCCCACTCTTGTGCTCACATAATGTTTTTGAAGCTGGGTTGGCTAAATTCTATGAACTGCTACATTCAATTTGAATTATTTAACTGCCTAAAACATTTATGTTTATTTTCTCCACATTGTTAACTTAGTTGAATGAAAGGATTGATTCAATTTTAATTGTTTTTCCTTTTTGTGTTTTATTTCTTCAGATATTTTTTTCCATCTGCATTGCTTTCTGGGGAGTAAGAAGCATGAAACAACTTGCCTCTGGCCTTTGGAAATAAGTTTGTACACAATTCTCTTGTTTTAGTCAGTTGTCTACAACCACAATATATTACTACTGACTATAAAAAATGATTATCTTATATAGTAATTATATAAACCATTTATGTAATGAAAGGTAAATATGCTTATTTACTCTTGATCGCTTTCCACATTTATTTTCAATTAAAATAAAAGTCAGTTGCAGTTACTTTCCTTTATTGCTAGGGTTGAAAACAAATTTTTTCAAATATAATGATGTTTTTAATATATCCACTGGTAGCATCTAAGAAAATGGAAAAAGGAAAGGAGAACACTTAAAGACAGTAGAACGAATGAAGAATTCATTTGCATTGACTTGACTTTTCCTTTTCTTTTTGCTAAAGTTGTGATTGTGTTCTGTGCCATTGAGTCTGCTCCGACTCCTTGTGACTCTGTGAATGAATGATGTGTATAATGTCCCGTCCTCAACAGCCCTGCTCAGCGCCTGGAGACTCAATCCTAGGGCTACTTTTATGAAGTCAATCCGTCTCCTATTTGGACTTCCTCTTTTCCTGCTGCCTTCTGTTTTTCCCAGCATTACTGTCTTTTCTAAAGAGCCCTGACTTCTCATAATGTGCCTGAAGTAGGACAACTTCAGTTTTGTCAATTTTGCCTCCAGTGATGTTTCTGGCTTAATTTGCTCTAGGAATCACTTGTTCATGTTTCTGTTGGTCCAAGGTATCTATCGAGCTCCCCTCTGACACCATATTTCAAAAGAACACTTTTTTTTTTCTTATCAGTCTTCTTCACTGTCTAACTTTCACATCTCTACATAGTAATTGGGAATAAGAGGGTGTGGATGATCTGAGCCTTGGTCTCTAATGACACATCTTCGCTCTCTTGATTATCTTTCCTGATTCTTCCATTGCTGCCCTGCTGAGTCTCAGCCTTCTCTTGATTTCTTGGCTTCAGTTTCCATTTAAAGTGATAACTGAATCAAAGTAAGTAAAATCTTTAACAATTTCAACGTCTTCATTGTCTATGTTAAAGTTGTATATTTCTTCTCTAGTAATGATTTTTGTCTTCTCACTGTTCAAATGCAGTCCTGCTTTGGCACTTTCTTCTTTCACTTTCATCAGAAGTCATTTCAGATCATTATTACTTTCTGCAAACAAGATGGTGTTATCTGCATATCTTAAGTTATTGCTATTTCTTCCATCAATTTTTACTTCTCCTTCCTCTCTGAGTCCACCCCAGTTTTTCATATGATACATTCTGTGCACAGATTAAACATATAGGGAGATAAAAATGCACCTTTTCTGACATCTTTGCTATATGAAACCATTCTACTAAAATTGTACTTACATACATATTTGTCATCATAAAAAATGTGTAGCATTAGTTGTCTGCCTTAGATTACATTTACTTTAGAAAACCCCATAAACTAAGGAGCAACATTACAGAAAAAGACATCACTGAAATGAAAATGAATAGGATTTGTCAGAATTAGTTTATTCAACAGATTAATTTGTGTTACATATTTCTAATATGTTTGGTCAATTTGCAGGTTTGGGGGCATGCAGTAATTCAGTGTTATTTTAAAGTATCCCGATAATGTTAATAAAACTCTCTAAATAAAATTGCCTCAGCCAGTGCGTGTACATTATTCATTGGGATTGTAAAAATCTGCCAAGTGTTTCAAAACAAGGGAACTGACAAAGATAAGCAGGGTAAGGCTCAAAGGGGGAAAGATTGAAAACAGTTCAATTTTTTTTCTTCCCTTCTTCCAATATTTCTTAAATGGAAAGTTACAGTTTAAGTAATCAGAGTTATAAGCACTAAATCAATTAATACTGCCCTTCATTGAGCTTTGCCAATATTCATTGACAGGTTAAAGACACCAATCAATTGGTTAACTTCATTTGAAAATACATGTTATTTAAGCTTTGAATGGAGAGAAATATGGAACATTAAAAGAATCACATTGCAGGTGTCTATGTGGACTCATGCGGCAGGCTTAAAGCACATTTGTTTTTCAAACTGGAAAAGCAGAGGGAGATTAAATTTTACATAACAGACAAATTAACAAATTATCTCTCAGGCGTCAGAGGTAGGACTTGGCGTGGCTTCATTCATCTGTTTATACTTCTTAATTTAACACAGAGTAGAGCAAATACTTAAACCCATAACAAATATTAAATCCTACTTTTGTTCCTACCAACCGTTCTTGCTGGACTTTGCACATACTAGAATCGTGTTAAAGCTGGGGGCCCTCTGCTGGCTTGAAATTGCTAAGTTTTTAGCCTAAAATTTCTGAATATCCATATTCTACATCCTAAGGACTCTTCAGTCTATAGGTTACACCCTTCAGCAATGACAAAGAGAAGAAGGTTTCACAGATCTCTAACGTAGGTTTTTAGTATGTCAGAATAATTTAATGGTTTCCCCATGAGTCATGTATAAATATTTACGTATGCTTGAGTATATGTGAATTTATAGGAGTGGCCTCAAAATGAGGTCAATAGTGGAAATAAAGAATTCAAAAATGATAAAAGATGCTCTTATGGTAAAGTTCAGTTTGAAGTAAACTCAAATTTACTCATTCTCTTTTTTTCCTCTCAGATATCCTTGCTGATTATAAATGATTTTCTTTTAGAAATGCAGACATTTTCAAGCTACAGATTTCCAGGCCTTTCAAAGTGGAGGTGATTCCCAGATAAGTAGTGTTCCCAGGTCCAGTGTGTGTTAACTGGGGCATTTTGCTCTTCACCTTCAACCTTGCTAATTTTCCAGTCCAGTTTTCTCTTGCCAAGGACTAATACCTGATGACAGATCATATAACTATTATTAATGTTGTAAATTGATCTTGAGTGATGCCATGTAATTTATGCATACTCTTGACTGGAAGCACTTTAACTCTCATTCTCTCAAGAGGAAAAGCACTAAATATAGGAATCATGAATTACTCAACACTTCTAATAAAGAGATGCAAACTGACTTTGCAGATAATTGTAAAGATCCTCAGGTTTACTAATCTCCCATAGGGATAGAGAGAGGGAAGGTATCTTTGTTTATTGAGTACTACTCAACTAGCATTATTTGATTTAGTCTCTAAAATCCTGGAAACTAAGTGCTGTTAGTACCATTTTGCAGAAGAAAACTCTGAGGCTGAAGAGGTTAAAAAACTTGCTCAGGCATGTAATGCATAATTGGTGTCCAAAAGAAAAATTTAAACCTCTGAAGTTCAACATCAAAGTCCTTGATGTTTCTCCATTCCATGGTATCAGTTATCCAAGGCAAATCTTTTAAAATATATAGGCTCGAGAGTTTAAGTTCAGAGTAATTCCTATTCAATTTGATGCTCCAACGTACAAAATAAAGCTCAGAGGAGGTACTTTAGTTATAGGATGGATTCATTCACTGGGTGAATGGGTACAGAACGTCTAATCTTCCTAAGACTGATAAGGCTCTAGGTTTATTTATAGAATTGCCATATGTCTAAAATAAGTCCAGTCCTGTGTTTGATTTGATTTGTTGGAATTGCCTATTTCTTTAGCTCTTTTTCTTATATCACTTACTTTCCCTTTACCATGTTCTTTCTAATTATTTTTGTTAAACTTAATCATCTCAGGGCCATGATATTTAGCAATGTGTGGATCTATAATTGTGTATCTGAAATTCAGTTAATCATCAAACTAGATGAACCCTTGTTAAATTTAATATAACTAGCTTACATTATTGTTTAGAGAAGTGCTCAAATTTTACTTTACTGGTGGTAGACAATTCAGTCACTCAGTGTGGAATCTGAAATACAACTATTGAATAGAACTCTTTAAAGTAAGGCATACATTATGGTGGACAGAAATGTGATTTATCACGGAGAGCGATGGTAGTTAGAAAATGAGCTCCCTTTTTTATCCCCCCTCCTTTCTTTCTTTACTTTTTGTATATTTGCAGCTTCCAGAATCCCAAGGAAAGATTCCAAATACAGAGGCTTGTTTGGCTTTCAGAATCTTAAAACATTTTTGATGCCATGACTTTCGTCAGCACTATAAGAGCAGGCTGAGCTCCATTTTAAGCCTGCCTCAGTGGAAGAAAATTTAACAGAAAATGTTCTATCTAGTCTTATAGTATCTTTTTAAATCACACTCTAGTCTGCCACCCTTTCTTCTCAATAGCATAACAAATTAAACTCTTCCCTCCCCAAAGACTCAGAAAAGTTATTAGCAAAAGAAACAAATGAGCAAGCATTGATACTTTTCTCGTGTGGGTTGTCTTCTTTTTGGAATTTCACGACTCTAATATCTCTCTAGTCAAAATTCCAACTATTCCAGAAATCCCAGTATCCATCAATCATAAATTCAATCTTTTAATCCTTGAGTGTCTTCTTCCTTTGTTTTAGCAGCAACAGATCCAAAAATCTAACTTGCATATTTATATTACAGAAAACAGGAAGAAGTAGGCTTTGTCTTTATGCGTTAGGATTATCCGTGGATCTTTCTAAAAATGCAAATTCCCAGTAGGAACATTGGAATTTTGATTTAGTAAGAACACAAGCCTCAAAACCCAGTGTGATCATTGGATGTTTCAGGTTCTGCATCGAAAAAAATGTGAGCACTGATCCTGACCATGTCTACGGTCCCTGTAACTCTGACCTTCCAATGACCAGCTTATCCAAATTACTTCCATATTTTAAAGAATATAGCTACATTTCTTTTAAAACTATGATCAAATTTGGACTTAGATCAATAATGAGTTAATGAGGTTTTATTTCAGCATATGCTTATTGGAATCAAGCCAATGGGGACAAACTTCGAAGACAAGGGAACTATTATGGTATAGTACAAAAACTAAAATTCACCCTCATCCATTTAAGAATCGTAGAACAATTTATAAATTGTAATTCTTACTTTACAGACATTCTTCCCTTTCTAACACCTATGTGTGTTTTCTTTGCTCTCTGTGTTTTATTCACGTCTTTCCATTTCTTCTCCCTTCCTTATCTTTTCTATTACAATTAAGTTAAAACAGTTTTACATGAAATGTGGTCTACCTTAACTTCTGATTTACTAGTTGATAAATTATTTCCTTGGCCTTCTTTTCACTCTTTTGGAGTGAAAAATCTCAGGTAGTTCCTTAGTGAATATTTCCTCTCAAGTGAGAAACAAACAAACAGCTGTTCACTACGTATATAGCCCTTGGAAATCTACACAAACAAGTCAGGAAATTCAGGTCATTAGATATATGTGAGTGTGGTCAGCCCTGTAGACCAGCAGTGAAAGTCCCAGAACACAAAAGGAAATTGCTTACTGTATCAGAAAAGCATTCAGGTTTTAAATGTATTATGAAATGTGAATGGTAAACAACATTTATTTAAGGAACTATTGTAGCATTTCTTTAGAAATACAATCTATCAGCTTAAAAAATGCAACAAGAAATAGATTTTCCTGTCTTTACTTCTCTTACTGGAACATATGAGAGGCAAATATCAAAGTTAGCTTTATTTGGGTATGTTGATGATTGAAATTCATAGCCACAACTCTGTGTCCTCAGGAGATCCCCCATGTGGTGGGGAAGTCTGCAGATGCTGCTGATAGTAGAGAGATTGCCCCTTAACATTCTATTGGCTGACAAATTCAGCCAGCAGTGATTGCAACACCAAGTTGAGTTGCCTTCCAGTTCTGTAATGGAATGGAGGCTTTGAAAATTTTATAGAATGGCAACTTATTTTCATAGGTCTTTGAAATCAAAAAAATAGATTCTAAAATAAGTCAAAATCAATCGGAATCTATTCTCTCTTAGGGGATATATGATATAATAGTATTCTTCTTCTTAAAACCCTCCTATGGCTACTTATTTCACTCAGAGTAAAAACTAACACATGCACTATGATATTTAAGGTCTTACCTTGTCTTGCTTGTTCATATTACTTCTCTGAATCCGTCTCCTACAGCCCTCAGCCCTCATCCACTTCTCTCCAGCCACGTTGGACTCCTCATCTTTCAGATTTCCCTGAACCTGCCTCAGAAATTTATACTCACTGTTTCATCTGCCTGGAATGTCTTTGTCCAGATGTTTGCATTAAGGGTTGAATTGTGTCCCCCCAAATTCATATGTTCAAGTCTTAACCCCTTCTCCCACCTAAAAATGTGCCCTTATTTGGAAATAGGGTTGTTACAGATGTAATTAGTTAAGATGAGGTTATATGAGAGTAGCATGGACCTTAACTCAATATGACTGGTGTCCTTATAAAATATGGAAGTTTGGGCAAATACACACACAGGGAGAATGTAATGTTAAAATGAAGGCAGAAATTGAAGTGATGTATCCACCAAAGAACAACAAAGATTGTCAGCAAACTACCAGAAGCTCGGAGAGAGGCATGGAACATATTCTGTCTTACAGCTTCAGAAGGAACAGACCTTGCTGACAACTTCATCTTGGACCTCTAGCCGCCAGAACCCTGAAACAATAAATTTCTGTTTAAGCCAACCAGTTTGTGGCACATTATTATAGTAACCCTAGCAAACTAATGCATTTTATATGATTTGCTCTACCATCTCATATGGTCTTTAATCAAATGCCACCTTCTCAATGTTGTCTTATTTCACTAAAATTTCACACACACACACACACACACACACACATACAGCCCCAAAGAATATTCTATATTTGTCTCCTTATTACTTATATAACATGCTTCAGTTTTGCTTATTTTTCTTGTTTATTTTGTTTTCTCTACCAAGTGTCCATGAGAGCCGGAATTTGATTTTTTTACAGTGCTGTTTCCCCAGTAATTCAAATAACAACTGGCACATAGAAAGTTCTCAATAAATATTTGTTATGTGAATGAATTAATGAACTGTTTAGTTATTTAAGACCACATATACCCTCCACCACCGCCACAAAAAAAAAAGAAAGAGACTGACGTTCTTTTTTTTTTTTTTTTTTTTTTGAGACTGACATTCTTTTAGTCTCAGTTTTAGCTAAATCCCACAGCAATAATTACCAACTAATCCTAAATTCCCAAGTGAGATTATAGAAAACCAGGAAGGACCTATATTGTCTGAACTTAGTGCTAAGACACTTGCTCCCTCACACAAAAGTAGAAGATTTATGAATTTAGAAAATGAGGATGGAAGAGAGAATTCCTGGCGAGAGCTTGGTGATGTGAAGATTCCACTTGCTGTTCCTTCCACGAGAGAAAAATTGGTGTCAGTACTGTCCTTGCTCCTCAAACTTGGTAAGTGGAGCTTCAAAAAGTTCGATAAAGAGCTTAGTAGTCATCCTCTAAAGTTTATGGCCTCAGTGGGCTTCTGTTTGACCCATATCTGTCTGACCAAGTGTCCAGTGGCTGAATTTGGGGAGTAACTGTGTTTGTAGCAGCCAGTCTCATTTGCAAGTTTTCCCATGCACTAGAAGGAGGCAGTGAGTGTGACAGCCAACGTAAGACACCTGCAGAGACAAGATGGCAGTTGAGAGATGTTGGGGATGTACAGCTTAGTGCTGGTGTGAAGGTGGAGCCAGACACAGCAGCTGGGGAGGCATCATCTTTCTCAGGAATTTACCAGAGAGTCTTTAGTGGGTAGTTTGCCTCAAACACCTCCAGAGCATATGGGAAACAGTATGAAATCAGTGGTGGCCAGGAAAGCGCTTTCTTGACTCCTCTCCTTCAACCATGACTAAGTTCTGGAGTTCAGGAGACAGTGAAGATGTGACAGAGTAAAGTCAAAACTGAACCTCCAACATCCCTTTTACACAACTCACACATTCACTGAACGCTTCTCACCTATAGTGGGCTAAATGGGAGGAGGGAGCAGAGACGGGGAAACTCTAATGAAGTTTGGAATTGTTTTTTAAACATAGACTTTGGCATGTTAATGTTTGAATTGGAAATATTTTGATGACTAAGGTGACTAAAGGAGTTATATTATCTAAGAGTACTGAGGTAAATTATGGGTGCTGCCAAGATGCCCATTCAAGGGCAAATAAATAGTTAGCTGTGCAGAGAGAATGGAGGGGGAGTAGGGACAATGAGAGCAGTTGTTTTCTTCTTCTATCTTTGAGTCCTGCATTTTCAGCATGCTGGTCCTATATTCCACTCTGCAAACAGGGAAGAGTATCTCTTTATAAAAAATATTTGAAAATTACAGGATGCAATCTATATGCTCTATGTAGATTAAACCACAGATACTGTAATTTCCCAAATATGAAGAATTTATAACTCCTATTTTAAAAACTAAAATTTAAACAATATTGTTTTCTAACATAGAATAGCCATCTTGAGACTTCTGGAAGATGGCATGACATTATTTATTTATTTACTTCTCAAAGTGAAATAATCACTTTATACACCACTTTCCATAGCTAGCAGTGTGGGAAAGGTGAATAGGTCACAAAGTTATTTCTCTGTTTCAGCATTTTTGAAAGGCACAAAAGGAAATAAGACCAATCGAGAAATTCATTATTTCTCTCCAATTTTTCCTTTTCCCATATGAGCAGAGCCTGGAAGTGCACAGACGTATTAGGGAATGTTTCCACTGTGTGGGAGAAACATCTGCAGCAGACTCCATGGACCACCAGTAGTGAGTGAGAAAGAAGCATGTGGGGGCGGAGGCGGCAGACAATGAAAGAAAAACTGGGAGCTGGTTAGGCCCAAACATCCAACTGAACTGCCTAACCTTCAGGTTACCTTTTATGTTATATAAGAAGTCTAAGTCTCACATGCAAAACGTTTTTTAGCAATGGTGATGAAATAAAGCTCATAGCATAGCCTTCCTTTTTTCTTTTTTTCTTTTTTCTGTGTGTATGGAATATGTTAGCATTCTGCTTTGCATATCACCCTCGATAGAGCCTAAACTGGATGGTTTTCACGGGTTTCTTCCTAGGTACTCATCCTTTGCAGCCATGCGAAAGTCCAGCAGCCATGGGTCTCCTCTCCAACCCAAGAGAAGCACAGTGAAGGCAGAGGAATTCTGAGTGAATTCGTCCATAAAACCTCAGGAGCAAAAGGGGCTCTGAAATGCAAATGATTGTCATTAGAATGTAATATGCGACTACTGAAGAAACATTTGAAAGAATAATGTGGTTTAGCAAAACAATTCTGCAATCTGTGTTCAATCAAAACTGACCAAAAATGCTTGCAATGGTCCTTTGTATTGTTGGGAGCCAATTGCCTTCTGGAACTCATGAAGCAGATTTTACCAAGTGGCATATTACCAACAGAATATTAGTAAAACAATAACCAGCCTTAGGATTGACTTTTCCAGTAAAAGGAAGACTCTCCAACTGTAATGGTCAAGGTACTGAGAGTGACAAGAATATTGATACAACTGTAAATGCCCACAAATGAGTTTTATGGGTTGGTCTAGTATACAGCAAGTATGACTGGACATCTTGCCCACCAACAAGCTTGTGCATGAAGACATTTAAAATTCAATATACACAGTTTTGAAAAATCATATTGGACAGGGTTTTCCTTAGAAGATTAGTCAGGAAGAACACATACCACAAACTGTTGGAACCTGCTTAATTAATTTTGATTCAGGGTCAATTTAATAATTCTCTTCAGTGCAGTGTTACTAAAATTCAATCAACTTTATCCTCAGAAAGCAAGACACATATTCATTATAGATTGTGGGTTTTGCTATTCATCTTTGGTTTAGAACCTTAGGGAGCAATAGTTTTGGCCTCTAATCTTCAAAAACAAAGTTCTAGCCCTGGTTCTGATTATGTTTCAGACAAGTCATCTGCTTGCACCCCTCACAGTTCATACCTGGCATACATGAGAAGGGCGGCCTCCTCGGGATACAGACCGGCAGTCACCAGGCAAAAGCCCTGCTATCTTTCATGAAAGAACTACTTATCCTGGGCCATATATCATATACAGCCAAAGTGCATGGTTTAAGAGATGTCCAGCACACTTAGAAAGCCTACCCTCACTATTCACCTACCAGAAACAGAAATACCTATGTTCATAACAAGTATTTTTTCAATGAGATAACAAAAAGTTAGAAGGAAATTAAGACACAATATGTTTACAAGCTGAAAAATAGGCAGGCAAACTGAAGAGCTTAGATTTTCTATTTTAAATCTATCATGTCTTTTTGTTTATATTTATTTTTCTAGAGAACCTGATAAAATTAGTTAAAATCAATATTCAACCAAAATGGTACATTGACGAATAACAGGAGATAAGATGATGACCTCTTTGGAGGCATTCTGAAAGATGATAATGTAGGTTGTATTTTAATATGAATATAACAGACATTTCTATGAATTTTAGTCATATAAAAATGTTTTTCCTTTATATTCTAGAGCAAGTTTAAAATAATTTATTTTTATTTTATTATTAATGCCAGTATTACATAATAGAAAATGTACTCACACAATAAAAAAATTCATTTGTAGCTCTTATGATTCCCTTAATCTTTCTTCACTCCCTCCCTCCCTCTCTCCTTTCTTTTTTCTTCCCTCCCTCCCTCCTCTTTCTCTCTCTCTCTCTCTCTCTCTCTCTCTCTCTCTCTCTCTCTTCCTTTCTTTTTTTCCAAAGAAAGATGCCGTTTTATTTCTCTTAAAGCTTTAGAAATTCAAATTCAAATGATCATCCTGCTATTTGAGATACAGATTATATATAGGATAATTGTCCAAATATTCAGATTAGTGAAGATGGATAAATTAAATCAAAGACTGTTTCCTTCGGAGATATTATTTTTAACAATGTTTTTAATCAGTTTGTTAAAACACACATTTTTGCCTAATTGAAATGTGCTTACCAGTAACAACCACATTATACAAAAGTACTTGCAAAAGTGGCAGTTATCTGACTTCGACTTTAATAAGCTCAAATCATTAAAATCCCTCTATTGTCTTTGTTGAAGAATGGATGGGGATCATGAGATCCATTTATGTGGATCTTCTTCCAACTGTGTGGGTTTCGGATATGAGAAATTTCATTTTCTTTGAAGTCAGGAAGGATCAAGGAAAATATATAAAGAGGATAGACCACATATATAAGATACATAGGGAGGTGGAAGGGGATAAACAGAAGTAGAGAGACTGATGGAAGCACTAATCTATTTTACAGAGGGGTCAAGAGATGCTGTCTATGGAAAATGGATAAAAAATGGAGATTTAAGAAAGTCTTCTGCATTACGGGAGGCTAGAGATGTAACAGGTGATAGATGTGAGCCAATTCCTATCCTATCATTAAAAAAAAAATCAGACAATGCATACATTTTATGGATCAAGAAAATGTGTTATAAAAGAAAATTTAGAGATCGAGGTAAACACCAGTGAAACCAAATCCAGAAAACAGAAAGAGGATTTGTTTCTGAAGGAATTGAACTATTTGGTGGGCTGGGAGGGTGCTGTTTATTTTTATTTTTTAGTGTTATTCTTTTCATTATTATATAATCCTTCTTATGCTCTTTGAATTTTGAAAACAATGTGAATATTTTTGATAACTATAGGAGCTGCTAAGTTCAAGGACAGTAAAGACCAGGGTGAAGGGGTTTGTGCAAACTACGAAGAAAACCTTTTTCTTTCTTTTCATTATCTCAGATATTAACTTTTTAAAATTTGTTCAGTTTTTTTTTTTTTTTTGGCTTGTTTCAAATGCATAGATCTCACCTAATTAAAAACACTGCCTTTATGCCTTTAGTCTCTAAAATTTGAGAAAGCAAATTCCTTAAGTGGCAAAAGTAATCTAAATCCAACAAAAATAGCTGTACATTACTGTATTTTCTCCCCTGGTTTTAAGAATACTAGTTGTGCAATTATCTTTTAGTATTTTTTATAAAGTGATTTTATAAATACCTTCACAATATATCTAATCTGCTAGGCAAGCAAAAGATCTCGGTTACGAGAGATTAAATGACATGTCTTGGTGATATTGTTCATGAGTGACAAGTAATAAGACCATATCTTTTTGACCCTTACTCAAAAAGTCTAACAAAAATGCCTGCACAATTTTGTTTATAAATGCATAACATCGTGCAGGTTCTGTCAGGAGCCTACACTTTCAGTAACATTGAAACTGCTCTCAAACTGTGTTTCCTCTTCTTACAGGAAAATGTCAATAGCAACATGTGTTCTCTACACTCCATGTTGTGCAAAGTATCCTTTCTGATCACTAACAAGGAACATTCTCTCACTTATTCAGTTCTAATCCTGAAAAAATTGGCAGCTTACATGCCCAAGGGCAAAATTGAGTCTGGTGCTGATCAGAAAGTTGCGCATGGTTTGCTTCTTAGTCCATCTGCGTTTCAGTCCTCATCATGCAGAGGAAGGAAGAGGAGCAAAGCCTGAAGAAACAAGATAATGGACTTCCTTTTGATCCTTCAACCACAGTAAAAGGAAATACAAATGAGAAATGTGTGAGATTTTTAAAAACTTTTCTCTGGATAAATTAAGTAGGTATGAATAAATACTGGAGTGTAAAGGTAAAAGAAGGTAAATTCAGATTAGTGTAATGTAATGAAAGAAAATGTCAGCATGATATGAAAGTTGTTAGCCATTCCTTCCAAAGCCATCACATTGCTGCTCTTGTAGAGGGTGATGTAATTTCTTCCACATGATTTAGTTCAGAAGATCTGTAAATATGTAATGTCATCTATATACAATGTTAAAATCTACTACGACTCCATGCATGGTGACAACATATACTTAAGTAAAAATTTCAGAATAAATACCCTTTCCATTTTTGACAAAATTCTAAAGTCTTAATTCTCTCCGGCCTTGAGTTCTCTATGTTGTTGATGAATTCATTTGAAATTTTGGTAACTAACACTTACTCCAAATATAATGCTTCATTTAAGATAAATTAAAGTTCTATGATAGTGAAAATGGAACGGATGGTAAGGAATAGTCATGTTATTATTATTTTAAAATATTGTGTTTGAAACACTCATACCCTTTGATCTGAGCGTTCTATGTCTAGAAATGCATTCTACAGAAAAATCTCAGGTACCACAGTATTGTTTCTAATAGTGAAAAATGAGAAATTCCCTATTCCATCTTCTCTTTGAGCAGAGACAGGGCCCAACCCTCACTGGAGACAGTAGGCGCTAGATTGCTCTGTGTTACCAAACCAGTTTATACGCCGGGCAGTGGGAACGTAAGTTTCTGCTTCTTCTTGATCAGGGCTTCCTTCCAGACCTTGATATGGGTGATTAAAACTGGTTATGTGATTAGTCACGTGTCTTGACCATAATTATGGGGGTAAAATAGATGACCAGGATCCACAATGCTCTTGGATGCTTTGACTCAGTACGGCTTTTTTACATGCTCCTCAGATTTTGTCCTTTATGAGTTTGTGTCTTTGTTGCCTGTGGTACAGCCTTTCCCAAATTCATCCCCAGACCTTCCCCCAAGATGGGCTTAACTAGGCTATGTGTGGGTTATGATTTATTTTACATACTTTATTTGTATACGTGTTGCTGTTCTTTTCTCTTTTATTATAAAGTCTTTGGCAAGGCAAGGGTCCTAAAAGTGGGGTCATATATAAGGAGGGCAACTTAGCTGCACCTGTATCTCCTCTGGTCAAACTGCTTTTGGCATTGCTGGTAACAAATATAAACACTCTGTTGTTTCCTCTTCCTTATTTTGTCCTTTAAAAAATAATGTCTTAGTAACCTATAAAAGGTCCTCTGAATTCATTGATTCTGTGTCTTCTGACTTGCTGTGACACATTCTCCTTCCCCAACATAATGAATTCTTGCTTTGATCTGTGCCTACTTATACTATGTCTTGAATGATTGATTAAATAAATTATAGCCCAGCTAATCTACGTAATTTTAACAAAATAAAATCTTGTATTTGAAAGATTAAAATGCCATGTAAGAATTATGTAAACTCCTTTTTTGAACATACAATAATTTGTGAATTAACATTGGGAAATGGAAACTGAAAAGTAGGGATTGAGTCTTATATAGAGAAAAGACAGGGAATAAAAAAACAACAAAGAAATAAAGGAAATAGGATCTTCTAGAAAACAGTCAGATGTTCCCTTATTATTTTCTTCTACCTCAAGCACCATAGTCCCTACCTATACAAATCACATGAATGTCTCCCCTCAAAATAATAACCGTCGTTAGTTTCAGAACCGCTGTCCCTGTTGGACTGCTTAACCTGGCTACCAATTCTGAGTACATGAAGCTGGAAAGAAGGAAAATAATATTCTCCTTTGTACTGAGAGACAGTTATATCTAACAACTGACTAGCTCTTTTCTTTTTTGATACTGACATCTATTGGAAAACAGGAGAATATCTGTATGTTTGTTCTTTGAAATCAAATAAAAAGTCAATTTAAAATCCTGATTTAAGTTAAAAATTAAGCGTACATAATACATTAACTATTTCAATGACATCATTCTCTAATTGCCTGAAAACACATTATATGAGTTCTCTTTTAAAACCAGCAGTTATTATTACAAATATAATTATGTATCCTTTAAAACTCATGCACTCTGAGTAATGTGCTCATGATTCAACCTAACAATGGAACATTAAATAGCAAAAGAAAACAGTAAAATTTGACCTAACTTCAAGTGTGTTTTCTATCAGGCTCTCTGAATATTTTTCTTTCTATCATCATCAATCAATAACACAAAGAAAAGAAAGTTTTCTGACATACTTGAATCAATTCAACCTGTGAATAATATTGCTTTAAAATAGTTTGGGAATGTTTTAATTAGGTTTTTCCAAAAAAATTTTAATCTTTGCTAAATTTATTGGGGTGAAATTGGTTAGTAAAATGATATAGGTTCCAAGTGTACATTTTAATAATACATTATCTATATATTGCGTTGTGTGCTCACTACCCAGTGTCAGTTCTGCTTCCATCACCCTATTAGCCACTTGTGCAGAATATGCATGACCAAGAAAGCATGCATGCCTACTACTATTTAAATCTCTGCTAGATTAGGAGGCACTAAACCTGCATGGAGTGTTTGGTGTCTGCAGGAACTCTCAGCATCTCCATGAAGAGACAGAACACACAGCTCCAACGTGGGAACCTTATTTCATTAAATAGCCTGTCAAATATATATTTTCTCTACATTGAGGTATGTTTCAGACCTTACCAAATATCCCATTTTTATTTTATATTGAGCTCTTACCAATATAAGAAAATCAAGTATAGAGTAGAGAAAATAACTTTCCTTAAAATTTAACTTCTCTCTTTTCTTGATTAAAAGTTAGACATTTAAAATATAAAAGCAATATGGGATTACTGTACAAATGCAAATAGTGTAAAAAATGGTAATTCCTCTTTACCCTCCCATAATATCACTCCCCAGGCAAAAACTGTTAACTTTATATTACTAGACTTTATGTATTTATATATCTATGGAGGTGTATATACAAAAGTTGTGACACATGCATCTATTTATTTATACTTATATACATATATGTATTTGGGGAAAATATTAATTTTAGAAATTTAAGAGATACATAAAAGTACCTAATTTTTTTTAAAAGGAAGTAACAATCCCCCAAATGCTACTATCAAATTGCACTTGTCATCAATATTTTAAAAACATTTCAGACTTCTCGCATCTAATAAACACAGTATAAATAAGCAAGATCAAATGTGATCATACTCTTCATGTTATTTTAAAATTTAAAATGTGTTGAAGTTACCATGAAATTTACAGAATTAAGATCAACTGAAATAAAGCCCAAGGAATTGCAGAGTTTTAAATAAATGTTTATTTACTCTAAAAGATATTAACTCCTAAAGATAGATCTGATTTAAATGTAAAAGGGAAAAAAAATGAAGATTATATTAAAGAAATGTCAATAAAAACATTTTTTTTCCTTAAACTACAATTTCAAATTTATACAGCATTTATTGGCAAAATAAATTTGCCTAGCATTGCTAGGCAAAATAAAGAATTTTGTAAACTTAAACTTCCAACTCCCTTTCCATTACTTATCCATTTTTTTGTTTTTTTAGCCATGCTGTTTTTACATGGCCATGGTTCTATAATCGTAAGTACTACAATATATTAGTTTCACATTTATCTATTTTATATTTAGCTTATATTTTTGTTATGTTATATTCATATTTATTTGACCATTCTATTCATAGTTTTATTTTAAATCTCAGTCCAGATATATAGCTTAATTTCAACTTGCTTTACAGATAATTGATCATACTGATGGGTGTAAGAAATCAATATGGCTTTAAAATTTTTGAGTCAAAACTATATGAAAGGCCAAGAGATGAAACATTTATTTCATAAAAACATATTTTTCTCCCTTCATATAAAATGCGATATGCCATGTTTTTGTTATTTGTTTTTATTTTTGTTTTTGTTTTTGTTTGTTTTTAATCCATGCAGGGATATTCTTTGAATGAGCTCCTTTGCATGCATTTGGCCTTTCTGGAGTGATACAAAAAGCTTTATTCAATAGCACTAAGGTAAAAAATCAAAATCAGTTAAAAAATACATATAAAAGGAGAAGTTTTAAAGAGTCTACTTCTTAAGCAGATGTAATAGGATACAATTATTTCAGAAGCCCTCATCTTAGAGATTTGCCTCTCACCTAAGTTATTTGTCTCTATCGGTTTTGACGATAAGATGTTTCAGTACAAATCTTTTACTGAGTAGCGTTTGTTTCTGTGTGCAAAGGGGAGGAAGAAAACAGAGCACCCTCCTCTTCCCCAGTCCATCACCTGTCTGTCTGTTCCTCTCCAGCCGTTCTGGACTCTGGATGGGCGTCATTCTTCTCTCCAGCCTGTGGCGGCAAATGACAGGTTTTCTTTAGGTCTTGATGTTTTCGTCAAACCAGGCATGATCAATGAATCTTCCTCACTTTACTGAGGACTAAAAGTGATGATTGCAATCCCACTTCTGGCACTCTCTGTGGGACTGAAAGTAATGAAATAAGTATGTATTGTCTTCAACCTGATCCTTGAGATGCCTCTGGAAGAAACTTGAATTGAAATGGTTTAACCCATGCGTCCGTACCCACTGACATTTACTTACTGAGATTCGCTGGTTGGTATCTGGGGCACACCACTGTGGACAGCTCCCTAGATCTGTCTGAAATGTTGGCAATTTTGTGCCCAAAATGTAGCCACAGATACTTCTTTCTTCCTCATTCCTACTGGGGAACTATCCTAAGTGTTACAATGAAGACTATAATTTAATTTAGGATTTTTTGGTTACAAACTATCAAATTTAATTACCAAATTTAATCTGGAGCATCTGTGCCTCCAAGTCTTACTGTGATGAATAAAACTCTCTGGTATGTCTTTGTGTTGGAGCCCAAAAAAAGTGCAATTTTCACTGCATTGTTGAGATGTAATTACGAATTTAAAATTATCCCAGGCCCTCAATACTCATTCCATATGTGGTCTCTAGTGCTTGGCCATAGAGATGGTTACTTAGATAGTTTGGCGTATCTCCTTCTCTGAAAAAGTTCATCTCTTCACAATATGGGCATTCTTTAAATTCAGCTCATGACTGTGAGATGACACTTCCCCTGAATGTCTCAATTTTCTTAATATGTATTTCAGTGTTGATAATAGTTAAAGGAAGATCATTTAAATGCTAATTAATAAGAAAGTGTTTAAAAATAAATTAAGAGACACACACATAGTGAAATAGTGTAGGCAACAAATTAAATAATGATGCAAATATTTTCATTATTGACATGGAAATACATTTAAAAATTGCTTAATGAAAGAAAGTGGTGCTTAAATACATTATACATCACTACAGAGGGAGAATAGACAGTAGTGCAGAAGAAATCCAAATAATTTATGTAGATATTTGCCATCAAGAAGGTGGAACTTAAGTCCCCACAACTTAGTGTAGTCTGTGCATAGTGACTTTCACAGAGTACAGTATGGAAAGGGAGAATGTACAGTACACTGTGAAACATTAATTCAGCAGGTGAACAAGGTCAACATCAACATTGATAAATAATGCTGATAGTATATACCCTCGATGTGATGTGACATAATGAAGATGGCACTTTACCTCTGTGACCATCCGACCAGAAATCATTACCCCAATCTGACCACGAGAAAAAGGTCAGTCAAACCAAATTTTGTGACATGTCACACAATACCTGATCAGTGTATCTTCAAGATCTTCAAAAACAAAGAAAGTCTCAGAAACGATCACGGCCAAGAGGAGCTTGAGGAGACTTGTCCCCTGCAAAGAATGTGGTATTCTGGGTGGGAGCCTGGAACAGAAAGAGGACATTAGGTAACATAACTAAGAAAATATGAATTCAGTATGGACTTTAGTTAAAAATAACATGTCAAGGTTACAGAGAGCCGAGCTCCGGGGCTAAGGAGAGCGCTGGAGGGCTGCGGCTGGTGGTGGAGCATCGCAGGGTGAGCGAACAGGCTGCTCTGGCACCGCCCAACCTCCAGCAGCCCCCCAAGTACCCCGGAAACTGGTGGCTGCGTGTGCCTGTGGCCGGTGTGCTGGCGGTGGCGCGTAAGTTGCGCGGAATGGCAGCCAGTTCCCGTGGGTGGCATCACGGAGGAGCAAATGTTCACCAAGGAGCTGGACCAGTGCAAGCAGGTCTCCGAGTCCCAGGTCAAGAGCCTCTGCTAGAAGGCTAAAGAAACCCTGACAAAAGAATCCAACGTAAAAGAGGTTCGATGTCCAGTGACCGTCTGCAGAGATGTGCGTGGACAATTCCATGATCTCATGGAACTGTTCAGAACTGGTGGCAAATCACCAGATTACTTGTTTATGGAAGATTGTGTTGACAGAGGATAGTATTCAGTTGAAACAGTTACTCTGCTTGTAGCTCTTAAGGTTCATTACCGTGAATGTACCACCTTTCTTCGAGGAAATCATGAGAGCAGACAGATCACACAAGTATAAGGTTTCTATTATGAGCCTTTAAGGAAATACGGAAATGCAAATGTTTGGAAATAATTTATAGATCTTTCTGTTTATCTTGCTCTCACTGCTTTGGTGGATGGGCAGATTTTCGGTCTACTTGGTGGCCTCTCACCATCCGTAGATACACTGGATCACATCAGAGCACTTGGTCACCAACAAGAAGTTCACCATGAGGCTCCAATGTGTGACTTGCTGTGGTCACATCCAGATGACCATAGTGGTTGGGGTATATCTCCTCAAGGAGCTGGTTACATCTTTGGGTAAGGAATTTTCGAGACATTTAATCATACACATAGCTTCACGCTGGTGTCTAGAGCTCACCAGCTGATCATGTAACTGGTGCCATGACCGGAATGTGGTAACGATTTTCAGTGCTCCAAACAATTATCATTGTGGTCACCACGCTGCAATCATGGAACTGGATGATACTCTAAAATACTCTTTCTTGCAGTTTGACCCAGCACCTCCCAGAGGCAAGCCACATGTTAATCCTCGTATCTCAAACTACTTCCTATAATGAAATTGTAAACTTGTATAGTATTGCCATGAACCATATATTGACCTAATGGAAATGGGAAGAGCAACAGCAAATCCAAAGTGTCAGAGAATAGTTAACATTCAAAAAACTTGTTTTCACCCGGACCAAAAGATGTGATCTATAAAACTACAAAGCCTCTTGTCATCAACAGTCGTGACTGCTTTAGAATGACCCAGTTCATTGCATGCTGAAGCAACACTGTTGGTCATGAAACCACTTTCTGGCACAATGCTATTTATAGTTACTTTTGCTTTCTCTGAGAACTGCAGATCATAAGATGTAAACATTAACACCTTGTGAATACAACTTAACTTCCATTTAGCTATAGCTTTACTCAGCATGACTGTAGATAAGGATAGCAGCAAACAATCATTGGAGCTTAATGAACATTTTAAAAAATAAGTACAAAGGCCTCCTCTCCACTTGTGAGTTTTAAAATCAATCGTTCTGTTTATTTTCAGGGATACCGCTTAATTTAATTGTATGATTTGTCTGCACTCAGTTTATTTCCCTTCTCAAATCTCAGCCTCATGTTGTTCTTTGTTATTGTCAGACCCTGGGGAGTTGTTTGGAACAGAACTGTTTTTCTCCCTCTTCTGTATGACCATGTTACTGCACAAGGGCACTGCAGTGTTTTTCATAATAAACCTGTGAACAAAAATAAATAAATAAACAACATACCAATGTTGGTTTATTAATTGTGATAAATATGCCATACTAATATAGTAAACTGGGCATGAAGTATATGGGAAATCTGTACTTTTCTGTACAGCTTTTCCGTAAATCTGAAACTATTTAAAATTTTCAAAATATTAAAAATAAAAATAAACATGGGTAGTATGTCTCTGTGAATGGGAATTGTGTGTGTGTGTGTGTGTGTGTGTGTGTGTGCCTAGTGAGACATCTGGAATGACATTATAATATGCTAAACTTGGTAGTCCCTTGAGCTGTTTTTCTTTTTGTTTATCTGTATTTTTCTATCTTAATCATATATTACTTGTACAATGAAGAAAATAAGCCAACATAAAGTTGCCCTCTTGTCCGCGTTATGTTGCTCATTTTATTTATAAGCTTCAGAATCGTATACAATACAGAAATGTGTTTTGTCACAAAACAAGAGACAGAGATGTAAGGTGGATTCTCCTAATGTATGAGTCAGAACACTGGAAACATTTCACTCTCTATCTGCTCTGTCCTCAGCATCCCAGTCTTGTTTTCCGCCTTGCTTCCCTCAGGGCAACGGCATAGATGCCAGCATTAATTATATGGCAGCATATATTTTTATTTATATCCAGGGAAGACGAAGAACATTTCCCATAACCTTGGATAAAATATTTGAGACAAGTCAGGTCATTGTGCCCACCCCTAACTAGTAATGTTTGCCATCACATATTACCGTGTTTCCCCGAAAATAAGACCTAGCTGGACAATCAGCTCTAATGCGTCTTTTGGAGCAAAAATTAGTATAAGACCCAGCATTGTATTATATTATATTATATTATATTATATTATATTATATTATATTATATTATATTATATTATATTATATTATAGAAGACCTGGTCTTATATAGTAAAATAAGACCAGGTCATATTAATTTTTGCTCCCAAGGACGCATTAGAGCTAATTGTCCAGGTAGGTCTTATTTTTGGGGAAACACGGTACAGATGATACTGGACTTAAGCCAAGTTTCTTGAACCAGTCACTGTTGGATTTGGAAATGATGGGTTTGTTCTAACCAGCATCCATCTGGACTGGGAATGGCGTCAATTAACCTGATACATGGGTTTCCTGGAGAGGAGTAAAACAAAGTCTTTTATAAACCTCCTGGAGGGAAAGTTTAGTATGCAAATGGACACATCTGCGGAGGTTATTGATTCTCATTGGCTAAATGAAGTAACCATAGACACCAATTACCCATAATCTACCTGCAATTTGTATCTTTAATTGCTTAAAGAATGAATGGTATGATCAATTAATCTGGTAAATCTACACCCATAAAAAGGAATAAGGGGTGGAATAAGAGGTCAGATATATAATTTGACAGAGGCCCCTCATCAAAAAGGGGAAGACCACAGGTGGACAAAAAGAGCTCCTGTCACACCCCACTGACCCTACCTTTTAACCTAGTACAGGAGTCAGCAAAAGATGGGCTGTTCCACACTGCTGCCTCTTTTGGTACAGCCCAAGAAATAAGCATGAGCTTCAGTGTTTAAAATGGTTGAAAAACACTCAAAAGAATAGCATTTTGTAACATGAAAATTATATGAAATTCAAATTTCAGTGCCCATACATAACGTTTCATTAGCCACGGCCACACTTATTTGTTTTCATCTTGTCTATGGCTGCTTTTGCATGACATTTGGAAGAGTTGCTTAGTTATTGCAAAAACCATCTGACCTGAAAGCCAAAAATATTTACTGTCTGCCCTTTTACAGGACATTTACCAGCCCCTCCCCTGGAGTCACTCAGGGATTTTGTGTCCTCCTTTAGGAAAGGACATAAGCTGTGCCTCCAGCAAGGTCTGTGCCCACCTTCGTGAAGCTTCTCTCCCCATACCAATCACTGCTCCTCTGACTATCCTCCTGTCCCCACTGACAGGCAAATTTATTTTGCCCCTAGAACAACTCTTCCAGAAGGCTCTGACCTAAGTCAGAGCATATATTAATTAATCCAACTAGACCATAGAAAAGTATCTCCTTTTCCATTGTCTAGTTCATATTATTTCCAACAATGCTGTTGTGCACAGCTGTTTAAAAAACAAAACTCAACGGAACAAATTCTCGTTTAGCAACTAGAAGGACATTCTGAAGAGTTGTACAAAATGGAAGGGTTTTATAGAAAAAAGAGTGGGGCAAAGGAGATATTTACAAAAGAAAAGAGTATTTTTAGCCCCGGACATCTTTTTTTGAGGGGGAGGAAATGGAAATGTCAAGGGTTTTTATCATTAAGATTGCCTCTTTTTTCTATGGGGGATGGAGAGGGCCCGGGTAACTGACTACCTGACTGGTGCTTCACCAGAAAATTCTAGACTAGTTGATTAAAAAGTATGTTTCTGAGAGAGGTTGAAACAGCAGATTGGTCAATTATTAAATTTAGGTTTGGTATCATAGGCATGAGCACAAATGATGCGATTTTGGGCCTGTGGTTTTCTCTTTAACAATACCTATGAGAATTTCTTCAGTGAGAAGGGCATTGAGATATAGCCATCCTCTTGCAAAGTTTAGAGATTTGCACGAAGACATCCCCAATCACCAGGTTTATTTTAGGCTCCTTTCTTACACATCCAACATATGTAAAGCATTTTAATTCTTCTGTTGCTTTTGACTCTGGTTCGGACACCCCCAAACGGACCTGAGTGTGGGCTCCATCTAGTGACAGAGAAAGTATACTCTCTTGCGAGCAGTTTTAGTCCTGTGTCTTAGGAACTGTTTCTACTTTCCTTCTCGCTATGAAAATAGCAACTTGGGCTTAAAAATAGCCTGCCTCCTCGGAAAAGAATCTTCTGATATAGCCTCCTAACCATTGTAGAACCAAATGGCGACCATGTGGTGAGGGGTGTACTCAAACCTGTGGACAAGCCCTCGAATCCATAGCTAACTTTCTACAGTTACTTTCTTGGCTCTGTACAAATGTTAACATTTTGAGCAGCAAATACTGGCTAACTCAATGGTGCCTTAAGAATTTTAAGCTTAAGACCTCATTAATGCTTTGCAGTTTGAAAACAGGAAACATTGATATACCGATCAATGTCTAAAAGGCCTATAAAGGATCCCTTTGTTTTTTGTGGGTTTGGGGGGGCAGGGGGAGTGTTTTTTGCTTTTTCTTTTTTTTTTTTTTTTGCTTTTTGCTTTTCTTGAATCCTTACTTCTGTTGCATCTGCTTATATGGGCTTTTGAGTGAGAGCTGCCATCATATGCTGAGGATCTCTCTCCTGCAGTAGGTATGCTAGGCATAGTTTAACGCCAAAGTCAAGCTGTGCATGTGTCTAACTGAGCCTAAGGCTACCTGTGCACGGTAATGACCTGTATCTTTACTGAGGTCAGTGCAGCTGGCACTGGGTGTCATGCCCTGTGTAACCAGAGTCTGCAGCACTACGGGTTCTATGCTCTGCCACACAATTGGGTGCCGGTGTTGCAAAGAAGCAGAAGCTACACAAAGAAGCAGGATGCAAGGAAACTTGAGTTCCTGAGCTAGAAAAGAGTTGACTGTGATGATTGCTAGGTAACACAGCGGCCTTTTTGGCTAAAGGAGCCACAGCTTGCAGTGGCTGGGGGTGGAGGCAGTATCCTCGCTAGCTCAGTTCTCCAGTACAGTTTTGAGCATTATTCTTGGCTATGTCATCTCTAATATTAGTTTTTCAGCACTTCTTATAATGCTATGTATTATTTAGTGTCCTTTGATAAATCCTGTTTAATTCAGCCGAACTGATTTATGTTACTTACAGCTAAAAATACTTAGTGACATACCAAGCAATTATCTAGCCTTATGGAAGGAGAAATAATTGTGAAAAGTCCACTCAAACAATTTGGAATTACTTCCAAGTCCAAATATTGTATAATGAATTCTCAGAAAGATGCTTATATTATTGTATGATGTGATTCTTCCAGAAAATTAGATGGAGCTATTTGTATGCTTAAATCCATCCTCCTTTGAACATTTTTAAAAATTTACTGAATAGCTATATCACTACTTTTCACATGTCAGAGATAGTCTGTTATTGAAAAATGATGTGTTCTTGTGTGAATTGCATTATTTTTTCTTTGCAGCCTCCACAGCACAAAAATCAATATTTTTAAAAAACAAACAAACAAAAAAACATTTTGTACTCCATTAATTTTGGTTATTAATTTGTTATTTGATTGTTTGTTTTGGAAATATGAGCAGGCAGCATGATCAGAAAATCACCATCCTACCTATGAACATATGATTTATTACTTATGCCTGTAAATGCAGCTCAATTTGGTATCATGGATAACTGATATAGGAAAAAATAAATAAAACATTTGCTATTGAATGGGTATTAAAATATTTAAATTAAAATGCTTTTGTGGCCAGTCTTTGCAATTAGTAATTATGGGACGATGGCTTAGAGATACTTTGGTTTTATATTAATATTATAGAAACATGCTTAGAATACGCTTATACAAAATGGAGATTTATTTTGAGGAAACAGCATTATCTTATGAAAGTGCAAAGTCAAGAGTGTACAGGGAAATTAAGATGGAAGTGAGGGAACTAGAGAATCCAGGGACTCATTCTTTGATTTCTGTTTTTTTGTGTGTTTTTTTTTCTTCCTTTAAGGCAGTATATCTCATTACAACTGCTCTTTTACATCTCCTACATTGTCCTCTCTCTAGTTCGACTTTACTTTTTTCTCTACACACAAGTTCCTCAGTTACCAGATTTTTATCACCTCAGTACCACCCACCTACAGAGATCTGGTGCAAAATATCTGCTGACCTCAATTTCCATTTTATCGGATCAAACGTCCACTCCTAGCATTACCAATATGGCACAGATGATGCAGTCACATGTGTAAACACAGCTTCCAGGTACCCTTCTTCATGAGATTTTTGGTATGGAAGGTTAGATCTCAGGAAAATCGTTGTGAAGTTGAGAACTATGCCAAAAATTGTTTTCTACATATGATAAAAGCAACCTCTTTAAGAAAAGTAAAACAGCATTCCATTTTGTTAGATCACTTTGGGATGTAAAAAAACAAAAAGATAAAAATAACTCTTGTGATTTATAATGCTTATAAAATAAATGTTTAAATTGCACTTAACATACACTTGTCAACTTGTGCTGTACTTTTTACTTTACTTCCCTGACTTCATTTATTTTCTAATCTTGCATTTCAGGAATATCTTGGGAAGTAATGGTGAGGAAGAGGTCAGAGATCAAAGTAGGTCTAATTTAAATACTAGTTTTAAATTAGTTTTGTTGTCATTTCCCCTAGGAATCAGGAAAGTATTCAAGAGACCTCTGTCTCTATCACTTGAGGTTTCTATGAAAAATATTCTCAACTCTAAATATGTTAAATCAATAGGCAGCAGATTTTGATAACCGAAACAGTAAATGAGGATTTTAATCTTAAAATTGAAGAATGTGTCTGAAAATACATAATGATATTTTTAATATTTCTAACACCTTTATAACATGATAACCATGTTCTATGAGAAAAGCTAGACTCAAGAATTCATACATCAAGACTGTTTCTGATGGACATGATCTAGCAAACCATCAGCAGTTAAGTTTCTTACATCTACAAAGTTCTCTGCATTATCACACCAGGATAACCAATTAAATGATACTTGGACATTGTCTTTTTTCCTCTACTGCTTTCTTTTCATGTATTCTGTACATTATATGTAGACAATCTAATTTATGGTTTACTTTGTAACATTTTTTTCTGATAATTAGCAAAGTAATATAATTTTACTATAAAATAAAAAGAAAAGAAAAGAAAAGAAAAACTAAATTTGGGACAACTGGAAAACCTCTGAAAGCATTATCCTTCCCCACTGTGCAGTATGTCAATATTCTCTACCTATTAGGACAGTTAGAGACACAGCTCAGACTGATGTCAGATTCCAGTTTTATATGTGTTGTGCTCATTCCTTTAGAGCTTTTTGCTTCCGATCTGATTCATGTTTTCCCTAGGAAAGGCAAAGATAAGTTGCTTTTTTTTTTTTTTTTTTAACATGCATTCTTACTAAGGATGAGCAAAGGGAGAATGCACTAACCCTCTGCTCTTTTTAAGTCCTGGAAATGTTCCCTGGGAGCATGTAGTGAGAAAAAACAGAAGAAGTAGAATCTCAGCAGAAGAATTGAAAACAAAGCAATCAATCTCTCCTGTGTCTTCCAGCCATTCTTTAAAGCTTAAAGACTCTTTTCAGAGTTAAACCTTGAGATATTTTGAAAAGTTCATTTCAACCAAAGTCTGCAAACTTTGACTCATCATAGTTTTATCTCATTTCCCAGCCTACACAACAAATAACTAGAAATGTATTTTTACAGTCTACCTCAAAATTTTTCTTTGTTCATTAAGTACAAAAAGTTAGTTATTTTTGAGGGACCTTAGTGGTAATAGATGGGTGTTGATGGGAATCAATACAAAGAAAATATAATCAAATACACATATAAATTACTTAAGATAATATATATATAGTTTCACAAACACAAACAAATAAACAAACAAACATAAACCATCATGCAATCCTGAATATTTTGCCTTTGCTCAGCATTTTGCATTTATTTTTAGAGACAAATAAAGCAAATTTACTTGTATTCTTGGTTTTTGTCTTTAGTGTTTCTTAAGGAGTCCCATCAACAAAGCACTGTCCTAAGCCCTGGAATATATTATAAAATTTATTTCCCTCAAGAAAGGAAATTAAAATTTAATTCAGAGACAGGAAGCAAATAAAGGCAAATCAATTTTATGCCAGAGCTTCATAAACCCAGCAGACTGGAAAATTCTGTTTTATGAATGGGCCTAGTTTATCGTAACTTTCCTTTGCTTTTGGACATTAAGTCTCAGAGAGGCTTATAAGATATTCATTGATACAGAACTATTTTCTATAGCAATATTGCTATTTGATTCTATTATAAAACCAATGCATGGGAAGAAACAAAAATTCAAATATTAGATGTGTTATAAGCATAAGGCATAGGGTGAGACATCTGTTGTATTTTTCAGGGCTAGGTTTTGTTGTTATATGTTTTAAAAAGTATTTTCCCCACAAATGTGTTGCCTTCCATCTGAAGTTTGTTTTTGTTGTTTATCCTTTAACAATGTGATCACAGAGCTTTCCTGAGATCCTGATGCATGCATATGCTCAAGCAGTGCTTCTCCAAGGGAGATTTACTAAAATATGTATTCTTGCCTCTCTCTAAACCTAGTAACAGGGCCAGCTTCTCCATTAGCCCTAGTAGACGCAGTTTCTAGGGTCCACAATAATTCTAGGATCCAAGAAAATGTTCCAATTTTGTTTAAAATCAAAATTAAATAAATATAATCTAGCTTGGATTATATTTGCCTTCATACCAACAGTTGTAAAACATCGTGTTTAATATTTTTATGGATAAAGGGGTGCACTGAAGGCAAAAGTGCCTAGAGCCCATAAAAGTCAGAATCTGGCCTTGCCCCAGAATCTCTATGACAGGGGCCCAGAATCTTCATTTTAATGAGCACACACAACAAAGTTTATTGAAACACTGCCCTTGAGCGGTAGTTTAATACTATATCCCCTCTGGGTTCAGTCAGGGTTCAATTAGGGATATAGAATCATTATGAGTATTATGCAATAACAGATATACAGCAGGTCCTGGCATAATGTCTTTTCCTTCAGCCTCATTTCATTATAACACTGATGAGAAAAAATAATCAATTTTGGCTGGAGCCATTTTCGGCATGTTCTCCCCATGTCTGCGTGGATTTTCTCCAGGTCCTCCAGTTTCCTCTCACATCTTAAAGCTGTGCACGTGATGGGGACTGGTGTGTCTACATTGTCCCGGGCTGAGTGATTCTGGATGTGGGTGTGAGTGTGCTCTGCGATGGAAGGATGTCCTGTCCAGGGTTGGTTCTGCCTCACTCCCTGAGCCACCTGGAGAGGCTCTGACCACCCTCAGCCATGAACTAGAATCAGCAGGTTTGAAAATAATGTAATTTGTTTGTAGTCACCTTTCTTAAATGCATGTATAGCTCACATTTATTTCAATGTTAAATATTAGGAGTGTTTTGGGTCTTTATTTACAACTTTGGTGATGTTATTGTGACCAAAGTATGCTGTAGGAACTTAACTCTTGTTTCTATCATTAGCAAATGGGAAAGTTGGTTTTGTTACAAGTCATTTTGCTTCAAGTTGCAGTTTCCTAGAACATATCAAAGATGTTAAGTGAGGACTTACTGTATTAGAGGGTTAGATTGTACACAGTTGTGAAAGGCCCAGAGAAATAAAGCCTAGAAAAAGGATTTGGAGGCCATCTCTCCTGAGTCTGGGCTTGGATAGAATGGTGTTAACTGGCCGGGGAATTGAGAACGGCAGACTTGTCCAGGTAAGGGAGTAGGACAGGGAAGGTGAAGGGGAGCCAAGAGAAGTCTTTGCACGACTGTTGCCTCTGCCATCTGTTGGGATGGGAGGTGGGGTTGGATTTGTTGTTTGTCAACAGGCCTGCAGCCTGGCAGGAGAAGAGTGGGACATCGAGCAAGGTATAGCAAAGGAAACTTGAATGTACAGGCAGGCACCTCTGCCTAACATTCTCACCATGGCTAATTGGATGACCTTAGGAAAGTAATGACGGGCTTCTTCACTCCCGCCTTCTAACTCTCCCACAAACCCCTCCTTCTGCTAACACTAATCTGGAAGCGGATAGAAAATTGGATTCTGGGAAATGTAGTTCTAGCTTAGCTGCCAGAGTTGCAAGTGGCTGCGCCTTCTACAAATGGCTTTCACCTTCTAAGGTGAAAATGACCTTCTCAGGTGAAATGACCATAGGTCATTCTCACCTGAGCCATATTTATGCTGCTTAGGTGACTCCAGTCTTTTCTCTCCTACCCTCTCACTTACTAGCTCTGTGATCTGGTGGAGGTTATCTAAACTTCAGGAGCCACTGCTCCTCCTGCAAAAATGGAGATAAAAAGAATATCTACCTCAATAAATTCTTGTGAAAAACTAAAGAGATAAATACTGTGGGGTGTTTCTACGACTGCATCGAGCTCATGGTAAGTGCTAAATAGATGGTATTTACTATTATTCTTCTTAATACAGGAGACCACAATTCAAGTGAGTGATATAATATAACTAGGAAATAGTTCTAAATCTGCATCAAATAACAGTGTTATTAGTAGTCTTAAGGATGTAATACCCAGAGAAAAGATTCAGAATACCTAAAGTAACAATCGTTAGATGGCTGACTTTGTAACAGCTGCTTTGAAAACTAGTAGAAATCATGGAAATAATATCTTCAATGTGCTGAGAGAAAATAACTATCAACCTAGAACTCTATAACCACAAAATTATCTATGAAAAATAAAGGCAAAATACATTTCACACATAAGACATTTGCCAATAACAAACTTCTTAATGGAACTTCTTAAATATGTCTTTTAGGTGGAAGAAAAGTAATTCTAGAAAAATGACTGAAATGTAAGGATGAATAATAAGCAAAGATATAAAATGTAACTAACTAACTAAATACTAACTATTAAAAATAATGTTAATACTAATACTTTTAGTAACTGAGTTCTTATAATATACTTTATCACTGAACAGACTCAGGAGTGTTTCTATGACATTTTTTGAGTCTTTGCTGTAGCCAACCAACAAAATTTAGCTGTCTTGCTCTAGTTAAGGCCCCCCTCTTTCATGGTTTGAAAAGATTCCGAAATTGACACCTGACTTTGATGCTATAACAAGCATATATTAGTTAAAATTCAAAATAATGATGTTCAGTCTAAGTGTCTAACTCAAGAAAAGATACTATGTGTCAGTATTCTTTTAACCATTGCAATCTTTCAGAGACTAGACTTTCAGAGCTTATGCAAAAGCTACTGGGTTTCTCCCAGTATATATTCTTCTGTTCTTTGGTGGAGACAGAGTTCCTTATTTGTAATTGGTCACATAGCCTCCCAGAGTGAAGTCTACATTTTCCAGTCTCCCTGGCAGTGAGCTCTAGCTCTAAGATTAAATTACGGCCAATAATATACATTAAAAGGTAATGGGTGCAATTTCTAAAATGTGCCCTTAAAAGGAAGTATTGTGCTGTCCACTACCTGCCACACCCACTTTGTTAAAGGTTAGGCTATGAATTTGGTGGTGAGTTGTTTTGGACCCTGAGGAGGAGGAGCCCACCCTGGGTATGTCAGAGAAATAAGAGACAAGGAGCCTGAGTGTCTGACATGCAGAGCACCTCATCAGTCTGGACTTTCATGCCTGTTTAAGCCATTGTGATTTTGTATCTGTTATACTTAGTTCAACAATATAGTATGAACTTAATAATAAACTGACTATAAAAAATACAAATGTAAATTTATAGCCACACTGAAATTTTTTATTGCAAACACAACTTTGATATTTGCATTTTATGAAAACAGCATTAACTATTTCTTATGCTGTAAATATTTCAGTGATTTTCAATTTTAGAAAACAATACCATGATCATGAAAGTGCTAGTGAAATCTGTAGGGGATGTTCTATAATAATACTTTAATCTGTAAAGCATTTGTCCTCTAGAAAAAAAACAAAGTATGCCTTTAAGACTAAATTTTTGTGCCCTGTCCAACTGTATAGGGAATTTTAAATAATAACAAGAATAATAGTGAATGGGTTTTTTGTTTGTTTCCATTGTAATAAAACTGTAATGGAGTCTCAGAGCAAAGACAACTAACATATCTAATCATTTCATTTTAATAAAGAAAACTTTGACAAAAATAGCTGATCATTTCCTTGTCTAGACAAAATCACTTTATAGAATATATAAAGCAAAGCTTTTTAAAAATATTAAGAATTGATTAAGTTACATGATATTTAAGCCTAGCTTTCATGCAACACTAAACAATTCTATCATGTCTTTCTTTTAGTAATTCATTTGGGATTACAATATTTGAGCCACTTGTTAAGCTTCCTGTTTCATAAGTAAATAATTTGCATTCTTTCTTCTCTTAAGAAACTAGTGATTAAGTTAGAATTAAACTAAGAAAATACTAACTATGCAAATTTAAAGCATCAGTGGCCTAAAATCTGAAAATACATATTTTTGTAGCCTTAACTTGACACGTGTAACTGCATATATTCCAAAATTATAAAATATATAGAATTAACTTTGTGGTTGTATTAAGCATTTAATATCAGATTTTATTTGTTAGTTATGTTTTGAGTGCAGGTTAGATCTGTGCTTTATGTTCCTAATATTTTATATTTAATAAATCAACTCTATCCTAAGAATAAATAATTTTCAATACTTAATTTTCATAAGTAAAATGTAGCTGTACAAATATTTTAATAAGGAAAATAATGTCTGCTTCTTATATAACAATTTTTTTAAAATCATTATGACCAACACTTTAGAACATATTACCTCTAAAATTTGAAGATGAAATCAAACTTTTTCAATTTTTGCTGCTTTGAGAATAGATACAGTGTAAATAATTTACATGGAAAACACAAAGCTTAAGAAAGTACATATAGAGTTTGATTTATAGTGTAATCATGAAGTAATCATTAATTTCTCTGTTATAGAATATTCTAAAGAGATAAAGGGTAGTAATCCTAGCATCTTCTGTGTGAGAATAATCGAGACTGACATTGTGACATATATAGAAAAACATGAAAGGTGAGAATAGTTTAATCTAAAATATGGTAACAATACATTCTGGTTTTCTTTAAAACACTGCAGTTTATTGGTTTAAAAATATAGAAAATACAGGAAAGACAATTACCCATAATATCACTGTCTAGAGATAACTGTCATTAATATTTTGATATGTTTTGATATATTTCCATTCTTGTTTATTTTGAACATAGGAGCTTATATATCTACAACATAGTTATAACTGTATTATAATAGTAAATTTACATTGTATTCACACTTTGATAGACTGAGCACATTCATATATTTTAAACGGTTTCTTAATAACTGTATTATTTTATTTCATGGTATATTTGTAATTATTTTGGAGGCATTCCGGAAGCAATTATATTTTCAAAATACTATTAATAAGAAGCAAGTTGAAGATGGGAATTGAGACATTATTTATTCAATATCTTACCTCATCTGCCTTCAAAACAATAGAGCAGTAATCATGTAACATTTTGACAATATTGACAAAAACAAAGTTATTAAGCTCCTTGTCCTGCTCCTTTGCAAATAAAGCATACAAATGACTCCAAGCACAAGTGACTATACAGAACATCCTAGTATTTAAAGTGTGATGATACCCAAAACTTTGTAGCCTGCTTTAAAGGAGTAGGTGTAGACAGACATGTAAACACATCATTACAACTGAGGAAATTCTACTATTGGTAAATATAATCCATTTTGGAAGCACTTATTAATCCTTACTAAAAATATGCATGTAAACTCTCCACACACATACACATCACTGACAATATTAGACATTTGTAAGAATCATGTACTTTTTCTGTTTGTTTTGATTTACACACACACACACACACACACACACACACACACACAGGGTTAGTCCTAAAAGTTAATCAGGCACAGAAGAGAGCAATTAATTTATTAAAGGGAAATATTCTTGGAATGGTAGCCAAATAAGGTTTTCACCTTACAGATGCTTTTTGTTTATTTTTTTCAAATTTTATGTATTTTGACATTCAGTATTATTCCATACTAATTTCAAGTGTACAGCCTAGTGGTTAGATATTTGTATAATTTAAGATATTTATATAATTTAAGAAGTGATCTCCCTGACTAGTCTATTACCCACCTGGCACTATGCATAGTTATTGCCATATTACTGACTTTATTCTCTATGTTTTACTTTACCTCCCCATGACTACTTTGTAAGAATCAGTTTGTACTTCTTAATCCCTTACTATTTTTCACTCACCTCCCACACCCCCTCCTATTTGGCAACTATCAAAATGTTCTCTGTATCTATGAGTTTGTTTCTGTTTTGTTTGTTTATTTTGCTTTTTAGATTTCACATATATGTGAAATCACATTGCATATGTCTTTCTCTGTCTGATGTACTCCACTCAGCACAATACCCTTCAGGTCCATCCTTATCACCACAGATGGCAAGAATTATTTCCCTTACATGGCCAATAAATATTCCATTGTTTGTATGTACCACCCGCTCTTTATCCATTCATCCATTGAGGCTGCCACCACATCTTGGCTATTGCAAACAATGTTGCAGTGAACATAGGGATGCACACATCCTCTCAAGGTAATGTTTTGGGTTTCTTCAGATAAATACCTAGAAGTGGGATTACTGGGTCCTTCTTTGTCTCTTGTTATAGACTTTGTTTTAAAGTCTATTTTGTCTGGTATAAGTATTGCTACCTCAGATTTTTTTTTTTTAAATTGTGTCCATTTTCATGAAATACCTTTTTCCCATCCCTTTAATTTCAGTCTGTGTGTGTCTTTCGATCTAAAGTGAGTCTCCTATAGGCAGCATATGTTTTCTTATCCATTCTGCCACCCTATATTTTGATTGAAGCATTTAATCTATTTACATTGAATGTAATTGTCGATAGATATGTAGTTTTTGCCATTTTATTAATGATTTATTTATTTATTTATTTATTTATTTATTTATTTATTTATTATTTCCTTAAAAGAAGTCCTATGATTCTTTGTAATAATGGTTGGGTGGTGATAAATTCTTTTAGCTTTCTCTTGTCTGGGAAGCTTTTGATCTGTCTTTCCATTCTAAATGATAGCTTTTCTGGGAAGAGTAATCTTTGTCTTAGGTCTTTGGTTTTGCAGGAGGGATACCCTACCAATCCCTCCTGGCCTGCAAAGTTTTTCTGTTGAGAAATCAGCAGACAATCTTATGGGAGCTCCCTTGTAGATAACCAACTACTTTTCTCTTGCTGCTTTTAAGATTCTCTCTTTGTCTTTAACTTTTGTTATTTTAATTGTGATATGTTTTGATGTGGGTCTCTTTGGGTTCATCTTATTTGGGATTCTGCACTTCCTGGGCTTGTATATCTTTTTCCTTTTCCAGGTGAGAAAAGTTTTCAGTCATTATTTCTTCAAATAGGTTTTCAATTTCTTGTTCTCTCTCTTCTCCTTCCAGTACCTCTATGATGGGAATGTTGGTACTCTTGATGTTGCCCCAAAGGCCTCTTAAACTTTCCTCATTTTTTTGGATTTTTTTTTCTTCTTTCTGTTGTTCTGATTGGGTGTTTTCTGCTACCTTCTCTTCTAAATTGATGATTCAGACTTATGCTTCATCTAATCTGCTGTTGATTCCCTCTAATGTATTCTTCATTTTAGTTATTGTAGCGTTTGTTTATGACTGATTCTTTATTATGTTTCCTATCTCTGTGTTGAAGTTCTCACTGAGATCATTGAGCATCCTTATAACCAGTGTTTGGAGCTCTGCATCTGGTAGATTGCTGATCTCCATTTTGTTTAGTTCTTTTTCTGTAACTTTGTTCTGTTCTTTTATTTGAGAAATGGTTCTTAGTCTTCCCCATTTTGGCTGCCTCCCTGTATTTGTTTCTATTTAGGGCTGCTATGCCTCCCGGTCTTAGTAGAATGGCCTTATGTAGTAGGTGTCCTGTGGGGCCCAGTGGTGCAGTCTCCCTGGCAACCAGGGCTGGGTGCTCCAGGTATGTACTTTGTGTGGGTTGTGTGTGCCCTCCTGTTATAGTGAGTTTTGGTTGCTGTTTGTACATCAATGGGAGGTATTGGCCCTCAAGTTGATTAATTGTGGGGACTGGCTGTGACTACAGTGGAGGAACTGTGGTGAAATGGCTGACCCTACAGAGCAGGGTTTGCTTTAGTGGGGCTCTGGTGCCCGCCCGGTCTTCCCTTTGTGTGTCATCCTTGGATGTGGCCAGGTGATGCTCTGGCTTGGTCCAAACTGACCACCAGGCATACCGGGCCTGGGGCCTCCTGGGAAGGGCCCCACTGCAGGCCAAGTTTATTTTCAACCATGCCCTGCCTGTGGCCACCTTATATGAGCCACAAAGCAATTTGCAGATGGCCACCATCTGCAGATGGCCACACTAGGCTTGGATGTGCCTTGAGAGGACAACCTGCAAACCAAGGCCATCTGTCACTAGTGCCAGGCTTAGGGCTTCTCAGCGAGAGATATGGGACATGCTCAAGCCAGATACTGCTTGTTTGGGTTTTGAGAACCTTTGAGAGATTTTATGAAAATCTGCAGCATGAGCCAAAACAGGTTGTATATAAAAACCACTGAAAACAGCTTGAGTGTGCCTGAAGTTAGACAATTCAGTTCCTCCCCATGTATCTCTGGTGCCTTTCAAGCTGCTGTCCCAAGAGCTGGAGCTCAGGGCAAGTGAGTCCCTCAGTGAGTAAGTCAATGCACAGGCCCTTTAAGAAGCTACAATCTCTGCTGTGTTTCACAGCCAGAAGTCATGGGGACTTCTCTCCCCAGCGCTAGAACCCTGGGCTGGGGAGCCTGGTCTGGGCCTAGTACCCCTCTCTTCTCCGGGGGTTACCTCTGCAGTGGAGATATCATTCCCTAATTTTAATGATCACATGCAAGTTTGGCACCAGCCTGTTCATGTCTCTGACCCTCCTACCAGTCTGGAGTTGGCTTCTTCTGTATGTTCGTAGCTGTAGGGCTTTGGTTCAGCTAGATTTCAGTTGATTCTCAATGATGGTTGTTCTGTAGTTTAGTTGTAATTGATGCAGGTCTGAGAGGAGGTAAGTACAACATTTACTCTGTCATCTTGACTGGAAATCCCTTTCTGTTTTTCATGTTTGTATTTTCTTATGGTTTTCTGGGTAACAGGTAAATAACTTTTTGAGTTTTTAATTCACTTTTTTTAAAACTTTAGTTTCTAGTCTGTGAAAGATATTTGTGAAAAACTATACTCTAATGTAATTTAAGTAATTAAAATACATTTTTCCTAATAAATCAAAGATATAGAAAACTACAAAAATGTCAGACAGATACTAGTTCCTTTGGATTATCATACAAAATATTTGACTGGATATTTGTGACATACTCATCTGCCTAGTAACATAAATTTTAGCCAAAATTTCCTTATTTTAAAAAATCAGTATACGATTGCCTTTCTGAATCTGACAGCAGATTATGCATATGAATGAGAAATATTTATAAACATGATATTAAAATTTAACACTGATACTAATCTTTTTATATAGGCCAAGTAGTAAAAAAATGTATGATTGTTCAATAGGTCAATGATACAACAAATGCATATTCTATCATAATTTGATTATACCATAAAATTGCTTGTTGTAATGTATAATTTAAAATAGCCACTTATTATTATTTTTTTAAATGTAGAATGTTCTTGCTTTCTAATTCCTGTGTAATTTATCCAGTTTGAGAATTCACAAATGAATAGTACTGGGTTAGAGTTCTGCAGGGTGATTATTCATTCTCAAAATCTTTTTATCACTCCGTCCTTTCTAAGGAAACATGAAGTTTTAATGAGCAAGCTGGTCTACACTGTCAAAAATACTTACTGTATATGTTTTACAAGTTTTTTAAGTAAAAGTTTTCCATGCCAACTCCCCCTGTAAACTTTGCTTGACTAAGTAGAAGGATATTTTTAAGTTACTTCTGATTATACATATGACACCAAAGACCAAATATTTATATTGTATAAATATTTATTCATTGACCAAAATGGCTTTTGCTATTAAAGTATTTCTCAAGTTTACTATAGTCTGTATGTTCAGTTAGTCATACCTTGGCATCCTTTGGGTTATGTCAGGCATTCGGTAAAGGGAAGGAATGTAGACAAGGCAGAAACAAAATATAGTTATACGAATGGGAGAGAAAAGCTGAGCAGCACATGCTACCACTTCAACATTATCACATGTGGGTTAAGGAGAAGAGCAGCTAGTTGTTGCAGCACATTTACAGAGCATGATTTTTAGGGAATTATATGGAATGGCTGGCTGTGATTAGAAGTTGGACTTAGAGAAGTCTGTCAACAGATAGATTTCCATTCAACAATCTGAGATGCAATAATAGGGAGACCACAGCCTTGGAAAAAGCTGTCAGAAGAAATATGGACATCTAATGCTAATTGGAATTACTAGATTAACAATTTAAGTAGTTACTAAAATAGGAACTAGGAAACAGATAAGCTTTTAGATTAATAAATGACCTAAAGCAATACAATTTATAGTTGGACTATTGAAATTTAAATCATGGCTATTTTAACTCTTTTCAGCCTTTTGTAAAATGGATATAATAATATACATAATTCATAAAGTCATTGTAAGGTTTAAGTGAGATAACGACTATAAAGTAAATTTCATAGCTTCATTTCTGGCATTCAAGAAATATTAAATATGAGATAAATGAAAATGAACACACAACAACTCAACATCTATGGAACACAGTGAAAACAGTCCTAAGAGAGAAATTCATAGCAATATAGGTCTATTAAAAAACAAGAAAAGTCAAATAAAAAATCTAACCTTACACTTAAAAGAACTAGAAAAAGAACAGCAAACAAAGTGCAAAGTGAGAAGAAGGAAGGAAATAATAAAGATCAGAGTGGAAAAATAAAACAAAATAGAGTCTTAAGAAAACAATACAAAATATCAATGAAACCAAGAGCTGGTTCTTTGAAAAGATAAACAAAATTGATACTCCTTTAACCATACTCATCAGAAAAGAAAAGAGAGGACCCAAATAAACATGAAATTTAGAAAGAATTGTAAGTGGAAAAAGAAAGTCATGATGACAATATGCATTATAACATTTTGGAGAACTCAGAAACAAAGTTCTAATTATGGCTTCATGGACATTTTAATCTCTATTAAAAAGGGTTCCCTTTCTGTTGATCAATTTCATTAAAGTGAATTGATACTTTACCATCTCAGGCATTATTTGTGAAAAGATAGGTATTAAAATATTGGCATTTGAGCAACAGTTTTTTTCCACTTCTCTCTACTTAACTAACTCTGGTTCTACGTGCTGTAATGTTTCACCCAGACAACCAAGTTGTTTTAAATGCTTTCAGGTTAATTAATGTCTCTTCATTTTTGCCTAGGATATATTTCTCACATAGATAAATGGAATTTAATTTCATACAACTAAGCTTGAAGAATACTGATTCCACAGCTCATTGCAACTTAGAATGTATACAATATTTAGGATGTCATGATTATGGTTCACCTTGTCTAGGGGGTGCTGTGGAATCTAATTACATGTTGTGTCTTTTACTCTGCTTAAATCATCCTGGAGTAAGTAAAGTCATCAGACATATAACCTTGCCATTACCATATGACTTACATTTCACAGTTTTCTGAGCATATGAGTCAATAAAACAGAGTGCCTCATAAGCAGGGCTGTCTAGGGGAACAGGTTCTGAATTAAGTAATAATATGCACGATCAAGGTACTAATAATAGGTGTACTAAAAAGGAGAAAAGTGATCAAAGGGTAAAAGGTCATTCTAACTAGGTCAGAGGGCTGAGGAGGTAGCAAATGGAGAACTGACCTAGATTGGAAGTGGATGTAAAATGACATCGATGAGTAAAAGAATAAAAGCCTGAGAGGGCCAGGGTATGACTTAGGCAAAGGAAAGAAAAAGGTTGGACAATCAAAAGTGATGAAGAGATTGTAGTTCTCAGAAAACAGTGACATAAAAAAAGCAGTTTTCCAAGTTAAAGCCTTCTGTATTGTTTCACTGCCACTTACCTCCTTTCTCTACTATCACTTCTCCTAAACACAATCAGATTGCTCTTTTAAAAATACTTTCAATCACGTCAGTCCCCAGTAAAAATGTTCACTGACCTCCCCTTCCACATGGTAAAATGTTTTCGGGGCTTGAACTCAAACATCTCCTCAGTATGATCATAATAGATTGAAAACTGATTCTTTTCAATCAGGATTCCTACTAGTCTCCTACTGTAAAACTATTTCATCAAAAATGAATCTTTCCACTATCTTCCATCTTCTCTGCTTTCTATGCTGGTCTGCATGTGATTTTACATGTCTATTTCCACCACTACACCACACCCTTTGCCACCTGTTTCAAAACATATCCAGTCCTACTTCCTCCAAAACATTCCTCACATCCCTGAGAAATTATTTCCTCTTCAAAATTCTCTACAGTACAAAAAGCGCAACGCTAAACTATTACCATTTAAGTAACAGAAAACAGAGAATAGGGAAAGGGGAAAAAATCATAAATGAAAACAAAAGAGAAATCTTTAGGGTTAAACAACATAAGTTTTCAGATTGAAAGTATCTACTGTTTTTCAAGTAGAATGTACAAAAAATTTCTCCAGTATGCATCATTTTAAAATTTCTGAACAGCATGGACAAAAGCATATTATGAAATTTTCTAGAGATACAAGTTACTGACAAATGGGCAAAAGTGACCAGAAACCCTGCATACTGAAAGGCAGTAGAAGAAGGCCTTCAAATTCTAAGAGAAACTAATTTTCAATGTAGGAGTCAATACCCAGAAAAGTATGAACCAATTGGGGTATGTAAATAAGTAAATAGTTATCAATCATGAGTAAACTTAACCTAGTCTAGAGCCCAGGGAATGACTACACAGCATTATATCATGTTATCCAGTACATGGCAGAGCTCTAACTTCGTTTTGCCAGTAATTAAGCAATTTCCTATCCTTCTGAAAACACTGTTTTATTCACCAATGACAGAAAATTTTGTACAGATAAATGAGTCCCCATGTGTTGATGGAACCAGTGTTTAAGCCAAGACTCTCAGGAGGCTATATAAAGAACCTCCTCCTTTTTGATATGTCTTTCTGAAGTTGACTACTTTTTTACAAAGTGTTTTCATTCATCCACCAAAAAAAATTATAAGCAAAAAGATTTGAAATAGAATGCTATAACTATTAGCATTGAGAAGTATAAGAGTTTTTAAAGCTTAGTAAATTATTTGTATTAATTAATTAAAAAATAAAATAATTTTGCATAAACCAAGCTTCTATGTTTAAGGAAGTTAATTATTTTAAGCACAATATATGTGATATTCAAGATAAGAATGGAAAGCATAGCTCACTCATTGATCACACCTGAGAAATATATATATATATATATATATATATATATATATATATATATATATAAATTCACAACACACATATGATAAATGTCATATCATTGAGGTTAAAGTGATGTCATCATTTTTAATACTGTGTTTCTTTCATTTCTCTATTCCTTAAAGCAATATCTCAAACAAACACAAAATTTCCTTCACCATGAAACCAATGGCCAATATATTAATTCTAACAATTACAAAGATTACATAACTGGAATATGAATATCCTAACATGTTCCTTTCTTCTCAAGTATTTCTTTCCTTGTTCACTCCTTGTGTTATAGTCTCCTTGATCATACTTCATAGCAATTAGAGAAACACCCCTGTTTTTATTTTTCATATTACAGCAATTTTTAATGATTTCCAGGCCTAGTTATATTGTTTTAAAAGGGTGGGAAGGAAGGAGTAGAAAAAAGATATGGAAAATAAGATACCAACATTCACGAAAATATTCCTTTTTTTTAGAATATTATTTTTAGTTGTAGGAGAGGAAAACAAAATAATAACAACAATTATTTTAAAAAAGATTTGACCATATGCAGTAAAAAAATTAAAAGTAGGGTATTTTGAGTATAAAAGCAATCTCATTTTAAATATGAGAAAAGAACATAAATACTAAATTAAGTTTCCAAAGTGTAATTATGATAAATTTGAGAACCATTGCCCTAAACCAACCAAAGTGATCAGAGACAAAATTAAATATGTATTTATGCTATTTAAAATAAAACTATATTTCTAATTTAATTCATGTACCAAATAAAATAACATATTAAAATTGTAAAAAGGGAAGGAATTGTATGTAGCATTTTATGATTTCCTATTTCTAGAACATATGTCCATACATCCAACTTTTATATAATGCAGGTTTTTCAATTCTCTCTTTAAAGTAAACCTTTGGGATTACTCAAGCATGACTGATACACTTAAATACTATCAGGCACTCAATACACACTATGTGCCTTTGATTTATCTGACAAGCGACAACAAGGCTATATTGAGCTAAGCTCAGACACTATCACTAAATGAATATTTGCAGGACCGGCCTGTGGTTATTGTCATACCAGAACAGAACTCTTGTTCAATATCCTGTCTGGAAAGCAGCCTCTACCAGATGCTTCCAAAGAAGGGCAAAACCACCCATAATGCAATTGGATGGATATGCAATTCTATACCCCTGAGGGAAAACACTTCATCCTGGCCCCAGGTGGTGAGCCACTCTCTGTTCATACTCTGTTCATATTCCTCTGAGGACTGATCTCTTCAAATAATACGTTTTTAAAGCACTGTTGGGTTTTTTTTTTTTGTAGTACAGACTTTACCTTTGAAACACTAATAATATATCAGTGATTATAAGTCACCACAGTGGGAAATCTTCAGTTGGTCAGAATGGATTGCTTTTCCCCATTTTCACAGTAAGAGATTACTTCATTTAAATGTGATGAGAAACACATATCATCCTCCTTTATTTTATTTATTTCTTCATATTATATTTAAAATAATTTAATATACAATGTAATACAAATTAAATGGTTCTGTGTTTAAATTGAGAGGTGGATGTTCTCCCAGAGGCCCCTTAAACTATCCTCATATTTTTTAATTCATTTTTCTTTTGGCTGTTTTGTTTGGGTGTTTTCTGCTACCTTATCTTCTAAATCGCTGCTTTGATCCTCTGCTTCATCTGATCTACTGTTGATTCCCTCTAATATATTCTTCATTTTAGTTATTATATTCTTTATTTCTAGCTGGTTCTTTTTTATGTTTTCTGTCTCCGTTTTTATCTTTCCTATCTCTTTGTTGAAGTTCTCGGTGAGATCACTGAGCATCATAATACCTAGTGTTTGTAACTCTGCATCTGGTAGATCGCTGATCTCCATTCTGTTTAGTTCTTTTTCTGTAGCTTTGTTCTTTTCTTTTATTTGGGAAATGTTTCTCTGTCTTCCCATTTTGTTTGCCTCCCTGTGTTTGTTTTTTAGTTAGGGCTGATATGTCTCCTGGTCTTTATAGAGTAGGTGAGGCCTTATGTAGTAGGTGTCCTGTGGGGTCAAGTGGTGCATTCTATCTGGTAACAAGAGCCAGATGCTCCAGGAATGTTCCTTGTGTGGGTTGTGTGTGCCCACGTGTTGCAGTTGAGCCTTGATTGCCATCTGCACATCAATAGGATGGATTGACCCTCAGGTTGTGAGGACTGGCTGTGACTACACTGGAGGAGCTGTTGTGTAGGAGCTGACCCTACACAGCTGGGTTCACGTTAGTTGGGTTCTGGTGCCTGCCCAGACTTTCCTTTGTGTGTGTCATCCCTGGAGGTAGCCGCGTGATGTTTTGGCCCACTCTGAAGCTGGTCACAGGGCCTGCCAGACTCAGGGCCACCTGGTAGGGGACCAGCTGCAGGAGTTCAGCCCCTGTCTGTGCTCTGTGCAGGTCCACATGGCATGAGCTACAAAGCAATCCAGAGATGGCCACCACCTGTGTTGTGCTTGGAGGTGCCTTGAGAAGCCAAGCCATGAACCAAGGCTGGCTGTTGCTAGTGTCTGTCTTAGGGCTGCTCAGCCAGAGGTACAGGACACACTGAAGTCAGATGCCCTTTTTTGGGTTTTGTGAACCTTTGAGAGATTTTAGGAATGTCTGCATCGTGAGCCAAGGCAGGCTGTTAATATGGAAAAGCCTGTGGGAGTCGCTTGGCTGTGCTGGAAAGTTGGGTGGAGCAAGCGTGGTGTCAGGGAATCAGTAGGGAGGAGCAGATGAAAGGTAATAGCCAGTTCAATGGAGACTCAGATATAGCATCTGCATCCATGTGCATGCAGGAAGGGGGTGGGCTCAACAAAGAAACAATGGCTTTCACCAGCTCCTCCATCAGGGAGAAAGCTGCCCCTGCAGCCCTCACCATGCAGCAAGATAACTCAGTTCCTCCCTGGCATCTTTTGAGCCTCTGCTCCAGCACTGGATTTCAGAGTAGGTAAGTCCCTCAGTGGGTAAGCTCATGTGCGGTCTCTTTAAGAGGAACGCCTGGGAGTGCAGCCACCCTCTATCTCAGTCACAATCTGTGCTGGTTTTCACAGCCAGAAGTTACAGGGAGTGGCTGGGACCACTCACTCCTCAGGTGCGGGGAGACTCTGGAGCTGAGAGATCCCTCCTGATTTTTAATGGGTGTGTGAGACCAGCTCGTCTTGCATCTCTGCCCCTCATACTAACCTCGTGGTAGCGTCTTCTGTGTGTCTTTAGCAGTAGAGCTTTGGTTCAGCTTGACTTCAAGTATTCCCAATAATGGTTGTTCTGTTGTTTAGTTGTAATTGATGTGGTCCTGAGAGGAGTAGAGCATAGCATTTACCTGCTCTGCCATCTTGACCGGAAAAAACAAAAAACACAATTCATAAGTTTTAAACTGTGCACTTTCTGAGTAGCATGATGAAATCTCATACTGTCCTAGTCTGCCTAGGACATGAATCATCCCTCTGTCCATCGTATCCATACTGTATATGCTACCGGCCTGTTAGTCACTTAGCCATCTGGGTTTTCAGATCAACTGTTGGGGTACCACAGGACTTGTGGTTAAGAAACACTTGAATAATAATGTACCCAAAGCCCCAGAGTAGTAATACTGACAACTTGGATATGCCAAAGAGAAGCCATAAATTGCGTCTTTCAAGTGAAAAGGTGAGCATAGTACAATAAGATATTTTGAGAGAGAGACCACATTCAGTATAACTTTCACTACGGTATTTGTTATACTTGTTCTATTTTATTATTAGCTATTGCTACTAGTTTCATATTGTGCATAACTTACAAATTGAACTTTATCATAGGTATGTATGAATCGGAAAAAACATATATATATATATATATATTATCCAGTACTATCCAGGTTCGGTACTATCCAGGTTTCAGATATCCACAGGGGTCTTGGAATGCATCCTCCATATGAGGGGGCTACTACTGTACAAAAAATTGGAGACGGATTTTTACCAGTGATCTAGAATCACTGCTGTAGGGCCACTTTATTCTTTTAGGAGTTAAATGGATGGTTAACTGGATAGTAGAGGATAATTTGAACTAGAGAAATATCTGGGATTTCCCCCAACATTCTAACTTAAGTAAATAGGATAGTGGTAGTCCTTTTTTATGAGACTGAGCATGCTGATAAAAGTACCAGATTTACTAGAATGGTATTAGTTTAGGGAAGGACAATCTAGTGAGATCTAAGCTAAATGCATATATATATATATATATATATATATATGCATTAATCTGCCTAGAGAGATAACCAAACTACAAATTGTTTTTCTTTTTCTTTTTATTTAATTGGGGGATATTGGGGAACAATGTATTTTTCCTGGACCCATCAGCTCCAAGTCAAGTCATTTTTTCAATCTAGCTGTGGAGGGTACAGCTCACTGGCCTATGTGGGAATAGAAACTGCAACTTTGGTGTTATGAGTACTGCACTCTAACCAACTGAGACATCCGGCTGCTCCATACAAAATTTCTAAAGAGAGATTGTAGGGCAATAGAAAGTATCTTGCAGATGTGCACAATGGGACAAAGAATTAACCATTATTGTACTGACTCAATGTTTTTTGGGGTTTTCCTGTTCTTCCTTTTTTCCAATGCCTCATAATTGTCCTTTCTTATTCTATTGATTGGTAACTTCATTTATTTTTAAAATAATCTGAAGAAACTTAACATTGTTTTATGAATAGTGTTATGAGTAGCTGCAGAATTAAGAACAAAATGTAATCCAAATCACACAGACATCTCTCCTCAAAGGATACATATTCTGAAGAAAGATGTTGCCAGTATAATGAAAATAATATCTGCTCATTCCACAATTTCATCTGTCCCTTCTCCTCTAATTTGGATGTTCACCCCTGCTCTTGTACTGACATATTGTAATAATTGTGCCATCTCTAATTTTTACATCTTTACGAACTTTCATGTGAAAGCATCTGGTTTGGTAATTACTATTCTATTGTTTCTTTCATGGGCATCTCTTCATGATTAAAGCAAAACAGCACTGAGAACATTCCTTGAAAAATACCTAGAGTTAGGGTTTCCAGGTGGGAATTCCCGCCCGTTCTCAGGAATTTTTTTTTTTGCTGTCCTGTTCCCGAATCCCGAGATATCAACTGTTTCCTGTTCTCCATGATGAATCATTCCCACAAAGTGATGGACAATACTACCAACCACCTGGGTTTAAGGAGCCGATTTTCCTGATTTCCTGACCAAGTTTTTTCGGGATTCAGGAATGGAAAAGTAAAAAAATTCCCGAGAATGTGTGGGAATTGCCGCCTGGAAACTCTACGTAGAATATATATAGTATTTTTGTTAACACATGTATAAGTTAAGATAATTTTTATTAAAATTTATGGTGATTATGAAAAAAAAAAGCCAATGCTTTATCAGATAATCTTCCCATCATATTGCAAATTTAGGGAGACTGATAATTATGATTAAAATTTCCATAGAAAAACCAGTAATTCTGAAGTTTTTCTTGAACATCTTGCACTCTCAGGAATTGTTCATTTTTGTCAGTGTGGGTAAAGAACTGTGTGCATCCCTGCAAGCTTGTTAATGACATTCTGTCACCAGAGAACACCCAGGATTGACACCCGGGGGGCGGGAGGGGGTGGAGGGAAAGAGAATGTCTTCTTCCTTTTTTTTTTTTTTAATTGATTGCTTATTGCTTTATTCTTTAGGAGTTTACAATCAATGTTGTAACTTGATACTGTTATGACTCAATAAAAATCTCAGACGATGACAAGAAAAAAGTAAAACAAAATAACAATTCCTCCACCCCCACCCATCCTGGTCTTTCTTCTCTAGCCTTCTGTCCTCCTCCTCACTCTCTCTTCTTTCTTTCTTTATTTTTTTAATTAGTTTCAGGTGTACAAAACAACATAATAATTTAATATCTATGCACCTCACAAAGTGACAACCCCAACAAATCTATTACCCATGTGACACTGTACACAGGTATCACAATACCATTGACTATATTCCCTATGCTGTACTTTACATCCATGACTATATATATATTTAATGTTCAGTATTATTTTATACTAGTTTCAGCACAATGGTTAGGACAATGTGCTGAAACTAATATAAATACAGCACAATGGTTAGGCATTTATATATTTATGAAGTGATCCCCCAATAAGTCTAGTACCCATCTGACAACATACATAGTTTTTATAGCATTGTTGTCTATGTTCCCCATACTGTATTTCACATCCCCATGACTATTTTGTAACTACCAATTTGTACTTCCTAACGTCTTCGCCTTTCTCATCCATCTTCCCAATTCCCTACAACTAGCAGAGAATGTATTATTCTAAATGGACAGCTAATGAGATACTTAAAAGCAAGAAAGGAAAAAAAGAAAAAAAAAAACTACAGCCAGTAAAATGTGTTACTAGAACAGGGTCTATACAAATTTTTTTGAGGCCTTCAGTTCATTGATTTGTTTATAGAGATGTCTTACATTCATATGTCTTTCACTACTGTTATTGCATATGGATTAAAGGCATATTGAGCACATTGTATTTGGTGCTTCCCAGAGGGAGTATCAGAATTAGCAGCCTCATCAATAATATTTCAGTGTCTTCTGCTTGATGTAAAAAAAATAATAATTAAATAGTAATTGGTTCTCTAATATTGTTTACATTGCAACCGTATCTGTATATCAGTAATTTCCCTTGAAGAAACAAACAAAACCACATGTTCTTAATATTTGTATGACTGTCCATCTCATTTTTATGTAATCTAGCTGTGTATAAACAAAGTAAGTGAAGAATTAGGCAATTATAGAGGGAATTTGTTTTCCACTAACCACAATATTTTTGTCCACATTTTTCAATAATAGAATCGATTCTCCACTTCCGTTTTTTATAAGTTAAAATGCAAATTAAAACTAACACACCTGTTTATACAATGTGTAATCTTATGTTTCAGCAGAGAGGTGATTAAGATAGAATAGACAATGAAATCGACACTCCTAGAGGGGCGTCAGTACAGTTCAATACACAGATGTCTTTTAAACGGAGAACTGTGAGAAAAACTGAATGGTATAAATAGGTAATTGACACTCCCTGGTCCTGGAGGAGTTTAATAATCAACTGAGAAATGACTGACAGTTAAATAGATATTGTCAATATAATTTTTGAAGTACTAAGATGAAGATTTATCAGAATCATACAAAACCAATGACAAAAAAACAACAACCCCAAGTTAATTACAGAGCATGTAAAAGCAACACACACATACACATACACACACACATACACACACACATTTAAGTACACTACAGTGTGTCCTAACTAGTTAGTAAAGGAGAATATCTACTATATTCACCACATCATACATATTCCAATGCAGTGAAAATTTATTAATGACAGAATACATGAAAATGTCAATGATTTCAAATTTTTTTCAGTACAACATCTTATAATGTAACTATCAAAGTGCTATACCTTAGGCCAGAAGGCTAAGTATTATAATACTTTTTAGTTTATAGCTGAATATTACAGAGAATAACAAAAACATTAAAATATATTTGATCTCTATTCCAGACTCAATCAGCATATATTGAAGAAAAAAAATTGGGCCACTTACAATAACTAAAAGAATGACAGTATGCCTATATCAATCATGTTATTCTTATTTCATTTTTAGCATCTCTGAGTTCTCCTTACTATTGGATCAGTCAAAGAACATATTTGAAAAAGATGATTTTAAAAATATTTTATCCTATATCTTAGCTATTTTCGACAGAAAGATTGTGATGGTTAATTTTATGTGTTGACTGCACCACACAGTATCCAGATTGTTTCCAGGTGTATCTCTGAGGGTGTTTCTAGAGGAGATTAGCTTCTATTATTCTCCTTAGCTACTATATTCTTTTTAATTGTTTTAATCCCTTCTTTTTACTGTATTTGGTATTCACAGTAATTTTTTATTATATTGGTTATTGAAGTGAAGAAATCTGAGGCCAGTCTGATTTTCGTTCCCCTCCTCCCAAGTTTCTCTCCTTCTTACTTTTGTACTTGATACCCTTAAAAATCAGTTTCTTATCTTGAAAATATAATATTTTAATCAGGTAGGTCTCAGTGTGCACTTTTTTCCAGAATAATCCCATCAGTTTTTCAGTAACATAATATGCCATTTTACTATACTGATTTAATTCTTCCTCCATTGGAAGAAAATATTCAATTTTGTCTATATATATATATATATATATATATATATATATATATATATATATATATATATATATATATATTTCTATTCCATGTGTTGGGTGGTCCACCTAAAAGACACAAATTATCCTGATGTTTGATCATCATTGGTCTCCTTATCTACTATATATATTTTTTGTCTTAATCAGTTCTTTTTCCAGTATTTGGTATTCATGGTAGTTTTTTAAGCCCTTTCCCTACCCCATTAGTTTATTTCAGCCATTTTATCCTCTTTCTTGGTTGAAATTCATTGTTTTTATACCATTGTTGTTCAGTTGATGATTTTGTTCTACTAAGTGTGCAAACTTCCTATTCATGTAATTTTGCACTTTTATCATCTCATGTTTAATATCTCATTTTATTAAATATATGTTCTCCTTAAATCCTTCGTAAAAACAATCAAAGCTTTAGTAGGGTTATTCTTCTGTGTCTTGGGTTTTATTTAATGTGAAAATTGAATACTTCTTCATTTTGTGATTTTACATCTTTAGTTTACTTTCTTATAGAGTTGTACATGCATAACTTTCTGATTATTTTCATTTCACTCATTATTAACTCAAACAATTTTAGAAATATTTTTTGTTTATTTTGGTATAGCATGGTTAACGTCTCCTTAATTCTTTTACTACATTATCTAAGACTTGTCTTGACATCTAAGATATTATTTGAGAGATATGAATTACATGTTGTTTTTGGTTTTCTTTTCTTTTTTAATAGATTTTTAAAAAATGTTTTTTTAGATTTTATTGGGGAAGGGGAACAGGACTTTATTGGGGAACAGTGCATACTTCCAGGCCTTTTTTCCAAGTCGTTGTCCTTTCAGTCTTAGTTGTGCGCAGCTCAGCTCCAGGTCCAGTTGCCGTTGCTAGTTTCAGGGGACGCAACCCACCATCCCTTCTGGGAGTCGAACCGGCAACCTTGAGGTTGAGAGGAAGTGCTCCAACCAACTGAGCCATCTGGGAGCTCAGTGGCAGCTCAGCTCAAGGTGTGGTATTCAATCTTAGTTACGGGGGCGGCGCCCACCATCCCTTGCAGGACTCGGAACTCGAGGAGTTGAACCAGCAACCTTGTGGTTGAAAGCCCACTGGCCCATGTGGGAATCGAACCGGCAGGCTTCAGAGTTAGGAGCATGGAGCTCCAACTGCCTGAGACATGGGGCCAGCCCTTGTTTTTGGTTTTCTAAGAGACTGAGCATATGCTTGTATTTGTATTGGTGTGGGGGAAAGATGGGAGCATGTTAGGGTCAAAAGTGCTAAGCTAGAACTATGTTTCAATTTAGCAACTGGAAATTGGTCAGTAGTTCTATCACAGTGTCTACACCACCTGGATGGGATATATTGTATCCTTATTTGAGATGTTCTTGAGCTCTGATTTTTTCCCCAGTGCACTTGGATCAGTTAGCTTCTGGAAAACACAGTTCAGATATCCTTATTAATTAACTTTGTTAGTTTTTAAGATTGGAAATTTCATGGACAGCCTGTCTTTATCATGCCCCTTTATTAGGAGCTTAGAAATTCAGAAAGTATTATAAATGTTTTAACATTCTCAATTCTGGAAATGCTTCAAATCATTTTGGGAACAAGTAACATGTAAATAATAAATGATAGAAATGTTAGCTCTGCATAACTGCTTCTCCCATATTAAATCTTTATCAATAGTTTGAGAGTACGGTTTCAGTTATGCCAAACAAATATTTTGAATGAAATTTACACGCAGTGCTAAAACAGATTTCTAACTTATTTTTGTTTTATAATCAGTCTCATTGCTGGATCTGAAAATATCGAGGTAATTTTTAATTACTATGGAGAGTTCAAAATTGAGTCAAATAGACTTGGGTTCAATGGTGGTTCCATTACTACGTAACTGAGTAACTCATATCACTTTACCTCTCAGAGCTCTAATTTCTTTTTATATTATCTACGTTTTTGAGTTGTAACTTCAATAGTGTGTGAAGTACTTGGTATAGTCTGTCAAAGAGTGTGCTCAATATATAGTTGTTATCATGAATAGTTAATATTTTAGTGTTTTGCTTAATTTCAATAAAAGTGTAAAGTGACACTGTACGTGGTTTTGCCATAAATTAAAAACAAAAAAGAAAACATAGAGTTATACAACTAACTATATCTTACATAGTAAGATATGAAAAATAATTTTTTGAAAATTTCAAGGATCTAAAAACAAAATGAGTGTGTAAAATATTTTCCATATGCTTTCTTTTTTAAAATAAATTTATTGGTGTGGCAATGGTGAGGAAAGTTACATAGCTTTCAAGTATATATTTCTATAATACATCATCTATATATCACATTGTGTGCTCACCACCCAGAGTCAATTATGCTTCCAGCACCATATATTTGTCCACCTTTACCCTCTTCTACCATCCCTTCTCCCGTCCTTATGCTCTGGTAACCACTAAACTGTTGTCTGAGTCTGTGAACATCTGTTTCTTTGTTTGTTGTTCCTTTGTTACTTTAAGTTTTACATCCCACATATGAGTGAAGTCATATGGCTCTCAACTGTTTCTTTCTGACTTATTTCTCTTAGCATGATAATCTCAAGATCCATCCATGTTGTCACAAATGGCAGTATTTTATCTGTTCTTATGGCAGACTAGTATTCCATTGTGTATATACACCACATCTTCTTTATCCAATCATCTATAGAAGGACACTGGTTATTTCCATGTCTTGACCACCATAAATAATCCTTCAATAAACATTAGAATACATTATCTTTACAGATAAATGTTTTCAGATTTTTTGGGTCGAAACTCAGGAGAGGATTGGTATGATAATTCTATTCTTAATTTTTTGAGAAAACTCCATACTGTTTTTCATAGCAGCTGTACCGATTCACATTCCCACCAACAGTGTATGAGGGTTCCTTTTTCTCCACAGCCCATCCCATCCAAGACTTGTTACTGTCTTGATGATAGCCATTCTTATAGGTGTGAGGTGATATCTCATTGTGGTTTTGATTTGCTAGTGAAGTTGAGCATTTTTTCATATATCTGTTGGCCATTTGTATATATTCTTGGGAGAAGTGTCTTTTCAAGTCCTCTGCCCATTTTTTTTAATTGGATTATTTGGTGTTTTGTTGTTCAGTTGTACAAGTTCTTTATATATTTTGGATATTAGCCAATAAATCGTGCTGGGAAAATTGTAAAGCCACATGCAAAAGAATGAAACTAGACTGCTATCTGTCAACATGTACCAAAATTAACTCAAAATGGAACAAAGACCTAAAAATAAGGCCTAAAACAATAAACTGCATAGAAGGAAGCATAGGTACTAAACTTATGGACTTTGGGATCAAAGAGGATTTTCTGAATTTGACCTCAAAGGCAAGCGAATTAAAAGCTAAAATAAATGAATGAGAATATATTAAACTAAAAAGTTTCTGCACAGCAAAAGAAACCATCAACAAAACAAAAAAACAACCAGCCGAACGGGAGGAGATATTTGCAAATAACACCTCCAATAAGGGGCTAATATCCATATGCTTTCTTAATATATTAAGTCTGGAATACTTCAACTAAATCTCATTTTACATTAGAGGGTCAACAATTCTTTAATTTTCAGTTCTTTTTAATGTTTATCCCTATTGTTTCTCATTTATTGTGTTTCTTTTTCATTTAGCATGATAATTTCAATTAAAAATCTCAAAAATTTATATATATTTAATTTAGAAACAAAAACATTGACAGTGTGTCTTTTGGATATATATGTGTTTCAGCTTTTCTTCTTTGGTGATCAATTTTCTCATATCTCTTTTGGTGAGAGAAACCTGGGATTGTAATTTGATAGATGAAGAGATTAAACACATGACTTGAGTAATGTAAATTAAATTAACTGTGTCTATTGACTATTGAGATCTTCATAACACTTCAACATCTACCAAAGAAAATACTGAAGAAAAAAATGTTTGACAGACCAGTCTTGTGCCTAAACAAAAGTAGTAATGTTTAATTACGTTACATTTTTCTTAGTGTACTTGTTAGTTTTCTATAAGGATCATCAGAGAAAAAAGCATGTTTTCATCCACTGACTATGGATAGTTCAGGTTTTCTTCCTTAAATTTACTTGTAACTTTTACATTTGAAGAATGAATAGAAAATATTTTTAAAACAAAAGCAAAATTAATTTAAAACTGTTTCTACAGGAAAAGTATTCTTAAAAATTAGAATATTTGATTTACTGGCACATAGAAATATCTATACACAATTTTCATGAACTTGGTAACAAATATTCTATAAATAAACCTCCTCTGTTATTTCAATGTTCATAGGAATTGTGTTCATCCATTATTCATTTTTCCACTTTGAATTTTTACTTTTTTTGTCTTCTCACTTGTATATATCAACAAATCAATCTGATATTCTGACAGTATCCACCTAGTGATTTGCTAAATCAATTCAGAAGGACAACTACCGTGAAATTTTCATAGTTTTTGTTGAAGTTGATTTGCCTTTTTTAGTGTCGCTGTGAACCTGTGGACCTGTAACTTTAATCCACTGTGGAAATATAAATATCACTTTATATCCATATTTACAGTTGTCTGTAAATATTTTTTATTGAAACTAATTTATTTCTTTTTAATCATATAACATTAAGGCTTTACTCATTATAGTGTTATTTTATTCCATCGTTTTATTAAGTAACTTACTTTCAGGATTGTAATAAATCATTGTTTGCATACAGAAAAGTATTATGGGCAGTTGTTCCATAAGTGCAGATTTCAAAAACAAGACAACCTGTCCATGAAACTCTGAGAAATGGTTCCAAGTGAAAATAGTCCACCCATGCATATCATTCCATCAATGCATATCATTTGTCTTCAAGCACTAAGTTCTAAGGATGCTACTGTCTATGACAAGTTTACCTTTTTTGAGACAGTTGAGCTTCTTAAAAACTTAATCACTATATATTAAGTGGTATAAATGAAAATATAATGCATCCCCACTGACCTAGAGGGCCTTCAGATTGTTTTCATTACCTCTGTCTTTGCCTTTATCCCCATTTTCAGTAACTGCGATGTATTAAATGCATTCTAACATGGAGAGATTATGAGGAGCATTCTCACAACCATTACTCACTGGCTTTAGACTTTGATACTAAGGATGAAACTCTGCTCAATGCTTGCGGAACTAAATATGACCTTTCATATCATTTATGTTCAACTAAATAAACCCAAACTGTATCATCAGAGAATTAATATTGGAGTAATCCATTTTCAGATCCAAGAGACATTGATCTTTGAAGGATCAACTACTAACTACTTTCCCATTCTCTGTCTCCCTCACAGGACAATTATGATGTCGCACATGGGAAAACCAGAGCCCTCTCTAAAATGTCATATGGCATAAAAGTATAAATCTCCATTTTCAGTGCTTGCATAAATCTGATGTTTTCTTTTTCTTTGTTTTTTTCTCCAGAGCAAAGGGACTTTAATGCCTTCCTGGTGTGTTTTGCAGAGCACTGGATCAACATCACACATGGAATGTATTTGTGAAGAGACAGACAAAATTATGTCATACCCAGAGGGGATAATAATCAGGTAACAAGCCTACATTTGCTTCATTAATCATATTTTAGTGACTAAGAGAATTAAGAATAAGAGTCAGTTATCAGACTCATGATGACGTTGTTCTCAGTCTCTGTCTTTGGTGTGGCAAGTCTTTTGACCTCTCTGCACCATGTGTCATTGGTAAAGTAAGGATAATAACGTATAATATCTTCTCATTGGCTTAAGACTTTGGAAAGTGATTTCACACTTTGTGTGTTATTTGAAAATATTTAGACTACTCAAGTGCTAATGGTTTACCTTGGCAAAGAAAACTAAGGCAAGCTCTAATAGGATGAATGGAAGAGGACTTTAAATAATTACATTACTATTATTAGTAAATTGAATATCATCCTTATATTGTAGGATTTAGGATTATTAGACGTAAGTAAAAATTAAAACATAGATATCAGGGGTATTAAGATTGGAGGGAAACAATAATATGGTATTTTAAAGACAGGATCTGGTTTTAGTTAAAGTAATATGACATTACACCTGGCAAAAGATAATTTAGTAAATGTTTTGGATATAATTTAGAATTGAATTGGAAATGATAGTGAGTGGAAATGTTAGGGTTCATTATAAGCCTTTGGGATAAATTTGATGGGATGAATGTATAAAACAGGGTGGAAGGAATACTCATTGTCAACAAACTATCAGTTGAACTGAAGTTATAAGCACTGCACTAATAAGATGTTAGTACATATTTGTTCATTTAAAATCATATCATAGTGTTGATCATAACTGGTAAAACTCCAAAGAGTTTAAAAGGCCACATATGAAGTGTCTTCCTACTAAGATATGGTCAATTTCCTAAATTGTATCTAATTGCAAAGCAGTTGCACATGTCTGTCAATGTCAACTTGCATAAATATATTAGGTTGGTGCAAAAATAATTGCAGTTTTTGCAATTATTTTTAATCTCTTAAACTGCAATTACTTTCATACCAATCTAATAATAATGCAAAATTGGGTAGAATCTACCTTTCTTTTTAAGTTAGATAAGGTAGATCTGACAACCATTTCTCATTTTTCTTAAGAGAATCCCAGTTCTGCACAGGGATTGGACAGCCGTATGCTAAAGAAAAGTTCATAAATTTCAAAATGTACATACCAATGGCTAATTTTACTCAGTTAAACCTATGATTGTGATTCAGATTTCATGCCAATGCCTGGAATAAGTGTAAACGTATAATTGAATTATGGCCCAAAAACATAGGGGAAAATCTGCAAGGGGTATTCTGGAATAAACCACTTTTCTCACTGATAAAAAGGAAAAGTAGATGCAAAATACAAGTCTTTTCTTTGTTGGATTCTTTTCTGACCCCTGAAAATTTGGCAGTCATTTTGAGAACATGAATAGAGCCAGCATTAAGAGAATTAGTCAGCATACATATAAGCAGAGAAAACTCATAGTAAGAATGAATCATTATGATGTAATTAATTCACTAAATTAACCAATCATTCTGCCTCTGAACTTCTTTTTGTAGGCAATGTTAAATTTCTATATTGACAAGTTATTTTTGCTTGGTTCTTCTCTTACGTGCACCATAGTTGATGCTTGGTATTCAATCCATGAAAATATTTATGTAAGACATTCTATCTGATAGAATTTGAGAGCATTGACAGTCAATGTCCATGGAACTGGTATATGAATTAGGATTGCATTCATCTAAATTTGTAGGACAACTTTTAGGTAATATTATTCATAATTTAGAGCAGGAGAAGATCTTAGATAACTTTTTCCACAGTTTCTTTCCACCTCATCATTTTACAAAGAATACAATGAATTCCATAAATATTAATTATATTCCTAAAGATAGCCTAGCTTTCTATATTTAAAAGAGCTTTATTTAGAGCTATATTTAAAACACTTGTTTTTATTTGTAGTCCAATTTTCTTTCCTTTATACTATACTTTCACTGGAAGCATAGAAACTAAATGAAGTATATAATTTTAATTATTTCCTCAAAGCCTTTTTATGTAGTTGGCTCTTCTCTATAAAATTTGTGATATTTATGCATTTTCCAGATTAACCAACAGACTGGGTTTAACTATGGGTGTTGGTGAGTCACTGTCCATGGTGCTATAGTAGTGGAAAGAAGAAAATACATTTCTAATTATTGTTTGACACTTACTTTCTGATAGGAGATATCATGGCTGTATTACCATGATATCACTTAAATGAAATTTATACTGAATATTGCCCATTTAAAACATATTCACTTTATTTGCCTCAAAATTAAGATTCTGAAATTGTCCTTATTTCCTTAGTGGTCTGGTAATAGTTTAGATGAATACCTTCTTAATCCATTGGATCCTACATGGTCTGTAGTAGAATGGTTTTAAAATACAACAGGATAATATAGTAATTAACTGTATGTTATTGATTTCTCTTAGAAGGTCCCCTGGTTTAGAACTGGGGATTTAATGTATTTTCTTTATGTTTTCCACATATATCTGGTATCTCGTAGTGCTGTAATTCATGATTATCCAGGTTAAGTTGTAAAGAAGAGAGGCACTTTCCCCAAAATACAGCAATGTCCAAGCCAGTGCCTGTGAGGCGCTCCATGATCTGGTCCTCCAACCTCGCCCATGTCATGCTAAGCTCTCCCTCTTTCACTTGTTCCAGTAACAATTGCCTTGTTGCCGGTCCTGGAACATCCCAAGCATGCTTCAGTTTACAGTCTTAGCTCTACTTGTTCCTCCTCCCTAGATAGCTCTTTTCTCCAGGTATGCAGGGACTCACTCACCTCCTTCCAATATTGATTAAAATGTCACTTTCTCTGAATGGATGGGGTAGAAAAATTGGTTAAAATGTTGACTTAATAAGTCATTTCCTAAGAAACTAAATCAACCATGTTCATAAACCTCCCAAATTGTTTTCATATCATTGATAATAGATGTACCATAAGTTTTTTTGACCCTAATAGCACAGAACAGCTCCCTTTGTAGTTATTTATTTTGCTCATGCACTGTACTAAGAACTTTAAATATAGGTTTTCATTTGTACAACTTGACATAAGACTAATATTTTCCCTACTTTGGAGATGAAGAAAAGGACCAAGAAACTTTCCCAAAGTACCTGGCTTGTGAGTCATAGAACTGGGAAAGTGCACGTTTTTAGATAATACATTTTTCAAATATCTAAGAAGTACAGTATTCACTTAAAATACTCATAAAAATAATAATTGAGCTCCCCTTCTGTTCAACAAACTTTAAGCTTTTTCTTGCAAGAGTTTTCCACAGCTTTTCAAAGACAGTGTATGTTATTTTGCTAAAAATTCTTTTCCTTTTTTCCCTTAAATTATTTTCAAGACAGACAAATTTTTATCTACTCATTTGCAAAAGTCAGTAAATTATAACTTGCCATAAAAATTTAGAATTTTATATCATCCAGATCTATTAAAATCTATAGAAATTAAGCCAGAATTCTTGAGTCCCACAAACACTATAGTTCTCCCCTGATCCTACACGCCAACTCAATTTCAGATATAGCTCTATATTTTGTAAAGGATTTAAACAAGACAATTATTTAAAAGAGACTAAGCAGCAATGATTTCTAATAATTATGAAAGAGAAATTAAGTAAATTATGAAGATCATGGTTGGGTGTTATCCCAGTGGATTCAAGAAAAAAAAATTATGGCAACGAGAACTTTTGAGTCATTCTGTATATCATACACAAAGTAGTATCAGCTCAGCCAATTTAGAAACTTCAAATCTAGTGAATCAACTGACTTCATTAAAATATGACAAATTTATAGAGTGATAATTCAACTTTTTTTGTTAAAATGACTTACATTAGTCCCAGAGTAAGTACTCTGTTTGCCCATAAATATAAATAGTGTTGGAAACATTGTTATTTACTAATACTGAAATGAACATTTAAATAAATCAAAATGAAGATGAAAGTATAAAACGGAATTTAAAAGAATATGTGTTATCACGATACTAGGGCAAGAAGGAAAATAAAAAGGGGAATGGTGAGGATTTGCATACAAAGAATTGTTGAGGAGCAAACAAGTCTTATTTACCTACTTTGATACATGGCCTTTTAAATAAGTCAAACAGTTTCCTAACCATGAACTTGATGGCTTGGGTATAATTTCCCTGCTAGATTTTTTTTACACTTCATTTTACCCTTCTATTTTTCTGCTGCTTCTTTACCTTTCTGCTTCAATTTGAGATAGTGGTTGATATCTAAACTGTCCAGCCCTGAGGAGACAACCCTGAAATGAAATTTAAAAACAAGGATCAGGACGCTGTCAAGTAAATCAGAATTCTAATGTTTGAATTGCCTCAGTTTATATGTAATGAATATTGCAGCTTGTCTTAAAATATTTTTAGAAATTTTAAGCACCTGCATTAAACTGCCCATAAAGGGAGAAGCAGTTTAATTATTCTAATAAGATACTGACGGAAAATGTTGCCCAAGACATGGTCTCTGTCTATTTTGCACTGAGGGCAAAATGACCTTGTCTTTGATCTAGACAGCATGTGGCTCAACTTGATGTTTCAGTTATTTTTTATCTACTAACATTGAATGATATCCCCAGGATTTCTCAGCATTACTACAGTGGTGTAGGTGAGTATGGGATTGTTGTTGAATGACAACTGATATTTTAGAAATTCCTTAATACCACTCAGACCTAGTTACAAAATAGTGCTTTTCTGTTCTTTTCTTTTTATACTTTTGCGTTGTTGTGAGAGAAAGCTGAGATCACTTAAGCCCTTAAATAAAGGAGCTTGCAGAAATAAGTATGGAAAAGAAAGTCTATACCACTGAATGTTGTATTTGAAAGATTTGAAACCAAAGTTCAGGAAATCAAGTTTGAGGCATGGGTTTTATAATTTCTATAGAGGAGTGCAGTCTAGATATGTACCTGTAATTGAATTATCTCCCTTTTGTAAAGCATGTTTTTATCACTTTCACCATCTACCTTCCCTTGTTGCCACAAATGATCCCTACAAAATTGATGTTTGCTATCCAAAGAATGAAATTATAGAGGTAGGTAAGATTCAATTTCAAATTTTACTCAAACACACAAAACTTCTGAGCAAATTTTGGAGATCTTACTCAGTTACCCCCAATATCTCCCCTGCTTTCTATCAATATAACATGATGCATTATTAATGGTCATCTAGAATCTTTAAGTTGGAAGACAGAGTAATATTTCTGATATTTAAGATCTCTTTTCCCCTTCTTTTTGACAATGTCTACACATTCTGCTGTCCCCAGTCATCCCGGATTTCTGGAATCTCACGGCACTTTAAATCCATGTGTGACTGCCAACCATTCAGTGCCCATTCTTCAATAATCTCACTTTAGTCCAAGACATCGTAGATATTTGAATGATAGATGGGATACAGAGAGGATTACCTAGGGCAGCTTTCCATCTGTTCCACTGTGTTTTGTGTTTCACTCTCCCGTCATCCCCTCACTTGGCTTTTATGCTCTGTTTCCCATAGTGGAGAAGTGGAGAAGCCACACCTCTTCCTAGGTGTTGCTCTGACTAAGGCTAATGACTTGCAACAACTGGCACAGTTGACCTCTCCTTCATAGTTTTGGAACAGTGACTTCTCTAATTACAGGGCATCACTCTTACCTGATTTTCTTCTTCTCTGATTTTTCCTTCTCAATTTCCTTTGCTGATACCTGTTTCTCATTTTACCTTCTCATCTAAATATGGAACATATTTGTCTATGTTTTGGATTTTTCTCTTTTCTACGTAAGAAATAATGTATGCACAATAATATGTTTTCTCTTTAGATATAATGGATCCTCTCTTTACACATAATGCATGTGTTTATTGCATTTATACACACATATCTTTTCTACATTCATGATAATGTATTAGTCATTAAAATATTATTGTATAAAAGAAATATTTCATTGTATCCAAACAGAGTCATGACATATTAATTTTTAAAAAACTTGGAACAGTTGTGATCAATTAGCACATACATATCTTGGTATACCACAAATCAGGTTAAAATGCAAAAATAAGAAAATATATGTATGAAAATAGACTCATGAACAGAAATAAATACAGAGGATGCCAAAAAACGTATACACATTTTAAGAAAGGAAAACTGTATTAAAATTATGATAATATATAACGATAACAAAAGATGAATGCAAGTCATCTGTATACATTTTTTGGCACTCCCAGTACATACCAAGGCTTTACTTACTATGTTTAACATAGGCAAAAATATAAACTATCGTTTTATTTTATTTTTTTCCATTTTTAATATACCTCATTGACTGGGTTTTAAAATAATTCCTCATTAAGAAACTTTGAAAAACAAGGTTATTTTTGGTGACCAAGAATATTATTGGTGTAGTCCTATTTGTCTGTTTTTGCTTTTGTTGCCTGGGCATTTGATGTTTATGAATCATTGTCAAGACCAATGTCATGAAGCTTTTCCCCTGTTTCCGCCTAGAAGTTTTAAGTTTTACATTTAAATCTTTAATCCATTTTGAGTTGATTTCTATGTATGGTGTAAGATGAATGTTCAATTTCATACTTTTTGTATAGGCATAATCATTTTACTCAGCACCATTTGTTAAAGAGACTATCTTTTCCCTATTGTGCATTCTTGACACCATTATAGAAGATCAGTTGACCATATAAGTGTGGATTTCTGGACTGTATACATTCTGTTCCATTGGTCTATATGTCTTTCTTTATGCTAATGACATATTGTTATAATAACTGTAGCTTAGTAATATATTTTAAAATTAGGAAGTGTGATGCCTCCACCTTTGTCCTTCTTTCTCAAGATTGTTTTGGCTATTCAGGGTGTTGTGAATTTTAGATTTTTTTTTTTTTACATTTGTAAAAATGCTATTAGGGTTTTGATAAGGATTTCACTGAATCTGTAGATCACTTTGGTTGGCATGGATATTTTAACAATATGAAGTCTTCCAATCAAACTAAAAATCTTCTCCGTTGCAAAGGAAATAATCAACAAAATGAAAGGACAACTTGCAAAATGGAACAAAATATTTGCAAAACATGTATCAGATAAGGGATTCATTTCCAGACTATATAAGGAACTCCTATACTCAGTAGCAAAAACAACAACAAAACAAAACAAAAAAACTAACAACCCCATTAAAAACAAAAAAAAGGTGAAGGATTTGAATATATAGAGACACACAAACGGACCACAGGTTAATAAAAAGATGCCCAAAATCACTAATCTTCGGGGAAATGAAAATCATAACTACAGTGAGTTATCACCTCATACCTATTAGAATGGATATTATTTTAAAAAGTAAGTATTATTGAGGATGAAGAGAAATTTTAACCCTTTTATACTGTTGGCAGGAATATAAAAATGATAAGGTTACTACAACAAACAGTATGGAGTTTTCTCAAAAAAATTAAAACTCACACTACCATATTAGCCAGCAATCTCACTTCTAGGTATTTATCCAAAATAATTGAAATTAAGATCTCAAAGAAATATTAGCACTCCATGTTCACTGCAACACTATTCACAATAGCTAGATGTGGAACAATATAAATATTCATTGATGGAGAAATAGATAAAGAAAATGTGATATGTACACACAATGGAATATTATTCATCCCTTAAAAATAAGGAAATCCTGTAATATGTGAAAACATGGATGAACTTTAAGCACATTAAGTTAAATGAAATAAGCCATTCACAGGACAGATACGGCATGATTCTTCTTATATGAGGTATCTGAAGTAGTCAAATTCATAGAAATAGAGAGGAGAACAGTGGTTGCAAGTGGCAGGAAATAAGAGACAATGAGGTGCTGCTAATCAATGGGTATAAAGTTTTAGTAATTCAAGATGAATAAATTCTAGAGATCTACTGTACACTATTAGGCCTAGAGTTAACAATACTGTAATATACACTTAAAAACATATTGAGGATAAAATTTAAAATAGAATTACCATATGACCCAGCAATTTCTCTTCTGGGTATCTACCCAAAATATCCAAAAACATTTATCCATAAAGATATATGTACCCATATGTTACTTGCAACATTATTCATGGTGGCCAAGACATGGAAACAACCAAAGTGTTCTTCAATAGATGATTGGATAAAAAAAAAGTGGTACGTATATACACTGAACTATTACTCAGCCATAAGAAAAGATGAAATACTGCTGTTTGCAACATGGATGAATCTTAAGATTATCATGCTAAGTGAAATAAGCCAGACAGAAAATGTCAAGAACCGTATGACTTCACTCATATGTGGGATATAAACTGAAAGCAACAAATAAACAAGGCAAACAAAAAACAAAAATTATAGACACAGACAACAGTGTAGTGGTTAACAGAAGTTAAGGGGGGGTGGTAGAAGAGGATAAAGGGGGTCAAATATATGGTGATGGAAGGAGAACTGACTGGTGATGTATTATAGAAATGTACACTTGAAACCTATATAATTTTACTATCCAATGTCACCCCAATAAATTTAATACAAATATTTAAAATAAGAATAAATTTCTTATTAAATGGTATCACAATAAAATAAATAAAATAAAATACAATACAATAAAATAAATATTACTGGATAAATTAGAATTAAATACTATATTTTAGGAAACTATTTAAATATACGATATACCTATTTAAGAGTTGGAGTCTGGTTTCAGAAAGTTCCGCCAGAGGAACTCTCTGAACTGCTTGCGGCATGTTTCCTGGCACTGTCTTGCATCACCTTTTCTGACTCTAAAGCCGACTCATAGCTTAAAGAGTGGGATGTTGATTGTCAATGTGTTACTAATAAAAATTTAAGCCCTCAGATTTCCAAACCAGACATATTTGCAAAAACCATTGCAATTTCTTATTTTTCTTCCTGTATCAGCTATTCATCTCACAGTCCTGAAAAGCAATGCATGACTTCATTCATTATGATCTATGCTTCAGTTTGAGCAATTCAGGAATATTCATCAAGATTTGCCATTAATCAGTTAAAGATGTTCATAAACAAAGTCAATGAATAATTCATATAAAATCGAATACATGTGCTCTAATGATGAATAATCATGGACTGATCTGGAATTTGTTAATGACATGAATATTTATCTCTAGATGGTACTCCTGTGCAATTCACAATTCCACAAAAACTTTCCTTTTAGATTTCATGGTGTACTTTTGCTGAAGATGCCTTTGGGACCATTAAGTATCTTTTCTAGAGGATTATGATACAATAAAAATTGTGAATATAATGTCATCTGCAGACCTTATACAACACGTAAAAAACCTAATTTATTTCCATAGTCTCAATTTAGCAGATTTTCTCAGATAATATTGTCTTTCACCATAAAATCTTATTATATGTGAAAGGAAGATTGCTATGTGAAGCTCACTTAACTAGTCAGACGTGAAAATGTGAAAAAATAAACCAAACTGAAAACCGGATGCCGGAAATAACATTTCCTTAAACAGCCACTAATCTTATGCCAGGTGCAGAATGTGCTGTTCTTCAATGATTATCTTGTTAGTGTGCCCTCTGGCCACTTAACAAATTGGAAATCTCACAACAATTTTGGAGTGAGTATTTATATGACATGAGACACCTCAGCCTAGAATTGTCATCAGCTGGCCCTTCTCAGGATGAGGAGAATTAGCAAGCAACATTGTTGGAACTCTTCAAGTGTTACAAGGTCTTGGCAATCATTTACCAGTTAATCCTCCTTTGAGGGAGGTCAGCCCTCTGTTTGAATTTTCACATGAAGTATTTCACACAGATGTGAAATAACCTCTAAAAGGCCACAGGGCGGCAGATCTGGGATAAAGAAAATAATCAGAGACAGACCTGGGCAAAATTAAAGGGCTAGAAATTAATACCTTTGCTTGCCCACCTGGATGCTCTTTCTCCTAATAAAAGTGTTTCTACTAATAAAAACATGATATTGCTCATTATATTATAGATACTATTCTAAACACAGACAGAAGTCAATTTAATCTTCACTACAATCCTGAGAAGTGGGTACTGTTATTGTCTCTATTACACAAATGAGGAAACTAAGGTACACATGGGTAAATCAGTTGTCTACTGCAGAGCTAGTAAGTAACCAGGAAGTTGAATATTAGTCTTGTAGAAAAATGGCTATTCAAGAGGGGTCTCAAAGACTCTATTCAGCAGGGCTCCAGACTAGGCTTGCAACCACTATAATATGCCACCTGTACTTCCTTGTGGTGCCTCTGTTGCCCCATTTTTGCCCATGATCATTCCACCTTATCTTGTTTACCCCAGCAATTACCTGTAATACACATTTCTGCCAAGTGTCCCCAACAAAGCTTGTTTTATGTCCAGTTACTCGCTGTCATTTTTCTGGTAGGGAACAACCAAATTATTCTTATGATCGTGCCTCTATTTGTTCACTGAAGTATTCTGAAAGAAAAACCTTTGGAAATTCTTTTAAAATACCATATAAGTAGATGCATACTGTGTCCCTTTTAAGGGACCACCTATATAGAACAATGTGAATTCCATATCACTGTTTTTTTCTAGAAGATTCTAAAATTATCAGAATCTTTGGAAAAGTAGGAAGGTTTTGCAGTTAAGCTGGGAGCGGGGGGATGGCGGGGTGGGTCATGACTAACGGGTTGTGCACAAAGTGTGGATGGAGAGAGATTGAAATGGCAAAGCAGAGTGTTGTGTTCTTCCAGACTTTGTATCCACAATACCAGGATGTTTTCATAAGTGTAAATGGTTTGGGGGGCTGCATTCAGGCAAATTACTTTGAGACTGTAAATTCCACTGATGTCACACATTGTGGGGTTAAATTCCTCAATTTACAATCAAAGTGAATGGTTACTATGAGGTTAGTCTCTGTTCATAATAATCATTTTCGGGGGGAGATGGAAAGAGGAGGTCTATGAACTATTTCATTTTCCTTGGAGTTTAGGACTGTTTTATACACTTTTAAGTGTTTATTTCTGTGCCAAACTTTTGAGTGTATACACACATTTTAAAAGCACTGCTCCATAGACTCCCTCCCCATTTCATCAAAAAATTTTATATATTAGTGTTTGAAAAACCAACAGTTATTCATAAATACTCGTGGTACAATGGGAATTATATTTTGATAGTTTCAAAAGGGCTGTAAACATACATTTGTAAATATAATGATACAACAAAGAAATTATGAAGTCTATTTAAGAGGCTAAATTGGAAAAAAACTAGGTCCTCAGAAAAATTTCTAAAATTACTCAAAATACTGCCATTTACAGCACCTTTTCCCTTTATATGTAAGTTTAAAATATTCAACCTGAGGGAGAATATTTAAGGGCCAGTGGGGTCCTAAATGTCTATAAATTTATTGTGATTAATTTATCTTCATAAATACCTTGTACGCATTTATCTCCAATACAATAATCTGATTAAGCAGCATGAAAAGTATATTTTATTATTAGAATTAAAAACAATTTTAAATGCACTGATTTCATAATCAGGATTTTCAAAACTTTTATCTCTCTCAGGTTACTGACACTGTATACATCTAATACATTACTAACACAGATTTTTACTTTGTAAAATTATTTTTGTGAAGAGACCATTTTCTCACTTGTATTTCATATTACTTTAAAAACGCCAATTTCTACTTTATCAAGGGATGCTTTTATAATAAATGCCTTTCATGTAGTAGTTCATTTATACTCTGTTATGTTTCTCTTATATACTTCCATTATCCCTATTTTAAAAAGGGGAAAAAAACAAACAAACAAACAAAAATACTGAGAAACATAGAGGTTTATTTAGTTACCCAGAATTACAGTTAGTAAGTGGCCAAGTTTGGGTTATACATAGGCCCTTTATAAAACCTATATTTTTAAGCAATAGTTTGTTTGATTTTATTATTTTTCCTTCAGGTTTATTGAGGTATACTTGACAAATTCCACTTATTTTTAGATTATCTAATAGTATTACAAAACTCATAATTAAAATGCCTCCCTTTTTTGCCATCACCAATTACTACTTCCTTATATCCTTCATCTTCCTCTTTAAAAAAAAAAAAAATCTCCACATTTCTAACTAATATAGTTTGTAGAGCTATTTCTTTATTTTTCACTGTCAGACATTAACTTTTTAAGTTATTGACTTTCATTACACAAGAGGAGGATTTAGCTCATAGAGTTCTTTCCTTTGGGACTCCACGTACATAGGCATTCTCCTAAAATACTGATAACCAACTTCCTGGTTAAGTCAAATTTCAACCTTTACATTGGTATGGTTTTGCAAAATTACTCTCAATTGAGCCATTGACAGAACTCTCACACTTAATTTCTATGCTAAAGACACTAACACTTCATTTCTTCTGTGAGTTTTTCTTTATCCTGGAGTTACCTCATTCTCTTCAATTGCTTTTTTTCTACATACTTATTGCTAAGTCAGAACCCAAACACTCTGGCAGAACTGTAAACTTGTTTTCAATATGGTCAACTATTTCATATACAAAGGTCTGACAATTAAGTTCGGGAACTTGCTGCAACGATGTTGCTAACCTTTTTTGCTGTCAGAGGGATTATTCATTATGAATGTGTACCAATTAGACAAACAGTTAACCAAAATTACTATTTGGAAGTGCTGAAAAGGCTGCGTGAAAAAGTTAAACAACCTGAACTTTTCACCAACAATTCATGGCTCTGTATCACAACAATGCACCAGCTCACACAGCACTGTCTGTGAGGGAGTATTTAGTAAATAAACAAATAACCGTATTGGAACACCCTCTCTACTCACCTGATCTGGCCCCCAGTGACTTTTCTTTACCTGAAGATAAAGGAAATATTGAAAAGAAGACATTTTGATGACATTCAGGACATCAAGTCTAGTAGAACGACAGCTCTGATGGACATTCCAGAGAAAAGAGTTCCAAAATTGCATTGAGAGGTGGACTAGATGCTGACAGGGGAGTATTTCAAAGGTGACCATAGTGATATTCAGCACTGAGGTAGGTAGCATTTTACATCTTTAAGTCATTATTTTTCTCTGATATATTCCTCCTAGACCTCTCTGTCCCCCTGCTCCCAAATGACCTGTTTATTTACTAAGCCTGCTTCACATCTGGCTTTGGAAAAAAATACTATTTTTTTCATTATCCTGGGATTTTTTTCCTCTCTCTTTTCTGTTGGATCCACTTTATCTTGATCTTGTGTCTTACTTTTTGTTGTTTACTCCCGAGTCGTGATGGAGTATATTCTCTAAGAGATGAGGAGTAAAACACTTAAAGACCTTATCTATCTAAGCATGACTTGACTTTACATTGAATATATAGACTTGTAGGTTGCAGTTATTTTATTAGCTTTTAGTTTCCTAGGTTGGTTTTGAGGTATATGATATAAATTTTACATGTGATCTTTTTCCTCCTCTGGTAGCTTTTAGGATTTGAATGTTGATCTGAAGTGTCACTGTGATCATGCCTAGCTTGCTTTGGTGTTTTGTTGTTGTTGTTTATTTTTTTCTTGTGTTTTACAGAGTAATCAGTGAGCCCTTACATTCTGAAAATCCATATCTTCAGGTCTGAAAATTTTTCCTCCCCATATCTTTCTTTGTTATCTCTTTCTGGGACTCTTAATTGCTGGTTAAAAAAGTGATTGTTAAATATTTATCTTGATCAGGGTTTAACAAACATTTCTGTAAAGGGGTAGGTATTAAATATTTTAGGCTTTGGCAGGTCATAGGGTCTCTGGCATGACTATTCAACTCTGCCCACATAAGCAGCCATAAATAATACCTAAAGGAATAAGCATGGCTGTGTGCCAATAAAACTTTATTTACATATATAGTCAGTGGACTGATTTGCTCTACAGGGTAGTTTATCAACCCCAATCTTGATCCAATTTACTTTGCTGAAAGCAATAATTAATTTTTATAGTTTCTGAAATCACTTCTTTGCATTTTCTAAGCAAAACAATTCAGATATATTAATTGCATGAACAAAACAAAATAAAAATATAGATTCTTTCTTTTCATTAGTACAACACTCTTTTTAATTTTTTTTCCTTATGTTCCAAATGAAGGACTAAATAATACTATTGACAGCAACCTTCTAATTTTAATGTGAAGGAATCTAGTATCCTATCAACTTTTAGTTCAAGGGGATTTTTTTTCCCTAGTAGTTTTAACTTTGAGAAGAGTTTAATTGAATTCCATACAGACAGGAATCTATAATGTAATTGTGAGCATTTTTTTTCCCTAGTCACATGGGATATAATGTAGTGATTTTATAACATTAAACTAATATTTAATTGATAGGCTAAGTCTAGGTTCATCATGGTGTTTGATTTCAGTTGACTAGAATTTATGTAGGATTTTAACTTATTGTTTTCACACAATCTTTTAAAAATACGTGTATATCTATATGGATAGATATATATGACCAAATTTTTGTTGATTGATTATATCTATGCTTTGTGCATATGGTGCCTATATGAAACAACATTAACTCTACTCAATCTGGGTGGCCAATAATAATATTTCTTACCAAATTAGTTATTGTTTTGGTTTTTTTCCTCTCTCTCCATGAGGCAGTTGAATTCAAAGCTTATCGAGAGAGAGGAAATCATTAATGTAAAAGTAGATTTCAAAAAACCAAAAGTGGTTGGTATAAATAGAAAGTTCTAATTTAGATAACAATAAACATTTGTCATGGATGAACTAAGATATATTAGCCAATAGAGCTATTTTATGCTGAGTAATCTACCAGTTCTTATTTTGTGAGGTTTGATTGTTCAGCTGTTTTAATTTTTTTAACTTTTTAATATATCTATATAATAAATTTTCATTACCTGAATTAGGTTTTCGATATCTTGACAACATAGAAAACAAAACAACTTTAAAATGCACCCACATATAATGTGCAATTATTTGTTCCTTGAAAGCTTGAAGGAACTTTATATATTATCCTGAAGCTTTATTTGGATATAGTTTGTAAAATTTTTTATGTTTTCTACAATAATTGATATATTCATATTTTATCTTTCTTGAGTCAATTTTGTCTTTATATATGTTTAGAAAAATCATTAACTTATTGAGATTTCAAGCTAATTAACCTATATGTGGGCATAGTATTTCCTTAAAATATTCTGAATCTCCTTTACATATGTTAGAAATGTTCCACCATGTATACTCTTTAAAGCTGAAGAAGCGTTATTAAGAAGTGGGAATCAAAGATGTCAGTGGTTTTTATTGTTTCTGAAAGTTAAAATATTCAGTCATCTGGAAACATTGCTAAAGTCTTTTTGCTCACAAGTCTTACTTGCTCAGATTACCTCAAACTTGAAGGTAGTTTCTCAGTTGTTTCTTTGCAGATGTAAATGTCACTTTTGACCAAAACCGAGACAGATATTATTTAATTGGCATAAGTACAGAGGCAATTACAGCCTTAATTTACCTTGAAGATCATTGGAAAATTCTGAACACAGTTTCTCAACACAGCTTAGACCTGTATGGCAATGTAAGCTAAGAGGGACTTGGTTATTTTTGTTCCCACATACATTTGTGAGTCTAAATTTTCATCACATGTGGCCACAAAAATAAAAATTAAATTGGTTAAATAGAAACAATTCCATGTGCATTGTCATTTCTCAAACTCTTCTATGTTTCCAAATACTTCTTAAACTTCATTTTGCATGTTCATTTTGAAAATCACTTTTGAGCGTTATTAAAATTTGTTTTTGCTTTATTGTATTAATTTGTTATTACCTTTTTCTGAAATAGTGAAGTTCTTGATAAAATAAAAGTGTAGGAGAACTATGTCTTTGTAACTGTTTCTATATTATACTTAAATGATAACTGAATTTCAAAGGGACAACATATGTTTCATGGAAAATTCTGTTCCTCAGAAGTATGTAGCATTTTTTCCCCTGGGGGAGAATAAAAATTATCAGTTCTCCAAAGGATACTGACACACAAAAAGCTTTAGAATCACTGATTTACTTTGTGAGCCTTTGATAATCTCCATACTGCTTAAATATTTTAGCTCTTATTTTGTTCTCTTATATTAGCTAACATTTTCAGGTAAATAAAAGTACTCCTAGCAGTAGTTATTGCATTGTTTTTCAATTAATAGAAATGTGTTTTTCACCATTTAGCATGATTTTATCATCTGATTATAAATTATATTACTATTCTTCTATTGATGTTTTACTAAGAATTTTGTTTTGTAATCAGGAATAGATGGTGATTTATATTATAAAATTTTTGACATTTCTTTAATTCATTATTTTCCCCTTTGAATACTGTAAACAATAAATTAATATTAATAGATTTTCTAATAGATATTTATGAATTTCTAGATTAAGGAAGCAAAAGAATCATCACTAGGCAAGCACACAATTTTTTCATTCATGATAGAACTATGGTATCAGCAAAGGATTAGCTTTCATGCCTTTTTATACTACTCACAATACAAAGCACACCAACCATTCACTAAGTTAATGGAGAGAAAACAGGAAAAGGCATAGATATTAAAAATAAGAAATAACAATGGGACATAACAGTGGAATCATAAGATGTTTAAAGAGGCTGCTTTGCATAACTCTACGCAAATACATTTGAAAACCTAAATGAAATGAATAATTTCCTGGGGAAATAGATATTACAAAACATAACCCCAATAGAGTTAGACAGCTTCAACAGGCCAATCTCCTAATAAAGTAAATTATTAAGGAACTGCAGAGAAGCACCAGGCTCAATGGTTGCACAGAGGAATCCTACCAAACCTTCAAAAACCAGGTAGTCTCATTGTTCTAGGAATCATTCCAAAGCCATGAAAACAAGCAAAAACTTTCAAATTTGTTTAAGAAAGTGAGTATAATGCCAATAACTTAGGCTCCTTCGTCTGTCTTCCCTTCAGTTTTTTACTCATTTGCTTTCGTTCCCATAAGCCTGTTAAGGGGAGGAGGTGGTGTGATAGTGTGAGAGATCATATGCTGCTATTTAGTGAATTATTTTTCTTGTTTACTCAAGTTATTTTAAAGGCTCAGCATTCTCAGTCACCAAATTATAATAAGGGTGTAATTTGTGTAGAGTGTAATTTTCCATTTGGGTTTATTGCTAGTTGATTATTGCTAAATAGATGCATAGAATGAATTTGAGCTCATTTTCATGAGGTATATCATGTTATTGCTTCATTGGTCGCACTTCTTTTTAGTCCTTATGTTTTGTGATGTGAATACTGTTGATATTATAATATGACTTCTCTTCACATTTACTGTTTTTTGCTTTAAATTCTACTTTGCCTGGTATTTGTAATTCACCATCTTTATTTTCATGATTTTCCTATGTAGCTTTTGCTCTCCTTTTATTTTAAAACTTTCTAGGTCATAGCACCTATTTCATAAAATCTGTTGGAATTAAATATTTAATACATGAGAGGTTACTTAGAAAAGTGTCTGAGCCATAATAAGTGCTCTATGTTATTTCAAGTAAACCAAAGGTAATGAGATTTTTGATGTTGGTTGTGAGACTATTGATTTTGTTATGGATGTGAGCTGGACATATCTCAAGCATGGTAAGTGTCAGATTCCTTCAACCTAATCTGCCTCCTGGTCTTTTAGCTGCTTTCTCCATCAGCTGCTACCATAGCAACGACTCCATGCAGCCATGCTCTTCTGCCTATCTGAGGCTGATGCCCCGAGTTTCTTGTTGCTCTCACCACTTCCATATGAAATCCCACACCAAAGAATCAACTTCATCAATGGCTGTCCAAGGACCAGCTAATATAACTTGAAAGTCAGAGATTCTAACTCCCCATGTTGTGAAATTTGACCAGCGGCAAGGGAAGCTGGGCAGAAATGCAAATAAGATGAGATAAACTACCCTTTCCATACTTCCCAATATGCTTTTCTGAAAATATTTACATCGTTTCCCTAGAACTGTCCAGATTGTCTGAGTTAATGGATGTATCTCTTTCTGAGTGGCTGTTTCTGTAATTTATTCATGCTTTTTGGAAATTCTTCAGTCCTAATCATGTGATTTCCAAAGCATAATGAATTTCTGAAATACTCATAATGTCATGACACAGTAACTCAATACCACGCAGCTCATAGATGGCAGTTTAGACTCCATGGTCAAATTATATCTCTCTAGAAAAACCCAGTGGTGCACTGAGATATCTTTTTATTTTTCTAAGTATAATCTTTTCTTTATTATGCAAGACCTGATTTTGCTCCAGATTCCTAGGAATCTGCATTGCAACTCATTTCTTGGGGCTTACCAGAGACTCCATTGAATGTCCCTGTTCACCAACGAAAACTCCAGTCTTGTTAAAGGTTCTGGATAACGAGATCAGTTGTCAGGGAAACTAATTTAACTCATAGTTTAGATTTGTTTCATAGTTCTCTTTTCCTTTGGTATCTATTCACAGCTAGCAACTTTCCACAACTTGTGATGAGGCGGGACTTTATTTTCAATGTGACATGCTAATAAATGTTTAACAGTCAGCTCTCTAGGAAGAAAAAATCAGTACTAATCTTTAGCTTTGTCTATTTGTTTTTCATGTAAATACTCCCACCATGGATGTTGTTAAACTGTCAAAGGTGTATTCCTAAATGTATACTTAGGAAAAGTTATGTACATTTGGATCTCACATGCCATTGCAAGCCAGCTTCAATAAATATATTTTCTATTCTGACAGTTAATTAGTTGGGTATCTAGGGTACTTGTGGCATTCTGCTCATTAGAATAAATATGGTGTTATCGATAGGAGATGGTATGTGATATTCTGTAGACTGAGCATACATGTATCATGTGTGATGTTTTGTTGCATATCAAGGAAAATCAAAGTCTGTATGAATATATCATGATAGAAGACTGCAATAAACCTGAGTTCTACATTGAAGTTGTACCGCTCGTCTTAATATGTAAAGGCAAATTGCTTTTGGCCTCTCCATCATGGAGCTCAAGAAGAAACTTTTTGCTAAATCAAATGTTGCATGCTAAGTGCCAGAGACTGTGCTTATCTGAGTCATTCCAAACTGTCACAGCAGTTTCAATTAAGATTACCATTTTGATAAGTTTACAGCAGACCACCATCATCCATCATGATCCATATGGTTTTAACCAAAGGCCATATATGTGAACTGAAGAGAATATAATGGAGACTACCACACCGAATCCTTCAAAAAAAATTTTTATATGTAGGTACACTACTCGTTGCTATAGTTTATGTTGACATATTTTAAAAGTAAAACCACGTACAGATACAATAAAACTCTGATTTTTACTTTAATTATGAATGGAAATTATTGGAAAAAATCTATGGTTCAAGGTAGTTTCTAAAGTAGATATCTTTAAAATATGAAGAGTTATAAGCAAATTGTTTTATATATTAATTGTTCATAAATGTAGTTTCCAAAATATTGCATCTTTCATCATTCTCTTGGAAGTATTCAGAAGATAAACTTCGATTTTTTTAAAAAAAAACCTTTCTCCAGGATAATATATATCAACAAAGAACATATCTCAAGTGTCAAACTCAATGAGTATTCACAAAATTGAACACAATAATGGAACTAGCACTCTGGTTAAGAGACAGGACATCACCAAAATACCAGAAAACTCCATTGAGTTCCCCATTACACTTAATGACCCCATAACTGCAATCCTGGCCTCTAAAAGCATAGATTAGTTTGGCCTTCCTGATTTTATCCCTTGATGTATTCAAGGATGAACATGTTCTTTATACCAATTTCTAAAGAAAGAGCTTTTTCACCATTGGTTTTTCCATTATGTGAATCAACAGGCTGTTTTTTTGAAGGGAAGCCATTGGTTTACTACAGTTTTTTACCAAATGATTAAAAGTTCAGGTATATCCATTTTTAGTAAATCAGCATATTGTTATTGTAATCAGTAATGGTACCAACTAATTTCTAAATGCCAATACATATTGTTTGTTGTTGTTTTATTATTAGTTTCAGGAGTACAAAACAACGTAATAACTAAACATTTACACACCTCACAAAGTGATAACCTCAATAAGTCCACTACACATCTGACACCATACATAACTATTACAACATTAACTATATTCCCTATGCTGTACTTTATATCCTGTGTCTATATATATTGGTGGTGCCACAACAAATGTATACAAGTGGACACTTTGGTCAACATTGCTTAAGCAGTAGTTCACCATAATCAGAAGTGTCTGGACGCTGATGGTAACCACTTTGAGCACCTCTTGTAATTGCAGAAGTCAAATGTTACTTTTATTCATCTTTTCTTATACATATATATTGAATACAACAATTTTAATACAGTTTTCCTTTCTTAAATATGTGTATATTTTCTGGCACTATATATATATATATATATATATATATATATATATATATATATACACACACACACACACATATATATACACACACACACATATATGTATATGTATAAGTTATATATTATATATTTTAATGTTGACAATCAATATTATTTTATATTAATTTCAGGTATACTGTGCAGTGGTTAGGTATTTATATAATTTATGAAGTGATCCCCCGATAAGTCTAGTACCCACCTGGCACTATACATAGTTTTTACAACATTATTGACTATATTCCCCATGCTGTATTTCACATCCCCATGACTATTTCCTAACTATCAATTAGTACTTCCTAATCCCTTCACCTTTCTCACCCATCCCTCCAACACCCCTCCCATCTAGCAATCATCAATTTGATCTCTGTATCTATGTGTCTATTTCTGTTTTGTTTGTTCATTTATTCTGTTTTGAGATTCCACATATAAATGAGATCATATGGTATTTGTCTTTCTCAGTCTGACTTATTTCATTTAGCATAATGTCCTCTAGGTTCATCCATGTTGTTGCAAGTGGTAAGATTTCATTCTTTTTTTATGGCAGAGTAAATACTCCATTGTATAAATGTACCACAAATTCTTTATCCAATCGTCTATTGATGGGCATTTCAGTTGTTTCAATATCTTGGCTATTGTGAATAGCACTGCAATAAATATAGGAGTGCATATATTTTTTTTCAAATTAGTGTTTTGGATTTCTTTGGATAAATACCCAAGAGTGAAACTGCTGGACCACAAGGTAGTTCTATTTTTTATTTTTTGAGGTATCTCCATAGTGTTTTCCATAGTGGCTGCACCAATTTGCATTTCCACCAACACTGAACAAGGGTTCCCCTTTCTTCACATCCTGGCCAACACTTGCTTGTTGATTTGTCGATGATAGTAATTCTGACAGGAGTGAGCTGGTATCTCATTGTGGTTTTTATTTACGTTTCTCTGATTGAGCACCTTTTCATATGTTTATTGGCCGTCTGTATGTCCTCTTTGGAGAAAAGTCTATCCAAGACCTCTGCCCATTTTTAAAATTGGATTGTTTGTTTTTTTGTGTGTGTGTTAAGTTTTATGAGATTTGTATACATTTTGGTTATTAACCCCTTATCAAATATATTATTGACAAATATCTTCTCCCATTCAGTCGGTTGTTTTTTTGTATTGTCGATGGTTTCCTTTGCTGTGAAAACACTTTTTAGTTCGCTATAGTCCCATTTGTTTATTTTTTCTTTTGTTTCCCTTCAATGAGGAGATATATCAGTGAAAATAGTACTAAGGGTAATGTCTAAGAGATTACTTCCTATATTTTTTTCTAGGAATTTTATGGTTTCATGTCTTACATTTAAGTCTTTAATCCATTTTGAGTTTATTCTTATATGTGGTGTATGAAGGTAGTCCAGTTTCTCTTTTTTTATTTTGCATGTATCTGTCCAGTTTTCCTAGCATGATTTATTGAATCAACTTTCTTTCCCCAATGTAAATTCTTAAATTCTTGCTCCCTTTGTCATCGATTAAATGACTATATAGCAGTGGATTTATTTCTGGGCTCTCTATTCTGTTTCATTGATCTATGTGTCTATGTTTATACCAGTGCCATGCTGGTTTGATTACCACAGCCTTGCGATATAATTTGCTATCAGGTAGCATGATACCTTCAGCTTTGTTCTTCTTTCTCAGGATGTCCATGGCTATTTTGAGGGTCTTTTATGGTTCCGTATAAATTTTAGGATGATGCGTTCTAGTTCTGTGAAATAAATGCCAATACTTTAAGCAAATGATTTCATTTTCATTAAGTTCAGCTTTCCTAAGGGATAAGCAAGTTATTATAATTATTTCGTCCTACCTTTTTTTTTCAGTAGATGAGTTGATAATTCTCTCTTTTGTATGGATGAATGCATGTTCGTAAGTATTTGTATCATATAATGACACACATACATACATATAATTAAAAATAGTGATTTACTAGAAGAAAAGACGGAAATAATATTTAGTTACAGGTATGAGTTTGACAGCATTTATTACCGTGATTTACAATAAGCATGTAAGATTAAAATATAATGACATTAATTTGCCCTAGGCAAAGGCATTTATCTTAAGACATTTAACTTCTTATACATATACACATATAAATATTTTCCCCTTGACAAAATGGTTGTAAAAATGTGGAAGGGCCAACTAGCATTATTTGTTATTAAATATTTAAAGCACTAATATTTTTAAAGTATGCCTTAAAAACAAACGTTATTAAAATAAATCATTTGCCCATAAGTAGGAGTAAGGATAAAACAGAATAGGGAAATAGTAATACCAGTATTATTTTGATTTTACAACTTTAAAATTCTGAAGCCTTTCAAAATAGCCTAAGGTTTCCTACAGGTTGCATTGAAGTCATTGTACATCATTATTTTCTTCTACTTTGACTTCTTTTTTCTTATGACTTAGTGATTTACTTAGAACAAAAAGTGAATATTTCTTTGAATTAATTTTCAATTTCAATCCATTCCTTAAAAGACATCTTTTTTTTCTTTATTGCTTAAATTGGAAATCTTTATTCTAGGGCCAAATATGGTCTCTGATGCATTAGAAACATATTTTTTGAATTTGCCTAAATATTTAAGATAAAGTCATGAAAGAATGGAGACATAAGCTGTTTTTCAGCATTGTGTAACTTATAGCTCCTTCTCTAACTTGAAGTAGTCCTCCAAATAAAACTCTCTCTGTATATATACACATACATATTCTCATAAATAAAAATCAGCTAAGTAAGTCGCAAGGCACCTTTTTTTTTTTAGTGTTTTATTTCAGAAAATATAAAATCCAGTTGGAAAATAAATGGATTGTAGAAAATATGCAGCTTATTGGTTGTCAAATTCAGTCAAATCAAATGGAAGGGAGGTAAGTGAAGTGAGAGAAATATCTACAGATTATTCTGTAGCCAACAGAGAAATGTTATGTAAGGGAAGTGACGGAGGTCTAATGGGGGGGCGCTCCCTCTGGAGGTTGGTAAGGGCAGTTGTTACCCACTAGCTTATAAACAACTGGGCTTCCATCCATTCAATTGTGCTTGATTGTTTGGGGGGGGGGGGGATATTTCCTGTCCCTGTGATATAAGAATGTCTGTGATAATGTCCTGCTAAAAGCAAAAGTATAACTGTCCAAATGCCTATACCAATCTTGATATTTTCATACATAAAATATTTTTGAGATACTTCATTTTTGTAATTCTGTTAGAATAAATTTAGGTGGTTTTATTCATTTAGCTAATGAATCACATATTTAAATTAATCTTCTTATAGTTGAATAGCTTCATTCTCAAGTTCTAAACAAGAATTTCTACATCCGAAGATGTCCTTCAGAAACTTAGAGCCTTTTGGAAACAGGCTAAGCTTTCAGATGATACCAGCCTCTTTGAAATATCAGAACATATTTACAATTCCAAAAACTGCATCAATATATCCTGATCTGATTGTTCAACACAGCCAACTTTTCTTTCATAAGTCTATCGTTTGAAGGTATGATGTATAGATATCTTATATTTTACTTCAACTTTTTAAAATGCTACATAAAGACCTTTCTATAAAAGACTGCTGGGCCTAGAACTACTCATTTGTGAATCCTTAACATTTCTCTACAACTTGCACGAACAGCAAATGCCATCAAGGAAAAAAAAAATCACTGGAAAAAATTACAAACTCTTCAAAACCAAAAGAAAGCTGGGATAGTCTCTTAGTCTAAATGTTAAATTCTCTTGATTTTAAGTGATAAAATTCATTGCCACAGAGAATTTATATATATATATATATATATATATATATATATATATATATATATATATATATAGTTTTCTGCAGTCTTGCATTCACAAACTCAACATGAATATAGCAAAAGATGAGTTAATTTTCTCCATTTAGTAAATCTATTACTTGAAGTGAAATCCTGATAAATCCATTTTTGTCATAGTTTTACTTTCTTTTTGCTTCACCCAAATAACATCAAAAGAAACTCCAGAAACTTAGGCACATTTTGATCACTTCTATACAATTGGGCTTCCATTGTAATATTGTGATATTTTGCAGGACAAGATTATGTCGCCCTTTCCTTCAAGGGAGTTTTCAGGTTGTGGATAGGAAACGGTGAAATAGTAGTGCTGAGTTTCTGTTTTCAGAATGTTTAGGATATAGCATTAGCCTGTCTGTTCTTCTCTATCACTCACTTGCAGACTGCCACTATCTGATAGAACCAGTCCTCATAACTTAGTGAGAGGGCATGATCAAAAGTGTCAGGGAGGTAAAATACTTCTGAGCAATGCAAGAAAGTAGTGGTGACCTTGAGCTGTATCTGGGAGATTACTAACACTGCATTCTGTCTCTGTATCATATATTTCAGACATTTGAAGTGAACTTGGTGCTAAATATCAAATAGCTGTGTCTATTTTTTGACATAAGAGAACAAAAAATGAATTGCCTCGTCTTAATATATTATGACAAGAGATCACTTAATGTATCCCCACCAAAAATAGATTTGCTGTATCTGACACAATACAACCTATTTCAATTCTTTGTTACTTTTTTCCTGATAACAAAATAGTATAAAATCGATGTAAACATTTAAAAAAATAGAAATTAGAATGTCAAATTTACCTCAAAGCATATTTTTCAAAAATATAAACATGTGATGCTTGCACATATATACAAGAAATATGTCAAAGAATTTTTAACTAATTAATAAAGGAATTACTGGGATGTTAAATGTTGGTTGCCAATGCAACTGGATATTTATAACTATTTTTTTAGAATGGAATGTTACAATATTTTTTCTGGTTTAGACATAAAACTTGTTAATGTTTTAGAGGGAAATAAAATCAAATTGGGCTTAGCTTTTCTCCCAGACAGAAATCTGCAAGTTACTATGTCAATTTATAGTTTTTAAGCTCTAATTAAATAGTAAATCACAAAGTCAAACACAGGTACATCCTTCTAGAGAATTTAATAACCCTTGACTGAAATACGAAAACAGTGCTCCTATATGACATTGAAAAAACATCATGTATTTTCTTTTACCTTTTGTCCAAATTTTGGATATTTTTAACAGTTCCCCCCATTTTGATAAAAAACTCCCCAAAATATTCTTGATCACAAACAAAGACTGACCACATTATGGTTGGACTACTTATTTGTATAGTTAAGTAAGGGGTATTGATTAACAAATAAGTTTCTTTGAGCAAACATTTTGAGCAACTACTAAGCATCTACCAGAGAAGTAAGTCTGTCTACAAATTTTCAGAAAGAAACCCAGTTTGATTTTTATAAGCTTATTTTATTTGTTCTTTTTTAACAAGACCAGGACACAAGAGACTAAGAAAGTCTCTTCTCTAAACTTGGGGAATTGTACTTTCTTTGAGGTGTGTAAAATTTGTTATGGTCTCTGGTCTGTCAGGAAGTGCCTTTCTTACTGGTAAGGCTAGAAATATGTAATAGGGTAGCCGCCAGTTTACCCTGAAAGTGCTCTGTTACCGTAGGCTCCACATGGAAACTTGTTCCTTAAGAGATGGCTTCGCATATTCTGATTAAATGAGTAGCACTCTTAATATGACACACGAGATATGATCTTGAATTCACCATTGCTGTCTCCAATTATATCTTAGTTAAAGAAAAAGAGATTTTTATTTAACCTTTGCAAATAACTATATTTTCATCAAAAGTGCAGTCTCAGTAGAAGTATTTGTTTTTGAAGTATGAGAGGTAAAAGAGGTAAGTAAATTGAGATTAGACAGAGATTAAGAGGAAGAGAATGAGCTCGCCTATATATCTGCCAGTAAACACAAATAAAATTAAATCAGCAAGACTGCAAACAAATAACCATGTTTAAATTTCCCTCATTAATTCATTCAGACCAATGGGATTAATTATTTTACTGAATCTTAGGCTAGCTGTCTATATTTATGAAGTTCTCTGCTTCCGGGGTAAAGGAACAAATAAACAAACAAAAACCTAGATGCCCTGATTGAGTCTTCTGATATAGCCTGATAGGTGTCTAAATGATGTCAGCTTTAAAACCCTAAAGCCTATAAGTGTGAGTCCATTCCTTGAAGTATGAACCTGTTGTATTGCTTCCCATGAGACTGAGAGCATACCTTTCTTTGTTGAAGACAAAAACTGTATAGCTAAGCATGGGATAAAAGCAGAAAACATCTGTAAATGAGACTGCATATCTCTACGTAATTTATTACTAAAGCAATGACATCAGTTTGAAGAGGAATAAAGTTATTTATTGGCGTACAATAAATAACTTTCATAAGTATTGTATCAGTGAGAACATATTAAGGACAGTGAAGACATTGACAAATCATCAGGGCCTTTAATTATAATTTTGTACATTGTAGAAACTCTAAAATATTTATATTATTTCCAGTTTACTTGTATAGAATCATCCTTTTTGTTTGAAATCTCATTCCATGCGTCTTTTATAATAGCGTTAACCTAGTCAGGAAATATGGAGCACATCACATGAATCTATTTTTTTCTTGTATTCCCCGTTTGATAAGGTCAAAGAAAAAGCCTTTGTGATTCCTGCAAGCCCTCTGAGATCTCAAAGCTTTCGTTTTACGTGTAAAAGACATGCAATTTTCCCCCCACAAGATTTAGGGTCTGATTTGGAGGAAGGCAAAATAAAAAAATAATAATAATAAAAAAAATTAGCTGGGATGATTTGGTCATTTGATTAAAGTAGGATCGTGGGTGCTTAAGAACAATTAATCAATGTGTCAATGTAATATTTTAAATATACATGAGAGAAGAAACCTCAGCTCCTTCAGATATGGATAATATATTTTCATTGTTTAAAACTCAAGGACATGATATAGTCAATACAAAGCACAGTTATTCTGATAAGGCATGAAAACTCAAAATTTGGGGCGTACCATTGTAATAACCCTTGTTAAGATAAAACTAAATACTTCAATCATCATTTTAATAGATAACTAAATTCAGTTTTGAAATAATATAATATGTGTCAAAAAAATAATTCAAAAGATCCCTTTAAAATATATTATGGATAGGCTATCAATACTAAAATTATGCCAAATTTTTTACATATTTATTTTCTTCTTTATATATTCATTATTTGCAGATAGATTCTTTGCAAGGTAAATAAAAATGAAATTCTCTCAAACCTCCTAAAACTTGCCGTACACACTCAAGTTTTTCCCTTTACTTGACTTTTGTGTATTTTGAAACTACCTGACAAGTTTACTTTATGACAAAGCTACTTTCTTTTCTTTTACTTAAAATCAAGAACTTATACATACAAAGTTGTTTTTTCCATGACAATATTATTCCTAGTATACTCTCAAACATCAATATTAATTATAAATTTTAATCAGTATAAGTTCTATTGCAAGGAAAAGTCTGGAAGGTAGTGATTGATAACGGAAGGTGAATGCCAAGAATGTTGACAGACAGAAAAGGCTCACAACCAAAGCAATGATCACTCACTGATACCCACATCCCTGTTACTCATTCTTAAAATTTCTAACTGGGTATGCTCATTAACATGACGCAAAGTAACGTAATAAAGTAAACAAAGTTATATGTATTATATTACATACTAAACTTTATCAAGAACATGAAACCAAACCAAAACAGAATCTAGAGGGGGGATTGAGAGAGAGAGAGAGAGAGAGAGGAGAGAGAAAGAGAGAGAGAGAGAAAGAGAGAGAGAGAGAGAGAGAGAGAGAGAGAGAGAGAGAGAGAGAGAGACTACTGTTGGCGATTGGAAATTGCTCTAAGGATTCACCCCCAATAAATGTCAAAGATTTATCACCTATTAATGAGGAATTCACTAAAATGCTAAAGCTGATTCTAAGAGCATTTGAAAAACTGGGCATTTATAAGTATAGAAGGAGAAGGAAGAGCAGGAGGAAGAGTAGAAGAATGATGTAAGGATAAGACTGTTAATTAGGTACTATCATAATGTCCTACATGGCAATAAATCTGTACTTAAGGGATAGTCTTGTCTCACAGACAGAAATAACATCACAGCGTGTGGACTACAATTAAATAATAACTAGGAAAGTCAAAAACATGCATTCTGCTGGGACCTAGAAAATGAAATGATCCATACTAGAAAAGGCTCACAATGATATTAAAAGGGCATGATGTATTCTGGTTGTTTTTGTTTCTTTTCTTCTTACAAGTTTGTATTCTTTAATACCTTATACTTTGAGTTGCCAAAGATAATTTTAACTGTTCAGTGTAAAGATTGTTTTTTTCTATGTATCTACTTATATTTGGGAATTTTATATGGGATTTTATAATATGCATCTTATTAGCGTCACATTTTTCATGGTGGGGTATAAATTGCCTATATCAATTTAGATCTCCTTATTCATTAAAGTTTCCTAATGATTTTACATACTTTTTATTTTATTTTAATGTATGCCTCCATTCATTATATTAAATTATGACATCAAATATACACAGTACAAATTTAAATTCTTAATACTTTTAATCTTAGCTTAAAGTGACTAAGTTTAGAACATAAATATTTCTAGATTTTTATTAGTGGTAAAGTGATGGAGAGATATTTTTTCTCAATCTTTTTGTGTTATTTTTAGCCAAGATACCTGTCTCAATGGTCAATGAGTAAATGATTTGTTAATACATGAGTCTTTGAACTATGTATATTCTATTTACCATTTTGTATGAAAATGAAAAATATTTGCGTTCAACTGATTTCTCAGTGATTGCATATATTCGCTTACTTTTTTTTTAGATTGTTTGCTTGAACAAACAAGAGAAGTATATCTGGTGAGATTATGTTATTCTCTACAAAGATTCTGTGCATTTCATCTAGCTTCCCTTAGGGAAACCTTGAAGACAGTTTTCTGATTTAATTAGAGATTCCTGGGATGAATAGGAAGTTTTGAAGTTAGAAAAGGATGTGGGATAAAGTGGAAAGAGAATGGAAAGTGAAAAGAGAGAAAAGGGAAAAAACACATACTTTTTATATTGTAAAACCTCAGGAAGAAGCAAACTACATATACTCTCATCCCTACCACAGTAAATTCATTATAGATTAATTGTAGAGTTCTCATTTGTGATCTCCACAAATAATTTTAATATGGAGGAAAAAACTTTATCGAAAATGACAATCTTTTATTCTGCCCTTTTCATCTACAAAAGAAAACATTTCTTACAAATAAAATCATGGTTTTATGTTCAAATGTTGCTTAAAGATTTAAATTGCCAAAATTACTTTAAACTTATGTTTATAAACCTTATCTCCTAATATTCTTAAAATTTGTGGGCTGTGGAATCACTGAGATTTTTATAATCTCTTCTCCTAAAATATGCACGTTTTTGTTTCATGTTGAGAGTTTAATTGATAGTTATTCTTTCAATTTAAATGAAACATACTTTTTTCCTAGACATGTTTATACCCACTGAATTGATGGCTTGGGCTGATTCTGGTTCTCAAAACCCCCAATCTCATCTAAAACATGTATCCTGATGAAAAGTTGGAGTTTCTATGCCAGATATTTTCAATTATGGTGAAATCGATCATACACCTCATTGTCTTTTACAATTTGGTTTCCATTTCTTACCCCAAATCTATCAAATATATCTGTATATGTCCTAATGCCAATTATGGATTTGATTAAAAATTTCCCCCAAGGAGCTCCCCAGAGGTCTCCTTATGAATTAGTATACACTACTCAGTACTTCTAAGTTCACCTGTGAGGTACATGTTCCTGTCAGATCTTACCTAAACTGGGCACATAGCTACATGTAAATAAAACACATTTATAATTCAAGCTTTTTTGAATTTCAGTATTATTAACTTTACATGATATATTCTAGGATATTATACCTTAATATTTTGTTAGTAAAAACAGAAATGTATAAAAGTTCCCCTATTCCCTGTTGAAATAAAAAATCAACTTCCTCACAATGTTTTGCATAGTGTCACAAATTTACAACTTGACACAATTCAGACACACAAAAAAGGACCCAAATCAGTGATATCTGGGTGCCTAGAACTGATTACTAAATATTTGATGAACATCAATATGCTCATTGACTCAATATGCAAACTAACTGAACAATTTATCACTGACACATTAAAATAAAATAGTTTATTTTTTAATTTGAGCAATATATTTTGAACTGAAGCTTCATAGTGCTTTACTAAGCGTTATTAATACAATTTTCTATGTTTTATGTTATAATGTAAATATATTATTTTATTTTTATGTGTTTAAGTTTTAAAGATACCTTAGTTTTTAAAAGGCAAAAACTACAACTATTAAAATAGAGATACTTTGAGTTTTAGACGGTATCATGGTATACACAGATAAGTAAACACAAAGAGATGACTTTTAATACCCGTATAGTACCTATAGTTATTTCCTTTGGGAGCCTAAAATAAACTTTCTAGATTTTAATTTTCTTCTTTATGCTGCATAGTTTGTTTCATTTTTCTGCTCAAAGTGATTCTATAAAACACATGTATAACAGTGTTCAAATTTATTTATGTATGAATATGTTATATAACTAAAATATTTTTGTGAGCCTGCTATGTGTGAGTCATTGTGAGAGGTTTTAAGGTGATTAAGGGAGAAAATAAAATTTCTTTACAATATATGACATACATTAAATTAAATATTTATATTATTTTTATTTATACATATTTTATACATTGAAATTGAGATAAATTGCTAGACAGGCTTTCTGGGTCTACATTTGACTTGGAGTCAAAGTTAAAAGCATTTTTATGTGTATATTTTACTCCATTTTTGCCCCAAGCAAGTCGTTTTACAACCCCAAATCTGTTCCTTTTTCTGCCTACCTTCCTTCCTAAGGTTGCAAGAAGTAAGGAGGATACTGAATTTGAAAACTCTTTGAGATACATAGAGTATGAACAGTATACAGTATTATTAATAGTATTAAGCATTCCTCAAGTTGTATGACTGATTTGGCAAAATGATGGATCTTATTTGTCAAAAAAGAGGTTTCCTAGTCATGGTCCATTACAGTAAACTCTTTATTTCTTTATATTTCACTATGCAGATAAATGTGTAAGGTGTACTTAGTAAAATGATAAATCTTCATTTTAGATGGGAGGACTCAAGGGGAGAAAAACCATTGGTATAATTATAGCACTTAAACATGCTGGAGAATAGCTTGAAACATGTGTAATTAGTCTGAAAATCAATATTCTTCTTCTCCAGAACTATGATCTCCCAAACAAACAGGATAAATTGTCTTTGAATAGCTAATGTATCAAAGTTGCTGACTTTTATCACTTGTGTTACAAATTTGAGATTAAAATGTCCCCATATCTTGCAAGGTTTATATTTTCAACATCTTGAATTGCTAGTCTTTTGAACAAGAATGTTTCTTTTCAAAATATCTTCAGCCTGACATATGTTTACTATGACATGTCAAATTGAGTTACATCATGTAAGAAAACATACTTAGAAAGGTACACATTTTAGGGTAGTACTTTTTCAAAGCTTAGAAAAAAAGAATCTCTTTTAAAAGATATAAATGTTCATATCTTAAATTTTCCCACCTTCATTTTTTTCACTAAAGAGAAAATTTCAGTATGCCATAATTTTATAAGATCATATATAAATTAAGGAATCATATTAGCATATCTTCATCAGACTTTTTAAACCATTACTTAAATGAGAAATTGTCTGTATAAAATATTTTTCTTGGAAAGTACAAGAGTTTTGGTAAGGAACATTTGGAAAATTGAGTGTTTAGAAGTAAGTGTCATCAGCTTCATTCACAACAGATATATGTTGTCGACAAGGATTAGTTTTCATTCCTGCTTGACAGCAAGTTAATCCTATCTGCCTCTTCCAGTACAGAGCAGTTCCATATGAAGCTAATGAAAAAATGTACAAGCTTGCATTCCCAAAAGATTTAGACATAATTACCATTTTTTGGCCAAATTTCTAGTTTGTCTCACTAAGAAATTACCTCTGATTAGATTTTGTCTTTTATAAATGATGCCAGTATATAGAAAATATTATATAACCACTCTGTCAATTTAAAATTCCTAGAATTGGATGTATAGTTTCAGTGGAAAAAATATTTTTGCCACCCCATGTATTCTATTTAAGGCATTTGTGGATCCATAATAAGAGGAATACTTCATAATGATAAAAAGGAATTTGTAACTATTTTAGATGTATATGAGACTATAGAAAATAGTCTCAAAGTATATAACTATTTTCAAATTATGAGTCAAACATGAGTATTTGAAATAAATTCCATTTGACCATGGTGTATAAATGCTTTGTACATTGCTGGATTTGATTTGCTAATGCTTTGCTGAAAATTTTTTCATCTATGTTCATGAAAGATATTGGTCTGTAGTTTTGCTTTCTTGTGATGGGTTGGCATAGTTTGCATATTAGGGTAATTCTGACCTCATAGAATGAGTTATTCTATGCTTCTATTAATAGATATAAAACAAGCACTTGGTAAAATTCAACAGTGAAACATGACTTCTTTATTCTCTTAAGCAGACAGAGGCGGGGGGAGGGGAAGTTTCTCAATCAATATTGCATACCCACAAATTTCTAAAACTTATATGTACTAGGGAAATTAAATTAAAACAACAAAAAAATTTCCCTTCTAGATATAGAGGGGTACAAAGATAGTCACTTTCTTTTTATCGATCATTTTTCTGATGGTCCTAATTCATTCAACAAGCCAGAAAATAAAGTAAAATATGAGAGGAAATAAAAGAGAAAAAAAGCTCTCGTTATATGTGGGAAATGTGTATATAGAAAATCCAAAATGATCTGCAGGTAATATAATTAATCTGTTTATTTACCAAGATTAAGTCTAAAAAGTATAAATTTGTAGCCACAAAAGAATCATGGGGATGGAAGTACAGTATAGGGAATGCAGTCGATGATATTGTAAAAACTATGTATCACACCAGATGGGTACTATTAGAGTTCTCAGGGGGATCACTTCATAAATTGTATAAATGTCTAACCACTATGCTGTACACCTAAAACTAATATAAAATAATGTTGAATATTAACTATAATTTTTAAAAAAGTTAGTCATGAGAATATATAGTACATTATAGAGAGTATAGTCAATAATATTCTAATAACTATGTACAGTGTCAGATGGGTAATAGACTTATTGGGGTTATTACTTTGTGAGGTATATAAATGTCTAGTCACTATGTTGTTTTCTACACCCAAAACTAATAAAAATAAATAAATAAACAAATAATTTTAAAAATACATTTAAAAAAAATTTACCAAGATTACTAGACAAATGATCAATATACAAAATCCTACTGCATTTCCAAGTAACAGCAAGTAATAGAAAATATTTTAAATGACAGTATTTAAATCAACATAAAAATTAGGCAATGCTTGGGAATAAATGTGAAAAAAATATGTGCAAGAACTTTCCAGTAGAAATCTACAAAACATTATAGAGAGAACTCGAAGCCTAAATAGATGGCAGGATGTACCATAATCATAATTAGAAGGTTTATAATGTAAAGATGTGATTTCTCTCCTAATTTCTCTATATATTCAATATAATCCATATCAAAATCTTAGCAGGTTATTTTTGTGGAAATTAACAAAATTTGTCTAAAATGGCCCTGGAATTGTAAAATGAGACTGTTAAGACCATGACCAAGTGAATTTTTTTTTTCATTGTCTCCTTTCTTATTTTGGGGTCCTATTCCTTTTATAGCAGTACCCCACTATCTATGAGAGTACTTAGTTAACACTTCTTTTTTAAGGGGCTCGAGCTGAGAATCTGATGATGTGGCTAAAATTCCTTAATGAAAAGCTATACTACCATTAGAAATAAGATAACCTTTTATTTATTTATTCTTTGACTGTATGTTATAAAATCAGGATGAGATTTCCATTTCTATCAGTATACAGATATGGTGTTACCATGAATTAGTAGGTATTTCTAACTCCTGATTTCAAAATCAAACTTCTAAATAACATCTCCACCACCAACAAGCTGTTGCTCTCTCAGTCTTTTCCATGCATAATCTACGAGGTGTGATCAAAAAATATGGTGAATGTTTAAATTTAGAAGAAGAAAAAAATTAGTATAGTAAAAGACAAATTATCCCACTTCTACAGTCCCCATACTCTTTTAGACTTTCCCATGTCAGAACATCCATCTTTCATTTGGAGAGCTATACTTCACTACTGAAGCCATGGCAAACACTGGAGCCAGCAGTTCTTAGAGAAAGAAAATAAAAATAGTTGTTCTGCCACCCTTTGGCCGACCACCTAAGGCAATTGTCCTCAGTCCCCTTCTGATATTGATTCCCAGATTCTATTATGAATATTTTTGAAGCTACTTCTTTTGAGTGGCATAGAATTATCAACTCGTCAGTTGTCTTAAGTTTCACAATTATACTGGGCCTGTTTAACTCAGTCAATTCCATTAACTCCTTAGTCTTCATGTTTGCTAAGTCCTCACAATCTCTTGTGGTCATTAGCATAGGTTTCATTTTATTAGTATTTCTTTTTGGCATTTCAGTAGGTTTTTCAAAAGGAGTAGAGAAACCTGAATATTCAACCACCCATTTTAACCCAGATATTTCAATACTATGCAAGTGTTTTCTACCAGTATTTTAACCATTGCTCAAATTAATTTTAGAATAATAAGCAAATTCCTGACACCCAACTGTTGACTAAAATTCAATGGAAGAACAAAAGAAAGAGCAAAATAGTTTGTGGCTTCAAAAACTTTACTAATATTTTCTAATTATGAGAGTTTCTATAAGCTTTACACTGAATATTTTTTTCATGTTTTAGGGAATTAATCATCCCACACTTTACAAAAAGGTTGTATGAAACAAAGCCTTCAATAAAGTACTCCAAATTTGTATACCTATAGATTTAATCTCTGGGATTCATTATTAAACACAGCCAAGTATAAGCAAACATATCCTGAATATTATGAAGTGCATTTATGTATTTTTATGAACTGGTTTCTTTCTTAGCTGGTCGCAGAGCCTCCATAAAATTGAATGCCTGAAGGATTTTAATAGCAAATCATTGACTTTTCATTCATTTATTATTACTACTCCTCATTTCTATTTTCTTGGTACTAAATAATCTTGACCATAACAGCATACATTGAGTAGTATTAACATAAATGGAAAACTGACAAATTGTTTGCAAAAAGAGAGCATTAGCCAGTTATAATAAAACTATTGGATTGCCTCACTATTGGTACATTTAAACTATTGTATATGTCCTCACATCTTTTAACATTCTTGTTTCCCCTTCTCCATTGTCACTACCTTAGTTCAGTTCTAGTTATCTTCTTGCTAGATTCTCATAAGGCCTCCCATCTGTTCTACCTATATCCGTCTTGCTCTTGTCGAATCATTTTCCACATAGGAACCAGAGAGCTCTGAATAATGTGCAAAACAAATCAGGTATTTTTCCTGATTACAAATTCTTCAATATTTGCTCATTTCTCATAGGAAAAAAAGACAAAATTCAATATTTGTTCATTGCTCTTAGGAAAAAAGACACAATTCCTGAATATGACAGATAAGAACCTACAGAATCAGATCCTTCCAAAGCTTTACACCCTCCTCACATTCCCCGTTCTACTCACTGTGGTTTTAAATAACTCCTTCATTGAGATTAGATTCAGACATATTCAGAGTCTTTGCCTGTGGTGTTATCTCTGCTTAAAAAAATGCTTGGTCTTTTATAACCAGATTACTCTCATATTAATATTTTATCCTCTTATCCATTCAAGAAGCTTCTGTTTACTACCTACAATCTACCAGGCACTATGATGATATTGCAGACGTACTGATGAGTAACAGCAGACATAGTCATTAACCTCAAGGATATTAGAGTCAAAATAGGAAAACAGACCTAGAGCAAATACTTGCACCAATAACCTGACAATTATGCAAGTGCTCTAAAAAAAAAAGCATGTGGCAGTATGAAACCTATAATAAGAGTATAATAAAGAGGGTTCACCTAATCATAGAGGTCAGAGATAGTTACCACAAAATGATGATTATCTGAGCTGTGAATGAGTAACAGATAACTAAGCAAAACAGAGCAGCATAAAGGCACTAATGTGGAAGAGATCAAGAGAGAGTGAAGAAATTAATTTTACTTCCTGATTGCTATGCACTGACCTGTGTCCCCCTAAAATATATGTGTTGAAGGTCTAACCTCCAGTGTAATTGTATTTGGAGAAGGGGCTTTTACGAGATAATTAAGGTTTTATGAAGCCATAAGCATGGGGTCCAAATCTGATAGAACTGGTGGCCTTACAAGAAGAGGAATAGGAAGGCCAGAGAGGACAGAGCAAGAAGGTGGTTGTTTGCAAACCATGAAGAGAGCTTTCATCAAAAACCAAATCTGCCAGCATCTTGATCTTGGTCTTCCCAGCTTCTAGAACTGTGAGAAATAAACTTCTGTTCTTTAAGTCACCCAGTGTATGGTCTTTTGTTATGGCAGCCTGTGCATACTAATGATTGCTGAATGGCCTCCAACACTCCAGACAACATTGCTGTGCCTCTATAAATGAGTTTCATGGCAACACACCCTTCTCTTGATCTCCTTTTCTGTTTCTCAGTTCAGTTTTCTCTTTGTCTTGCTTCCTTCCATTGACTTCTACCTCATGGTTTGGGAAAATGGCTGCTCCAAGTTCCAGTTTACTTTATGCAGATTAACATCTAGGGCAGGAATAAATTTTCCTTTCCGCGCCCAACACCCATATAAAAATTCCAGAGAAAGGCACTGATTGGCCTTGCTGGATCATGTGCCTTGGCGTTACTGTGAAATATGCCTGGGGACTGTCTTTCTCTGTGTCCGGGGTCAGGGTCTGTTACCAGAAGAAGGAGCATGGGAGAAAAACCATGCTGGGCGATCCGAAGCCATCACTGCGACAGTTCAGCACCATGTTCAACCACTGTTTAACATTCTCCTTTACTCACTTTGAGAGTGCTTCACATTGAAAGGTGGCTCAGTTGTCTTTAAATCTTTAGAAACACATCACACTTAAAGACACTCTAAGAATCTGTTTTCAATGTGTCTATTATAAACACTTTTTACTTACTCTCTAGCATGTATACCTGAAATCCTATTACACCTTAGAATTCAAGAGCATTTTATAAGTGCAAGAAAAACAAAATTGTTAGCCAGCTTTTGTAAGCAGTGAGCCTTTTTCTGTACTCACTCAGAAGAGAAGAATTGGTTGTACTAACTTTTCCATTTATACTTAAAATCATAGTTTCACCTATGAAATCTCTCAACACCTTGCAAACCTCCTTCGGGAAAATTATATGTCAAATATGGAAATATTTCACCATGCGCAATAAAATTTATATGGATGAAAATACAAATGAAGAAAATAAGCAGTTTGTAGTAAACTAGATAAGTTTAGAAAAATTGGAATGTTAACTGTGTTATTTTAACAACTGCTAATCTATGTTGCTTATCGTATAAGTGATAGAAAAAATGTGTTTTGCTTTATCCTTCAGGATCCATAGGACTCATTCAAGGTACAAAGAAAATAAATCCATAATCCCCAATTATCTACAGTAATATAATTTTACCTAAACTCATGCTAAAACTGTACATAGCAACAATTTCATTTAATGAGAGAACATTTTTACAACACATATATTGGGTGCTTACTCTATGCTTGGCACTGTTCTAAGTACTTGGAATACATAAGTGAATAAAGCAGGGTTGCCTATACTTGCAGAATTTATGTTCTGCAAGATTCTAATAGTTATTTATATTCATACTTATGTGAAGATTTCAAAGATATCTCAAAATAAGTAAGGGACCTGGGATAGCAAGACCATTAGACAGGCTTCTACAAACTGGCCTTCACCATGGGGAAATCAGCTGATAGCATAGGTAAGGCTTTCCACTGCATAGCAACAGAAACGTGTTTGAGTATACTAAGCAGTGCTTCATCTCTCACAGGTGGAATTCAAATTAACTGAGTTCACCAACATTAGTGTCTCTCTAACGAAAATACTGATTTACTGGTTTACATTAAAAATTACAAAGGCTGCTATACAGGGACTAGACATCTATATGCATTCTTCCTCTATGGACAAAATCTAAGAAAGCCAACAGTATAAAGTTATAACATGGGAGTTAACGACAGGTTTCAAATGTTTGCAATATCAGATTTTTTAAAAAATCTGCTAATATCAGCTTTCTATAAAGGGCTTAGTTCCAAATTTTTCTGCAAATTATTTTTCTAAGATATACACACACATAAACAAACACAAATATGCTTACTTTTCTGTGGCTCATTCTAAAAGGAGCACTTTTTATCACAATATTATTGCTCTATTATTGCTCAATATTATATCACAACATTATTGCTCTTCTCTAAGATCCACCTACCTGGGAAAAGAAAAGGAAAAAGGTTCACAAAATGTGCTTGTTTCTGCTTTAATTAATTGCATGATCTTCATTACTTCCCAGTTGACCTTTAGCAAATGTAACACAGGTTTTCAATCTGGAACTTTATTTTGTTCCTATAAATATCCAATTAATGTCCTCTAATAGCTAATTGCCTTTTTTTTTCTAAATGGTATGCTCCTAATCTGTGGCACTTTTTGTATTTCTGGGTTTATTCTCCAAAGGTGGATTTTGTAGTCTTAATGATACTCCTCACTTTTTCTCCACCCACCACATGTTTTTTGTTTTACGAAAGTCTCAACAGTTTGCTCACCGTCAACTCTATTTTAAAACTGCTCTTCTTGCACGTTCCTGGTGTATTCTCTATAGATGACTGCATTACCTTCTTTACTAATCTCCTCAATTACTACGTCCTATGTATGAGGAGTTAAAGTGAGTCTGGTTTATATACATAACATAAATGCTCCCAAAAATACAATGACATTTATGCAAAAGGTGGTGCTTTTAACAAACTGCAACATTAGAAAAGGTTTTCTGATGTGAAATTACATTTGGATAATTCATATACAACAAAACCAATGGTGCACTGGTCCTTAATGGATCACTCAGAATGGCTTTTGGTTCACAAAACAACCCAGGCTTGTGACATTAACATTTAAGACATTTGCTACTCCATTGACCAAAGTCTTTATAACATAGCCTGGAAGAGAAACCTGAATTGACCTTTGGTTATTGGTATGTCATGGACTTACCCACAGCATGATCTTTTACTAATGAAATCATTGCTACTGCTGGAATATTTCTTTATTTTATTTGTTTTTTCATTTGTTCATCCAGTTTGTTGGTTATTTAGTTATGCGTAGTAGACGTAGAGCTGCACCACTAGGGTCCCCTTTCGCAAGGTCTCATTGCCTAGGTACAAGGATTGAGTAGTGCCTTACAGCTTTAACTGGATCAAATGCAACATCTCAGCTTTCACGCTGAGGATATGCTTCCTACAGGATCACCTCAGCCAGTGACTGAGCAAGACTGTGGTACAAGGGTGTAGGGTATGAGGCCTTCTCCAGTAAGCAGTGTTCATTCCAGGTGTGCAGACTGTCAGAGCTACAAAGTGGCCTGATGACTGTCCCTTCCCAGTCCTGCTTCCTCGTGCTTCCTTTTCCAGGTGTACCTCCCCAATATATCTATTGTACTCCTAACTTTATGTCATTATATGCTTCTCAGAGGGCTTGTTGATACCAGAACTGGAGTTTTAGAACTGGATCATTTACTGCCCAGCTGGAAATGAGAACCACACATATAGAGAGGACTATGGGGCATGGATAGTCCCTAGTTCAAGCTGGCAGTCCAATATTTTACCATATCACTGGTGCAAATACAGTGAAAACAACACATACAACATCAGTAGAATCTGTTGGTTGAAATTGAATTTTATTGATATCCTAACTGAAAGATACCAAAAGCCTAAAAATTATTAACAAATAATTGAAAACTAAGTGTGAAAGCCAAAAGGTCAAGTAGAAGTGTGAATTATCCCTCTAGCCAGTATCTCTTTCGATATAACAGCAGAGATATAAGCAATATTGTGGTTGTCTCTGTCATATTACATTAGCAAGTACGGCTCTTGAAGAAATAGATGGATCCAGAAGTATGACTAGACTACCAGAGTTCCTCTAAGTAGTAGACCTGTACCTACCATGCTCATGTGGAAACATTACTAGAGCAGAATAATTGGGCTTCCAGTAGGTGGTGTGTAATCATTGATTTGGTGAATGTTATTTCCTATGCTAATCAAGAGAGAGAATCAGTTTATTCACATAGACTAACACTGTGCAGCTACTGAGAAGGGTATGTTATCATTGGCTCAAAACTCTTTAGTAACGAAGGTTTCTTCCACCTCCGCATAAGCACCCAAGGCCAGCAGAGGTGAGAGCTGAGATTTAAGAGAATTTAGATTGCAAGAGGAAGAAGAAGAAAACAAATAGCAGTCTGTGGCCATAACTGTAAAAGGGACTATATTTTGTCCACATTTACATCATTCCTCTGAGTGTCTTCTCACTAAGGCAGGCACACTTGAATTCTGGAGAAAGGTTCCCCAAATGTGTATGGAAAAGTGGATTCATGTGACACAAGGAAAGGGCAGTGGCAGTAAAGAGATGTGACACTTAATCTTCTTCAAGAAAGGGCTTGTTGACTAGTTGCGAGGACTGTGGTTAGCTGACTGCCTTGGCTGCTGATTCCCTTAGGTCTGCCACCACTTTTGAGCTAAGATCACACTCTTCTGGTGGCCCCAGTCACTGACTGACAAACACTGTGGTACAAGAGTCCAGTCATTTCTGTCCAAAGCAGGACTTCTCCAAGAGCTAGTCCTTCGTCTTTATTGGCTGTCAGGATTTGTCAACTCTGCATTAAGATCCACTGGCTCCCCCTTCCCCAACCCTGCTTGTACCTGTTTCCTTTCATTTGTGTCACTCTCCAGTAAACCATTTTCACTCCTAACTCTGTCTCAGAATCTGCTTCACAAAGGACCCAGTGCAAATATGCATATTATGTAAATAATGTAAAGCATGTATGTGTGTGTGTATATATGCAAATGTATATAAAGCAAATATGTATTATACATATATATGTAAAGTGTATATATATACATATATATATACACATATACACAGACACACACACATTTACGTAAAGCAACACACACACACACAGACACACACAGACACACACATATATGTAAAGCAACCAAAATATCTAAGAAAGGAAATCAAGATTCAATGTCGTTTTGAGTTCAGGTTGGTTCTACAGCCAGAATCTAGGAAAAATTTACACTAAAAATTAAAATCAATTATTTTTGGAATTGTTACTTAAAAATTTTAGAACTTTATATATTTAGATGAATTTCCAATTCTGCCTATGATGTAGTAACAGGTATCAGACTAGTCCTTCTGTACTAAAGAAATAAAAACCTCTGTAAGATATATATTTAAAAAGATATTTTAAGATTGTATAATAGGCAAAGCGAGAGTATTTCTTATAGCGGGGAAGCAAATATAGTGTACCCATAGTCACCTTCGTTTCTGCCTGGAGGCTTTTCTGGACCAGGAAGCGTAGAGTGTATATTGGTGTGAATAGTGTTTCCCCAAAATTTATGTCCAAGTGGAACCTCACAATGTCACCTTATTTGTAAAGAGGTTCTTTGCAAATGTGTTAAGATCAGGTCATACTGGATAAAATGGGCATTAGATCTAATGCATATATACTAATTTCATTTACATGAAATTTTAGAACTGACAAAAATGCAACAGTTGCTTTAGGGCAAAGGGGATGTAGGGGTGGGAGAGATAGGTGGAGATTTCTGGGAAGAGAAATGAGGGATATTTCTGGGGTGATACAATTTTTCTATATCTTAAAAGGGGAATGGCATACACCGGTGTGCGTATTCATTAAACCTCACCAAACCCTACTGTACTGTACTTTTCCCTATATGTAATTATATCTCATGTTTTAAAGTTTATTGAAAATGTATATATATATATATATATATATATATATATATATATATATATATATATTTCAATGAATACCTGAAAACTGTGCAAAAGCATCCATTATGTCTTTTCTTCAACTATAAATTTTTCATGGTGCCATAACTAAACTCATTTCAATGCAAATAGATTTCTACATGCTCTATGTGTATAACTGCTTTTTACATTCTATTTTTATTAATGCTTTAATAACTTTAAATAGCTTGATACAAACATTATACCTAAATATGTTTTGCCTTCTAGAAGCACCTAATTTACCAACAAGTTTTAGTTGAATACCTTTTTTAAACAGAATTCTGAGAGGCTCTATAGAGAAGAAGGAAAGCAAACAAAAAACATAATTTAAAATAAATCAATGACTTGTTCTGCATGATATGAATATTGCTGTTGGAAAATACCTACCTTACATTGAGCAAATGAATGACAGATGTTACACTATACAGTTTCAACTACAGTGACATAGAGTTTTAAAGACAGAAAGTTAAAATAATGGAAAGCAGCTTTTCAGGAAAGTGGGACTTGTATAAGTTCTGAAAGATCAGTAACACCTAATTTTATCCAGCCAAATCTGTCTCTTTAACAGGCTAACAGAATGCTTAATTTTTGCATCTGTTCATGCCAAAAAAAAAAAAAAAAAAAAAAAGATTGTCACCAGGGACTATTTACAATTTCTTCAAAGCTAAAAAATATCTTCAAATTTGTGATATTTTCAGGAACTTAAAGACCGACACACACACACACACACACACACACACACACACACACACACACACACACGCTTGTTCTTTTCATATACAAAGCGCTAATGGAATGCCAAACAATGGTGTTTTGGGATTTGATGAGTTGTTGATACTATTTTCTATACTTACCCTTGTAGATATCTTAAAAATATCCAGAATATTGCCCAGGAGAGTATAAATATATGTACAGATTTTCCAAGAACACATATATTAGGAAAGAAATTATGCTAAAACTATAATTAGTTTCATTTTCATTTTTTTAGATTATTATGTTTTACCATCCATTGAGTAGATGACACAAACTCCTTCGTTCCCTCTGGCCCTCTGTCTACTTCCATGATTCTCACAATAGAATTAACTTGTGATTTCCTGTACGATATACCTTACTCTCTATTCCTTCCTGTGGAAGGAAACTATTCTTTCATAGGTTTGTTTTTCCAATCAATTTTAGATGACATCTAGTGCTTTGTTTCTAAAACTGCTTGCAATAACACCAGAAGTAAGTGCTATCCTTTGAACAATGACTGGTTAGTAAAGGCTGATATAGTTAGAAAAGAAAAAAAATAATAATTAATTTGACATCAATCATATTTTTAAAGGTAATCAGAATAATTTTACTAAGTTGCCAACTATAGATAGAATTGTGAATGTGTTTGTCATATTTCCTCTTTTCCAACTGTCTTACAATGTACATTTTTGATCATTTTTTCTTAGCCTGTTCACTTTTCTCTAATGTGCTTTTATACAGTTTAAAACTTAGTATTTAAATTTAAAATTTAACCATACATAGGAAGAAAAATGATCGAGCAGTCTTAGAATGGATAGCAGGGGAAATGACAGTTTTATCATTCATTGGTGACATTGTGTTAAAGGAATCGAAACCTCAGTGCATTAGCTGGTAGTTTCAGAAATTAATCAGAAAATTTTGAAGATATAGAAAATGTGTAAGATATGCAGATTGAAAATAGATGACATAAGGGAAAGAAGGGGTTTAAAATTTTATATTATTTTGTCTTTATCCTCTTAAAGTAAAAATTGAGAAGGGAAAGTGAGACCTATTGTGATTTCTGCATATTTATCTATTGATTGTACCTATCAATTCTAAAATACTCCAATGCAATCTTATTTTATATCTTCAAACTATCCCTGAATCCATCTATCAAACTCAATCTTCTTTTTCATTTTCTTTTGTTCTCTAGTCTTCCATAAATTTACCACTAAGAATTAATTTAGTTCTCTCACCAACATGTGCAAAGCAATCTATAAAAATAGTAAAGAAATACTGAAATATGTAGACATGTAAATCTTTCTTAACTCTCAGCTGTGGATATCATACTTTCTTTGTAGCATGTATTGTTGAAAACCATGTCATACTCTGTAAGATCTTAATTCTTTTGCTATTATTCATTTGCTTATTGTTATGATTCCTTGGCTATGTCAGTCATAGGTGAACATATTCAAGGGATAGAAACCTTCCATTTCATGTGGAAAATAACTCTCTGATACACTCTAGAACTTTTTATTATGAGGATGTTTTTCCTTGATGGCATATTATAACAAGTCTCTCGATGACACTTATTCCAACATTTTTTTAGGAATGTGCAATAATTGAAATGAGAATGGACAGTAAATAGGACATTTCCAAACACACTGCTGAATAATTCATTTCAAAATGTATTGCTTTGGGAATATGTCATTTATTAAAAAGACTTGTAACAGAAAGAAAAAAAAATGGTAGAATACATTAAAAAAAAACAAGGTTAGAGAGATATTTGAAAGTATATTGAAATTCCATCTCTTTTTTTCTTTATTTTCCTAGATTGAAATGGGAGATTTAATCTAGACCTCAAAATGTGGTAGATATAGCTACGTTGACTATTATATTACAATATATTTGTCAAATTAACATGCTATACACCTTACTTTTACATAATGTTACATTTCAAATTTATTCAATAACTTTTTAACTGTTTATAAAAATTCTGAGGCCACTACTCATTAAAGAAACGTAAATGGAAAAGTAATTACCTCCTAGTGAGCATTGAAAATATAAGTGAGAGAATATTTTGTAATTTAACAGTTAAGCTTTCAGAAAGTTGTGATTATTCACATGATTATTGTCTTATTTTAACTGCATGGTTATATGGCTACTTCATTTAAGAATTTAAAAAAATTACTAAAACATCTATTTTTTCTTCTCTCTCTCATCTTTTATATAAATCATGTTTTTTTTTATGCCTTTGTTGAATGAAAACTATCTACAGATTTATGTGAAAGGTGAGAGAGAGAAGAAAAAAATACAGATGTTTTTGGTATTTTTTTTTTCCTTTCAGATTAGCTATTATGATAGTACTGTGTTTCCCCTAAAGTAAGACCTAGCCAGACCATCAGCTGTAATGTGTCTTTTGGAGCAAAAATTAATATAAGATCCTGTATTACATTATATTATATTATATTATATTATATTATATTATACCTGGTTTTATATTATATTAAAATAAGACCGGGTCTTATATTAATTTTTGCTCCAAAAGACACATTAAGAGCTGATGGTCTGGTTAGTCCTTATTTTCAGGGAAACACGGTAGCCAGCAAAGAGGCCTATAAAAGTGTTCTGCCTTTGAGTCAGCTCCATGAGTCATCAAAGAAAATGTTAATTGTTTATGGATTCTCATGACACTCTTTGGTGTACATCTAACAGGCTGTCTCTGTCTAATATCTATCAGAGTACTTGGTTAACACTTCCTTTTTAAGGGGCTCGAGCTGAGAATCTGATGATGTGGCTAAAATTCCTTAATGAAAACCTATACTACCATTAGAAATAAGATAACCTTTTATTTATTTATTCTTTGACTGTATGTTATAAAATCAGGATGAGATTTCCATTTCTATCAGTATACAGATACGGTGTTACCATTAATTAGTAGGTATTTCTAACTCCTGATTTCAAAATCAAACTTCTAAATGACATCTCCACCAACAACAAGCTGTTGCTCAGTCTTTTCCATGCATAGTCTACAAGGTGTGATCAAAAAATATGGTGAATGTTTAAATTTTTAAAAAAAAAATTTATCATAGTAAAAGACAAATTGCCATTAAGCCCCCTCAAAATACACCCACCCACACACACACACTCTGAACACACTTATCCCATTGTTCTTGCCACTTTCTGAAGCAGTTCTAGAAGTCTTGAGTGTCATCCAACAGAAAGGCAGGGATCTTCAATACGGGAAGCGGAGCATCGAAACTTAGCAACAGTGTGTGGCAAGTTGCCACATGTTCGGTGCAGTCAGGTGTGAGCTATGGTTGAGAGAAGGTGTGTTTTAAAGCATGCTGTAAAGCATCCTCCATCATGACAATTCTGTGTGTCACACATCACTTCTGGTATATGGCAATTTCTGTCAAATAAAAAATTATGGCGTGTCCTTATCCACCTTATTCACCAGATCTGACCGCAAGCAACTTCTGGCTCTTCCCCATAGTCAAAATGATTCAGAACATCAAGGCAGCCATGACAGTGCAACTAAAGACACTCATGAAAGAGGACTTCCAGAACTGTTTCAGAAAGTGTGTTCTAATGGGATAAGTGTGTTTGAAGTGAGGGGGAGTATTTTTAGAGCTTAATGGCAATGTATATTTTATTGTAATATTTTTTAAATTTAAACATTCACCAAATTGATCACAACTTGTATTGTTTTTAGTTATCCCTATAAATAAATTTTGAGAAAGGTTAAATTTCTGAGCATAGTGGGCATGTTTACCATACAGAAAGGTCAGTGCATCTGGTGTTAGCCTTAGTAGAAGAGCATCAGATACAGTCTATAGAGGCCTTGCTCGTGTAGGATTTTGTGGCCATTATAAGGATTCTGGCTTTCACTTGAATTGATTTGATGTGGTTTACATTTTGACAGGATGCCTCTGCATGAGTATTGACAAGAGAATACAGAGTGAAAAGGTAAAGTAAGTGGGATTTATTAGTAGGCTTTATTGTGATAATGCAGGCGACAGTTGATCATTGGACTAAAGTTTAGCTACGGAGGTAATGAGAAGAGTTTGGATGCTGGATAAAGGATCTGTTGATGGAAAAGATGTTGGGTATGAGAGAAAAGGGAACTCAAGATTGACTCTAATCTTGTCATTTCACATTTCTTGAACACTCTATTGAAACAGCTTTAAAAGGATTGTATGTGCGAACCTGTTGTAGAAATAGCCAAAGTAATAGATCAACTGCATTCAGTCAGATTGTTCTGACCATCTACATATGGGGTAATACTGTGTTAAAATATTGAAAGGATGCTCGATCTCACTCAAAGTTAGAGAAATACAATTGAAGCAACAAGGAGGTTTCTTTCTCCTATTATTTTGGCAAAAGCACAAAGTTTGATAGTACAGAGAGTGGTAAGAGTGTGGGAAGGCAGGAATTTTCATGCACAGTATAAATATGGGAGAGCAACTTGGTAGGACCATGAGGGTGGTAACATGGCAGTATCTATGAAAATTAGAAATTGATATCTAGCTTTTAACCAGAGTTCCACTGCTCAAAATTTAGCCCACAGTTTTTAAAATATGTTTCACAAATATATATTATAGGTTTTTTTTATATAATAACAAAACACTGAAAGTGACCTAACTGCCCATAGATCGTTGGATGAATGAATCCTTCACCCTTTCTGTGTACATTGTTTAATACAATATCATACAATAACTTTTAAAAGGTATATAATTTACTTTAAGATATATTCTTAAGTAAAAAGAGAAAGGTAGAAAAATGTTTATGATATATGATTTTGTGTAAAAAGGATTTTCTATACATACACACACATATATATAACACACACACACACACATATATATATATATATATATATATATATATATATATATATATATACACCTATGTATGTGTGATTTTATATGCATAAAAAATTCTTGAAGCGTACACAAATGCTTAACAGATATAGCCTTTGTGAGAAGAATTTCTTACCTCAGGAGAGATCCTTATGATCTCTTTTTTGCAGTACTGGAGTTTTTCTTTTTTCATGTGCATGTATTACACATTCAGTTGATTTAGTTAAAATACAAAATATGATCCTCTCAAAGAAGTATGACCTACTGTAGACCACAGTAATCTATGTGTCCATCTGTTAACTTTGAGTTGTTTTAATTTATTCTGAAATATCCCCAATGTCTACAGTTTGTGGTCAAAATTGCCTGAGTAATTGTTCAATATTTCAAGTTCTATTTTGTGTTTAGAATGAGCATTGGGTTCTTCTACAGTATTTAATAGAAACCGAAACATTAGAATACTAATAACTTGTTAATTGCTAAACTTGTTTGCTTTTCAAATTTTATTCTATTTGATCTCCTTTAAGAATTATATTGCTTTGGCCACCGCTTACCAGTAGGTACTATATTCTACCTTGACTTCAAGATGACTACTTTTTTTTTCTTTCTCCTAACTCTTTTTTGTTTTTTTGTTTTTGTTTTTGTTTTTTTCCCCTTAAGTTATTTAGCATAGCAGGCAACTTCTTTTCCCATGTGCCCCATTAAGGATTAGTTCTCCCCAGGGTTCTGTCTGTCCAAGTCAGGTATTCTTTACTTGAGTCTCACAGACATCAAAGTTGTTCTTAGAATTCAGCAGGATCTATGAATTAGGACAAGAAAAATGATTGTAATTATATTTTCATTAACCTTTAACTTTTGAATGTAGGCAAGAAACCACAAGAGTAGTGATGGTACCTGTATCTTTGTGACCAATAGAAATGGAGTATTTTTATGTTACATGAAATTTGTTGCAGATACTCAGTATATCATTTATACCCACCACTAGTTTGAAATTACAGTAGCTATTGCATTTTCCACCAGAGCTTGATATTGATTTGGCAGTAAAGAAGCAGATGTGTACCCATAACTCTAATGTGTTTTATAAATATTTTGATAATTGTATTGTAATGCTAGGTTTTCTCTGTGGCCGTATATACGTACGTATTTAATTCTACACATTTAAATGATTTATCCGAGGAGATTTTCATAGACTTTACCTGTCTATCAAACTGGTGAAAAATACAGAAAAGTTCAGCATCATTAAATCTTTCTTTAGGTAAGCACATCACTTTTAAGACTTCAGTAATCATCAAGATGCAAATGACACTTGATAAATGATCTTTGATAAAGACTTATCTCCAGAAAGAGACAATTCAGGAATCTTGCAGGCATGTTAAGTTCAACTCATCTGGACTTACTATGTGTCTACCATTTCTCCCCTTCCCCATCTCTATATTCAAACCTGAATCTTTCTGTAGCCCCTATATTTAGTCATGCTGTTCCCATTCATGTAGTTTTGAAAAGCAGATCATGTAGTCATTCTTTATTCCTCTGGCTTATAAAAAAGACGAAACAAAAAAGATTCCACCTGGCTATTTTTGTGCCAGGAGCTATTTGGGATTTATAACTCAAGTCATTTTTTTCTTCACAACAATCCTCCGCACACAAAATGTTTTGGGCCCTTGGTAGGCTAGAAAACACTGGCATAAAGAAACTGGATATTATTAAACAACAAAATCAATATTCATGTCCAGGATTATCTGATTCAAAGACCACACTCTCTCTATCACATAGAAGGTAAGTAGAGTCCATTATTGCTTTATCTCATCCTACCAGAAACTCAAGGAAGCAGGAGCCATGCTTCTCCCATTCATTCATTCATTCATGCATGCATTCATTCATTGCTTTTTTAAACAGTTATCATTTTACTGCTATACTTTAAAAGGCCATAGTTCTTTATGAAAAGAAAACATAAAGTTGAATGAGACATAACACCTACTCTCAAGTACCTTATAGTTTAATCTTTTTGCACTTGAAATATCTTAAGACAGAGTGATTTGCAAAAACTGGAAAAACACTGCTTTAACAACTGGATAGTGTAATGATAATAATGCCAATTATTGTTAATGCCAACTGAAATAAGGAAAAAGATAAGTATAGCATCAACAGAATTTGTTCTGCTATCTTGAATTTGTTACCCAGCCACGTTCTTCTGTGTGAATGTGATCCATTCAAAGTCTCCAAAACTGTCACAGATAATAAATTTGCTTACAAATGTGTAGACTACCATGACAGAAACCATATATTATCGTCAGTGATAATGTCTCAGTTTTTAAATTTTTCCCACTGTAAATAAAACAAATAAAACTATCACACATTAGTAGGTCTTTAAGAATTTCCACTGTAAGTGTTATGTCTATATTTAAATATTGGAATAGTGTTTCCAAAATGAATTTATTATTTCCTGGAAACAATACATGCTAATTATTTTTTTAAAAGTACATCATAGGACAAAAGTAAAAGATCACCTGATATATATACAAGTACATACTGTTAAAAATGAGATTAACATCATTCCAGATATCTTTATCAGACATGCTAATAGAAGAATACATAAATACATAGCTAGAAATACATAGATGAAAACTTTTTAATAAAATTTGGATTGCATATGCCATTTGAATGCAACATATAAATAAATAGTTTTTAAATAAGAAATGTATTTTTCCTCTCTTGGTGAAGTTTAATTTCTTAAGTCTTTTTCAAACAAAAGGAGAAAACATAGTTCAGAGCCTAAAAATAATTTCCCAACTGAGTGAAAAAAAATCTGCTATAATTGCTTATTTGACAACAGTAGATATTGTTTACAAGTCATCAGTAACACCAATTAAAAAGAAAACATTAGCATAGGGTTGACACTCCATAACTGGGAAAAAGGAAAATCTTGTCCTTAGAAACAACCTTAATTGCTATTCCGTTTCAGTAGCCACCTTCATGCCCTCTCTGGTATCACTTTTGCTAGGAGCCTGACCTTATTGGTGGGTCTTTATCAGTCTGTTTATTATTATGCTTACTGTTGGACAACAAGGACATCATTATTGCTCCTTGATCTATTTTCTCTTTATGAACCAGAAGCTACCACTTGACAAGGGTTTATAACCTCCCTTAACTTTCTTCTTCATTCACAGCGTAACAATTACTTACTGGTTACGATTGTATAACTCTCCAAAGACTGATAATTTGCATGTGAAGGAATTAATGCATTTGTATATCTATATGTTAACTTTCACAAATTGTATGTCAGCCCTATACCCAAAAGAGCCAGATACTACATACTATGCAGTTTTGTAAAATTTCAAGTGTTTTGTGTCTTTTATTTCATTAAAGCTTACTAATCTCACAAAAATTCTTCAGAAGGAGATAAGGTATATTACTCCCTTTCAAAAGATGGAGGAATTTAAAGGGTAGCAGTTTAATGTTTTACCGGAAGTCATAGAATGGATTTTAGCACAACCAGACTAAGAACTAACTGTCCTGGTTTCTATAGCAGAATATTCTCTACTACATCAATATATATACTTTGACTGCTATTACCAGTGACAATGCAAGTAGTAATAAATTCATAGGAAAGTACAGAGAGAACATTATTTATTGCGTTTTAGTATATATGAACTATTAATGCTATCACAAATTTATTCAGACTCCAACAGAATATAGTTCATATAACTCAGGAAAGACATTTTACTTGATTTATTTTAATTCATTATAGTCATTTCCTTTGAGAAAGCTCATTAACTGAACCAAAAATAGAAGAATAAGTTGTTCCATGCCATTTAGAACATTTGTAACTAGGTGCAAATTTTTTTTCACCATTGATTCTTAATGGAACCAAATATTATAATGACTGCTAGAAAAAGAATTGGGGGTAGGCAAATTAAGTATCTTAAGTTTAATTGGCTACATTTTTATATAAGGCTATATTTTTCTTCCTGAGCTAAGACACTAATTTTAGAGACTTATAATTAGGTTAAAAGCTGAATAGTTTAAGCGTCCATAACCTGGCAAATCACTGATGCTTATTCTTAACTCCCAGTGATTAATGATTTGTCATTCTGGAATATAAAAATAGGCTTAGAAAAATTGTTGATGTAAGGAAATAATTTTAATGGAACCCCAATCTCCCTTTTCTTGGTTCCCTTGCTTAGCTCTTTACATATTCCAGGACCTCTACATTTTTTGTCTGGCTACACTTCAAAATCCCTTAAGGCCAATTATTATTCTCAAATATGATGTTGATTTATATGAAAATGGCCTCTATTGATAGGCATAATTTATTTTTCTCTTGAATGCTGTTCATTGTGTTTGCTGTGTTGAACTGATATGTGAGGTTAGAGTGGTTCCTCATGGCTGCTTAACCTTCGGTACCTCCATACCTGTTTTGAAATAGATTGCCAGCTGAAACCTAGACTTAGGTTTCATAGTGTAATAGACTCAAAAGGATTATCTTCACACCGTGGTTTGGTTTCAGGTTTATAATCATACAAAACTATAGACCATTCACTATAGCAGCTAAAAGACAAATCACCAGGTTTTATATATTGAATGTGTAGCCTTGGCCACATTTTTTTTTTTTTTTAATAATGAAATGAGGATGTTTTAGTAGATCTAGCCCTGATTCGTCTGGGAACGTTTTCCACTATACTGAGGCTTAGATCTCACCACCAATGTTTCTGATTTCACTGATCTAGGGTGGAACTCAGGCATTGATAAATGTTAAATGATCCTTGGGTGTCTCTCTTGTCCAGCCAGGATTAATGCCCACTGATACAGCCTCAGTGATTATAGATGTTTAATAACTGAGTAGGAGACAGGATGCCAAGTGGTGCTCTAAGCTATGACCCACTTACTTTCTCCTTTGAACAAAGTCATAGTAAAGTACACAGAAGATAAGGTAAATCTCATAACCATTGTATCTACAAATATTAGGAAAAAAAATTGACACTAATTATTTGACTTAGAATTACTTCTCTTTTGTTATCTTTAACCTCCAAATAGGATATGTATTCACTCCATTTACATAACCAGGATTTGGCTTGTTTATCTATAGATAAATAGGTTGGGTTTAGTGACTTGGTCTCTAGTATTTCACTACACCAATGACAGGAACAGGAATACAGATATAATATGTCAACTATTCCTGTCCTCATTTGTTTTAAGGATAGTGCTGATACCCACTAATGTGAGTTTAGGCACTTAGGGCATGAGAAACTTAGTTACTTAGTTTGGATATTTTATATAGGTATATATATATATATATATATATATATATATATATATATATATATGGTGCATGATGACTTTCATATAGTTTTTTTTTTTTTTTTAAAGAAGCACCTATACAGGCATATCTTGGAGATATTGTAGGTTCTGTTCCAGCCCACTACAATAAAGCAATTATTGCAATAAAGCTAGTCACACAATTTCTTCTTTTTTTTTTTTTTTTGGTTTCCCAGTGCATATAAAAGTTACGTTTACACTATACTGTAGCCTATTTACTGTGCAACAATATTATGTCTAAAAAACAATGTAATGCCTTAATTTAAAAGTACTTTTTGCTAAAAAAAAAAAAAAATGGTAACCATCATCTGAACCTTCAGCAAGTTGTAATTTTTTGCTGGTGGACGGTCTTACCTCAATGTTGCTGGTTGCTGATTAATCAGGGTAGTGGTTGCTCACATTTGTGGTAACTGGCAATTTCTTAAATAAGACAACAACGAAGTTTGCTGCATCAATTGACTCTTTCACAAATGATTTCTCTGTAGCATGCTATGCTGTTTGACAGCTTTTGATCCACAGTATAACTTATTTCAATACTGGAGTCAGTCTTCTCAAACCCTGCCACTGCTTAATCATCTAAGTCTATATAATATTCTAAATTCTTTGTTTTCAACAATTTTCACAGCACAGTTTTACCAGGAGTAGATTCCACTTGAGGAAACTGCTTTCTTTGTTCATTCATAAGAAGCAACTCCTCACCTGTTAAAGTTTTATCTTGAGATTGCAGCAATTCATTCACATCATCAGGTTTTACGTCTAATTCTAGTTCTCTTTCTGTATTCACCATGTCTGCAATTACTTCCTCCACTGAATTCTTTAACCCCTCAAAGTCATCCATAAGTGTTGGAATCAACTTCTTCCAAATTCCTTTTAATGCTGATAGTTTGTCCTCTTCTTATGCATCACAAATGTTCTTAATGGCATCTAGAATGGTGAAAACTTTCCAATTTACTTGACCCACATCCATCACTATTTATGGCAGCTATAGACTTACAAAATATATTTCCTAAATAATAAGACTTGAAATTTGAAATCAAATATTGATCCATGATCTGTAGAATGAGTATTGTGCTAGCAAGCATGAAAACAACATTAATTTTGTTATACATCTCCATCAGAGCTATGTGACCAAGTACATTGTCCATGAGCAATAATATTTGAATTAATGTTTGTTTGTTTTTTGTTTTGCTTGTGTGTGTGTGTGTGTGTGTGTTTTCTGAGCAGTAGGTCTCACCAATGGGCATAAAAGATCAGTAAATCATGATGTAAATAAACATGCTGGCATCTAGTCTTTGGTTTTCCATTTATAGAGCACGGGCAGAATATATTTATCATAATTCTTAAAGGTCCTAGGATTTTTGGAATGGTAAATGATCATTTGCTTCAACTTCAAGTTACCATTTGCATTAATCCCTAACTAGAGAGTCAGCCTATCCTTTGAAGCTTTGAAGCCAGGCATTGACTTCTCCTCTTCAGCTATACAAGTCCTAGATGACATCTTCTTCCAACATAAGGCAGTTTTGTCTACATTGAAAATCTGTTGTTTAGTGTGGCTACCTTCATTAATTATCTTAACTAGATTTTCTGGATAACTTGCTGCAGTTCTTCCATTAGCACTTGCTGCTTCACCTTGCATTTTTATGTTATAGAGATGGCTTCTTTCCTTAAACCTCATGAACCAACTACCTCTGCTAGCTTCAAACTTTTCTTCTGCAGCTCCCTGACATCTCGCAGCTTCATAGAATCAAAGAGAGTAAGGACCTTGCTCTGAATTAGGCTTTGGGTTAAAGGAATGTTGTGGTTGGTTTGATCTTCTATCCAGACCACTCAAACTTCCTCCATATCAGCTGTAAGTCTATTTCACTTTCTTATCATGTTTGTGTTCACTAGAGTAGCACTTCTAATTTCCTTCGAAGGCTTTTCCTTTGCATTCACAACTTAGCTGTTTAGCTTTGGGCCTGTCTTGGCTTTTGACACACCTTCCTCACTAAGCTTAATTATTTTTATCTTTTTATTTAAAGTTGAGAGACATTTGATTCTTCCTTTCACTTGAACACTTGGAGACCATTATATGGTTATTCACTGTCCTAATTGTAGTATTGTTGTGTCTCAGGAAATAGGAAGGCCCCAGGAAAAGGAGAGAGATGGGGGAAATAACCAGTAGGTGGATAAGTCAGAACAGATACATTTATCAATTAAGTTTGCTGTCTTATGTGGGTATGGTTTGTGGTGCTCCAAAACAATTACAACAGTAACATCAAAAATACTGATCACAGATCACTGTAACAAATGTAACAATAATAAAAGGTTTGAAATGTTGTTAAAAAGTATCAAAACAGAAATGGTACTGATCAACTTACTTGACACAGGGTTGCCACAAAACTTCGATTTATAAAAAGCACAATATCTGTGAAGCACATTAAAGTAAAACTCAATAAAACGAGGTATGCCTGCACTTACATTAAGTTCTAGAGAATGAGCTCACAAACTGAGCATACAAATCTGGGGTTTTGAGATTTAAAGAACTAGAAACTGGAAGAATGGAAAAGGCATCAAAGGGTAAGAAAGGAGTTGGAAAGCCAAGGAGTGGTAAAATAGCTCAGTTCTCGTTTGGGATGTGTCTGTGTGTAGGTTAGGAACGAGGGAGGAGTGGATAAAGAAAACTTTCCCAAAGAAGGAAAGTATTTTGTTAAAGTGGTAATACACTTTTTACAAGTATTATGTAAATTATAATAATTTAGAGGGCAGCATGTGAGTTGTATTAGTCCTTTTTAAATCAACAGGGTTCTAAAATATATAATTTTGTTTAGTTAAATAAAATGATCAAGTAACTGTAGCTCATGTATGCTTAGAACGAAGTATTGCATTCTTTTCAAATCGAGATTATTTTGAGGGGGTACTAATGCTAAACCTCTCCTCCCTCCGTCTTTTTTCCGTAATTGCATGATACTTCATGCCAAGAGATGCTGAAGCTCCTTTTGGTACTTGAAAGGAATAATACCTTTCAGTCACTTAAAGATGACTTAAAGGAAAAATAAAAGAAATATGTGATGATTTGCAATACTTGTCTCTTCTTGAAATATAATTTTAGAGAAGTTTGACTAGTAGGTATATAGTTTTTATGCGTGAACTAGAAAGCTTCATATATATTTCATAAGTATGTATGCATGTTTCTTCATGATTCTCTCTTGATGTCCTCCTCCCCATGAATGAGAACAAGTTCACAAGGGCATGGGTTATATCAGGTTTGGTGCTGCTGTCACGTAGCATCTGGAGGAAATGGCATGAAACTAGAGAGGAGCTGGAAAGTGGTTACTATTATTCAGTAATGAGAGTATCACATACATCATACTGACAGTAAATCCTAGCAGATGTCATTGATGACTATGCATTTGAGTATCTTTGGGTGAAGTGCTTGGTGAGGGACTGCCACTGCTCACCTCCATGTTATTTGAATCTCAAATGATTGCCGAGCAAATTTTTCAAGAAGTTATAGAATCAGACTGAATGCTGCAGTTTAATAAATGCACAATGAGAAAAAAACTATAATTTGTTCTTTAAAAAAAAACTTAAATAGATATACATGTGAATACGTGCACGTTTATAAATCCATTTACTCTTACTGTAATGTAGGCATTATAAGTCCTAACTGGAAAATTAACTTGGTTTAAAACACATTTCTTGTGCCACAAGTACTTTACTGCAACATAGAAATATCCTTGATTTGCCTTCTATTTATTTTGGAAATAGATCCTAATTCAGGGGTTTCGTGGATTCATCGTAGAGATGTTCCTTATAAATCTTTTCCCTGCAATGTAAAATAAGGTACTGGGTAAAAGAAAAGAGAAAAGATTAGCTGCTGTTTACTTAGTGTGGAAATCCCATAGTCTACTCAAAGCCTGGAAGACAAAATTAATTTTTTCTAGAGGACAGCTATGGGTGGGCTTCTGGCTGAGAATTAGAAGACCGGGTGTTATTTCTGGCACAGCAAGTGGTAGCTTGGACCCATCATTTATCTTCTCTGTCTAAATTCTCATTCATAAAGTGAAGGTGATAATTTTGCCTCATAGAGAAATTTTAAGGATTGCATTTTTTAAAATCCTTTGTAAACTGTAGTGAAATATGCAAATAATTATGTTACTGTTCATCTAAAATTTAAAAGAAACCAAAATGAGAGGCAATAAGCATTCATATGGGATCAAAGAATTGCAATTCAGAGAGCACGATTCAGGCAGAAACCAAAATTGTGTCCCGATTACAGGGTGAAGGCAAGGGGTTTTTATGATAATAGGGAAAGACTAATTACATGTTAAAAAAAAAAGCATTTCTATTGATGCTGTAAAACTGAGTTACTCTTTAGCTGTACATGGTTGGTTACTGTCTATCTTCAGATAGACTCCACAATCATCAGTCCTTGTGGTCAGGACATCTGCCATACTGCTGGCTTTATAAATAATTGTTTATAACATGATATTGGTTTGGCCCAGTCCAAAGGTTGTTTTTCCCAGTTCAAATATTCCAAAGGTTTAAGGATCAAGATATGCAAGGTAGTTTTTTCTGATATGGTAGCTCTGACTCCTTTTTGAAATGCTCTATTTATTTCAACTTTTACAATACAATTTTTTTTTACAGTTTACCAAGGATGTATAAAGTATCAAATACGTAGCATTCCACATATCTTATTTTGTTTTCTTTTCTAAACAAGCCTATTAGAGAGTGTTCTCATTATCAAGTGATGCATAGCAAACCATTCCAAATGAAAGGCTAAAAACCTTAGCACACAATTGTGTGCATCAAGAATTTGGAAAGTCTCAGCTGAGAGGTGTGTTTCTGATCCACTGGTGTCAGCTGGGACCAGAGGATACACTTCTAATACGGCTTCTTCACTCATGGTCTGGTGTCTTGGTGCCCCTTGGCTTATCTCTCTCTATACCTCACATTCTTTAGGGCCTTTCCATGTGGCTTTGACTTCTCACACACAGCATGATGATATCAGGGCGCTCACTCTTCTCATGTAGTTGCTGGCTTCTAAGAGAGAGGAGCTGTCAAGCTGAGTCCATGGCTATACCCAGACTTGGCACAGCGTCATCCCCACAATATTCTGTTAGCCAAACCAATCATAAGGACTGCACAGGTACACAGAGGAGGAAAAACAGATTATATCTCTTGATAGGGAAGGGGTTCGGAAGAGGCCTTTGCAAGATGTGCCACTTCAACATGTGAATTATTTTGAGCTGAAGGCAATCAAGAACCTACAGACTCACAAGGAATTTTCACCTTAACCTGAAAGAATTTAAACTTGGGGCCTTGCCCATGATAAGAGTTATTATCAGAGATAACTTTTAAAGACCTATCTGTAGGTCAGGACAACCATTTAATTACTGAATATCTGTTCTTATTGTCCTGCAAGTGACTGTCATCCTCTTTGAAGCACCCAGGTGCCTTATGGCATCCTTTGCTCAGAATACACATACACCCTATTTTCCCTTTCTGTTTTAGAACCTCTCATGTATGGGGGATTACCATACAGACACATGTATTTAAAGTTGATTTTCTATTGTCCGTCTGTTTCATGTCGATTGAATTGTTAGACTTGCCAGAAGAAACTAGAAGGGTAGAGGAAAGTTTCTTCCTCTCTCACAATAGTGTAGTAGCCAGGTCAGCTAGGTTTTGAATCTACCTCATGACCTTCTACTATTTATTTTTCTTTGAAATACATTAAATAAGTGAATACTTACAGCTTCTTACATGATACACAAATATATGCACACAAACATTATAGTCAAGGCAGCTATTACCTGTTATTTTATCATCTCGATGTATACATTCCCTTGACACTTGCACTTGCTTTTGGTAATTGATAGTTGTATAATCACCCTCAGGTGTTGAAAGTATATGGGATGTCAAGGTAGGATATTTATACTTTATATTTGCTGTGCTACTCTAAGCCTAAGGAATAAGAGAAGTTTAATGCCTGAGGCAGCCTGAGAATAAAAATATTTTAAAACGTGGGTACAGTGGAAGCAGCTACCTCCTCTGCAAAAGACTAGGCATCTTTTTCACAAGTTTGAAGTGTGGAAATACATTTATGGTATATATGATATATTAATGTGGGTGATAGTGATTCTTTATTTCTTAAAATAGTTAACTAACCAGAACACCCCTTTCCTTCATTGTGTCAGAAAAGAGAGGGTTTATTTTTTGAAAACTGTCATAAGTTTTCTTGTTAGTGATTACAACTATAATAGCATGAGCTCTACAATGAGCTTAGTAAACATGGCAAAAATATTGCAGTGACCATTTTTCAATATTCTTAAATAGATATTATTGGGGGACCATTATGTGTATGTGAGTGTGTATGTGTGTGTGTGTGTGAGTGTGTGTGTGTGTGTGTGTGTTTGGGTGTATATGTGTTCTCATCCTTTTCCATTCATTCTGGAGAAATTCCAACATCATTTTTTTTTTCTGCTATTCTGTGTGTTGCCTTCTTGATGTCTGTTTCTCTAGCTTTCTCTTCTCATCTTCTGCTGGCTCCCTACCTGATAGGGTCTGAACATTCAGCACAATAAAATACACCTCAGTAAGATTCATATCATCTGAAAATATCAAGACTTTGAACTCTGTTATGGGGCCCTCTCATCCCTCTGTGTACATTTCCATCCTCTTCTATGCTGTGAAAACTGACATATGAGGGAGATCACAACCTCAAATGCCTGTAAGTGCTTCAATGGAAACATAGATGAACACAATGAGTAATTCAGACTGGATACAATAAAACAAGGTCTTCAGGTTATCTATTTTCCCCCTATTTGGTTTGAGCAAAATCTGTATCCCTTAGCCCAATTGTAATTAACTTATTTTCTTTTCATTATTTGTTTACCATTTGTAAGGGCCACGCCTGTTTCATTGACTACAATATTGCAGCTTCTTACAACCTTCCTGGAGCAGAGTTGAGACTAAATAAATATTCATTGACAAACATTTGTAGATGAGTGACAAATGGAAATATAGAACTCACTTTTTTTGCCATCCCTGTTCTCCCAGAGTACAAATTAATTACCATGAACATAAATTGCTTAACACAAAATCCTAACCTATTAATACAAGGTCTTCATTCCCTAAAAAGTGTTCCTCTCCATGATTTTTGGGAACTCTTGAGGTGTTTGCATGTATGCTCATGAGCCATTCCTGTCAGCCACCATGAAGTCTGCTGTTTCCTTTTCTCCACCCTGACCCACTGTTCTATTAATGTTTGCCACCAGAGGAATTATGTGATGGCTCTTCCACTGTACCCCAAGCTCTCAGCAAGTTAGACTTTGATTTTTTAAATTTTTTTGTACCACTGCCAGTCTCTGCCACCATATGTGCTACTCTGTTGAGTGCTTTGAAATCTTCTGTGTGGATCTTCTCCTCTAAGTAATAACCAGTAAAAAAGAAAATGCGCCTTGCTCTCTCCTCAGTTACCTTCATAGCAACAATGATGTCTTGTATTCCACTGCTCTGAAGATTTTTCAGAGTATTTTTGATTATTTATTTTTTTATACTTTTTAAATTCCTAGCCGTCTCTCTTAGGATTCAGCACAAATCTATGAAACCCTGAGTGAGATACAAATTCAGTGACTCTTTCATGTTTTTCTCAGGATCATTTTACCCTTCTGATAACTGAAGCTTTGAAATGGTTCAAACACGTCTCTCTCCCACGAGGGTCTTCTTATACGACTCATACACATAGAGACGGGAGAACATGTCTCATCCATCCCAGACTTGGAATACAATTGAGGAGCCTCACATCCCTCTCCAATTTTGTTTTATTAAAAAAACAAACAAACATGGCAGCCAGGACTTTTCACACCTGTGTTGAAGTGTAATGGATACTGCTTTGCAATTTTAGGGGAGGGAAAATAATTTTACCTCTACCCTTCCATGCTCTTGTCTGAGACACTCCCCTACCCCCCACTATAATACAAGACATATGAACAGGAGAAAAACAAACACGTGTTTAATAACAGGTATATCTCCTATATACATGGGAGAGACCCAGGAAAACTGAGTAACTCCCCCAAAATGACCAGTTATCACCTTAAATAACAACTCCAGCTAAAGACAAAAGGTGTTGAGATGGGGAGAGGTCAGTTATGCGAGGGTACCAGGAAAAGAACAATAAACAAGGGTAAAATTGTTATGCAAATTTAAGTCAGGTGCTTAGTCCATAAAAAAGAGTTTCTAGAAACTTAAAGCCATCCCCCTCTTCATAGTACAGAGAGGAAGACATCCTTACAAATGGAGATCTTCCTTATAAATGTAAATGTCTCTTACAAAAGGATAACTTTTACTCAGTTTTCAGAGGTTTTCCTATGTCTGCAGTTTTTAAAATAATCTTTATGCCAACAGAGCATATTTTGGGGTGAGAAATTCTGCTCCCCTTCACAATTCTCACATTATGAATCACCCTGTATTGTTATGTATTGTGACAAGATACAAAGGCAAAATTAATATTGTGTTGACATCACAGAGCCTGCAATGGGTCTAGGTTTCAGATATATTTATAGCTAGTCCGTCATAATCATCAGGGATCCAAGCCAAAGCCTTCTTCTTTCTCCCTTTCCCATTACCGTCACTGATGATTGCAAGGAATTTCATATGCTTACAAAAGGGGAAAACACTGATGGGAGACCAAAGACTAGGAATGGTGTGGAGTCTGCTCTTTTGCAGGGAATGTTTTTTTCAGTGTGTACAGTGATTAAACTTTTCCATAGGGGGAAAAAAATTCCACTGAGAGAAATCTGCCATACTTTATGACCAAATACAAAGCAGGACAGACACTGAGCAGCCTAGAGACAGCCTGGCCTGCCTTCTACTGCTTTCCAGGAGCCAATTTGAGCTCTGAACAGTGAAATGTGTCAGTGCTTAAGAAATACAGAAACACCAGGTGAGAATTCAGAAGAGGTCTGTTGCTAAAATGCAAGAGTTGGAACAAAATAGAACTCTAACTCTTAGAAAACTAGTAGAGATGGAACAACCGGGGACAGTAAATGTTTAAATCAAGGGAATAAAAATAATTAAGGGAAACAAAAATAGACTGAAGAAAGACTGCCATTTCATAGACCCTGTTTGTAAAAAGATGAAAGGGAAAGAGATAATATGACTAGAAATAAATAAAAAAAACATTACCGTGAGCAACTTAACTTAAACATAGATCTCATATATATCACTTTTGAAATATTTAAATACGTTGCATGATTTATGAATATGTCCACATATCATTTGAAACTGCATGCTATGTAATGTCTTTGTTAATTTTTCCCACATGCAAGAGTGATGGAAGCTAATACTTCATGTCAGTGATGAGGGGATATAAAGAACCATAATTCACCAGTAGGTCCTTTTGTAATACTTGGATGCACTTAAACTGTGATTTTTGTTGTAATTGAATGAAATGCCCACCAGGGGGAGCAAGGGAGCAAATCTCAAAGCCCTAAATCCAGGCAAATTTCCAAATGAAGGTACACTAAATTCCAGAGGGAACAGCTCAGTATTTTATTTTTTCCTGGTGAATCATTTGCAGCCTGAATTTTACTGTGGGAACTTTCGTTCAGATTTACTTTCTCTGGTTTTTCAGCTGCTTTTTTTAGCTGTAAATCCATGGTTGAGCAGCAAAGCAACATTCCAGCAAACTCCAGCAGGGAAATATTTTCCTACAGGATTTCTAAAACCTTACACAGTCAGTTACAACAGAGCCTTCCTCAGTGCCTTGCCAAACTAGCACTCTGATAACTGAGCCTGGGGACTGGAAGAGGGGATACAATTAGATGGGGTGGGGACGCACGGTAAGGGAAACTCAAGAACACCTTAAGGACTCAGAATGGTGAACTACCAGAAGCAGGCAGTTCAGCACAATAGATGTAATTAGGAAACCAATTAGCATCAGCATATAATCCTTCCCCCTTGACTGTCTCCTTTGTATTACCAAGGCAACCCAGGCAGCCTCCACATTTCCCACTTCCTTCTTTGCAACAACCCCATTCTCCCTCATCTTCTCACTTATTGTCTCTGCCCTTGGAGTTGATTTTAAGTAGATTGCCCTGGATTAACAACATGTGTGTGGGGGTGGAGAAAGGGGGAAAAAAAACGGATAGGGAGAGTGAGGACCTAGGATTTGCAGTACAGACTTTTTGTTGTTGGTTCACTCTTTTCAGGACATAGCCGGTGCCAGTTTGGGATAATTTTATTCCCACTTGTGACCATCAGCTAGCATGAAAAATGCTTTTCTTTGCACCTTAGCATGGAAGTTTGCAGATGGAGAGATATGTACCCAGGCACTTCATACTATATGCTCAGAGTGTACCTTTGACACATTTAAATCTGTCCTTAGAGCTAGTTTGTTGTAAGATAAGCAATGTGTCAAGTCATTTTCATGGTCATTGGTAGCCACATATTATGAAGAGCAAAGTAACAATTCAGGAAAAGAAATGGAGATGACTAAAATTATATATTTATATATACATATAGTAGTTAAATATGAATATAAATACACACACACAACCACTTCTAAGTAGTGAGAAGTGATATTGAACAAAAAAGATGGGCACTTTATTTTTTTTTCAATTACAGTTGACATACAGTATTATATTAGTTTTAGGTGTGCAACATAGTGGTTAGACATTTATATAATTTATGAATGGATCACCCTGGTAACTCTAGTATCCATTTGACACCATGCATAGTTATTATAATATTACTGACTATTCTCTATGCTGTACTTTACATCCCCGAAACTCTTTCGTAACTACCAATTTGTACCTCTTAATCCCTCCCCCTTAATCCCTTCCCCTCTTCACCTTTCACATCAGCCCCTGTACCATCTGGCAACCATCACAATATTCTCCATATCTATGAGTCTGTTTCTGTTTTGTGTCTTCCTTTACTTTGTTTTTTTAGATTCCACACATAAGTGAAACAGCATGACAGTTGTCTTTCTCTGTCTGACCTATTTCACTCAGCACATAACTCTCTAGGTCCATTCACATTTTTGCAGATGGCAAGATTTAACACTTTTTTATGGCTGAGTAATATTCCATTGTATATATATTCCACTTCTCTATCCATTCATTCACTGATGGATCCTTAGGTTGTTTTCATCTCTTGGCCATTGCAAACAATGCTGCAATGAACATATGGATGCACACGTCTCTTCAAATTAGTGTTTTGGGTTTCTTTGGAAGTGAAATTACTGGGTTTTTATTTGTCTCTTGTTATGGCCCTTGTTTTATAGTCTATTTTGTCTAGTATAAGTATTGCTACCACAACTTTTCTTTTTTCAGTTTCGGTTTTCATGAAATATCTTTTTCCATCCCTTAACTTTCAGTCTGTGTGTGTCTTTCAATCTGAAGTGTGTCTCTTATCGACAGTGTACGTAAGGGTCTTGTTTTGTTATTCATCCAGCTGCCCTTTGTCTTTTGATTGGAGCTCTCAGTCCATTTACACTTCAAGTAGTTGTTGATAGATGCGTAGTTATTGCCATATTATTCTTTATATTTTTAAAAATATTTTGCTTCTTCTACTAAAAGTAGTCCCTTTAACATTTCTTGTAATACTGGTTTGGTGGTGATGAATTCCTTTAGTTTTTACTTGTCTGGGAAGCTCTTTATCTCTCCTTCAATTTTAAATGATAGCCATGCTGGGTTGAGTAATCTTGGTTGCAGTTCCTTGCTTTCTATCACTTTGAATATTTTGTGCCGATCCCTTCTGGCCTGCAAAATTTCTTTGAAAAAATCAGCTGACAACCTTGTGGGAGCTCCCTTTTAAATAACTAGCTGCCATTCTCCTACTGCTTTTAAGATTCTCTCTTTTTCTTTAACTTTGGCATTTTAATTATGATGTGACTTAATGTGGACCTTTTTGGATTCATCTTGTTTGGGACTCTCTGCGCTCCCTGGGCTTATATGTCTATTTCCTTCACCAGGTCAAGGAAGTTTTCCATCATTATTTTTTCAAATAGGTTTTCAATTCCTTGCTTTCTCTTTTCTCTTTCTGGTACCATTATAATGTAAATATTGGTACATTTGATGTTGCCACAGAGGCTCCTTAAACTGTCCTCATTTTTTTTGGATTCATTTTTCTTTTTGCTGTTCTGATTGGGTGTTTTCTGCTATGTCGTCTTCCAAATCACTGACTCAATCCTCTGCTTCATCTAATCTACTGTTATTTCCCTCTAATGTGTTCTTCATTTCAGTTACTGTATTCTTCACTTCGGACTGGTTCTTTTTTATGTTTTTGATTTCCATTTTTATGTTTCGTATCTCTTTGTTGAAGTTTTCGCTGAGATCATTGAACATTCTTACACCTAGTGTTTTGAACTTTGCATCTGGTAGATTGCTTATTTCCATTTCATTTCATTCTTTTTCTGGAGTTTTGTTCTGTTCTTTCAGCCACTTATCTCCCTGGCACTGAAACCCTGGGTTGAGGAGTCTGGTGTGGGTCTGGGACCTCTCACTCCTCAGGGAAAACCAGTGCAGTGGAAATATCCCTATTTTTAACCACTGTATGTAGGTGTGGAACCAGCCTATTCTGGGTCTCTGCCCCCCTACCAATCTCTCCATGGTTTCTTCTGTGTATCCCTAGTTATAGGACTTCTGTTCAGTCAGACTTCAGATGGTTCTCAATGATGGTCGTTCTGTAGTTTAGTTGTAATTTTGATGTGGCTGTGGGAGGAGAGGAGCACAGGGTTTACATACTCCACCATCTTGACTGGAAGTTCAGAAAATGGGAACTTTAATTTTCTTGAAGTTTTGCTTTTTATTGTATTTAACATATGTATAATATTTTTTAAAAATTCAAAACTATCCCCCAAAATTAAAATAAAATTTACTTAAAAATAAACACATTTTGATGAGTTGAAGAAAAATAGGACACAGAATCTGAATCAAGCAAATAACTCCAACAATGGCAAAACCTTTACTGAATGCTTTCTGCATGTCAGGCAGTGTTCTAAGCCCTCATTTGATTCTCACAACAACCCTAGGATGTAAACATTTGTAGCTCTTTTGTTTTCTTAGATGAGGAAACTGAGGAACAGAGACAAGCTGTCCCAAATCACTTAGTATTATAAACCTCCATGCTATACTGCTTTTTTAAAAATTATTTACTATGATTTGTTAATCTCTTGTTCATTTCTTCTTTAAGAGACAAAAAACAAAAGAAAGGTAGGCAGTTCAACAACATTGAATATAATTAACCTTCATGTCAATTTGACTTTGGTATAGGAACTAATCTAATGGATTTTGATTTTGACTAGAGGTAAGTGCATATCTAGGCTCTGTCACTCAGAGCCTCGCAGGATAACGTCTCAGATCAGTAACCACATGTATAAAATGAATGTAATCATAGCTAGCTCTCTTCCAACCTGCCCACTTTCCTTTAAGTTTTCAGCCAACCCAGCCAATGCCCCCCTCTACTACCAGCCCTACTCCCAGATTTTGGATTCAGTCTTCTTTCTTCTTGATAGAGAAGAAAGGAATTGATAAACTCATTCAGGTTCCATTGTAGTTGCACAGTGCTTTTCTTAGGGAAATTGGCACTTTAAAAAAAACCCCAACTTTATATGAAAATGCTTACAATAAAAGCCTGGTTCCGTTATGAAGTATTATGGGTATGAGATCCTGATTGCAGCTGTCCTCTGATTTGCACTTTCTTTATCATTTGCATGTTCTACCTAAGTGTCAACTATAGTTTTTTCCACATTAGTCATAGATCTAGCACATACAGATACAAAGAAATAGTGAGAGACTTTGTAGATCACTTCACATACCCGCACATCCTCCCCATAATTATGCTAAGTCTTGCTTAACATGGGTGATATAACCCCAAATCAGGCCTATCAACTTTCTCAACTGTTTTTTCCCCTCCATAGACTCCTTTTTGGGAAAAAAATAATAAAGGCCGTCCATTTTATTTTTTTTCCAGCTTTACTGAGATATAATTGACATAATAATGTTGTGTAGGTTTAAGGTGTACAATGTGATAATTTCATATAGTTAAATATTACAAACTGATGGTTCCCATAGCACTAGCTAACACCTGCCTCACCTCACATAACTTGCTTTTTATGGTGAGACTATTTAAGATCTACTCTATTAGTAACTTTTGAGTATATATTACAACATTATTAACCATAATCACCATGCTGCACATTTGATCACCAGAATTGATTCATCTTATAATTGGAAGTTTGTACTCTTTGACCAATATCTCCCCTTTTTCCCCCATACCACAGCCCTGGCAACCACCATTCTAGTCTCTATTTCTGTGAGTTTTGCTTTTTAGATTCCACATATAAGTGATATCATACAGTATATGTTTTTCTCCAATTTACTTCACTTGGCATAATACCCTCAAGGTCCATTCTATGTTGTCAGAATGTCAAGATGTCCTTCCTTTGCATGTCCTTCATTCAGTCATTGACAGACACTTTGACTGTTTCCATATTTTGGCAACTATGAATAATGCTTCAATGAACTGGGGGCTGCAGGTATATCTTCAAGATAGGATTTTCATTTTCTTTGTGTGTAGACCCAGAGTGTGATTCCTGAATCATACTGTGATTCTACGTTTAATTTTTTCAGAAACCTCCATACTGTTTCCCATAGTGGCTGCACCAATTTACATTCCCAAACAGGGCACAAGGATTCCCCTCTCTCTACAGCCTCTGCAACACTTGTTACCTCTTGTCTTTTTGATGATAGCCATTGTGACAGGGGTGAAATGACATCTCGTTGTAGTTTTGATTTGCATTTCCCTGATGATTAGTGATGTTAAGCACATTATCATGTACTTTTTGGCTATCTGTATGTCTTCTTTGGAAAAATATTTATTCAGTTCCTTTGTCCATATTTAAAATGAATTTTTTGCTTTTTGTCTCTTGAGATGTATGAGTTTTTAAAATATATTTTGAATATTAACCCTTAATCAAATATATGATACACAAATATTTTCTCCCATTCTGTAGGCTGCCTTTTACCCACTTAATTTTAGATAGCATTCTTGAATGTGATAGTTAAATGTTTTATCTCACAGGAAAACCTCCTGCCTTCATTGCAGACTCTGGCCTTGAGTGGTAAACAAATGTTAGTTCAGAATGTACCCATATCAGTTCATTGGCTTGAATATATGCTTTCAGACTCCAAGGACCTAAAACTTTCCTTGAGCAATATTCAGGCTACAACTTGTTAAACACCAGGGGGAAAAAAAAGAAAGAAAGAAAAACTGGGTGGGGCTTCTTCTGTATATAGTGAATTTCGTTATATGTCCCAGCTGCTTTGTTGATGCCATAGGGTTTGGCAATGCCATGAAAACAGTCAGATTCTGGGAAAGGAAAGTTTGAATTTGGAAGAGATCACTGCCCCTACAGCGCGCACACACACACACACACACACACACACACACCAAACTTTATCCCTTTAGCTTGAATTTTCAGGGAATATACTAATATGCCTAAGGGAAGAATATCTCTGCTATTAGGAAAGAGCAGTGGAATAGTGTGGGGATTTTGGGAGTCCCTAGATCATTTCCTGTCAATGAGAATGATTTTGGTTTTAACTAAAAGAAAAAAATCAATTCAAATGTCTCAAACAATTGACAAAATGTATTACTTCACAATATGAGAAGCCTGGAGATAAGTCAATTGCAGGCTGAATCAGGGGATTGACAACGTAAATCAAGGACGTTTCTTACTGTGATCATTGTCATTCCCTCTGTCATCCTCACAAGGTTGGCTTAGGTACTTGGTTTTTCCCTTTATGAATGCAATATGATCCTGTATGGTTGATCCTTGAACAATGAAAGGGTTAGAGATGCCGACCTCCTCCTGAACAGTCAAAACTTAGGGTATATCTTTTGAATCCCCCAAAACTTATGTTGTCTCTTGGAAACCATGGGAGATTGGTTTCACGTCCTTTGCAGACACCAAAGTCCCCTGTAGAAAAAGGTGCTAAATCAATGCATACAGTTAGCATTCGGCATGTGTGGACCCCCAACCATGGATTGAAAACAGCACAGGTATTTACCGGGGGAAAAAAAAAATCTGTGTATAAGTGGATCTGCACAGTTCAAACCCATATTATTCAAGGATTAACTGTACTTGCAAAAATCACAACACTTAATTTCATAAAGTAGGGGCAGTGAGCAGTTTGGGGAAGAGCATGTAACCTCCTTGCATACTTTTTAAATAGCTGGAGACTATTCCTGGATGCTGTCTCTACTGACTCAACTTTCATCTTCCATCAACCAGTGTTTCATTGCTGCTTGTGAATCAGTCACTGGCAAGGAAAATACTAGTATCTTAATTGAAATAAAATAATCGATATCAATGCCTGGCTTATTCTGAGATTATAGCCACCAAAGAGATTCTATTAACAAGGAAGAAGCAGGGGAATGGCAGCCAATTTTTTCTGAGTAAGGCCCAGTGAACAATTGAAAAGAAAACCTAGGAAGCTAATTATAAAGTATCTCCTTTATGTAACCCTGCCTATTATCCCTGAACTTTGAATGATGTCTTGACAACCTGGTTTCATTTTTCTATGGGCCTTATGGGTAAGTCTGTGGTCTCAGCTGGACGTCATGGCAGCTGTACTTAGTGATATATATCCATAAGGGAAAGAAGAATCTGAACTAGCTGTGTCTGTGAGATACATCTACCCTTCCACAAATGGATATTTCCTCTCCACTCTTCTTGGAGGATTCATTTGTTCATTCAATAAATGTTTCATGAGTCTTGAGGATGTAATCAGACATTCTTCTAGGTACTATGGATATATCAGTGAACAGAATAGACACAAATTTGTGTCATGGCACCTTTTAAGTTTAGTTAGTGGAGAAAGAAACAACAACAAAAATCAAAATATGTAAGTAAGTCATTTAGTATGTTAAAACATCATAGTCCTATCAAAAATAAAACAAAGAAGATGGTAAGGAGGACTAGGAAGTTAGCAACCTAAACAGGGTGACCAGGAATAACCTCACTGAGAAACAGCATTTGAGAAAAGACTTGAAAGAGGTGAGGGAGTGTGTCTTGAAAATGTATGTGTGGGAAGAGCATTCCAGACAGAAGGAATCAATGCACACACTATGCCATGTGATGAAGCTGGTGTATCCCAGTGACAGGAGGGAAGTCAGTGAGGCCAGAGTGGACTAAGTGAGCAGGCAAGGGAAGAGAACAAGTTAGATAAGACACTGAGGGGTTTGAACTCAGACGTCATAGTAGGGACTTTGATTTAGAGTCAGAGAGAAATAAGGAATCGCTGGAAGGTTTTCAGCATAGTAGAAAACTTTTTTGACTTATCTTGTTTTGCAGAATAGACATAGGGAAGCAGGAGTAGATGCAGGGAGACTAGGTATAGGAAGCCTTTGGCAATAAACAGATGAATGATGGCTTAGTTTGGAACAAGGTAGTTTCTATAAAAGAGGGAAAAATTATGGATTATGGGTGGACATATATAAGTAACCCCAGAGGAACCAATGCCAGGGTGAACAACGCACTTGAAAGAAAGCCAGAGATAACTGCAGAATATGAAGTATGCTTTTATTAAGAGAGAAAACATGGTTGCATGCTTCCTTGATTATGATTAGACAGCACTTAGTAGCATGGCGCTATCTATACAGAGTCAAACAAGGGTTAAATATAGAAAAAAAGTGGACATCCAGTCAACATGATTGAGTAGGTGAAGAGAGAATCTTAAAATCAGTAAAGAGTAAAGCAGATCATTATTTTAAAAGGGAGGTCCCATAAGATTAGCAGCTGATTTCTCAGCAGAAACTTGAAAGGACAGAAGGGATTAGCAGGAAATATTCAAAGTGATGAAAAGAAAGGACCTACAACAAAGATTACTCTTCCCAGCATTTAGAATCAAAGGACAGATAAAGAGCTTCCCAGACAAGAAAAAGCTAAAGGAGTTCATCACCACCAAACCAGAATTAGAAGGAATCTTATAGGCATTTCTTTAAGAAGCAAAAATAAATAAATAAAAAATATGAATAAAAATGGCAATAACTACATATCAACAGTTACTTTCAATGTAAATGGATTAAATGCTCCAATCAAAAGATAGTGTGGCTGATTGGATAAGAAAGCATGACCCTTACATATGCTGCCTATAAAAGACTCACTTCAGATCGAAAGACACACACACACACACACACACACACACACACACAGATTGAAAGTAAAGGGATGGGAAAAATATATTTCATAAAAATTAAAACAAACAAAAAAGCTGGGGAAGCAATACTTATACTAGACAAAATAGACTTTAAGACAAAGGCTATAATAGGAGACAAAGAAAGACCTAGTAATTCCACTTTTAGGTATTTATTCAGAGAAACCCAAAACACTACTTTGAGGGGATGTGTGCATCCATATGTTCATTGCAGCATTGTTTACAATGGCCATGATGTGGAGGCAGCCTTGGTTTCTGTCAATGAATAAGTGGATAAAGAGAAGATGGTACATATAAGCAATAGATATATTGCTTGGCCAGGCCAGGGAACGGGTTCTTGTCATCTGTGGTGGCATGGTTGAACCTTGAGGGTATTATGCTGAGTGAAGTATGTCAGACAGAAAGACAAATGCAATGTCATTTCACTTATATGTGGAATCTAAAGAACAAAATAAACAAACAAAACAGAAACAAATGCGTAGATAAGGAGAATATTTTGATGGTTGACACACAGATGGAGGTGGGGGGGTGTAAAAAAGGGGTAGGAATTAAAAAGTTCAAATTTGTTGTTACAAAGTAATCATGGGGAAACATAGGGTATAGCATAAGGAATATAGTCAATAATATTGTAACAGCTATGTATGTGTCAGATGGGTACTAGATTTATGGGAGTGATAGGTGGGAGGTGGGTTGTGTGGCCGGGTGAAAAAGGTGAAGCAATTAAGTACAAATTGGTAGTCACAAAACAGTCATGGGGATATAAAGTAAATCATAGGGTATGTAGTCAATCATATGGTAATAACTATGTATAGTATCAGGAAAGCACTAGACTAGTCAGGAGTATCACTTAAATTATATAAATGTCTAACCACTATGCTGTACCCCTGAAATTAATATAAAATAATGTAAAATAATATTGAGTGTCAACTGTAATTGAACAATATAAAAAGGGGGGAAGATGAAGGGGGATAAGTGGTTCAAATTTCCAGGTATAAAACAAGTCATGGGGATAGAATATGAAGCATAGGAAATATAGTAACTGATATTGTGATAGTATGGTACGGTGTCAGATGGTTGCTGGACTTCTCATGGTGATCAATTCTTAGGTATATAAATGTTGAATAACTATGGTGTACACCTGAAACTAATATAATATTATGCATTAGATGTATTTTAATAAAACTCTTTTAAAAAGTAAAAAATATATATAAAACAAGTACTGTGTAATTTTTAAGGGCTATGTATCTATAGTGCTTGAGTTGTCTAATGCAAAATGAAGCAGAATTTTGCCTTCTAATTTTGGCTCTGTTAGTGTCTAATTTTGTATCTTGGGCAAGTCACATCATCTTTTTGGATCTCATTCTGTTTCATTTGTAAAAGTGAAGTGGCTTTACCGGATTATCTGAGGTCTATTTCAGATTCAACATTCTATAATTCTTTGTGTCTATTATATGATGAGGCTTCAGGGACTCAGAACAGGCTTCCCCAAGATGTGCCACTCTGGCGTGTGGCTTATTTTAAGCAGAAGGCAATTGAGGCTCTGTGGGTTCAAGGGAAACTTCTGCCCCTCCCTTAACTACATAGAAGAATCTAAGTTGGCCGCCTTGCCCATAATGAGAGTTATTACCCGAGATAAACTTTTATGACCTCTCTATAGAACAGGAAAACTTCTAATTACTGAACAGCTGCTTTTCTTTTCATCCCGTGAATGACGTTCTTCCCCTTTAAATCCCCAAAACATCTTACCTCATTCCTTGGTTCAGGATGCCATATATACCTCATTTTATCATTCTGTGTCTGAGCTTTTCATGCATATGGGCTCTTTGACCCTCATGTATATGGGGTTCCTTTATGTATGTATGTAATTAAGTTTTGTTATTTTCTCTTGTTAATCTCTCATGTTGATTAAATTATTAGACCAGCCAGAAGAACCTGGAAAGGTAGAGAAAAAGTTCTTCTTTCCCCACAAGGCAAACAACTCCCTCTTCATATCTAATTGAGAATAAAAATGTCACAGCAGATTGTCAATAGCTTTTTGTCAAAATGCATTTGGAAACCATTTTACTTCAGAAACAAAAGCAGAATTATTTTAAAACATGTCCAGTCCATCAATTGTAGAAATTTCTAAACATCTAGATATAGAGCCACAGAAATATGTGTTTACAAATAAGAGAATATCAATAATGTGTTCTTGTAAGTTTGAATGAATTACAATTTTTGCTCCCAGTAAGGAAAGAGTTTCTTGTTGTTTTTTTAGCCTAATTGTAAACCATCAAGAAGAAATGTCAATTAAAATCAAATGTATTAATTTTTCTCAGTATGTCTAAGGGTTAAAAATAGGCATCATATCAAATAAATGCATTATTGGTAGATCCCCCAGTTTGCATCATCCATTAATTCCATTTTGTAATTTTTTTTAATTAATGAGAGATTTAAATTATTTGAGCACAAAGAGTACATCCTCTGGTGAAAATCAGCTCTCAATGAGTCATTTCCAAATAGCAGAGTTCATTTGCTAAGGAACTGAGATTTTGTTTAAATCATTCTTATAGGTTAGCTGTTTAAATGCTATTCATTCTTTCATTCACTCAATATTCATATGACGGGCCTCCATTTGCCCGGCGTTATTTTATGTGTTGGGGATAGAACTACAAACCAAGTCCCTTGCTTATCGTCTATTTCATGTTTGCCTTCTAGCTGTCAAATTTACTCGCTTAGAAGATACTAGGGTATGATATATTGTCTAAAGGTGCTTAGAAATGTAATTCTAAAACAAATGTCACTGCCTCATAGGTTTAAATCCAATCATTAAATACCACTTGACATTTTTCACGTTTAGCTGTGAGTAACCTTGTCTAGCACTGTGAGTAAGAGATAATTTTGAATTCGTTTTTCACAGACAAAGGATTTTTCAACTAGATGACTGGACTTTACTTGCGTGCTTCAATAAAAAGAGGTGACAGGGTTTGGAGTAAATAAATTAGGTTTCAAATCAAAAGCTTAAGCTCCAAGCCTGTCCTGTGTTGCATATTCAAGCAAGTTGTTTAACTGCCTGAGGTGAGGCATTCTATGTAAAATGTTGCCAATGGCTCTCCTAAGACAGTGAACTACTATTCTAAACTCTAAAAGTGCATCCCATCGGATTAAAGTCTATAACACAAATTCTTCGTTTTAAAAATAGCAACCATATTTCTTGAAGGCTTATAATACATATATATTAAAAAGAATAAAAAAGATAAACAGCTTTCAATTAACTTAAATATTTTAATCACATCACTTCATTCATCAAATATATCAGGTGAGAGAAATCATACAAATGTATCTGTTCATTTCTGTTTTCTTTAACTTGGTACCGGCAAATCGGAATAGCGCACTCAAAATAGAGAGTGACAGAAAAAATGTTTACCTCTGCTTATCTCAAAAGGGATAATTCATTTTAAAATGAGAGTTTTATGCATCCCCAACAGCACAAATGACTAATGAGCACATCTTTCTGATTTCTAGCTCCGCATTACCCTTCAGAGATTTACTAAAAGGTGACGAAGGTGGTGCAAACCTACTATTGATTAACTGATCAGGATTTATTAGGCTTAATGAGACAATGAAATAAAATACCCACTGAGAGATTTTAGAGTCTCAACAGATAATGGAAAATGAACAGCACTAACCAAAATTCTATCCCTACAGATAAGTTAAAACGGTCTTTTAACCTTCCACAATCAATTTAAAGACTCCAATGGGCAGAATAAATAATGGCAATGCCCAGTGTGGAATGAAGCATAGGTTATATACTAAGTGCATATCACTCATCTCAGGCAGAACAGCCATCCTTTTTGGCTGAATGTTAGACTGCTATTTTATTCTCTGTCTCTCCAAGAACACCCTAGTTCTAGTGCCTTGCTAAGGAAAGTGTTATATTTTAAAATACATACTTTAATTACTTGCATGGTAGCATTTTTACCAATTTAGCATTACTCATAAAAGGTACAAGACTTCAAGATGATATCACAAAAGCCAATGCCTGAAAAAAGAAAAAAAAAAATCTAAATGTGATGGAGTACCTTATCAACTAGCATTTCTTATTAAAAAAGAATTTGGTGCCTGGGCATGTGATCTACATCAGAAAATAACTTATTAAATCCCCATGATGAAGTTTGCTTGATGAAGTACTAGAGCTAGCCTTTATGGATCTGGGAATTGCCGCAGGAAATAAACTAACAGTGATCAACATTTAGGTGGCATTCAGAAATGGAATAAAGGAAAAACAAAAACATACAAATATCACAATTGATTGTTTTATATTATATTATAATACTATTTTTAAAAATCAATCAAGAAGTAACAGTCTCATATGTAAACCAAATGCATTTGGCATAAGCTTCAGCTCATAAATTGGTATGTGATGTATACCTCTACATAAATACCTCTAAAGCTATTCCTGTCTTCCATGCAATAGCATTTGAATATTCCATGCAAATAATTTAATAGCTATGCTGCACTCGCTGCACTTGTCTCATGCAGCTTCCCACCAATTTTGAGTATGAAAAAAAGCAAAATTAGAACAAACTGTTATGACATTGACAAAATAATAAGTAGGCACCCCAAAAATATAGCGACGGAACAAAGGGATAAGCAACTCAGTACTGAAGACGTTCATCTCCACCACACATAAACCTAGTTAACATTTCAAAGAGTAAATACAGACAAGATAAATAAGGTGAGAATAGTGGTAAAATCACAGCACAACAATCTACATGCACACAAGGTGAGGAGATAATTATTTTAGGAAAATTAATATTGGATCTGATAATACAGATTTATTAAAACTCCTTTCCTAAATAAGTCTTAAATGAGTATTTACTTTGTTTATTTTCTCAAAGGTCAAATAGAAGATAATCAGATAATTTGCTCTAACACTCAAAAGTAGATGAAGTTGTGAATTCACTGCAGTGGATGCTGAGGTACAGTGCATCGATCCCCCTTTAGGACCAATACACATGTCCCCGCAGAAGCTGGGACTGTTGCCTGGCTCACAGCTGAGCCCCTCCCTAATGATTGTTTTTCGCCTAAGGGAGCTCTCTCTCCACTGACTGTTCAAGAGGTGAAAGAGTAAAAGGCCAAAATCCCTTGACTCAATTTGGGAAACCTCTGAAGGGGAACACCAACTCCAGAGCTACCTAAGGGATCAGCTAAGTCCTCTGTGTTAACAATATTACAGTTCGTCTTCTACCTCTACCCAATTTTGCTTCCTGAACTTTCTTTCTCAGGCATTGTCCTAAAGAGCTCTATCCAATAACCCATGTGCATGCAAATGTCACATCTCAGAATGTGACTTCTGGGGAACCTTGGCATCGTCCCTCTTCCTAATTAATTATATTTTGAAACTGTATGCACTATGAAAGGAAATGGGAAAAGCTCTGCATCTTTTTCATTACCATCATTTTATTAAAATCCTGTGCTTATTGTCTCAAAAAAAAAAACTTATAATGCTTCTCTCTTTTTTCTTTTCCCACATTCTTAATCAAATTCTGATCACATCAAGAATACAAGACACTTATTTCTTTTTTCTTTTCTAGATGCATGATTTAATAAGGACAGAAAATTTTTAAAGGTCATTGAACCCAGTTTTATAGTTTCCAAAAGCCAATAGGCTCTGAACATTCATGGAATGTTCTAATCAAAATAGAATTTGCTAATCCAAGTTAGCATTAGTCATCCTTATTGAAGACATCCCTGTCTGACAGTTCATTTAGATGTATTTTCCCAGACATGGGCTACTATAAAAATTAAATTTAAAAGAAAGACACCAGGAGTTATATCAGGAACACGGACAATTCTGTTAGCTACAATTAAATATACTAATAAAATGTCTACTATTTAGAGAGTTTTTTATTACATAGTAATGCTTACTATATAATATATATCACACTAGATACTTTTCACAATTGTGCCTAAATGTCACCACATACTACAAGATAAATATTATCGGTATTATACAAGGAAAGATAAATGAGGTTCATGACTAATAATTAACTAGGCCAAGACTACATGTTTTGTTACTTGTAGTTTTGAGGACTAATGCCTAAAGGTTACCAGGAACACACCTGTAGTATTAGAATGCCAAGATCATTTTCTTGCTGTAGCAAGAAAGAACTCCAAAGGCATGTCTTAGGAGTTTCTCAATCTAGGAAATTATGACAGGCTTTTATAGGGTATTTAGGGGTTGTTTTGAGTTGGTATAAGAAGGGTTATGCAAATCAGTATCAGAAAGAAGCAGAGGGTATTTGCTGATTGGTTATGGATTCTTACAGGGATATTTTAACCAAGAAGAAATGTTGTTTTGTCATTTTCCCTGGTCAGTAAGTCTATTATTGCAATATATGAGTTACTGCCTTTAATAGGGGGCTCATCAAGCAGTTTCTCAATTGACTTAAACCCCACTGCCATGATTTGAAAGCCTCCAAATATGTGGACATGGGCTGATTTTACTTATTCAACTTTATCATGCTACCTTCAACCTAGGCAAAAATTCTGGAACATGGATAGATTAAAATGTTTTCTTCTACATTCAAAATTATTTAGAATAATTTATAATGTCTGTTGGTATGAGCCTTACCATTAGTTTTTCTTTTTTTTTTTCTTTATCTAGATAAGAATGTATTTTTTTTCTCCCTTTTTTTCCTCTTCAGGATTGGATACTATTGACCACAGTTATAGCTACTGAAAAATACTCTTTTTTAAGTGAATTTGGGAGCAGACAGTAGAAAACACTACAGTACTTTGGGAAGACTTGAAAACAAAATTGAGGAGTTGATTTTTAATGTCATACATCATTAGGCATCATTGAAAGGTTTTAAGGTGGACATTTTCATGAAAATATTAGTGGGATAAATCTGGGAAACTATGTGAAAGATAATGAGGACCTCAAATCACTAAACAGGGGCAAGGCAAAGATACTGTAATTGACTCAAGAAATGGCAGATATTATAGAGCTCTGATATTAGTTTTATTTGAGCAATAGTTGTACATGGTTCTAATGTCTTGAATGTGACTGAGCAGTCAATGTCAGCTCTTTCCTAAAGAGGAAAGTCAAGTTGATCTGCTTTAGACCAACTGATTTAAAATATGATACCCTGACAAGTCTGTCCTTCTCAGTTTCTCCCAGACCTTGTAAAGCAGAACATGAGTGATTTTGCATGCTCATTATAACATTACATAGTTTTGATTTACTGTGCAAATGTGAAACATTCAACTCCACAATTCATCATCATGGCCACTGTAGAAGGATGACATAAGTAATATAAAAACACTATATCCAGATCTGGAGTTGAATTTGTTGATATGATTTGGCAAAAACTGTTTTCAAACCCATAAGGTAATTTATGCTAAGTCAGGATGAGTTATTTAGGTGTTCTGGTTACTTATTGCTGCCTAACTCCCCCACAAGTTAATGAATTAAAACAACTACAGTTGACCCTCGAGCACTGGTTTGACTTGTACTGGTCCAGTTACATGCAGACTTTTTTCAATAAAGACTGTAAATGTATTCTTTCTTCTTTATGATTTTTCTTAACATTTTCTTTTCTGTAACTTACTTTATTATAAGAATACAATATGTAATACCTATAACATACAAAATATGTTTATCAAACGGTTATCGGTAAGGCTTCCTATTAACAGCAGGCTATTAGTAGTTAAGTTTTGGGGGAGTCAAAAGTTATATGTGGATATTTTAGCATAGGGGGTCAGTGCCCTTCACCTCCATGTTGTTCCAAGGTCAACTATACTTTAATATATCATGTGATATTTTTTAGGGTCAGGCATTGCGGCAGGGCTCAGCTGAGCAATTATTATGCTCTATGTGCAATTATTAGGATCACTAGGTAGTATTCAGCTGGAAGGCTGAGCTGAACTGGATGGTCTGAGACTGCTTCGCTTGCATGTCTTGTGCTTTGGTGGGTGTTGCTGGAAGGCTGGGCTCAGCTGGGTTTTTTTTCTCTTTCTTTTTTCACATACATAGTCTCAATGCCTCACTATGTGATATCTCTAGCAAGGTAGTTAGACTACTTATGTGGCAGTTCAGGGCTCCCAGAGATGAAAGTAAAAGCTGCCTGTACTTGTAAAAACTGAGCACGAAACTAGAATAGTTTCACTTGTGCCAAACTATTGGTCAAAGTCGTCAAGGACACCTCCCTGCACAAGCAGAATCTGCTTATCACCTTCTAAGCACATCAACTCTAAAAAATCAAGTGATGCTTGAAAGGCTGTACTCAAGGAGCATCACCCATCCTTTTTTCCTTTAGTATCTTTTGCTGAACATGAAAAAATGCAGCTTGTAAACAAATTGCTCACATTCACCAATTCTCGAATCAGCCAAGTTGCGTTATAACATAGACAGTTGAAACTAGAGGAATTGTCTGAGAATATCACTTACGTAATACATGGATTCTACTTTAAATTTTTGTAGATCAGATAGCCAATATATTTTTTTTTGAAAAACTACTTGAATTTTATTTAGATAACGAATAGCAACCTCAATTTTAAAAATAAATTGGATATTTGAATGAGATTTAAAAAAAAACAAAACAGTATTTTTCTGTTGAATATTATTTGCTTCAAGATATTTCCAAATCCAGAATCCCATTACTGGAAAAAAAAAAAAAAAAAAAAAAAAAAAATATATATATATATATATATATATATATATATATATATATATATTAGATGACTTATTGAACTAACATGTAAATTCAATGTTCTTATTTTCAATCAACAATTCATTAACAAGGACATCAATTTTTAAATGCCAACATTTTGAAAACCATAAATTAAGAGTCACTGGTTTGTAAACATGATGCCAAGTTAAAATCTCAATTAAAACCTGTATAATTAGAGTAATTACAACTAGAAGACTTTTTTTTTAATGTAAAGGCTGTCATTTACTTTCATTTCAATAAACTTATGCTTTATTAATTATCTGTGTTAATTGGATATAAAATGTCACAGATTAAAATATTCAGTCTAACTAAAATTGAAATACTTTCCTATTTTCATAATTATTATAGGTCTACATACTAGTTTGTAATACTGTATTCTTTCTCCTCTCTGTATGGTAAAGTACTCTCTCTCCTGCGTACATTCTATTGTTATTCAATCTTCAGAAAAAAACTTTGACAGAAACATTTTCAACAACTTTTTTTAAGTATAGATAAGTTATGTGTATGAGGTCTTTAAAATAAATTTTATGTATACAGAATTTCTTCTCACATTTTATTTATGGATTGAAGTGTCTTTCAGTTTGTCCTCTGGCATAGAGTTGTAAAATATATATATGTATATATATATATATATATATATATATATATATATATATATATATGTCTGATAGTCACATAAGTTTGCCATTGAGTATTACTACAATCTTTGGGTAGATGATATATATGTATACTCAATAATTTATTTATCTTTTACCCATTAGATATGAAACAACTCTGTATCTACCACTGTTTATTAAAATCAATATATAGAATTTTGTTAGTAGTATTTAATATGATTTATATAGCCCTTTACTTCCTCAATAAATATTAATTGAGCTCCTACTTTTGGCGAACTCTTCCAGGTATATAATGATGAATAAAACTGACTAAACCCCCAGCATCCTGAAGTTTACATTTTATTAGGGGGAGCATACAATGATGTAGTGAGTAAAATAAATAAATATGAGTTAGATATTAATGCCATACAAATTTAATTGAAGGAAAAAAAGAATGGTGGGTAGATCTGTCAATGTATATACTTACGGGCTTAAGTATGGTGGAGATTAAGTCAATTTTGCTTATCATTATATCCTAGAGGTTGTGTTATATCTAGTTTTACAGATGAGGCAGCAAAGTCCCTCTAGTGATCAGGTGTCTTAACCAAAATAATGAATGCAATCATGCAAAGACAAAAAGGCCAGGCCACAAAATAGGACGGAAAAAAGTCTGTGTACCTCTTCTACCAATTTTCCCTTTCTTACCTGACTCCAAGAGGAAGGAAGAGAAGGATGAAGGAAAATGAAAGAGAAGTCAAAACGCCCTTTCTCCCAAGAGGCCTTTGAGCCATGTCAGTCTTGAGTTGTGGAGAAGAAAGATGATTTGAATGGAATTAGAGAATGAAGTTCTGATTTAGACTGGATTGAACTTTTGTACAACTGACAGTGAGTCATAATGACTAAAAAAAGAATTAGAAGTGACTTGGAAATTATGAGATTTGCATAATGTGCTACCAGGGGGAAAGGAAGGTTGATCAAAAAGGAACATTTAAGGGGAATAGCTGGTGAAAAACAAAGGGGCTTCCAGGAAACATCATCAAATTCAGTCCACTCAGTGAAGCAGTTAACCTTGTAATATGGGGAATGGAACAGCTGGGGCTGGAGATCAGACCTCCTGTATTAATGTCAAGTTTTCCATTTATTACAGCATATCAGATCTCCAATACCCTTAGAAATCTCCCTACATTAGAAGTTAGTCTTTTGTGTCTTTTATTGCCAGTAGACATGCCTTTGTAATACTTTTCACAATGCATCGGTTTTAGTAGTCACCCATCAGTTCTTCTCCTGCCTTACAAAATCGGATTATGTTTAGACTTTCTTAGTGGGTATTTTTCAATTTATTCTTTTTAATTTCTCATTTGCCTAACTTGCCACACTTTGTTCTTGCTTGGAACTTTTTCCCTTTTCTTTTTTTTTTTTTCATGTAATAGATAAGTCAGAAGATCAGAAATTAAAAGACATGCTTTCAGGAGCAAATTCAGGGTAAGTTTGATAGCCTAGAGATAATATTTGTGTGGTCTTTAGGGTTTATGATTTGAATCAAAGGAAAGGAGATAATTACTTTATCTAAATGGTTTCTTGAAAAATTCAAGGTTTCTTGAATGTCAACCAATAAAGAGACTTTCATTTTTAATAACTCAGACTTGCTTATAGGGAATGGATGAAGAATTGTAATGGGAAAGGAAAAAAACCTGTGTTTAGTCATTAAATGTCCTAAAGACATTTAAAGATAATTAAATAAAAACATCTCCTAAACATGAGTCAAATTGAAACGCTAAATATTAGTAGAGCTGTTATACAAAATTGTATTTAGAAGAGTGAAAGCTCTGTTCTTGTCCTATACGACTTGGAAATTGCTAATAGACAACATTTTTCCATTTCCCATTACATGCCTTAAATTATATTTAAGAAAATATTCAATGCATATAACCTGAAATATATCAAGTTTAAGGCTGGCAGCCTCTCTCTACTCTAGTTAAAATTCATAAAAATACATATGTTCATCAAAAATGTTTTGAGCCTACTGTGTACGGGTCATTACAGGAAAAGAAAGGTCTTAACTTTTGCCCTATTATAAAATAAGCAGTTCAGTAACAGAGTCACAGATTATCAAATCTGGTTGGGATCTCAGACCTCATTTAGGTCACTCCCCTCATGGTTGAAGTCAGTTGTCCAAAGTTTCTCATCTAATCAGTTACAGAATTTGAATCAGTGACCATTTCTTCTGACTCCTATCCAATGCATCCACTCTCTCTGAACAGCATTTGTCATTTGTATCCTGGCTACAGAACCACACACATTCCCCGCCCCCTTTCCTTCCTCCCCAACCCCCACCCGAAAATAAAAGATAAATTTTGGAACAAAATTTTATTTTTCTATGTTTTATTTTCAAAATCCAAAATCATGTTTCTTTGTGAAGTGCCTTTCCCACTCCATTTTTTTGTCTCCTTATTTCTTCTAGTCTGATCCCCTAATTATTGACATATTTGAGCATCTTTGGACAGGATATTGTGGCCTGGGAGCTGGGGGTCAGTTTTAAGAGAAATAGGACAACCTGTAGGAAAATGACAAACCACTTACTACAAAAGAAGGTAGAGGGATTTGGTGGACAGTTGATAGTCCGTAACTGTAATTACATAATTATTTTTGGACAATAAGATTTACTGGTGATGTGTTTTATCTCTTTTTTCTTACATTCCTATTGATGTTGCTTTCAGTAAGGTACTTTCTGGCATTGTACAATAATTGCATTATGGGAGCTGAGATAAGAGGGTAATTTAAGAAAGAATACAGTTAACTGTTAGATCCTACTGAGAACTCAATGAAAGGAGCACTAAAATTGTCCCCTAGATTTGGCCAAATGGAGGACATTTTGTTAGGAAGGATTGTTCCATAAAATGATAATATATAAGCTGTGTTGGCATAGTATATGTTAGTAAGTGCATAGGAGATGAGGAAATGAAGACATCAAAATACAGTTTCTTAAAAAAATCGACTGTGGAGTGGTGGTGAGGTAGGTATAGAAGCAGAGCATGATATGGGATAGAGGCCTAGGAATTATTATATGTTGATGGAAAAGACCTAGCTAAGAAGATTGGTTGAATGATCAGGAAAGAAAAGTTGGGTGATACTCCTGAGAAAGTATAATGGGGTCCAAACACACAGACTGAAGTAGGGAAGTTAGATAGAAAAAGGAAAACAAACAAACAAACAAAAAAACTGTCTCTAATGTAACAGCAAAGAAAGAGACATAAAGGGAGGAGGAAATTGAAAAAGGATGTTTCTAGAGTAATATAGATGGATTGCTGAGCAGTATTAAAGACCTATTTGAAATCACTTTGCACAAATCTACATAAAATCATTGTAATAGCATGTCAATGTGACATTGGGTTGCTATATTAATTTGGGTGTTAATAAATTACATTATTAGAGTTTCTCTGTTAATTTTATTATTTGAAATACTATACTAGCTAGGAGTAGGGAAACTATGTGATTTTATTTTTGCCTAACCCTGCTTAATTAATCTGTGTTAGGAATTCCCCAGTCAGTAGGTTTATAACAAATAAGGAACTTCGTGAAATTCAGTAACTCTCTTAAGGCTTCAAAATGAACATTCACATGGGAAGTTCAAACAAGCGACATCATTTCTCTGTATTTTATTGGAATTATAGAGAATTCTGAAAAGAAACATATGAAAGGAACAAATGCCTCATAACAAAATAATTAAGAAAAATTGAGTGTATAATTTAACGTTCAGTTTATGTGCCAATGAGTAACAAAAAATAAGCATTTCTCAATTATTAAACATTATTTTTTAATGAGATCTCTAGGTGCCTATAAATGGTAAGGTGACCTGGATATTTATCCAGTGTTGTACTTTCACTCTTGTAATCTGGCTGCTGGAGACTTCAGGGTAAAGTATGCGCATGGCTACAGCCCACCATATTGGGCTCAAAAGCTGCTTTCCCTTATCAGGTTCTCACACCCAGGCGACTAGGTACCACTCTAAAGGCCTCAAGTACCAGAGAACTAAGGATAGTACCAGGTTAGCCCTATACCAACTATTCAAATTAGCTAACCCTCAGGGAGGCTACAAAACCTAACAAACCCACCTTTTTGCCATAGCCATACCCTATATAGCTGCCCCCTAAAGCGAGTTTGCCGTTACCCATTCATCCCTAGGTGCAATTTCCTGTGTGGCCCTGCCTAGCCCTCATCTCTCCTTAATAGCTGCAAGTAACAGAAAAGTCAGCCTTTCATCTCCATGAATGGCAGTGTGTTGTATCCTACCATCAAAAGAATTCTTAAAGTCTTATAAAACAATTTGCACCGTAGCCATAACCACTGACTCTTGGAAAACTTCTTGGGAGACTGCTCTTGGCTTCCTAATTGGTTCCAGACCACAGTGAGAGCGGTTTGGGATGGAACTTGAGCTGGTGCTTTAGTCTTGTTGCCTGCTGCTGCGTCTGCTGGTGGTTGCCGTGTTTCTCTGAATATTCAAAACAAACAGTGCAAATTGGCCCAGTTCTGGAGGCTAGATAACAGGCCAGGTGGGGATCCACCTTATGCCCATAGGAGTAATGTATGGGTCACTTGAGCTGAGCTTTCTGGGATTGGGTGATATGGTGTGCATCCAGTCACAGTCTGTGTTTGGCAGAGACCTGTTCCAGGGGACTGTCACTTTTAGATGTTGGTGTTTCATTATTATTATTATATGGGGCAGAACTCTGGGGTTTGTCTATGTGTTTCAGGAGGCTCCTGTGCAGGAAGGTGTTGGTTGGGTTCCCCGATGATGGAGAAATGGTACCTGGGTTTTGTTGTTAATGTTTCTCAGGTGGAGGTAGAAGCTACATGTTTTCTTTGCTGCATACCTTGTTGCTGTCACTAGGGCTCCCGGGGCCCTCAGGAACATCATGGGCTGCACCCTGGAGACCAGACACACGATGTATAATCCAAAGGGAACTTCTGGGGCAAGGAAACTAAAACTCATCCCAGCAACTTCCTTCAGAACACCTGCCAGTTACCCAATTACTGAAATAATGCAAGACCCTCAGCCAGTGTGCTTGGGCTTTAGTAAGCGCCTCAACATAACAGGTGAAGAGACTGATGCTTCTAACAATGGGTTAACCACACTTTCCCAAGCAGAAGCTGCTATAGATCGCAAGTGCAAACCCCAATCCTTTAGAGGTTGACTGGGAAGGCTTGGAGCACGAACTGGCTCCCTACGAGGCAGGATGCTAGCGTCCTACTCCCTCCTTTCCTGTAAACACCTGGAAGTTTCACACTGAGTTACTGTAAAGTAAGTATAACGTGAGTTAGGTGCCCCTTTGTGCCTTCCACTTGTTGCGTCAGGGGAACGCTCTGTCCGGGTGGCACTCGGACATTGATTCCCCGGTCAGCTGGAGTAAACTCGGGAAGGCCTCGCCAGACTCCCTGGTTGAACAATAGCTGACCCGCCAGTGGAGCGCATGAATAGGATCACGCAGGTTGCCCTGTGGCCATAGTAACCTCGTGTACATTGTGAAACTGCCAAAATTATGTCCCCTGCCTTCTACCCTAGATAATTACCCTGAAACTTGTGATTCATTGTCCCCATGCTTGCTGATTGGAATCGTTATGGCCTAGCATTCTTTCCAGACTGGTAATCTATTGGGAAAAAAACCTATAAAATTAGTGTCCCGGGGGAGCCCTAGTCGGAACTCTCGGACAGGGACGATGGCTGGACACACCTGAAGCCAAGATGCTGTCTCATTACCACAGCGCCTTGGAAACACTCTTCAGGTGGTGAGAATTCGCTGTTACTCTCTGTCTTACTTTGCTTTATTCTGTCTATCTTATTGCCTCACTTAATAAATAGTGTTTTGCTGCCTCAACTCCGTCTCAGTGTGCATGGTGAATGCATATTGGACACCCAAATTCTGTGGCCACTTAAAACGTAGCCCCTTGCTGCTGCAGTTACCCACAGAAAGAGAAAATAAAATCACAGCTTTAGGTGGCCAGAACCCCAAACTGGGAAAATAATAAAAAGAAGGGGGGGGAACCTAGATATGGAGGGGAATTAAAAATTATATATATTATATAACATATATATATATATAATTATATATAGATATAGATATAGATATATTTCAAACAAAGGCTCATAATTTGACCCAATTAGAAATCCAAAATTTATTAAAATAATTTTTAAAACAAAGACATTAAAAGGGTGCTGGTTGTCTTTTTTGTCTCCACATCATAGGTTCTAAATTAACTTTAACATTTGCTAAAATGTACCAATTGACAAAGCCTCATGGCATTAATTACACGGGGTCTCAAATTACACTTATATCAGAGGATTCCACTAAATTTAAACACAATACCCCTATAACCTTAGGAGAGTAACTAAATAGAAAATAGAAAAACAATAAATAGGTATTCCTCACTTTAATTATAGCCTTGCCTAAATTTTCTATAGTCATAATATTTATTGCCCTAAAATATTCCATATTGGACATAGGCGCTCTGAAACAATGAGTAATAAATTGAAGTTAAATAAAGCCTTTGGCATTTACAAATTGTCTTGATGAAATGGGACCCCATGAACCTTCCAGTTAAAATAGTTAAGATGACCCAATGTAAGTTAAAACAGGCCCTTTAAGAATTCAAACTTATTATATAAGACCTAATTAATAAAGGAGTGACTGTGCCCACTGCTCCTACACTTAACAGTCAAATGCTTGCTCTTAAACCTTTAAACACTAAAGAAAAGAAAAAGAAAAACAGGAATACTGCTCACAGTGGATTACTTGTGTAACTGTGTTTTTTTTGTGTGTTTTTTTAATTTCATGATTTTATTATTATTTTTTATTAGTTTCAGGTATACAAAGCAATGTAATAGTTAGACTTTTATACCCCTCACAAAGTGATGTGCTGTGGTGGCATCCATTCAAGTCCTCTACCTAATACCCAATAATTTTATAATTACCAACCTCATCCAATCAACAACGAGTGATTATTTTGTTAGCAGAGATTTGGTTAAAATATCCTCTTTAGTGACTATTTCAGCAGACACTCAGCAGCAGTTTGCCATCTTCTGCAAGAGAAGCAATACACTTTTTCCAGGTTACCTGCTAGAGTACCTCAGCAGCTTTGTCACTACACACAGTCTTTGCAGACAAGACCTTAACTTCATCCACCTTTCTCCATTAACACAGGTATGACATTACAGTGATGACATCCTCCTCCAAGGAGTTTTGTTTAACACACTTTTAAGGGAATAAGAGTCCAACTTCTTTCATTCTTTCTTTATTCTGGAGGCAGCGTATTTCTCATTTACAGATTCAACTTAATCTCCCTGTTGCTGCTACTTACAAAAGCCCACCTTAAATGGAGTCCCCCTCCAACAAAAGGCTCTAAAATCTGTCCAAATTAAAATCGACAGGCCCCACAGAACACCACTCCAGAAAGTGTACCTGGGTCACACATGGTGTCCATCCAGAATGGTTTGCAATGGCAGAAACTTGGCAGCCTATACCTGGTCACCACAAGTAGCCACACATGAGAATACCTTTCTGGTTCTGCAAGGGGACTCCCTGGATGCCTGGCCTCAGTCGCTGAGGCTGTGTTATCAGAGACACATTCACTGACTAGGCGATAGCCCAGCCCAGCCATGCCCCAGCTGTCCTCACTCCCTCACCCACTTCCTTGGATCCCCAGAAGGTCCTTCTGTTCTGTAGGAGACTGCAGAGGCAATTACAACAAGGCCTGGAAGCCAGATATGCACCTGTGCATGCATATGGATGGCAGGTCATTTGTTTGTGACGCTGAAGAGTGTGGTACAGCCTTCATCAGGGACCACTGTTTGAAAAACTACATGCTGATCCACACTAGATAAAAAGTTTAATTGTACAGCTAGTGGCTGTGATTAAAAATTCAACACAAAACCAAACTTGAAGAAACGTTTGAATGCAAAAAAGATAGTCAGCAAAAACAATACGGATAAAATTTTGAAAGCTGTAAGAAGACCTGCAAGAAACTTCAGCAGCTGAAACCCCATCCAGTGCCAGCAGAAAAATGAATGCAAGTGAAATCATGAGAGATGTGGAAAACACTGCTTCACAGCCAGTCTGAAAGGACACGGGAAGTTCCACAAGGGCTATCTATCCAAAGAGATGTTCCTTTGTGGCAAAATCATGTGAGAGAAATCTATAAAAAGGAAATATGTGAAGTGTGCTAGGAAACATTCAAAGGCAAATATAAAAACAAGCAATATATGAAAATTCTTGCCCCAGAAAGGGATGTGTGTCGATGTCCAAGAGAAGACTGTGGTAGAAGCTACCACAGCTGTGCTTAGTCTCCAGAGTCATATTCTCTCTGTTCATGAGGGAAAACACCCACTTATATGTAAACATGCTGGCTGTGGCAAAAGGTTTGCAGTGAAACAAAGTCTCACAAGTCATGTAGTTATGCATGATCCTGACAGAAAGAAAATTAAGATCAAAGTAACACCATCCCATGAAAAATGGAGTTTGGCCTCTCATCTCAGTGAATATACATTTCTCCTAAAAGGAAACAGCAACTTCTCTTGCCTAAAAAAGAGTCACTGAATGGTATTAATCTCAACGTTCGAAATATTAACTCTCAGCTAACTATCAGACTGTACTGTTTACAGAAGTACAAACTGCCAAGCTCAGTTATTTTCTTTCAGAAAGCACATTTTCCCTGTATTAAAATCACTGAGTTAGGAAAAAAAAAAAAATGGCAAGCACTTCCATTTTTATCTTCAGAGACTCCTTCATGGTATGGGCTTTATAACCTCTTCTCATGCCTCCAGGAGTCTCTGGACACCTATGATGGCCATAAATTGCCATTGGGATCCTGATGGTAGAGACTGACCTTGACTGTGCTATACACCATTAGAGCAAAAGTAAGTGGCCAAATACTGGCCTTTGCTAGTAATAGGAGCTTTCAGAGGTCCATGGGACTGTGCCCCTCTACCCCTAGTCGCTCATTATGACTCAGGTCATAAATGCAACAACCCTCAAACTAAGAACCTCTACTGAGGCCTCCTTGATACAGGATAGAGCCAAACCTGGGCCATCTGGCATATATCACATGGAGGATGGGAGGTCTCCCCTGCCTTGCCAAATGCCAGGATGCTGGATAAGGTCGCCCATTCTCCCAGACACCTTAGCTATCTGGGGAGTTCCTTGGAATCAACTGAATGAACAGTAGTGGAAATTGGCACATTGTATGGATGATATTACCACCATCATACGTGATGAAAATGGTGCTGCTTTCCATCTCTTAACTGGTATGTCTCTATAAAGAACAGTGTCCAAGAGGCAGGAGATCTGGCAGAAAACTTCAGACAGTCATCTTAGCACTGGATGTCCTAGTCAGCAAATTATCCCATGTACACATTTTTTTTTAACAAATTCTTGAGTCATTGCCTAAGAGTTGTCCGCTCTATTCAGGGTAAAGACCTCTTATCCCACATACCCAAAATATAAATCAAGGTCACACATATCTCTAGATATACTAAGGCCACCACATAAAGCCCTCTCAGGACACTCCTTATCATACCCTTTGGAGTTCCAGACATTAGTGACAGTGACCAAGACACACGTTTCACTTAGAATACATGAAACTAGACTCTTGGCACAGGCACTCAGTAAGGGCATTAGGTCTTCTCAAAATGAGGCTGCACAGTCAGGTACAGAGACCAGCCTCCCAGATTGGAAGAGGAAGTAATTTTCTTCCAAATTTTAGCATGGGATTCCTTCCTGGTTAACACCCATGGCTGATGATGAATTTTTATTTTAAAAATAAATCCTGTAATTATTGTGTGAAAAGCTCAACTATACTGTATAATAGGTTGATATTAAAACAGCTTATTTAAAAAAAGACATTTTCAATATACAAAAAAACACAACTCTTTTTCATATATGTTATTTTCATTTTTAATATGCTGTTGACCTAAAACTTGGGGTTCTCTTCCCACCTCTGAGAGGCTCAGCTAATGTTCTCACTGCTTATTGTGATGACAATCTGCAGAGCGACCACTGCAGTGAGAGCTAACCAAACCATCGAGTGTAACATTAGAAGTTTCAATAACAACCCTTTGGCATGAAAGGTGGAGACTGGACGTGTTTTGCCAAGAGAGTGAGGGATGGAATCCAGAATTCAAGACTACTACTGCCATATCACTCTTGGAGTCCAAAAAAAAAATTAAAAAGGATTTAACAAAATAATTAAACTGAGCTCATGATTTGAGGAGCTTTTGTATTTGGCAAAGGCACTTGAGAACAGAATTTTCCTTAGCAACCGGTTAATCATGATCTCTTGGCTGTGTTCACCAATATCCCCATCATCCATTCAGACACTTGTGTTTTATCTACATTTCACAAATACATATATCCATGAATTACTCTACAGTTTTGAGTGCTTGAATTAAGTAAAGCCTATTTTCCTGTGAGATGTTAAATAGTTTATTTCACAGCATTTTGAAATGTAAAATGCACCAGGAATCAGCAATGATATTTTTCTTAGATAAATCGCTGCACTGATTACCGTGAAGTACACTGATGTCACTATCACTATGACAACATTGTGACAAGAACTAGTCACTCTAAGCTACCTAGTAAAAGGAATTGTCATCTATATTTCTGAATAAAATGTAACACATATTAGAACCTCTGCTTTCTTACGTAAAATAGTACCTTAATGGTGAGGGTTGAATCACAATTGGATGAAGAAACAATTCATGTTAATATTTCTCTAAAGGTAAGATTTGAATATTTGAAGAATGTATACTTTAATTTTTCAGTCAGTTAGAAAGGAAGCAATTGTTTTATTATAACATAAGGATTTATTTGGTGTAATAGATGGCCTTTTTACCTGTTTGTTTATATTTTGCATTAAAGAAAGCACAATGCAGTGATATGAACAAATAGTCTAAATAGGTGAGCTTTGGAATCTATTTGAAGGTTTTTATGTGAAGCCATGTTTGAATCAGTCTTTATATTTTTAAGACATTGCACAATTTTTTAAAAAATTTGCTTGTTATGATAGAAGTGAGTCACCACCCTCTTGTACTGTTCCATTTTTAATTAAGCGAGAATTCAAAATCATTTTTTCTTTGTTAACTTTAAAAATAACTTGACTCTCATGTGTTGTCTGTCCTTCCCCCCGCCCCCCAGGAATGTCCTATAGAAAGCAAATGAAGGCATATTAAAACCTTAGGAAGAAAATATTAGACATCACAAATCTCATTCATCTAGAAATACACTGCTGCCAATAGTTTTGGGTCGTTTATGCTCAATTTTGTACTTGTTTTAGTTTTGTACAGTAGAGTGTCAGCATTCTGACATTTGCTTTTTAGAGAACTGTATCACCACATGATATGACATGGAACAGTTGACAAATGGCAGTTTTCCCAGTAATGTTTGCCTTTTTATTTGATCTGAGCCAAATCTGAAACTCTTTAAAAGGAATTCCTTCCTTGTAAAACTTGGTTGACTGAAAAAAGAAAAACAAAGGTAAAGCCTATCTTGATTTTAAAAGTTTTCTTTTCATTTTGAGCAATTCAGAGAATATAACTGTCTGACATCATATATAAATATGGGCTGCGATTATACAGATGGATGCTCTGTTCTTTTATAAATTCTTAATTATGAGATTCTTGATGAACATGATTGGAGGCTGTTGTTTTTTGTTTGTTGGTTGTTTTTTGTTTTGTTTTTTGTTTGTTTGTTTATATGTTTTTTGTTTTTTTTTGTAATGCATCGTTTGACACTGAAAGAAAAGCAGAAACATTCTTGGTGAAGGGTGGCTAGTCCAAGTATATTATCTGATGAAAAACTCAGGTATTTTTTTGTGTGTCACTCAAGTACCTATGTAGAACAGTTGAGAAAAATAATTACAAAAAAATGAACATGGATAATACCTATAAGCAGCCTGAGGTTTCTCTGAGAAGTGATATGATTAACTTAATATTCGATCTATATTTTGTTGTATCGATCTCTTAGAACTCAGATGTACATATTCTGATTATACTATTTTTAACTAAAACACTTTTGTTTTCAAAATTATAGTGACATGGATAGTCAGTATAAGAAACAAGAAAGAAAATTTTGTTTCAATAGAAGACATTTTGAATATGCCTCAATAGCATTTTAAACAAAAATTAAACATAGATAAGCATAGATGTAAAGGGAAGAAATGCAATTAAAAATCTATTGGATATGTAGAAACTTCAAGGGGAGAGGATTTCAGACTTCTACTTTTAGGGGAAAACTTCAAAATTGATTGCTTTGAGAGGTTTGTTTTCATGAGGCATGCTTCCCTTACAAATTGTACTTTCTATTTCAAAATAAGCTTTTAGTAGACCATATTGTATATGACTGAAAAAACCTGTTTGACACCCTCCGTCTAACCTACTTTATCACAATAATGCAAGCATTAGATTCCCTACATCCTATATTGTTCACCTACTTTCTGCAGCCTCTTCCCATACACACACAGACACATGCCTTTGTGTTTATTCTTCTCTGTCATCCAAATGATGTTTCACCGTAAGTTTATTTTTTTATGCCTCTCCCTTAAAATTCTTGCAGAAGTAAACAAATTTAAAACCCAATTTCCTAAGAACTGGTGTTGTTGTTTTTTTAAAGATTTAAGCAACAATAATCTTTGAAGGAACTAGGACGTCAAAATCATAGCCTTACAAAAGGAATTCAATTCTTAAGAAATAAGTTAAGATCTAATAGAATATTATACATAAATTAAATCACTTTAATGTGATGACTATTCCCTCATGTAGTGTTAGAACTTTAAGTTCATTGATTTTATAGTAAGTAAGAAATAGAAGGAAGCAAGGAAATTGTTTCTTTTTCTTTCTTTTGGATTCAAAAAGCCAATGTTCATTGTTCTAGAGGTAGATAAAAATTGCCATTTATAAATTTAGGACAAAAAGACAGCAAAATCTCAATGTTATATACAGATTGATTTATTCCACCTTGCCAGCCTAATTTACATCAAATAGCTTTTATAGTGTATAAGGAGTCCTGCTGTTTAGAAAGATATTAAATCTAAAACAAAAACTTTTTTCTAGTATATATGTTAAAATCAGAATATATATCAAGATTTAGTTGATTTGTGATGCATGGTAAGAATGGCATTTGGGATTTAGATGCTGTTTTTTGTCACATGCAGATCTTAAGGCAAAGTGGCCTGTTGTTATTTTACTAGAGGAACATCATATTGATTTGCCTTAAAATTACAGTCAGTATTCTTTTATAAGCAACTTTAGGCATTGCTGTGATTTATAAGTAAGTAAGTAAGTAAGTAAGTAAGTAAGTAAGTAAGTAAGTAAATAAATAAATAAATAAATAAATAAATAAATAAATAAATGACTTTCATTTATCTAGGAATTTTCCTGCAAACAGGATTGAATTCGATAAGCTTAATGCTAGTGTACTAATTATTTTCTCCTTTCTTTTTCTCAAATAAACCTAATTATTTTCACAAATGTTTGTCTTAAGTTCAGTTGATTCTGTCTAGCAGTTAGGATATGGAAAATGCTAAATATTTTTATTGACCTACACATATTAAGCCAAATGGCCATTTAAAAAGTACTATATTATTGTCCACAAAGAAGTAACTGATAGACAGAGGTTTCCCCTAAGAATACAGCACAAGCATTTTGATAGTATTATTCAGAAGAAAGGAGGTACGAAATTTACTTTCTGCAAATCTCAATTTTACTTTCTTCTATCTCAAAGCTAAGTAAACATAGAAACACCTTGAAATATATTTATTTATTATTATGTTTTTCTTTTCATGAGCTCAGGCATTCTCCAGCCTTTGAAATACACAGGTCTTATTTATTTGCTATCACCATCTGTCAGAATACATTTTGAGTTGGACAGAAGCAACAACAACAACAAAATAATCCCACCTGTGGATGCTGTTCAATTGAGAAATTAATCCAAACAGTTGAACTCATCATTTAGGAGCATGAGTTTATCTTTCTTTTCATTGTGATATAATAATTTACCTTATCGGACTCCTTGGGATAAGGAAAGAAAATGCTAATTATTTTTCATTCAGATTTGCATTAGAACCTTCACTTTAGGATTTCCACAGAAATGGTTCAAGAGCCCAGGGACACCTCCACCGCCCCCGCCCAATACCTCTGACTGCCACCGCCCCCATGGATAAGACAAGGTTGATCTGCACTACAGACTGCTATCATTAATGCTTTCCATTCCAGGGCAGAAGTTCAAGGCTAACCTTTGAAAAAAAGAGAGTTAAGGAATACTATACATATGTTCTTAACAAGATTTGTATTCCTGTTAAAACAAGATAAAATAAAACCATAGACTTTCAGTTGCAGGGGTTATCACAAAAAGGCAATTATGGAACTCTGGGAAATGGGCATGAAAACCTGAGGGGCAATTATGCTTGCTTTCTTGTTGTGATTGACAAAATGGTGGGCATTTTTTGTTTGTTTCTCAGCTCAAGGTGCCGTGTTCAACCTTAGTTGCAGGGGGGGCTGAGCCCACCATCCCTTGCGGAACTCGAGGAATTGAACTGGCGACCTTGTGGTTGAGAGCCCATTGGCCCATGTGGGAATTGAACCAACAACCTTTGGAGTTAGGAGCATGGAGCTCTAACCGCCTGAGCCACTGGGCTGGCCCAGACATGATTCTTTATATTGCAAACCCTAAAGACACCACCAAAAAACTATTAGAAACAATAAACAAATTCAGTAAAGTTGCAGGATATGAAACCAACGTACAAATATCTGTTACATTCCTATGTACTAACAAGGAAATTTCAGAAAAAGAAATGAAAGAAAAAAGTATTTTTGCAATTGCAACAAAAATAATAAAATACCTAGGAATAAACTTAACATTGTGAAAGACCTATACACTGTAAACTATGAGACATTATTAAAAGAAATTGAAGAAGACACAAGGAAATGGAAAGGTATTCTGTGGTCATGGATTAGAAGACTCAGCATAGTTTAAAATGGCCATATTGGCGTGGCCAGTTAGATTAGTTGGTGAGAGCACAGTGCTAATAACACCAAGGTTGCCAGTTTGATCCCCGCATGGGCCACTGTGAGCTGCGCCCTCTTTAAAAACAAAACAAAACAAACACAAATTCAAAAACAAAACAAAAAAACCCACAAAGTTTCAAAATAAAATAAAATAAAATAAAATAAAATGGCATATTACTCAAAGCAATATACTGATTTAATCCCAATGGCATTCTTTTTAAAGAAATAGAACAAAAAGTCATCAGATTTGTATGGAATCAAAAAAAAAAAAAAAAAACAAGCCTCAAATAGTCAAAGCAACCCTGAGGAAAAGAACAAGATGAGACATATCACACTCCCTAACTTCGATTTATACTATAAATCTACAATAATCAAAACAGCATGGTATTGGCAGAAAAAACAGAAACACAGACCAATGGAACATAACTGAGAACCCAGAAATAAACCCACATATATATGAGCAGATAATTTTTGACAAAGAAGCCAAAAACATACTTGGAGAAAAGGAAGCCTTTTCAATAAATGGTGCTAGGAAAATTGGAAAGCCACATGCAAAAGAAAGAAACTAGACAGCTATCTGCCACTATATACCAAAATTAACTCAAAACAGATCAACGATTTAAATATAAGACCTGAAACAATAAAATGCATAGAAGAAAACACAGGTGCTAAACGTACAGACCTTGGTCTTAGAGAGGATTCTATGAATTTGACCTCAAAGGCAAGGGTAGTAAAAGCAAAAATAAATGAATGGGACTATATCAAACTTAAAAGCTTCTGCAGAACAAAAGGAACTGTCAACAAAACAAATGGTCAACCAACTGAAAAGGAGAAGATATTTGCAAACAATGCCTCTAATAAGGGACTAATATCCAAAATATATAAAGAACTTAAACAACTCAAAAACAAAACAAAACAACAACAACAACAAAACCCACACAATCCAATTAAAAAAATGGGCAGGGGACCTGAACAGACACTTCTCCCAAAAAGAATACAAATGAACAACAGATATATGAAAAGATAGTCAACTTTATGAGGTATTAGGGAAAAGGAAGTCAAAACCACAATGAGATACCACCTCACACCTGTTAGATTGGCTATTATCAACAAGACAGGTAATAACTGCTGGAGAGGTTGTAGAGAAAAAGGAACCCTCATAAACTATTGGTGGGAATGTAAACAGATACAGCCACTATGGTAAACAGTATGGAGGTTCCTCAAAAATTAAGAAATATTATATGATATAGCAATCCCTTTTCTGGTTATCTACCCAAAACATCTGAAAACATTTATCTGTAAAGATATATGTACCCCTATGTTCACTGTACATTACTGACAATGCTGAAGACATAGAAACAACTGAAGTGTCCTTCGATAAATGATGATTGGATAAAGAAGACATGGTACATACATACAATGGAATATTACTCACCCATAAGAAAAGAGGAAATACTGCCATTTGCAACAACATGGATAGATCTTGAGATTATAATGCTAAGTGAAATATGTTAGACAGTAAATGTCGAGAAACATATAATTTCACTCATATGTGAGATATAAAACTGAAAGAGATAAAGGAACAAGACAAATAAAAACTCATAGACACAGACAACAGTTTAATGATTACCAGAGGCAAGGAGCGTGGTGAGATAGGAAAGTGTAAACGTGGTCAAATATATGGTGACAAAAGATTTGACTTTGGTTGGTGAACACATGATGCTTAATCTGGATGATGTGTTATGGAATTGTACATCTGAAACCTATATAATTTTATTAACCAGTGTCATTTCAATAAATTTAATAAAAAACAAAGTAAATAAAAAGTTTTTCATTTTCTATTTAAAAAATACTCTGCAGTTAACTAGTTGTTTCAGTCTGATAATAAAAGTTAATATTAATTCAGTAATTTAACCGAACCAATAACTGTCATCAGGCATATCAGTACATTGGTTCCTTTCAAATAACTGATGCATTGCAAAGGTTTGCATTTTATGTAGAATGAGTAAAACATGTCACGATCTATTTTAAATGTACAATTTATACATATTACCTCCATAAGTCAGAATTTTAAAAAGTTTTATACAGAATCTCCCATCATTTTATTTTTATTTAACTTTCTGTGATGTGGATTTTATATGGTATGCTTTGACAAAACTGTTAGTAATCAAATGGTGAAGGTATTTCCTTCTCCAATTCTCAGTTGTTTGTCTTTACAACATTTGTCTTTGTACTTGAATTGACAAATAAAGAAAATCAAAAATTAATTAGACTGCCTGAGGTTATTGTGGAATGGGGCCAAGTTCAAAATCAAGCTAACTCTCTTATCTGGTCAGGCTGTTGTAATAGAAGTGTCACCAGCTCAGGCAGTAAACAACATTGATTGAACATCCTCTTAAAAACTTCTACCATTTCTGTCTAATTAGGACTTTTCCTTGAGTAAGAAAAATGATGACAATCCATTCTGATATTACCAGCAAGAATCACTTAAAACTTATTTAGCAAACTTTTACTATGTCTTTAGTGCTGTCCTATGTAAGATTAAAAACAAAAACAAAAACAAAAAAACCTTTTAAAATTTAGTACTTCCATCAAGGCATTATATATCTAATTAGGGAGACATATTTAACAGCTAAATTGTATCTACTCATTCACTTGAAGGAAATAAGACAAGAAAATAATCAGGCTGTTATAGTAAAATTGCCGTGAAAGAAAAAGACTTGAGCCAGGCCCTAAGAATTTGGGAAGATATACTTTTGTTGACAGAGAAATAAAAGGCGTGTCAATATGGGAGAAAATATAATTAAAAGTATGGAGTCAGGAAGAAAATCGAGTATTAAAGAGTGAGAAGGGAAAGGCCATTTTGGAGTGTCCCTGATATGTCTGAGTTGGAAATATAGCAGTGCTGCCAAATAAAGGAGAGCACTGAAAGGTCAAATATATAATTTTAGAATTGATAAGAAGGTTTTTTTTCATTATGTTTTATTCTTTTGATATTAGGCCTATATAAATTTAACAGGGCATGGATGGTATTGTTAAAATGTCATTGTCATTCAATTCTGTTTCATTGTTCTACGTGTTAAACCAAATTATAAATTTACTAACAGATGTATGTAAGTTTAGTAATCTTGTGTTGATAACTAAGTGGTACATGTATATGATAAATACAAACCACCCCTAATCAACAATTAAGAGACAGGTGTTTCGTTTTGTTTGTTTTATTTAATATCTGTCCTAAAATTTGGTTCATATTTTTCTTAGAAACCATGCTTTAAATGATGCTCAGGTTTCTATCAGCTGTTTTTAATCTTAAATGTCAGTGATTTGGTTCAAGACATTATACCTCTTGTCTCCTATCTCATGTAATGGCCAACAGTCAATTTTTTGTCAGTCTTTCTCCCACACCGTTGCCAGCAAGATCTCTTTAAAATGAAAATTTGATCTTGTCACTGCCCCTTAGCTCACCCAAATCCGGTATAAAAACTTTAAATTATGTTAGAACAAATTCCAATATCCTTTACATAATCTACAAAATCTTTCTTTTTCAGTCTTGGCTATCTATCTAGCTCTTTGTCTGTAAAACTTACCCACGTAACGTATTCTCCATTTATCTGAAATACTTATAATTCTTCAAAGCACCATGTTATTCTGTGACTCTATGCTTTGACAATTTATATTTTTATTTATAACTCAATTGTTAGACACATTAATTCTTCCTAATCTTTATCCAGCATCAGCTCCAATGTAAAAATCTCTCCCTACGCCCAAATTTCCATCCTTTTCTGCAGAGATAATCAACTTTTAGTAACGTAAAGTTTCGTATATAACTTTGTTATAGTAAATATCATATATATGTACACAGTTATATAATTTTCTGTTACTTTTACCTTTTGGTCTTCCTTATTGGACTATGTGCTACTACTACAAAGTAAAGTCTATACTCTATTTTTCCATCTAATGCCACTGCCAAACATAGTGCTTGCAGCATTAAATCTTTATTAATATTGGTCTAATTAGCATAAATTTCCCACCTAATAGAAAGAAGACCAAAAAAAAAAAAACTCAGTAAATTTTTTTGTGGAATGGAAATATAACATGCTTAACATGGGGAGCTCTAGAACAAGACTATTTGTCAACCAAGTCTTGCTCCATCACTCCCTAGCATATCAAACGTTGTCAAACAACTTGCTTTGAATTTTATGAAGGTAATTGATTCTCCAGTGGTAGCCATACCACCCCCACCAGCCCCCACTCAAATGTGAATCCATGAAACAAGCAAGCAGACCTAGAGATGCAAATGAGAGGGAGAGGGAGAGAGACAGAGAGACAGAGAGACAGAGAGACAGAGAGACAGAGAGACAGAGAGGCAAGTGGTTCACAAGTTGTGGGTTCTTTGTTGCCCTGAGACCTATAGTTTGATTAATAAGCCAATATATTCCATATGGTCCACATCTTAACTCAGCTCGTTTTACTTGCTTTTCTGTCACTTGTAACCAATAGAACCCTAAATAATAGCGTATACTTAGCAGCTATGAGATTTATATGTTTGATGAAAATGATAAAATGGAAAATGAAAACTTAAAATATTACTTGAAATAATCGTAGGAACATTTACTAGCCTTGTTTTATGTGTACTATCTTGCTTTGCACATGCTATCTTGTTTTGTGTGTACACACATATATAAACATACAGACACACACACACACACACACACACACACACACACACTCCCTACGTCTATTTATAAATAAATTAGACTCCAGAATACACCCTGAGGTAGATTTCTAACTTGTGTCTCATGGCTGTGTCGCAAATGACTGATGATGAAGTTTGTCTTCACTTGGAAAATACAGTTGAAAACATGACCACTTTGTGGAGAAGCTATGAAGGAAAATGTTGTACTTTCACTTAGGATTATATATGAAAACCATTTTTCCCTAAAGAAAAATATAGATATATCTTAGGCACATAATAAGTATATGTGTGTATAGATTTATATTTCTATTCATATAGCTATTTTCATTGAGGTGAAGAAAATCTCTGGATAAATTGATTTAACATAAAGGAGAACTACTAGACAAAACTAATATATTTTTCTTTTTTACTTTCAGTGACAAAATCTAATTTTATATTATAGAGTTTTCCATTTCTCCTCACAGTGATGATGTGGAAGAATTACATTTACCACAGCAAACTTAAAATGTTTAAATTACTGAGATTTCCAGTAACCTCTTTTAGGTTGACACATTGGAGCAGTTACTTAGCTTGCATGGCAATATGTAATTTAGTGACAAAAGTGGTTACTAGGTTACAAATGAGTTATGCTGTCCTTAGTGAACTGCAGAGCTGTGAATACCCAAATTAGTTTCCTCCTCCAAATTTAAAAATATTAAATTTGAGAAACTGGATCATGATGGCAGATTGAATAAATAAAGTCATAACTTCTCTACCACCTAAAATACCCTAAAAGGATGAATATATATATATATATATATATATATATATATATATATATATGTTTAAAAAAACAAAAACTCTCTACTGCACTGCCAAATGACAGCCCTGAGCTGCCAGATGTACAGTTTGTCAAGATCAATAGCTTTCAGATAAGCCAGCTATAACCAATTAGAAAATGTAAGTAAAAAAGCTATAAATACTTAGAAATAAACCCATCAGTAAATGTGCACCAATTCTGTGAAGAAACTTACAATATTTTACTAAAGAATATAAAAATCTGAGCAAGTAGAAACATATGCAGTATTTGTAAATGTGAAGACACTTTTGTAAAGATGCTAGATTTTATACAACTCCTTCTGCTACTGATCTATAACTCAATCCCAAATAAAGTACCAAATAAAATACCAAATCAACATCAGTGATTTTCAGTCAAATAATAGAGATGAATTCCAGAAACATGATCTAGAATGAAACTTTTAGATTATGGGGTTAGGTTTTTTGGGTTTTTGTTTTGTTGTGTTTGTCTTCTGACATAAGAACTAGATGATTTATTCAGGTATGAACTAGGACATTTCCTTATGCCTAGAATTTTAACCCACTAAAAGAAACTTCTTAAGAGAGGCTCCTGCGGAGGGAGAGGCCACAGCATAATATGGTATGTGGTCACAACATCCAGCTGTGTGTCTTGCACGTGGCAGGAATCTTCATGAAATCTCTGCTGTGCACTCTGATGATCAACTTTCCTCAGATCAAGAGGAGACAGGTACAAGTAGTGGTCTCACAACCTTTGACCTCCACTGGTTTTACTGTTACTTTGACACTTAATAAAATAGCAAAGCAATCATTTTTGTCACGTGTGTTATTCACCCATTCACTTAACAAGCACTTACAAAATTACTTTTATGTGACAAGTACTAGTGCAAAAAAAGAAAAGTTCACTGTCTGATCAAGGAGACAGACAAGTAAAACACACAATTACAACATGTTGCAAAAAGTGCTATGATAGAAGCCTAACAAGCTTAGGAAGCACACCTAACCAGCAGGGCTTAGAGGATAGAGATGGACCAAAAGTTCAGTTAATATGGGGAATTATAGCTTAAGTGAGTTTTGAAAGATGAGTTTGAAGTTAGTTAATTTTTGATGGTGTGACCAAAAGAAAAAAAAAATAATATATATATATATATATATATATATATATATATATATATATATATATTTAAAGTGAAGTAAAGAATCCATGTAAAAGCAGAGAGAAATAAATAACACTGTGCTGTGGGAAATTGGACACTATGGTTTAAGAATTGGGCATGACATTGGAAATGGTAGGATATCATCTGAACAGATTGTCAAGGGGCAGTGGTATTTTGTAAAAATTGCACATTTTACTAGGGAATTGCGGCTTCCCTACAGGTTACAATGAGAGACCCTGAAATCTTTCAAGAAGGGGAAGTAAAATGATCACATTTGATTCAGGAAATGCATTGAATGTGGAGAATCGATTGTGAGAGGAAGAGGGCTGTGAGATTAGAAAAACAAAATTCAGTAAGAAACTACACAATCTTATATACTGGGTCGGGGGGAGATATATACTGGCATAGGAATAGAATATTTAGCAGAGCGGTAGGGGAGGCAAAAATCAACAGGATTCGTGAACAATTTGATTTGGCCATGGAAAAGACTAGAACATCAAAGATAAATCCCAAGTTTCTGGCTTGAGCCAATACTTCACTTCCCTAATGCTCATACCATAACAAGGAAAAGGAAAATGGGAAGACGATTAGGAATATGTGTTTATTTGGGGTGAGAAGTTGGGGTTGAAATACCACTGAGAATTTCAAAATAGAAATTTATTTCCAAAAGAAAGAAGAGTATAAAGAACTAGCTCTGAAAATAAAGTTTTGCTTAAAAGAAAGGGTATAGTTTAGGTAATTTAAGAAAAATATGTGGAATGAGAGTTAAAAGAGAGGAATGTCAAAATTTAAGAAATTTAAACAAAATGTGATGCTTACAAAAGAGATTAAGAAGCACTAACTTTTGAGAAGAATTGTTCACACATATTTTCTCTGTTTCACTTATGCACTCTGCAACTGAAAAAAAAAAATCTGGTTTCTGCTCTCACTTGTCCACTGGACTTGCTCTTGTAAATGATCTTCATTGTTAAGTCAAATGTGCATTTCCAAGTCCTAATTTTATTTGATATCTCAGCAACTTTTCAGTGTTGGTCTCACCCTTATTCCTTATTAAACTTTCTCTTCTTGCCTTTTGTATCCCTCCAATCTTCTGGGAGCTCTTCCTCTTTAGCTGATTCTCTGAAGGCTCTTGGTTGGCTAATCTTCCTCTGCCAAATCTCTCCAAGTTTCTGCAGGTCAATTGTAGACCAGCTTCTCTTTGCAACCCTCTCCACAGCTTGTCATGAACTTGGAAAAATATCTACATACCAGGGACACTCACATTTGCACGTGAACCTAAACTTGTCTTAAGAGCTCCAGACCTATATAGCCAACTATTTACTTATCTCCTCTTGGTTATCTAGTAGGCATCTAAAATTTCGTGTATTTGATTATACACACCTCTTATTCATATTTTATTTTGCTTTTATCTCATATCTGACATGTAAAGGTTATAGTTTTTTTCTCCAGAACGTACCGTATCTCAAATTTTTTTGTTTATCTCGCCCCCATATCTGTAACCCAAAAAATATCGCTGCTCTTACCTGGATCACTCTAATGGCTTCCTATTAATAGTCTAACTTGCACTTTGGCTTTCTTTGCAGTTTATTCTTAACTCAGTGATTCTTTAAAATGCAAATCTAATCATACCTCTACACTGCTTAAATCTATGAATGACTTCCTTTAAAAATTAAGGATAAAATTCAAAACCTTGGTGTTCCTTACAAGGCTCGGATAATTTCACCCTTTTTTTGGGGGGGGGGGGGGGCTTTTTAGCCTCATCTCACACCTCTGTACCTGGCATTTAATGTATTTCTCCAAACTCATTCATCCTCCGCGCTTATCTGCCGGAAACGCTCCCCACCGACTACTAATACCCTCTCCTCACCGCCAGCACCACCGACATCAATTGCCAGCTTGTTACAAATGTAGCGTCTCAGCACGTGGGAGGTTGGCATGTCAGAGATGACTGACTGTGGGGTTCCTGACCCGAGCAAACAGACCTGCATGATCTTCCCTTTCCACACCTACTTAAATTGGAGGTTCCCCAAGTAGATAAAACTTCTTCAGGAGGGTCTTCTTGGATCACCTAATACAGTGATTCTCAAATTAGAGCAGCATCAGAATTATCCGGGGCGCTTAGTAAATCACAAATCGCTGGATCCCACCCCCAGCGTTTCTCATTCACCAGCGCTGGTGTGGAGGGCTGGAATTTACATCTTTAATAAGTTCCATGTGAAACTGATGCTGTAGGTCCCCGGACCACACTTTAAGAGTCATTGCCCTAGTAAGTAGTTATCAGCCTTAGCGGCACCGTCGTAAATCACCTGAGGGCGTTTTTAAACACTCTGCTGCCTGTACCACACCCTAAGTCAATGGCACCTTTCTACGGGTCCTTACATTTATGTGGGAGTTTTATCCTCAGCTTCTTCAGATTCCTGGGGGATCTATGATTAGTGAACTCATCTTGGATTGCTGATATCTCAAGGTAAAACTTTTTATGGTTTGTATTTTCCTTGTCTGTTATCGCTGCTAAAATCTAAACTCCATATTGTTGTTTTACGCTTTGGAAATTCCCTTTACGTTTTAGTAAACCCGGTAGTGTATTAAACTTCTTGTATGTTATAGTAACATGGAAGCTTAATATATTTTAGCAGGGGAAGGGGAGCTCTAAGGATTGGCATGTCAAACCCCTATTTTAAATACCGTACTGCTAAGTTTGAAATTTTACCAGAAAATTTCAGTAGAAACATAAGGTGGAAAAGTTGTAAAGGATTTTCACAATAAATTTAAAATAAGTGATCTTTTAGTCCGGATTAAAAAAAGAAAATAGTGAAGACAAAAAGGGGTACAATTAGAGTGTTTGTAATCTCAGTTTTGTGATTCTATTTCAGATTCTCTGGGCCTCGTTTTCTAGGCCTCATACTTTTTTTTCCTCTTCTGTTGACACGTTCTTCTTCAGATAAGAAAAAATACAATTGCCAATATAGTATACTTAGACTTGTGATAATATAGGCATTTCCCTTAAACTGTCTACTTAAAGAGTCTTGCTTCAGGTGTCTTTGTTGAGCAGTTGGCTTCCCATGCTTTATTCGTTTGACCAGTGTGGGGCTGGAATTTTATTTTTCCCTTTCAAGCCTCATAATAAACTGGTTTTATGTGGAAGCCAATGAGTGGGGAAGAGTAAGAATGAATATGAAGACAAGTCTTTCAATGAAAGTAGTAGATTAATGATAATAGGTTGAGTGGGGTTACTGAACCAATTGATGCGGGGGGAAAATAACATATGCTTCAATTAAAGAAAAAAAAAAAAGATTCCGGGGAACTGAGTACATACTGCTATATTTAGTATAACTATTTCAACGTTTGTTCTTCCCAAACTTCTCTTTGAACATACATGATAAAATATGTATGCTCCAAATTAACACACCTATGTGCAGACATTTTCAGTTTGTTCGTTTTTAACGCTCTTCACATATACAAACCTAGAAGAGTGTTTTACTTCTATGGGTATTATTCAGTACACACTGTTGTATGATCATATAATTACATTAACTTGATTCCCTTGTGCTCAGTATAATTTCATTACTTTAATGTAAGAATTCCAGTTAAATGCTGGGGGTTGCCAAAAAAAATGTATACACATGACTTGTAGTCATCTTTTGTTATTGGTATATATTGAGTATTACAATTTTAATTTTAATACAGTGTTTTTCTTTATTAAAATGTTTACACATTTTTTGGCACCCTCTGTAGATACATAATTTCTATGTATGTTTCAAAAAGTTAAGAAGGTAGGACTAAATATTATTAAGTAAAAATTTACATTTGAACAATACTTTATCCAGAAACAAATGGAATGTACGAAGCATAAATTAAATGATTTATAATAGAACAGTTTTGTTTTTCATTTCTATATAAAGGAGTTTGTTTTACAAGCAAAGTAACAAATGACTTAAAACAATCTTCTTGTTGCTAGGCTCTTAGATACCTAAATGGACCTTATATTTTTTAGGTTTAAACATAACAAACTGAAACATTGTAAAGATGTTTCATCAGATAGAAGGTGACTCATCACAAAAATTAAAATTTCTGTTTCCTACTAGAAATCCTTTGCATTGTGTACAACAGATATTAATTTCTCTTTTAGATTTCCTGCCTTTCTTTTAATCCTTGTCTTAACAGCAATCTAGCTATGTAAATTAATCTCTTTAAAAATACAATATTCCTTAAATATTGCCTTAGATTATAGCTTATTATTTTCAGGTTGTTATAAACAAGCTATTTTATTTTGAAATATTAAAGAAATATATTTCTATCTCATAAGGTGGATGGTTCTGATGAATATACAATCAACCAAGTATAATAAAAATAGGTTAACTTTAAAGTACTTGATGCAAAATGTTAGAATCTTGCCAAGCAGTGTATATGCAATAGTAAATAATATTGAAGAAGGAGCTTAGAACTGAACTTCAGAAGACTAAGTATTATTCCTTTTCTGATTATTCAATGGCTGTAAGATTGTGGGCAAGTCATGTGTCCAGAGACTTCTCAGTTTCCCCACTTATATAATGACACTGAGTCCTTTGGGTGCCAGACATCCAGAAACATGAAGGCCTGAAAGTTGTGTGTATGTGTATAGTTTTGAAGTAGGAGTGAGGATACTGTCGTTCAGCTATATCACATAAAAAAAGATGTAGGATTACATACCAACCTATGAAATGTAGATTTTATTTTACATGCAGTATGTGTGTGTGTTGGAAGGGCAGGGAAATTAGTTTGAACCAAAGGTTACCATGATCAGCATGGAGGGAAATGTATTAAGAAAGCACTGTAAAGCATGTGTCAGTTTGGCCTAAATAAAGATGGTAGTCAAGGAAATTGAGGGTTTATTGATTTTTTCTCCCCAGGAATTGGTCCATGAGTGTTTTTTGTTTCTTCTTGAAACTCTGTGTCAAAAGTGAAGCTAAAATTTTACTGGAGGTGTTAAGCAGGTCATGAAAAATCAAAAGCACAAATGCTATAGAACCTGTATGGAATTAAACTAAAAAATCAAGTGGCTAACATATTGAAAAACTTAGCAAGACATATATTAATAATAGAGAGTATACAAATTTTCAATAAGTCAAAATTAGAAGAGTAAGAATACCCATGTATTAATTATATTTTATCTATGAATAGCACAATCTTATATTCAATGCTTTTACATCTTCATGCTGATACATTGAAAAGAAAAATATTTAATTCCACAGTACCACATTAATAGTAAAACTAAAATAGTTCTCCTTGGAATTAAATTGTTTTCTTTTAGTTAGTTATGGATGTGAAAAATTGCAGGAAAATGTTATAAGTAGGCTACTGTAATTTGCTCATTTGCCTGATATAGATATTCTTCTTGTGTGATATCTATAAGCCATCAAAAACGAAGAATTTTGTTAATTCTTAATGATGACAAAATACAATAAACATTAGTATTTGGAATACTGATGTTTGACACTGCCTTGCTTTCTCATTTGTCTTCACCTACTGTAACTAAAATGGTTGGACTTCTCGCAGTAGAATATTTGTATTGCCTGTATTTGTATATGAGGTTTAGTGAAATGTGTTCAGATTTAGTTCCTTGGGGGATGTACATATTTGTGTTTGTATGTGCACTTGTTTGTGAGTGTATAAGACAACAACCTCTATAATTAATAACCACTACAGTTATTTATAAAATATCTAGTTTTGGTATGTGTACTCATATTTGTAATGACAACTGTTTTTAGTTTTGTAAGTAATTATTTAATTGATAACATACAAAGAAAAAAGTGGACAAATCTTAAGTGCACAGGTAAAAATATTTTTGCAAATTGAACACACACATAACCAGAACGGAGTTCAAGATCTAGAACATAAGCAATATTCCAGAAGTTCTTCATATGCTCCCCTTCTTCGAACTCCTGACTTCTAACACTATAGGTGACTTTTTCCTGTTTTTTTATTATACATAAATGGAATTATATGATACAAATATTATTGCATCTTTTTCAATGTTATGTTTGTGAGGATTTATTGCTGCTGTTTCATATAGTTATAGTTCATTAATTTTTATTGCTGCATTGTATCCATTATGTGGTTAGACAATTTGTTTTCCCATTCTCCTGTTCTGAACATTTAGGTCATTTTCACTTTTGAAGTATTATATATAAGCTTTTATAATCGTATGTGTACATATTAGGTTGGTGCAAAAGTAATTGTGGTTTTTGCAATTATTTTTAACCTTTTAAACCGCAATTACTTTTGCACCAGCCTAATATATTTTAAGGAGGGAAGAGAGGAGAAGGGAGGGGAAGGGAGGAGAGAAGAGGAGAGGGCAGAAGGCAGAAGAGGGCAAGAGAAGAGAGAGAACATGTTTCTCCCCTTGGATATTCACAGTATATTAGTCTGTGTAACGCCTTATATTAAAGAAATAAAATTCTGCATGTAATATACATTAGAGAGCTTGTAAAGAGTATTATACACATCGCAACTGTTCTACATGCATTGATTTCCTCATTTTCGATTTTTTATATGAATTACTGCTATTATTCATGATTGCCATAACCCACCTGCAAACAATCTATTGGAAGATTTATCGGAATGCTTTTAGTAAATAATGCATGTAATAGCTTCATTAAATTATTTTTATATAAACTTTTTTTGTCAGGAATTGTCTGGTGAAATGTTTTTAGAAAAACAAAATACTTGATAGATATTCTAATGATTGAGGTGTGTTACTGCTTCTTGGTGAGACAATCGTGATCCATCCAAAACCTACAGAATTCATCCTGCTATTGCTATGAGAGGAATATTGTTTTTCTCCTTGATAAAAAGATACCTCAAAGTGATACACCCACTTCTCTTACACATTTTCACAATAAACGCTGTCTTCCTTTTTGGAGATTCTCCATAAAAACATCGAGTATTCACAGATCAGTAAGGCTGCCAAAGCCACTTTAAATTGAAATCTCATTTGCAGGCTCATTAAAGCCCACAAAGAGACAGGACCTGGTCACTGCTGATTTGTCAGCTGATATGCTCAGAATAAAACTGGCACTTGAATGTTTTCTTGTCCAATAATACTCAAATTGGCTCTAAGGCTTGTCTCAGCCTTAATAACGTACTTTTAAAACCACCAGACTTCAAATGTAACATTCAGCTGTAGGTTAAATTTATGACTGCAAAGAAATTCAGTTAGGTGGGTTTACTTCTTTTGTTTGCTTTAGTCACTGATAAACATCATTGAATTAAAAAAAAGTTTGGGAAATGTCAAGTACCACATGATCAATATACCACATGAAGTTTTAAATCAAGTTACGGGACTGAGTGAAGCAGACATTGCTTATTGTAATTATTTGGCTTTGTCTGTTTTTCATCTGCTTAGTGAGTATTCATGCTGAAATATATCCATCTTTCCATGTTATTTTTACATAAAATGTATTATATTAGGCAGAATATATTTTAGAGATATAAACAGAAACTATGGTAGACTATATATGAAAAGATTCACTCTTAATTATTCTTAAAATTAGCATGTAATGATTTCTTATTCCTTATCTCTTCTCTACTTTGGGGTCCTCAATCAGTATATTCAAAAAGCAATAGCTTAATCTTACAATGATGACTGGAAAATTAATAAATGAAAATGAACTTGTAATTCAATGAGATCATAGATTTATAGTTTATAGCATGCCAAGCACTCCTGCATTCAAAGGATTGATAATCCAGGTGATTATAAGGTAATTGCTTGTCTGTTTTTTTAATGTAGCATAATGTTTATTCCTATTACAAATGCTTATTTAGAACATTGGCATACAAATAAATAAGGTTTGTCATTGAAATTTAAAAAGTGATGTTCCTCTCCTGTGAGTAATTTATTAAAATAGTAATTTTGAATGTTAGTAATGTCAAAAGGGAAAAATAATTTAAATTATTTCTCTGCTGATCAAATGAAAGTTGAATTTATTCATGAGGTTAAGACTCTAAAGCCTTATTTATAGAATCCAGAGCTGACAGGTAGTTCAAATGCTCACTTTTTCCAGAGGACATTAATAATCTGCAGGTATAAAACAATGAAAGGGTATTCAAAAAGGGTATTGTTTTTTGTTGTATCACGAAGAAAAATTACTACTGACAGCATATCGTTTTTCGACATAATTGAGAGTAGATATCCAGAATGGAACACTTTGAGATGTCACATAGTTAGGTAGGCAACCTTTCACAGTTCTTGATGTATGTGCCATAATTGATAAAGAAAAAAATAATAATAATGTGATCTCATAATTTTCAAGTGTCAACCTAATAGAGAGAATTCTGGGGCTATTGAAAATTAGACTTATTTTATCTCTTAAATATTAATCATAACTAAAGAGCAGCAAGCATAAAGAAGAAAAAGGAAAGAAATTTGTGTTCTGGACAAGCTAGCTAAACTTCTTGCTTTCCTAAAATTAAGGTTCACATATTCATAAGATCTTGATTGCTTTTGTATCTTTGTATACATCAGATTTGGAAATTCCATCAATTGAAAACAACTGGGGACTGCAGATAGAGTAAGACATTATTTCTACTTTGAAGAAACTTGTAAAGTAATGTGAATAGCAAAACAATAATTATTTAATGAAAAAGGCAGAATATATTATCCTTAAAAGAAATACAAAAGTAGATGGAAAATACACTGCATTTATGCCACACACAAAGTTCCCATAGACTATGTGCCAAATATTATGCTAAAAATAAATCATTAACGATAAGAAAAAAAATTATAGGCAAATCAAATTTAAGACAGGAACTAAAGGATTGATAGATGCAATTTCCAGCGGTGGAGAAAGAAGAAGAAGTATACTCTGGGGATATAAAATTGTTATGATATAATGTGCTTGACGACAAGTTTAAGTGTGTACAGGTGATAGCGAATAACCTAATTGAGAATAAGCAGGGATATACTTCAGAAGTAAAATAATCTGGAAGCAAAGATTTATCATAAGTGGAATAGATTGTGGTGGTTATTGTCTCAGTGCCAGGCTGCCAGTTTTATAATATGTTCTGTGATATTGGGGATAGGAATCTATAAACTTAATTTATATGATTTCTTTACTATCTGGGACGCAGTGGTGTGTGACTGGAAGGTCCGAGGAGAGGATAGGGGACTCTCTGTGTCCAGATTCTGTCAGCATCCTTTCAGCATCACTAGACAATAGCAGCTCCAGTGTCATTTGATAGCACTTTCCAAGGTGGTCCAAGAATTACCCATGAAGTTCCCAGCCACCCTTCCCCACCTCCTCTTTCTTCCCCAGAGCCTCCAGGTAGGTCCCATTTGGAAGCCCCTTGATAGTCAGCACAGTCGCTTTGTTGAATTTGTAGTTTTTAATTACATTTTAGGTCCTTTTTTCTCAGGCCTTAGTGGCCATAACTGCTTCTTGTAGATTCAATGTTTGCTTTAGCCTTTTACTATCTGAGTAACCAATTACCTATATTAAATTGTCAGTTTTTGAAATACTTAGCTTATTTTCTATTTCTTGAATGTACCTTAAGTAATAAGAAAAGCATTGAGTGATTTTGCTCATAGATGTGACCATCACAGGTCATGCACTTTAAAACGTGTAATTTTACAGTTCAGGATTAGTAGAATGTATATTAATCTGAAAGTAAAGTAGTTACTTTACTTGGAAAAATTAGTATTAGTTATTCAGGTAAAGAGAAAAATGTGTGACTTGGTTTTGACAACAGAGAGGTCACCACTGACATTGTGAAGAACAGTTTCAGTGATATATTGAATACAGAATACAGAAATAATTGTGTGGAACCACTGAGGAAGTTAATCCAGCATATAACATATACCAAACACTATTAAAAAAACAATACTTGGCTGGAAAACAACAGAAACATTCCGTAACATCTGAAGGAATCAAGAGATTTTTTTAATATGACAGAAAAGAGCATACTCATTTATTTATTATTTTGAGATGTTGATGTCTTAAATAGAATTCTGAGAAATTTTTAATTTAATTCGAGTATTGCTAGGATAACTACGTATTTACATTATTAACATTTTTATATATTTTACAAATTTTTATGTTGCCATAATTGCTACCAAATAAATTTCTATAAACTTATCACTAAGATGCAAGGTCCATGAGGTTCCTGCTGTCCTCTTCTGATTTGCCAGTGCCTGGAAAAATAATAGTTGCTCACTAAGTATTTTTTTAAAGAATTAATCTATATTTTAGTACATGTATTTTTATTTTTTATGAAATGTGATTTTTAAATAGATTTTTGTTCACAGATTGAAAGAATTTCTGCAAGAAAATTTAATTATTTAGGTTTCTCAAATCTCCAAGCCATTCCATTAGTGACTCTTGGTATATTATCTAGATATGCTACTATGATGGATATATTTGTAGTAGCATTCTTGCCTTTTTATAGACTGACTCAGAATTGACTATGAATTACCACCTAAATAAACTAGTCAATAATGTAATGTTGTAAATTGAATCTGTACCAAGATCTCAGAATCAGGGATTTTACAGTTGATTTTGCATATTGCTATTTGGGAAAGAGATAGATGCAAAATGTTGTTACTGAATTAAACTGGTTAAGTTTTTTTTTGAAAAATTATTTTTATTTTTCTAAGTTTGTTCTCTGACTTTTCTCTGTGAACACAGACTATAGCTGAAAGACAAAATGGGGGAAATTATAATTGAAAGAGGTGTTGTTTTTCTTCATAAAAAACAAGAAGCAAAACATTTTCTCAAAGTAAATATAATCCTGTTGTTATATTAACCTTTATCTTAATATTTCTTGACCATGATTTCTGTGTTTAATACTGCAGGATTTGTGTAGGAGTTTGCATTCTTGTTTTTATGATTTTAAAACTTCTCAATTACAGAGACAATATAAAACAAAACAAAACCTAGCACGCCTCCTCCTAGGTCAGCATAGATAGTTTTAAAAAAAGAAGAAGAGTGTGTTGTGGAACATTTGTCCTGCAATACTCATCTTATGAAGACAAACAAAAAAAACATGAGAAGAATGTTTAAAATTTTTGTTTAAAGGCATCAATTAACTGGAAATAAAATCAACACTTAGAGGCTCAAACTAATGAAACAAAGGAACCAGCTAATGAGCAGAATACTGAAACCAGCTTTCTCTATCTTGACAGCATTTACCAAAACAGATAAACCTGATTTTCAGTTTCACAGGGATAGGAGGGGAGATGAAAAAAGGTCCATGGCCTCTTCGTTTCAGGGGGGACCACTCTAATAGGAGACTACTCTCCTCCATATCCCTGCATAAAATCAGAACCCACACAATCTAAATCATCATTGAAACAGGTAGGTAGAAATATCCACCTTCTAATAACTCCACTAACAGGAAACTCTAAGAAAAAATGCCTCTCTTAAAACTGGATGTTTGGTGTGAAAAATAAACAAACAAACAAACAAATAAATAAATAAAACAAAACAAACAAAAAAACACTCTCCCGTGAATTTGTAATGGTGAACAGGCTCCTTCATGAGTATGTAGCCTAAATTTTCACGAACTGGGCGGTTTAAACCTAAAGCTCAGAATTTATATTCAAAGTGGCTGGGATTGAAAGAATCTCTAGCCCCCTTCCAAACAGATGGAAGCAAATGCAAATATTATGTGAAGAATCATATTTGGTACAGTGTCAAACAATCCCCATTGCAAATTTTAAGGGAAAATGAGCAGATTTTCTATACAACACAAAAAGAAACAGGCAGTACCGGCAAGAACCAGAAATAATAAATATAATTTAGGTCCTCTTGACCCTGGGAACAGGGAGCCTTTATTTACATTCCAAGAAAGAAAAATCCAAAGAAAAATCAGAGGTATTTTTTGTTTGTTTGTTTGTTTTTTTCACTGTTGTTTCATTTTTACCAGAATAAGGGGAGGGAACTGGACACTGAGTAGCAATAAACAGAAACTAAAACACATTCAAAATAATCAATACTCAGATGTGTCTGAACATAGTCCAAACATCTTAACCTGATGTTCAACCTTTTCTTTTTTTCCGGCTTCTACATATTGTTTTAGTGTCATACAATATTTCAACATATTTTTGTATAAACAAAGGCAGAACATGCATAACAGAATGGTCCGTTAATTTAATTAATTGGCTTTCTTTTACATCTTTCATCTCCTATATTATGTTAAATGAAACATAGTGTTGCTACTATTTGGCTTCTCTAAGTCATGTACTGAGATGCTTAAGACTCTCGTGACAGCCTCAGGTAAGCATGCATATCCTTCTCAGATGATTTATACTTGAAAAAGCTGGTATGTTCTTTGAAGGGAAACAAAGAGATTTACCAACTCTTCCTGCACTTACTAATTTTATTTAGATATGGGCAATTAATAAATCATATAACTTGTACGACCACCTGCCCAGCATTGGGCTTAGTGTAGGACCTATTGTGTTGAAAAAACTTTCACAATTCTGCCACTTAATAGATTTTACAAATTAGTGAGACAGACAATTATTAAGCATATAAATAACAAATATACTGTATAATTAATAATTATTCTAAGCCCTATGAAAGGAAAATACAAATGCATCAATGCCAGACTATAATGTTCACATAATGTAATATCAACTGTTTAAAGTATTTTCAGCATTTGGACAGATCCTGACACAAAAACATTTATTGATACTGTGATAATTTTGGTAATGTTTCTTATTCCAAACACTTTCTTTTTCTTTTCTTTTTTCTTCTCTTCTCTTCTCTTCTCTTCTCTTCTCTTCTCTTCTCTTCTCTTCTCTTCTCTTCTCTTCTCTTCTCTTCTCTTCTCCCCTCCTTTTCTAATTTTTCAATTGCACTTGATATTTAATATTTTATATTAATTTTGGGTGTATAGCATAGTGGTTAGATATTTATGTAATTTAAGTGATCCCCCTGACTAGTACCCATCTGACACTATACATAGTTATTACCATATTACTGAGCATATCCCTATGCTTTACTTTACATCCCCATGACTTTTGTAACTATCAATTTGTACTTCATGATCCCTTCACCTTTTTCACCCTGCCACCAACCCCCCTCCCATATACCACCCCAATATAGTATCCATCTGACACCATACGTACTTATTACAATATTATTGACTATATTCCTTATGCTATACCCTACATTCCCATGATTATTTTGTAACAACCAATTTGTACTTCTTAACCCTTTCCCCTTTTTCACCCACACTCCCAACCCCACTCCCATCTGGCAACCATCAAAATGTTCTCTGTATCTATGAGTTTGTTTCTGTTTGTTTATTTATTTTGTTCTTTAGATTCCACTTATAGGTGAAATCATGTTGCATTTGTCTTTCTCTGTCTGAATTACTTCATTGAGCACAATAATTGTATGTAACAACAGTATCTGATTAATAGCATAGTTGTGATAGCTAAATACGGTGCCATTGTATACTATATATCTCTTAGATTAGTGCCTAGTCTAAAAGTGTTTGTTCTTACTAAAAGTGAACATGTTTTGGTGAACAAAATAGGAAAAAAAGTTAATGTAAGGATACATGCTCTTCCAAGTTTTTAAAAAATATTTTGGAATGAATTTTTCGAAGAAAAACAATGCTTACTCACTTAGGTGTTAGTTTTTTCTCCTTTTAAAAATAATATCATATATTTTGTTTGAATAAGGTATCATGACATCATATCTCCTAAGGATTATCACAATGGGTGACAATTTTTCCTGAACAGTTTGGACGTCATTTTCTATTGACATAAAAGCTCTTACGTGCTAGTGTTTCATGGAACTATTCAACCTCAAAATCTATTTTTAGGTAAAACATTCAGGGCAAATATGGCCTCTGAATTCAGGTCATATAAACTGAGGAAAAACTGACTGATTTTTAAAAAACATATTAAATCATTCTGTTTTAATTGCGCAACATGGCAGTTCACACCTACCTTCGGCTGCTCACAGCAGCCCAGCTCCAGGGAGAGCCATTGTTCACAATCTTAGCTGTAGAAGGTGCAGCTCACTGGCCCATGTGGGAATTGAACCGGCGACCTCGGCGTTAGGAACAGGGTGCTCCAACCACCGGGCCTGCTCTGAACTTTATTTTTAATTTGTAAGCTGACATGTAATGAAGACCACTTACAAATTTAATTTTCTGATACTGGCCAAGAAACCTTAGTTTTAAATATTGGGCTTGGTATATGTATAACTGTTTAGAAAAATATCCAATGAAAATTACTGGACTAATCAGGGGGATCATTTCGTAAATTGTATAGATGTCCAGCCATTATGCCTTACACTTGAAATTAATTGAATATTGAATGTCAATGGTAATTGAAAATATTTTTTAAAAAATAATCTTATAATTACATAAAGTTAAAAAGACAATTATTTTTCTTTCTATTTACAAGTTACTAAAGTTTCTCTTCAGAACATTCTAAAAAGAACTACAAAACTGAGTGTCAATAATGTAGAATAAATGGGCTATTAAAAGCATGTAAGAATAATATATAAGAATGATCATAAAAGGCAGCAATGCACCTCTTTCAGAAGAGTTTTATGCTGAGTTTTTTTGAGAATGTGACATTTAAAATATGGTTACAATATAAAGATAGGAAATGATTCACTGTATGATGAAATTAATTGTTTTAATGGTCATAGCTGTTGGGAATTGTGCAGGTCAATAGATGTTCAAACTTTTCCTTTTCCAAACTCTTCAAGCTGAATGGTAGGCAATCATATAATAGAAAGCCATCACAAAAGAAAGACTGCATTTTTAAAATATTTTTATTAAAGTGTAGTTAACATACAATATTATATTAGTTTCAGGTGTATACCATACTTATTCAACATTTATATATCTAAAGAAGTGATCACCATGATAAGTCCAGCAACCATCTGACACTGTACCACGCTATCACAATATTATTGACAGTATTCTCTCTGTTGTACATTTCATCCCCATGACTTATTTGTTTTATACATGGAAACTTAAATCTGTTATCCCCTTCATCTTTTCTGCCCTTTTAAAATTTTTTCAATGACAGTTGACATTTGGTAAATTTTATAATAATGTTGGGTGTACAGCTTGTGAGATCTGATGATTAAGTTAACGAACTCATCCTAGAGAAAGTGCTACATACCTCACTGCTGAATATCATTATGGTCACCTTTGAAGTACTCCCCTTGGGAAGCTATGCACTGACACCAGCTCTCAGTCCACCCTGCAAAGCAATTTTGGAACTCTTTGTCTGGAATGGTCATCAGAGTTGTCTTCATATTACACTTGATGTTGTGAATGTCATCAAAATGTCTTTCTTTCAATATTTCCTTTATCTTTGGGTAAAGAAAGAAGTCATTGGGGGCCAGATCAGGTGAGTAGGGAGGGTGTTCCAATACAGTTATTGTTTACTGGCTAAAAACTACCCCACACACAGTGCTGTGTGAGCTGGGGCATTGTCGTGATGCAAGAGCTCCTTTTGGGACCATTTCTGCACATACCTTTCTCATGCCAAGATTTTCAGTTAAGATTTTCCTAACTGTTTCTCTATTGATGTTTACTTGGTCTGCTATGCTTCTCACAGTGAGCCTACGATTTTGACGCACAATTCCACAAATTTTTCAATGTTTTTCTCAGTTCTGCTTTTTACTGGCTGACATGAACTCTCTTCCTCAGCGACACATTCTCTTCCCTCACATTTAATACATTTAATTAAATACATTTAATACATTTATACACTGCCATTTTCTGCACGGCATTATTCCTTGTACACTTGGACTGACATGTCCCTGATTTCATTTCCACTCTTGCCAAGTTTAACAAGAAATTTAATGTTTGTTCATTGATCTAATTTTTTTCTTCAACTTAAAGAAGTCCATCTAACATTTTTTTTTAATACTGGCCTGGTGGTGAGCAACTCCTTTAGATATTTCTTGGCTAGGAAGCTCTTTACCTGTCTTATAATTCTAAATGATAGTTTTTCTTGGTACAGTATCTAGGTTGTAGGTCCTTGCTTTTCATCACTGTCAATATTTGGTTCCAATCCCTTCTGGCCTGCAAAGTTTCTGTTAAGAAATCAGCTGACAATCTTATGGGAACTCCCTTGTAGGCAACTGCTTTTCTTTTGCTGCATTCAAGATTCTCTCTTTGCCTTTAACCTTTGGCATTTTAATTATGATATGTCTTAGAATGGGCCTTTTTGCATTTATCTTGTTTGGAACTCTATGCACTTCCTGAGCTTGTATATCTATTTCCTTTGCCAGGTTAGGGAAGTTTTCTATCATTATTTCTTCAAATAGGTTTTCAATTCCTCACTCTATCTCTTCTCCTTCTGGTACCCCTATGATGCAAATGTTGGTACACTTGATGTTGTCCCAGAGGCTCCTTAAACTCTCCTCGGTTTTGTATTTTTCTTTTTTTTTTTCTCTTTTGCTGTTCTGATTGGGTATTTTCTGCTACCTTATCTTGCAAATCACTGATTCATTCCTTTGTTTCCTCTAATCTATTGTTGATTACTTCTAATGTATTCTTCATTTCAGTTATTGGATTCTTTATTTATGACTGTTTCCTTTTATTTTTTCTGTCTCCATTTTTATGTTACCTATCTGTCGAAGTTCTCCCTGAGATATTGAGCACCCTTATAACCAGAGTTTTGAACTCTGTGTCTGGTAAATTGCTTATCTCCATTTTGTTTAATTCTTTTAATGGATCTTTGTTCTGTTCTTTCATTTGGAACCTGTTTTTTGTTTCCCCATTCTGGCTGCCTCCCTGTGTTTGTTTCTTTGTAGCCTATAGGGCTGCTATGTCTCCCTGTTGTTGAGTGGCCTTATGTAGTAGGTGTCCTGTGGGGCCCAGTGGCACAGTCTCCCTGGTCACCTGTGCCAGGTGAGCCATGTGTGTCCCTTATATGGGTTGTGCATGCCCTCCTGTTGTAGTTGAACCTTGGTTGCTGTTTGCATGTCAGTGGATGGATTGACTCTCAGGCTGAATGTTTTTGAGGACAGGCTATGACTACACTGAAGGAGCTGCTGTACAGAGATTGACCCTACGGAGCAGGATTTGCTTTAGCAGGACTCTGGTGCTTGTCCAGTTTGCTCTTTGTGTGTGTTGTCCTTAGAGGTGGTTGGGTGAGTCTACATCTTGTTCAAAGCTGGCCACTGGGTGCTTGACTGGCCAAGTTCAGCCACACCCTGTGCCCTGGCCAGGTCCACCTGGCATTGAGACACTAAGCAAACTGCAGATGACCACCACCCATGCTGGGCATGGAGTTGCCTTGAGAGGCCAAGGTTTGATCTGAGGCCAGCTGCCACTAGTACTGTGATTGGAGCTGCTCAGCAAGAGGTATGGAACATGCTGAGGCCAGATGCTACTTGTTTGGGTTTTGGAATCTTTGAGAGATTTTAGGAGAATTTACAGCATGAGCCAAGACAGGCCATTTGTATGGAAAAGACACTGGAAGCAACCAGGGTGAGTCTACAAGTTGGGTGGGGCAGGGCCTCAGGGAATCACCAGGATGAAGTAGAGTCTGGCCTGAGTCTGCATTGCTGGAAGGGTAGAAGGATCAACAAAGAAACAATGATTCCTACCAGCATTTCTGTCTGGGATAAAGGTACTCCCCCAGCCCTTGCCCTGAAGCTAGATAACTCAGTTCCTCCTCATATGTCCCTGGCACCTTCCAAACTGCTGCTCCAGCATGGGAGCTCAGAGAGAGTGAGCCCATCAATAAGTGAGTCCATGCATAGGCCCTTTAAGAGGAATGCCTGAGACTGCAGCTGCTGTCCCTCATGTCCAGCCAGAATCTCCACTGGCTTTCATAGCCAGAAGTTACAGAGCATTCTCTCCCCAGTTCTGGAACCCTGGGCTGGGGAGCCTGGTGTGGGGCTGGGACCCCTTACTCCTCTAGGGGGCAACCTCCCCAGCAGAGATATACCTTCCAGTTTTTAACAGTCACACATGACAGTGGGACCAGCCTGTTACGCTTCTCTGTCCTTCCTACCAAATCTCCAGGTGACTTCTTCTATATGCCCTTCATTGTAGAACTTCAGTTCAGTTAGACTTCAGACAATTTTAAGTGATGTTTATTCTGTAGTTTAGTTGTAATTTTGATGTGGTCATGAGAGAAGGTAAGCACAGCATTTACCTACTCTGCCATCTTGACTGGAAAATCCAAAAGGTTAATTTTTAAGAAACATTTAATGGATTAAAATGAGCTCTATCTTATAAACATGTTTTGTTTTTTGTTTTGTTTTTGGAATGCAAGGAGTTTTCTAAAATTTTTGTTAAGGTATAATTGACATATATCGTTATATTAGCTTTAGTTGTTCAATATAATGATTTGATGTGTGTGTGTGTGTATACATTTATATTTCTATATTTACATATATACCAAAATGATCACCACAATAAGTCTTCTTAACATATGTCACCATACATAGTTATAAATATTTTTTTCTTGTGAAAAGAACATTTAAGATGTACTCTCTTAGTAACTTTCAAATATACAATACAGTATTATTAACTATAGTCACCATGCTGTACACTAGGACTTATTTGTTTATTTATTTATTTATTTATTTTTAAAACTTTTTTGGGGGGTGGGGGGTGATATTGGGGAACAGTGTGTTTCTCCAGGGCTCATCAGCTCCAAGTCATTGTCCTTCAATGTATTAGTGGAGGGCACAACTCAGCTCCAAGTCCACTTGCTGCTTTTCAATCTTAGTTGCATGGGCACAGCCCACAATCCCATGCAGGAATTGAACCAGCAACCTTGTTAAGAGCTCATGTTCTAACCAACTGAGCCATCCGGCCACCCCTCCAAGCTCGAGAACTGAGTTCAGTGGCAGCTCATTGTTTTCAATCTTGCTGTGGAGGGCACAGCTCACTAGCCCATGTGGGAATTGAACTGGTAACGCTGTTGTTCAAAGCTTGTGCTCTAACAAACTGAGCCATCCGGTGCGGACCCAGGACTTATTTATTCTATAAACGGATATTTGTACCTTTTGACCCCCTTTACTCATTTCACTCACCCCAAAACCCCCACCTCTGGCAACTACCAATCAGTTATCTGTGTCTGTGAGTTGTTTTATTTTGTTTGCTTGTTTGTTTGTTGTTGTTTTTTTAGATTCCACATATAAGTGAGATCATGAACCATTTGTCTTTATCTGACTTATTTCACTTAGCATGATGCCCTCAAAATCCATCCATGTTGTTGCAAATGGCAGGATTTCTTTTTTTTCTTTTTTTCTTTCTTTTTTTTTTTTAATGGCCAATTGCTATTCTATGGTGTATATAGATAGCATTTTCTTTATTAATTCATTTACTGACATTTAAGTTGTTTCCATGGCTTGGGTATTATAAATAGTACTGCAGTGAACAAGGGATGGTGTGCATATATCTTTTCAAATTATTATTTTTATTTTCTTTGGATTAATATCCCAAAGTAAAAATGCTGAATCATATGTTAGTTCTAGTTTTAATTTTTTGTGGAACATCCATACTGTTTTCCATAGTGGCTGAACCAATTTATATTCCCATCCACAGGGCACAAGGGTACCCTTTTCTTCACATCCTTACCAAAACTTATTTCTTATCTTTTTGATAATAGCCATTCTAACAGATGTGAGATCATATCTCATTGTAGTTTTTATTTATATTTCCTTGGTGATTAGTGATATTGAACACCTCTTCAAGTACCTGTTGGCCATTTTTATTCTTCTTTTGAAAAATGTCTGTTCACATCTTTTGCTCATTTTTTAAGCAGATCACTTGCTTTTTTTTTTTTTTTTTTTTTTTTTTTTAATTTGCTGTACAGAAGTTTTTCAGTTTGATGTAGTCCCTCTTGTTTATTTTCCTTTTGTTGTTTTGCTTTTGGAATTAAATCCAAAAATCATCAGTAAACTCATGTCAAAAAGCTTACCACCTATGTTTTCTTCTAGGAGTTTTATGTTTTCAGGTATTACATTTAAGTTTTTAATCAATTTATAGTTAATTTTGTGTGTGGTATAAAATAGTGGTTCAGTTTATTCATTTGCATGTGGCTATCCATTTTCCCAGCAATATTATTTAAAAGACTATCTTTTTCTCATTGTGTATTTTTGACTCCTTTGTTGTAAATTAATTGACTATATATATGTGGATTTATTCTGGTCTCTCTATTCTGTTCTATTGGTCTATGTGTCTGTTTTTATGTCAATACCATACTGTTTTGATTACTATAGATTTATAACATAGTTTGAAATCAGGTAGCAAGATGCCTCCAGCATTGTTTTTCTTTCTCAGTATTGCTTTGGCTATTTCGGATCTTTTGTGGTTTCATACAAATTTTAGGGTTATTTGTTTTATATCTATGAAAAATACCATTTGAATTTTACTAGGGATTGACTTGAATATGTATATTGCTTTAGGCAGTATGGACATTTTAACAATATTAATTCTTCCAATCCCTGAGCATGGAATATCTTTCCATTTACTGTATCTTATTCATTTTCTTTTAATGTCTTAGCAAACATATTTTATTATGTTAATATTTACATTTATGTCTCAGCCAGTATAAACTAAGGTTAATTGAAGAAATGCATCCTCAGTTTCTCAAACTAACTTGAAGAACAAATACCACAGAGTTGCCTAATTTCACAGCAGTGAGGATAATGAATCTTGTTATCAAATTTCTACAATGATGTAGCACCTCTCTTTTCAACAAAGTGCTTTGTCAAATCCACACCAAACCTATCTATCTATCTATGTCTGTCTGTCTGTCTGTCTGTCTGTCTATCTATCTATATGCATTTTGAATGCAGATGCAGATGAGTATAATTACTGTTATAAATTTTAATACAGACTCATACTTTCAGGTTACTTGTCATTCTAGAAGTTATTGAAATCTAAGTTTCAATTTAATAAAAAAATGTTCTTTAAGATTAAATCACATATAAAATACAATGGAAAGCTATTCAATCACCAAAAACAAAAACCCTGCATTTTATTTTAAGCAGTCTTTTCTAAAGTGCAGACAATATAAACCGTATTAAACGAGTTAAATAGCTTAAAGCTAAAGTATCTATTTACAGCATGCTGTTTTATATATTTAGCTGGTAGATAAAGTCTATCTGTTCTCTTTCAAAATATAACATTTAAAATGATTATTTGCTAGAACGCCATATCAATGCAACTGAAAATCTTAGAGTAGCTTTTGTTTGCATGGCTCTTTGCAAATATAACTTTAATTTAGCCAGCAGTTCAGTGAAGAGACAAATTGATGGCTTCCAGGGTGTTACAAAGAATGATGGGATGTCATTCTAGGGTTAGAGAAGGCACAGAAGAAAATGTCATGACAGAATATGTACACTTTGTCTTTTTTTAAACCATTGGTGGTCTAAATAATAAAATGAGGTCATGCAATATAAAATATGTCCAGTTTTAGGGACTCTGTGTGGATGACCATTGCTAAATCAATTATACTGTAATCCACATTCATCATGGAGACAGCCAAATAAATTGCCAGGCTATATTAGAGTTGCTAATTTCCCACATAAAACTTCCATTTCCAAACTCTAATTTCTCTTTCATAGGCATTCTATTTTCTGCTTTAAATTGTGTTTTGCCGCATTTTCTATGGTTCTTTAAGTGTTTGTAGTTTAGGACATCACATATTATGGGTGCTTAAGAAAGTCTGACTGAATGGCTTCTTCAGTAATTCATGTTATTTATCACTCATTGTGTAGCAAAACCTTTTTACAATACCAGTTACATTCTTTGAAGTAGCAGGGCAATTCTCCCTGACTTTAAAAATTGTCTGTTAGGGCAGCAATGTGCTTGCCTCCCCTAAGTGAATCATGCAGTGTCTGCCATCATCATGCAGTTTAAACAAGTAAATGGAAAGTCATGTACTTAAACATTAACCTCAAAAAGTATGATTCCAATAAAGAGGAGAGGTAATAGTCATAAAAACTGCTAGTCGAGGTGTGTGCAAGTGCATGCCTGCACATATCTGTGTGTATGTATGTGTGTCTCATGCAGAACTCTGCCAGGCAGTGTGCTGTGCACTTTACATGTGCTAAATATTTTTATTCTCTAAACCACTCTATGGGGTAGGTGCTATTACCCTCCCTTTGAGAGGAACCCAGATGGTGACATACGAGGTTCCTGAATTTGCCTCCTCGCATGGATGCACCAAATGTACAGCTACATATAGCTGAGAGAAGCCAGAAACTAACCTGAGTGACTTCCATATCCTGGGTGAATGAGAAAATACCCACATCTAAACATGTAGGAAAGGCTGAGAAATGCTCTCACCTTAAACCTCACCCTTGGCACAGTGCCGTACAATTGGAATGGAACCCCTAAATTCTTGTTTTTCTCTGATGAGTGAAAGGTTTGAAACACATATCGGGTGCCCCAACTTTTGAGGCTCCCACTCAAGGGATGGGCTCCCAAAACACCTAGCTCTGAAAGCCAAAGGGACTTGTCCACAAGACCTGTGGGTCTATAGAAAACAAAGAAGCATTTCTTAATGGACACATAAGCACTAGCCACAAGTATCACCCCAGGACTCAGTGCAGAGGGGACAGGCAAAATGCCCATGTCCCTGTCTTTTCTTGGAAGGAATTTGATTACATACTTTACAAGCTGCTGCTCAGAGTCTGGCTTCTAATTTTCATGCATCTAGGAGCTGGCTGTGATCTTCCAAGGTCCAAGGGGAGCCAAAGGACATTTCTGCCACCTTCTCCCAATAGTGCTTCAACAATAAAATCCGCATCTCTCTCGAAAGAAATTATGCAGACACCTGGTGCCTCAGCTTTTATGCCTGCTGCCTGAGGGATATAACCCCGGATTACCTGACTCTGATAGCATTGAGGCTTGCATTCTCAACTCCAATAGGATGTAACAGAGAAACAATTTTAATTTTTAAATGTAATTTTTATTGAGATAATTGACATGTAAAATTGTGAGATATTTAAAGTATATGTTGTGGTGAATATATATATATATATATATATATATATATATATATATATATATATACACACATACATGTATATATATACATATATATATACACACACACACATATACATTGTAAAAGGGTTTCCCATGTAGTTAACACGTTTGGATCATGAGAATTTTCACGAGGGATTTAAACCCCGCCGTACGCAACGTGTTAATTAACACACCCATCACCTTATTTATGTATTTATTTAGGACATTTAAGTTTTACTCCCTTTCAAATTTTAATTGTATAATTTGTGTTATTAACTGGAGTCACCATGTTTACATTAGATCCTCAGGACTTACGCATCTTACAGATGAAATTTTGTACTCTTTACCAGCCTCTCCTTAATTCCCCCAACCCTGCCTCAGCCCCTGACAACCGCTTTCTACTCTCTGCTTCTATGAGTTTGACTTTTTTTTTGTAAATTCCACATACAAGTGCTACCATGCAGTATTTGTCTTTCTTCATCTGGCTTATTTCACTTAGCATAATGCCCTCCAGGTTCATACATGTTGCCCCCCCCACCCCCCGTTTTTAGGCTGAATAATATTCCTGTGTGTGTGTGTGTGTGTGTGTGTGTGTGTGTCTCACATTTTCTTTATCTATTCATTGGATCATAGACACTTAGGTTGTTTCCACATCTGGGCTATTATGAATAATGATGCCATGAAAATAGGAATACAGACATTTGTTTGAGATCATGTTTTGCCTCCTTTGGATATATATGCAAAAGTGGGAATGCTGGATTATATGGTATATATAACTATATTTTTAATTTTTTTGAGGAACCTTTATATTTTTTTCCATAGTCACTGAACCCATTTACATTTCACCAATAGCATATAAGGGTTCCCTTTTCTCTACATCCTGACCAACACTTGCCTTCTGTTTTTGATGCTCTCCATTCTAACAGGTGTGAGATAATACCACATTAGTTTTGATTTGCATTTACCTTATGATTAGTAATGTTGAGCATTTTTTCGTGTATGGCCGTTTATATGTCTTCTTTGGAAAATATCTCTATTCATATCCTTAACTCATTTTTTAATTGGAATGTTTGGAATTTTGCTATTAAGTTCTGTGTGGTCCTTGTATATTTTGGATGTTAGCTTCTTATTGTACATATAACTTGCAAATATTTTTTACCATATCGTAGGTTGCCTTTTCATTTTTTATGGTTTTCTTTGCTGTAAGGAAGCTTTTTAGTTTAATGTAGTCTTGTTACTTTTGCTTTTGTTACTTTTGCTTTTGGTGTCAAATTTAAAAAAAAAAAAAAAATGCCAAGACCAATGTCCAGGAACTTACTGTCTGTGTTCTCTTCTAAGAGTTTTAGGTTTTCAGGTCTTACATTCAAGTCTTTGATCTATTTTGAGTTGATTTGTGTATGTGGAGTAAGATAGTGTTCTGGCCTCATTGTTTTATAATGTGGCCAGCCAGTTTTCCTAGCACCATTTACTGCAGACACTATCCTTTTTGCACTATATATTATTATCTTATCTGTTTTAAATTAATTGACCTATATGTGTGGCTTTATTTCTGGGCTCTCTATTCTGTTTCATAGATCTATGTGTATGATTTTATGCCAGTGCCATTCTGTTTTGATTACTATGGCTTTATAATATAGTATGCAATCAGGAAGTGTGATGTCAGCTTTGTCCTTCTTTCTCATTATTGCTTAAGCTATTGGGAGTCTTTTGTGGTTCCATATGAATTTTTAGGATTGTTTTTTCTATTTCTATGACAAGTACTATTGTATCTTTGATAGGGATTTTATTGACTCTGTAGACTGCTTTGGGTACTATGGACGTTTTGACAATATACATTCTTTGAATCCATGAGCACAGTATATTTTTCCATTTATTTATGTCTTCTACAATAGCAGTTTTTAAATGGGAGCAGGAGTACTCCCCCTGACCCTTACCCATCACGGTAGTTATACATCCATACTTAGCACAGAAAAAGTAGGCAAAAACGCCCATCTCCCAGTTTCTCACCGAAAGGGGCTTAACTGCATACTTTCTAGCTGCTTTCTGACAATCCAACTTGTAATTATACTGCATCTAGGTGCTGACTGCAGTTATCCCTTTTGGGACAATGCTGGGTCTTAGCACACCCACAAATCCTGGGAGCCACTAAGGAGCAAGACTATGGCTTGGACAGTCACAGAAGGATGAGAGACAATGAGGAGCTCATGTCTGGCTGATTAACAAGGTTCCCTTTTATAGTAGACAAATCTGTCAAGATTGAGGGAGGTGGCTGTCTTATCTAATGTTCAGAAACCAACACAGAAGGTCAAGGAAAATGAAGAAGCAAGGAACTATGTTTCAAACAAGAAAAACAAGGTAAATCTTCAGAAACCCTCTTAATGAAACAAAGATAAGTGATTTACCAGATAGAGAGTTTATGCAAATGGAAAACAAAGAAAGCAGAGGTAGCTATACTTATGTTAAAGAAAATAGACTTTAAGCCAAAGGTAGCAACAAGAAACCAAAAAGGTTATTATATAATGATGAAAGCATCAATTCATCAAGAGTCCATAACAATTGTAAATATTTACACAACCAACATCAGAGTGCCTAAATATATAAAGCAAATATTAACACATCTTAGGGAAATATAGACAGCAATTCTATAATAATAGGGGACTTGATTATCCCACTTTCAACAATGGTTAGATTATCCAAGAGAAAATCATTAAGGAAACAGTAGATTTAAACTATATGTTAGACCAGACAGATCTAACCGACATACATAGGGCATTGTATCCAACAACAGCAGAATACACATTCTTCACAAGTGCACATGGAACATTATCCAGAATAGATCATATATTACATCACAAAACAAATCTTAATAAATTTAAGAAGATTAAAGTCATATCAAGGATCTTTTCCAACACAATGGTATAAAACTAGAAATCAATTACAGGAAGAAAACTGGAAAATTCACAAATAAGTAGAGATTAAACTGTATGCTCCTGAACAACAAATGAGTGAAAAAAGAAATCAAAAGACAAATTAAATATATATCTTGAGACAAATGAAAATGGAAACACAAAGCACTAAACTTATGGGTTGCAGTTAAAGTAGCTATAAGAGGGAAGTTTGTAGTGGTAAATGCTTATATTAAGACAAAAAGAAAGATATTAAACAAGACAACCTAACATTAGACCTCAAAAAACAAACAAACAAACAAACAAAAATACAAAGTAAGCCCAAAATGAGTAGAAGAAAGGAAACAACAAAAATCACAGGGTAATAAATAAAATGGAGACTAAGAACACAATAGAAGACATCAGCAAAACGAAGAGCTGATTATATTTGGCATATATATATATATATGCCAAAGCTTACATGTCTAACACTGTGCTATTCATAACCAGATAGTCCACAGACAGACTGGTAAATGGCCTTAACAGCAACAAATAAGTTCTGATGACCTACTGTTTCCCTTCCTATGAAATATGAGAATTTCTAAAGGCCTATCTAAACCCAGTATTTTATTATTATTACTCCTTTAAAGATAGTGACATAAAATCATGTCTTTTCTGGATCTCTCCTAATATCTAAGCCTGTAGCCATGTGACAGTTGGCTCAAGTGAGGAAGTAGCTTTCCTCTCATCATTTCAAAGGTGGTGAATATTTTAATCATGTCTGATGTAAATTTTCACTATTTGATTTTTCTGAAACTTAACGTACTTAAATCAAAGAAAAAATTTAAATTATAAACTAAGAACATATTTATTTGTTGGACCATATGTCCTTTAAAAATAGCTGCTATGACTGATTGGACTATGTTTCTCTTCTCAATGCTTTGCACATAATAGATGCTCAATAAATGTTTGTTGAATAAAATTAAATGACAAGGTGTTTTTAAGGACAGATTTACATAAAATGCTGAGGTTAAATATGAACTTATATTTATTATAAGCAATCTGTGATATTTCACTCTTTAAGCTCTGTTTCTTCTATTTTTTTAAAGATTTACCATGTTTAGTTCATAAAAGGTCAATGAAGGTTATCTTTACTGTTATCCTTGATACAGAAGTGAAATTTTAGGAATACACACACACATAAATGTATGACAAGCTATTTTTTTTTAACCATCTAGTCCAGTACTCACTCACTAGTGCAGAGTTGCATGTCAAAAGTAGGGGAAACCACGCGTTTCTTAGGGATTAATAGGTCCTGATATTACCTCTTTGCAAAATGCTCAGGAAATGAGATTCTAGGGAATTTTATTGGTTGAGTTTATATAGTTTAAAACCATTGAGGAGGAGTATTAGGACTGACATTTATTACAAAGCTTTGTGTAGTCTCTGACTGATAGATCTAAGAAAGGATATTTTGAGAGCACAATATATGAATCACTTCCCTGAAGTGCCACAGTTATTTATCAGCCGAGTAGACTGGAAGAATTTAAACATCCTTATTTCCAGCTCACTTATCTATCCAATGCCTTGTCTTTAGAGATGAATTCATTTCCTCATTCACTCATTTATTTAAAAACTCTTTACTGTGCACATAACCACATTCTAAGCATCTTTGATGGATGCTAGAGACACATGTGTGAAGTGAAGAAACATGGCTTTTACCTTTGCAGAGTTTACTTAGTCTTGGGTCTTCTCCAGTAAATAAATATCATTAATATGCACAATTTAATTTGGGAATACATGTTTTGATGATAAAAGAGATTTAGTTGAAAACTAAGATATTATTTCTTTCTATGGTCTCATAAATTGTTGATTAAGTTGATTAATGGGGGTTTATAGAACAAGTTTCTTTTTCTAAAAACAATTTCTTTTGAGATTGATTAATTGTAAAAAGATCCCTATAAAGTTTCTGAAAATCCAGTGATGGGAGCAGAGAGGCATCTTAGAGAAATGGGCACAGGGTTATAACACAGCAATTTGTAGGTTTTCCCACAAAATGGAAACTCTTGAGTTAAAACAGTCAGAGATTAAGAGTCAGCCATCAATCCCCAACTGATGATTTTCTTCCTCCATTACCAAACCAAACCATGTGGATTGTGTGGTTGTTTTGTTAAGAATGCTGTTTGTTCTTAAATGTCAGTAATGCAATAAACAATTTTTCAAAAGTCGACCAAATTGGTGTTAAATGCCCATTACCAATTATTTCAGTACTTCCTAGTGCTTTCGTCTCTACCTCGACTGTATATTTAGCTTCCCGCTTGTCTCTAATAAAGATATCTAATAATCTCTCAAGAATCTTTAATTTATAAATAGTCTTCCTGAATATGTTTGAATTTTAAAATGAGTAAAGGTAAAACAAACAAAAATGGTAAAACTATGGAATTTTAGATTCTGATAATTTTAGTAACAGATGAGTATGAGGGACAACATAAGCATTAAATAACATCAGCTATGGATAAAGTCAGCCATCTGTATCAACTGTATTTCTAAAGTGGTCAAGACTACTTTTTCTTACTTCCTTACATTGCATTGTATGTAAGTATGAAAATATGAAGTTACTCTTCAGAGTTTTAATAATATTAACAGTGTATTGCATAGTAGCTATTTAAAAGACAAAAAAAATGAAGAGGTGAAAATATGTGGCTGTTTGGCATCATGTTTCATTAGGATTTTGACATTTAAAAAAATCTGGATACTTTTTGAATTGCATAATTTTAAGACAAAATATTAGCCTTTGCAATTTCTGTAACAATTGTGGTTAATTTGGTTTTGGTAAGTTGATATTTATTAGATAATTAATAAATGCTTTGCACAGTAACTAGCATTTGTTTAGCTAAAGACAGTGATTTTTTTTAAAAAATATGAACAGTTCAGGAGAAGATGTATTATTTGATTATTTTGGGTTTATTTTCTCCTTCTGGGTTCTCATTTATATTTCCAGGGGCTTTATTTTTTCTGCATTAACATTTGTTCAATTTTACACAATCCTTAACAACTGGGGATCACATAATCCCTAACAACTGGGAAATAGATAGCAAACATGAAAATTGCTTAAAGCAAGACAAATAATTAAAGGTGCACATTACAAATAGAATAAAAAGGAATTAAGTTTATTTTTAGCTCAGACAACTGAACGCTGAAAATCAACTAATACTACTATTTATTAAGAGGTGTGAGTGTGTGTGTATTTAGGAGGAGTACATGGTTACCCAATCTATTACAGAACAAGAACGTGAAGACAAACTGTTGCTAGAGCAAGTTAAGTTAGTTATTAAGAAGTATTCTAGTCTTTGAGGGTTTTGAGAAATTCTTTAACTTTTAAGTTCTGATGAAAATCACGTTATGTGAAAATATACTGGAGATAAATCAGGGCAGAGAGTTGGCAATTAATAGGGAGAAAAAGGGAGAGTCTATAGACAGCAGTAACCAGTAAGTTTCAACAGAATGTGTAGCTGACAGAGATGACAGAAATCATAGTGGATATTATGTGGGGAAGCTGAGAGCCACCAAGAGACGTATGTATCAAGATACCCTGCAATTTAAGCTGGTAAACTCACTTCTTAATAACAGTTTTGCACACATTCTGTAAAATAGGCATGAGTATTTACTGGGTTTCATTTTTATTATTTTACACACGTGGCTCAAAATTATCATTTTAATCTGTTGCCTGATTGGTTAGGCATGCATACAAATTGCTTTTAACATTCACTGCTTTCCCCTTCCTTCTTTATTTTCATTCATCTTCCAGTAGCCTCTTCCCAGGTTAGCAAGTTTGAATGTGGAAATAGAGTGTGCGGCTGTTACAGTTGCTAGCAGTAGGTTAGGCAGGTGATTGATGAAAAACCAATGACCCATCAAGGACTATCCTTGGTAAAAAGGAGAGGGCAGACAGGTATCAGGTTTCCTGTTGGAGGGGAAATGTATGCTGAATGGTAGTAATTGCATTGCATCACGCTTAATGTCTCAACAAAGCCACTCATACCTGCACAGTCTCCTCCCTTGTCTTATAACTGGTCCAGCAGCTAAATAGCTGTAAAGCACTGTCTCCCTGTTTCATTATTCCCTGAGCTCCTACAGCAGTAGTAGCAACAGCCGCTGTAGAAACGGCAGCCAGAGATAGGCAGGGCTGTTGCTTACAGCCACGCAGATTGCCGCCTACACACACGCATACACATACACACCCGCACACACACGCTCATGCACACACACTTCACAGATTTCAATATCAACGCGTCTTGCTATATAAATCAAGGACTCAAAGCGATGATAGAAGAGCACTAGGCATGGACAACAGGTATTTCATCTCTGACAAATTCAATTTCTTTCCGATGCTTATTGGTGGATAATAAAATAGTCATCTGTGATAACGAGCTTGCGTGGGAGACTGGAGGTGGCCGCGGTGAAGGCGGGGGAGTGGGAGGAGTGAGAGGTGGGGAGGGGGATGCCAAAGATGACTTTCAGACTCCGGAAACCTACATCTTTCAGCCTCCGCTGTTTTTGAGTTGCAAATTTTCAGGGACTAGTAGCTGCAGGCAGCCTGTGTTGTTGCCTGGAAGTCGATTTCCATCTTTCAGACTAGTTTGAATGGGCCGTGTGTTCTGGGAGGGAGGAACGGGGGGGAGCAGGGAGGAGGAGATGCTGTGATCTGAGTTCTTGAAGCTTCACTCCTCAGGGGAAGTCGAGCTGTGAGGGATCCTTCTTACTGAGAGGAGAGCGTGTGAATCGGAAAGGCTCGTGGTGGCTGGCTAGTCCCAGTTCCTCTCCGGAAAAGCAGTTGCTCTCGCTTCAGAGATGCGCCTAGCCTTCGCCTGCATCACACTGCAGTAAGTTAAACTCGACATGGTTAGCAATTTGAGTGGCTTCTGGGTATGTCGTGCGGGGGAAGGGGAGCTGAGGAGACATGGCGAGGAAAGTTAGAAAAGCACAGCTTTGAATTCTCCATGAGATGTTATATCGGTTTGCCTCGCTGACTCTTGTTCTAGTTATGCTATAGTTGGCTACTCTCAGTTTTTCCACACGGATACCGCTGGTTACTTAGGTTTGCAGAAAGACCCCCTATCCATTGTGATTTTAGGCAAAAAAAACCTGGTCATTGTGCTCTCGATTGAATTATGAGTCGTCCTCTGAAAGTTACTAATGGATGGCAGCTTGCTTTTTCAAAAGAAAATTTGTAAAGAGGCTGGCTTAGATTTTTCAAATACCCAGTTGTTAAAAGTTTCATTCCAGACTTATCCCTAATGTGTAAAATAAAGAAGCAATTGAACAAAACAAAACAAAAGCCTTTGATTTGCTTTATTAAATCAAAATAAAACGTAAAGTAGGTCTCTAGATAACTGCTAGGCAACAGCCTAGCCAATACTGATGATATGATAAACATTCAAATACTCTTTAGTGGGTGGAATGTGCAGGATTCCCTCAATTTCTTACTAGTGCAATAATTTCCTCTGGTTTCTAAATGGTCCCTTCCTTGTGATTTCAAAGTGGTAGTTTTAACTGATGACTGTATATTTAGAACCAAGCAACACTGTATTCACTTGCAAAAAAAAAAAAAAAAGGCTTAAAAAACTTTTTAAAAACAACTTCAACCGGTTGCTCAAATTGCAGATAACCAACTCCTTTAAAAGGAGGTAAAAATAGGTCAGCAAGGCCAGCCCATTTTAAAGCAAATGACCAAATGAATGTGAATGCCACAAGAATACTAAAGGGATTTTTTAGAAGGGAAACCAGAAATAATTAATTTAAAAATCTTGGAATATCTAACTAGGTCCTCTTTTACACTGACTACATTTTAATAATGACATGAAAGAAAAAAAAGAAAAAGAAAAGGAATCTCTCAAGCAGAAGGGAAGTGTGACACAAAACTATTAGACTTAGTTGCAGGATCATTGGAGAAGTTACTGTATTACTATAGTCATCTCAAAATAATTAAGAAAAAAGGAGAGGTTACCTTAAAACAGAACCCAAGATTTTAAGCTGGATGCAATATGCTGCCATAAATTTTATAGGATAAAGGGGTATCAAAACTTATGAAATAACTTTTGTGAAATGCAAAGTACTTAATTCTGAAATTCTCTGTCATTAGAAACGAAGAAACTCCGGATCACTCGTACCCATTTCCATTTTAAATTGTGTTATTCTTTGTTCTAATCCACTAATTTTCATTATTGTATTAAAGTAAAACATTCTGAATAATGAATTATGCCTATTCTCAGAGAGCCTCAAATATAATATTTTGTCAGTATTCAAATACACAATTTGTTAGAGGTAACTCATTCCACACACACACATAATTTCTTGCTGCAAAAACTCCCCATATGACTCTGTAAATTACTGAGTAAAATATAATCCAGGGGATATACTTGTTATGACACTATCATGCATGAGCGTGGTTAAAAAAAATTAGCAATAATAAAAGAAAACATCTATGTAAAGACCAAAAAGTGTATGGTTGGAATGAGTTTGCAAACAGCTCCCTGACACTCTAGAATAAATCATTACCTGAACCTTGAGTATTTAGCTAAAAAGGAGAAACATCAGGATGAGAGCCTGGTTGGAATTGATAGGAATTTGGATTGAATAGGAATTTGTCAGAACTTCTTTAAGATAGAAACTTAGTCACGTGGAGTTTGAGTTTTGGGAATACCTTTGCTTCATATTTTGGTTGTTTGAGAAGATTTTCAAAATCATTTTTAAAGTAGAACACTTATTTTAAGGTTTAAACCATTGGTAAGGTTTGCTGAGGCAATGTTTGAACCTGACAAGTATCTTCTGACTCCTGCTTTTCCTTGCACACTATTGAAAGAAGGAAGAGTTGTAGCCAGACAAACCAGAAAAAGATAGCTGCTGGCCCCTCAATCTAATTCTCCCTGCTAATAATGACTATGATGTTGATTTGTAGGCTTGAAAAGACATTTTAAAAATATTCTTTCCTAAATGTGTCTCGTCCTGGCTGGCGTCAAGGAACGCAACTGTACTATGTATGCATGATACTGTTTAAATATCCTATTTTTAGAGTTATACTTCTAGCCTAGGAGCATGTGCCTGGAGGAAACTCTAGGCAAAATTTTGAAAAAGCCTCTTACTACCCCTTTCCCATCTCTGTCATTTCCTCTCTCTTATGAAACCTCATCACAGAATCTTACCTCAAGTAAGAATGCTATGTACTTCTTCACCCTTAGGCATTGACTATGAAGTAGGTTCAACTCCTTGATAGCTCTTTGGATTATTCGCATGTGTGATTTACTCATCATGCAAAGCACGGATAGTTAGCAGTTACTGTAAGTGCACTCATGGCAGGTACTAGGTTAAGCACTTTGAATGCGTGTTATCATTTATGAATTAACATCTGCTGGAGGGAGGTGGCATTTGTTCCCATTCATATGAAACTCAGTCCCAGAGGGAATAAGTAAATTCCCTAAAGCAACATATTTGGTAAATGGTGGGATAGGATTGGCCCCCAGGTGTGACTAGGGCTAACTCTTTATCAATTTGCCACCTTATTTTAGTAAAATGGTACTCTACATTGGATCAAGTGGGGTGAGTTTATTGTTTTGCAGATGGAGTGAGTTGAGAGGGCTTGAGAAATCGAACTGTAAATCAGGAAATAATTCCTTGCCCTACTGATACCCAAGGTTGGATCTACCTAAATTGATCCCCAATCTAAACTTGGCATACTCAACCATTACGCTTTCAGTGCTCTTCTCTGGCTTCATGAACTGTGGAAATGAAGCTAGAAACATCTTTGCCAGGAAGGAAGATGATGGAGTTCATATGGGAGGGGAGGGGTTGGGAGATCTAAACACCAAGGAGGATGAAAGGAAAATAAGGGATCACATGGTGGGAGGCTGGTATGAGTTCTTGTCTAGATTCTGTGTCCTGTGGGACTCTAAAAAACAAACTATTTGGGCTGTATGTGGGTTGGAGATGTTCAAAGTCACAGACAAACACAGACCAAAGCATCTCTTTAAATAGTTGTAAGGTCTGATTATAGAATTTAGAATAGTCTAGTCTTCGGATAATCTCCTTCACATATTTTTTTTAAAGAGTAAAAAATGATGATTCAAAGGAAAGTGGGGGAGAAGGGCCAGATGATGACTGAAGAGGAAAAACAGTCCATGGAAATATCACTGGTTCTTGCATAATCACTTCCTGAAAATTTGCCAGGAAATAAAAAGACATCTTTAACTGGTGAGGATAAAAAACAAAATGTTTCATGGAGGTAAAATTTGAAGTATTAAGGAGAATAACATGATTACTGTCACTTGTCTCCTTCTCACAGAAGACAACACTAACAAGGAATAAAATGAAAACGTTACGGGCATAAAGCCAAACAATATTTTAAGATTGGTCTTTCTCAGCATACTAAATTTAAACAGCTGAAATTCTTTTTAAAGTATTATCTGAGTCAACAATTTGAAATGAACGATTTGCCTTTTAATAGAGAATCTGTATTGTAAGTTTAAAACACGATGTCCTTGACTCAGTTATTTTGTATTGGCAAAATACCAATCATTACAGATCAAGCAGCACAAAAGCTGCTACCTTCAAGACCAGAGGATAAATGTATATGCTCCATAAAGGAAGTTGTTACTGACCTATTGACACACACACACACACACACACACACACGCACACGCACACGGTGCCAAAAAAATGTAGACACATTTTACGAAAGGAAAAAACTATATTAATTCTAATGCTCTGTATATACCAGTAACAAACAATCAATACAAGTCATGTTTGACTTCTGCAATTGCAAGAAGTGCTCAAAGTGGTTACCATCAGCGTCCAGACACTCCTGATTACGACGAACTACTGCTTGAGCAACATTGACCAAAGTGTCCACTTGTATACAATTTTTTGGCACCCCTGGTATATACAGAGATTGCCAAAAAAAATGTATACACATTTTAAGAAGCACAAAACTGTCTTAGGGGCAAAAATTACGCTGATGGGAACCACTTTGAGCACCTCTTGTAATTGCAGAAGTCAAACGTGACTTGTATTCATCTTTTGTTATCAGTATATATTATTACAATTTTAATACAGTTTTCTTCCTTTCTTAAAATGTATATACATTTTTTTGGCACCCTCTGTGTGTGTGTGTGTGTGTGTGTGTGTGTGTGTGTGTGTATATATGATGGAGATTTGCCAATGCATTCACATTGTTATCTCTGGTCTTTCTCTTGTTTCTTGCCATTTGTGACGCTACAGGTTGAGGTTAGGAATAGAGTCTCAAGTTGCTTTTTTTTTTTAAGTATGTTTTTCCAGAACCCATGAGCTCCAAGTCAAGTAGTTGTTTCAATCTAGTTGTGGAGGGCGCAGCTCACAGTGGCCCATGTGGGGATCCAGCCGGCAACCTTGGTGTTATGAGCACCGCGCTCTAACCAACTGAGCTAACCAGCCGCCCTCGAGTTGATTTTTTAATGTGATACTTTGGCTTTCTTCTCCTTATAGTTTAAAAATAATGACAGGAACTTTTATTAAGCTCTTGATACTTGCATAAGTTGCTTGTATAAGCATCTTGCACATTTAATCTTAATAATACTTTTATGGGATAATCCTTTTATCATCCTTAACCCCATTTTATAAAAGGGGAAAGAGAGTTAAATGAATGACTTACTTACAGTTAGAAATGAGTAGGAATAAAGGTATTCCTATGAGTAGGAATAGAGGTATAAACCAGACAGTCTGGCTATACAACCCATGCTTTTAACCAAAAGGTTCAAAGTCCACTATTAACTATCTCTGGCTTTTTATAACTCTCAATAGTTCATGCTATTATATTTGTTCACTTGTTTGGTCTCCACTTACAGCTGCTCTGTCTGTAATTTCTTTCTTTACACCAGTTTCCTCTGCCATCACCTCATCTGTGTTTCACTTTATAATGCGTCTTTATCCCTTAAGCATCCACTCTAGCATCATGACCTGGGATTCTATTTGGAATCTACCACTGGCCCAATTGTCTTTCTCTGTGGTTCCACTGAAATGCGTGCTTGTCTATATTATTGAATATGCCACAGAGGGTTGAAGCAATCTGTTTTCTGTATTTGGGAAGGAAGCCAAACTTGATCTTTGGAACTTTAGTGCTGGGCATAGTTTCTAATGTAATATTTGAGATCAATAAATATTTCTTTTGTCAACTGGATTTGAAGCTCTAATTCAATTCCCTGAAGGGATCGGTAGTTCCATTTCCACAGTCTTTACCCCACAAAAAGACTAGAGAATGGTCTCTCAGTTGCAAGTTACAAAGTCTGAGAAAGATAGTTTATTTTAGTAAATCGAACTCATAATTAGTATAAAATTACTCAGAAAACATTTACTGTTCTCTGTCGTATTGAATATAGGGGAAATATTTTGGAATATGACAGGTGGCATATTTATTTCCAGATCACAATATTGGCATTTTTAATGATAGCTAATTTCTGTTACTAATGTATCTTTGGTGGGGGTGAGCAAATGTTAGAATAACTGGTTTATCAAAGATGTTTTGCCCTTGTAAGAAAATAGAGTGAAGTTGGGAAATGGTGCTTTTTAAAAATTGTTTTTTGAACTCTTATTTCCTTTGAGGAGAAGCCTGAGAAGATTTTTATTCAGTCTTAGCTGACAAATATTGAGTCATATCTGTGAGCAGACATTAGAAACTTGACTACCACTAGAAAAATGAAGAAATGGGTAATGGTGGGAAATCAATCCTCTCTCCCCCTCCCCCAAAGAAACATTTTCAGATTATGGGATAATTTAGATTTACTTATTGATGATTTTGTAAATTTATTTCATTCAATATTTAAATATTATAACAATGAACTTGGTTGACATCACATATGGGTTTCCAAGCATAATGTTTTTATTAAAAATATCAGCTTGGGTAGTAGAATAATTTGTTGTTATTGTCTTTCTAATCCACATGAATCAGTTATCAAATATTCATTTTTAACCAGGGAAAGGACAAATGGGATGAGAAGTGCAATAGTTATTTAAAATCTCTTTGGGGTTCCATCAAACGAATAATCTCAAGACATGGTTAACCCAGTGATGTAGCTGGACCTTCCTTTATAATACAATTTTCTTTTAAAGAGTTTGGCTTATATAATGTTTTGATTATTCTTGATGATGGAATTGTGGGTAAAGGTGTGGAGAAATTGATTCCATGTATAATTTCTCAATATGCAAAGATGCTTATTTGAATTTCATCATTCTTTTCTTAGGCACTGTGACATAGAGGTTAAAAGTTATTCTTTGCGTTCAAGTTGCCTGATCTCAAATTTTTACTACTAGGATGGCCTTGAGTTAATAACTTACATTCTATGCTTTAGATTTCTCTTTGTAAAACAGGGATAATAAAAATGATATCCAAGTCACAAAATTACATGATTGAATCAGCATGTAAGTGGCTTAGAACAGAAGGCACATAATAAATAATGCAAAAAAATAGTTATTTATTATTTTCTATTTACTTGGGATGTTGTCTCAGGTAAAGAGTAAAGTATCAATAGCAGCGAAAATGTTCTAAATAAAATCTAAATCTAAATCTAAAAGCCGTTTTTATTTTAGTTTTATTAATAAAAAATGAGACTCATAAAATCTATTAAATGTTATAATAAACACCCTTTTTACTAATTACTTTGCCCAAAAGGTTTTTATTGATAACTTTTAATAAAGAGAAATTAGATAACACATGTGAACATCCACAAGAGAATGGCTGGCATACAATCAACCCTCAGAAATTTGAATTCCCTTCCCCTTACCTAAAACCTTTCATTTTTCTTCCCCTGACATTCTTAAAATATAATCACAGCTATCATCCATTTAATATTACAAAATGATGCTCTATCTATATTGACTACTCTGCTATTTGTACCTAAGCAGACTGGGAAAATGTGACCTCGTATGTGAGGAAGTATTTTACCCAGATCGATTCCTTTTGAATTCCATGTATTGGAAAGGAGAAAGAAATGGAGGTGCTGTGGAAAAGCTTTAGAGGATCCTTGACCTGAGAACAGAACTTTAAGCACAAGAGATGAGGTGTAGTTTATTCAGCAACTTGTTTTGCTGAGACAGAGGATGTTAGGAAATGTTTCTTTCTGGGCTTTTGACCAAGGAATTTCTTTTCTGGGCCCTTAGTGAAAAGAAAAAAGGCCTGGGGGATTCTTGCTTGCCTGACTTTTGTAGCAGGTATTTTGGAGATTGTCAGTAACACTCAGCTACTTCTGGGAAATTTAAGGTTTATATAAATATATATTGTTATTTCAAAACTATCACCTTAAGAAACCATACTAATAACACTATGATACTGTATCCTGTTCTATCCTTCAAGTATTGATGGAATACGTTGTGTCAGGTACTGTGCCAGACTCAGGGAAAGAAGAGTAAAATAATAGACAGGTGCCTACAGTATGAACCAAACTTCAGTGAAAGAGAAAGAAAGAAACAAACAAACCTAAATGAGAAAGCAAGTACATGATCTATTGCTATTGTAATAAGTGCTCTGAAAGAAAAAAAAAAAAAAACAGCTGAAATAGAGAACAGAGGTCCTGTTATTTACTGGGGTACAAACTGGTTTTAAGACGTATAAGGAACAATTCTTAACCACTCTCCTATTATCCTTTTAAAAATTATTATTAAAGAATGGGTGTCTGGTGTTGATAGTGAGTAGAAGAGGATTATACACCTGAAGTAATTCTTAAAACCAAGACAGATGAACTCATGTTGAATCAGAATTTTAGAATTACTGAGCAACACAGTTTTATTCAGTCAAAAACATGACTCCCACATTGCTTTTTCCTTTACCTTTATATTATAAGATTATTTTGCTTGTGGCAACTTTTAAAGATTAGTGAAATGCAAGTACTTAATGTTGCTTAGTAACTTCTATTTTTGCTTAGTGACTATCATTTGGGGCTGCATATAAACAACTTGTAACTTCCCCCCTCTTGTCCCAAATTACTAGAGAAATAGCACACAGCTGATGAGTCACTTTGCTATCTTATTCTTAATAAGCGTTCTGATGACCAGGATGGGTGCTTTATTGTTATATAATGTTATTTGCCACACCAGAACTTTCTATTTGTCAAATAGAGGTCCCTTTGCTATCACACATTAAAGAAAGCAAAGCATGAAAGCCATTCAGGGTAGGGCTTTTGATTTGTGTCCCTGGTTTTTAATGAACTCTAAATTCTACTATACAACGTACTGTGAAAGTTAAAGTGGTAAGGTTTTTGAGCTTTATTCAAGCTACCTGCATAACAGCTTGGTGGCACATTTGATGTTTAGGTAACTATATTATCATCCTAACAGCACTTTCAACCAAACCAAACCAAATCAAAACAATGGTTTCAATGTGGCTGTAATAATGTTGCTATTATTTGTGGTTAGGTAATGTTCTTTAGTTCTGGAAATTAGTAACTTTGTAAAAATGAAACTGTAAGACTGTTAGATTTGATGTATATATCAAAGGTGGCAGTACTACATTGACCAAAATTTCTTCTCCACGAAGTGTCAAAGCTATATGGAAGGAATTAGCAGCTACATGTTACCATTGGGGAGCATCCTGGATAAAGAGAATGTACATACTCTGGCTCTTTAACATCTGTTTTGCTGATCCTAATGAGTTAAGATCCAAACTATTAGGTTGGTGCAAAAGTAATTGCGGTTTTTGCAATCATTTTTAACCTTTTAAACTGCAATTACTTTTACACCAATCTAATATGTTAAGACATATGGAAATATTTTTTGAGGGATGCTAACATCTGTGTTAAAAGAAGCAAAGGGAAAGAAAGCTTTCCTTATGTAAATATTAAACAAACTTAAATAGTTTTCTATTTTAAGGACTTCTTATAGTTCCTCAGATGTAAGTGTGTGTTGGAATATCCAGGAGGGGGGTTTAGTACAAACTTCCCTGATGTTAATTTAATCGCAGAGTTCCTTCTTCTGGGAACATCTATTAATATCTCTTTGAAAACACTAGACCAGAATTTACTGGTCTATTGACATTCAATTATTCATTTAAAATATTTTGAGCACCTACTATATATCAGAGTAGTAGGTTCTAGAAAAAAGGTATGACTAGAACCTGACCCTGATATTAAACTGCTCCTAATTGGGGGTTTGAGGAAGATACATAAAGGTAGTTGTTATAACACCGTGGGCTACGGTGAGCCATAGAAGTAGCACACAGGAGGTACACAGTAGGTTGTTAATTGTAAATGAGGAGCGTATGAGACTAAGAAATTCACCACAGATAATTTAGAATTTGAGTTGGGTCTTAAGGGAAAGTAGGAATTTACCAAATAAAGATAAAATAACTTACAAAGCTCTCTCCAGATATTATTATTCTTTTACCCCCATGAAAACCAGTACTTTCATTCATCAAAGCATAACTCGTGAGTGCACAGATGGTACATGAATCAAAAGATGACAGCTGCAAACTGGGAAAGAGATATATAACTTTGGTGGTACAGATAGTAATTGATTCTTCTGAAGTGGATAAGAATCCCTGGGTAAAGAATGTAGAGTGAGAAAGAAAATAATTTTAGTAGCGCATCTTGATGAATTCTAATATTTTTAGAGTATATGGGAGTAGATGGGATTGTAAAGAATGAAAATGAGTTGTCTCAGAAGAGGGAAACAGTCACAGAAATTTGTGGTATTCCAAAAAGCAGAGAAACACATCCTATATAAGAAAGACAGTAATCATTGCTGCCAGAGGCTGCTGAGAAGTTGAGATAAGGAAATGAAAATTAGCCATTGGATTTCAACACAGGGATACCATTGGTGATCTTAGCTAAAGATTCATTGCTGTAACCTAGATGTAAATGTATTAAGGGGTGAGTAGGAGCTCAGGAAATGAAGAGAGTGACTCATTCAAAAAGTTTCTCTATGAAGGTTAGAAGGAAGATAGAACTGTTTCTGGAGAAGTTTGAAGGAGGTTTTACTTTTCTGAGATAGGAGTTTTTTGAGCATGTTTAAATATCTGTGAGAAGTTGAAGGGATTAAACATATAGAAGAGAAAATAAATACTTAATTGATACCTCAGAATGTGAAATTGAATAGGAATGATGACATGGGTTATGAGTTGACCTTGACCAGAAACAACATGCTTCATAAAGAAAGGAGAGGAAGGAGAGAAAGGAGCAATCTGAGGAGGTGTGTAGATTTTGCAGTGCTAAACTGTGGGTATTTATGGAATTTAATTTTTCTTTGAAGAATTTGAATAAAGTGAAGAATGTTTAAAGTTTTGGACAAGTTTGGAGAAATTACTGACTTACAAGGATCTGGACAATAGTAGGTAGCCCAGTAGTAGATGGCCATGAATTTACAATGATAACAGTTTACCTCAATGTGTGACTCCATTCAGCTGCTTGGGATGTGGCATAGAAAACATAGAGTTTATCCAAGATTTGTTGTTTTAGCTTGTTTAGCTTTTTATAATATCATCACCTACCCCCTCAGTATCATCTGTCATTGTATTACACCCCAGATTTAGAAATTTGGATGACAGTTTTCTTTTATATCTCCTGTCATCATGATGATTGGTTAAAGTATATAGGTTGACAAATCAGTACCCTACAGAAATTCCTGAATGACGTTATCTTCATTGACGTTACACTCCCTTCCATGTTAACCATTGGCCAATGACTCCATTTTGGATCTTGGTATCACCTCGGAATTCTCATCTTTGAAATCATGAATTACAAAACAATAATTGTCTTGTTTTCTCTACCTCCCACCAGTCTCCAATACCCTGACACACCTCATTTTGTTCTAATAGTTATATTCTCATTCACCCTCTCCTTACTATCCAGGCAAGACCCAGTATAAAACTTAAATAACTCTTTTGCCCAAGTCTTTATATCTTTGTACTCTGTTCCTTCCATTTTACATCTGGTAAAACCCTTACCCTTTCTCAATTGAGCAGTCTGGCTTTTCTTTTTTACTTGGGGTGCTGAATGCTATTGAAAATCACAAAACCATGAAAACTGGTGTCATAATAAATTTGTGATTTCTTGCCTCAGTCTGACCCTGGTAATTATTCTAAGTGCCCATGTTTTCTTTTCCTTTCCATTCTTCTCAGCAGTTTTCTCATAAAGCCTTGCCACATGTACTTCATATTTCCTTAAGAAAAGAAAGATTTGAGTACCTTTGAACTGTACCTCTTTGTATCATGTATCTTTATGTTTGGTATTGGCATTTAATGGTCTTAATTAAATTTTGATTTTAATTAAACATTTATTAATATCCACAGTTACTTCAACCCTATTCCCAACCATCCCCCCACCCTCTCTATTCCCATGCTTTTAGACAAAGCTGCAAAATACAGCCCCTCTTTATCTCTTCAAGAATGTCTATTGCCACTCTATTCTCTTCCAATTTTATGTGTCTTTGATATTAACTTCTGTCAGCACTTCTTTCTCACCTTACTTGCACTCCCATTGTGTCTCAGGTTCTTTATTTGTTCAGTGCTTAGAACACCACCTGTTATAAATCAGGTACAAAAAAAAAATCTAAATAAATAAATGAACTTTGAAAATGCCACTTTCTTGATTGAGGGTGATGAGTTGTCTCATAAAGCACCTCCTTGGGTCAACAATGTTTTTATCTTTCAATCTACTCTGTTAGAGAGGTAAATGACCATCTCCTTTATTCTCTGAAATAAACTGTTTCTTGCCTCCTCTTTGTCCATTTTTCAATATGGTTTGTACTGATTCTGAACAAGTGCCTGTCCTTTAGCATATGTTTTTCCCTTGGTACATAACAGTGAATATATCTGCTCATTCTGGAGATAATATTCAACCATGTTATTCTGCTTTAAGAGAATGACTTTATTCTTAATTTGACCAAGTGTAGTAATTATTGGAGCTTTATTTCTCCAGTATTAGCTGCTTAAGTTAGATTTAGGCATTTGTTTTATTTGTGACACATTCTGTGAATTGATTATTGGAATTCACTTGTGAACCTGGGTATAAAGAAGTGGAAGGATCAGGGGTACTTTCAGTATTTGACAAAAACAAACATGAAGACTTTGAGGGCTTTATAGGAAGTAAACAGAATACTAAGATGTCACACATGTGGAGAGAATAGAAAATAACCTGTCTGTTTTATCCAGAGCGATGTCACTTTATCAGTCTCATGTAAATGATGATCTGCCAATGACAACAAAAAGAAGATATTTCTCCCAGACACATCAAATACTTATCAAAAGAAATGGGGGAAAAAATGCTTATAGAAGTGTTCTATCATGATATCCAGGTGTGATTCACCAGTGGTCACTTGTTTAGATTCTTGCTTTCCCCTAGCCTTATCCTTCCTCCATTCTTTCCATATAAACACATATCAACTAAAGGAGATAAATGAAGGCACTTTAAGGGAGAAACATAATTTATATCAAACTTAGCTTCAAGTGGATTTATCCACGGTGATACACTAGCCTACTTTGCAAGGGGACATTTTCACTTATAAGTAGCTTCAGAAATCACAGAATGAGGTTATCCCTGGAATAGCTTTTGAATTTCTAATATTTCTTTGCTATGTAATGTTACATAAGTGATATAAATAACATTAGCATTATGCATATATATATATATATATATATATATATATATATATATATGCTGTAATTTTGCTTACAGCACAATGTAGTTTGTGCCCTCATTGATTTTGTCAGATTTTAAAAAGTATAGCTTTACAAGGAAATGAAAACTAAGAAGAGAAAACTTTCAGGCTGGGAAAGAGAAAAGAGAAAATTTTCAGGCTGGGAAACTATTAGATTTTATGATTGGTTAAATTCTAATAAGCAGATATATTTTTAATGCACATATGTTTGTTTTTTGTCTGCATTTTATTGGTTTTAAACAGCACTGAAAGAGGTTGATGTATTTCTATATGATATTTAATCCAGGCCAAACAGAAAAAAACAAATTGAAAAACTAATTTTCAGTTTTGAGAAATAACTTCCTGGATATATCTGACTTGACAATAATGGAGGTCAAGTTTCCCTCTGTCTTATGTTGCTTAGATTCCAGTCATTTCACAGTTTTTGTTTTTGTAGGTTGAGGGTGGAATTTCACGGTCTCATTTTAGCAATGTTTTCCTTTCACTTTCTACTTTAGAGATTAACTCTAAACTATTAAGTGATGAAGACTTGTTCTTTCTTATGTGATGAGTAAAACATTGCCTGTCTTTTACTACACAAGGAATGTTCATTCTCTGTTATCTATTACTCAGTTCTATTTCTTAAACTGAATCCTTGATCTGTGAAAGATGAACTTTCTCTCCCATTTACTTTGGGGCTGGGGGCGATTTTCCAAGTGAGGTTTGTGGTAGGCCATAGAGAAGCCTGTTGCACTGGCCGTTTGATTGGCCTGATGAAGCAAAAGAAATAGATTACAGAAGTATGTGTCTGTGGTGCAGCAAGAATGTCACAAGAATGAAGAGGGCTGCCCTTTTAGAGCTGACATGGGCCCCCACTCTGATGGTTGTAGAAGACCAAAATCCCACATCCTGCTGTGTGTGCTGCCTGGGAGGACTTCTCTCGCTGCGTGGGATTCTGGTCGTATTGAACTTTGGCTATGTCTTTGGGTGGAATAAAACAGAGCCTCCAGAAGCATCTACTCACTTGCATTCTTAATTCTGTGTTTGTTCTTTGCAAGGATTATTTTCTAGTTAATTATAAATCAAAGTGAAAGCCCATCATAGCTGAGTCATGGTCCTAATTCTTGCTCTTGCTAGAACCTGAATTAGCTTTTTTCATTTTGAACAGTTTAGAATCAAGGATAAAAAACATCTTACTGGACTGGATAGATTTCTTACCACTTCCTGCACAACATCAACCCTTCCTGGCTCCTACAATTCCATGGGGTCCCTCTTTATCCTCATCATACCCACTAGGGTGCACGCTACAGTGTCTTGTTGATGTTTTAAAAATCATTAACCTTAGAAAAATTCTGACAGACCAGTAAACATTATAGTAACCAGCCCTTATTTACTTATACTTTCCAATTTCAATATTTAAATAAGAGGGCTCAAACACTACATACATGAAACCAAATCTGAAACTTCATAGCAATGGCCTACATTCTAAGCAATGACCTATGTTCCTAACTTTCAGATGTATGGTTTCTTTTTCACAAAAGATGAAAATGAAGAGGGCCAGTACTTTCAGATTTAAGATACCCAATGGTGAAAATAAGTCTTTCAGGGCACGGTGGAGAGGTATTGGAGTCCTCGGTGATATAATGGTGCAGGACATTTCAACACTGGCATATGGAATAAAAGCAAAACAGGTGTTAGCAATAATAACTACTAAATCATGTTTACCCTTGGTGACTCGTCTCTGTGCCTCCCACTCATTCTTTAGCCAATTATAATTTGCAATCAATATACACCTGTACTTAAGTTAGCCTTGATATTTATTAATAGTGTCCTAATTACTAAATTAGTTTACCTTTTACCATTCTTGTCGTCTTCAGCTTCTTATTAGCATTTGCCATTTTTGATGGCTTCACTCATTGTTGCAACTCGATCCTTCTTTGCCGTTGGTAAGACCGCACTGCTATAATATTATTTTTATTTTTTTCAAGCAGTCAAAAAGCATTTAATGACTACCATTTGCCACTCACTTGGAAAACAATGCTAATCAAACATGTAAGTTTCTGTTCCCAGTAACTGTACAGTTTAGTGAGTGTGATTGATATCAATGATTTATTATTTAATTTAACAAATACAGTTTGAGCATCTACGTGGTGCCAGGTTCTGTTCTAGGCTTCAGAAATGTAATGTAAAAACAGTACATTCAAAAAGTTACATTATCTTGGAGATAGACCCCAACAAGTATGTAATATAATGTTATATATGAGTGCCGTGAAGAAGAGTAAGTCAGGGCAAGAGGAAAGTGATAGAAAGTGGGTGCTATTTTAAATAATGTACTATTTTAGATGTATTTAAAAAATGCATCCCATTCTTTTCTGGACATATTACATTTAAGATGCCTTTAAGATATCTAAGAGGTGCTGTTTAAGTAAGTCAGTTGAATACATGAAGCTGAAGGGAAGTGGTTGGAGGCAAAATGTGAGAGTTGTGTATATACCTGGAACCAGTAGAGATCACCGAGGGATTGAGTGTAGATAGAGAAAAAGTCAGTGATGAGCCTTCGGGTAAACAAACATTTCATGGGGTAGAGAAAATGTGGAGGAATCTGAAAAAAGTAAGTAAGAAGGAGCAACAGGACAAGGTACTTCCCTGGATACCAAGTAGCAAAGTGTTTCAATAAGAAAAGGCTGTTCAATTGTGACCATTACAACTGAGAAAGCTAAAAAGATGACTTTGGGTTGACCACAGGATTGGGAAACATAGGTCTTTTTTGACCTTGAAGTGGTAGAGCATATGTCAGACTGAAGCAGATTAAAGTGTGAGTTGTTAGTGTTGATGTGGAGGAAAACACAAATCAACTAAGAATACAAATACATTGGAAGTTGACCTGAAATTAATGGTCCAAATATAACAGTATTATTTGACCAAGTCTAGAGAATTTTAAAGGCTTTATGAAGAAGTGATTATAAACTGAGGTCTGAAAGACGAGTTGGTATAACGAGATGATAAGGAAGCAAAAGTAGAAAAGCATATAAAGACTTTATTGCAAAGCAAATGTGAATGAAGTCAATACAGGTTGGAGTATGTATGAGTTTGAAGAGGAGTTAGATGGCAGGAGCTGTTTTGTCTTTAACCTTAGAGCATTGGACATAATTGATGATTTAAAGGAAGGGAAGATATGTGGACATATCTATGTTTTGATGTGATTACTCTAGCTGTAATGTGTATAGGGTGAGTTGTAGGTAGACCAGATGGAAATTGGGTAGCCCATTAGCAAGCCTTTGTAGAAATAAAGGTGAGTGATTATTTTAGCCTGTATTACAGCTGTAACAATGTAAATGGAGAGAAAGATAATTCTGAGTAATATTTATGAAGTGGAATTGGTAGTGTTTTTGACAGTCTGGCTATGAGTATATAAGGAAATGAGGTAGAGAAGTGAAGCCTGATCTCTAAAGCTTCTGACATTTACAGAGTAGAGATGCAGTGCCTTCGTACCAATTGAGAAAATTAGAGCAGCATTCCATCGGTTTGCTGTTATTTTTATGAACCTTAATGAATTCAGTTTAAACATTTTGAATTTGAGAGACTTTTGAGTGGTTCTTATCTCCCTACTAAACTTTTCTGTCTAAATATCCTATTGCCTCCTCAAGAACATTATTAATACTGACTTAATCTTCATCCCTTCAAATATTCTCCTTCCCATGATCCCAAGACCCAATCCAGTCATCTTGAAAAATCTCCTCTTCCGAGTATCCTCAAGCTTTCCTATTAGCTGACTCAAATTTTGTCTCTTGATCTTTCCTGTCTCTGTTCTTACTCACATTTATACTTTTTTCCCCCATTTTAACCCCCTACCAAGCAATCTCAAACTCTTAACTTTCACTCGACTGTACTTCTAACTTGCTATGTAGTCTCTTCATTTTCAATTAATTTCTTGCTTGATACTTTTTAAAGAAAATTCTCAGTATCAATATTCCTATCTAAGATTTGGATTTTCCAATATCCTTGCTCAAAATAATTCAGTGTCTCTCCTTTTCTTTCCAAATGAGCTATAGATTCACCTTGGCCTGGCATTCAGGCAAAAAAAAAAAAAAACACAGAAAAAATTCTGTGGATTTTCCTTAATGTGCCACATTGAATAACAAGGTGATTAGGAACTGCCTGGTTTTAATTTTTTACTTCAGCACTTACTAGTTGTGTGATTTTGGTTGAGTTATTTAATCACAATTTTTTGTTTTTCAAATGGGATTAATAATAGCAACTCATTTACATGGGCATTTTAAAGTCTAAATTGATGAACTTCTCTTAGCACAGTCCCTGGCACAAAGCTAGCTCTCAGTTAATGCAGCTTCTATTGTTATTCTGGGCAGCCTCCCACTATACCCCCTCTATGTATGCAGGCACAATTAACTACTTCATGAGCATGCCTTTTATATCTCTTATGTGCCGTTTTCTACTTCTTGAATTTTGCCTAGAAGTCTTTATTCTTCCTCTCTTGACAACCTCTCCCCAGAACATGATTTCTTCCTGTCTTAATTCTTTCATCTCTTCGAGGACCTGCTCGATTCTCAGGAAATATTACATTTTCCCCAGCTTATCCGCCTCTCTAATCACAGGTTCTGTTACGTTACATTTTTATGTATTTAACATATATCTTATCAGCTCCTTGTATACACACACATGCACACACACAGGGTGCCAAATATATATATATATATATATATATATATATATATATATGAAAAATATCAAAATTATAATACTCAATATATACTGATAACAAAAGATGAATACAAGTCACGATTGACTTCTGCAATTACAAGAGGTGCTCAAAGTGGTTACCATCAGCGTCCAGGCACTTCTGATTACAGCGAACTACTGCTTGAGCAACACTGACCAAAGTGTCCACTTGTATACATTTTTTTGTCTCCCCTGGTGTGTATATAATATGTGTTAGGTTGGTGCAAAAGTAATTGTGATTTGAAAGGTTAATTGCAAAAACTGCAATTACTTTTGCACCACCTAATAGCTTTCTTATGTTTACTACATGGTGGTGGTTGAGTATCGCACATTTATTTGTACAGTGTCCATAGTTCTTCTAGTCTTTGTGAACAAATGATTGCAATGTAAGTAGGCAGTTCCTTTGGTCAACTGTAGATTTTCTCTTTTCCTTCCCATACAGATTAGTTTTGGCTCTACTCCCCATCAAGAAACATAAAGTTACCTGTCAAAGATCTTTTTCCTTGAGAACAGGAGCTTTCAAGCCAGCAGTCAGGGCTAAACCAATGACGGCTAATGAGTTTTCCTGTGCTCTCAGGAACTCTACGTGCATTTAACTAAACCTTTCTGGCAACAATGGCCCTGCTTTTATGTTCCACAGCCCTTCACTTTTTTTTCCCAGGTATATATAATTTGAAGGCCGCAGTTTTAGGAGAGGTAGCCAAGCACCAGCTTAATACGGTTCCACTCAGAGATCTCCAATAATTGGCTTCTTTAACAAAAATTGGCATAGAAAAAGAATATTTAATATCTTTTCGGTTTCCTGCCTAATTTCCTGTGGTATACCTTTTGCCAAGCAACGGCCTTTGGAGCATATTTGAGCTGCCATTTTTTAGGATGTTCCAAAAGCATGAATCAGGATTGATTCTTATTTTATTCATGGCTATCCTTGGTGATAATTTACATGGCCTGAGATGAGGGTTTATTTTTCCCCTCTGAAGGTTTCAGGGATGTTTTATGTCAGGTTTTGGAAAATGTGCTCGAGGAGCAGTGATAAACTGAATGCTGACTCAGAAAATCAGGCGTTTATCTCTACATTTGGGAAGCAGAGCAGGATAAGAACAGACCTTTTAAAAAACTGTGTGAAAACTCTCTAAGGTAAGGGAGAAGATCAATATGACATGATATTGCATCCATTTTATTTATAATTTATGAGCTGCCAACGCATAAAAAATAACCTGAAATCCAAGATCACTCATTCAAAGTGAATGTTGTTTTTTTTTTGTTTTTTTTTTCTGTAGTAGTGTAGTACTGAGGAAAACTTCTTTGTTAAAGGTTTTATTTCAATCTGTTTTAAAAATAGGTATCATGTCAGAGAAATAAATGATTATATTAAAAATATCCTCCCAAATTTGCCTAAAGTAGAGGTCTACCTAATTTTGTAAATAAAATATTATTGTAACATGGCTGAATTTATCTGTTTGCAATGTGCTTATGGCTGCTTTGTACTATGACAACAGAAACTTTTTGGCCCGCAAAGTCTAAAATAATTATTATCTTGTCCTTTAAGAAAATAGCCTGTTTTCCCCTGGCTGAGAAGGAAATTGTATCATAAAAGGAAATTTCTACTCTGTTTTCTATAATAACATTAATAAGAAGCTTGCTCTAATTGTGATACATGACAGAATTGTGATGGGAGCACCTATTTTTTAGTTGGTAGTCTTGTTCTACTGATTCATTTGTTTGTTGGGTATAATTGAGTTTAGAAGAGGGCTAACGGTGAAAAGATAATAAATTTATAGCTGCCTCACCCAGCTAAAGCGTTTATGAGGGGCTTAATTAGATAATACAGAGTAAGGTATTGTTTGCAGTTACTGAGTCTACATATGTGAGCACAATGACTAAGTTCAAGTGCCCTCTTCTTATAAGAGGTTTCCAAAACGTGACTCTCCAATTTCTTCAAAAGTACGAATGGTCACAGTAGTTAGTATAAAAACCACATGGCTTTCAGTGTAGACTCCTAGTAAAAACCTTGCAGATTCTGTCTACCTCTGTCACCTCTATCTCTTTGTGTATGTGTTTGTGCATTCTTCTACCTTAAATATTTATTTGTAGAAATTAGAGAATTTGAACTCATTAAATATTTCAAGTATCGACATAGTTTGTATTTCAGTTATGCATTTGTTTGTTGTTCACTAGCACTCATTAATATGCATATAATTAAATATTGGCAATGTGCTAGGTGCTAAAGGGGAGTAAAAAGGTCTGGTTCCTAACTTCCTCCACCCTTCATGTTTAGGAAGGATAGACATTTAGTACATTGCAAACAAATTATTTGTGTGTTTCTCTTTTTACCTTTTTATCTGGTAGGAAAGGCACAAATCATAAGGGTAGGGCTACATGAAATGTTCACAAACTGTACACACCCATGTAACCAGCCTAGATCAAGAAAGAACATTTCCTGCAATACCCCTAGTGACCCCTCTTGGTTATTCCCACCCTTCAAGAAAAAACACCACCTGACTTCTAACCTTAGAGATTTAAATTTGAAGTTTCTAAAACTGAGTTTCTGATATTTATAAATCAGGAAATCCCCATTTCTTCCATCCTTTGAGAAATCAGATCTGGTAATCCCAGGTGTGTGTACTCTTGAGGCAGTGACTTGCTGAAACAGGAACAGCTGTTCCTTAGGGAGGGCGTTAAAAGAAGGAAGAAATTAATTTACCAAAAGACACAAAAGTGGTTAAAGTCATACAAGGGGCTATTTGGGTTATAGTATAGAAGTCATTTGAATTTCTTTTAGACAAAAATCAATTACAAGTTTCTCAGAGAAGGAGTATTGTCATGTCAATCATTTCTACAAGTTAACCTTTACTGGTAGTTGCACCATATCCTGATCAATAGTAGCTAGGAAGTTGAACAAAGGTACACAACCCTAGAAAATCAGAACATCTCCAGTTAGAGTATATCTGGTAAACAACACCCAGAAATTATGCTGCAATGATACGTATTCATCATCATGCCTATTCCCAAATGCAGACACATGTTTTTGACTTAATTGTTCTGGATATACTCTTAACTCCTAATATAGTCTCTAAAAACTGCATGAATATTCCATTGTCAGTTTTATTATATACAAATTTAAAACACCTTTATGGAAAAAATATCTTAATCAAAATCAAAAGTGAGTGATATGTTGGGAGAAAATACTTTTTACTCATATAATAGGCAAAGGGTTAGTTTTTCTAATGTTCAAGGATGTACAAAAAAACTATTTAAAAGAGGGTGACAGAGCCATAGAAGTAATTAAACAGAATAAGAACAATTAATTTATAGAACTGATTCTAATGACCAAACCTGTGGAAAGATGTCAAATCTCAATTGTTATTATAGAAATGAAATGATGATCACACCACCACCACCACCACCACCACCAGTAGCAATATAATCCAAATTCCACCCATCAGATAGGTAAAATTTAAAAACATTTAATAACATCTAGTATGACAAGTGTGTAGAAAAATTGTTCTCTGATAAAGCATCAGCAATTCTGTAAATGCTGTGGAATATTTGGAAAGTACTTTGCTATAATATGTTATTTCACATTCTCGAACTTTTTTGACTTAACAGATCCATTATTATTTATTTATTCATAAAGTTAACCTACTAGAATATAATGACATATGTCAGGGATTGCAGTTTTATTATAGCATAAAACTGGAAATAGCAAATAAACATCAGTATAGATGTGGTTGAGAAAGTTATACTTCCCTACTGTGTAATGCTCTTTGGCTATCATAAAGAATGGGTTATAATTGCTGTGTGTCCATTCTATTATCATTATTTTTAAGATTTTTATTAAAAAATATAGCTAAAATACAACATTACATCAGTTTCAGTTGTGTACCACAGCTGTTCAACATGTATATACCTAAGGAAGTGATCACCATAAGTCCAGCAACCATCTGACACTATTCCACGCTATCACAATATTATTGACCATATTTCCCCATGCTGTACGTTACATTCCCGTAACTTATTTGTTTTATACCTGAAAATTTGAACCTCTTATTCCCCTTCAACTTCCCCTTCCTTTTAAACTTTTTATTTACAGTTAGCATTCAATGTTATTTTATATTAATTTCAGGTGTACAGCATAGTGGTTAGACATTTGTATTAGGTTGGTGCAAAAATAATTGCAGTTTTTGCAATTATTTTTAACCTTTTAAACCTCAGTTACGTTTGCACCAACCTACTATAATTTAAGACGTGATCCCCCTGACTGGTACTAACATGACACTACACATAATTATTACCATATTATTGACTATGTTCCCTATGCTTTGCTTTACCTCCTCATGTCTACTTTGTGCTTACTGGTTTGAACTTCTTAATCCCTTCACCTTTTTTACTTTGTCCCCCAACCCCCTTCCCGTCTGCAACCCCAATAAATCTAGAGCCCATCTGATACCAATAATGTAGTTATTACATTATTGACTATATTCCTCTGCTATACCCTTCATCCCCATGGAAACTTTGGAACAACCAATTTGTATTTCTTAACCCCTTCCTTTTTTCACCCACCTTCTCAACCCCTCTCCCATCTGGCAACCATCAAAATGGTCTCTGTATCTGTGAGTTTGTTTCTGTTTTGTTTGTTTATTTTGTTCTTTAGATTCCACATATAAATAAAAGCACATTTCACCTTTCTCTGTCTGACACTCCACTCAGCACAATACCCTCCAGGTCCATCCATGCCGCTGCAGATGGCAAGAATCCATTCCCTTCCATAGCTGAGCAATATATATATATATATACCACCGCTCCTCTCATTAATCCATTCAGGGATACCTAGGCTGCCTCCACATCTTGGCTATTGTAAATAATTCTGCAGTAAACATATAGATGCAGACATACCCCTGAAGTAGCATTTTTTTTTTTATTTTTTTTTAATAAATACCCAAAAGTGGGATTACTGGGTCATGTTTTTGTCTCGTTATATCCTTTGTTTTAAAGTCTGTTTTGTCTGGCATAAGTATTGCTACCCAGCTTTCTGTTTATTTTTTCTCCATTTTCATGAAATAACATTTTCCATATTTTTACTTTCAGTCTATGTGTGTCTTTTGATCGGAAATGAGTCTCTTGTAGGCAGCATATGTAAGAGTTTTGTTTTCTTATCCGTTCAGCCACCCTGTGTCTTTAATTGGAGCATTTGATCCATTTACATTGAAAATAATTGTTGGTTGATATGCAGTTATTGCCATTTCATTTTTCCTATTTTTGATTTTTTTTCCCCCGTCTTAAAGAAGTTCCTCTAACATTCTTTGTAATCCTGGTTTGGTGGTGATGAACTCCTTTAGTCTTTTCTTGTCAGGGACACTTTTATCTGCCCTTTAATTCTAAATGATAGCCTTGCTGGGTAGAGTAGTCATGGTTGTAGGTCCTTGCTTTTCATCACTTTGAATGTTTCCTGCCAATCCTTTTGGCCTGCAATGTTTCTGTTAAGAAATCAGCTGACAATCTTATGGGAGCTCCCTTATAAGTTACTAGTTGCCTTTCTCTTGCTGCTTTTAGGATTTTCTCTTTGTCTTTAACCTTTGCCATTTTAATTATAATGTGTCTTGAATTCATCCTGTTTTGGACTCTGCACTTACTTGCCTTGTATGTCTTTTCTTAGCCAGGTTAGGAAAGTTTTCAGCCATTATTTCTTCAAATAGGTTCTCAATCCCTTGCTTTCTCTTTTCTCCTTCTGGTAACTCTATGATGCAAATGTTGTTATGCTTGCTATTGTTTCAGAGGTCTCTTAAACTATTCTCATTTTTTTTTAAATTCATTTTTTCCTTTTGCTGTTACAGTTCGGTGTTTTCTGCTACTTTCTCTTTCAAATCACTGATTCAATTGTCTGCTTCATGTGGTCTGCTGATGATTCCTTTCTAGTGCATTCTTCACTTCAATTATTGTGTTCTTCACTTCTGACTTGTTCTTTTTTATAGTTTCTAAGTCTTTTCTATGCTTTCTATCTCTTTGTTGAAGTTCTCACTAAGTTCCTTGAGCATCGTTATAACCAGTGTTTTGAACTCTGTCTCTGGTATGTTCCTTGACTCCATTTCATTTAATTCTTTCCCTGGAGTTTTCTCCTGTTCTTTCATTTAGGGTGCATTTCTTAGTTTCCTCATTTTGGCTGCCTCTCTGTGTTTGTTTCTATGTAGTAAGTAGATATGCTATATCTCCCAGTCTTTCTGGGTGCTTTATGTGAGAGATGCTCTGTGGGGCCCAGTGGCACAGTCTCCTGGTCACCCACAGTGGATGTTTCAGGAGTGTCCTTTGTGCGTGCCCTCCTCTTATATTTGAGCCTTGGTTTCTATTGGCACATGAGTGGGTGGGATTGACCCTCAGGCTGACTGGCTGTGGGGTTTGGCCACCTCCACAGCTTACGGGCTGCTGTGCGGAAGGCTTATCACATGGAGCGGGCTTCCCCACAGTGGGCTCTGGTGACTGTTGAGACTTCCCTTTTGGTGTGCCACTTGTGGGGCTATTTGGGTGGTGCTCTGCTGTGGTATAAAGCTAACTTCCAAGTACGTTGGTTCTGGGGCCTTCAGTGCAGGCCCAGATCACTCACTGCCTGGGACAGGTCAGGAACTATGTGGTAGGAGCTACAAAGCAATCCACAGTTGGTTGCTGCCTGTGCTGGACTTGGAGGCACCTGGGAGAAGCCATGGTGTGAACTGAGAATGGCTGCCACCATAACCGGGTCTAGGGTAGCTCCTCAAAAACCCAGGATACTCTGAGGCCTGCTGCTAGTTGCAGGCTCCCATAAGGTTCAACTGGTGACAAAGCCTCATGTGGTAGGGAGTTGGGTGTGGCAGCATATCAGGGAGTCAGCAGGGTGGAGCAGCAGAGTTCACCAGGCCAATCAGATTCAGATTTGGCCTTTTGTGAGAGGGCTTAACACAGGAAAGCAAAGCCTGTCTGCCAATTGTATGGGAGAAGAACTCTACACAGGGAAAATGTTAACTATCTTCCAGCTCTCCCCCAAAGTTACACACTTTAGTCTGTTCCTCCTTCGTATGTCTCTGATGTACCCTGAGTCACCGTATCACCACCAGAGCCCAGGGTGAGTGCCTGTGAGTGAGTCTTTGTGGGGCCCTTTAAGTGGATATCTGGGTTTCCCACAGTCTTCCATCCCACCTAGGTGCCTGGAATCCCCACTGGTTTTCACAGCTAAATGTTCTGACAGCTCCTCTTCCTGGCACCAGTACTCCAGGCTAGGGAGGTGATGGGGTCTCTTGCTCCTCCATGGGGAACTTCTGGGGCTCAGATATCCCTCCCAATTTTCTTCTGCCACAGGAAGGTTTGGGGCCACCCCTCCTGCCAGTCTCGATGTGGCTTTCTTTTTTGTATCCTTACTTACAGGACTTCTGTTCAGCTTGACTTCAGATGGTTCTCCAGGTTCATTGTCTGTAATTTAGTTGTAATTTTGATGTGTTCACGGGAGGAGGCAAGCACAAGATGTGTCTACTCCACCATCTTGGATATCTCCATCCATTCTATTTTTAAATTAAAAGTGGTATCTTAGAGAATGTGTAGCATGTGAGGTCTGACAATTAAGTTCACTAATTTGTTGCAATGATGTTGCTAACCTTTTTTGATATCAGAGGGATTATTCATTATGAATTTGTACTACCTGGACAAACAGTTAACCAAGTTTCCTATTTGGAAGTGCTGAAACACCTGTGTGAAAAAGTTAGATGACCTGAGCTTTTCTCCAACAATTCATGGCTCTTGCATCACGACAATGCACCAGCTCACACAGTACTGTCTGTGAGGGAGTTTTTAGCCAGTAAACAAATAACTGTATTAGAACACCTTCCATACTCTCCTGATCTGGCCCCCAATGACTTCTTTCTTTACCCGGAAATAAAGGAAATATTGAAAGGAAGACATTTTGATGACATTCGGGGCATCAAGTGTAACATGATGACAGCTCTGATGGCCATTCCAGAAAAAGAGTTCCAAAATTGCTCTGAGGGGTGGACTAGGCACTGGCATCGGTGCATAGATTCCCAAGCGGAGTACTTCGAAGGTTATGGTAGTGATATTCAGCAATGAGGTATGTAGCACTTCTTCTAGGATGAGTTCTTGAACTTAGTTGTCCAACCTCAGATGATCATACCTTTAAAAATAAAAACAACTAATGGCAAAGCAATGTTCCCTATGTAGGATGAGTTGTATAAGCAAAGTAAAGTTATACACAATCTTTACTGGTGTTTAGGTTATGAGATTGGTATGACGTTTCTCAGGATATTGTTAACTTTGATATTTTGCATTTTGTTAAAAAGACTATGAATGTTATTATTACACATATAATTCTAACTGATTCCATATTATAACTCTTCCCCCATGCTCAAAATCCAAATATAGAATATAACCAAAACCTTTCACCCTCATCTGTAAGTTTCTTATGACTCAGTTTTTCTCCAACTTGACCTTAAGCAATTCCAGCGCTTCTTAGAGTCATCTAGAAACAATATCCAATTTCAGTTTATTTTGAAAATGTGCAGTTTTTTTCTTACCTTAAAGTCTTCACACTCACTACCATACCCGCTGGCTGGAACCACCTTTTCCATAGTCTGTTTGGATGATTCAGTTTAAATGTCACTTCTGTAAACTTGCCATTTGAATCCTTCAATAAAAATCATGTCCCTCAGTTATTATTTCTCGTAAGGATTCTGAGGAATTTAGTTTTTAAATAGAAACCAAATTGACATCCTAGGAAGCTGAGAATTGCTAAGACAAAGATTTTTCAGTATGCTATACAAGGTGAACGAGATAAATACTCATTAAATGTAATTTTTAAAAATGAGAATCCTATTATGAGAGAAAAATAAGGATCACACATACATTTGTCATTTATTACATTGACATCTCCTGGATTATTTCATTTAAAAAGAATTTCAACTTGTCATACAAAAGTTTCATGTGGCAGGATTATTTCCACATTGGTTTAATTTACCATGGAGAATGAATGCCCTTTTTTGAGTTTTTTTTCTCAGCCATAGAGGCTGTTACTATGGATATTTTTGTTGAAACAAAGGAGTTTTACCAGTTTGTTTACTAACATAAATATTTAGGATCATAGGTGTATTCTTTGCATTATAGCCCTAGGTAATCTCGGATGTTAAAAAAAAAAAAAAAAAAGTTTTGGCCACTTGGATTAGAACCTTCTAAAGACATAAATATTTAGATAGAATACAAGTATTAATTTAAGAGGTCCTGACAAGACAAAGTATGAAATACCTAAGTAACTTGGAAGAAGAGTTAAGTGTTTTATATTTAGGGAGCAAACTCTGATTTGAAATGATAGGAACAGTCTCTCTTTTTCAAGTGGTATATCTGACCATTTACTGAATGCAAACTGTGGAAGTTTACCATATTAAATTTTTTCGTTCGGTACTCTTAGGTAGGTAATATAGATAAATCAGGCATCTAAACAGGATACTCTTTACCTCAGGTCATGAATATTTTAAAACATTAATATAGATCATTTTTGTTTGTCATTATTTGGGAAGAGCTATATTACTTTGAACCATGAGCCCTTATCTTGATAGATATTACTTCTTTAATAAAACAAATATATCAGAAATCTGTATGACATTTAGTTCTGTCTGGTAACATGAGACCACGAGTATATCATTTATTACTATCAAATAAAAGCATGGATTTTTGAGCACTGACATATAATGATGTAGAGTTACAGCATTTATTTTCTTGGTGATGTTTAAATACTAGATGTTGCTGGCTTTTGACACCAAGTTGAATGGTCGGAGACCTCTTATGACCTATAGCCCATAATCTAAAATGTATGCAATACGTAACAAATTCAATAGGAGGAAAGCAAAATTAGTTTGTAAGATATTTTAATGACATGATATAAATAATAAATACCTGTCACTATATTTTATACCCAATAGAAGTGTAGTTTATGTGGACTTTTCACCAACTTTCAAATTATGCATTAAAATGCATAGTCATAGCTACCTTAGTTTTGATAGTCTTAAAGCTTCAATGCAGGAATATTGAAGTAATAGCAAAAGAGAAAGAGAAAGCAATTGGTAAAAGTTTTACTCTACATTACTATTTATGAATGCAAATGGAATGAAGAAAAAGGTGGAAGTGTTAACTTCTGAAGTATGATTGTCATGACTTTTTTTTTTTTTTTTGGTTAGCTTGATTTATGGATTTGTATGTGTAAAGGTCAGACATAAAGAATTTTTCTCAATAAACTTTATTTGTATATGTATATAATTCATGGATAATATATTACTGGATTCCCCTCCCTCATTGGGCAATCCCAAAGTCACCCCAAGTTAGACAGAATGGAAAACCTATTTTTGCTCTTCTGTAAGAGTTGGCACGATTATGAATTCTTTTTTGAACACATACTTATATAAACTAGGTGCTAGAGGAACAAAACGTCATAAAATGATAATCAGTGTCTCAAAGCAAGGGGTTTGATTTAATTCTCCTGTATATGATTTTCCCCCACAACAAATCAACCTATTTTCAAAAGCTTGAAGGGCCTATTGTTTGTAGAACTCTGCACTTTGGAGAGTTATTTAATTATCTTCTGAGAAAAGTTTAAAATTTAAAGTTACCTTAGTAAATCAACATTAAGCATCTATTACAAGCTTGGTTTTCTGGAGAACATTCCAAAACAAAAGAATATATATAACTTATATACGTAAGTTATAAACCACTGACATATGCAAACCAGCATGAGCTGTGCCCAAGGGTGATGGAAATGCAATGTCAGTGTGATCACCCAAAACAGAATTTTTCCAAGGAATATTTGGTAAGGAATGAGACCAGAACTTTGGCAGGATTTCAGCAATAATATTGTAGAGTTTAAATTATATATACAAATTTTCAGAGACTGCAGTGACAACATTTAGTATATAGTTACAAAACTTCCCCTAGATCCCAGCATTATTACGTGATGAAAAAAACTCTTAATTAACTGTAGTCATATAAGTCCTTTTATTTTTTTCCACATACTAGTCTAAAAATATTGCCTTCATAATTGCCTTCCCAGCATTAAGCACAGTTCTTAGCACATAAAAAGCATAGAGCTACTCAAATCTCAAACATTGACTAAATTTTCTGAAAGCAGAATTTGGTGGGTGTTACTGATCTTAGCCAATAAACAACATACAGTATATAAAAAATTGTTTGAAATATGGGTTAAATTTTTATTTAAGTTTTGATTCAATTGATTCCAATTGTTTACACTGACTATGTTATAATAGTGCTAGGCACAGAGGACTTTAAAAAAGTACAGAATATCTACTGTAGCTATTTGAGGAGGCATGTATATGTCATTAAATAACAATGTAGAGGCTTATATAATTTAGTCAAATATTGTACAGAAAAAATAAGTCAAGAAAGGCAGTTTAGTTATATTGAGACTAACTTGTTGCAACTTACAATACAAATAAAAATAATACAAAGCGGATAAGGTAGCACTGAATTAAAAAATCGTGAAAACCTAAGATACTCGTATATAAGAAAAGCAAGTTAGGATTGTTGGTTGAATTATAGTTTGACTCTATTTAGTAATCAAGGCAAAGATGTAGACATGATAGTTATAAAGTTCTTATTTACTCAAACAATGCTTAATAGTGTGTTAGGAAAGATAATTCCGTTTCACCTTAATACTGGTAATTTTGAGAGAAGGATATCACATGTGTATAAACACACACACACACACACACTCACACACACACACACACACACACCTAACAATTTTAGCTTGTATGCATGTATTCACAAATTCCATGATGATCTTTACTGATAGTTGACCAGTAATTGATTTTTACAAATAACTAAGTAAATAATTTGCAAACACGATATTATGTAAACTTAGAGTTAGCAAAAGCATTTTTATTTTACAGAGTGCTGCTAATTAATGTATTTCAGATATACACGAAAAAAGCATGATGACTTCTAAAAAGTGAACAGTTGAAGTATTCCTGTATTTTAAGCTACAAGCAGGTACAGGAAGCAGGATTTTCCTTCTGAAATGAAAGAAATAGCATTTGGCATTCAATAAGGGTGTTTGAAAATAATGGAAGGTCCTTGATAGCAAATAGCTTTAGAAGAATGAAACTTATTTTGTTCACTTATTGAGACAGCGTCGTTTGTTCATAAATACTTCTTTTATGTAGCGTTGAGCAAACTGTTATTAAATTATCCTATTATCTGTATGCTGTCCATAGCTTTCAAGGAGTTCATCTTAACTCCATCATATTTGCTTAACTACTTAACGACACACCAAGCTCCTTTTTAGAAAATTGGTATTATATTCTAGCATGGAAGAAAAATCTGTTTTTTCCTTAAGCTAACAAGATGAAAAAAGATTTTTGGAAGGAAAATATTGCAAAGCTATTTTTTCCTTCTACTTAGTTTGGAGAAACAACTTAAAAATGTACATATAGGGAACTGTGGGATCTGAAGACTTTATATTGTATCTAATAATAAATCAATCTTAGGGGATAGATGTTGAATATGCCTTGAAGCTCAGGATACAATGAATTTTGTTGCAATTGTTACTTTTTTCAGTTGTTACTGAAAAAAGCAATATATCAGATGACTTTGATATTTTGTAATACTCCCCACCTTTAAATCATATATAGGTAGGTAGTATTATATATTGATTTGGCATTATATGTTTATAGTGTTATATTACTAAATGTATTATACAGTAGTATTGTATTTTTCCTCATTACAATCTCATGGTGAGAATTTGTAGATAAGTCAACTGGGATTCTCATACATGAAATACATCTGATATATTAATATAAATAAACAAAAACAATACATTTGTATTATTTACTTTAATTTGTTTAATTTGAAATGTGGAATATATATATATATATATATATATATATATATATATATATATATATATATATATACAGTTCCAGTGCTAAGCTGTATCAACTAACTTGTCTCCACAAACGTTGCATTCCAGTAAATGCATGTCTCCTGAAACCATCATGAGTTCAATTGTGATAAAATAAATCCTGATTAGTGAGAAGTGGGTGAGGCAAATAAAGAGTGTGAGATAGAGCAGAGAAACTCAGGTCCTGCTTTTTGAGCATTTTCATAACACATTCCTTGAGAAGGATACGACAGAAAAGAGAGAGAGACAGTAAGTGGTAATGCAGGATAACTGGGTACATCTCTTCTTCATCTTCAACTAGAGAAATTCAACCTCTGATTGATGCATTGGCTATACTAGAAAATTTTATACATAGAAAGAATGCTGTTACTAAAAATGTTTTAAAGTCAATGCTATATATTTTCATTTTATTTTTAGTAAAAGCATTCTATTTCTTCATACTTTGATAAATTAATAAAATTATTCCATAGTTTTGTACTACCTATGTAATATTTTGCACATAAGTTACTTGTAGAATTCATGTAGTGCCATTACTAAATTCTGCTTATATTTATTTTAAGAAACTGACTGACTTTTACATAATTTTCACTCATTTCAGAGACTTACATAATAATGAATCTATAGTTTTGGAGTGGAAGAATAACTTTGCCTAGGAATAGTAGAGCCCAAAACGAACTATAAATTGTTGAGCATGTACATATCATTGAAAAGCATGTGCACACATTTGTATGTATATATAAAGAATATATACATACGAAGTTCATTGGGGCAATTTATCTAGTATCCTAAATCAGGAGCTGTGCTAGGCATTTGGAGTGTACTACGATATAAGACAAATATTTTGTGAGGCTACTTTGTATGAATTCTGTGAGTCTAGAGAAGATGAAAAATTACATATGCCAAAATTAATCAACTAGTAGTATTTGCTTCTAGTGCTGTGTAGAGAAGGATTCCATTTTAATTATTCATTAACGACTGTGGCTGTTTGAGTATTGGGGAGGGGAATGTGTAGTGGTAGTAGATTTATATTTGTTATATATATATATATATATATATATATGTCATATATTTGTTATCCCTGCTCTTCCGTTTTCTTATTTAGAATCAGCATTTCATTAGAAAAATAGGTGCACTATTTTTACATCACAGGCAGCATATTTATATAATGAATAATATGAGCAGATTAATATGCAAAAGGTTCTTATATTAAACTGCAGAAATGACTTACGTTGCTCGATTTCTCATCCTTTATAAACTCATTTTATTTTTAGATCCAATGAATCACCATCTGCCCTTTGCTTCACAAAGAACTTAGGGAGGTTAATGTTCTTGAAAACCCCAGTCCTGTCTTGACAATAGCTTTATTTTGGGCAAAGTGCCATATCGATGATTGAAGTTTTAGCAAAAAGCATTAGAGAATGCTTACATTTCAAACTTATAAGGTTGTTTGAGATAAAAGTACAAAAACCAAGTGTGTAAACATTAAAATTCATTTTGATAATTAATAGCTAATATCTGCACCGTGCCCTCCATCTTTATATCTCCCCATACACAACAATAACATAATAAATATGTGAATACTGTTATAAAATTTAAACAGTGCTGGGCAGTTAGTAAAGTCTCAATAAACGCTTGTTAATGATTTGATAAAAGATTGATCTGTGTGTTCTTAGAATTTTTTTTCAGCACTGTGCTATGTATATTTTATGAGAAAAAAAGAGTCCTAATCCTTCTTACTCCAAATTCTAGGTAACATGCCAAACATCTAGACATATTAACATTACTAAAAGATGAGAACAACATGTGTTTTATAAATAAGTGATAAGCTATATGAGACTGATCTTAAGGATAGTAAATCAGAGTAGCATGAATTAATGGTAGTGTGAGACAACTTTTCTCAAGAAGGTCAGACTTAAATTAGTTTTCATCAGGATTTCCATATTTAAAGGAAATAGAAAAAGGTTTTTTCAAAGACAGTAGGGAAAATATTTTGAGCAGAAGGTCAAGGTATTTTTTAAAGAATTAACTCATTAATTCATGTGTTTATTTCATTTTACTCATTCAATATTAGATAATAATTGCTTGTACACCTATAGTGCGGGTTATAAGAAGCTACAGGTAGGTTAAACAAAGATGTGCAGAGAATACTTCATTTAAGGCATCTGTAGGATACCTAGATGAAGAAGATCCCTAGTGTGGGATCCCTAGTGTGGGCTTAGAAGGCAGGTGAGAATTATGGACTGAGATAATGTTACAAGGCCTTTTCATATGGGTAGCAGTGGAATCCAAAGATGTGAGTGAGATTTCTCGGGGAAAAGCATGTAGAGCCAAGATGCCCCAAATACAACTCTGGGTCAAGGTGTTGGATAAAAGAAGAAAATTTGATAAAGGGAATTAGAAAGTAGAGAGGTGGAAGAATAGTCAAGAAAGAGTATAATTTAAAAAAATGTGTTGCATTACAAAACATTATTTAATATTGTCTTCACAATCATAAACTAGGTCATCTGGTATGTCATGAACTTTAGTAGGTAATCTCTTGTTTGTTTATTATTATGTCATGATCCATGCAGACTGACTAGATGTGAGTACATTACTATAAATGTAAATAGAATTAATTTAAAAGTATGAATATGTAGTATAGAAAATTGTTTCAAATGGTATATTTAGTGTAGAACAGAGAAATGCCCATGCACAGTAAATGCTTATAATATATTCTTTCCTATAAATGAAATACTTTTATATAATTCAATAAGAATAAAGTTTTAGAAAACTTTTGTTGAGGTAAGATTGATCACATTTCTTTTTAGAAATGAAGTACTTAAGTGTTTGATATGAATTTATTTTAAAAAGATCAATAATAATAATAATAATATATATTGCATGGCATCTTCACCATTTTTCTAAAAATGGAAAGAATATTCCCTTTCTGGAGGAATATATGTACAATTACAAAGTTGTAATAAAATGCATTAGCAAAAAAAGAGAAACATTTACATTTTAAAATGTACAGGAAAATATGGGCCCAGTTAATGTTAAATGTTTAATCCTATCAAACATGAAAGAGTCTCAAAGTCTTCAAGGTGGACCCCAATGTGAAGTAAAAACCAGTGCTAAATTCTGAACTAAATTTCATTTCCCAAAAATTACCCAGGTTGTTTTCAGCTATTCGTTACTCATTTTAATGAGTGACATGACTTTTTTCTTTGTATATAATGCTCCCTTTGGCAGGATGCCGTCGTTCATCTCTATGGGTTTGGTTATTTTAGTGATTGCCATCCCAAGGTAGGCTTTAAAATATTTCATTAAGAAGAATTCTGACAATGTTTAGATTATAATATTCAGAGGGACTGTCCTTGCAGTTTGATTAAAAAATATATTCTATCTTTACTTCTAAGACAAACAGTGGTGAAGATTTCTTTTTAAATGTCTTCATGGAGCTATTTTACTTCTTCATCTTCCCTAAGAAATTTGGAATTTGCCTTTATGCAAGAAAGTAAGGAACTAACAATTTGCTAATGTTGATTGGGTGCATAAATATGGAATAGAGACTGCTTGATTTTCAGGACTTTAATTTCACAACAGCCCCTTGAGGTACTGTTTTCACATTATTACATTTATGAGGGAAAATACACTATTTTTGCATTTGTAAAAAGCAGGACTGGAAAATGGGAAATTAGAGGGTTAAGAGAGAAATTGTTCATTAAAGGCAAAATGGTGGGAAAGTTAAAGGGCAGATGGTGAGAAAGAATGAGACGGGGAGCAGAGCCTGAGCTACTGTGCATGGAAGGTCTCTGAAGTAAGAATCTGTAGAAGAGGGGAGACAGGAAAGCATGAGGGGCAGATGCAGAAGCGAGCAGTGACCAAGGAGATGATTAAGGGAATGCTTTGCTTTGGAAAATGTATGCAATAGCTCCTTCTTCTGTGTTTTACCACAAAGCCTTCCATATAATCCACCTTATTGTCAGTGAAACAAGGACTCGAGGGAGATTCTTGGTCTGATCAGAACCAGAACAAGGTCCAGTTACATGGAGATAACATGTTGATGATCAAATGGAGACACAGTGATATTAATTCGAATTAAAAGTGTCATTCAGTGTAGGTCCATCTGACTCCAAATCTCATAGTTCTCTTACTGTCTCACCTTGCACACAATTTGAAATCAGCAATAAACCAAAGGGGAAACACCTCAAGAACTCGGCTGTATCCTTTATTGACATACCTTCGTATTCTGGTAGGGATGTCTGAATGGAGAGCTGATTTGATTGTTTGGGCAGATATCTCAGAATTATACATCAGTCAAGGAATCAATGCTAAGTAGTTCTGGCATTCATATCCTAAGGAACTGTTTCCTCTGCTCTGCTAGTATTATTTATAAAGACGATTCTCAAAGGAGTAAACAGAAGCCTACATCAGTTTCACATTCTATTAAGAGTAAAGAGGAAATGTAATTCATTTGAGATATTTAAATAGGTTAATTAAATTTGCTTTTAATAATTTATAAATATTTAGGGCTTTTTGTTTTTCACAAACACTGTTAAGCAAATAACTTTGAAAAGTTAGTATTCCAATTTCAGAAAACACAGTTTTTAAATTTAAAGAATGATTTAACAATTGCCATCTCAGTACAAAAAGAAATGCAAATATATGTTTCAAGAATTTATGGTTATAAAAATGTGTAAATGAAAAAAAAAATGTTTGACTTAATGTATTTTATATGATGCATTAAGACATTAGTTCTTTTTTATTACTTTTTATTTATTTATTTATTTGTATGGGTTTTTTTAAATTAGTTTCAGGTGTACAAAACAATGTAATAGTTAGACATATCATTTATTAATTCTTAAAGCACTTGAAATATAAAATGTATGACATTTCAGGAAAACATTTGAAATAGAAAATGGGTATTTTCTGAAACACTACTTAATCATATATGTGAATGTATTAGGAAACAGGACTACTACTATCTTCAGATAATTAAATGACCTATGAAAGTTACCAGTATCATAAAAATATAATCCCCTAAGTTTATGCATATCAGTATCTTAAAAGCACCAGCTTACATTGCAATGCTATATAGCAGAATTTCTTAATCTTGGCACTATTACCATTTTGGGCCAGAGAATTCTTTGGGACTTGTCCTGTGCATTGCTGGGTGTGTAGAACTATCCATGGCCTCTGCCCACCAGATGTCAGTAGCCTTCCCACACCCACCCCACAGTCTTCGCAATCAAAACTCTCTCCAGACATTGCCAAATGTCTCCTGGGGGACAAAATTGTCTCATATTGAGAACAACTGCTCTATAAAAATCATCACTTAACTCCATCTGAGCTACCTTCATACATTATTTTTAGCCTTAATATTTACTGATGTTATTCATAATTGTTATAAATCATTTAGATGTCCTCCTTATGCTTGCTTTCCAAAAGCCTTATATAATGTTGTAGCTAAAAAAATTAGTACTAGTAGTACACGACACTCTCCATCTCTGTCAATCAAAAAGATTATTTACTACTAATCAACGGGTAAATAAAAGTTGCTTTATTTTGGGACACTCTTTAGAAGATTTAAAATAATGAGAAGTCGGGAAGCCTGATTTGGTTGAAAACACGCATATTTGACACTGATTACCATCCCTTTGGCAGATTCCATACAGGGACCACAGTTTTAAAAGTAATGGAAAGAGAGTAAATTGATTCTTGAGATTAAAATCTAGGTGTTTCAGTATGGAGCTCTGCATGGTCTTTGCTGGTTGTATTTGTAGAATATTCTGTGTGGAAATGGATTTATTTTGTTAATGACTGTCACATTCATTGACAACTACTATCATTTTACCCTTTAGAAATGGAATTATTATAACTAAGAAAGAGCTCAATAAATTCAAATATAACTAAAAAATTAGGGGTCATCTGTATTTCAAACTTAGTTGAAACTATTTCAAAAATTTAAAACCAGAATATTTTTTCTCACTTTCTTGGGTGAGCTTGTGTCTGCATGGGAATTAAGATCTTGATAAAGATGGCCAAAAAATATCTGCTAAATACTGATCCATATCAAACATGCATACATTTATTTATTTATTTATTTATTTATTTATTTATTTATTTATCTATTTTAAGTTTATGCCTCTAAGTCAGGGCTCTTTGTTCTGGGAAATAACCTTTGTCCATCACTACCTCCCAACCCCTTCCATCATTATCTACATTTTTGTGTTCATCTCTGTGTTTTTGTTTATACAATTTATGTCACCAAGAATGCCTTACATTTCTACCTTAGACTCATGAAAATTATAGTAATTTCAGTGCGCTCTTTAAATTTCACTCTTTCTGATTTAATTTCAAATTATTCTGAGCCATACACTGCCTTCTGCTAGTGTGTTCTCTCTCATTCCAGTTTAGCTCATTCTTTGACCCTCTTTTCACTTCAAACACTCTCTGAGTAATTATCATCCATATACACTATGACTCCCAAGTTTTTAAATTCAACCCAGAACTCTGCCTTCGATTCCACCCTGCTTTTATCCCTTCCTTGTACACATTGAGTATTTCAGATTATCAGCGAAGAGACAGGAAACATTTCAGACATTTGATAGCAAAGATGATGGAAGAAAGAGAAGCCAAACAGGAAGCGGCAACGGCAGGAAGCCACTACTATGTTGGGGCTGAAGAAACTTATTAAAGGGAATGTTTAACAGGAATCCTAAAGTCCAGACCTTTCTGGGAGAGCTCAGACCATAGAGGGATGGGCAGTGAGAAGGTGGAACTAAAGAGGACGTGACAACCATTGCCTGAAAATAAACCCTCCACATACCGGCAGACCAAGAGAAAGAAATTCCTCTTCCTACTCTCCATTCCTATGTGATGGTTTGCTAAAGCCAGCTAGCAAGGGAGCCAGCGAGATGTAGTAGGAAAAAGGGGACAGACCTGTGTAAACAAGCAAGAATTAGAGCTCCCAACATAATTGCATTCATTTTCCTTACCTCTAATGCAAATTCCTTGTCCTTCCAGAGTCCCATGAATAGAATTACCATTTACTAGGGCCATTTTTTATTATCCCTTATTTCATCAATAGATCATCAGTTCTTTACAATTTTAACTCTGGACTATATCTAGAATTTGCCATTTCCTCTTTATACCCACTGCTATGATTTTGGGCCTATCCATAATATATCTCTACTTGCACCCTTGCGAAGCCTCCAAACTAGCAGCTCTGCCTCTAGTCTTTTCCTTACATGCCAGTAGAATATTGTCTGGAATATAATCTCATGAAACCATGAGATTTTTTTCTAGTTATACATATTTTTAAAACATTACCCATTACGAAAAGAACAAAACCTCAAGGCATGATATGACTCCATCCACCCCCCCGCCCCCCATCATCTATCATCGCTTTATCCATTGCTTTTGCTTTCTGCTGTTAAATGGCTCCTAACACCCTTGGCTGTTACACAGTTCTCTGTCTATACATATATTGTTTCTTCTGGGTAATTTCTAATGCTTCTATGGAATTCTGCTCAAATATCCCATTGTATGTGAAACCTTTCTTCAGAAATCTTTTATCGAGATTCAGTGGTTTTCCCATAACTATGCCTGAACACATACTCTATTTATATTTATCTCCTTGCATTTTAAGAATATTGTATTACCACTAATAATCATTTTCTTGCCAGGATTTAAGTATTATAGAGATATAATGGGTCCTTTACTGTTTATGAAAGAAGTACATGCATCATTTTAAATTCCCAGGAAAATCTATGATCTCAGTATTTAGAATCATAGAACCTTTAAAGGATGTCACAAATTCCATGAATTTTCTCTAAGTGTGTACACATATTCATATAATTTTGCACATAATAATGGAATTCAAAGGTACCTGACACTGTCCATGAACCATTCAATATCTTGGGAGAAAAACTCAGGGCAGGAGATTGTTTTACATAATCTCTAATTATAAATAACATATAACTGTGGCATTTGAAACTATAAAATAAATAACTAACAGTAAAACATTTCATTAATTTTTTTCTATATTAATGTTTTGCAACTGAAATACTCATCTCTTATGATTTATATGTCATCCAAAGTTAATTGTTTTAAAAAGAGAATGGAATATCTGTCTTTGGAAAATGTCACCAACATACTGTTTAAAATTGTCTTTTTTCTTCCTAAATTATCTCAGTTTTTGTGTCTCCTTCATAAATAATTTCCTGAAAACCAAGTTATTAGGCCTTATATACATATATAAAATAAACAATGAGAGACAAATATAAACATACATGATTGTCATCAGAATTCAGATTTCATCCAAGAAGCACTTTGTTACAAGAGAAGCAATGAATTATCAAGAATGAATGACATTTGTCTTTCTTAGGAAAATTCAGCTTTTAAGTGTAAAACATTTTTTAAATAAGTGCTTCATGTTAGGAAATTTCACAATTTTTAAAATGACAAAAGTAATAGATGATAGTTTAAATGCATGTTATGCTTCTCTTTTTAGACAAAGAAGGTATTTAATAAAGAAAATACTTGGCAAATTAGAATATACGTTTAATGATGAAAATACAGAACTGCTTTTTTCATAGTTTCTATAGTTAATGAAATTGTTTCTTATCTTGTTTGTGACAGTGAAAACAAGTAAGTAAATATCATTAAATTTTTTTTTTCTTGGTACAATATTCTGGTCATATGACCATTCATTGAAATAACCTAAATCACCTTTGTTCAATTTTGGCTATATGCTGTATCTAAGTGTGTTCCTTTAGTGTGTATTTTAAGTGACATGATGATGTAGGTAGGATACTTGAATCTAATACAACCGTGTGAGATGTGCATTTATGCACCAGATACTTGCCTCTTTTCCTGAGAGGAGGTGAGGGGAGAAAGGAAAGTATTTATTAAACAACATGGATATTCCATAATTAAAGGACCAAAGTAAGAATTTCATCAAGAGAATACAGCAGTAATCTTCAATGGTTTGTTAGGAGGAAAATAGAGAAGAAAATTTGCAAATTGTTAAAACAATAATTAAACAAAGATATATATTCAGAATGTATTTTCTAACAGTCTATCCTACTACTTACTAGTTACCTCTTTCTCTACTCTCGCACAGTCTCCAAGGATTAAAAGAAGTGATCCGTACTTCAGCTCGCTTGGCTCATCTTTTGAAGTCAAGCTTTCCTATCTTCTTTCTGGCTCATTTAAAGAGTTGGTTTCTGACTCTAAATCAGTATGTATTTAATGAAGTTAATGACAACATATTATATTTTCACATGTAACTGAGGAATCAAATCTCATAACCAAGGCTAACAAGGAGACTGGACTCTGACCCTGTTTCCCTTTGTTTTTCTCTTTCCTTGATACTCTGATTTCTTATCCAGATAGATATACTACAGTAACCTCTTTTTTCTCAGACTTTGGGTTCTGTTCCTGATATCCACCCACAAACCCTACTGTCTGCCTGAATCATTTCTTGATGGCTAATCACAATATATCTGCTGCCTGGAGTGCCCTCTTTCATGTACTCTCTCCCAATGAACATATAATTCAAGATCAAAACTTGAATTATATGTATATCTTCTCTGTTTTCAGCTTTCTCTAATTTTCCCCATCAGAATCACACTTCCAGCTCTGTGCTTCTGAAGCACTCTGTTATTCACCAAGCTGCCTCATATAAAGATGAACGCACTTAACTGTCTTTCCAGATAGACTATGAGATCAGTGAGTTCCTAGACCACTGCCTAATCATGTATTTTTTTTTCCCTCAGAACCCTTGACAGTGACATGCACTTGTCATTTGATGACTGATTTTAATATTCGTTCCTTAACTACTCTGACTAGTTTTTATTAACTGCCTTGGTGATCTACTTTGTCTCTATGTCTTGATCAATTACTAAGATTTCTGTTCTTATCTCTTAGCTTTCTGCCATTCTAGTGTTTCTTTCTCTTTCCCCTTACTCCTTCATCTGTTGCCATTTGACACCATGACAACTTAATATTCCTCAGGGTGCTCTGCCACCTAATGATAATACACATTTTGATTGCCAAGTAATTATACTCCCTTTGAAGGTGCCACTTCATTTAACACATCTTGCTCCACATGGCAGGATCTAAAGCTAATGTAGTTTACTTTATTTCCTTTTATATTTGTCTCCCATATTTTCTATTTTTATTTATTTCAGAAGAAATGCATTCATATTCTAAAGTGAATATGAGAAGAATGTAATTGTGCTGGTTCTTTGATATATATTACCGGTGGTCTTCAAAGTTCTTTTACTCTAATCATTTTTGAACATAGAGATCTGCTGTGAACAATCTTGTGGTAGCAATTAGACTCAAGAACATAAACATACTGAAGTCCTGGGTTATTTCCGGTGAAGCAGCATTTTACTGAGGCGATTGAAAACAAAAGATAAATCCCAAAGCGAGGTTCCTGGGTATGCTTTTAAAGTGTTGTCTGCCATTATTGGAAAACAGTTTTACCTTCACATCCTATTCATCACCACAATCTTGAATATTCACTTTTTAATTACATTGAAAAACACTGTTATTGGTGTCTGGAATATGAACCTTAATTAAAGCTGAGAACTAGTATTCTTTGAGTATTAATTCTAAAAGATCACAGGTCAAGTAAGAAATTATTCATATAGCAGAAGAGTCATTCACTTTGGACATGTGTTTTATAGACTTCCTGTCTCGAGATACATTGAATTTCATGTACTATTAAAAATATGTAACAAATTATAAAATAAAGTTGGCACATTTAAACATAGTAAAATCTAAAATCCTCACAACAAAGATACCATCAACAACTGAAATATGCTTAAAGTAATAAATTTACCTATGAAAAACTTCTGTATATGCAAAAGAAAAAAAATAACCCAATAGAAAGAAACATGGTAAAAGGACATAAATGGGCAGTGTTTTGGAAGGGATATGTGAATGGCCAAAGGACACATGAAAAGGTGCTCAGTGTCCTAGAATGTGAAATATGCAAATTAAACAAATAATGTGCTATCATAGCTATTTGTATTAGTTCTCCATACCACTTAAACAGCTTTTTTTTTTTTTTTAACAAAACCACAAATTTTATAGCTTGAAACAGCATCCATTTATTTCCTCTTAGTTTCTATAGATCAAGAATCTGGGCTTGGCTTAGCTGAATTCTCTGCTCAAGATCGTTCTTATAAGGCTGAAATCAAGGTGTCTGCTGGGCTGCCTCCTCACATGGAGATTTGACTAGGAAAGAATCTACTTTGAGTGCCCTCAGGTTATTGGCAGAATTTTCTTTTTTTCTTCTTTTTTTTTTTTTTTTTTTTGAGGCTGTAGAATTCATGGAAGTTTGCAAGAAAGAGAGAGGAAGAGATAGAGAGAGGAGAGAGAAGGGGAGGAGAGGGGAGGGGAGGAATGAGAGCTGCTTCAAGTCTGGCTTCTAGACCCTGTTCTAAAGGGCTCCCTCACCTGACTAGATCAAGTGCACCCAGGATAAGATTCCTTTTGATGAATTTAAAGTCAGTTGATTTGGGATTTTCGTTATGTACAAAATCCCTTTATTTTTGCCATGTAATATAATCTAATCTCACCATATAATGTAATATAACATAATCTAATCAAGGGAGTAAACATTGCCATAATCTGTTGTTTAAAAGCAAGTCACTGGTTCTACCCACATTCAAGGGGAAGGGACGACCTAAGGGTGTGACTCATTGGGTTTCACCCTAGAGTGTGTCTCTCACTCTCATCTTATCGGCAAGAACTTAGTAAGATGACTAAAATAACTCCATTGTGGAGAGGAATTTGGCGGCATATAGTAAAGCATCGGTTCTCTGAAGTCTAGCAGTTCCATGTAGGTATGTGCCCAACAGACATGCAGAAATGTCAGTTGCTTTATTATTTTAATAATGAAAAATTAGACGTAAAAACCTATTCCATGGATAGAAGACTAGATGAATAACTGACATATTAATAAAATCAATACTTTTACAGCTCAGCAGTGACAATGAATGAATCAGAGCCACATATACTAATAAGTATACATCTGAGAAAAATGGGTGAAAAAATGCAAGCTGCAGAAAAAGGCAGTGTGATCCAACTTACATAAAGTTTTAAAACATGTAAAAGTACTATAGTGTTCATTTTACATATGTATATAACATGAGGTAAAAGAATAAAGGTAGCATAGAAATAATAAACAGCATCGTTAACATCTGGAGTTTAAAAAATGTGAATTTGTGTGAGTGAAAAAAATATATGCTACCCATTGGAAAAAGATCAATTGACTGTATACTTTATGTCTTCATTTCATTGGGAATCTTTTTTCAAAGGATAGTTTGGGATCTTTGTGTTACGTTCTGCTGAGACAGTTTTCAAATTTTAACCTGGGAATTTTCAGTTCTTAGAAAAAAGTCTCAGAAGGATAATAGGAAAAATGTATAAATTGAAAGATTTTCACTTAGGAGTTCCCCTATAATATGTACCTTGAATGCTCTTAGATTTTATATTTGATCAATTTTAGGAAAGTGTTAATTACCAGTATTCATATATATCATCTAAATAAGTATATTGACACTAAAACCATTAGTATTACTATGAGAATGATATTTTTTTATATATTGTCTTCTGCATATTTTATATTGAATTTTATGTTTTTTTTATTATTTATGCCTTATTCTCAGGATTGAAAAATAAATTGGAAGTACATGTGAGCCACTCTTCAAAACAACAGAAAGGAAATTATATCAAAAGTCCTATTTAATGAATAACAAATAGGGTGTTAATATTTAGAAACAAAAATGAGAATAAAAAATTAACTGTGGACATAATTTGAGTTTTCCACAAACATTGGATTAAAAAAATATTTTGCTAAATATCTGAGACTTTACTTAAAGAGTTTAATCACTTATTACCTAGGAAGGCAAAATGCTCAATCTCTGACAAAATGAATGTGTGCATGTAACTGTTGAGATGGATGTGTGTGCTTGTATACATGTGTGCATGTGGGTGTGTTTATTTGTGTTGGGGTCAGCTATGTCTGTTGGTCTGTGCAAATTAAGATTTACATAATCAAATCTTCAGTTCTTTATCTTTTTCCAATGTGTCATAGACACATATTTGTAACAAATTTCTCAAGATTAAAACTAAATACCTAAGTGGAATGGATATATATTCTCTCTCTGAAAGAAATTTGAAGAAGGAGTCTTTGTTGAAAGTAGATCTCACCGTGATTTAGGCTCTCCCTGGATTTCCAAGTGCTGCTAAATTTAGGCCATTCAAACCAAAAGAGGCTGAGGTGTGCTATTTCTACACCGATCGCCAAACAGCTGATGTTGCTCACCAACCTTTTTTGAGATAGACCTGATTTAAAATATTACAGTCTCGTTTCACACCTTGGATTCTTCTCAAAAAGTGTAATTTAACTTTAATACCATTTTTTAAAAACCTACATTAAAACCTTTGTAATATGGTTCAGTTTTGTCAGTGTTGCTGGTTTTTGAAGCATGTCCTGCAGTGCATTCTCCTGAATGCATTACACCTCATTGTGTATCTACCCAGCAATTATTCCAGTTTGGAATTAGGTTCACTTTTTCTAAAGTTGTTTTTTTGGGGGGTGGGTTACAAAACCTTTAAATTTTTTTTTTTTTTAGTCCAAGTAACATGGGAAGTAGACTAATTTCATTAATCAATTTGTAATTATTTTGTAATTCTGTACATAAACTTCTATAGGTTAAGAAACTTGTAAAAAAAAATCCTTTCAGTTTAGTCATGCACTATAATATACATGGATTATGTGACAGGCACTAGGTGCTTTACATAGTAGATTTAGACTTCCTGAGATCGTTTGTGTTATCATTTTGTGCCAGATGCAAATAGGATATGAACAAGTTAAATATTGTTCAAAGTGACAGTTCTGGGATCCATATAGATCCAAAATTAACTTCTTAAAATGGCACGCTCTAAATTAATTTAGAGTTTATGGGTGAATTTCATAGGTTTAAATATGCAAATTGGACATCCTGTATGTAATAAAGAACTATTAAAGGGTGTCCGATGTGAAAGTCACAAATGCAGATGGACTTTTAGAAAGGGTACCTTGATTGCAATGGAATAAAGAGGGCTTACTACTAATGAGGGAGGGAAGATGTTGTAAAGGTGTTTAGTAACATAATGACCAGAGGAATGGAGTCAATGTATATTTTGCTTATATCGTGTTTTCCAGAAAATAAGACCTAGCTGGACAATCAGCTCTATTGCGTCTTTTGGAGTAAAAATTAATATAAGACCCGGTATTATATTTATTATATTATATTATATTATATTATATTATATTATATTATATTATATTATATTATATTATATTATATTATTGTTATATTATTGTTATATTATTGTTATTATATTGTATTTATTACATTACATTACATTACATTACGTTATAGACCCGGTCTTATATTATGGTAAAATAAGACCGGGTCTTATATTAATTTTTGCTCCAAAAGGTGCATTAGAGCTGACTGTCCAGCTACGTCTTATTTTGGAGGAAACACGGTAGCATGTCATATGGAATTTAAACTAATCATCTTTTTTTGTTTTGTTTTTTTGATAAATTTTAAAGAAAAATGGTTCTGTTCCAAAGGTTTTTCGAGCTCACTTCTAAAAGTTTCTGCAATTTATGGTTAACGTTAAAACATCCTGACCCTTTGGTAATTAAAAGTTTAATATTTTTTTTTTATCAAGCAGGGAAAGGCAACATTTTATATTTCAGTACTAGCAACAAAAGAGAATTCAAATGAGAACATTAAATTGTGGTTTCCAGTGGTGTTTTTGGTGAACCATGATGTACGTGGAAAGTTTTAAGAGAGTTTCTTTTTTAGAAGAAAACAAACCTATATATAGCTAAAATATGTATTTTTTTTACTTTTATTTTTATTGCTGACATCTATCTCTATCTGCAAATTAAATGCAGCTCTCTGTTTTTATACTGTGGATTTACTGCAAGCTTTGCTTGTTTCCCAGAGCAGACATCAAATTTCATTTGGTAAAAAGGTCCCCAGTGTACTTCAATAATGATTTTCCTTAGGCTGTTTTGTATTCTAACTTGAATAACAGCATGATAGTTGATTATTTTCTAGGGATTAAAGGGTTGAAAAATATTAGTGCCTTACCAGCAATCATCAATTTCCAGGAAGAGCATAGTACTGAATTAATTATTTTTTAATTAATAGAAGAAAATTATAAGCACAGGCATTCTTAATTCAATATAAAGTCTGCATGTATTTTATCAGGGACTCTTCTGGAAAGGAATTAATGGTTGGAGAATTATTTTTAGTGAATTTCTGCTTTCTTAAAGTGGCCGTGAAAAAGAGTAGAGAGAAATTTGTCAACTTAAAATAATCAGCATCCTAGGAAATAATCTCTTTCTGTTGAAAAATCCCAGGTCAGATAGATTGGAAAAATGCATTCAATGGCTTCTTCCTTAATCAGTAGTCCATCCTGGAAGGAACGGGTTAATGTTTATTCTTTTTCTTATTTTTTTATTATTAGTTTCAGGTGTACATAACAACATAATGATTAGACATTTACAACCTCACAAAGTGGTGAACCCCCCAACAAGTCTACTACCCATCTGGTGCCATACATAGCTATTACAAAACCATTGACTGTATTCCTTATGCTATACTTTACATCCCGTGAATATCTATCTATCTATCTATCTATCTATCTATCTATCTATCTATCTATCTATCTATCTATCTTCTATAATTTTAATTGTAGTTGTCATTCTGTGTTATTTTATGTTGATTTCAGGTGTACAGCACAGTGGTTAGGCATTTATATAATTTAAGAAGTGATCCCCCCGATAAGTCTAGTATCCATCTGACACCATACATAATTTTTACAACATTATTGACTGTATCCTGAAACTGTATTTCACATTTCTGTGACCATTTTGTGATGACAAATTTGTGCTTCCTAATCCCTTCACCTTTCTCACTCATCCCCCCAACCCCTCTCTAATCTGCAACCATCAGTTTGTTCTCTGTATCTGTGAGTCTATGTCTGTTTTGTTTGTCTACTTATTCTGATCTTTAGATTCCACATATAAGCAAGACCATATGGTATTTGTCTTTCTCAGTCTATTTCACTTAGGGTAATATCTGCTAGGTCCATCCACATTGTTGCAAATGGTTAAGATTTCATTCTTATTTATGGTAGAGTAATACTGCATTATAAAAATGTATCACAAGTTCTTTATCCAGTCATCTATTGATGGGCATTTTGGTTGCTTCAATATCTTGACTACTGTGAATAGCACTGCAGTATATATATATATATTAAAATTAGTATTTTGGGTTTATTTGGAAAAATACCCAGAAGTGGAATTGCTGGGTCACAAGGTAGTTCTACTTTTAAATTTTTGAGGAACCACTATATTGTTTTCCGTAGTGGCTGCACCAATTTGCAGTCCCACTAACAGTGCACAAGGGTTCCCTTTTCTTCACATCCTCACCAACACTTGTTTTTTTGTTGATATCTTGATGATAGCCATTCTGACTGAAGTGAAGTTGTATCTCATTGTGGTTTTCCTTTGCATTTCTCTAGTGATTAGTGTTGTTGAGCATCTTTTTTATATGTCTTTTGGCCATCTGTGTCCTCCTTGGAGCAATGTCTATTTAGATCCTCTGTCCGTTTTTAAATTGATGTTGTGTGCGTGTGTGTATGTGTGTGTGTGTGTGTTGAGTTGTATGAGATTTTTATAAATTTTGGATATTAACCCCTTATCAGCTGTATCATTGGCAAATATTTTTATTCAGGAGGTCTTTTCATTTTATTGGTAGTTTCCTTTGTTGTGTAATAACTTTAGTTTCAATTAGTCCCATTTGTTTATTTTTTCTTTTGTTTCCCTTTACTGAGGGGATATATTAGTAAAAACATTACTAAAGTTGATGTCTGAGAGTTTACTGTGTATATTTTCTTCTAGGAGTTTTGTGGTTTCGGGTCTTACATTTAAGTCTTTAATTCATTTTGAGTTTATTCTTGTATATGGCCTAAGAAGGTGGTCCCAGTGTAATTTTTTTTTTTTTTTTTGCATGTATCTGTCTAGTTTTTCCAGCACCATTTATTGAACTGACTGTCTTTGCCCAAATATAAATTATTGCTTTTTTTTTGTCATAGGTTGAATGACCATATAGGCATGTATTTATTTCACGGCTTTCTATTCTGTTTCATTGATCTATGTGTCTGTTTTTTGTTTTTTTAATTTTTTTTAAACTTTTATTTATATTAAGTGTGTTTTTCCAGGACCCATCAGCTCTAAGTCAATTAGTTGTTTCAATATAGTTGTGGATGATACAGCTCACAGTGGTCCATGTGGGGATCAAACTGGCAACCCTGGTGTTGTAACCAACAATGCTGTAACCCACAACATTGTGCTGTAACCAACTGAGCTAACTGGCTGCCCCCATGTGTCTGTTTGTATACTAACACCATGCTGTTTTGATTATTATGTCCTTGTAGTATAATTTGATATCAGGTAGTGTGATACCACGAGCTTTGTTCTTCATTCTCAGGATTGTCATTTCTATCAGGGTCTTTTTTGGTTCCATATAAATTTTTGGATTGTTCTAGTTCTGTAGAAAGTGCCATTGGTGTCTTGATAGGGATTGCATTGAATCTTTATATTGCTTTGGGTAGTATGGGCATTTTATATTAATTCTTCCTATCCATGAGCATGGCATGTTTTGATTTATTTGTATCTTCTTTAATTTCTCTCTTCAATGTCTTATAATTTTCTTAATGCAAGTCTTTTACTTCCTTGGTTAAATTTATTCCAAATTATTTTATTTTATCGATGCAATTGTAAATGGGATTGTTTTCTATATTTCGTTTTCTGAATGTTCATTATTGGGGTATAAAAATGTAACCAATTTCTGAGTATTAATTTTGTATCATGATACTTTACTAACCTCATTTATCAGCCCTAACAGTATTTTTTGGTGGAATCCTTCGGTTTCTTTGTATATGTCACGTCTCTCTATATAGTATCATATCATGTGAAATAATGACAATTTTACTACTTCTTTCCCATTTGGATGCTATTTATTTATTTATTCATTTATTTATTACATGTCTAATTGCTATGGCTAGGACTTCCAGTGCTATGTTGAATAAAAGTGGTGAAAGTGGATATCCTTGTCTTATTCTTGATCTTAAGGAGAATGGTTTTAAAAAGCTTTTTCTATTGAGTATGATATTACCTATGGGTGTGTCATGTATAACCTTTATTATGTTAAGCTATATTCCCTCCTTTCCCACTTTTCTGAGTTTTTTTTTTTTTTTTTATCATAAATCAGTGCTGGATTTTGTTAAACAGTTTTTCTGCATCTACTGATATGAGCATATAAGTTTTATTTTTCATTTTGTTTATGTGGTGTATCACATAACGTATTGATTGACGGATATTGAACCATTCTTGCATACCAAGAATGAAGACCACTTGGTCGTGGTGTATGATCTTCTTAATGTATTTCTGAATTCAGTTTGCTAACATTTGCCTTTTACATCTATGTTCATTAGGAATATTGGCCTATAGTTTGTTTGTTTGTTCGTTCATTTGTTTGTTTATTTGGAATGTCTTTGGTTTTGGAATCAGGGTAATGGTGGCTTTGTAAAATGAAGTTGGGAGTCTCCCCTCCTCTTGAATTTTTTTTGGAATAGTTTGAGAAGAATCGGTGTTAATTCCTTTTTGAATGTTAGTTAAAATTCACCTTTGAAGCCATCTGGTCCAGGACTTCTGCTTGTTGGAAGCTTGTTGATTACTGATTTGATTTTGTTTGTTCAAGCTGTTCAGATTTTCTGTTTCTACTTAATTCAGCCTTGGAAGACTGTATGCTTCTAGTAATTTATCCATTTCTTCTAGATTGACCAATTTGTTGGTGTACAGTTGCTCATACTATTTTATTTTTTTATATTCCTGTGGTGTCTATTGTTACTTTTCCCTTTACTCTTCTGATTTGATTTATTTGGGTTCTCTCTCTCTCTCTTTCTCTCTCTTTCTTGATAAGTATGGTTAAAGTTTCATCAATTTTGTTTATCTTTTAAAAAAACCAGCTCTTGGTTTCATTGACCCTTTGTGGGTTTTGTTAGCCTCTATTTTATTTGTTTCCACTCTGATTTTTATTATTTCCTGCCTTGTACCCACTTTGGGATTTGTTTGCTATTCTTTTTCAAGTTCCTGTAGGTGTATAGTTAGACTGTTTATTTGAGATTTTTCTGTTTCTTGAGGTAGGCCTGCACTGCTACTTAGGACTGCTCTTGCTGTGTTGTTTTACTCACATATTTGGGTGTAGATGCTGGCTGTTGACTAGGACTTCAGCTGGGTTGTTGGCTGTTGCACCTATGTGTGTTGTCTACAACTGTTCTCTTTAGATAGTCTAGTTTGGGCTTTCTTAGAATATGTTAATTAGATTCCAAGAGCAAATGTTCCAAGACAGAAAGCAAGACTGAAGTGTGATATTGTTATGATCTAATCATATAAGTTATATAGTATCACTTCTGGTGTAATCTCTTTGTTAAGGTAGTCACAACCGTACTTCACAATGGTTCTCACACATGCAAGGGGAGGAGACATAGACTTCACCTGTTGAAGGGGTATAGCAGATTTCTAGAAGGGCATGTGGGATGAGAAATATCACTGAAAAGTGGAAGCTACCAGAGAACTTTGCATTTAGTATTTTATGTTGATGAATGTTCTACCCCGTACATGGTCACCATTGTCACCCAACCCTCAATTCTTTATTTTAAGAGTCATTCTCCTTAAAATCATGTGTGGACATAAAGAGAATTGAAAATTCACTTAATTTTCTTAAGAAGGATAAAATAAATCGAGTTCAAAACCATGACTACAAAGTGAAGAAAATATAAAACTTGATATAGTTCCCTGTTTTGCATTACCAAATATTTCCCTTGAATTTTTGCATTTAGATTTTTTATGTATCAGTGGAGTTCCAAAATAACACAATTATGAATCTTATATTAAGCCACCCACATAAATCTGAAAGGTTTGTAGACTTCCAATTTATTTCCCCTATGTGTAGCCTATATATATTCATGTTTAATATTGCAAATATGTTTTAAATCCTTATTTACAAAAGCAAGGAGAAAATAACCTTTATTGAGAATCTTTTATCTGTTATGTATTATGCACGTGTTATTTCATAAATGCTAATACCTCTGGGAGGTGGATGGTATTATCCAGTTTTTATGAGAAAGGAATTGAAACTGATAGGTTAAGTGATTCACTTTACATAGGGAAGACAGACAGATAAGAACTTGAATGAGAATATAGATCAACCTGATTCAAAAGTGGTAGATTAAGAATATGACTAATTATCCTTTTGATTTCTTAGTCTGTAAGTCAATAATTTAAAATTAGGCTGTTGCAGGTCTAAGACAGTAAGTAGCAATATACCATTGGCTTTTTACTCTCTGTTGTTCTTACTACATGCTTTCAGTGAGCTCACTTTATCACTTTTGTGCAGAATTATTTCCTGTTTCCCCACTGCTACTTTCTTCCTCCCCCATCATTGCCTAACTAAACTCTCAGGTAATAAGTGAGATTTCCATGTCATTGAGAAAACAAAAGTCATCAACCAGAAATTTTCCATTCTCTAAACACCAAACCTACAAAACTACTTGCATCTGTACTCATTGTTAAGATTAATTTTGGCCCTCACATGTTTTCTGGAACTTATCTCTTCCTACTTTTAAGGACTTTTTAGAACCTTTAACGTCCCTTTAAGGGATTTAGAAACACTAATCTGTTTCTTTCTCTTCAGAAGCTTGAACAATTTTCACTATAAACTGTTCTCTTCAATTGTAAAATGTGTTCCAGTGATTCCTACAAACAATTCCTTGATTCTACATTCCTTTCTCAGTAGCTACTTTTAGCTCTCCACTCCTCCTTAAAATCACACTTCTCAAAGAGTTAATGACATTCACAGTCTTCTCAAACTCAGTTCTGTTATGCAACCTATTCCAGTTTGACTTGCTCAACCTCAGAGAAATTATTACAATAAGGTCACTGGTGATCAGCATGTTGCCTTTGGATGTTTCCATCCTAATCTTATTTAACTACCTGGCAACCTTTGAAAAGTGCTTCTATTCTCTCCTTGAAGGACTCTTTTCTTCCTCTTCTGTTGTCTGTTTGGCACACTATTCATCTAGGTTTTGCGTTTTATTTTGTTTTGGGTGGAGAGTGTGGTGGGGAATCTTTTTATACTTGTTACTGAAATAAAAGGTGGTTCATTTGTCTGTGCACATCAAAGCTGAAAGAGATAGGACCAGGGGTTTACAGCAAAAAAAGTAAAGGTTTATTTAGGGAAATGATGCTAAGCCTCAAAGACCTGGTTCTCCAATGGTCTCTAGGGAATAGGTTACATAGGGAAAAGATCATTAGTCATGGTCGCTAAAGAGTTGGAGTCATAGACTCTACTGATTGATCAGGGCAACGGTAGGAGGCAGTTGATCATTGCATCAAGTCCTGATGTCAGGCATGCATCCTTCTATCTGGTCTGGAGGGGATGTGGCCAATAGGCTGGGTCCACCTTCATGGGTGTGGAGCTGAAACACAACTGAGGTCCAGATGTTATTTTTAGTTTGATAGAAACTCTGTTTCTGTGGTCAACATATCTGAGGCTTTGTTCCTAAGACTGTTTGATTCTGACCTAAACGCTTAATGATTAAGGGAGTGGTTGTGCAGTACCACGTTTTCCCAAAAATAAGACCTAATCGGAACATAAGCCCTAACATGATTTTTCAAAATCATACCCCCTGAATATAAGCCTTAATGCATCTTTTGGAGCAAACTTTAATATAAGACCCAGTCTTATTTTCAGGGAATCATGGTATGTGCAAATGTAGCAGGATAAGGAAAGAAAAGAAGCAAGTGAGTCATGGTGCTATTAAATTACAGAAGGCCAATTTAAATCAAGGAGAAAGAAAATATAAAACGTCATTTTAAAGAAGTGAAGTTTTTGTATGATTACACACTTCTACTCTCTAAATATGGCAACTCCTTGGACCTTTATCCTGGGCCTATTACTGGACTCAGTTCTGGTGTTGCTTGTTGCCCGGGGCTGCAGAACAGGAGTAACAAGGGTTGGTGAGGTGTAGAACATACTTTATTCTAGATGCCAGCACTGAGGGAAGATGGCAGACCAATGTCTAGGAAAAAACCACCTTCCCCAAACTGAGAATAATCAAGAGGTTTTATAGTCAGACAGGTAGGTGGGGGAAAGAACAAAGAAAAGTAGGAATTGGTCATGTAATTTTCAGGGCTGCCAGTTGAGAAATTGCCTCCCAAGGCCTGGTCTGCGCAATCGCCTCTTGGTGGCCTGGTCAGCTTCATAATGTTATCTGGAACTCAGCAGTTGTGGCTGGACTGTGTCATACGTCATCAGCAAAAGCTGCAGAGGAGTTTTAGCCATGGAACCTGGTGTACAGGAACCTGAGAATTAAGAAATTGTTCTTTCCAGGTTAATGCTCTGCTGATTAGTTAGATCAATAAGGTATGTATAGTCTTAAGGAAGGAAATCAAGCAGTCATTAAATCAAGCACTGAAAGGGAAAAACAAAGAGAAAACAGCTGAATAGCAAGCTATGAGATGACTGAGTTAATCTAAGTCATTAATTTCCCGACTTTCACTCTTACAGGTCCTCTTTCTCATACCACACTCCCCAAATGTACTTGATATTTCATATTTGTCCTTTCAGACTCCCCCATTATCCTCTTCCCATTTTCTTGTGTGCTTCTTGAGGCTATTTTATATACCCTGCAGGGGTCGCCTTTGCCTTCTGACTTATGATGGGGTTTGATCAGTGAGGCACTGGAGGATATGGCAGATTTGGAGGTGGACAAGGTCAGAGGTCAGGGAAGTTATTTCCCCATGTCCGGCCAGCTAAGTCATTCAAATAGGGATGTGCCCTGTTACCTAAGACCATGGCTCCTATCAAATTATCAAATTGTTATATATATATATATATATATATATATATATATATATATATATATATATATATATATATATATATAAAACCACCTTCCCCAATCTGGGGTCTGTTAACCACAGTATCCCTAGTCTCTTCAGCTCTTCAGGCTTAGGATCAATAAATCCCCAATTTTTGCTAGACCAGGATCCTGCACCAGCCTTTTAGTTTTCCTAACCTCTGTCCACACTTCCTAAATATTCCTTTTATTAAAGACCTACATTTTAAGTGCATCATCTGTTTGCTATTGGGATCCTGACATAGGAGATCCTTCACCAAGATGGTGTTAAGGATATAAAGGCTTATCAGGAAATTATTCAGGTGAAAGATAAAAGGGAGGATTGGGCAGAGAGAGCCTTCAGACAATAATGCAGATCTGATACACAAGAAAAGAAAGGAGGTGGGGAGTGCAGGGTTGGTATGAATAGCTTCAGATGACAATGCAGATCTAATAAAGTTTCAGTCCCATGGGGGAATTTCTGGAGCAAATACAGTTCGTGAAAGGAGCCCTCTATTGGATAAAAATGGCATAGCCTTAGCATATACATCATCTTCAGTCATTGACCTCTGCCTGTGACCTTGGTTCAAAAGCTGAAGGGGGGTGGGGGGTGGGGGGTGGGAGATGAGGGTAAGGGGGATCAAATATATGGTGATGGAAGGAGAACTGACTCTGGGTGGTAAACACACAATGGGATTTATAGATGATGTAATACAGAATTGTACACCTGAAATCTATGTAATTTTACTAACAATTGTCACCCCAATAAATTTAAAAAGCAAATTAAAAAAAAAAAAAAAAGCTGATTGGATTCTGAAAGCTCTAAGAGGGAGGCTGTAAGCTAACTGCAGTCTTTGCAACTGAATATGAGTTCTTTCTTGAAGGCAGACCTTAGTGGCTCAGCTTCGTGGCTGCCACATCAGGCAAACTTCTGCATTCCTATATCTTCAAATACTATCTATACCAGGCCAAAACATCATACTTCTATTTCTTGTTTTTAGCCCTAGGCTTATCTCACTGTCTACTAGTCTTTTCATTTCAGATGTTTTCTCAAATTTAATACATCCCAAAACAAAATCTTGATTTTTGTCTTCTTCTCAAACCTGGTACTATTCCAGTATTTAGATTTCTCTAAACTCCACCTTTCTGTATGCTGTGCTCAAGCCAGAATTAAAGGAGTCATTCTTGATCACTTCATTCTGTACATAATGTATCCTATTTATTATGAAATCCTGCTTCAAAAATATATCTTGAGTTTGGCATTTCACCTTCATCTTTACTGCCATTTCCCTAGTTAAAGCCCCTTCCAGCTTTCCTCCAGTACTGGACTGGAATAGCTTCCTATTTGGCTATCTTCCCACTTTTATTCTTGTCCTCCTCCAATCCATTGATCAGGATGAACCTCTAAAATATAAGTTTGGATCGTGTTTATTTCCTGCTCAGAATACTTTAATGGTTTCATAATTTATTTAGAATCTTCAGGATGTAGCTCATATCTGTTTAATCTTGTGCTAGTTTCCTTCTTGCTCACCAGGCTTCAGTCACACTTGTCTTTTTAAAAGATCTTCTAATATTTCTAGAACTTTTTTCTCTCTTTTACTTCCAGATTTCTGATCAGAATGTTTTTCGTCTCACTCAGGTATGCAACTGTTATTCAACTTTCATCATTTAGTTTAAATACAATTTTATGGGTTACTCTCTGAATCTCTCAATATAAATCAAGTCTCCTATTACACTTTCTAATAGAATCCCATTGCCTTTTTTTCCCTCCCATAACTTATAGTTTGCAGTTATTTATTTATGTAGCTGTTTGTTTAATGTAGGTCTTTCTGCTTAAACAAAATCCAGGAGCTCAGATATAATACCTTTTTTGCTTATGACTATATATCCAGTGACTGGTATAATGCCTAGCATGCCATCAGGTCTCGGTTTAGACTTATGTTCATGAATAAATAAACAAATAATTATAAATCAAGTGATAGCATCAATAGCCCATTTAATTTTATCCTACTTTTCTTTCAGAAAGTCTATGATATTTTGTCTCCCATCCTTTTTCATTCCTGTGATTTTTTCCATTGGTTACCTTATAATTTGGAGTTCATGATCCTTGTGACCCAGTAAATATTTTCAGTCCTGAAAAATGCCTTAAATTTGTATACATGTAGTCTTCAATGTGCCTTAATGTATATTAACTTTATTCAATGATTGGATGCTGACTTTTAATAATTATTTTAAAATCTACACTTCATATGACTAACAAATAATGCTTTCAGCCACCAGATCCATTTATCTAGACATTGCCTGTTCTTCATGAAGAGATTGGTTTCCTTCCCTAATTATGGAGCATGTGATTTAGCCAAGGTGCAATAGGCTGAAGAGCCTTCCAACTCCTTCAACATAGTTATTTCCTGTCACCAACTAAACAAAGTAGCACATTCATTGACTAGATGAGAATGCCAGAATTAGACTGCTTTCCAACAGCCAGCAAAGTGGATCCCTCCTGGTATTCATGTGTCTAAAGAAAGCCCCTTGCGGGAGGATGTGAAGTCTGTGAATGCACCATAGGGAACCCTAGCTAAATATTGTCATACTCTTTCTGCACAGTTATGAAGGGGCAGAGACTAAAAGAAAGTACTGCCATCATGTCCATGTCTTTCTGAGTCATAAAGAATAGCTGTGCCTCATGATTTTTTATTACACATGCAACATTTCTCATTACATAGACTTCTGATATGTCAGTTCAACTAGTTTAAACGATTTGACTAGGAAACCTTCTCCATCTGTACACCACCCATATATTTTCTTTTTTGGTTACAAATTACATCATATAATAAGAATTGGAACCACCAGAATTGTGAGAACCCAAACGCTTTTATCATTAGCAGAAAGATGAAAAAGACAGGTTTTATTCTAAGCATACTGATGTTAAAATAAACCAAATCAAGAACCAAAGAGAATTTACTTTCAGGGCTGCCATTACTCTCTAAATATTGCTTGTTAAAATGCAAATTGGATTAGCTCAATTCAGAGAAGCTGTTCTTGGTACATAAAGTGAAGACCTAAGTTGATAAGATCATGCTAGAGCATAGAAAACGAAAAAATTTTTGTTAGGTATTGAAAAATGTCTTTAAAAAAAGATAGTCTTGATGTTCATGTATAATTATCATTTTTATAAATTGGATAACTGACATCTTGATTAAGGCATTCCTTGGGAATGATGCCCATTTATGTGGAGTTTGTTATATTTAACAACAACGAAAATAAAATACTTACAAACTGTGTGAAATCCTTTTTTGGCAGACAACTGTAAATGCTTTGTATTTCTAAGTACAACTTCTTCTGTTCCATTAGTTTAAGGAAAGGGGTGTGGCCCCTATTAGAAGTGAACCCATAGTGACTTCTGTTCCTGGCGTCTTCTTTATGCACCTTTTCTCTTTCTCAAATTTAGGGCCTCCTTTGAACTCTCCTGCCCAAGTTTTTCTTTATGAAAAAAGCATATAAGTGAATTTATTTTACAAATACTTATTGACTATCTACTGAATATCAACCTCTCTTCTAAGCACTTGGGAAATAGCAGTCCACAGACAAAAATCCCTGATCTTATGTGACTTATGTCCTATAGCACATGCGAGAATGGTGACACCGAATATAATGCAGACATTCAGATGATTATCAAGGGCAAATCCAGTAAATATTTTTAATTGCTTTGTCCTTTTTGTAGAATACTATTAGGGCTCAAAACTACTCATGTTGTTCCTAATTCTAGTGTGAGGAGACAGATATTAAATAATATAAATAAGTAAAATATTTGATTCAATGTTATATTCAAAACAAATAAAAGCATGGTAGAAAGATGGTGTGTATGAGTGTGCAATTTTAAAGTGAATGACCAGGTGAGACCTTGCTAAGAAGACAACATTCATGTAAATATCTGAAGGATGACAGATAACCAGTCATTTTAAATTTGAGTTTCTTATGCTTAATTAACTGGGGAATTTTAATAAATTTCAAAACATGTGGAAAGCTATAATTAATTAACTAATTACTGTTGTAATTTGTTAATTAACTTATTGTTGGTAATTTGTCAGACAGCCCTCTAGAATCAACTTACTGATAGTTTGTGACTGTTGATGGACATCAAGGAATTGGGCCATGTTAAGGAAAGGAGAGCACTAAGAGAGGCAATTAGGAACTACCACAACACTACAAGGGAGAAAGTAAATGAAGACATTTTTCCAAAATGTCATTTTTGTTCTAAAGTGATCAGGTATCTGGACTTTTTTCTGTAGTCCTTTCATTGTTCTTTACTACCTTTAGGATAATGCCTCAACCTTCTGATTTCACATTAAAATCCTTCAAAAATTGGCCTCTTGCTTGTTTCTCTAATAGATGTGTTTGTGTTCCAATAAAACTTGATTTACAAAAATGGATGGTTGGCCAAATATTTTTGCAGTTACCTATTTTCCTTCTCCTGGTCTATTTTATGTAACTCTACCATTCTTAGCACATAGCTTACATTTTGAAAGTTATATCAATTGTGTAAGAAACTGCTGAATTTGCAGCCAATCTATCAACATTCCAGGTAGGAACTTGTAGGAAAAGGAAAATAGTTAAAAGAACACGTACCACCAGTTTCCTCAAATAGAACCTTCCCCTATACCTCACCCAACATCTCGCCATTTTTTCGTGCAAAGAACCAGAGGAATGTAGTTGTTTTGATGGATATATTTTCATTCAATAAAATTAGGATTGTGTAACCAAGGAAGTAAGAGAGAATGGATGTTGGGTGGGCTTCTAGAAGTTTCTGTCAGATATACCAGATTCCTGTCACCCAGTGTCAGTTTTCTAATTTGTTGAAATGGGAGTCTGAGTACCTCAGAGAGTTGTTTTGTGAAGACTTAATGAGCTAACACACTGCTAGGAGAGTGCCATGCATACTGTGATCTCTTAATACAGCTAACACATCGTTGAAATTAGCATTATTTTCATCTTTTGTGTGTTTTAGTCTTTGTTGCATCCTCAGTGCCTAGAATGCTTTCTGGCATACAGAGGAGCTCAAATAAACATTTTTTTTTTTAAATTAATAAACTGTCATTACCATCAGTTAAGATTTTGGGGTTGTAAGAAACAAAAAAACTGTTTCTGGTCTATTTCATAATTTATTAAAAGAATATTACTTGCTTCCAAAAATGACAAGATAGCTGGAGAGTCAGTCTCAGACAAGAACAGGTATCCAATTATTGCTGTAATAAGTTAGGCACAACTATTTTCACCCGTTCCTGAATCACTCCACTCAACATTTAAAGCCCCATGAGACAGTCTAATGTGCCAAATGTGACTGAATCATCTGTCTCCATTTGGATAGGAGAGAACAGGATACCTTGTTTTATAGTTCCACCGAAACTGCATGTAACTGGAGAGAAGAAAAAATTAGGATGAAGTCAATGTGGAAGATAAAATCAGCAAGAAGAAAGTAGGCAGACAACCCAAGGAATGTTCATGACACATGCCTATTCTTTTTAGTTTGCATTGCTTCCACAAAATCGTGGCTGTGATATAAGAATACCCCCTGGAAGGACAAAGAGTTCTAGCAATTTGGACTCTGTTAACACATCAGCATCTTCATTTTTTCCAATTAAATAGAAAACCATCACCTTGTAGAACTAAGTGCAGAAACTAACAAGAATAGATGTTTTGTTGTTGTTTGTTTTTTAGGCAAAGATGAGAGGATATGACAATGAGGTACTGGGCTTGATAATTGAAAACAGTAAAGAGATGCTGACGAAAGGTTGGGCATTAAGGCCAAATAAAGTTATTGTGGCTTTAGGTAATGATGTCTGTATAACCTTTCTTCCAAACATACAACTGTATAAAATCTCATTGTTCCTAAGTGCTTTATTTGCTATAACAATCACACTGCTGGTCTGGTGGATTACTGAGCAATTGATTATCATCTCTGATTAAAAGTTGAAACCATATGGGCTTTTTCTTTGTTTGTCTTTATAGATGTTGCACTGAATGTAGATCCATGACAACCTAGGGATTTATTTTTAAGCATGATTCACAATAGTATCATCTACTATTATTATGCAAGTCTGTCAGACATTTGGAATTGCTTTAAGTTAGCAACTTTTATTGGAATTTTTAAAAATTGTAAAAGTATTCTATGTTATTGCTAGAGAAAAAAATTATATGTTCCCCAAAATTGATTTGCATGATTGTGAATATGTGTGCAGCTACCAAGGACCATTCCAAGCCATTGATGTAAATTTGGTACATTAGCAGATTGTATGTGCAGGGAGCTATAGAGCTTATGTAACCTCCTTTAATAATTTGGGTCTAGATATTTTTACATTATGTTTATTTAGATATTAAAGAACTGATGAATTCAGATTAATGAAAATGATATCCTTACCAACTCTTGGAATATGGAGTGTATAAAGTTGAACAAAAAAAGTACTTGTATGAAACTAGACTTTAACTATTTTTTTTTCACATCTTGTATTCTTTATCATATTTATTTCTATGATTTTTACATTGGGAAATGTATGTAAATATTCCATTAAAGACTGAATGGGTAATTAAAGTGTGAGTATTATGCAAAGTAGACAAACTTTAAAATCCATTATTTAAGAATTGAAAATACTTAACATTTTATAACTTGTTGATTTTTTTTTTCTTTTGGCAATAATACTAATTTTTTTTTTTTTTTTATCTTTGTTTCCCTTTTTGCAGTGCTTTATTACAGTATTGAAACAACAAACTCATTTTCACAGTGGATTCATGCTGACAAATTTCATATTTTAAAGCTTGAGGTATTTTATCATAAAACATGCTCGGTGGAAAGTTTGAAGCATAGAATTCTGTCAAACACCTGAATAAAGAAGTCCTCATCTGGTATGTAAGAGACGTCCTCACCACCACCATGACGAATCAGGAAAAGTGGGCCCATCTCAGCCCCTCAGAATTTTCCCAACTTCAGAAATATGCTGAATGTAAGTATTCATATCAATAATATGATTTTTGGGGGCACTTGTGCTGCATAAGTTATGAATGATTTAAACAAACAGAATACAGATTCTGCTCAGCATCACGAAAGATTTAGGTGTATCTTTTGTATTAGCCAGTAGGTTGACTGGAGACTACCCTTTTGCCATAAGAAAAAAAAATAATAATAAATTTGAATCAAACATCAAATCTAGGAGGAAAGAAACTAGGATGTCAGATGCAAGACTAAACTTGGAAACACTCCAGCTGTAAGAGAAGTTAAGCAAAGGATAAGACAGTCTGCGAAAATGGAGACTGTTGAGATTGTAACCAAGCAGAAGGAGGGCACCAGGAGCATAACGACAGTAATAAGAAAGTAAAAGGAGGAGAAAAAAATGGTGTCATACTTGAATCATTAGGACCTGACTCATAGAGATCAGGAGGAAGGGGAAATGTGAGGGTTTTTCCTCTCTTTGTCAGCCTAACATTTCAAAAAGGACTAGGTGTAGGGAGTCATTGACATATTGTGGAGTTGGTATTAGCGGTTATGGCGGGGGGAAAGGTTTGCCAGGATCTTTGGCCAACTTGCTCAGTTTGTGCATTTAGACAAAAGATAGACTATGGTAATTTGCCTCATCGTAAGGTATTTTAAAATATTGTTTTGCAGTATGTACACAATAAGGTTTTGTTTACAAGAAATTTCTTATTACCGTAGATTTTCAGGAATGTGTCTGTTTTACAAAATGAGTTTCAGCTTTCTCTCTATATATGCATGTGTATATACATGTATGTGCATTTTCTATATATAAACAGTAATTGGGTCAAAGTATTGAAGAGAATAAAGGAAGCGACTAATACATAGGAGACACTGAAATGTTTGGAAGACGATGAGTAGAGAAAAAACAATCCAGAGAGAATGTAGTAAGAATGGTGAGAGTGGAGGGAATAACATGGTACTGGGAGAATAAAATGCAAGAAGTGGACAAAGAACCAATAGCACATAATAGTGAAAGAGGCAAGCACCGAAGCAGCTGGTGATGCTAAAGCAGAGAGGATGTGTGACATACAGGAGGTAAGTGTCTGGAATAAATTGAATAATATGAAGGAGAGACAGAGAGAAAGGTTAAACAGAAGAGGGATTTGGAATAATAAGAAATAGATGTGATGATACCGATGAATAATAACACATTTGTAAGGTACATATTATAAGTCAGGAACATTAATAAACTCTTAAGGCATATTATCTGAAAAGGCCAACTTCACAGGTTTTTTAGAGCCTTCCTAACTAGATGGCTGCAGTATTCTGGGTGACAGTGTAAGAGTGCTGCTGAGTATTCACAAGGAAGTCACAAATCCACAAGAACAAGTGCATTTTCTTAGTGAATAATAGTAAAAATACAACCATCATATGGGGGAAGGGTCAGAAATTTTTTTGTCCCATCAAAATGTGGTCCTTGGGCCTGCCCGGTGGCTCAGATGGTTGGAGCACAGGCTCTCAACCACAAGGTTGCCAGTTCAATTCCTCGAGTCCTGCAAGGGATGGTGGGCAGCGCCCCCTGCAACTATAATTGAACATGGCACCTTGAGCTGAGCTGAGCTGCCGCTGAGCTCCCGGATGGCTCAGTTGGTTGGAATGTGTCCTCTCAACCACAAGGTTGCTGGTTCAACTCCCACAAGGGATGGTGGGCTGTGCCCCCTGCAACTAGAAAACGGCAACTGGACCTGGAGCTGAGCTGCGCCCTCCACAACTAAGACTGAAAGGACAACAACTTGAAGCTGAACGGCACCCTCCACATCTAAGATTGAAAGGACAACAACTTGACTTGGAAAAAAGGCCTGGAAGTGCACACTGTTCCCCAATAAAGTCCTGTTCCCCTTCCCCGATAAAATTTAAAAAAAAATGTGGTCTTCATATTAAAAAACTTTTTTGAACCACTGAAAGTACAATTCATCCATTTATCATATAAGTAAAATTTAACCCAGAATGGCTGAGTTGTTGTCCACCTTATACTCAGTAATTTCTAAATTGACTAAAAACAATTCACTTATGGTTTTCAATTTCTATACGCTGTAAGTGTTATAGCTAAAAATTAAGTAAATATTTCTGAGCATCTTTAGGGATCTTAACACTGAAAGAAATGCAGATATGAACAGGTATGGACCCTCCCTTTACAGCCTCCCTTTACAGCTCCCTTTACAGGAATTTACAGCTTAATGAGGCTAAAAACAAATGGATAAATGACTCTTTTTCAAGGCAGAATAGTGTAAGTGCCACAAGCAAAGTTTGGGGTTCTGTACTGCTTTAGTATTCAGTTGAAGATGGGAAAAGGGAAGCCTTTATGAAAAGTAGAATTTGAGATGAATTTTGCAATATAGGTTTAAGGTAAATGGTGAAGAAAATGTTATAGATAAAAAGGGAAATTCAACATATATTTGAGGAGAGATGAGCCATATTTAGCCACACCACAGACTGCTATGCTTCAAGAAGTTTAATTGGACAACTATGAAAATAGTATGTGATAATGAAAAGAGACTATTGTCAGGCCTGTGGGCTATTGGAATAGACTAAACAATGTGGATGATGAAAGCTGACCAGAAAAGTGGAAAATCAGATTAAAACTAAGTGGAAATTCAGGTTAAAACTAACAGAAGAGAGCTGGGGAATAATAAAGTATGAGAATTTAGAGATAGAGATAGTTAAAGAGAGATATCTAAAATTTAGCTCTAAAGATTTGACTTGGAGGATGGGGCATTTTGGTAACATAATGTCCCAAGCAAAGAAAATAATGAGTTTGATTTAGGTTATTTTGAATTTGGCTTGCTTATTAAAATATATTTTCCGGTGTTTGGGTACTTACAGGAAAAGTGTCTTACAGGAAGCATTAATACAAAATAGGTAAATTGTTGCTATGATAGCTAAAATATCATTTATAATGACCATTGCTCAGATATTCAAAGTCCATTTGAATTGGGAAACAGAATTTAATACTAAAATTTTAAATATAATTGTAGGCTGCTGCTTTATTTTATTGGCTAAGGAATATAGGGGTGCATTAAATTATATCACAAGAATGCTTGATTTAGTACTCAATTTGTGTAAATGCCTGACGAGTTGTAATAAAAATCGTCATAATGTAAAAGTTGTAACATTGAGACAAAGATTAACGAGCATTCAATAAATTGGTAGGAAGAAGTGGCCTGGTTTTCAGAACATTATTAAAATGGATTTTATGAGAAGTCAAATTAACCAATTAACTGTAAATGGAAAAAAAATAGTGCTGATTTCAAATTAGACTTGCTACTCTTTTTTTAAATAACAAAGACAACAGGAAAAGTGCTTGATTTAATCCTCGGAGATGTTCCTATATGATTAAGGAGCCAAAGGTATCATGATTAGAATGTATCCTCATGTCATAAATTGCCATTGTCAAAATATAGCTGGAAACACATCATCCTAAACATTATAAAAGTAGTACGTTTTCCATGCTATTAATAGATGTGAGCAGTTCATCACAGCATTTAAGGATCAGACTTTTAGTGTTGCTGGGCAATACGGATGAAGTGACACTCCTCCACAGTCTTATTATAAAAGTCTTATATGGGTAAGATTTCTGGATTTTAGTTGTTTTGTATTTTTCAATAAGAAATTGTTTATGTGTATTAAATGAATAATTAAAAGAGCAAGTTATTGATTTAAGTTGAAACTTGCAACTTATTAATATTATATGTAGTATATATCAAATAAGTGTTTTCTGTGCTTTTGGGGGAGGGGACAGGGCTATGGAACTCTGGAAGGAGTTCATGGAACCCCCCACCCCAGCAAAACGAAATCATTGAATGTTGAACCTAGAGAATATCATTTCCTAAAGTTATCTGATTTTGGATTCTCTCCACAATTGCCACAATATACCTTGTCTTATTTCATTTGGGATGCCATAACAAGGTACCATAGACTGGGTGACTTATAAACAACCCAAACTTATTTCACACAGTTCCAGAGTCTGGAAATCCAAATTCAGGGTGCCAGCATGTTTAGGACCTGATAAGATCCTTCTTCTGGGTTGCAAATTGTCAACTTATTCTGTATCATTACATGGTGGGGAGAGAAAAAGAGGAGCTGCAAGCTCTCCATGGACTCTAAAAGGGCACTAATCCAATTCACCACCTTCATTACCTCATCTAATCCTAATTACTGGTGCCTAGGGTAGCTCTGCAAAAAGCCCAGGGCACCCCATAGCTCTGTACCACCTGCCAACCTCGAGTGGTACATGAGTTGTGTGGGGCAGGGTATCAGAGACTCACCAGGGTGGGGCAAATGGTGGTCACCAGGTTAATTTAATGTACATTCTGGTTTGATGACAGTGCTTTTCCTGGAGCTACTCAGCAAAAGTCTCAGAGAACACTAAGGCCAGATGCCACCCACTTAAGGCCTGTAGACTGCCTGAGAGTTGTCCAATAAAGAATGCAGCATGGGTGGGGCTGGCTCCTGGCCAAAGTAGTGCTCCAATGTTTCATGAGTTGGGTGGGGTGGGGTTCCAGGGTTTCACCTGGGTCGAGCTAGCAGATTTCACCAGGCCAATGCAGATTTACATTTGGCTGTGTGTGGGAGTCCTCAACACAGGAAAGATGGTCCCTGCTTGCCAGCTGTGTGGGAGGAGGATTCTACACAGGAAATATGGAGACTATCTCACCAGTCCTTGTCCTGAAGCCACACAACTGAGTCACTCCTTGTGCCTCTTGAGTCAGTGTCTCTTGACTGGAGCCCACAAGTGAGTGAATCTGTTTGTGGGCCCTTTAATAGTATGTCTGGGTTTTCTGCAGTCCTCTGTCTCACCCAGTCAGAATCTCTACTGTTTTTGACAGCCAGCTGTTGTGGGGCTCCTCTTCCCAAGAGAATACCTCTGCTGCTGAGCTATTCCTCCCAATTTTCAATTGCTACACCAGCTGTGGGGTCAGACCATTTTGCATTTCCACGCCTCCTACCAGTCTCCATGTGGATTCTTCTTTATATCCTTAGATATAGGATTTCTGTTCAGCTAGACTTCAGATGGTTCTCCAGATTTATTCTTCTATAATTTAATTGTGGTCATGGGAGGATGACAGCATTTATCTACTATGGCATATCAGATCCTCTGGTCCTAACATATTTTAGATTTCCAATTTGGCAAAGTTACTTAACATCTGTGTGTCCCAGTTTTTGAGCTTATAAAATGGAGAAAACAAATATGTCAAGTGTTGTAAGTATAAAATTGAATGAGTTAATATATGTCAAGTAATGAGAACAGTGCATTGCAAGTTCTGAATGATATAACTGTTTATAATTATTATTTTAATAGAGAGGGAGTAAGTTGCTTATGTTGGCTGTTTGATCATTGATCTAGTAGAAAAATGCCACATTTTGGAGCCTTGAGTTGATATCTTATTTTCTGTTACAAGACTAGATTCTTTCAACAAGATAGAAGCTTCTGGTACTATTGGCATCCTTGGTTCTGTGTTGTCCTCACAAATGCTGAATGCATCTAATATGAAACCAGCTGTTGCTGCCTACAGCATGCTGAGACTATTCTCCAGTTTAGGGTTTCAGGCTGAGTCACTCCATGGGAAAGATTTCCATTGACATGTGGGGGAGGAGTATAATTTTCTATTCCACACTTTATATAAAGTCATCCAAACTGTAGTTATAAGATAGCTCTCACTCCTACTGTGTAGAGAATTGAGCTTTTCACATTATTAGTTTGACAGTGCTTCCTGCTGTGGTTTCATGGCACAGTGAAGGGTTAAGAAACTCCATTCTTTTCATGGATAACGCTGTTTTCTATGAAACTCTACACATTATTTCCAAGTGATGCATGATGTGCCCACATATTGTTACTTAGGGTTAGCTTTTTATTTGCTATATATAAAGTGTGTTCTATAGCATGCAAATTGCTTTTTGGAAAATACTGTGTTATTATGGCTGGAACACTTCCAAACTTTCATACATTTCATACTTTTTATAGCAGCTGGCATTGTAGAGCATTGCAAAATTATGATGAACTTGTTCTTTTCAGTAAGGACCAGTGTGCCTAATTTTGGACCTGCTGTACAATTTCTTCCATCGGAGAGAAGCAGGCAGCGTGGCTTAGTGGAAAGTGCGCAGGCTTTGTAAGCAAACTAATATTCGACAGTGTTATACCACAGCCCTGTTTTCTAATTATTAGTGATGTGACCTTGAAAATGTTACATAAACTACCTGTGCCTCAACTTCCTCACTGGGAAGAGTAGAATCCCACCTCACATTGTTGTTGTATTTAACAACACAATTATCATCATAATAAATCATATATTTTTAGTGCCCTACTCTAAACAGCATACAAGTATTAATTAATTTAGTACTCATGGTAAGCCTTAGAAAAAGGCAATTGACCTCTCTCAGGCAGATTACCTGGTCTATTGCTGTGGCTCAATAAGTGATAAAGATCAAAACAGTAATAATTCATTTATGTCTCTTAATGCAGTTTGATAGTTTGATATGGTAATAAACATGTTATTAATCATGCTTCCAAAATAGGGAAATCTGGAATCTGGGATTCAGGTCCTCTTACCGCCATCAGCCACAACTTTCCGACAAAAGATTTTTGCATACAGGGCAAAACAAAGAAGCAAAGCTGCCAACTATGATTTTGATCCCAAATTGTGTTTCTGGTCTCTTACCCTTGTAGATTGGACCTGATTTTGTATTAACTTCAGTGATGCTCTGCCTACAGTAGAGACATATTCCTTCATTCTACCCACACTCATTCTTCCTATGCCTGGAACCTCTCTCAACCTTCCTTTATAAAAAACATGGGAGGTGAAAGCGATGAGAAGGAGATCATGAAGCAATTGTAATAAAATATGGTAAAGTTCTTTTCCATTTTAAGTAGCCTTACTCTCCTGAGAAATTCCACTCTCTCAAATGATGGTCCAATTCTGTCTTTTAGATATATTTTGTACTTGACCCTTACAAGATGGGATAAAGGGAGTGGAGGGAGAGAGACTTGACCTCCTCCTATATGCCTATATTCACTTGGTTGTTAAGCAAATTTAGATCACATGCTAGCCCTCTTTCTAATTTTTTTTTTTTTTTTTTTTATTGGGATTAACTTTTATTTTTGGTCCTTGCCAATGATACATTGGCTCTATTTTGGGAGACCAAGCCACTTACTGATAATTGCTCTCTCTGTACAAGACAAAAGAATATATGGTACAGAGTAATTTGGTGTACAGCTGGGGACACATTATTTGGTCAGATAAAACAGGGTTTGAGTTCTAGTGCTGTGATGTACCCCTCAGTTTCCTCACCTCTGTCCTAAGATGCAATGATGATTGCATGTGAAGTGCTCAGAACTCTATATAAGCGTATTATTGCTACGATGAGGACCATTATGGTGGTGACTAAGGTAGTTTAATATCAAATGAGAACTTTTTGTTTCTGCCTTTGATTTAGGCCTACTCACTTATACTACTTTGCATGGACACTTGGTCTGAAACTGGAATCTGTGAGTCTATTTTAGATAATATCTGTCTCTCATTTCCGACACTGTTTCTTCTGATTCACATTGATTAACACAGCAGTTCCTGGCTCTGACCCAGATTTTATTTCTGGAATGTATGTTGGCTGAATAATCTCTTTTGTCTCATCTCTGGCTCTGTTTTCTATTTGTTGTACTGCTTCAGTCTGAATTTCCCATTGGTGGCTTCTGTAGGTCCATATGTCTTAAATTTTCAATGTCTAAATCTTGTAATAATAAAGAAAGTAATAACTATGATTGTCTAAATTTGCATTATGTTAGTATCCTAAAAAGACATACTTTTCAATGATTTTTAAGCATCTATTTCTTGTCAACTTGCCAAAAAAAAAAAAAAGAAACAGTTTTGTTAAAATTTATGGTTAGGATTTCTGTGAAATATTGGTAAAGGTGAGCTAAGTAAGGCTATGATTGAGAAATTCACAAAATCTCAATGACTTAACAAAATAAACATTTATTTATTTCTCATATTACTTTTCCAAATCATAGCCAGTAAATGGTTTCATTTCACATTGTCCTTGATCAAGTCCCAGTCAGATGGAGCAGTCTTCAACTGTAAAAATTGGCAGATGCTGTGGTAGTGAAAAATGGAAAGCTTGTGAATTGGGTGCTGGCTCTTAAGGCTTCTCCCTGGTAATGATATGCTTACATTTCATTGACGTAAGTAATCCTCATGACAACATATAACTTCAAGAGAGGAGGCAAATGCATTCCTTCCATCTGCTGAGTATCAGGGGAGAACTGAAATATTTGGTGAAAACTACTAATATGGCCAGTATCACAAAAGTAAAATATAACCTGCGATTTACTTTGGAACATTAAGCAAGTCACTGCAATCTCTTTAAACTTCTGTTTCTTCATTTATAAAATGAGGATAATGCTCCCTATCTATAAACAATAACTCTTATTTTTATTACTAATGTTAGTATGACAAATTATAACAAAAGTTGTTAGTATATTCATTTACTATTACATTAAATTATATCCTTAAATCAGTTATAGATTAAAGGTTGTTATTCACTGGAAGTTTCTATGGTTGCCTCTCCCCCTCTCTCAATTACAGCAGGAAGTGGCCCCCACATATACACACAAAATATGAGTATGCAGACTAGAAGAACTTAATTTTACTCATTGGCCATAATTTCACCAACAATATTTAGTGTCTTTTACTGTTTGGCGTTATGATTGGTTCTAGGTAATACAGAAATGAATATTGTGGTGCTTTTAATCAAAGAGCTTGGTTTATTCAAAGAGACAACTATGGTGGCAAATGATGATAAAGCAATGAAATACATTCTTTAAATGTTATATATGCAGTACTTTTTCTTAAAAAATTATGGTACAATTGACATATAATGATGTATTAGTTTTAGGTGTACAACATAATGATTTGATATGTATTGCGAAATTATTAGCAAAATAAATTTAGTTAACATACATAGCTATATTTTTTTTTCTTGTGATGTGAATTTTAAGATGTACTCTCTTAGCAACTTTCAAATATACAAAACAGTATTGTTAACTATAATCACCATGCTATACGTTATATCCCCAGACTTATTTATCTGTAACTGGAAGTTTGTACCTTTTGACCACCTTCAACCATTTCATCCCCCCTTTCCTGACTTGAGCCTTGTGTAACCACCAGTCTGTTTTCTGTACCTGTAAGATTTTTTTTGTGTGTGTGTGTGTGTTGTTGTTTGTTTGTTTGTAAAGATTCTACATATAAATGAATCATACATACAGTATTTGTCTTTCCCTTTTCTGACTTATTTTCTTAGCATAATGTCCTCAAGTTCCATTCATGTCACAAATGGGCAGGAGGCCCTTTCGCATGACTGAATAATGTACTAATTTATATAAATTCTATCTATCTATCTATCTATCTATCTATCTATCTATCTATCTATCTATCTATCATCTATCTATCTAATTCTTTTATGTATTCATTTGCCTGTGGACATGTGGACATTTAGATTGTTTCCATGCCTTGGCTATTGTAAATAATGCAGCAATGAATGTGGGGTGGAGATACATTTTAAGGTAGCGTTTTTGTTCTCTTTGGGTATATTCAGAAGGAGGATTGTTGGATAATATGGTAGTTCTATTTTTAATTTTTTGAGGAACCTTCATACTGTTTTCCATAGTGGCTGAACCAATTTATATTCCCACCAACAGTACACAAGGGTTTCCTTTCCTCCATATCCTCACTAACCCTTGTTACCTCTTGTCTTTTTGATGGTAGTCATTCTAACAGGTATGAGATGTTATCTCATTGTGGTTTTGATTTGCATTTCCCTAATGATTAGTGACGTTGTACATCTTTTCAGGTAAATGTTGGTACGTGATGGGCAAATAGGCATCTTTCTCTGAGAGACTGGGCCTTTTAATCTGTAGCCTCTATGTTGTGTCCTGGGGTTTAGGTGGTTAAGGACCGATATTCTTTAGTTACAGACCTGTGGGACCCATGAACATAAGCCCTGCTGGCCACTAGTGCCAGGAGATCAAGGAGTGTGTCTTATGGATACAGCCGCAAAAGCCATGGCACCAGACCTGGGCACAAGCTCTTTTGTGGTAGATTTGGGCAACATGGAGTGAGGCAGAGGGAGGGCACAAAGATGGCATCTGCCCACCTCCCATTTCTGGAGAGTACTGCAGTTGGTCTCTAGATGTGTGTTAAATTGTAAGACTTCTCCTCAGGCTGCAAATAGGCCCCTCTGCCTGCTGCCGCGAAAGACTGGGTGCTTTACCCTGCTGCTGCCTCTGTGCTCAGGACCTGGTGGATTAGCCACTGATGAGTCTGCACAAAGTCTGTTAAAGAACACTGCCCATCCCTGTAGCCTGTTGGTCTCCTGGACACAAGCCCCAGTGGCTTTCAAAACTAGATGTTTTGGGGGCCAGTCTCTCAACTAGAAATATTAAAAGTTGGAGCACTTGGTGTAGGGTCCAAACCTTTCACTCCTCAGGAAGAAATTGGAACCTATGAGTTCCTTTCCACTTCTGTGTCTCCATGGTGGGAGTTCACTTTGTGGTAAGATTGTGTCTCAGACTCTTCTATATGTTTCGATGTGGGTTTCTTCTCATTCTTCTCATGTGTTCAGCTAGTTTATAAACTTTTTTCAGAGGGAATTTTTCTATATGACGCTGTAGATTTGGCATGTCCATGGGAGGAAGTGAGTTCAGAAGCCTTCTATGCCACCATTTTGAACTGGGACCTATGCAAAACTCTTGGAGAACTCTTTCATCATGTGACCAGGACTTGCAAGGGGAATTGATTTTTATTTTACTTGAAAGGATTGAAAAGGTTAAGAAAAGTAGAGAAACTCCAAACAGTTATCAGAGCATGTGCTGAGGCATAAAAGAATGTGAGTCATTAGGGAAAACTTGGAAGTCTGTTTTGGTGTATGTACACATTTGAGTATGAGAATGTATGTGTGTCCACGAGCATGTGTATAAACATTGAGGACCATCCTAAAGAATTCAGCAATAGTCATAAAAGATGGATTTATAAATGTCATTATTAAAAAAATTGCCTTTCAACATACAGTCTTTAGGAAACATTAAAGATATTAATTGAGTGGAAAAGAAGAAAGGCAAAGAGAATATATATAAGCTCTTCTTTATAAAATCTTAGCCATAAAAAGAAAGAGAAAGTATCAAAGCTAAAGTGACTAAGGTAAAAAGAAGGATTTTGTTTTTTCCATATAGGAGAGAAAGACATGTTTATAAGGGGCAAGTGGGGACTCTTAATAGAGGGAATTAGTTGTGATGAAAGATTTTGAACTCATGGTCAAATGTTGATTTTTGTTTTGGTTTTATTCCGTCGTCTTAAGTCAATCTCTCTTGTTGATTTTCTTCTCATGTTAGTTTGGGCCTTTAGCAAGTTATATAACCTTCTGAACTTTAATTTTCTGACTGTGCATTTAACACAATAGTAAGGCCGATCTCACAAGATTGTTGTTAAGACTCAAATAAAAATAAAACGTGTGGAAATCCTTTATAAGCTGCTAACCATCACACCTAAGTTAATTATTGCTTTCATTGTTGTTATCTGTAGAATGTTCAGATTTAGCTTTACAGTATTTCTTTTATGAGGTTCAATATCTCTGTTTCTCCTAAATACTCATTTATAATTTCATTACTTATTGAATTTTACAATTTGCTTGTGTGGGACCATGAGAAGTACCCTCCTGCATCTTGTTGCCCAATTTTCCTCTTTAACCTTTTAGGTCACAGTTTATTTTCAAATCCTACAGCCTCTTTCAAGCATTCTCAAGGCATCTTCAGGTGCAAGAAATATTTTCTCATATCCAAAAATGTATTTTAAATGGAAGAACATTGCCACGACTGATGATAGAAGACATGAAACTTCTACACCAGAGAACAAGGACTTTATTAATCATGTCATAGCAAACAGCACATTCCTCATGTTTTCATTGGCTTCCTTACTTAGTTACTCAGTTCCTTCCTTCCTTACTCAGTTTCCATAGGGAAACATGAAAAGATCCAGGTGACCTCTATACAAGCAGTGAATTGAGTTATAGGAGAAGAACCTCAAGTTTAGGGAACCTGAATCTTTTACAATGGATAGTGAACAAACCTGCCCTTTGCTCAAGAGGGGTCATGATCTGTGCCTCTTAAGGTTTTTCACTACAAAAGCATCCTTGAAGTGATAGTCTAGAATAAAAGTAGTCTGTCCCTCTGCTTGTAAAATCTGCAGAAACACTGAGAATTGTCTCCAAATAAACATAAACTTATGATATTACCACCATAATCAGTAGTCTGGAGGTTGATGAAAGCACATATTTTCCTGTCAGGTTGCTCTACAGTTCATACAAAAGTAGCCTCAGATTTGTGCTTAGAAGTCTCTTGTCTTAGTTTCTGACCCTTTTCTTTCTCTTTGTCCTATCACTAGTGTTCAGGTCATCCGATTTGTGCCCTACATTTTTTAGGTAGAATGAGACTCAGTCAATTTTCTATATTTGTCTAGGGAGGATTAAGGATAATTAATTTAGTTGTCTGGTATTTTAGAATCTACCCATGAAAAAATAGGCTTAACTTTTCCATTTTATTCCAAGTGTCTTAAAACACAGATATTCACACACACACACACACACACACACACACGACACCTTACAAGTACTGATCACAGTTAACTTATTTTTCAGTGCTTTATTATAGAATAAACACAGAAAGGAAGAATTTTGGAGAAGGAGACAAATAGCATCAATCCAGGGAGAGTTCCCATTTGTAGAATGCTTCGAGAACTTGCAGCTGAATGAATGTCGAGGATGCTGCTGACTTCCTGACCAATGTTATAAGTATTTTGGGGGCAGAATGTGGTACTGTTTGAGCTGCTACAGCTGTCAAATGATAAGTGACTTCTAAATTGCAATGATATTCCACTTCCCCTTGAAACCTATCCCCAAACTGAAGTCAGTGGGAAGCCAAAACTCTTACATGAAAAATCAAGAAAATAGTAAAATGCTGGTAGCTGCATTTTTGACTTGGACAGGAGAATCCCCAGATGTTTAGAAAATTCTGTGAAATATTTGTTGTTTACACTTTCTGTATGTATAGCATAGATTAGTAAATATATATGTTATTTCTCCCATGCGAAAAGTCTGTCTCTAGAAATTGGCTCTTAAAAGCTTTTGGTTATAAGGTATTAAAGAAGTTATTCTGTAATGAAAGGAATACCACAGCATTTATGGAACAGAAGACATATTCTGATTATTGCTGGCATGTGATTTGATGTGACTACTGAAATAATCGATTACCAATATCACGTTAGGTGGTTGTGATGGAAATGAATCAGTGCATACAGTTTTTGAAACTTATTTGCCAGAATCATTCTAAATGAATTTTTCTAGAAGGACACATTTTCCTTTTCACCACTTTCATACTTTACAGATGCCAGAATTAAAGAAGCAAATTAACATCTTAAACATGTTGAGCTCTTTTGGGTCAGAAAAACTGAACCCTAAGATCTCCAGTCTCTTTTTTTCTCCCAGGTGTCAAAGATATCAGGCATGGCTCTCAGCATCTCTGGGAGGTATTTATGAAGGAACAATAACTACTCCCCAGGCTATTGATGAGGCACTACTGTATCCTTTCGTTTATGATAATTTCTCTGGTGAAAACACCTTGCAGAACTCTTCCTTCTTCCACTGTTGGCTGCCATCATCATTATATTGAGTTCTGTGCTAATTTTCTGTTTGTTACCTTATCTCCTAGTGTTATCAAAAGAGCATAGAGTTTAGAAGTAAAATATATATATATATATATATATATATATATATATATATATATATACCATTAATTAAGCGTTCCTTAATATAATCCCTCAAATAATTCATCGCAACATAACAGATATTCCTAAAATAATCACTGATAAAATTCCACATGTCCTATAATTGTATATCGCTCTAGTGTTCCTGAGTCCACATTACACATCAAATGAGAGAGGTCTTCCTCCTACCTTGTAGTTTCCCTTTCATGCGCTCTTTTGGGTCCTTGGGAATCTGAAAACTTCCAGTGTCAAAAAGGTTTATATTTTGTGTTCAGGTCCTTTTCATTACAGCCCGTAGGCTGAGACTTTTGGGAATGTTCTCATCATACGTTTGACTTCTACCTATCATACAAGTTGGCACACAGGCATGTAAAGGAAGCATGATAAGATGCCAGTCAATCTCTCCTGTAAGAGTTAAAGAATAGGTTAATACCTAAAGGAAGTTGGAATTGACCCTAGTTAGCAATCTTAGTCTGATTATAAGTGCTGGGTCCACATGCACCATTTCTCTGACCTCCTTGTTCTCTTCTGGCAACATCAGGGGCTTCTCGGCACACTCAGCCCAGCTGCAAATAACTTGTATATTCAGAGCAGAGAGAGTTATGTCAATATTCTTTCTGGAGAAATGTGGACAGTAATTCCCAGAGATAGACTAAATAATAATCGTCCCTGAGACTCTGTCCAGAATTATTCTTCCTTTGTTAGTGCATATACTTTGGAATGCTTACATTTTTCTCAGAGTATTATAAGATAGCAGTTCTAATGGGCCTCTATTGTATAGCCCAACTGAATCTAATAGAATGATGTTTTGTCCAACTTTAGGAGAGAATCAATTGGAAATATAATTTTCCAGCTTGTGCTGTACACTCCCTCAGGCTACACGGGTAGCAGTAAGTGGGACATCCTTTGATGTGGATTCCATAGCTTTCCCACGGCACCACCTCCACTCACGAGATTTGGAGTTTCTCATTCCAATCATCTAAATTGTCCACCAACATCTCAGTTTTCAGTCAGACATATCTTCTGAGTTTATAAATGATCCTTGCCCTTCAACTATTTCTATTTTTCTTCCTGGTTCTCCATAGCCTCTGATTTCTCTTGATCCCCCTTGAATTAATTAAAAAAAAAAACAAACGAAAAAAAAAGAAACACAGGGATACTCAGATATCTTGGGGAAAGTGATGGCTGGCAGAGCTTGGCGCTGGGCCATATATTACTCCTAGTAAGTCTTGTTAGAGTCTCAACTGGCTTTTTTCCCCCCTAAGCCCTCCTCTCTAGTGTCCTTTGTAAAAACTTTCTAGTGTATCACAAAATATTATATATAGACTTCTTTGGTCTAGGTGGTCAAGATCTTATCATGTATATCTTGGCTTTCCTAACTTAATGAAGGGTTGCTTTTTAAATTGTTAATAGCCCAGAACTCAGCACACTGAAATACCACCACTTTCTCCCGGTTTCTCCAAATTCTCCTCCATAAGCCACCTTGCAGATGTCATTCTAACCGCCTCATATTTCACTTATATTTCAGAATACATATTTTTGTTGTATAACTGAATTCTTCAGTAGATGTTTTAAATTATCCTTTCCTGGAACTTACAAAATATCTTTCCTGGGTCTTTCTTTTTCATAAAGAATCCCCAAATTTCTTTATAAACATTGTATAATAAATAGTGATAATTCATTCCGTAGCAGGTTTCCTTACACAGTATTTCCTACAGGGGCTGTCTTTGAGGGATCATCTTGATAAACACACATAAAATACCTTGGTTATGACTTTGGAGGAGAAATAGCATTCTCAAAGCTTATATTCCTTAGTCAGTCCACTGCGGAGTGCAAGACGTTTCTATGATGTTAGTGTCTCTCTCTCTCAAAATGTTTTACACCTTTCTATTGTCAACTTAAATGCCATAGTGGAAGCTTTTGGAACTTTCAATGATATGCTTGTATTTAGTTGTGGCCATTTCATAGGTCAAAAATCTTAGGTAATGTCTTATCTAGTTGTCCCCAGGCTATTACTCCATATAATGTTTTAAAACGTGTCCACGTACAGTCCATATTTCACCAAGAATGTAATACTATGGATGTCTGATCAAAAACATACCTAGGGTACAAACGAGGGGGCAAAACATTGGTTCATTTTTTTTCCCAAGCCCTTTCTTTCCCCTTTTCCATTTCTCTTTATTTTTGTACGCCTTTGCAGTATTTGGCTCTGTCCTGACTGAGTCCAGCAAAGTCACAGCTGGAAATGCCATTATTTTGGTGTCCTGGGTAGTCAGGGTCAGCTATTTATTATTCATGGCTTCATTCCATGAGGGCAAAAGATGGCTTATTGCATGCCATGGTTCTGTTTTAGAATATTCAGAGTGGTGCACTTTTAAGGTAAGCCAAATGTTTGCATGCTGATATTTATTATCGCCCAGAACATATCTGGGATGGCTAATATAATATAATATAATATAATATAATATAATATAATAATATAATATCTAATACTTATAAAGAGCTTATCATGAGTTTATTTTGGTCAGAGTTTTCTAAGAACCTATGCTTTATGTATGTTGACACATTCAACCCCTATAGCAAAACTACAGGGCCAGTAATTATTGTTATTATTACCATTTTACAAATGAAACTGAAGGCCAGAAAAGTTAAATAACTTGCCTAAGTTCATAGAGATATTAAATTAGAGAGCTATGATTCAAATCAGGTGGACTGTATCTAGAATCCATGCACTTACGTACTGCTATACTGACTCTTTTAATGTTGGGTGATAATTAGCTTAAAATTATTACCCTTGGGTGATAATTAGCTTAAAAACAAAGCATAAACAAGTCAAAATTGCACCTTAACAGGAATGATACTAGAAAGGAAGAAATGAATAAAGAGATCAGGAAACTCCATTCTTCCATATGTTCAAATTTTTCATTAAGGCTGAAAATGTTTGCAATGAACAAGAAGACAAAAATGTAGGGTGATATTTCTTAAAAAATTCCTGGGATGAGAAATACTTTTTCATGTGTTTTGTGTATATCCTTTAAAACAGCCTTGAGTTAGTTCTGATGGGCAGGGAGTTTAGAATCACTTTGAAAGCAGCGAGAGACTCATAAAAGAGAGAGAGAGAGAGAGAGAGAGAGAGAAAAAGAGAGAGAGAGAGAGAGAATATGGGCAGAAACTTTGATAAAGAGATACATTTCTCTCAGGCAGAATCCATTTCGAAGCTTTAGTAGGAAGAAGCACGATGAGGTCAGCCAAGTTGTTTGAGTAAAGCATTTAAAGGCTTATCTCATTTTTACAGCAAATTTAACACTGCTGTGGTGTGCAAGCTCCTGAGCAGTGTAGGCAAAATCAAATAGGATGCCTCAGGCAGCAGCAGTAATAAAAAATGCTGAAGGTATAATCCAGTAAGTGGGCAAAGGGAAGCTTGCAATTGGAGACTTTATGTAATTGAAAAAAAAATGAAATTATTCAGAAAGTCCAAGATACCTCTATATTTATTTCTGTTCAGTTCTCCTCACAGTATATCCTTTGTTGGTATAGAGCAGGGGTGTCCAAACTTTTTTCAACGTTTTTCACCAAGGGCCATATGCTGTAAAATACACAAACAGCCAGGCCACTCACTCGAGGTGAAGTATGTATTGCCTCACCTGGTTTATTTAAGTAAACTAAATATATTTTTGGAATTTGCTGCGGGCCAATAAAAAATGGATCGCGGGCTACAGTTGGCCCGCAGGCTGCAGTTTGGACACCCCTGGTATAGAGGTAAGTGTTCAATTATGTTTTTGTTTTCAAGAGGTGAGAATTCAGTTATGCTTTTGTTTAGAATAGAGAGTTAATTTTAAGGAAAAGGGAAATTTCCCAGATCATTCCTTTAAATTGTGAACCTTTAGAAATGTATTTTTGGAGTGTGATAGCATTGCCTTGCCAGCTGAACAGCTTAGTCCATCTGAAGCACAATCTTGTTCTACAGAGGACCTCCTAGGTGCAAGCCCATAGGGTGCCACCCATTGCACACCCCTCAGGAACACATCCAGAACAATACCTAAATGAATGCTCTGTTGTATATCTGCTTACTTGCTATATAATTTTCTTAGTTTATCTCCAATTAATGTGCCCATTAAATAGACTGTTTCTGTTGGACTAGACAGTATGGAAGAGGTCACTTATAATAAGAATCAAAAAGGCTGAAATTCTACGATTTTATTAACAATAAAAATAACCCCCTAAATTATGTTTTATATAACTTTGTAATATGATCGTAAATGACAAGGACAAGGTCAATTTAAATTTTTTTTAAAAAAGGTAAGTATAAATAAACTTAATATGCTGTGTAATCTCTGAGGTAGCTCACCTTTTGGCAGAGCAAACCATATTGAAAAATTTCTCCAAGTCTAGAACAATGAAAAATTTGAGGCTCTTAGTAACTTTTTAGCTATATAATATAATGTAATTTTCTGAATTCTGATCAAGAATGAAGATATATTGCTATTAGTTTCCCCTTTTCCTCCTCTGGTTCTTTTGGCTGGTCAATAATTAAAATGACATGAGACAGATTAACGGGGAAAAATCAAATTTAACGCGTATGTGTAGGGAATCCACACAAACAGAGAGATTCCAATAAAAGTTAGGCAAAATGAGGCATATATGCTATTCTTCATTAACAAAAATGAGGTAAAGGTCTGGAACTTCAAAGGGAAGTAAGACATTTCACAGAAAAATGAAAAACATTAATGTTTGACAAACAAATGTTCGCTGAGTCATACAGAAACCATGGATCACAGAGAGAACTTTGATCAAAGGGGCCTTGCTAGGATCCTCCCTGTCTGTCACACCTAGTTCATATTATAATGTACTTATCTAGGATGATAGGTTTTTTCTTAGAGCAGGTCCTATGTCTAAAGTTTTTAGGCAGATAAGGGGAAGGGGAAGAGTTTTATCCTGAGTGTATTTTTTTCCTGAAAGTAATCAGCCTATGCCCAAGAGACACATTTCAGGGTGGCAAATTTTGTTCCCCTACATTAACAAAATCATGAGATAATTTAAAAATCCATATTTTAATTGACAAAAACAAAATTATTGTATTTTGTAACATGAAAACTAGCTTAATTATCACACTGTTTATTTAGGGAGTAAAAAAATTCAATGAGGAGAAAAAATATTCATCTAAAAGAAAAGTGAATAGTGATATAGATTACACTAATATAGATTGGTGAGTAATAACCATTAAGGAAATTAAATTTTACTTTTAAAAAAACCATACATATTTGAATGACGGAGGCACTTTCTTAGTGAGAAGACAGCCCTGCCTGCATTGCACCCTTTCTTGGGAGACTCCACAGGCCCCAAGCAGGCAGCAACTGGCCTTGGTGTGCTCTGAAACTTGCTGAATAGCTCAGCACTGGCACCAAATCAGTCTACTTGTTGACCAAAATTCTTCCCACTCTAGTGACTCCCTGAGACCCTACCCCACCCAACTTTCTTATCAAGCAGGAGGCTTTATCAGAAGCTGAAACTTGAGGTAGCTGGTAGGTGGCAGCAGGCCTCAGGGTGTCCTGGTTTTTTGTGGAACTCCCCCAGACCCAGTCCTGGTGGCAGCCATCCTCAGATCACAGTGTGGTCTCTTCACACACCTCCAGGTTTACCACAGGGAGCAAACAATTGCGCATTGCTTTATAGCTCCTACCAGGTAGTTTCTGACTTGTCACAGACCGTGGATACCTTGGAACTGCACAGTAGCCCCTCCCAAGAGGCCCAGAACCAACATACTTGGAGGTTAGCTTCAGACCACAGCAGAAAACTGTCCAATTAGACTCACGTGCAGCACATACAAAGGGCAGTCTCAACAGACACCAGAGCCCACTGGGGCAAATTCCACTCAGTTGGATAAGCCCCACACACAGCATCCTGTAAGCTATGGACTTGGCCAAACCCCACAGCCAGTCAATCTGAGGGTCATTCTCACCAACTGATGTGCCAATAACAATCAAGACTCAACTATAATAGGAGGGCACACACAACCCATATAAGGGACCCTCCTGGAGCACCTGGCACACATGAACAAGGAGGATGTGCCACTTGGCCCCATAGGGTACCTACTACATAAAGACCACCCAGCTAAGATTGGGAAACATAGCACATCTACCAACTACATAGAAATAAACACAGAGAGTTAGCCAAAATGTGGAAACAAAGAAATATGTTGCAAATGATAGAACAGGAGAAAACTCCAGAAGACAAACTAAACAAAATGGAAGCAAGCAACCTACCAGATACTGGATTCAAAACAATGGTTATGAGGATGCTCAAAGAACTTAGTGAGAACTTTAACAAAGAGGTAGCAAGCTTAAAAAATGACATAGAAACCATAAAAGAACACCAATCAAAAGTGAACAGTGCAATAACTGAAATAAAAAATACATTAGACGGAATCATCGGCTGATTACATGAAGCAGAGGTTCAAATTAGCGATTTGGAAGAGAAGGTAGCAGTAAACACCCAATCAGAACAGCAAAAAGACAAAAAGAATCCCCCCAAAAAAAGGATTGTTTAAGACACCTCTGATACAACATCAAGTGTAACAAAGTTCACATCATAGGGGTACCAGAAGGAGAAGAGAGAAAACAAGGAATTGCGAATCTATTTGAAGAAATAATAACTGAAAACTTTCCTAACTTGGCAAAAGGAAGTAGACATACAAGCCCAGGAAACACAGAGAACTCCAAACAAGAAGAACCCAAACAGGCCCACACCAAGACAGATTATAATTAAAATGGCAAAGGTTACAACAAAGAGAGACTCCTAAAAGCAGCAAGAGAAAGGCAACTCATGACTTATAAGGGAGCTCCCATAACATTGTCAGCTGATTTCTCAACAGAAACTCTTCAGGCCAGAAAAGATTGGCATGAAACATTGAAAGTGATGAAAACCAAAGACCTACAATCAACATTACTCTACCCAGCAAGATTATCATTTAAAATTGAAGGGCAAATAATGAGCTTCCCACACAAGAAAAAGCTAAAGGAGTTCACCACCACCAAATGAGTATTACAAGAAATGTTAAAGGGATTACTTTAAGAAGAAAAAGAAAAATGATTTTAAAAAAACATATATGAAGAACAAGATGGCAATAACTAACTACACATCTATTAAAATAATTAAATTCTTCAATCAAAAGACATAGAATGGAAAACAAAACCCTTACATATGCTACCTACAACAGACTAACTTCAGATCAAAAGACACATAGAATAGAAAAATATATTTCATGAAAATGGAAATTTGAAAAAGAAAAAATTGGGTAACAATACTTACCCCAGACAAAATAGATTTTACAACAAGTGTTATAACGAGAGACAAGGAAAGACCCAGTAACCCCACTTCCGGGTATTTATCTGAAAAACAAAAAACAAAATGCTACTTCAAGGAGACGTGCGCATCCATATGTCCATTGCAGCATTATTTACAATGGCAAAGACAGGGAGACAAACTGGGTGTTAATCAATGGATAAGTGGTTAAAGAAGAGGTGGTACATATATACAATGGAGTATTGCTTGGCCATGGGAGGGAATGGGTTCTTAGCATCTGCAGTGGCATGGATGGACCTGGAAGGTATCGTGCTGAGAAGACCATGTCAGACAGAGAAAGACAGATGCATTGTGATTTCACTTATATGTACAATCTAAAGAATAAAGTAAACAAACAATCAGAATCAAACTCATAGATACAGAAAACATTTTGGCAGTTGCCAGATGGGAAAGGAGTTATGGTGAGTGAAAAAGGGGAAAGGATCAGAAGTACAAATTGGTTGTTCCAAAGTATTCATGGAGATGTAGGGTACAGTATAAGGAATATAGTAAATAATATTGTAATAACTATGTATGGTGTCAGATGGGTACTAGCTTTATCTGGGTGATAGATGGGAGAGGGGTTAGGAGTCAGGGTGAACAAGGTGAAAGGATTAAGCAGTACAAATTGGTAGTTACAACATAGTAATGGGGATGCCAAGTAAAACATAGGGAGTATAGTCAATAATATGGTAATACCTATGTATAGTGACAGGTGGTTACTAGACTAGTTAGAGGGATCACTTCTTGTATTATGTAAATGTGTAACCACTATGCTGTACTCCTGAAATTAATATAAAATAATATTGAATGTCAACTCTAATTGAAAAATTTATAAAGGGGGGGGAATGTGAAGGGGAGTAAGAGGTCCAAATTTGCAGGTATAAAATTAAAAAATCATGGGATGAAATGTACAGAATAGGGAATATAGTCGATAATATTATGATAGCATGGTGCAATGTCAGATGTTTGCTGGAATTATGGTGATCACTTCTTTAGATATATACATGTTGAATAATATGTGTACATCTGAAACTAATATAATATTGTATGTTAGCTGTATTTTCAATAATAGTCTTTAAAAAACAAAAACATATATGTATTTGTTGCAGGTAATCTGCAAAATAAGAACCAGAGGGGGAAGGGGATAATACTCTTAGTTTCACATCCTTCTTAGGTCTTAATCATAGCTTTATTGTTTTTGTTATTCTAATTATTTTGTTTAGAGTTATTTACTTGGGGGTAATTGACTTTAAACATTGCATGTTTTTCTCAGATAAGAAAAAAATAATATATTTAGTGCAGAGATAAATTTTAAATCTGATATTGTTAAGCATAGTCAACTTTAAGTTTTCTCTGTTGAAATTAAGTAAAATATAAAATCCTCTATGTTCCTGTGATTTTTACCTTTAATAAGATGCTTTAATAACTGTTTTCTCCCAAAAGCTAATATTTGATACAGCAAAAAAATGCTATATTTAGTATACTACAGAGATACATTTTAAAAATGAGAAAATATTTTTAAGATCTTCTGGCTGCAGGAATAAAAAGTAATAATTGAAGATAAGAAATCAGAATAAAAAATTATGTGTTGTAGATTATCTACATATTTTAGTATTCTATTAATTTAGTTATTTTCTCCTACCAAGATCTCACTGCTTCCTCAATTATAGTTTTTGAACAGTTTAAAAAAAAAAAAATTAATGTACTAAAATATCTTGGACTCAATAATTGTATGAAGTGACAAAAGTAGATACAAATTCAATTCTTAAATTATAAAACATAAGTATATATTTTAAATATTTATATATATATATATATATATATATATATATATATATATATATATACACATTTCCTTAAATCCTTGGTGAATTCTGCTGAAAAATAGGTTGCATTGTCCAATTGTACTTAAGATATTGAATAAAAAAAAATTATAGTTGAAGAAATCCTTGATTTTGAGATGAAAGAAAAAGTCTTCCTAGAAATAGGTATTCATAATCAGAACTTGAAGTCTTTATTTTGTGCTTGTTAGAACAGTTGTGGAAGGATCCAACACTTTTATTTCTTATTTGGTAATTTATATTTATCCTTTCACAAGTGTTAACAGATCCCAATAAGTGAGTTACTCTTCCTGTGTGCACTGGCCAAAAGAAATGCATGATCAGGAGTTTACAGTGTAGAAAGGAAAATAGTTTAATATTGAATTCTCCAATTCAGAGTGTTAGAAGCCAGTGCTCTGAAGATCTGACTCTGACCCACGTAAGTTACAGATTATATAGGGTAAAATCACAAGGCACCGTTGGTTAGAGGTTCGGGGTCATGTTGGGAACTGATTGGTTGGAGGTGAGATAAGGGTAATTAAATTGATTCTTCAGGTCTTGAGGATTGCTCTGATGTCTCCTCTTGTTTCTCTCCGTGTAGTTTCATGGAAAAGTTGCATGGTAAAGTTTCAGGGTGTCGTTCCACCTTAGGTCTCAGGATCTGATGCATAACTTAGGTCAAGATATTTTCCTGAGCCTACCAGAGGTGCAGACTTTGTGAAAATTAGCCAGGTCCAGGCTATTGTCTTTTGCTGCCTGGGGTTGCTGATTATCCAGGGGAAAGACGAGTGGTGGGGAGGAGAGGCGGGGGGGGTGGGGCGGAGGGGGAGAGAGAGAGAGAGACAGAGAGATAGAGAGAGAGATGATTTCTAGAGCTAGGATTCAAAGATAAACTTAATGCAAGTCATAAGGACACGCAGTTTTATAAGCCACTAGTTAGATTTTCATTGATCTCAAGGACTGTCCCCATTCTGTTGTCTTACTAATTCTTCTTTACTCAGAAGGGGAGCAGAATTTACCACCCAAAAATATGCCTTTTTGGCATAAGGATTACTTTGACCTGATTATTTTAAAGAAACTGCAGACACTGGAGAAGCTCTGAAAACAGATTAAAAGTAACCGTTTTGTAAGAGACATTTACATTTATAAGGACAATCTCCATTTGTAAGGATGTCTCCCTCTCTGTACCAGGAAGAGGACAACCAAATCTGTAGAAGCTCTTCCCAATGGGGAAGGCAGGTACCTAAGTAAATCTATATAATTACCATACCCTTGTTTACTGTGCTTTGTCTGATAAGCTCCCATGACTAGGCTCCTCACCCCCAATATCTTTCCTTTGTCTTGATCTAGAAATGTTATATTTAAGGTGGTGGCTTGAGTCATTCCTGAGAGTTAATCAGTTCTCCCATATATACAGAAAGTATATATGTTATTGAACTTCTATTTGTTTTTTTTGTTTTTTTCTGTTAATCTGTCTTTTATTACAGGGATCTCAGCCAAAAACCTAGAAAAAGGAGGAAAAATTATTATTTTTCTCTCCTACAACTCTTGCGATCAACCTATCAACCTACAAATGTTCTCTAGAATTACTCATCCTACAAGAGTTTGATTAAACATCTCTACTTTTTTTTTAATTTTTTTACTTATCTGTCTGGCTTCTGCTCTCAACAATTTGGGAAACCATTAAAACTAAGATTTTCGTTGTCAATATCCATTCTTTATTTTACCTGAGCTCTTTAAATGGATTGAATTAGATAACCAATCATTCCTTCCTAAAACACTTATGTTCCTTGCTTACAGATCCATAATTTCCTCTTTCTTAGCCAGTCTCTGGACTATTATTCTCAACCTCCTCTGTAGCGTCCTCTAAAACTGTCCTCTAAATGTTGGCTGGTTCCTGTATTATGTTCCCTTCTAAAACTCAGCTTTCATATCCTTTGTAATCATCTGTTCCAAGGTTTTAAATACTATATATGTGAGAATGATTTTCAAGTGTATATTTCTAACCCAATCTTCTCCTCTCAATTTCAGCTATAAATATGCAGCTGTCTAGCTGACATCTTCAATTAGATGTCTCATTGACATTTCACATTTAACAGATTCAAAATTGAATTATTGATTCCCTTCTCCATAAAAATGAAAGAATTAAAACACAACTCTGTTCCTACCTTAGGTTATTACATTTTGAATTTGTGATATTACCATTCCATAACTTTTGAAAAAAAGCTAAGACTTCAAACTCGATGCTCATCTTTTTCTCATTCTCAACACATAAACTGTCAACAAGTCAGTGCTCTAGAATAAAAATCTCAATTTATCTTAAATTATGCTGCTTCCACTATGAACCCTGTCATCAGTGTTTCTCTCCTCCATTACCACAGTATCCTCCTTCTTGGTCTTTCTTTATGACCCTGCCCCCATATCCCTCTCCAATATATTCTCCACAGAGGGGCCAGAGGGAGGGGGCCAGACTGGATACAGATAGGAGACCGGACCTTCCACTCAGATGCCCCCTTTCTCCCCCCACCTCTGAGCCATAGCTCCACCCAGACATGAGTGTGAGCTGCCAGAAGGGGTTTGAGGGAGCTGGGGTGGGGATGACAATGTGGTGACAGGGTGGACCTAGGTGTGGTGTCTGGCTCAGAGTTGAGGGGTGCAGGCTTGGGTATCAGGGCCTATTCTCAAAGGCACTGGTTGGTTAGCAGGGGAATGTTATTGACTTAGATGTTATGACTCACTATGTTATTGACTTAGATGGGAATATTTACTGTAAAATTCTGGTTTCTAAAAAGCCTGGTCTGAGATTATAAGTATGGACTTTGGATCAAAAAAATTTGCAGTGGACCTACTGAAGTACTCCAGTTCTAGCTTAATTTAACAGAGCCAAATTTTGCTCCAGGCTTTTCAAATTTCTAGCTCTGAAATAAATTTCTGATAATTTTTGTTTAATTTTATTTGTGTTTCTTTTCTTAAACCCAATAGAAATTCACATCAAGGAAGAAACACAATTCTCCATTTCATACACAATGCATTCTCCAACTATCCATGCAGTGATCAACTGGAAGTTAATTAAGAACGTTTGCTCCCTTTTTGTACTTATCTTTGTTCAATTGAAATGATTTGAATTTTTCAACAAACTTATTTAATGTAAAATTTTAGTTAATTAGAAACAATAAACCATAGATACCATTTTCAGATTTTATTTATTTGTTTGTTTATTTATTTATTTGAAGTGCTTTAAAATGCCCAACCCAAGGGGAACCTTTGCAAGTGTTATAATATCAGGCATGGCAGAATCCCATTGCCAACGTTGTTTTTTAGGATTTTAGCACTTACTGAATTAGATGATAGAAATAGTCAACTTTATGTTGAAATAAAGTGTGGTATAAGAAATTAGGAAACAATGAAAATGTTGGGGAAGAAAGTTTTATCCTCTGCCCTTCTAGGTTCTTCTCTCTGGTCTAATAATCAAATTAACATTAGCTAGATTAACAGCAGATAAACCAAATTTAATTTTGTGTGTACAGGGGCTCAATAAGAATATGTGGCCCCACAGGCAGTCAGGCAATTGTGGCTTATATGCCATTCTGACCTAAGAAGAAGGGGTAGAGGTCTGGGGCTTCCAACAGGAAGAAGGCAATTCATATGACGATGGAAAAACAAATGTTTGGTAAACCAATATTTGCTATGCCATGCAGACACAGGGATACACAAAGAGGGCTTTGGTCTCCAAGCCCAGTTGACTCCTCCCACTGCACCTAACACATATTCTTTATAGATATCTCTGATAATAATGCTTTTCCTGGGCCAGTTCTTTTATCTGATTATTTTTTTAGGCACTTAAGGGGGAGTTAAAAAGCCCTTCCTGAGTCTTTTGTTTCTCAATCAACCTAAAATAATCCTTATGCCAAAGACACATATTTTGGGGTAACAAAATAATACAAGATTGCCTACAAATTATTACATAAAGAAAATAGAATTTTCTAGATGGTATTTTTTTTAAAAGTGAATTTAAATGGGGTTTAGAAGGTTTCTTATTGATCCAGAATCTTTATTGTTTATGTAAAAGGTGACTAAGCATGCCTTAAAGCATTGAGAATCATTAGATTATAGATGATTGAATGTTACTAGTTAATTCCTATAATGAGCTGACATCAGACAAATTATTGAAAGAATGAAATAAAACAAACAAACAAAAACTTTGGTGTCTTCTTCCTCTCTTCTTTCTACCTTCTCTTTCTTCCTGAATCTCTCTTCCCCACAAGATCCAAAAAACATTGTATAGGGTGAAGGGGTTCAGTATTATAAAGATCTTTGACTATTTCAGCTTATCTCTATCTTTTCAGAATTTATAACATTTATTGGTTATAATATTCATTTTACTCTTAATTTACTTTTATGACTTAACCTAGTACGTTTAGTTCATGTACTTTTATAACTCTTTAGACACATGATATAGTGGTTAAGAACATGGGCTTAGAACTAAACTGCTTTGGTTTGAATTTTGCCTGTTATAAACTATGGAACTTCGGGCAAGTTACTTCATATCTGTGCCTCAGTTTCCTCATCTGTAAAACATTAATAATTATAGTATATATGTTGTAGAGACATAATGCTCGTAATTATTATTATTAGCACTTATTGTTAATGGTCAATAAAACGATTGATTTGTTCAAATAGAATCCATATAACTTGAAGGCACAGCCTCTATGTCCATTTATCCTCCAGTATCATACACACTAGGTACTCTGTAAGTGTTAGAAAAATACGAGACATTGGGAAAAAGAAATAGAGTATGGAAAGTGAATTACTCCTTGGCATCTGGAAATGATGGGGCATAGACTAAGGGAAACCAAGAAGAAGAGAAAAGTGGACCAAGTTGTAGCATAAAGGAAAGAGCAAATAGCCTAAATATTAGATGCAATCAGTTCTCTTAATGAAGAATTAAATATTTGCGACTTTATATTCATTTTTTAATTTCAGAGCTATGCCTGTTTTTGTAGTTGGCACTTATGTCTGATTTTTTGTCTCTTGCACGTTCTTACAACGCCATCATCTCTAATTATTTTCTCTTTTCCTCAAATATTATCACCCTTAATATAAGGATTTTTGAGCATATAGTAGTCCAAATATAGTTTCAACAAAAAACTGTTGGGTTATTGTCTTTATCATCATTCCCTTCTCCTCATTTGCAAAATGGAAACTTACATTTGACAACTAAAAGTTTAATTTTGAATCTTGACAGATGAAATGTTTTGACTAGAGTCAACTATCTTCTTTAGCTCTTGTTTTTTTTGCTCCAAAGAGTCATTGTCTGCTTCTGATTCCTTTATGTTGTAACTATTTTATAGTTCCTTTCTTCATGTCCTTTACTCAGAACCTCACCCAGAAGTTTTCTGATACTGGCAAGATGGCAGGAAGCACAGAGAAAGGGGTACCTGCAGGAGTCTAATGGGCTGTTTTTCCATGCCACCTGGGAGCATAGCAATCACCCTGCTTGCCTATTTATTGCTCTTCTTTTATGTATGCAGGTTGGCATTCTCATCATAGCCTGCTGGTTAAAGATTCTAGAACAGCATGCATTAGAGGGGGCAGAGTTAAGTGTTTGAATTAATAAGAATAGAAATTAGACTACCTCTGATTTAACCATTTTATTTATATTTTTGGAAAATACCTTTAAACTACTTTCAATAGTCCGTTGTAGGAGTATTCTGACAATGGCCTAATTCCCCTTGATATTTTTGAAACAAATGTGCTTAGTAGTTAAGCCCCCTCCATGAGCCTGTGGAGGTTTAAGGATCTTAAGAATTCATGTTCTAATCTTCTGGAACATTGGTATTATCACAGTTTCCTAGCAGAAGTCACGATTTGTGTACCCAAGAGAAAAATCTGGAGTTTTTCCCAGTTGGTATCTGGGTTGCTCTCTCTTATATTAGCAGACAGTAGAAATTCACAATTAGACCTGGCAGATACATGAGACACCTACTGATTTTTATTGCTGTTGTTACCAGAAATGATTCTTGCTATCAGAATCATGCCATAATTTGTATGCTGCTGCGGGCACATGTACATTTTCATATTACAGTTCAGTGAGAAGTGATTAAAAATAGACTTTACTTTGTACTGTACCATTATTGTCAATACCTGTGGCAGGGATATGGGAGTAGATACCAAGTACACCACTGGTTTTGACAATGTAATTAAACATTGTATCACTTGTGCTCATTTTAGATTAAAGCATGCATTTCCCTGATAAGAAGGAAACATGTATATTAATTAAAATATATAATTCTGATTCAAATTCTAAAAATGGGTAAATGACTGCAGAAGCATAGATATTAGCCCCCTCAAAAAAAAATTAAAAATTCTGCAAATAAAAATGTAATGTTTACTCAGTTTTTTAAATTACTACTTAACCTCTCCTTGATCTGTATATGGTGTATATCTTAGAAAATAACCACAAACTCCCTCTGCATGCTTATTAGGTATTATCTTTATGTACCTTTCTAGTGTTCACCAGCTATGTTAGTATTCTGTGAGCTTTTATGTTAAGCGTGTTTCATCAGCAGCAACGAATATAAAGTCAAACTGTTTAGCAGGAGTTCATCCCTGAATGACATTTGCATAAATATATTGGATACCTTAAGCAAGTCATTGTTATTATTTGCGTATTTTGGTCAGAGATTTTTATTTATTGTTTGCTTGTTTTTTTATGACAATAAAAACATTGATAGAGAATGTAGGTATAATCCTACAATAGTAATATAACAGATATTTATCCACAAGTAAAGCATTATGCCATATCCTTTGTTTGCATTGTCCCATTTAATCATTACATTGAACTTATGAGACAATATTATTTCACTATTTTTCAGATCAATAAAATCAAGATTTAGACAAGTGGCACAGCTATAATATAGAGTTGGAAATAGAACTTGGGTTTGTCTGATTCCATATTCCATGTTCTTTATTCATTTGCTATTCTGATGAGTGGCTACCATTCCTCTTCCTAACAACTAGAGACTAAAAACAATGATCAATGATTGTTTCAATAACTTCTAACCATCAACATGTATAAGAGCTCTTAGGGCAAAATGACAATCTGGTGAACACTAAAAAGGAACATACAGACAATTCCTAATATGCATGCAGAGGGACTTTATGGCTGTTTTAGAAGATATACACTATAAGCATATTATAACACCCTGCAACGTAAGCTTTTTTTATATTTAAAATCTGCATTTTCCTCCTTATGTGTAACCTGAAGTTATATTTTATTCATCTGGTGCCCAACAAGTCTGGTCGAGGGGATTGTGTCTCACCATATGTTACCAACTGCTTCCTTCCTTTTCATGACTGCTTGCAGTTTGTAATTTCATGACTTCTTTTTGTGCTGTTGATCATATAGGGAAATAAATAAGGGAGGAAAAGGGAGTGTTGAGCCTGCCTGGTGGGTAATTCTCTGGTTTGAAGTCCTCCAACCCCAAACACTAAAGTCAGGGTATTGGGTCTCCAAAAGAACCACTCTAAGATATTAGGATGGCTGGTAGAAGAAAACATGGTATGTCTCTCTCAGTGGTGATCTTGGCTTAGGCATTTGGCTTGGTAATGTGCCATACTCCTACCTAAGCAAGAGAAGAAACAATCATGTGACATGAGAAGCTGGGAAAAGAGGGGCAAGCATGGGACAACCTGTACCTCATCTTTTGACATGGCAAGGAAGTGTGAGTTTGCCATGATTAAATGGATTCACTGAAGGCTGGCCAGGCTTGAGCTGTTTTGCCAGTGTCGTAGTCCAGAGGAGGCCTGCTAATGAGGGGACATGGAAGCAAGAGCTGCACGAGCTTAGGTTTGGGAAGAAAGGATGAGCTACAGGTACATTTTCAGTGTCAGAAGAATGTGCAATGCAGGCTGTGAGGGAAAATTTCATACCTGCACCTGAGAACACTGGCATTCGATACCTGCCCAGCAGTGAATAATGACAACCAGCAGTCTTGGTTGTCAGACAGCTAGACACATTCAACATGGAAACAAGGAAACAACAAAGAAGCAAAGAAACAAAGAAAAAAAAAAAAAAAGGTATCCCTTCTTTCTTATTCCTCCATTTTCTGTTAATACCCCTGTGTATTCATTGGAGTTTATAATGTTTCTTTTGTAATTCATAATGTTTCATTTATAATAATGTTAGAAATATAGGAAAATAATTAAATAGGAGAGAAAGTATAGTAAACATGAAGATTAGAGAAACTACAAAATATTGTAATTGAAATGTCAGAATAAGAGAGCAGAGGAATCACTTATAAACATTAATAATTATTTGTTAAAATAAGCCTTTCTGAACTGAAGTAGACATAAGTTGGCTGACCATAGGGCTTAATTAAAATCAAAACACGTAGAATGTTCTTAAAATATAGTTAAAGTTAAAGGCTAAAGAAAACATTTACACACTCTTACGCAGGTAATCTCTAAAGTAAGGAAATATGGCCTAGTTTCAGAATTTAGCTCTTCAGAACCAGTTTTTAGAAGAGGATGATGTTAGTTAAATGTTGAGTAGAAAATAACTCCAAATGGAAATCAAAACCATGAGGGGAGGCATCCTTGTCTTGTTCCTGACCTTAGAGGAAAAGCTTTCAGTTTTTCACCATTAAATATAATATTAGCTGAGGGTTTGTCATATATGGCCTTTATTATGTTGAAGTACTTTCCTTCTATACCCATTTTATTGAGTGTTTTAATCATAAATGGATGTTGTATCTTGTCAAGGGATTTTTCTGCGTCTATTGATATGCTCATATGATTTTATCCTTTGTTTTGTTTATTTGGTGTTTACATTGATCTATTTGCACATATTGAACCACCTTTGTGTCCCTGGAACGAACCCCTCTAGATTGTGATGTATAATTTTTTTAATGTATTGTTGTATTCAATTTGCTAGTATTTGTGTATTTGTTCAGGATTTTTGCATTTCGGTTAGTCAGAGATATTGGTCTGTAGTTTTCTTTATTTCTTTTGTGTTTGTTTGTTTGTTTGTTTGTTTTTGTTTGCTTGCCAAATTTTGGAATCAGGGTAATGTTTGCCTGATAAAGTGAGTTAGGAAGAATTGCCTCTTCTTCAGTTTTTTGAACACTTTGAATTTTATTCATCAAAAAACGTTATTTGAAGAAATTCTTATTGTAGAGTGTATTTTCAGCCACAATATTGATTTCCTCTCTCAAAGTGGCTACAATGCATGTATGTGCATATTTTTTCCCATGCCACCTGTCTTTCTCTGTTGTTTATTTGTATTATATAGTTTGATATTTCCAAGATCAATCCTAGTTGAGGAAAGTTCTGGAAATATGTCTGATGGGTGTATCTAAAATGAGAGTAGTTACTCTATTGCGATTGAGGCAAACATTAAATGTTGCATTATTTACAATTGCTCATCTGTATTTCTCATCCTTCCCTGCCAAGACTTACTAAAGGAAACAGCTGAAAGTAAGGGACATAGAATGTGTTAGGAAGTCAGAGAGTGAAGATCCTTGGAATAGTTCTCATTATTAATAAAATTATCATATGCTTCTCACAAGTCTCTCATCACTCAAAATATGCCATTGAGAAAGTTAGAGAACAGTCTCCTTTTGCTAAGACCATCCTTTCTCAAGATTTCAAGAGTTTTGTTTTCTTATTTTTAGATCACATGTCGCATATCACTGTGTTTATTTTTCTCCTTGGTTTGAATCATGTGTTCTCAAAATCATATTTACTAGAGGTGAAGAGATTACAATTGAATGTGACTTGTGGATTGAGGATGAAAAGGAATTGGAGATAGGGGAAGCACTTACTGATGCTGCAAAATTGCTAAGGCACAATTTCACAAGGTGAAATTTGATATAACCAAGCACACATGGTATTTTAGTTGTTGAAATCACATTGCTTTAAAAATGAGTTTTTAATACCAAGAATAGTTCACATGTGGGAGCTGGGAGAAGAACTAATAGAGCAAAGGAGGTTGAAAGATTGAAGTATGTGACAAGATAAATTCCAACAGAAGTGTGAAACCAGGATAATTTATCTGGGTCCCAGGGAGCTGTAACTTAGAATATTCTGCAGATATTTTTAGTTTTCAGCATTCAGTCTACTAATATTTCTACATGTGAAATAGTTTAATATTAAAGAATTATGACCTTCAAAGAATATACTGGAATAAGAACTAGGAAATAAGGGGCAGAAAATACTAAAGTGTTCAGGGAAATACATTTATCTGTTCTATTAGGAAGAAAAACTATATACCAAACCAAGAGGAAAGATTTTACTTCATTTTAAAAGTGAAGAAAAATCTGACACTATTTTAATGAAAGAAAAACAAGAAAGATAAGTGGTCCTCAAACTCAGGACAGGTAATAAAAGTGAAAACCCGACTCAAACCAATATTTGAATACCCATGTTCATAGCAGCATTATTCACAGTAGCCAAAAATCGAAGTAACCCAAGTGTCCATCAAAGGATGCATATTTAAGAAAATTGTAGTTTTTACACACAACTAAATGATAGCCTTGAAAAGAAGATGTTACACTTGCCTCTACTTGGATGAACCTTAGAACATTATGCTAAGTGAAATATGCCAACTCAAATGGATACATATTGTATGATTCCAATTATATGAGGTATCTGAAATAGTCAATTTCATAGGCACAAAAAATATAATAGTAGGAGCTGGGAGGTGAGGGGAATGGGGAGTTAATATTCAATGGGTACAATGTGTCAGTGGGGGGAATGAAAAAGTTCTGCAGAATGGATGCTGGAGATGGTTCCAAACATCGTGAATGTACTTAATGCCACTGAACTGCACACTTAAACATTGCTTTAAAACAGTACATTTTATATTATGCATATTTTACCACAATAAAAAAAAGTAAATTTCAAATCTTAAAAACTATACTGACAGGATGAAAATAATCAATTCAGAGATTTTTAATTTTAGGGTATTTTAATCACTTACGTAAATAAGTTAAATATTCTTTAACTCAAAGTTGATATTGATTTATTCATTTTCCATTTGTAGTATTATTAATTTGGAATAAATAAGAAAAATATGAATAGTACCTAATATTTTGAATAAGAATTTTATGAAGATCATGGGTTTTTATCTCGAAGAGCCAATGTGTAAAAGTGTTTACTCTTCCTTATTTTATGTCTTTGTTATAATGCTTTACAATTAAATACTGAGAACAATTTGAATATTATTAAAATCACCATTACTTTTCGGTTTTGAAGCAACACAACCTTACAAGGATTGTATTGATAGAGAATGAGAAGTCGGACATATTTCAGTTAGAGCTCTTCTGGGCTTGTAGACTCCACCTTTTAGTTATACCATTATAATCAAAGGGCATTTTAATAATCTTCAAGCTCATGGTACTCTGCTTGACACTGTTTAAAGTATTTGAAACCTTACTATTCTTGAGTTGCATTGTCTGATACATTAGCTACCGTATCTGTTAAGCATTTGAAATGTGGTTACTTCAAATTGAGATGTGCCATAAATAAAAAGGGGAAACAAATTTCAAAGACTTAGTAAGATAAAGATATTCATAAGTATTTTAAAATACCATACACATTGGTATTATTTTTTTACATTTAACATATTGAAATGTTAACATTTGGAAATATTGAATTAAAATAAATTATTAAAATTAATTTTACTTATTTTTACTTTTTTCAGTGATACTACTATAGAATTTTAATTAACGTTTGTGGTACACGTTTGTGGCTTGCAGTTTATGTAAATGACAGCAAGGGCTATCCAAGAATGCCATAAGCTAAATATAACTGAGGATACTAATGAGAATATAAATTCAGGATAGGATACATTCACTCAGGATATAGACTAATTTCCAGGAGTGACTGGGGTTCACTGGATAACCAGAAACCATACCATAACTCACTTGTTTTGTTCCCAATTCATTGTAGTATCTTGAGAGTGGCAGCATAGGTGCTTCTGTCACTGATCTCTGAGTGCAGCCTGTGGGAATCATATTTCCTGTTTTTAGGCCAGTTTCTAAATATAAAAAGTCATTTATGTTTACAGTATGCATGTATTATTTCATGCCTCAAGGAAAAGCTTCAATAAAACAAAGGATAAAGGAAGTGAAACCTTAGTGATCTAAATGAGTTAACGCATGTTAACAATAAAAGATCCAAACATGTTTAACACGGATTTGCTTGTGCACCCAATTTGGGAGAAAACAGGGAAGTAAACGCAAATCTAGAAGTTTCAGACTGGAAATCTAGAGATAGATTTTTCATGTAAATGCAGTGCCCTGATATCCTTGAAATGTGCCAGGGGATACTGAATAAAGGATCAAATGCTCACTTTCACACACGTAATCAAAAGCAACAAGACCTTAATTTTTTTTTGAGAAAATAACTACATTTACTACTTTTCATGAATGACCCTTATTTCCTTACTCCCTGCCCTCTTATTGCCTAAAACATTGCTCTGTTATGTTCACTGAAATAGTGTATAAATTTGATTCAAGATCTGTTTGTCAGACATTGATTCAAGTTGATTTTATAAAAACTATTAATTAAAGCCTAATAAAATACTTTTGAGCAATAAAAAATTGTAAAGTTTTATGCATTCTTTACTAATGAACACTTATTAAAGGATCCCATATGTGTTATAAAAGTTGGTTAAAGAACTCTACATTTCTTAAATGGGTAGAAGTTAAAATATGACCTTGTTCTTGGAGATGGTGATACCTCCTGTAAAATTTTTGGCCCTAGTTTCAATTGAACTTGAAGTCTTAAACTTGATGTTTTACTCATTCCTGATGATGTGACCTTGAAAACATGGACTCTATTAGTTAGTCTTTGACCTGAAAAATCAGAGCTTGAGATCTGGGCTTATCACAGGCCTAGTACTGACAGGTGAGTAGTTAATATTGTTTCAAATTAAAATACAAGTAAAATCATATACATGAAAAAAATATAAAACTTAAATGCCTAATATAAGAAATAGAGTCAGAATTCTTATATTTCTAGGTAGACTTTCTTTTTTATCTTTTTTTTTCTTATATATAAATTTTATTGGGAAACATTGGGGAACAGTGTGTTCTTCCAGGGCCCATCAGCTACAAGTAGCTGTCTTTCAATCTAGTTGTAGAGGGCGCAGCTCAGCTCCAAGTCCAGTTGCTGTTTTTCAATCATTGTTGCATGGGCGCAGCCCACTGTCCCAAGCGGGAATTGAACCAGCAACCTTGTTAAAAGCTCATGCTCTAATCACCTGAGCCATCGGGCATCCTGGTAGACTTTCTTGTACAATATTCTGATCATACACTTGTCTTTTAAAAGTAGTTTTATTACACTATTCTACAGAAGCTATGAAAAAAATGTTAAGAGAAAACTTGGCCTACATTAAAGCTATCACTTTCTCAAGTTTTGTTTCTGAAGTTCTTAACCTTTTTATAAATTAATGCTTTTATATTCACATTCAAAAACTTCAAGCAACTTAAAGTGTAAATGGAGGATGGCTGGGATAACAAATCCTTTCCTTAGTTAAGAGGAACGTGGAGCTGTAGCTTAGTTGTCACCTAATTCGCCCCCCCCCACACACACACACTTCAGTTAGGACTTTGTGGGCTACGTGTGTTTCTTGAGGTCGACAAGGTCACACAGCTGATTAGTGACAGGGCCGGGGTAAGGACGTGAAGTACCTGTATCTTAGTGAGGTTATTTTCACTGTTTCGTAAAGTGCCCCTTGGCCTTTTCTGGAAAAAAAAACGAAACCTATGAATTAAAAGCAAACATTCTACCCTCATCAGTTTTTACCTGGGGTATTGTAACAGCCTCTATCCATGTTTTACTTCCTTCTTGAAATCTTTTGTGCTACATTCATCCCCCCAAAATATTTTATTTTCATCTCTGAAGAAACATAATGTGTGATACAGAGGAGAGGACAGGCAATTATAATATATGATCTGTGGGGTAAAACTTCAGGTAGAGAGAAACTCAGCTTCATTGAATACTGAGGGAGGGAAGAGAGAGAAGGGATTTACTGACAATGGAAAATTTCCAGGACTGTTCTAGCTTTAGGCATAGCTTCATGCCCTCAGGAATTTGTCTCCATCTCTCAGCTCTGAGTTTTTTGCTCCAATAGCTTCATTGTCTTTCCTTCTGGTAGCAGGGTGACACCAGCAGTAATAGATGAATACCTTACCAGTTTACAAACCTGGCAGAAAGAGCTGTCATTGTTTCCAGCTGTTCAGGGCAAACCCTAGAGCTGATGATGCTAAATGGTGGCTCAGCTCACTTGCTCATTGCTGTGACAATGTGGTAGCTCTGATGATCTGGATCTAGCGTACTCTGTCATTCCTGTAGCCATGGAATAGGGAGGACCTCTGGAACAATACTGTCTGAGAGTAGGAACAAAGTAGATTCTTAAAGGAAATTGATACGTTATCAGAAAAGAGGGCAGCTCATAAATACCAAGTAGGCATATAGAACAGATATTCATTATGGAAAATAAGATGCGACAATTACAAGGTACTGTAGAAGCGTAGGAGGGACACTATCCACCAGCCAAGGAGATGCCATGTGAAGTGTAAACATGAGCACAATGACATGTTTTATTGTTTTCATCTTAAAAACTAGAGCAATATCGTTGTCATTCATATGTTTTCTATAAAGCAGACAGCAGTTATCACTTGCCCATTTGTCTTTATTTGGAATGACATATTTACATAACTAATAATAAAGAACTAGGTATTGTGTCACGATCTTAACTACATTTTAATTTGCACATGTATGAATCCTACATTATTTTCAGGAATAGTGTAGGTTCTATAGCCATATAATCAGTGATTGTAGTACAGTGCTAGGCAATAATCCTTTACATAAACATGAGTGAATAATAGTTAAAATTATCCAAGTATACATTGGATGAAGAATATTCCTTGATCTTTCTGAATCTCATAATATAGCACACTGAGTTAAAGGTAACTGTTCATGAAGACTGCAGATTAAGCTAGAATGAAACTTAGAAGCTGTTACCTGAACTTATGATGGAGGAAAAAGACTGCAAGGTCACTTTGTAGTATGAATTTGTAAAAGAAAATAAATCATTTCAGCTGTGTTTGCATTAAATTATGAGGAAATGTTGATATTCTAGTGTATATAAAATCATAGTAAAATTATTGTATGAAAATTTTTGGAAAGACTGAACTACAATAGGCTGAAGTAACTTGAAATGGTATAAAGATATTTTCTAAAACATAATTACAACTATAGAATATATTTTAATTAAAAATATATAAATATACTTTAGATTCAAATTCTATGAATTCTTGGTAAAATTACTCTGGGGAAGAGTTATAGGCTAAAATTTTGAGAATCAAAAATAAGAATATGGATTGTTTCCTTGGAATTCTTATCAAGATGAAACTTTAAGTTCATACCCTTTTGTTACAAATACTAAAAGTATTGATAAGTTAGACATTCCAAAAATTAAAATCCAAATCATTGTTTATCTAAAAAAGAAGATATACATTTCTATGAACTAAACTGAAGAGAAACATAAAATAGTATATGTAACTAAATATGCAGGTATGTTGGGCTCTGCTTTTAGACTCAAACATAAGAGGCTGAGGCTACAGTTTCTGTGTATCAATGGCAAATAAATAACCCCACAAAAAGTGAGATACCAGAAACATGTTCGAAGTTAGATACCCAATGCTATGGTGAGTCTAATCAGTTATTGAACAGAATCTTAGAAATGACGTACTTGCTGTCTGCAGCCAAATACAAGGAAGGAGAACAAAGCAGTTAGAATCTTACAGTAATTTCACCTACTAGCTTATAACTTACTCTGTGGTATTCCCATTTTCACTGATGTATATCATTCCGTAGGGCAGCAGCCTATAGTGTAGATGATGTATTACACAATTCTCAGGGGTATCACATAGTGTCCAAATAAATGGGTCCATTGCATTTGTGTACTAATAGCTCTATTTTGCGGTTTTGAGAATAACAATTCACCAACCTAAATCTTGTTATTAGGTCGTGGGATTTAGGACTGCATGGAGGGAGCTGTATAATTTCTATAAAGGAATAAGTGAGACTAAAACAAGGGGGAAGAATCTTCCACTTAAAATCTGCCTAAAAAATCGAAGTGTGATAACCAACAAGGAAAACCAATAGAAACCAATGAAAATAATCTCTTAGAGAAGAAATATAATAACTCTATAATGACTGAAAATTCTCAAAGAGATAAAGAAATAGAATATAAGTAGACAACATCAGTAACAAGACATAATGAATTAAAATAAATAGAAGTGAAACAGTAACAGGCGTGCCTGGAAAGAGCCAAAGAAATATCTGGGAAAGAAAATATAGTTAATGAGGAGCTGTAAACTCAATAGGTGGAAAAATACCTACATGGTGAAGAATCAAAGAGGTTAGCTAATTGAAGACAATGAAGGATTATTTCCCAAAAGTAGCACAGATGAAATTAAAGTAATAAAGGGACATTTCAGAGGCACCAAAATTAGATTGAGACTATGTAACAAATATTAGCAATGATGGCAAAAGAGAATTGGAAGTTGAGAGGTGATATTTAAAAGTAATTTTCATGAATTATCTAGAATTGAAGGAAGGCACAGTCTTCTAATTGAAAGTGAATACCCAGTGCTGACTGGGAAAGATAGATGGGTGCATGGATGGATAGGTGGGTGGACAGATGAATGGATAGTAAAAGAGAGGTATACACACAAACAGACACACACACACACACACACACACACACACACACACACACACACACACCCAGGAAGAGAGAGAAAGAATAGATAAAAGGAGAAATATACAAAGTGTATATTTAGACTCTAATATTAAAACTGCAGAACATATGAAATAAGGAGAAAGGTTATATAAGCAATTAGAGAAAAAAGACATATTACCTGAGTTAATGTTTTAAAAGCCCAATGCAGACATCCTCTTCAATAAGAGATATTAAAAGACAATGAAAAAATAACCCAGAATGCTCAAGAAAATTAGGTGTATAAGTATAATCCTATAAATTGATAATAATTTATTGAAGAGTAGAGGCAAACAAGTAATACAGTGTTAAATTTTAGCACAAAATGTCCCTAAATGAAAGAACTACTAAAAGCAAAAACCCCCAAAAAATGAACTCAATGTAAGGAAGCAATACAAGGAACAATGTGGTAAATATAATGCATTATTGAGTGGAGTTAATAATAAAAATAAGTAATTTTTTTTATGTTTCGAAAGACAGAACTAAAATTGTAGACACTAATTACAAGGAAAATGAGGGAGGTGTTCACTTGTGGCTAAAATATGCAAAGATTCACTTGAAGCCCTAATGAGTATTGAACTATTTTAGACATTGTTAGAGAAGTTATATTATTCATATTTAACATGTAAGAGTAATCAATTTAAAAAGTGGTATCTATACTTCTCAAAAATCATAGTAAATGATAAAAAAATATAGACAAATATATCTATCCTTAGAAGCCAGAAAGGAAAACTAAACGAGCAAAGAAAGACCTTGGTAGACAAAATATATACACACACAAAATTTGCTAGTATAGCAATATTAGATACAAGGATTAAACGTAAAACCATTAATAAGGATAAGGAGGGCTATATCCTGCATTGAAAGGAAACCAATAATAGACATAATAATAATAGAGTAATGTCTAGAGGTAATAATAGATTTTAAAAAATCATTTTCTGTTTTCTTAAAATGTTTGCTCAAATGTCACCTTTTTCAAGAGGCCAATATTTATTCTTTTATTTAAATTGCAACCTATCCCAAATTGACACACTCAAACCTTCCTTATTTGCCTTTTTTTTTTAGCACTATCACTTTTATGATCGTTTTTCATTATGTTGCAGTTTATTTTCTTTTTATGAATGAAGGTAAATTGCTGAAAACTTTTAAGAAAACGAAAACTTTTATGCAAATATTAGAAAAATAAGTCTCTCTATATGCCTATGAATCATACATAGTCAGCAGATGTATAAAAAGTCCGGATGGTGAAGATCTACTCCAGTTTTAAGATTGCAGTTATTTCCAGGTAGGATTGAGAGAAATATATATACAGTTTTTTGTTTTGTTTTGTTTTAAGGAGGGCGTGGCTCACAGTGGCCCGTGTGGGGAACAAACTGGCAACCTTAGTGTTATTGGCACCACGCTCTAACCAATTGTGCTAACTAGAAACCCTATACAGTTTTTCATGAATCTGTAAATCTAATCGTGATTTTTATAAATGAACCAGAGACAAATACTACATTTTAACATTTGTTAAATCTATGTGATGAGTGCACAGATGTTCATTTTATTCTCTAAACTTCTCTGAATAGTTGAAATATTTCTAAGAGAATGATAATTTCATCAACTATAATTTGGTACAACTTCAATATTATTTTATAAATAATTGTATCAAGAATGTTAACAAGTAAAGATTTTTAAGTATTCTTGGAAATTCACTGTAATTAAAAATAATATTTTGCAAAACCTTCAATTCACAATGTAGGCTGAGAATAGCCAAATACATCCTATCAAATATACTAATATATAAAACTGGCTAGATTTTAATGGGTCTACCCACTTAAATGCTATAACCATCACATTCCTACTTATGGCAGTGGACACTGCAATGGGAACAATTTTCAGAAAAATAATTGCATTTGCAACATTAATTTAAAAAAAAAAGACAGGCAAAAAAGAATTACAGACTTGATTGCTCCTTTAAAATTATGTTGCAGTTATGGTGGCAGTGATTTTTTAAATTGGGATTTAAATCACCTGTAGAAATGATTAAAATCATCTTAGTAGTCTTTAATTTATAATACAATAGCAAACTCTTGATTTAAAAGGACCATAATTTAGTGGCAAGATCCCAGACTTCGACAGTAATTGTAACTTTAGGTGGAATACAAGAATTTCTCATGGCGATAGTTAATCTTATCATATGTTTTTTTCATTTAAAGTAAACTTATGTATACACTCTTTGTAATAACTGAAATGTTTGTGCATTTCTCTGCTTCTGGCAAGCAATATTAATCATCTTTATAAAAACTCTAAGAGCTAACTACATAAAATATTTGAGTGATAAATGTTCTCTGATTTCTAAAAGCTGAGGTTCAGAAACCCACACAGAGAAAGCAAAGCAGACTCACTGCATCTAGGAAACAAAGTGGAAATAGAGTATTTGAGTATCACAAGTAAGAGGTATTGGGAGAAAACGTAGAAATGTTCTTTTGGGACAGTAGTGGTGGAATGCCCAGTCCTGATAGAGCAGGATGAGATGAGTCGCATTCCAATAGTTCTCTTTTCTGAGTCTCAATAAGTTTCATGTAACATTTCTTATAGAATGTATTTCCAGTAGCCTTTTGCCAGAATGAATGCCATCATTTTTTCTTAATATTTCCCATAATATTTATACAGAATAACCAATGCACCTTTTTCCTCCAAAAATTCTAAGAAGCTTCTCTAGCTCCTTTCTCCTGTTTTCACCTTCCTCTTTCCTATAAAATGTATGTTATATAAGTGTGCTTAGTATGTGCAGTCTTTTTTCAAGGATTTCAACTAATGAGTTTTGTAATATATAACTCTGTATCTCTGTATATTTTCACATACCTGTCTTTTCTCCTTAATTAGAATGATAGTGCTTCTGCTGAAAGAACTTTTTTTTTTTTAGATTTAATGAGTATATATTCTTAATTGATAAATTCAACACATTTAGCTTAAAGTAGAAATAATTTCCTATAGAATTTATTTTAATAAGATCAGTCATATTCCCATTGGGGGAAAATTCTTTATTGGATTCTAATGAAAGTATTGGGATAAAAAAAGTATAAAGAAATTAAGGGTAATACTGTAGATATGGTGCCTTTTCTTTAATGCCGGTTTGCAAAACGATGAGGTTTTAGAAAAAGTGATTCTAAATGTTATATTTACAAAGTGTGTTCCAAAGTTTGCTCAACTTTTTTTGTTTTTGGAGTTTGGCTTAGTGTTTATCTTTTGACTTGAGTTCACCAGTCTATTTTTTGCTGTAAATATTAAGATATCAAAAGCTACCAATGTTGTTATTTATAGAAACATTAGGAAAAGAGGTTTGTTTTGCTCAGAACATATGAGAGCCTTCCTTTAGTTCTACCTACTATAGTTCCATCCATCTACTTGAGGTGAGATTTTCCTATTCCCAGTCCTTTGGCTGGCTTCCAAGGTGTGCTATCTATTTCCATTCCACTTCTATGATGAGAGTGAGGGCAATTCTTTAGTCAAATACTTTCTGTGTGCCAAGTACATTACATTCATTATTTTATTCATTTTTCATTGTATTCTTTTGAAATTTATACCATTATTATTGCAGATAATACATTTGAAACTCTAAGATGTTAAGGAACCTGCAAATATCACATAGCTAGCAAAAAGAAAGCTAGTATTTAAACTCAGAATTGTTTGACTATGTGTCCAATCTTGTCCCAACTGAAGTTTGAACTAAGCCTTCTGACCCTTGCTTGAATAGAAAAGTAAATTATTGAGACCCTATGCTCGATACACCTCAAGATACCCCTTGTCAACTACTGGATCAACTCTGACTATCCAACTATATCCTTCACATTTTTTAACATTATTTTTGACTAGGTTAAACATGTACATATGCTAAAAGTTAAAACCATAAAAAAATGGAAACAACTTGAAAAGTTTCATTTCCATAACAGTGAGGGCTTATTCCCATTAATCTTTTTCCTTACCTCGGGTTCTCTATTGGTAGCTCTTTTTATTAGTTTCTTATTTACCTTTCCAGTGTTTCTTTTTGCAAATACAAATAAAATCTAATATATATTATTGTCTTCCTTTTAAACAAAATTTCTCTGAGTTATGGTATATATGTATTCTCTTCACTCTGTTTTTTGTTTGTTTGTTTGTTTTTATTTAAATATGGGAAACATTTCCACAGCAGTATATAAAGACTTTCTCATTATTTCTTTATAGCTATATTGTATTCTTTATTACCTACTGAAATTTCCTCTCTGTTAGTCCTTTGTTGACCATTCCCAAAACTATATATATATATATATATATATATATATATAATATATATATATATATATATTATATATATATATATATGTTTTAAGGTATAGCAGGGTGATTAAAAGAAAGTATAGCTATTGAGAAGCTAGGAGGTTAATTGATAAATTAGAAACAAGAATTATATAATGAAAGCTTTGGGAGATAAAAAAAAAAGCAAAAATCCCAAAATATATCTTGGCCATTAGGATCAAAGTGACCTGAATTTGAATTATTCATTGCTACTTACTAGATCCATGAACATAGATGTTTAGCATCTCTGATCTTTGTTACCTCCTTTGTAAAATGGGGAAAATAACATGTACCTCAGAAAATTATTGTGAGGATGAATGAGATAATTAATATAAATATGAAGAGTATGTGGGATATAGTAACCACAATCATTATGTTTTCCTTTTTTTCTATATTGTATTGTTCAAATTAATATTGCAAAAATATGAGTATTGTCTGATTTTCTATCTTCTTCACCTAATCTTGTCAATGGATGGTTTAAGATGAAAATGTCTTTCTTGGTGCATGTCAATGTAGTTTTCTTTTGGACTATTATGTAGTTTCAATCCTTCTGTTGGATCTCATTCTTTTTCACTGTTAGGCTCCCAATGATTTTGTAAGAAGCATCTTAAGTGATCAAGGGCCCCCACTGTTTTTAATCAGAGCCGCAGAGCTGCATGTAGCTGAAAAAGCATTAGAAGGGTAACTCCATGACAAGGCTGAATGCTAATTGGATTTGGGGATTAGAGTGGAATGAATAAGTGGCAGTACTTTTTCATTCTCATATTTGGTGACTGTTAGAACATATTGCTCTGGGAAGGCAAAGCAAATCATAGGTCTGAAACAAGGTAAATGACTGTACAACTGTCAGTCAGAATTCTGTCAAGGCTTCCTGCCATTTGTAAGCAAATCTATTCCTAGAACAGTAATAACAACCCCACCCACCTAGTTGGCTATTTTAAGTAATACAGTTCTGAAACCTGTCAGAATATTCTTTAGACAGTTTCAGCTGGCAAGGAGCCCTTTGATCCCGTGATTCATCATATTGTCTGTTTTGATTGCTTTGGAACACTTGACAAAGGAATCGCCAATAAGAAGACAGATGTACTTATATTTAATTTCTAATGGAAATAATTAGATGCTTTATGTTAAAGCTGAAAACAACCTCAGTGAACCTTTTAGAAAAGCAGATTGAAGGCTTAATTTTGAAGATGCACCAAATAGTGTTTCTATTTATTTAAAATACGAGCATATATATTATCAGCAAAACAATGCGGATTGTGCTGCCTTTACTGTGTTTCTGTTTTTTCTCTTCAAGGATTGGTTTGTACCTTATTAGGACCCTCGCTGCTATTCTTTCACGCCCCTGCTTCCATAACAATCCTTTAAAATAAATTGTTGGATATTATTTTTTTCTACTTAATGTTAGCACCTACTCGAGTTGTAAAGTTTTAAAAATCATAGACTAGCATAGCATAACATAGCATACTAGTACAAAATAACAAATGATATACAGAAAACATATGGAATAGTCTAATTGCAACTTTACTGTCTCAACTCATTTTCCTATGAGGCTTGAGAAAACTATGGGTTCTTGCTCAGTCTCATTAAGTGTAAATAACAATAACAAAAAAATAGGATGAGCTACATGGAAGAGTTCATACGGTGATAAAATGAGATAATGTATGGAAGCATTATGCAAAGTGTTTTAGACATGTAGTATTGTATTTAACTTCTTTAAAAGTTTTAATTTATAATTTCCATCATTTCCAAAGAATTCCCTCTAGCCCATTTTAAGTCAATTCACTCCTATCATACCTCACCCATGGCAACCACTGGTGTGATTTTGTCATTGCAGTTTGTCTCTTCAAGAATATCATAAAAATGGAGTCATAAAGAATATATTTTTTATTGTTATTATGTCTTCTTGTTTTCTGGCTCCTTTGTCTCCTTTCATTTAGCATAATGCTTTTGCATGCATCCTTGTTGCATGTGTCAGTAATGTGAATTTCTAGCCCATGAAATAAGGGAAGAAAAGGAAAGAATAAATATATAGATTATCAATGTCACGATTTGCAGATGACATAATTGTCTATGTTGAAATCTTTAGGGATATTACTCCCTCCCTCCAAAAACACCTCTTCATAAACAAAAACTCATAAACAGAGACAATAGTTTAGTGGCTACCAGAGGGTAAGGGGGGAGAAGGGCGGTAGATGAGGGTAAAGGGGTCCAATATATGGTGATGGAAAGAGAACTGACTATGGGTGGTGAACACAAAATGTGATATATAGATGATGAATTACACAGTTGTACACCTGAAATCTAAGTAACTTTACTAACAATGGTCACCCCAATAAACTGTAATTAAAAAGAAATTCTTCAAATTATTAATGGAATTTACAATGTTGTCATGATACAAGATAAGCATCCCATGTCAATTTTATATCTATATGTTATGCTGACAGGAAAGTCAGTCCAAAAATGCAGGATTCCATGTATATAATATTTTTGAAATGATAAAATTACAGAAATTAACAAATTAATGCTTGTCAGGCACTAAGGAGGAGGTGGGAACTACAGGAAATTGGGTATACTATACAAGGGAAGTGTGAGGGATCCTTGCAGTGAAGGAATGTTCGGCATCTTGAATGTATCAATGTCAGCATTCTGGTTGTGATGATGTACTCTATTTTGGCAAGATATTACCATTGAGGAAAACTAAGAAAAGGACACATGAGATCTCTGTCGTATTTCTTGGAACTACATGTGAATTTGCAATGATCTCAAATTTAAATGTTGAATTAAAAAGAAGTCCTCCAGCGTTAACCTGTAGCTTCATGGTGCTCAAGTTCTGGTCTGGAATACTGAAGGATTTTTCTTAGTGTGCTTGCTGCACTGCCATCTTTCAACAGGCCCTCAGAGGAGACTGTATCTGTCCTTCTTCCCATCCTTTAGAAGTTGACTGCTGTTTCATGTTACTTGGTGTGTACGGTGTTTTGAAAAATAGGTTTTATCATTATTTAGGCCAACAGATTAGGGGATGATTACAGTTGAGGAGATAGTTTGTTGTACTGTTGTACTGACAGATCCTAAGAAAAGACGGCATACTCTACCACCGGGGGTCACATGAGGAAGCACCAGGGTTGGTCAGAAGATAGAAGGTGAGAGGAAAAAACATGGCAAGAGCCATTGTTGTGGTTTTTGTGGACAGCAGTAGGTGAGACAGGGAAAGCAAGTTTAGCATTGGTTAATCTGAATAATTCAAGCAGGCTTTGGTTCATAGGGCTGTCCTTACTTGTCTGGTACCAAGTCTGGAACAATTAGAGTAGATGGATCTAGGCCCAGAGTATGAGCCACACTCCATAAGGAAGGTGGTTGGGATATAACTTCTGGATTTGTATACGAAAGTTGGACTCACAGGTACATATTTGCTATCTCTAGAAACTAGTTAACCCTAAGTAATGTGTAACCCTAAAAGGGCCAGTCCCTCCGGGGTTAGCAAGGCCCCAAGAGGTCAAAGCATTAGAATGCACAAAATTAAAGGCCTGGTTAATATACATGGATTTTGATGGGACGGAGATGTCAGTGGAGGGTTTCATATCATCTGCTACATTCTCAGACTTGAAAGGTTCTGTATACCTGATTCTCATGGGTAAGGTTTTCAGTATTTCTAACCATCCTCCAGAGGCAATAGACCTCTACTTTATATGAGGGCAATAACCTGAATATTAGAATTTTTTCTTCTCAGGCTTTTTTCTGGCATCAGGGTCCCAGGGTGTTTTCTGTCCATTTCCCAACAGTGTATTACTGTGGCTTGTTACTCTGTGCAATGCTCCTAGGTCCTCAGAGCATGTCCTTATTCCCCTGATCCAGCCTTAGTCTTAACCATCCGTTCTCCCCCCGCCCCCCCAGAATCTGTAATATTAAAAGGGTAAATATTTGTATGTATGTGTGTGTCTTCCTTGGATTATTTTTTGTTTTTCTGTTTTTTTTTTTACTTTTGCTTCTTATGAAGTTTGTAACACAGGAGATCTCTGTACAATTACTTAGAGATGTCAGGAAGAGCTAAAGAAGGAAAGCCACATGACTTTTGCAAATTAATTTCTGCCACAAAGTTAAAAACATTTTCTAAATAATTATTTGAGTTTATGGGATTAAAAAAAAAATGTTGTAATATAGCTTTCATTGACTAATAGATCATTCAGGTGTTAGAAAAAAGAAAAAAAATTCTTCTTTCTCTCATATCTGACAAATATATTTTTGAATAATATTCAGATAGGTGAGCTATTCTAAATTTTGGGATATGAAATGAATAACTCAATCTGGTGTTTCATAAATAATCTTATTCATGACTTCTGAATGTACAAACTGTATATTTTGAAGTTATAATTTAATATTTGATTACCTGTTTCATAATTTCAGCTGGAAAAAGCTGACCTAAGTTTCTTTGTGCCATACTCTTCCTGTTATGTGCTCTCTCCCATATGTTTTTGATGCAGGTGGCCTTGGATTTCTCGTTCAGTTCTAATGAGACCTCTATCCTCTTTCCATTCTGCTGACAAAAGCACAGCAGTGAATGGATTTAATGGTGAATTACAATAAAGTTTATGACATTTATATGCATGATCTTATATCTCTCTAGCTGTCTGTCTGTCTATTATCTATCTATCTATCTATCTATCTATCTATCTATCTATCTATCTATCTATCATCTATCTATCTATCTATCTATCATCTTTAATTAACTGGATGGAAGGAATCAGTATTTAAAGCCAAAATACTTTACTTAAAAAACAAAAATCAAATGACAAGGTAAGGAAGTTACCAAAGGAAAGACTGAGACTATTTCTAGAGTTAGTGAGTTTGCCAGTCATTTTCTATACTTTTCCTGAGATATTTATAATAAAATACCTGAAAAGTATTTTAAAAAAGTAAATTAGCTATTTCTAAACCCTTGAAGTGTCTTATTTTTATGTTGTATTACTTTCTTTTTTTACTTTTTTCTGAGACTTTGAAAGTCATATGATAAAATAAGTGTAGACTGCCAAGGGAGGGTGAAAAATATAGATAAAGCCACTCAAAATATTTAGCTGACTCTTTCTTTTTCCATAGAAAGTACATTGTTATCTCCATATTACATTTCATGGGGATATAACCAGAACCTTAGTTTATGATAACTTTGTTCTGGGAAAAGAATGAGAGACTTTCCTTTCTAGCAGTGCAGCAGACTAGCCATATTGAAAAGACTTTCAGCAACAAACCTACACTAAAATATTTTGTTGTTGAACTCATAAGAAGAATGAAAAATTCCCCAAGGCCAAAAAAGAAAAAAAGCTCTGAGAGAGGGGTAATAGAATGAAGAAACTAGGTTGCCCTGGCGAAAAGGCTAATATCAGGAAATTAAAGCAATCTTAAGTATATAAATAACTGTAATAATTTCTTGTGAACACTAAAAACAAACAAACAAATAGATAAATAAATACAATTCTAAGAAAAAATAGCATATAATTGAGATTTTCTGGTCAAAATGGCAGAGTAGGTAAATGTTGTGCTCACCTCCTCTCAGGACCACACCAATTAAAAGTAAACAACAGAACAACCATCAATTAGAATTACCTGCCGTCTTGCTGAACAAAAGCCCTACAACTATGAACATACAGAAGAAGCCACATCGCGACTGGCAGGAGGGGCAGATGCATTCAACAGGCTGGTCCCATACCCACGTGTGACCATTGAAAATTGGGAGGGATAGCATGGCTGTGGAGGTCCCTCCTTAAGGAGTGAGGCATCCCAGCCCCACACCAGGCTTTCCAGCCCAGGATTCTAGTGTTGGGAAACAAGTCCCCATAACTTCTATCTGTGAAAACCAGCAGATTTGTGGCCAAGTAAGATGGAGGGCAGCTGGGATCCTGGGGGCTTATCTTAAAGGGCCCATGCATGAACTTACTTGCTGATGGACTCACTTGCTCTGAGCTCCAGTGCTAGGACAGCAACTTGAAAGGCACCAGAGACATACGGGGAGAAATTTCAGGCTGAGGGCTGGAGAGGCTGCTTTCTCCTGGAGGAAGAGCTGGTAGAAGGCACTGTTTCTTCATTTAGCGCTCCCCTTACTGCACGCAGACACAGGCAGGGACCCTATCTGAGTCTCCATCAAATTGGCTATCACCTTTCATTTGTCCTGCCCTATTGATTATATGAGACCCTGCCCCACTCAACTTGCAGGTATACTCAAGCCTCTACCAGTAACTTTTCCATACAAACAACCAGTTTTAACTCATGCTGCAGATTTTCTTACAATATCTCAAATGATCACAAATCCAGAACAAGCAGCATCTGACTTTGGTGTATCCTGAACCTCTAGATGTGCAGCCCTAAGCCTGGCACTAGCAACAGCTGGCCTTGGTACAGGTATTCCCTCTAACATCAGGAACTCAAGAACGATACCCATTGTCACTAGTTGCAATGAACATTAAAATGAAGGTTCCTAACAGTAAAGTAAGAAAAGAAGCAAAAGATACGAGGATTGGAATAGAAAAAAACAAATTTGGTAGTCCATCGATGTTATCTTTTATTTTTAAAATTCAGAGATTTTATGGATACATTTTGAGAATTAATAATTGAATTAACCAGTTGTTGAATGCAAGATCAATACAGAAAGTTTTATATTCCAAAACTAGCAATGAAAACACATAATTAAAAGAGTAAAAATTGTTATTCAAAAGGGCAACAAAATTTACTGTGCATAAAAATCTATATGTACAAAAACCTAAAGGAGAAAGTATAAACCTATGAAAACTCATTAAAATATGAATAAAAAGAATGATATTTCATCTTCATGACCAGGAAGAACTGATTTTGAAAAAAAAATCAATTGTGCACAAATTAAGCTACAGACTTCATTATATTATAATGAAAAAGTCATTTATGTTAGTGAGTGCTCCAACATAAAATAAGAAAAGTCTGTGAATAGGAACAACTTCTCCAAAAGTAAAATTATGATGGCAACGTAAAAAATGTTGAGTAATACAATCTGTACAGTTGAAGATAACCTTAAATACTAACAATAGATAGATCAAGGAATAGAGTTTTTAGTAAAATATTTGCAGTTGTCAATGATAGATCCAGTTGGAACATAGGACAAAATAATAGATATAAGGTCTATTATTTATTTAGTAAACATCTCAGAAAGAATATAGAAAGACATTTAGAAGTTTTGAAAAAAAAAAAAAATGTATATAAGACTACCAAGCTCAAAGTACAGTGCTAGCTAAAATATAACATGGTTTGAGTTGTTGGTTAAATGTAAGAAAATGGAATGTACTTGATGCTTAGAATATTTTTTTTTTCAAATTACACAGAATTAATCTAGCTTTACAGCTCTTTTCCTCAGGGATCAAACATACTATTTTTTTAAAGAAGTAAATGATACTATTATATACCTATTGCTATAAGTGCTACTAAGTAGTTTTTAAAATTTTAGAAGCAACAAAATAGGTGAAATACTTAAGTGTGTTTGTTAAGATGGGCTAAGATGCCAAAACAGAGAGACCAAAATTTCTGAGATTTAAAGAACAAAGTAGTCTATATCATATTCTCGTCCCCCCTGTCTCCCCAATAAATAGTAGCTGGGAAGTGTTCCAGATCTGTGGACGGCTCTATATCACAGGGTCATGGTTAGTCTCAGCTTTCATTTATCTTGTGGCCTTGCCATTTCCTACACACTCTTGGTTAATTTTTCAGCTGGCAAAAGGAGGGAAGAGAAAGCATCAGGAAGGCATATCGTTATCAAAGTGTCCCTACTTATAATTAACATAGATCACTTCCTTCCATTCCATGCCTTGTTTTTATATCTAAGCTGGTCATACATCTTGCTGCCGCATTAACTTTAGAAGAAGACGCTCCATTGCAGAGTAAAAATGTACAAATAAAGGTGTCGTTAGGAAAAGTGTAAAAAGGGGTAGTGAAGAGAGTGTAGTCAAACGTTATTCCCTTATTCCGTAGAGAAGAGACAACTGACACTCTGAAATTGATATATCAAGAAATAGAGCTTTTAGTAAAACATTTACAGTTATAAAGTGTCAATCAGAAGAACTGACACTAGTAATATAACCAGTATAATTTTCAATATCTGTGTGTATTGTCACCGGGTGTATATACAACATATTTTTTTCTTTTATATCAGATAAGAAATATATAGTATTGTGACAGAAAACAGACATGGTTAAACAGAATAGAATTGGATAAAAGTGTTATTCTGAGATCTGTGGGAGCCTTTACTTTTTATTTTATTTTTATGTACTTTGGCATTGATTAGATATTTTAATTGTTATTTTAGCCATATTACTCCTAAATCATCATTATAATCATAGTACTTTAATAAAATTGGTAGGACAGAATTAATTAGTAAAATTACATAGGTTTCAAGTGTACAATTCTATAATATATCATCTATTTTTTAATTGGATTGTTTGTTTTTTGTTTTTGTTGTATGAGTTCTGTACATAGTGTAGATATTAACCTCTTACCAGAGGTGTTGTTTGCAAATATCTTCTCCCATTTGGTTGGTTGCCTGTTTTTGTTTTTGTTTTTGTTTTTGTTGTTGTTGTTGATGGTATTTTTTGCCGTGCATACGCTTTTTAGTTCTATGTAGTCCCACTATATATTTGCTTTTACGTCCCTTGCTTTTCAGATCAAATTCATAAAATCCTCTCTGCACCCAAGTACGTAAGTTTAGTACCTATGTTGACTCCTAAGGTATTTATTGTTTCAAGTTTTATTGTTTCAGGTCTTTGATCTATTTTGTGTTAATTTTGGTATATGGTTGCAGATAGCTGTCTAGTTTCATTCTTTTGCACATGGCTTTCCAATTTTCCTATTCATTGAAGAGGCTATCTTCTCCCAACTGTATGTTTTTAGCTTGTCGAAAAATTACCTGTCCATATATATGTATATGGTTTTATTTCTGGGTTTTCAATTATATTCCATTGGTCTCTGTGTCTGGTTTGATTTTTTGCCCCCTCCCCCCCAATACCATGCTGTTTTGAGTACTGTTGTCTTGTAGTGTAGATTGAAGTCAGGGAGTGTGATACCTCTCGCCTTGTTCTTTTTTAGGATTGCTTTGGCTCTTGGAAGTCCTTTTTTGATTCTATACACATCTGATGATTTTTTGTTGTTGTTGTTCTATTTCTTGAAAAAAAATGCCATTGGGATCTTGATGGGGATTGCATTAAATATGTATATTGCTTTGGGTAATATGGCCATTTTAACTATTTTGATTCTTCCAGTCCATGAACATGGCACCTCATCCCATTTCTGTGTCTTCTTCAGTTTATTTTAATGATATATTGTTTTCAGTGTATAGGTCCTTCACATCGTTTGTTAAATTTATTCCTAGGTATTTTATTTGTTTTGTTGCAATTTCAAAAGGAATTACTTTTTTGTTCCTTTTTCTCAAATTTCACTGTTAGTATATAGGAACGCAATGGATCTTTGTACATTGATTTTGTATTCTGCCACTTTATTTATAATCACAGCACTTTTATAATTAAAAATAAATAATGTAAATACAGGGCAGCTGTTACTCTTAAAAATGACAAATCTTTCAAAATTTCCTGTTAACTGAAGCAACTGGAATAAAAATAAGAGCAAATGTTTTCTTCTTTCTACTAAGCAATTCATATTATACTTAAAAGTTACAAAAATGAATATGCACATTTAAAATATAGTGCTATCTATATAACACTGTAAGTTAAAATTCAACTCCTTCGCCTCTTTTATCTGAAGACAATAAATATAAAAGCAGTGCTTTCTTATTTGACTGAATAGTTCATATTTGTGAATATTGTATAATACCTCAACATTTTTACTTTCTAAAAAATCAAGCAACTGAAGACTGACTATCTGCAAAGTATTATAGAGTAACGCTGGAAAATTCTTATTTTATTTTTATACAATCCTATAAAATGAAATTTAATTAAGAATTTAGCATACTTATTTAAAAATAGATGTTAATATGATCTAAGTAGTACACAAAAATGACAATTTTATGCAAAGTACTTTATCCACTATGTGTTATGGAAAAAAATAAGAATGTAAGTCACGGTCATTAGCTTAATGGAGGTTGCAATATAACATGTGTAAAGTGTTTTATAACTGAAAAAGACTTAGAAATTGCCCAATTTATCATCTTTATTTACAGATAAGAAAATAAATTAGGTCCGAGGAATGTATTTGCCCTACTAGCGCAGGTCTCCTAACTCTGAATCTTGTGCTCTTTCCACTTCAAAGCACTGCTCTTCTTTAGTCACTTTATCTTGATAGTCTTGTTGATGAAAAACAATCAGCCTCAGAGAAAGCTTTTAAGAGTTTATTTGAGCCAAACTGACGATAATTGCCAGGAAGCAAAATTTCAATGGATTGAGAAAATGCTCCAAGAAATGGCAGTTTGCAGCTTATTTTATACATAGAATCAAAGGGCGAAGGTTACATGAAATCCATTGGTGATCGATTAAGGCAGTGGGAGAAAGCAAAGCGGGGAAATCTCTGGGATTGGATAAAAGTAAACTGGAGAGACAGGTTATGTCTTTCACATAGGTGGGTACAGGATAGTTAATATTAGGTTGGTGCAAAAGTAATTACAGTTTTTTAACCTTTTGAACCGCAATTTACTTTTGCACCAACTTGTAGTTCACAGAGTTGTTAATCAAGGGACAAGAATAATAATGAGGGATTTTGTTCTTTCCTGCTCTGGTCCAGAAAAAGAGATTACTGACATTCCATGGATGTCATCTTAGGTGCAAAAAGACAATAAACAGGCCCACTTAAAGGCACAGGTTAACTTTATGAAGGAAGCTAAAGATGTGACTTCTCGGCATGGCCCACTTAGTTATGAAATTTTGCTTATGCCATCTTATGTGGTTCTTTTCAGTCTCCTGAGATTGTCAGGTTTAATATGTTTCCCTTTTTCCGCCCACAGTCTTTCAGAGCACGATGCTCAGTAAGTACTCTGCTGCAAGGCAAGAGAAACAGAATTTACGCATAAACCTATGTTTAGTAAGTTATCGGTAGTGATATGGAATCTGAATTAATGTAGCATTTTACTTGAGCGTATGATTTTGGTAGCTAGAATGCAAGTAGATTTACATCACATTTGAATTATGTTCAGATTCTCTACACAATAACACATATATTCCAATTATACACTCATACCACAAAATAAATGGGTTCAAAATTGCTGAATAGCAAATTAGCATGATATAAAAATTCCTTAAAATGTATAAAATTTTGGACTCATTTATGCTTCCTTTTAGGAATTTATCTTAAGAACATAATCAAATATCTTCCAAAGATATATGTATATCACATTTATTATACTTTAATATTAATGCAATTTTAACAGTAGTTTAAATGCTCAAATATAAAAGACTAGTAAATGAAAGTATGCTACAGCCACACAAGAACACACTAATCAACTAATACTAATGATAGTTGGATGTATGTTTATTCACATAAAATTAGTTAAAATATGTGTAAAAACAGATAACAAATGCCATGTAATCTTTAATCCCATTTTTGTAATTTTTAATCCCAGTTATATAAATATGTATCCATGCATACTGGGAATATTCCGGAAGGATATCACTACAATGATAATAGTAGTCATTTCCAGTTAGAAAACCTATGGATGGTTATATCTGTTTGTATTTAAGTACTTTCTGGTTTTCTTTTGTTGTAATGAACATTATATATTATATAATCATAAAAATGCAATGATCTTGTCTTTAAACATTATAGTCACTTCCATCTTAACAGCCAAGGGATGCATGCTATTTAATATGATGTCACTCTGGACAGTGAGAACCAAGGCATGTAAAGCAATCTGTGATGGAAAGAAGACATAGGAAAGGGAGGAGAGAATTTTAAGACAGTAACAAATTATTTTTGAAAAAAATCTCATGAATTTGGATAAATTTGCTGTCAATTTTACTAAGTTGGCCACCTGTCTTTATTAATTTGGACTTTCATAAAAAATTGAATAAGTTGGAGAAGACTGTTGCATATAACTATACATATTTTTAGATTGAAGAAAAGGATGATATCCAATTACAGTCTGATTAAGACTTAAATAACATTTACAAAAGGCCAGTTGCTAAAAAGTTATTAATCCGATAACCTCTTTCAGAGCAACATTCAAGCAAAACCAATATGCTGTAGCTAAATAACAATTATGATAACATGAATAAAAGGAAATCTAAGATCTTTGACATTTTCCATTTACATTGCTTCTCGGCTTTTCTGTAATGTCAGATTTTAAGTGGAACAATTTAGAATCTTCTTTATAATTTTGCATGTGTTTGTGTAATTTACTTTAGACACAACTCTTGCTAGGTAATAATTAGGAGTTTAATTGTTTTTGGAATTCTTCCAATTTAAATGGTTTTTCTCCAGACCAGCATTAACTTTGAAGGGGATGCTTTCACCATTCTTTCTCCTGTTCTCATCACAAAAACATCAAGGTGATTTCTTCACAGTAAATCTGTTATGCCCAGTAACTCAGATAGACTTTCACTCATCATTAGACTCTTCCCAATTCTGTAGATGAAAGCAAGTAACACTAATGCAAGTAAGGGCCAAACAGCAAACAAGGCAGCTGGCTGTCACAAATTTTCTAGTATGTCAAGCCAATTTACAAATGTCACAACGTCTGGGAAATGAGCTTATTGTCTGTTTTTATCTTTTTTTATTTTTTCTTCCCTTTGCAGTGGACAGTATAAAATATTTATTAGGTAACATGTTCATGAAAATGTAACTCTAATATTAACATTATTTTATCACGATGTTTGACAGGTTGCAATACAAAAGAATATTCCACAGATGTAGGCCAGGATAATTAGTGTTTTTATGGTCCATTTACATTTTTTGGTGATTTCGTCTCTTGTTCATGGCAACCATTCTCCCATAATCCCTATCAGAACTTTTTCTATGGGTGGAGGTGGTATAATTATTGTTTCTCTGCCCTTCGTTATTGATTACTTTACATTTTTTATTATAAACTTGAGGAGGGAGAACCCCATATTTAGAGCAGCTGATATTGGGGATTGTGCTGTTCAGGTTTATTTAGACCCTCCAATCTGCTTGGTTAAATTTCAGTGCTGTTCTTGGCTTTTCTGATTTCTTGTAGTCTCTTCATTATATCCTTTGCTATTCAGTTACTTTGAATTTACTGATTATATTCATTCTATTTCTCCTTAATAAGTGTAACATTTGCTGCCCTCCTTATCTGAATCTAATCCATTATAGAAAATGTGTTGACTATTGATTTTTATAATAATAGGGCCTCTATGCCATTATTTTTTAAATAGGGAAAATAAGAATGCATATCCATTAGCCTTTTCTTGTCTGGGAAGCACTTTCTCTGTACTTGGATTCTAAATGATAGATAGCTGTGCGGTGTAGAGCAATCTTGGTTGTAGGTCCTCGTTTTGCATCACTTTGAATATTCCCTACCAATCCCTTCTGGTCTGCAAAGTTTCTGTGGAGAAATCAGCTGATAGTCTTATGGGGGCTCCCTTATAGACAACAACTGCTTTTCTCTTGCTGCTTTAAAGATCCTCTCTTTGTCTTTGACGTAATGTGTGTTTTGGTGTTGGCCTCTTTGGGTTCATCTTGTTTAGGACTCTCTGTGCTTCCTGGATTTGCATATCTATTTTTTTTTTTTTTTTGCCATATTAGGGAAGTTATCTGTCATTTCTTCAAATAGGTTTTCAATTCCTTGCTTTCTTCTTCTGGTACCCCTATAATGTAAATATTGGTATGCTTGATGGTGTCACAGAGGTCCCTTAAAAAAGGGAATAAGAAGTGTAAATTGTTTATTACGTAGCAGTTATGGGAATGTAGGCTACAGCATGAGGAATATAGTCAATAATATTGTAAAACTATGTATGGTGTCAGATAGATACTAGATCTATTGGGGTAATAGAAAGGAGGGGGGTTGGGGCCAGGGTGAAAAAGGTGAAAGGATTAACAAATACAAATTGGTAGTTACAAAATAGTCATGGGATTTAAAATATAGGGAATATAATCAATAATATGGTCATAACTATGTATATATAGTTCCAGGTAATACTAGTCAGGGGATCATTTCCTAAATTACATAAATATTTAATCACTATGCTATACACTTGAAACTCATATAAAATAATATTGAATGTCAACTCTAATTGAAAAATTTAAAAAGGGGAGAAGAACAATAATATTATGATAACGTGGTACAGTGTCAGATGGTTGCTGGACTCATCATGGTGATCACTTATTTAGTATAGAGACTAAAATTAATGTGGTAATAACTCTATAGTGGTAGGCGGGTATTATTGAATAAATATGATGTACACCTGAAACTAATATATTGTATGTTAGCTATATTTTAATATATTTTAATAAAAATATTTGAAAAACTACAAAAAATGCATATCCAGCCTATTAAAATATCCAACCAAAGTTTTCCAAGTAAAAATAAATACTGAAAAATCTATGTAAAACTCAACAGAGACTTTTGCATAATATACAACTCTAAAGCACCAGTTAATCATTTAACGTCTAATTATCTAGCACTTTATGAGCTTATTAGTGCACATGTATGCAGTATACGATGATATTGCTGTGTAAAGTATTAGGTATAAATTTCATTCTAAGCAGAAACTTGAAGAATTAATAATATGTTAAAGACATAGTGAGTAAAAATAACCCTTAAACAAAACAAAAACAACAGAGACAAGGTAGTTTTTAAAGTCAAACTTTTGTAGACTTACTGATTGAAGTTTACTGAAGAGAGAGGTGTAACATGTAGTAAAAGCTGCTACTTGGTGAAGGTGGGGAGCTGGTGAAGGGGGTGTGAGAGAGGCAGGAAGAAAATGCCTGAGGTTTGGCCGTGTCTAAGTACAAGAAGACCATACCCAAGTACATGGAACTAGTGACAGTTTTTGCTGTTAGCTCTTTTGACTCTGAGGACAAATGGCTGAGAACTGTCAACTGCTGCCATGGATAACAATAATAGGAGGTTAAAAACTCAAATTCCACATGTGTTTGTGGAATTTGTTTGTGTCATTGTAACCGGTGGTAACATAAAGATACATGATAATCATATTCGTGTCATGATCACGTCCACTTGCCAGATTTTTATCTGCATGATCTAAAATTTATTCCAAGATTTGTATCAAGTATTAATGAATTCTCTTGTTCCAATCCACAGCAATAATAAAGTTGAACAAATTCCTTGCTATAATTCCTCGCTGTTAGCGTACGAACTGTTCCCCAACACTGTCCTCAGTGGGAAATCTGGCCTCTATACTAGATCTAAGAAGTTTTTTTGGTTAGCTCTCTTCATAAAAATTTTGAAGATTACCAAACTGTGTAGAACAGTGACTTTTTTCCCCACACTTTTTTTGTGAGGCAGGAGATCTATTAGGCAGGAGTATCTCATGCTCTCGGGACTGTTTAATTGATCCTTCATCCACTGCAGACTGTACCACCAACACTATGTCACGTGCCTCCAAGGTTGTCAGTCCCCTTGGCTGTAATACTAATAGTGAAGTTGGGAAACATTATCTCATAATCAACATTCCCCAAAGGGTGTCCTGGAACAGGACATGCCCTAGAGATATCAAAAGAGCTAATTTTGCAAAATGTTCCTTCTTCTTGAATTCTTCTTGGAACTTTGATGAATGGGGACAGGAAGCTTTTTACCTGAGCTTAGAATACCCCTCATCATTTAGGCATTACACTTTGAACTTACTACAGTGTGGGTGCTGGGGCCCTGCTCTCCTGAGACTGCTTCCGGGCAATGACCAGGGACAGTGCTGATGATAAATTCAGGTTCCAAACACAGCACTCTTCCAATGGGCAGTGTTTGCCTAGGAGCTAACCATTGGCCTGGGGGAGACTTTCTCAGAGCAGCACTATGCCTGAGGCCTCGCTACCCAGTCTTTTTCCTTCTTGTCCCCTTTCCCAAGTGTGAGACCTCCTGCACAGCCTGAAGGTTCTCCCTGCTCACTCCTGCTCCTGCTCCCCTTTATCCTTCGTAGATGTATCTACAATGATTTGCATGTGTTTCTCAGAGGACCGGAACTTACATATTATTTAACAAAATAACAAATTCACAAATTTCCATTAAGGTCCCTGAGGTTTTCATAGCAATGCCACAATGAAAGTTTTGGCTGAACATCAATTTTAACATTTCTACCTAAAGACAATATGTAGTGGGTTGAATAGTGCCCTCCACCTTCCCCTCTGACACTCTCCCCCCCCCAAAAAAAGAAAAAAAAAGGTATGTCTAAATCCAAACAACCTGTGAAGGTGACCTTATTTGGGACATTGCAAATGTAATTAAGTATCTCAAGATGAGCTCAATCCTGGATATAGGGTGGGTTCCACGTCCAATGATGAATGTTCTGGCGAAATACATAAAAGACAAACAAACAGAGAAAAAGGAGAGGAGGCAATGTGACAACAGGATGAGAGATTAGTGTGGTGGGTGAAAAAGGCAAGGATTGTCAATTTCCCTCAGCTACCAGAAACTGAAGGAGAGGCATGAAATGGATTCTTCCTCAAAGCCTTCAGAAGGAACAATCCCAAGGATACCTTGCCCTCAGACCTCTAGCCTCTAGAACAACGAGAAAATAAATGTCTGTTTTTTTTAAGCCATCAAGTTTGTGATAATTTTTACATTAACCTTAAGAAACTAATAAACGGTGTTGGCAGCTTTTATTTTCAGGCAGTTTTTTTTATCCCCCCAACGTGACTGAGAATTTCCTCTGTAGTGAAAGCACATTAATTAATGGGTTCCTGCAATTCACTGGGGAGGCTGCTGCAGGCAGCCTCTCACATTGAAGTCTTTACGGTGTTGATTTTTAAATTGTTCAATGTTGCACAGTCCTTAAACCTCTCAAACCAACTCAGACTGGCTTTGTAATTACTTTTTTACAAAATCATCACCCTTAATCATTTACTTCTTTTTTAGTTCTTTATAAAGATTTAAAGAATATGTGGCTAGCCTTTATTCTATTCAATGAATGGCTGAAATACAGGTGAGGTGTAAAAATCCTCCCACTCAGAATGGCCAGAACATTTAGCTAGCATTTTAGCAGTTAAAAAAAATAAATTAAAAATAAATAAATATATATATATATATATATATATATATATATATATATATATATGATAGCAAATTATGGCAAAGTCTGTTGGAAATAGTTATAGCAAATATTCCAATGTGATAACGTAGACTGTGAGAGAGAACCATTTAATAAAAACAAAAAAACAAAAAACAAACATAGATTTCCCTGCTGAACACTGCATGACAGAGATATTCAGAAGAACTAAGTCACAATATCCATATACTTAGTGTTTTATCCGCCCAATCATTTTTTAAAAAATATAAAAATTGTCACATTATAGGTAAAGGTCTCTGTTTAAAATCTCCAATTTTAGCTTAAAGGGAGCTTGATCAAAGCAGGTGTCTTTTCAGAATAAGTATAATTCTAAACATATTTCTCAAATATAATACCTATACTAGACTTACTAGAGGTTCAAATATTACTGGAGAATTTGACAAGTCAGAAAAACATATTCCTTTATGAACTGAAATGTTCGCTGCTCTCCCCCTTTTTTCAGTTTATCTGGTAGTGGGAGTACAAATTTCCATGTTCCCCAACTTGAAATTTCTGTTCAAAAGTTGGATAAGAATTAAGGAAAGTAAAATTTAGAGATGAGAATATTAGGAGGGCAATATTTAGGGGGTGTGGGACTGAGTATCTTTCTAGATTCTCTGAAGATATTCTTGCATAATCATAGAATGTTGTGGCTGGAATAATTCTCAGATATTGTTTCTTCTAATTTCCTCAGTATTAGAGGGATAAAATGGAGAGCTCTCTGATACTAGGATAGGGCCCTTCTACTAATATTCATAGTATTCATAATACTATGAATAGTATGAGAAAATACCCTACAGGACATCTAAGAGCCAAGGCCTGGAAGAAAAACTCAACTACTTCTAATTCCATGTATAGTTATAGCCCTCCTTTTCACATTAAAGCTTTTATAGTCTTCAGAGGCATGGTAAAGATGAGTAAATACTAAAGCCACAAAGCAAATATGGCACATGTCCCTGAGTTATGTTTTGAAATTAAAACTTCAGGATATTATTTTTGGGTTTTATGTTTTGTGTTTTTTTAAAAAATTTGTATGTACGCAAATTATATTCTTTGAATTGTGTATGCCAACAAAATAGATTTTGGTTTTCCCAGGTTGCCTAATACTGTGTTTGTTGGTAAATGTACAGGGAGTTGAAAATTTTATGGTCAGAAATGAATTGGAAACTTTGGTCATTTTGTATTGTGTTAAAACAGGATGTTATTAGCATTGCAACTAGAAAGTACACTATTGTTGCTACAATGTCTGATTTCTTAGTAAGTGTTTTGCAATCCACATGGAAACTTTAAAGAATGAAACTTTCATCTTTTGAATTGGTGTGGGCTTAAAAATGTTTAATAATATACAGATTCAAATGTTTAATAATATACAGATTCTAACTCAGAGTTGCATTTTGTTATATTTTGATTGAAATGCATGACTGCACTTAATTCTATTGCTTATAAAAGTGTGTTTCCCATAACAAAAAAATTACAATTGATAATTTAACTTCAACACATTTTGCATTATATTCTGGTTATTGGTTCACATAGGAAGTTTAAAGTATCTTGTGAAAATGCAAAAGAAAATAAAGACACCCGAGAATAATCTAAAATTAGATTATTAGAAAAAAATTCCCAGACCTCAGTGTAAATATGACAGCACAGATAATGGTAAGGGCTCAGAGTCATGAATATTTATTATGTGCCAAGTACTAATCCCAGCAGAAGTACGAGGGAGATATTTTTATTATCCCCATTTACCAATAGCAGTAACGTTAGCACAAATAGTGAATGGGAGTTAAGCAGCACTTGTTAATCTTAAACTCTGGATACTGAGTTGAAAATGGGTTCATTAGTTTGGAGAACCCATGTGGTATTTGTGGATAAACTACTTGAACAAACATTGCATGAAATCATCATTTCTTGCAATTATAAATATTTTAAAATCTAGCCTATCTTTCTGGGGAAATAAAATGAATGCAATTTGCAAAACCTCTCTCCACCAAATCTAATAAATGACCTTAAATCACTTTTAAAAACAAAAGAAAAAAATGTAGAGAATAAATAAGCAGACTTTAAGTGAAAGGAGCAGAAAAAAAAGTATGTAACTTCAAATATACAAGTTGGAAAGTATCACCAAGGAGCAGAGATTCTCTAGCATTATCTCCCTGTTATTTTTCAACTTCTTCAAAATGAATCGAGTGAGTGGGGATGTTGCAGCATCATCAAGCGGGAAGGGAGAAGCAGGGGCGGGGAGTGGGGACATGAGGCTCTGGATGTGTCTCTAGAGAAATCACCTTTTTTCACCACTGATAATGCCGGATCCACACAGAGCTGATCTCAGGTTCTCTATTTTTTTTCATTTTGTGGACAAGAAAGAAGGCTGAAAAGACAATTAATTAACCAGGACTAAATATGTCCAAGTATAATTAGCCACTTAAAAAAATGGAGAGAAAAATGAAGGAAAAAGAAAACAAAAAATAAAGAGAGGCAAGAACCACTGAGGTACACACCAAGAAGACAACCTGAATTATAAATCTCTCTTTTGCACATCCCCTCATGGCTGGTATAGAGGAAGTTGACATTTGAGTAGAGGGCACAAAACTCTGAAAAGCTCAATAACTACTGGAAATTGTTTTCTCTCAAACTAAAGAGAATGCCCCGCAAAGTCACACAGTGGACTCTTTCTAAAGTGAAGTAATGATCCAAAATTTAAGTGCAGTCTTCTATGAAAAGTCATTAAAATCTTCTCCTTGCTTCCTTCCTCAATTTCCATTCCCCCTTCTCCATAGCACTTGGATGGACAAACAATAACCCTAATGAATTTTAACTTTCTTTATAACCTAGTTTATAATTGACTGGCCTTCAGTGTGGCCTGGTAAACGTAACCACACCTCCCTTGTCACTGAACTTTTCCTATCTGTTGGATCATTTTTCAATACCCTCAGTACTTTTCTCAAATGTCAAATCTTCCCTTATCCTCTTTTCTCAACTGATGCCCTTTCTTCCTCCTTCAATGACTAAAGTAATGGCACCAGAACCTTACATGTACCAAATGGACATCTACCTCCCCACAGTATATGAACCCATACACTCTGTCTTCTCAGTTAGGGGAACTGTCCGTGTCCCCATCCTAAGCCAGGCCTGCTGTGAATGAGACCACATTCTTCCTCACTCACTTAAGGATACCACTCTATGGCTTCCGCTTCTTCTTTCTACATTTTCAATGTTCTTATTCCACTGGATCATTTATTAGCATGCTGGTTTTCTTTTCTCTCCTCTTAAAACAAACAAACAAACAAACAAACAAACAAACAACAACTTAAATCCACTTCCGTCCAGCTACTACTCTGCTTCTGTTGCAGTAAATCTTTTTGAATGAGTTGCCTGTATTTGCTGCTTCCCATTCCTCCTATCTTATCTCACTCTGATTGGGCTTTTGTCCCAACTACTGAAGTGAAACAGTGTTAACCAGGGATGTGAATGACTTTCTTCTTGCTAACTCCAACAGTCAAGTTCTGCTCCTCAGCTTACATGACACTCTGCTCTCATGACACATTGCTTCTCCTGGTTTTCTTTCTTTTATGCCAGTTTCTCATCCTTTGTCTCCTTGCAGATTCCTCCTCTTTTCCCAGCATCTGAATTTCCAAATAAGTGCCTGTGGTGTCTCAGGGCTTGGTATCTTTTCTAAGTTCACGCTCCATGTGATATTACATAGTTCTATGGCTTTAAACATCATTTATACCAATCACACTCAAATTGAATTCTTTAACCCAGCGCCTCTCCTAAATTCCACACTCATACATAATTGCTCTCCTCAGGATACACTTGGACGTCTAATAGATTTCTCAAATATAAAATGCCTAAAATGAAAACTGAGAACTCTCCATCCCAAACTTGCTCCATCTGCAGTGTTCCCTGTTCCTCTTGTGGCAACTTCATCTCTCTAATTGCTCAAACATAGAATTTTGGGATCATTCTTGACTCGTCACTTTCACAGCCTGTATCCAATCCATCGGGAAAACATTTGGCTCCACTTTCAAAATGATCCATCTTTTGTGCTCAAACACTAACACCGTCATGAAAAGTCGTCAAATCTCTAGACTGAATTAATGTAATAATTCCATAATTATTTCCCTGCTTTTACCTTTGTCTTCTACAGTCTATTTTCATTACAATAGTCCAATTATTCCTTTTAAAACTCTTTTGAAACAATGATATTCACAGGAATTTATTTAAAAAAAATATGACCAGGGAGGCCCCATGTACCAGTTACAGATGGTTACATCTTGCATAACTACAGTTTATAAAATACTATTGAAACCAGAACACAGGCATTGGTATAATCCACAGAGTTTATTCAGATTTCATCAGATTTATATGAACAGAGTGCTTCTTTTAAAACGTAAATCAGATTCAAAGTTTTGCCCAAATGTCACTTTTTTATAGAAGTCTAGTTTAACCTTGTTATTTAAAATTGCAAATTGGCCTGCAAGTTAATAATCCCCTTTACCTTGTTCTATATTTTTCCATAGCAGTTGAAATCTTCTAATATATTACATTTATTTATTATGTTTATTTTCTCTTTCACTAGACTACAAAACACATGCTCAAGAATATTTTCTCTTTTGTGCAATGATGTATTCCAAGTACTTGGAACAGTATTTGTTCTAAAGTTAATACTCTCAAGTATTTGAAAGAATGATTGTCAGTCACAACTGGGGAATTTTGTTTCTGCTCTTTAGTTGTTTTGTAAGACCTGTTCATTCTCCCTAAGGCACATAAAATTCTATGTTGATTAATTCATTAATTACTGCGCCTGTGAGTCAAATGTTAGCATCTTTTCCCAACTCCACATTCTTGATGTCATGCTGGAGGCTTGAAATAAACATGATGAGAAAATTTACAATTGGTCATTCAGCAAACACTGCAAGTCAGCACTCCGCACCCTCAACCTTTAAACATTTACCAGTACACCACTGCATCACACCCATCATTTTAGTCACCGATTATATTTTTTAATTAAAATTATGTTTTCAATATCCATGTTTAGTTATTAGATAGATTCGTGCCTCAGATGCAAGTGTATGTTTTCTTAATAAATTTTCTACACAATCAAATCTGTATAAAATGTAAATTAGTTCCTAGGACAGTGTCTGGCGGGCATAGGTTTGCTAAGAAAGTTATCAGATATTTTGTCTCTCTAAACAATCACTCTTCCGAATAAGTATTTGTAATTATTGGACTAGATGTGCACATCAAAAAGTCGTAACAGCAAATGCAGGAAAGCATTTTAAGGAATGCTTGTTTAAGAGAGTTATTAGCAAATAATATCAAAAGGAAAAAGGAAAACTTTTTTCATAGTTTCTGCTGCTGACTAAAATTTAACTTAAATGGTTGTCTTTCCAGATAAATAGAAACAGTCAGTGCGATGTGTATTGCTATGCACATTTCTCTAACATAGTATGACCATCATCTTTTCAAGTTAACTATGACCCCAAGAACATCACAGGAAAGTGTAGAGAGGGAGCTTGCATCAGAACAGCGTAAGAGGTCCCCTGCCCCAAGCTTTCTAATGTGGCTCTACCATTAGACTATTCTTTTTAAAATATTTAAAAATCCAGCTGTATAGATTTCAGTGAGCATATAAATTGCTACAAGATGACTCTTATTATTTTTAACAAGAGTTCTATATTTCTCTTACAATCTCTTTGTACTTTTATTATAATTTTCACACAAGTAGATATGAACTTCTGACTCTTGGTGACTAGTTCTCCAAATATTCTATTGTGCTGAACGTGTTTCTTTTCTGCTGCTGACTAAAATTTAAATAGAACATATTTTAATATCACCTGGGGAATTGTATTAATAGCTATATCAGTTTCTGGATATTCTGAATTTCCAAAATACTGTTTTTTTTGCTATTGTGATCTGAGTTCAGGGTAAATATATTTTTGAATAAAATGTTCTAAACAGGTTTTTTCCCCCTAATAAGCCCCTCGAACAACAACCAAACACACACACACACACACACACACACACACACACACACACACACACAATGTAGCAGGAAAAAAATGCTGATTAACTCCCAATTTCTTTGTGCCTCTCTTTAAGGATTAGAGAAGTGAAAACTTCAACCTTAGCTACATATATTAATCAGTCAAGGAGCTTTTTAACAATCCCCAGCCTGGATTGCACCCACAGTGATGAAATCTTCATCACAGCTACCCAGATAATCCTACAATGGATCCAGGTTTGAGTACCACTGGGTTAGACACAAAACAGTTTGGGTTAGACAAAGGTAAAGCTCTTTTGCTAATTTTAAATACTATCTTTCTAATGGAAACTTTAATGATAAAATTTAACTTAGTACCGAATACTAATATGTCATATGCACATTAATGCTAGCTCAATATTAATTAATGAATTAATGAATGTCATAAGTTTCAGGTGTACAAAACAACATAGTGATTAGACATTTACACCCCTCACAGAGTGATAACCTCAACAAGTTTACTACCCCTCTGACTTCATACACAGCTATTACAATACCATTGACTATGTTCTCTATGCTGTACTTTACATCCTGTGACTGTGTATTTTTTAATTTATAGTTGACATTCAATACTATTTTATATTGCTAGCTCAATATTTAAATTTGAAAATTATTCTCTTTAAACAGTAATAGCTACAGAACCCTATTTACTGCAGAGTTAAAACAGCCACTGAAAACATGCTTTGGCTGGACACAGGGAAATATTTCTATGCCACTAATATCCTTTGTGATAAGGGTAAAAAACTAGGGGGAAGCCTGCATTGTGAAGGAAACTTTTGTAAGCACTGTGTTGAGAGAACTTTTCCAAAGATGACTTTTCCAACGATGTAATATTAAGATTTAAGGATTTAAGACATTGGCGGCCTCTTTCACAGTGTCAGAGCCTTCATTTCTCCCTGGAAATCCTCACTGAAACAGGGAATCATGGCACTGTCTACTTTGGCAAATAAAGGACTAGATTATTAACCTACAGTCCATTCTTCAAAAACTTGTCATTTATAAAAATGACAAATGTTTTTTATAAGTTAGACAGTCTTGGTGTTAACAGTGGGATATGATCATCTTCTCACAGCAGTTATGACTACTATTTGGACAGTAAAACTACTGGCCTTGATTTTAAAAATATATTTACTTTGGAACAAACAAAAAAGGTTTTCTCATGAGGCATAGTGAGAATGTACTATTTGCAGAATTGTTTTTTTTTAATGTTCGATAGTCCTGTCTTTTCTATATGCTTTTCCCTTACAATACAGCATGAACAATTTTAATGTTTATTGAAGATGCATTCTTATAATAACTGTATGAAACATATGTTATATAAAATTTGGATATATTTTAAAGTTTTCAAAAAGAGCAGCACATGTACATACGTGTATTCTAATTCCATTATCAAAGAAAAACATAACCCTGAACAAAAATAAAATAAACTGCATTAAAAACTTTAAATAATATCCATATGAATTTTTGGTTATATTTCTTGTGTATATAGAGGATATGTTTTTATCTGTTAATTTAAGTTGGTAAAAAAGAAATAAAGTATTTCCATGTACTAGAAAAATAGGTAGTAAAATTCCGTGAACTAAATTAACAAAGTCATGGACTCCAAAGTAGATGCCTAGGCTGTAATGGAAACTTACATTGGTTCCAAGTAATAAGAACAGGTTTAAATCATATGCAAGAGTTTGGTCACTACTTCAACCCCTTTTAGCTGATTTTTAATCAGTGATTACTTTAACCTTGATTTCTTCTTGTGTTAGATGGAGAGGAAGTTTGATAAAGTCACAGGTGATTGTGAATTTTAAATTAAATGATAAGAGAAAACACTTTGCAAACTCTAAATCACTTGACATTTGCAAACTTTAATTAATAGTGTTAATAATACTCAGTGCATAAATCACGTGTGGATTCCAAGAAAGAATTATTATGGGGAGCTCCATGGAGAGTAAGTAGAGTAAGTTGTTATGTACTATGGTTGAAGGAAATCCTGAAGGTGGACAGAATGTCAGGTAAGCTATGACATACATTATGCTTGAACTTCATTTGACAATAAAGGGAATCCTGGTCAAAAAAGAACATCATGAGCAAAGGAGGGGCTATAAAATCGTGAGATACCTTGGGAACTGGATGGCTGGATATTGAAATGTAAATAAGGAAGGCATAGAAAACAATTATTGGTAAGTAGGTTTGGATCATATTCTGACACACCCATGATGGGAAGAGGAGGATTTTGTGTTTTAATCCAAAGACAACAGAAAACTGTTGAATGATGATATGTTTGAAGTCATGTTTAGGATGAAAGAAAGGACCAGGAATTTATTGGGTACCAGACATTTTGCAAGATGCCGTTGGATGGTCCATATCATTATTCCAATTTTAGGTATTAGAAAACTGAGCCACAAAGAGGTTAAAAATATGCCCAGGGATATTCAGCCAAGAATTTTGGAGCCATGACTCAAATCCAAATCTATCTGGCTTTAAATCTTTCCATTACTCCACGGGACCTTTTTGATTAATCTGACAAGTGTGTGTTGAATTTTTGGAATAAAGAGACAGTGAAATCACAAAGGAAGCTAGCTCATTTACGATGCAGCAGACACCCAAAGAGATATGACGTAAACTAAAAGTGTTTCATTTTTCATGTAACATTTTTAGGACCCATTAGTTTGAGTTTTCTATTTTCTAAACATTGTCAAATATACTTAACGATTATTTTTAAATTTCAGAATTATGTAAAAATAATTAAGTTTCCCTTGAATATCATGTGAAAATCAGAACATTCCTAATGGTACATTCCTAAAATGTACCTAATTTAACTCTCATGGCATTGTATATTATGTGACTCAACCAAACATGAAAGGATTCACAGGGAATAGACTTTTTAGGGGCCCTCCGGAATGACTCATGCACTAGAGCAGGTGCTAGAAAGACAAGCCATGAGCGAAAATCTACTGTATTAGTCCCCATATACATTTCCTTCATCCTAGCATATAAAAAGGTGTTTGATGAACAAAATGACTTCCACTTTTAGGTTCAGTACCACCTTAGTTCTTAGATAATTCTTACGGTGACGGAAAACACAGCCTAAAATGACCCCGTCTTCTCTGTTGAGGTTATTAAAATTAAACTACTTCTTGGTGAGACTAATACACTAGTCAGAGGGCAACGATTGGTATCCACTATTCTCCAAGTCCTCTGCCCTATTAGCCAAGCCAAACATCAGTGCCTCTGGAATTAGCCCTGTATTTCATAATTGCCTCAAGTCACAACCCTCCTTTGCTTTCTAGGAGATCCAATATTTTGTGCTAAGCATCTGTCCTGATCCCTTATCCCAAGGATTAAACCAGCTGTTTGAACCTGGCTGCCCAGCACTTAAGTTGTCAATCTTTTTGGATGCCAGACCTTTGTTCCATTACAGATATGTATTAACTGTGAATTGATCTCCCAGCTCACAGCTGCCTGCCTGCCTGTCTGGCTACTTGCCCGGATTTCTCAGCATCGCTCAGCCCAGAATCTGTCACTGTGCTCTTATACTTGAGGCTCCAATAGTAGCTGAAATGTGACTGAGACTATGTCTTTCTCTGACCTACTGCCTATTCATCCGGGTGTCACTTCCTTGGTATCTGTCTTGTACTAGAGGACAGGTCAGATCTAGTCATGCATGCTTGGTCCTCTCCACTGCCGCAGTGTTGTTTTGAACTAACATGTCTTAGAGTTGACACAGCAGTCAAAAAGATAGGAATGTTTATGGTGATAGGTAATAGGGACAAATCCAGATAAGCAGCTGAGTTACAAAATAAGTAAATGAGTGTCCTCCTATGAAGATAAGTAGAACACAGCAGAAAGAATTTCATAATTGAGTGCAAGTTGGGAATCTAAGCAGATCTGTAGGCAGTTCACATATGGGGATTCTGTTTAAAGGCTATGAGCCCTAGACAGGATATAGGAGACCCTCTGGTGTTCCATTCCAAAATCTCCATCTATAGATGATTAACTGGACAAGTCAAGGCGTCAATATTAGAGAGACTGGGCCCTACTTTAGAAAGGTTATTGGGATGGGAATAGAGTAACAAGGTAATGTTACAGTTTCTAAACTGTATTGTAAAGTGGGGATTGCATCATGTATAAACTTCAGATGTCAAAATATTAAAAATGGAACTTGAGACTGGAAAAGGAGCAAGTTGGCTTGAAGGTGATTCATCTGAATATGAATTAGTAATCCTTAAATTGTCTCAGATGAAGATCATCATTGCACCTGAGTTCATGGAAATGGCAGTCACACATAGAGAGATTTTGGCTCTTTATTTATTTGTTCCTAGTAGTCACCACACTAAGAATATGCCAATATAACTATAACCAATAAACCATTAAAAATGACATGAATATCAATTGTATGGGTTGCTGTCTTCTCTGGGCATTTATAAATGATGACTGAATGTATTTTTTACTCCTATAGAAACCTGAAATGAAAAGCCCATCTTCAGGCAGTATCTCTAAAGTTCTATGGAAGTCCTATGTAAAAGAACCTTTTTTTCCCCTTCCTCCTCCCATTTTATCATGGGTCTAACATACGGTTAAAATAATCATAGTCTATTCGGATATATTATCCCAGAATTTATGCATCCATATATGTTCATGTATTGGGAGGTATATACAAAATAGTCTGCATCTACATCTATCAACAAGAGAAAGTAAAAGGTATTCTGCCAACGTAGAGTGGTGCCTTATCATCCACAAAGAAGGATTTGGGAATAGGGACCAGCTTCATTTCTTTTTTAACATGCAACCAAGTCTCTGAAGTGGTGAGAGTTTCTGCCAAGCCAAGGTACATGTTGAAGCTATTACTTTAATGTGTTGTAATGTAAGGATACCTCTGATCAATTCCATCTCAATATTTATTGCAGTTCTGTTGTTACAGCTTTGTAATAAATTTGAATGCTGTGCAACAATGAAAATGTACATTTTCCTCTCTAAGGCAACCTGCAAGGGACACAACATAACATATTAACAATAATCACAGTATTGAAAGTGTTAGCAAAATATTTTAAAAAAGAAATATATCAGAAACGGTACAGGCTTCAAGCATGTTATAGCATGCACACAAGTGTGTACACACACACACACACACGAGGATCTCAATAACAAGACAAACACCCAATTAAAAAATGATCAACAAATTTGAATAGACATTTCTTCATAGAAGATACACAAATGGTCAGTGAACACATGGAGAGATTCACAACATCATTTGTCATTAGCAAATGACTAATCAAATGCCAATTAAAACCATTCATATCCACTAGGATGGCAATAATAATAATAATAATAATAGTAATAGTAATAATAATAATAATAATAAAAACAAACTAGAAAATAAAAAGTGTCCGCAAAATTATGGAGAAATTGAAACCCTCATACATTGCCAGTAGGAATATAAGCTAGTACAGCCCCATGAAAATCTGTTTGGCAGGTATTCAAATTGTTAAAAATGGTTACCATAAGACATAGCAATTCTCAGATATATCAATAAATATATTTGCATAGAAATATGTACACTTGAATGTTCATAGCAGCAGTTTACATAATCGCCAAAATATGAAAACAAGTTAAATTTATTTCAGCTATTGAATGGATAAAAAAAATGTGGTATATCCATAAAATGTAATTTTTTTTTTTTTTTTACTATGAAAAGGAATGAAGTACTGATACATGCTGCAACATAGCATAGGAATTCATGCTTTACAAAGTTCATGTTATGAAAGACCTACATTAGTACCTGCTTTTGCTAACCAGAAAAGATCTGAAGAGGATTTTCACTTTTAAATACATAGTAACTGTTTCTTTGTTTTACAACCATTTTGACTTACAAAAGATTTTGTATGGTAGGAACACTTTACTTTGGGATAGTGGGGAAAACTGGAACCTTTAAGTACACTGCACTAAGTGAAAGAAACCAAACACAAAGGCAACACTTTGTATGATTCTATTTGTGTGACATGACAAGAATATAGGGTTTTTTGGGGGTGGGGGGATTGTGTGTGATAATAATGTTCTGGAATTAGATAATGGTGATGGTTGTACAGCATTGTGAATATACTAAAAAGACAGAGAATTGTGCGCTTTAAAATGGTTAAAGTGGTGAATTTATGTAGAATGAATTTTGTCACAGTAAAAAAATACAGTCACATGTATAAAACCCCACAGAATTTACAATAAACAAACAAAATTTTTAATTCAAATGAAAGTACAATTCACAAAATATATGTTGTCATGATGCATTCGATGGGCATCTAAGAGTGAATTTTCTAAAGGGTGTTTCAAAGCGTCATTTGTAAATTAGTTTTTTTTGGAACTGGGAAATAGTTCATGGTGATTAAAATATCATTAAATCTTGGGGAAAGACAGGAAGGATTATATTCAAATTCTAGGAATCAATATCTATGCCCTGTTCCTTAATGGAAAGCTGAGACTCTTTTGCTTATTTCTCACATTTTAATTTCAAGCATGTTTTATCACTGTTATTCAAGCTTGACTATTTAGATGACGTATAAATATTGGTTAGCTATAGGTTTCCTCTAACTTAATTATATTATAATTCTGAGACTTCTTGGTCAAAAAGTTATATTTTGACAATTACGAGAGCATTATTTTAGTAAATTAAATACATATATTTATATTTATATATAATTTTTTAAAGTTTAATAATATTTATGTTCTCTCATGACATTATTTCCCATATTAACTCAAAATTCTTTTCTTAATATGATGAAGATCCTAAAATTTATTTAAAATTTGAAAAAACATACTTTTGGTAATGTATCTAAACTTTGTTTCTTAATTGAATTAAAATAAGCTTTAGTTTAAGATTTATGTATGCAGAGGGTACCAAAAAATGTGTATGCATTTTAAGAAAGGAAAAAACTATATTAAAAGTACACTGATGGTAACCACTTTGAGCACTTCTTGTAAATGCAGAAGTCAAATGTGACTTGTGTTCATCTTTTGTTATTAGTATATAATTAGTATTACAATTTTAACACAGTTTTTGCCTTCATTAAAATGTGTACACGTTTTTATGGCACCCTCTCTGTATTTAGAAAATGCTCTCCTAAAGTACTACAAGCAAAATAGTAAAATGTACAGCTTTTCTCTGAGTGGATTCACCACTGAGGCTTAGCTACACATTTTATTTTTCTTGTTTATTCAGTAGGGTTCTTATTTAGTGAATGGAGCAATATATGAAAAATGTACTGTATAAATTATAAAGTTCAAAAAAAGTGCCAGTTTTATTTTTTTCTTCTTAAACTAAACTTATTTCATTCATTTAGATGTTATCAAGATAAAGGGAAGAAAACACACTACCTATTCATATAATACATAGACAATGGTCCTATTCTTGGACAATACACTTGGGCAAAATATACTTTTTTTCTGTTCCTTTCTTTTTTATGTGATTGTCTTTTTTGCAATTAAATAGCCTTTTAAAACTGTCAAAGAACACTTTACATGTTCATTTGAAAACTTAATATCTGTTGGTGATTATATTTTAAGAGGTCTTTGTTTCTGGACTGGGATACATAACCACAGCAGGCATATATAAATAATTTGTGTGTTTTCTACTTCTTACAGATTCTACAAAGAAATTAAAGGACGTTCTTGAAGAATTCCATGGCAATGGTGTGCTTGCAAAGTATAATCCCGAAGGGGTAAATCTTCTTTTTTCTTTATATCAGTTTCCTGTAAGTGCCTGGGGGAGGGATTTCTTAATCAATTGTTCTTAGGGGAATGAATACATATATGTTAAACTGTATACGGCAATATAAACAAAATTAAATTCATAATGAAATTATATTCTGGAAGATATATTAAATGTTGTACTTACCTTTTTTTAATCTAAAAACATTTTGTTAATGAAAATAACATTTCTATGTTCTGTGCTTGAAGAGTATTGATTATCTACTATATAGTTTTTGGTTCTTTTCCTAGATGTTAAGAAAAAGGACTAGATAGAAGGGGCGAGAAAGTGTGCCTTAGTCTCACTCTATGACCTACAAATTTAAACCCCAATTGAACATTGATGTGGGACCGGGGGGTTACTACTTTCAGGGAATTATTCCCTTGACAGAAGAAAGATTTGGTGATGGCTATAACTGAACTATTAATTTAAAGAGCCAGCTTGGACAAAAAGAGAGGGATTTCTTCTCCCTGTCTTGTTTTTGCCACTTCCCGGTTAGTAAAAGAGTCCCTGAAATTCTGCCCCTATAAAAAATGTCATGTCCTCTCAGTTGCTTTTGAAGACCTTGCTTGAATGAATGCTTTTCCTTTCCTAATTATTTGTTAAATAACCTCTTGTTTAATGTCAGCGGAGAGACGTTACATTTTAAATGTTTGATCATCATTACTGTGAGTCTTTTTGCTGCTTCACCAAAGCTAGGTTTACAAGAATTAACACAAACTGCCCCTTGCAAAAGACCCTTTTGTCTGAATGTATTATCTAGCCATCTACATAGATTTGTTTGCTGATTAAAATGTGATTTGTTTTTGTTGTCATGTCATTGTGGTTTTGAGTGTTTAAAGGAGCACAGTTCTTAGTTATCCTTCAGTATTTTACTTTCCTGGGATTTTTAAAACATACATTTTAGTCTAAACCCAATCTCTAATTTCCAGTCTTGAAATGTTCATATTGTTTTATAATTTCCTTTCAGTATTTCTAATAATCAGCTATTTTCGTGTCATATTTTTTATTATATCTAGGTTATAATGCTTTACTGTACCTTTTAAAGCTCTTTAATCTAGATTTATCTTTTTAATTAAGTTAATATTTAGGGCCTACAAATTATGGAGAAAATAAGGCAATTTAGAGCCATTCCCATTTTCCTATGTTAGGATATTGGGGGGGGGGGGGGAACAGATATCTGGACTACATTTTCTTCACATTTTATTTTCCTAGATGCTATAAAGTGAGAGAGAAAAAACATTGGCAGATAAATTTTTAGAACTGAAAATCTCAAAGATCAGGAAAGCAGAATGGGAAAGTTAAATATGTCAACTTTACTGAATTGCTATAAAGACCCCAAAACGGAATTAATATTTGCATTCCCAACCATACTTGAAAATATGCATGTCTTCTAATCTATATACAGAGACAAAAACAGCTTTTTTTTCCCTAAAGATACCTGCTGGCTATAAATTCAGTTGGAATGTGATGTTGTTTGCATAGTAGCCTTTTGGTTCAATGATTTCTTATTTAAAGGACTCTCAAGACTTAGTCTTACTGATGACATATTTAATGAGGATTATCTGTCACTGTTTATTGGATTTATTGAGGTAATTACTAGATTCATTGTTAGACACACATATGATGTCAGTCTTTTCAATAATGAAACATCTCCCCACAAATGCACAGATCTGCTCTTGAAATGCATATTAAAACAAACAAAACAACAACAACAAAAAAAAAACAGTTGAAAAACAAAAAAAAGAAGAAAGGAAATCTCATTATGACCGAAAAGTAATTCTAATTTAAGAATGAAACCACTCTCTACTGTTAATGGTAGTATGTATTTTCCCTTCAGGAGAAAAAAATTAAGTTTATACGACTCTTTTAAATACCAGTTTCTGTTTCATAAAAGACAATAGGAAATAATTAGGAATGTTCAATGTTGGGAGAAAAAAATCTTAAAGACCTTTAGGTTCTCTTTAGTACATGACTTCATCCAATTTATAAAAGGTTACTCTAATAGTATGAAAGAATTCATAAAGAATTCATTAAAAAAATTGTAAAGAATCATACTGTCAACTCACATGTGAAATTCTCACTCTCTATTGACTGGTCAAGTTGAGCCCAAAGTTGTTTGGTATTGATGACTACTTAATAATGCTCAATTAAAAATAATTAACTTTTATCATTATGAATATTATAAATTTTATAATACATTATATATCTTATATATAAGTGTTATAAATATTATTATAATAAATATTATTAAAATAATTAATTCAATCTGCCTTTAGAATGAATAACTAATCTTTTGTTTTCTCAAATGAACATGGCTTGTATTATACATATAATTATCCATATTTACAAAGAGAGAACCATCTAAATATCTCTGAATTCACTTTCCCCTTATAAAATATAGCTGCTTAAATGTAGATGCATTATTTTTCTTATCATTCAATTGAATTAGTGAATTTGGAAGTACTATATATAAAAACTTAATCCGATGATAATGTGCCCTGTTTAAGTTTATTTTAATTGAGAAGATATATGAAGTGTAATGTATGAGCGATTCATTTATTTTTAATTCCTGTCTTTTAACAATCATTTGATAATCATTCTTTGAAGAAACAAAAGAGTCATAAAATATAAATCTAAACAAATGGCTTTAAAGATTCTTTAAGAATTTTAAAAGGTCTTGAGATTCCTAAATAAATAAGATTATAGTCTTTTTGAAAAAGAACTCATTTTAAGAAAAATAAAATGACTTCCAATATTAACTAGCTAAGTTCATGACAATAACCGTAATTAAAACCTAGTTATCTGGAATCCCAGTTTAAGACTGACACCCTTCCTCTTCACTTCATTGATTAGGCCATAGAATGAGAAGGAAGGTCTTGAGGGATGAGAATAGGGGAATGGAAAGGTGTTTCAGATAGGCAATTCCATTAAATGTCTGAGGTGTGATCAAAAGATACAGTGCATGTTTAAAAAAAAAATATTACAGTAAAAGACACATTGCCATGAATACCCCTCAAAATACTCCCACTCGCTTATCCCATCATTCTTACCTCTTTCTGAAGCAATTCTGGAGGTCCCTTTTCATGAGCATCTTTAGTTGATCCTCTAACATGACAATCCTCCATGTCACACATTGCTTCTGGTATGGCAATTTCTGTCAAATAAAAACATCATGGTGTGTCCTCATGCACCTTATTCACCAGATCTAGCACTGTGCGACTTCTGGCTCTTCCACAAAATCAAAATAACCATGAAAGAACTGCTTCAGAAAGTGTCAAGAACGATGGGATAAGTGTGTTCGAAGATGGTGTGGAACGGGGGGAGGTATTTTGAGCAGGATCAATGACCGTATGTATGTCTTTTACTGTAATATTTTTAAAAAATTTAAACATTTACCATATTTTTTTTTTATCACACCTAGTAGTATGTGGAATAGTACATTGAATGCCATCCATTGCCTATGTAACGAGATGGCATATTAGTGCCCATAATTATTACTGACTCATGCATAACAATGTATAAGATTTCTATTAGTCTCCATCCAATCTTAATGTGAATAATATAATGTTAAGAGTATGATTAGAACTAGTTTGTAGTAGCTATCCATTCTTAGTGAGAGGGTCCACAGTAAAACAGAGTCAGGACATTCAGATATAAATAATTCATTAGTGTAGTAGTATTTGATAATGAGAGAGAACCAGTTTGGCATTGAACGTACATACATATATATTTTTGTTTCTGCCCTGAATTTCAAGTTCAACTCTAAATTGTTCCATTTACATCTAAAGTGATGGGAAGAACTTAAGTAGTGGTTTATGTATGGAAATATATTTATCTTTAAAGGCATGAAGAGAGGCTAGGCATGTTCTAATAGAATGAAACATTAGGAGTAGGGATTAAGTATTTATAATCTAATATGTCTTTATATATACTGTTATATTCCATAATCTTCTCTAGAATGTTTTAATCATACTGTATGTGTTATTCATTATATTAAGCATGTATTAATTAGAACTGTTTGCTTATTACACTCAAAGACTTATTTAGTTAGTGATTCTCAAATTTTAGCTTGTGTCAGAATCACCTGGAGGTTTTCTTAAAACACAGATTTCTCCCCCACCTCTCCCCTTTGTTTCTCTGTTTCTGGGGTGAGGCTCAAAAATTTGTATTTCTGTACATTTCCCAGTTGACTGATGCCGGTGTTTGGAACTACATTTTGAGTCCCATGGATCTAGGGTGTGTTTTAAAATCAATCTGTAAACTTGACCTTTTTTAGTTAAATTATCAGCGATAATGAGATAATGAGCGTAAATTGTCTTACATTAATACATGTATTCTTTCTTTCCTTGCATGCACAGAAACAAGACATTCTTAACCAAGTAAGACATTTTCTTTTCTATTAAAATCTGTTTTTTTCTTTCTTTATTCTGATATAAGCTATGAATTTCTCATCTTTATCACTGGGCTATATACTTCTGTACCAGTAAGTTTCATGTAATATGCAAGATTCCCTATAATACTTACAGAGTTATAATTGACTGATATTTGTTCAAATCAAAGTCTTAGATGGAGGACCTGATGCAATAATGGAACCAAAAAGTGTCCAGAGTGTGGGCTTTAGTTTTATAGACTCTTGAATTTCATTTTCTAATTTCACTAAACTTAGTCAGGTTCGGATAAAATAATTTATTTAATACAATTCTTTACTAATTTACAATGGGAGGTTAAAGATTGCATTTAAATGCAATTGATAAGGACTTTTAAAACTTGATCTACAATGCTATTAGAATCTGTGAGGGAAATATAACTAAAAAGCTATTGAATTTTGCCTTTCTGAGGGGAAAAAAAGAGTAACCTGTTACTTCAGCCACTCTTTCCTGGTAGTTTCTTTTGCAAAGAAAGTTTTAGGTCCATTGTTCAATTGGATGTAACGAATTACAACACATTTTGGGGGTTCTCTAAGTGGAATTTTCTTTCACCCTAGGAGTATATCTTACTAGTACACGAGTTGTCTAAAACCATCATGCTGGCCCCTTGGACAATACTGGATGTGTACTAGCAGCTTCTTATTCACAAGGTTCCCTGTGGTTTCAATGACAGCTGGCACTGTAATTTCATCCCCAACATGTTACAGTCTGACTGATTGCATCATGATGATCTTGACTGACCTAGATAGAGGCCTTCCATATTACAATCTCCTAGTATGAGGCAGACGGAAATGGCAACTCATTGACTGTGATGACTTTTACTAGCCTCCTTCAGAGCGTGGAAACCTATTAGACCCCCAAAGAGGGACTAGATAGACTTTTTGATGTTAGGAGGTAACTCCTCAGCGTAACATGATTGCTTTTATGAAACAGCCTTAACTATTAAAGGTCATTTGTTTAACACTTTGGTCAACAAACATACCTTTCTGCATAACCTGAGTCCCCACTAGAGACTGTCTGAAAATGGTGTCAAGGTTAGCCCTGGAGTCAGCAGGATGAGTTTCTTCCTCCCCACACCCATTGCTCAGTCTTTATTCCACATACAGTTATTTCTTAGGGAAGCAATTTCAGTTGCAGAATAGAACAGGGAAAGCTGAGTGTAGCCAAAGGAAAAAAAGAATGAGGGCTTCCGTATTTGTTGCACGCTCTGTGTTCTTTGTCTATTAGTAGTCTGTGAGTGTAGGATTTTCTTTTTACATTTCCTGTCTCTAGATGTGATTCTTAGCCCCAGGCTGAGTTGTGTTTTCTTAGCTCCCTGGGCTTCCCTTATCTTTGCACTTTGTATTATGTACTGTAGTTTTTATTAATGTGCATTCCCTTTACATCCAGACAAGTAAGTTGCTTCAATTCCTTAGTAAGTAACCTGGGAATTCACAACCTACATTTTGTACTGCTGCGGCCTACTGTAATATGTTAAATGCCTTTAACGAGGATACTGACACTGATATAATTATTAGCAATGATATAAACACCCTTTTATTGTAAGCTATAATTGTCCTTCCAGAAGCAAATTTAAACCTTTCCCATTAAGGGAAGCATCTGGAAAGAATAACAGAGAAAACGTGGTCTTAGGAGTCCAACTGAACTGAGTTCAAATTCCACATCTGACACATATTAACAGGTCTTGGACAAGTTATTTCATTTCTCCTAGCCTCAGTTTATTCACCTATAAAATGAAGACAGTACCGGCCTCACTGAGTTGTTAAAAGGGTTAAATTCTATATAAAATAATGAGCTCTATCTGTGACGTATAGGTATTCCATTGATGTTTGGAGACAGTGGCTGTTGTCACGCTTTAGCAACCAATCGGTTTCATACAAAAGTTCTGGAACATGCTTGAAAAGTGGAAGTGAGAACATCTAAGATACACCCCTAACCAATTCCGTGACCTTGATTTTCTCAGAGTCTCACTTTTCTCATGTATAAAGTGAGGAAGTATAACACTGATACCTCTTCCAACTTCAGTTTCCTTCTGCTATGAGATGTGAATGGAGGACATGACATGTGATTTGCTTCCCTGCCCAGCCTGGCCACAATCCAGTATGCTGTCCCTATAGTGGAGTTAATGTATCTGTGGTATTTGCCCCACCTCCCACAACTGCATAAATGCAGGCCAGACAGTTAGCAAGGAATGGAAGTAACATGCTCACCAGTATTTCTGCTTCTCTCCCCTATTACTAAAAACACAATTTGAGTCTTCTCCCTTTTCTTATCAAACCTACAACCAGAACACAGTTTTGAAAACACAACAACAAATTAAATAATAAAGTGCCTACTACAGTTCTGTTATTAACCTGATACTGACTATGTAATAATTATATAGTAGCTTGCATTTCAATATGTGGCTTCAGTTTTCATGCCTTGATATTCAGAGAATTACTGTAGTACAGAATGAAATCAATTTCAACAATTTGAGAAGATATTTACATAAATATTTGAGATTCATTAATTATATTTTATCATAATTAAACAAATTAATTTGAAAAGCTTCTTGCAAGTTTCTAGTAAATTGCATATCTCATCATTTATAAAATAAAAGACACTATCTTATACCTATGAAAATGTTTAGAATTTAAGAATGAACCATCTGCTATATCTTATCCTCAATTGAAAGCTTAAATTAATAATTTGACTGCTTCAAGTAGCTAGGTGATATCTATCACAGTTGATCTATTTCTCCCCTAACCTTCTATAAAAAAAAACAAAAATACAGAAATTTAAACTAAGTTATTTAAGATATATACTGTATACTAACAATTGCTTCCAATTGTTTTCTCTACAAATGAGTTAAAAACAAGCTTAAATTATTTGGAAAATAAATTAATAATTCTCCATAGTTTAATAATAACAGACAACTTTGAAATGTGGAATTTAAACACTATGTATATCATTCTTTCATAACATTTATTACATAATTTATGTAAGAGTTAAAAATCAGGTTAGAGAAAAAATGTGATGCTGGGATCTTCACGTGATCTTTTTGCACTTTTCCAAGGATTAGTAGAACAAACACTTTAGGTATTTGCTGTACCTAATGTTTATTTTTAGTGTTTATCTATTGTTTTTGTTTGTGTGTTCTCACAATCAGGAATGGTTTTATTGAGCAGCGTAGTGAAAGATCCAAGGGAAATAAATCTAGAGATTTGGTTAGAAATGATTAGAATGCCTAAGTATTTAAAGGATTTTTAATAGATAAAGAAAATCATAATATTTTTTTAAGATCAACAAGTTAAAATTTTCACTTAGAAAAATACCTCCAAAGGCAATGTGGACAGTAGACTTCAGAGGTCTGAATTATTAAAACAATACAGTCAGCTGATAAAAACTGGGATGGCAGTGGAGTGGGGAAGCTGAGAGCAGATTTAGAACACCTTTGAGATATATGGTCAAAAGTAATAGATTATGCTTGGAATGTCAAAGGATATAAACAGAATTATAGTTAACTCAGATTTTTCAAGATTGGACAACTGAGTGGATAGTTATATCATTACTTTTTATTTATGAATTATTTTTATATTATTATTTTTTTTAATTTTGCAATTATGGTTTACATCTTAGTTTCAGGTGTAGAACATAGTGATTAGACATTTATATACCTTAAGAAGTGATCATTGCTTTTCATTTTTATACTTCATATCATTGTTTTCTAAAGTGGCAAGATTATCGATAGGTTCATGAATATAGTTGCTAGTGATTAACCAGTGACAAAGTATCTTGTACTATGTGTGACTATTGGAAAATACGTCTATAAAATTACAGTTAGATTAACTATAACATAGTGAACTTTGAAATTGAAAATATTTAGGTCCTTGATACTAACTAAGTGTCTTTAGACCATGGGCAATTTATTTAACTTTCTGAGTCTGTTTCCTTGTCCATAAAAATAGGAGTGATAATAGAATTTTCACTGGTTAATTGTGAGGATTACAGTATAGAATACACATAACATACTTAGCACAGTTCCTGGAGTACAGTAACATTTATATAGTGTTTCCATTATATGCAACAAACATATTAATCAAATGTCTGATATCTATTATCTTTCCATTTACGGATGATAGAGCATATCACTGACTATAAAGATTATAAGGAGAGATTGGAAGCTTTAAGGAGGAGTTTGACATAAAACATCCACCTATGAGAGAGAAATATGCAGAAAGTGAGAAAAACATCTGGAACAGAAAGAAGCTGTTGGGTTGCATCCCAAATGCATTTACTGCGTATATAATATATACTCAATATTGTTTCTGGTCCTGTGGGAGAAACAGAAATGGTCAAGATGATGTTTGCTATCAAAGAGTATCAAATTAATCTATTTTATAAAATGCTGACAAAATGCTTCAACTCAGGGAAGTCTTAAGCCTTGACAATAATTAGTGGATTTCCTGACCCAGTTGGAAAATCTCAGTCCCTCGTGCTGGCTGAGTATTTCCTGGTCTTGTATATCTCACAGCACCAATACTGATAGATTTGGGCCTTGATGATTAAAAATAACAGAATTTGTGAGATAGTATATATTTGAAATCCTTTCAAATTCTTGGTTATTTTATTATTTTTAGTTTTGTTTTAACTATATGGCTATACACTTATACTTTAATCTCATTTGACGTTAACTTAGTAAAAAATATATTCCTGCTGAGAATCTTTCTGTAATAATCTATTTTGCAAATTATTATCACCCTGCCTGAATCATCTTTTTATCTTACTAGTTTGCCTTTAAAAGAGGTATCTGATGAAATTTTGCTATTTTTACTATTCCAGTGTCCATACATCGAATATATAATGAGTTTCTATAATGTAAAAGACACTATGTTAAATGCTCTGTGATGCAAAGTCATGTTGGATCTTATAGTCTAGCAGGGAAGAAGAAGATAGACTTGAAAATCTGTGTGCACACATACCTACAGTAAAAGAACTCCGTTTTGAAATGTTCTTTAAAACTGAACGCACAAGTGATAATTAAGAGCTGACACTATTAATGAAAAATATATATGCATAGTTCAAGAAAGTTTTGTTGGGTTTTATTTCTGAGGACAAAATAACGTTAGAGTATTTGCATGTGTGCTTCAACAACAGCTCATATCTGCCCCAGTGATACTGCTGAAAAATAGACAAAACAGTGTCATACTAGATTAAAATGGATGCCAACTGAAGTATAAAGCTTAGTTGGAGGCAGACTCTTCATTACAAGATGTACTGAAAATCATGATTAAAACATTCTGCTTAAAATTCTTCCAATCCATCATTTGCATTTTGTAATTATGCACGGAAATAACTTAGAGTAGCACTGTTTGTTTTTCTTGCTATTTACTATCTTTTACTCAAAAATAAATTTATAATTTTCTGTCTACTGAGTCTTAATAATTGTCAGTCTTAGGTAAAGCTACAATGATGGATTATGTGCCTCTTATGTGGAAAAAAAAATTATTTGCCAAGAATAATTTTTAAAATTTCAGATTTCACTCTTTCTCTATAAAGGAAGTTTCTCCACTGCAATTTTAGGGGTCTCTTAAGCAGCTTTCTGGTTTGTTAAGTAATGAACAATCAATTGCAGTACAAGCTATGCAAAAGACATGAGACATTTAAAAAAAATAATTTTTTTTCTGAAGGTATTTCAATATCAAAAAGGTGTATTTGAAATCTCAGAAATGTAGCTATGCTTCATATTAGTTTATATGCTTTAGTTCACCGGACTTTACATTATTTTTTTATTTAATAATTACTAATGATGTACATTAGAAAGCAAAATTGAAACGATGAAAGAAAACCTCTGGCTAAGTTACATTATTGCCTACCTCATATGATCAGAGTTCTTTTGCCCATTAACTAACATAGTATTGTACACATAGTAGGCACGCGATCAAAACTTGATAAATGAGTTAAAATCAATTCTTTGTTCATGATTTTTGTTAGTTATATAATCTATAATGGTTTAGTGATTCATTTCTGTCTTTTAAAGACCATTTATTAATGAACAGGACCATATATGACCATGATAACACTCCTTTTTATCTGACAACATAGTTCACGTTCAGTTTTCACATTTTCTAACAAACTTGTACACACAACTGATTAATAAGTGTTTTGAATCCTGGGATTTTCTGCTGCAAACCCTCCAATGACTGTTCCTCTCACTCAAACTTGAAGCTATAACTCTGTATTGATGGTCTGATATTCCTCACAATCTGCCCCAGTCCACACACCACCAAAGGTCATGTCTTTGACCATATCTCTTACTACTCCAGTCCTCTCTCACACCTGCTGCAGTCTGCTGCTCCTCCTCACTGGCTCAAACAGAAATTCCTCTAAAACAGGAGCATCTTTACACCTCAGGGCATTTGCACTACCTCTTTTGTTTATCTGGAATGTTCTTTCTCCAAATATGTGCAAAGCTCTCTCCCTCACCTCCTGTAAATCTTTATTCAGAGAACAGATTCTCATTTTCTGGTCATCAGATTTAAAACAGTAAGAACTGCCCTCCCACATATATACACCTTTGTCTTCATTTTTTTTCCTACAACACAGTACCCTCAGACATTGTACATTTAACTGATTTATTTTTTTATTTTCTTATTTCCTTCATTAGAAGATAAGCCCCTGATGGAAAGATTTTTTGCATGTTCCAGTAACGTCTTTATCCCAACACCTGGAGCAAAACCCAGTGCCAAGTGGGTGTACAGTGAACATTTGCTGAATATGAGAAAATCTTCATCCTGAAACTGCCAAAATAAATTAGTGATAGAATGACGACATTTATTTTCATTCACTTTGAATCTACTTGGATGAGTACTGGTGTTATTTCTTTAGTATTAACAGGGATTTAAAAACAAAGGGTCCAGATGGTCAGATATCATAATGAAAGGCATATAGAAATGTGTTTTGAATTGGTGCCAATTTGGCAGTAACATCTGAGCAGCTTCATCAGCCTATATTCTTTACAGATTCTGTGTATCTCCCTAAATAGACAGTGGATGTTCCTTATGGGGGGAAAAAAGAAAGATAAATAAAACGAAGTTTTCAAAAATTTAAACATTGTTTGGTGTGGGTGTCTCTGAGCTTACATCCAGTTCAATTAAGTGTGACCCAATTTTTTTCATTAGTGTTTCCACTGATATGCATATAAATGATCTCATTCTATTTAAAAGTCACGATCTTCAAAAAGTAATTCTAATGCTGCTACATGACAGTAAAAAATACAATACCTAAATTTAGAAATTGTCTGCTAAATCATGAGATTAGGAAACTGTGTAGATTGAGGACCTTATCTGTCCTTACAGAAATGTTTGATATTTTGGACAGCATACAATTTTACAAGAGATTTGAAAATCTTTTACTAATAAGAAAAGGAGGAGATGGATTAACCAGGCAAGGAATTGTAGAATAATTCTCCAATGCTTTGGACACACTGAAGCAGCTAATATTTTTGGCTTTAAGGAAGTTGGGTTTTGCAACATTGTAAGTTGTGTGTAATGACAGGAAATGTAAGAGAAAGGAAATTTGTTCCCATTAACCCTGTAAAGATTTTGAAGAAAGAAATTTACATCATCAATAAAACTTCAGTAATAAATGGGATGACATCATCTAAGAGAAATCATCTTAGAATGAGGGCGTTTTTATTCCATTCTTTTGTCTGTAATAGGCTTTTATTTTTTAAAGTAGATAATCTGTTTTTAAATGCTTGCTTTCTGAGAGCAGTAATTTGCCAATATTACCTGATACAGAACAATTACAGCAAAATATCTAAGATACAAAAACTTCAGGTTTAATTTGTGAAAATGCAGCAAATTTTCCAATTTTCTGGAACAATAAAAAAATAAAAGGCAAATTAAGATCATAGAAAGAAATCTATCTCACTATAAACAATTGCTTCCTTTTATTTATTTAATTTTATTTTAGTACTATGTGCCCAAGCATACATTAAGTATCTTTTATATTGATTTATATCAATTTGTTATTACATTTAGGAAACAAGCCTAAATGGTTGATTTTTATATGGAGAAAATTAAGGCCTAGAGCTGCCCGAGAATAAAACTAAGCTGTTATTTGCTTGCTGATCAAGGGAGAGCTGCAACACTTGAGAAAGTTCAGAATTTTCCTGATAACTGAAAACAAGAACTAAGGGGTATTTCTTATTAAGAGGGGTGCCATGCGTTGCTCACCATCATACAGCTTGAAGGTGCTGGAGCCCAGAGTTGATCCAGGTAGTAGTATGACTTCAAAACTCTGCTCTTTACATCTGTAGTTACCAACACAGTGCTGACTACAAACAACTTAGGGTGCAGGAGAAGAGCCAATGTAAACAATCTTGCTTCTAACCACAATGCCTATGGATATGTTCCTTACGCAGATTTCCTACAATAGTGCAATGCAATTAACTCCTGGTTTCCCATGGGTTGTGAATGTGGAGGGCTAGCTCTCAGAGTCGGTCACTCATACAACTGAAAGTGGAGTGCTCTTTCAATAGGCCACCTCAAAGGAACCATATTAGTAAGAATAGGAGCCCCTGCTCAAGAAACTGTTTCTGTGTATAGTGCTCAGGCTGTTGGCCTCATCTACATATTTTAAAATCTTGGCTTCCTTCATTGGGCCAAATTGCTTTTTGAAAGTACTTATGTTATTTGAGGCTGTTCTTATATTTTTACATTATTTAAAGTTTTTAGTTTTGTGGTTCCACCTATTAGTTGGATTTACAATGATCTGTTATAGAGGTGATTTATTAAATATAGAAGAAAATGAAGTCTTTTTTATTGTCACAAATGTAAATGCCTGAAGTGCCCTTCTGAGAATGAATAAGCAAAGCAGACTAAACTGAACTAAACTAAAAATGCCACATTAAGGTGTAGGCAGAGTCTTGGAACTATTAATAAATAAAGTGCAGTTTTTGGCTTTGTTTTCTTATTGGCTTGAGATTATATTAGATACAAAAGCATACATAGCATGGATACTTAATTGGCATGTGATCTGATCAATAAAACTTACTTTCTTCAATGATATCCCTGTATATCATATTCCATTTCTGGTTTATTCAAAATAATACAATGATGTAATTGGTCATTATCTACCACTTCACCCCAATATTATTATATAGGAAAAAGAGACATATTCTGTCTAAAAGATCAGTTTAAAAGAATTGCTTTTATTCTCATCTGCCAGGAGTTTGAGCAAAATTAAGAGCGTCAGTCTGCCAAATTTTATTGTCGCCCTATTTTTAGTTTCATCTCATTTACCTTAAACTGGATAAGGAAAAGTAAAACAAAAATATTCTTTAAGGGCTTCCTACGTGACCTATTGTCCTTGCACTCTCTTGATCTGGGTAGATGTGGCTTTATTCCAGCTGCTTCTTTGTGGGTCTCCTTGTTGCTTCAAAGGGGCTACTGGATGGGACCCAGCACAACTTCACTGGTCTTTTCCATGGAGTCTACATCTAGTTCTGCTCCATTGTCCCTACAGTCATGGATAGTGTTGGCCAAGCCTAATACAGTACCACTTACTTGTCTTTGCCCTCCGTTTCATAGGCGAGAGTCAGCTCCTGGCCCACTGTCACTCTCCTTGGAGAAAGCAAGCTCTCTGGGTAGCTCCTGTGAAATCCTCTTATTAACATGAGAATTGAGGTGGCTTCCATTACCGTTTCCCCAGGTGGACAGGGAGACCCTCCATGCAGCAGTGGTTCTCTCCAAAGAAATGTCTACTCTTTTATAGTCCTGTCTAGTGAGGTTGAAATAGGTTTCTTTGAAAGTCTGCATAGGAAGTTTTAGAATTTCCTTTGGAATTTTATATCTGTTGATCTTGCTGTTAGGGTGGAACTTTAATGTTATCCATTTTTTCCCCAATTGTTGAAAACAATACTCGCCATTAAAGACAGGGAAAGGAGGTAAGAGAAATTTCTTTTCGTTGGAGTATTTATGACTCTGCATTGGCATGTTCACTTTAAGTGCCTGATTTAGTCATTACACAACTCTGTGGGATTGAGAATATTATTCTCCATTAATAGAGGAGGAAACTAAGTTTCAAAGAGTAAGTTTTTAAAAATCATACAAATATCATGGAAATAGAAATGTCTGATGGAATGCTCCTGCTTTTCCTGCTACACCACCACAGGTAAGACGTGCATCTGGTCACCAATGTTAGCCTAGGACTGCCCAGTCTTTTTCTCAAATAGTTACTTAGCTTTTGTAGACTTGGATATAAAAATGAGGTCATTTGTATTGCTAATAATTTGAAATATAGCATAAAATCTTAACATTAGCTGAGTTTTAAAATATATATATATATATTTTTTTTTCCAGACAATAGATTTTGAAGGTTTCAAGCTATTTATGAAGACATTCCTGGAAGCCGAGCTTCCCGATGATTTCACAGCACATCTTTTCATGTCATTTAGCAACAAGTTTCCTCATTCTAGTCCAATGGTAAAAAGCAAGCCTGCTCTCCTTTCAGGTGGTAAGTTTAATTATTTACTTTAAAAATTTATATACAGTAGAAACCTCAAAGTGAAAATCAGTATAAGTTCTCTATAAGAGAAGAGATAATTTGCTTAAAATTCACCTTTGTCGCAGGATTTATAGTTTCATACTAAGGTTGTGCAAAGTATTTAAAATGTCTCCAAAATAATAAACGCTAAACATTAGAGAAAATATTCCTTATCCTCATCAGTTGTCATTCATCGCCTGAGAAGTCTATGCTTATGTAACAATTTCAAAAGATACTTGAATCAAATATATATATGTATGTATAAATGTAGTCACAAAGCAGTTATGTCTAGAAAGCATAATATTTAATATCAGTTGTGGAAATTACTAACATACTTTCACATTTTTGTATTTGTAAGTTCAGAAAAGAGTTTTGATTTTTCTCTTAGATACTTAATTAAATTTTTGTCACATCAAGATGATTAGTTCTTTCATTATGTGTAGCTTTTTAGAGATGTCTAATACGTTAAAACCTGTTGCTAATTGTATCAATCACCATCCAGTCAGAAACAAACAAACCTCACGGTGTAAATCTAGAGAATGTGAAATAGGAAATCGGTTCAACAGTGTTGGAGAGTTGGAAAAAAAGCAAAGGTGGACACTGAGGTCATGCAGAGGCAGAAGCACATGCTGCCCCCTAGGGTGGAGTAATCAAAACCCAGAAGCCTGAAGGAAGGAACTCTGAGCTGAGATGCAGAGTTCTGAGGGGAGGGGTTGTCCGGCAGATCTTCTGTGAAGAGGATACTTCCTGGCTGGCTTTGGTAACTCAGGAGCTCAAGGAGGGACCTATAGCCCTGATGTCAGACCTCTCAGAAGTATCACCATGGTCTGTGCAGGACCCTGTAATGGGAACTTGCTATACCTTTCTTGGTGTGGAAGTAAGCTGGAAATTAGAGTTTATTGCTATTGGAACTCTGTGTTGTGAGGGTGAAATGCTGGAAAGATCTACTAGGAAGTGCAGGTAGACTAGCAGGACCCATCCCCTTGTCTTCCCTTCCTTCTAATGTCTCTGTAGTATCCCCTGTGAATCTCACAGGTTTCTAGCTGGCAATGGAGAAACGTAGTCTAGAGAAACATTTCTCTAATTCCTTGATCTCAACAGTCTTTTGATACCTTAAACATTATTGAGGGCCTCAAAGAGCTTTTGTTTATGTGGCTGATATCTATTGCTATTTACCATATTAAAAGTGAGATATTCTAAGAATAGCAATGAGCAACCCATTGAATGTTAACAAAAATAACATGTCTTTATGAAAGTGACTATTTAAAAATATACTGAGAAGAGTGGCATAGTTTTACTTTGTTACAGTGTAATGTCTGACTTCATAGAAGACAGCTGAATAACCAACCATACCAGCATCTGTGTTTCCATATCATGTATCATATAGCCTCTTGGAAACACCACCGTATACTCATAAGAGAATGAGGGCAAAAAAAGCAAATGCTATCTCAGAATCGTCATTCAAAGTGTTTTGGTCTTACAATCTGCTGAGAAGGGCCTGGGGAATCCGAGCTGAGCCAGAGACTTCCAGCCTTAGCATCACAAAGTAGATTTATTGAAGTGTGGGTAAAGAGATGAGGAGAAGTTTAATAACTGGCACATGGATTACTAAAAATTTAAAAACCTATCATTAAGACAGAGGTGGTTCAGCCACAAAGAAAACCTGGGCAATCGGATGAAGTGTCCACACTCTTAACCCTCATGCTGTGCTTCTTCACCTTCTGTTAACGAAATAACATGTTTCCTAGAACAATCACATGTTGGTCCATGCTTTAGAAAATCAAGTGTAGATCTTCACGTGATATATTTTGATCCCTTCTAATTATATAACAATTAATACATTTATCCTAACCTTTAACTACCTGTACAATATTTTTAGTTCCTAAAATAATCCCCCTTATGTCACGAATTGAGAGCAGTCCCCACACTTGCTGGTTTTCTCTGAATGAGTTCCATTTGAGTTCCAATGAGGTCTGTCCTTAGAGTATCATGGCAGAGCTCACCAGTGTCCTGGGCTGGTCATTTTAAAATGGGACAAGTGCTTACTTTGATCTAGAAATGAAAACTTCCCCCTTTTCCATGTCATGCTTTCAGTGGATTGCACATACCTTAGACTGAATAAAATAAAAATGTTGTTCCTTATTTAATATTACGTGAAACGTTACGGTCTTTGGGTTTTGAGAAAGGAGAAGGGGGAACATTCTTTGATATGTTGTCTGAGTAATTGTGTCAGACAGGATAGAGAACATAAATTACTTAGGTAGTGTTGCCAGAAATTTGAATCTCACACCCTTTTTATCAAATAGCTTATAGCAAGTACTACATAGCAGATGCCAAATTTAAAAGGAATAGAAATCAAATGAGGTTTCAAAATGGAAAAAAAAAAAAAAGGGGAATTATAGCTTGTACTTCATTTTGGGACAGTCACAGACCTGCTTGAAAGCGATTGCGACAACGGCTGGGCTGTGTAACCCTTATGCAGCAATAATAAACTGTGATTCCTTTTCAAAGCTTGCCTTCCATATTTTAAAACATAAGTGCAGTAAAAAAAATAGTTTTTATAGACTAAAAATGTTTAAAATAATTATGAATGGGTATGAATGTTGTGTGGGTAGCTGTGTTTTGTTGAATTTGTAATACCTAATGATCCATCTGGCATTTTGTATAGTGGATGATTTCATTTTTGGAACATTTTATTGCGATGTAAGTGGTTCTTATCACCTATTTATGTGTAAGATGATTACTTCTAGTGTTCCCATGTGGGACTTTTAGTTTTTGAAGGTATCCCTAAGGCACGGTCTTTCCAGCTTTCTCATAACCTCTTGTGCTTCGTTGCAAACACCATTCCCTTTATCCCTGACCTCTTGGCGAGTCCGGTGATCCACTTGTTATTTTACCTTCATCCCTAAAATATGTCACTTGAACTGCTCTGTTTACAGTATTGTTCAAGCATTGAAAACCTTTGTTTCTCTGCAAGTGGCTCATAAACCCTTAACTATGAATCACTTATGATCTCATAGCTCAGTTCCTACAGCTTGAACACTGAGCATGACCAGAGAGAAATTTCGTAAAAATGCAGATTGCTGCCACTGCAAGTTCCTAACACCCAGTATTATCCTGGCCTTAACACCTCTTCAGTTTAAAAAAAAAAAAAAAAAAGTCTATTGTAAAATGTGTTTATTCTTGATATTTTCTGCTAGATCAATTTGGTTAAACTCTTCAAACCTTTTTCAGTTTTCTCAAATCTTCCCCCTCATTCTCAACAATTACGTGACATTTTTTTTTTTTTTTTACATAATACAAACATGCTCCTATTATTTCCTACACAACCCAGAACTTTTTCTTCACCTCACGGAGAATATGTATTAGCTGTACTCCAAATGGAGATCTTCATCTGGATGTCCCATAAGGAGTCAAACTAGATGTGTCTGAAAATCAAATAATTATATTCTTCCCAAACCTGCTTCTATTCCTATCTTCTCTCTTGGTAAATGGAATCCACATATCTATCAATTTTCCAATTCTAAAATCTTGGACCCTTCCTACCCTCCACTGGGTCATGTTTAGTTAATTACAAAATGCTTTATGTTACTCATGACAATTTCTTCTTCTCATTCTCCCTGGGGCATTTTGATCCATTATTGCTTGTATGATAGTCCATCAATTAACATGGCTCCCAATAGGCCCTGACTTCGCATCTCCAAAATGTTCTTTCTAACACAGAAGTTTTACTATTTTCTCCTGGGTTTCCAAGGTTTAGGTCTTCACTATCACCTCATGGAGTGTTTTTTTAAACTTTTATTTTCCAGGAGAACTTAAATCCTTGATATTTAAAGTCAATTAAAGCAGAGTTTTTTTTTGGTGAAGGGGGTGCAGGGGACATGAGCACAGAGAGTCCTAGTCACTCTTCCTTTCCCCCTCTATTTCAGACACTCCTTCTGAAATACCCTTAATGAGACCACAGGGCCTGGAAAATGCCATTAAAATGATAAAAGCTGAGTTCCACAGCATTAAGCGCAATGCCGTGCACCCATGCCTGTAGTTCAAAATTCTCTATGTCTCATTGCTCCATGTACTCCAGACCCTTTTCATATCCAACTCTTGTCTGTGACTTTAAAATGCTCTGGTTACTTAGAATTCTGTACTTTCCTGCATGATATTTCCTCTGCCCTTATCGCAAAATCTGACTTCTTCAAGCCTCAGGTAATGCTTCACTCTAATTCAATAGTACATGCTGTGATCCGTGCTAGGAATGCAATGATCGATAAGATGAGTGTGCAACTGGGAAGCAACCATGGAACCCTTGTGAAAGTCACACCATGTACCTCTGGTTCATCCTTGCCCCCCCCGCACCCAGTCCCAACTCCCCCATATGCCAACTCAGCACAAACTCGTGGAATGATCTACCTTTAGGTAAATTATCTTTGTGTTTGTGTAGGATAACAATTGATAGTAGTTATTAATAACCTACTGTACCTAAGAATATAGTAATTAAAAGAGAATATAATATGATTTATTAACTGGTACAGACACTCATACTGTATATTCCTATCAGGCTTCACGATGTCCAAAACATTGACTCCATAATAGTAGTAAATGTACTTTGTTAATCATGGGTAGGTGTAAGAAAGTTTTATTCTTTTTTATTAGTTGCTTTATAAGGCAAAAAGAGAAAAGATTTTCCTAGCACGCTTTAACTCAGATCATGCAGCAAATTGACCTGTTTTCCCATTTAATTATCCATTTCATTAATTCATTACTTCATGCATCCAACCATCCATTTTTTAATACACGTTATATGCCAGGCATTCTGTAGGACAGCTGAGGATCCTTTAGAGCCAAGCAAAAGACAGACAATTAGGTGATCAAGTATATTACAATAAAATAAATGCAATGATCTACTTATCAGGATCACGTGACTGAGATTTTAACCATAAATTGAAATTATCCAGGTTAAGTAGAGGTAAGGGCAGATACAGTTTGGGACAGAATAGAAAGGGGGTTCCAAGAAGAGAAAGTAACATGTACATTTATTTTCACCTATAAACAACATGTCCCATCAAAGGACAATACACTAAATGTAAGACATTCAGTAGTTACTCATTCAAAAATATGTATTTATACTTACAATGTACCACGTCCTATGCAAAGTGCTAGGGATACCTCAGTGAGCAAAATGGAACTCTCCCCACCCCATAGATATTTACAATCTGTGGGGAGAGAAAGACTAATAAGTAAGTAAGAACGTATAGCATGCCAGATGATATTCGTGCTACTGGGGAAAATGAATCATACAGACAGCACAGGTTGAAGCTCAGGATAACTGGGAATCCTGGGCTTCCCATGACTGAGTGAAACTGAGATAAGGGTCATATGAAAATCATATTCGATGGTCCCAGAACAGATGTATTGGACCTTAGAAGTGTTGGACGCAGCCTGGAGGTGGGTTTGCAGGAGTAGTCCTGGCAGGATCAGAGTCTTGATGGCCTTAGGAGGTTGGAGGGAGGTAGAATTACTGGGATCACTGAGAGATCTTAGTCTATGCCTTGGCTCAGTGGGGCTGAAGTAGATCAAATTACTGGAGGCGAATGGCTGGAAAAGATGGAAGAGAGGTAGCCAAGGCCATATGGTAAAGAGTTTTGTCTGTCATGCTAAGTTTTGAATTTTATCCAGAAGAAATTGGAAAGCCATTATAAGGTTTTAAGCCAGAAAATAATCACATTGCCAGTGGTGTGGAGGCTATCATGAAGGGGATTGAGGCTGAAGGTGTATAAAAGAATCCAGAAGATATTTAGGATTGGAAAAAAATAACAACTGTCTCTGAAAAAGTTAAGTTCCTTTTTCTTTGGCCCCTTCTCACTGCCTATCCCATGTTTCGATTGTTAATTGATTTGTGCTGTTAAGCTATAATGTTATTAGTGGAATACAACTTTTCTCATGCTTTCTATGTAATCAGAGAATCACAACACAAGTACATTTTTTAGGTAGAAAAGGAGAAACAATTCCTTTTTGTCCATAAGGAAGTTAATCAAATTAAGAACAGAAAGCTGCACAATGAAAATGAAGTACTTGAACCTTTGGGAAAACATTCTTTTGCCAAGTGACTTTACTGAATGTTCTTGCCAAAAGACACACTTCATTAATTGTGCTGAGAAGAAACTATACAGGACTCTTATCAGGACTATCTTGAGGATATTAAAAGTCTGTGTGTGTGTGTGTGTGTGTGTGTGTGTGTGTGTGTGTGTGTATACACTCTTTTCTGTAGGTAGCTTTATAGGTCTTTTGTGTCTAATAAGCTACTTCAGTTTCCAGAATGCTAAAACGGGCAGACAATTTCCTGAGAAACACAAACTGAACAGAGTAAAGGCTTAAGTGAAATAGGGAGATTCTTGGCACATAGTAGGCATTTAAAATATATTTGTACATTTATTAATGTTGATTCACGTTTACTGTATAATAATGATTCTATACAGTCTGTGCAGCTTACATATCTACATACAAATGCTCTTGAAATAAAGATAAAATAGTTTCCATCCACTGGCAAATTAGCATTTATTTATATCAACCATTACATTTCTTATGCCTCCATAGTACCAAATCCACACTTCTAACTATTATTATTATTAGTAGTAATCCACACATTATTTTACTCCAATAAATCTTCTATTGTGAAAACCCTTCACTGAAACCAGAGAAAACCCCATAACTTTAAGTACCCATTCATGATAAAATTACTGACAGTTAAGGAAAAATTTCCCTATTATCTCTACCCTTTAATTATTAAATGAGTTTGAATACATTGGACTTAATTATATAGGTTTCTTATTCTTTCTGAATATTCTAAATCAAATTTTGGTGTTCAAATTTTCCATCTTTACTATGAGGTGTATTCACCCAAAATAAAGGGATTTTTGTAGTTTCAGTTACATCTTAATAATTACATATTACATGATAGTGTTATCTTAAGATTATTGCACTGTCATGTTCACAAATATTTTTTACCGTTTTTGAGATGCTAATAAAGACAAATATGGCATTCAGTACCTTGCAGAGTTCTAACGCAATCATAACATTATTTAATTTGTGATACGATCTAAAAATGCCTAGTAATAGCCAGAAAATATTCAGTGGTATTGAGCATTTGCTTTGATCCACTAGAATGAAAGCCTTGTAAAAATGGGACTTTTCACCCTGCTTTGTTCAATTCTTTTTCCCTAATGCCTAGACCCTGATTTTACATGATTAACAATTAAAGGTCCTTAATATTTATTTGGCTTTATGTTTATAAAGGGCATGCTAGTTTCATACTCATTAGAAAAAAACAGATAAGCAAAAAGAAAATCATTCGTAATCCATATCCCTGTAAGAAAATGCTGGTAAAATTTTGGTAAACATGTATGCATGTAGGTGTATATTTACACATGCAGGCACACATGTACACACACTTCTCATAAACATGTATTATAATGGATGGTCAATAAATGGGCTGAATGTAAGATGAACATTTGGAGCTTGCAGACATGGCTAGGATTTGTAATTTCCTTCCAAAGGTTTATGAAATAATCAATGTATGCACTCTTACGAGTCTTGGAAACTAGACTCCTAAAACAAAAGGTCATTTATTGAAAGGCAGGAGACAGATTTCCTCTGATTTATTTTCTTCTCTCTTACCCCATGGAATTATCCTCAAAGCATGAAATCCCAATTCAGACTGCCTTTTGAATCGTGGCTGCATTACTTGTCTTTGTCTCTGTTTGGCCAAATGTAAATGGAAATAAGTGCATCTATCTTACTTGGTATTGTAGGGCTCAAAAGCATAATGTATTAGGTGCATTATAAATTTTCAATGCATACCAGCTATTACCATTATTCATTAAACAGGTTGTTTTCCAGAGTTTTAGTTTGCAGACATAGGATAATGGTCAGATTTAACGTAGGGTTTTCTTGTTTTGTTTTGTTTTATTTGTTTTCCTAAGATGTCATATATTCTGAAAGAGTACAGTAAAATTTAAGGAGCATTATTGGGATTTCTTTATAATGTGACAAAAATAGAAATTTTGGTATCATGACTTAATGTGTTTCCTCCCCCACATACTTAGGTACATTTAAAGAACTGAGAGTAATTCAACCAACTTTTCAATTCTTTACCTGAAGACATTACGTAGCTTGCATTGTCCAACATGGTAGCCACTCGTCCAGTGCAGCTATTTTATTTAAATTAGTTGACAAATAAGACAAGAATTCCTCATTCACATCAGCCTCATTTCATGTCCTCAACAGAAATGTGGTTTATACTACTATACTGACAGAGCATATATATGTATAACATTTCTATCAGTGCAAAATACTGTATTGGATAGGACTGATATGGACAGATCTTGTTTTAACTGCTTTTGAAAAGAGCCTACAGCTTGAAATTAGATGACCTGTCTTTAGCCCTTGGTTCCTCAGATTATTATGTGACCATCAGCAGTTTACTTTGCTCTCTGATTTTTCACCCTCTTGTCTGTAAAATAAACTCATAGAGTAAAATAAGACCATTGTGTTTAAGTGTTGTTGACACACAGCCAGAGTGTTGTTAGTCCTTCCTCACAGAAGTGGCCTTAGAACATTACCCCCAAAGACCTGTACTTCAAACCCTGTTCCTTATAATTGTTTGTTTGAGTTTTTGCCAAAGTTCAAACATGAAACTCAGAGTATGTTCTTAGAGGGACTTGGCTGACCTTGGTTTCTTGTCAGTGACAGAATCCTACTGCCTCTCCTGACTTATGAGGCATCACCATCTATTTTACATTCCTTGTTGATTGGCACCTCAGTCTATCTCATTGTGTTGCCAGTTTGTAAGCATAAAAAGATAATTCTAATCCTATCTAAGACAAACATAGTTGGAAGGGTAAAAATCATGAAATATATGATAAAACTAAACAATTGCTTTTGCTCTTGATTATCTATGCTACTCATCATAACCATTAAAATGGATATGAGAAGTAGGATTATACTATGTGACAAATTGCTTCATAAGCCTGATAAAGTTCTGCATATTGAACCAGTATTAACAAAAATTGAAAAGCCAGATTGCCAGTGATTTATTGCCTTAGAAGTTTAGACATGCAATTCATGTTATTAGTTTTGAATATTTCATTTGAATAGATGAAGGGAAACTGGAGATAATGCTAATGTTTTCAGTATTTGAAATGCAAGTGTTTGAAAATAAAACTGGCAGAGGCAGTTTTATTTTCAGTAATTGACATGTACCCCAAGCTTATTTGCTAATAATAATTGAACCTTGAAACTGGAATTAAAGTAGCTATTAGAACAAAACTTTTCAGGTTATTCTTTCCAGAAATGGAGTATCTAGATTTTAGTAAAATGAAAATTATGTGCTTGGAGAATATGATAACAGTAGGCAATGCTCAATTTGACAAGTGCTAACTATTTTTGTAGTTAAAACTTTGACTAGAATGTTTATATATGTGAATGTTTATATATATGTATGTATATTTAATATATGTGTGTGTGTAGTATGCCAAAATCATCATAAAAACAGAAAATTGCTCTCAAAATACAAGATAATTTTCCTAATAGTGTTAATATACTATAACTACAATGCTTATTTTTCACTTAGTATCTTGTTGTGCACTGTTACATATATATGTATACATGTATAGTTACATATGGGTATGTGGACATAAAAGGTGTGTATATGCAGACACTTCACTTTTGTGAAGATATATTTAAAGAAGATAACCTCAGGAAAGTCAGAGAACCTGCAAAATGCGTGTCAATCAAGTACACGACAGAGCTAAATATTGGCCCCTTGAATCCAAAGACACACCTTTTGTTTTGCCTGGCTTCACGTTCATCTCTAGTTCTCAAGAGAGTTTCACCAATGTTTGGATGGGTTAAAATAGACTTTGTTAACGGGAAGTGGAATTTTGAGCCTCTTCCCCAGAGGTTATTGGAGCTAAAGAGGAATGGAGGATCCGATTTACCATCTCACTGAGGAGCTATAGTCAAGAAACCAGGCTTGCAACTTCTTGTTTTCCATTTGTACTGTTTTCTGGGTGTTCCAGTTAACCACTAGCATAATCTGTCTGAAAGGAAAAGGACTTGACTTTAGGGCAACGGACTGTCATAGAGGAAGATAAGTAGCATGAAAGACCTTTAGCCAGGGTTAGGGGAAGGAAAATGAATTATAAATGGTAGAGTAGAATATCCGTCTCTAGACAGATTGAGGCTCAGGGTCTGCTTTCAGAAAACAAAATGAAAATATAAAGAAGCATTTTCACCACAAAAGAGAAAGTGGGCTGATCTCTAGGAGGGAGAGGAGTAGGAACAAACCTGTGAGCTTTTTCATCAATTCAACACCTCAAGATTTAGGAAAGTCCAGCTCTACAAATTTTTTTGTTATAAAGTAATTGTGAAAAAGGTCTTTGACATTGCTTCTTTTTCTTTAATGCACTCTATAATTCATTGCAAAAAAAAAAGTGTATGTTTTACCTCAAATTTGGCTGTAATTGGAGTTGGCGAAGAGTTAAATAGTTCCTCAATGTGTGTTGTCATGTATGCCCATGATTTATTTTTTTTTTGTAAACTTTAAATCCTTTTGAATGCAAAATTATGACACAATTAAACACATAATACAGCTTTTAGTTTACAACATGTCATGAACAGCAAATGGGAAGGGAAGTATTTATTCATTTTGTCAAACAAAAAGAATTTTAGGACACTAATATGGTTTTTCAGAAAGGTTGGGGCTAAATATAAATTATATGTGTATGTTCATGTTCAATATATACATATACATACATATATACATATACAATATATACAATACATACAGGAAAGGCAAACAAAATCATGTGGTCCTCACATTCTCTAACTGTTTATATTCAGTATTATGAAAGCTGCTAGTGAAAGACCATGCACCTTAGTTTTTATGAATATAAACGGATGATCAAAAGTATTCCAAATAAGTGCAAATGTATAATAAGTTTGGCGTTCTTTCAAATAAATGTCACAGCATATTCTTTTCATTCTTTCTTATTTTGTTCTGAGTTCTTGTGTAAAAGATTTAAAACAAGCTGATTAAATCATTCCAGTACCATAAGAGGGAAGCAGAGAGGACAAGATTATCTCATCAGGCAGGATGAGTTAGGTCATGGTTTACCCAACCATAATTCAAGGGCTCTGTTCTCCATGGCTGGAAGCTATGGTCATGTCAAGGGTCACCCCCAAAATGACTTTTATCATAAGTTGAATCTGCTTATTCTTATAGACTATGTTTTAGTTGGTGAGTTAGAAATAGTTTTTTTTTTTTTTAAAGCATAAGGTTGTTTTAAATTCTGCCTTTTGTTGGCTTTAAAAATAACTATATTAGTTTGCATTAGATATATATTAGTGATGCTTCTGTTAAGAAGGAAAATCAGTTTATTATATTTTTTCAATAACTATAAATAAAAGTAGAATTAACGTGAAGCATAGAGATGTTTTTGAAATAAATAAGACTTTGGTAAAGAAAATGAAGGAAGGATGTGAAGTAGTGTTTTTCAAACTGGGTAAGGACATATTATTTGGTAATGAATTCAATTTAGAGGGTCTTTGACAGAATTTTGAGAATGAAATGGTAGTAAAGAGAATAAGTTAACATAGTAAAGAAAATGTTAGGGCAGTTATGATACTTAGTGGGTGCAAAAGGATCACGCTGTATTAAGATGTATATTGTTTTTCTTCTTACTATTGGCCTTGAACCAACGATAGTCTGTAAACTATTAGTATGGAATAAAGAGGATGGATTTGCTCGCTATGAAACTCTGGGAAGTTAATCTCTATAAGCCTCTTACTCATCTATAAAATGGGAATAACACAATCTACTTCACAGGATTAATGTGAGAATTAAGTGAGATGACACATTTTAAAGCTCCTAGCATGGTTCCTGCCATGTATTTGCCATGCCACAAATGGTTCCTTGTATTAGTAGTGACAGTGTAAATGATAAAACTAATTTACGACTTTTCATAACGCATTACATTATATGCTGGTTAGCTTGAGATGGCTGCAGGAGATGACAGATATTCATCAAAGGAAGTAGAATAGAGGACAAGATATGATCAAGTAGAGGTGCACTAAGGAATTACAGGCTTGTACACACCGGTAGAACTGTATTTGGTTGGGATTATTCCCTCTAGTCTAGTAACTCCTGGTTGGTTAGGAACACAGTTCAGCCCATTAGCCATCTCATCCAAACACCTCTTTTGTTGCCAAATGTACCTCAAAGGATATTTGGGGTTTACGTTCAGGTCTTATCCGGTACATGTGATCTGGTTGCAGAGACATCTCTGTAAGATGGAAATAACTGTTTAGTGGGAGTAAGTTTCAGTTTGATTATCATTGGCCAGGTAATCTGCAAGCATCAGCTGTTGGGAACAGGCCTTAAAGTTCTCTAGCCTTGTCTTAGCCACTGTGAATGGGCTTCAGAAATTAAGTATGAACCGTATTCAAACCAAACTGCAGTCATGTCTTCTTACCTTTCTAATTAAATGTCTGTCATGTTTATCCAGATTTTTGTTTATGTTCTTTTTCTCTCTTACTCATGGGCAAATTCTTTGATGGCCAAAAGGATATCTTGTTCATGGTGCTGGCAAATATTTGACACAAATACATGTTTCTATGAATGAATGATTCCTTATTATCAACATATAAATCATATTGTGACAGACTTACATTTCTTCTTTAACTTTTTTTATTATTATTAGTTTCAGGTGTACAAAACAATGTAATAGACATTTATACCCCTCACTAAGTGATACCCTCCTGCCCCCAATCTACTACCCCTCTGACATTGTATATAGTGGTTACAGTTCCAACTGACTCTATTCCTTATGCTGTATTCCACATCCTGTGGAAATATATATATATATATATATATATATATATATATATATATATGTATATAATTATATAGTTGGCATTCAATATTATTCAGCTTCAGCTTTAGGTGTACAGCACAGTGGTCAGACATCTACACAGTCCATGAAGTGGTCTCCCTAATAAGACAAATGTCCATAGGATACCCTACAAAATCTTTACAACATTATCGATTATATTCCCCAAAATGTCTTTCGTATCCCTATGGCCATCTTGGGGTTAGCAATTGTGCTTTCTAATCCCCTCACCCTCTCCTTGATAATGAGGCCAATTTTATATATCTTACCAGCTGTATAGCTGTCACTGCTTAAAGCAGAAAAAACTAGAATTGAAAATGGTTCCTGATGCAGTCAAATCTGTCTACGTCTCACCCTGGACAATAGCATCCTGACCTTAACATCCTCCAGTGGGTGACCAGAGCATTCTTAGTGTCCCCCAAACCCCCCAAATTCTCCATGGTTTACAGCAGTCATAGGATATGTCTGACTCTGCTACAGTGGAGTTCCAGAGAGTTTCGTTATCCTATGCCTAGAAATATATAGCTCTCTACGTGGTCTATGCTTTAAACTCTCTATTTCTTTGTTGGTATTTTTGTGTGAGAAAGCTGTGGATATTTTGAAGAATGTAAAAACAACATTTCTTTTCCAGGTCTGAGAATGAATAAAGGTGCCATCACCCCTCCCCGTACTTCTCCTTCAAATACGTGTTCCCCCGAAGTCATCCATCTGAAGGACATTGTCTGTTACCTGTCTCTCCTTGAAAGAGGAAGACCTGAGGATAAACTCGAATGTATGTAGTTCTTCATTTAGTTTACTTATTACCGTTGGGAACTTAAAATGACATCTACTATGGTTGTCTAGATTTTTGTTAAATAAAGTGACCTTGATTAATAATTTTGAAAAAAATTCCTCCAATTGAGAACCAGACAATTAAAGGATATCAAGAATCTATCATTTACAGGTTCTTTGTCAAGTTCCATGTATAACCAAGTATTTCTTGAGCATATTTCTCTGTCAAAGGACTATTTTTTTAAATGTTGCTCAGTTTGGTAACAAGATGATATTGGAAAGTATCCTTTGCATTGTTTAAAAAAAAGAAAGAAAGGAAAAACAACAACAACAACATTCATTTCTAGTATATGAGGAGGTCTTCCCTTTAGGCAGCAAGAGGCTTCACTGTCCACATGCAGCCTGAGTCTATCTCCCTTGGAAATCTTTCTTGAAACCTTCAGCCCTAACACTTTCTGTGCCCCGAACAAATCATTTCTCAAGTACTAACCATGAGAGTCTCATTTATAGAAGATGTCTTGGATAGTTTCAATAATTAAACAATAGCTCTGTTTGTTTTTTCTGCAATACAAGCAAGTATTTCAGATAGAAAGTTTCTATCTAGTTGCAAGGCTATCAGTTGCTCTCTTTAAGAAAATATAGTGACTGGGCTCTCTCTGGTGGCAGACTGTACTCATTGCAATGCAAGAAAAATACTTTTTCAAACATTTACTCTAAGCCTGATCATTTGTTTAGTAATCTATTCTGTCTCCAAAGCTCTTGCTAAATACAGAGCTGGTGGTGTCTTCAATAATCTGGTTAACTTAATTACATTGGATATTATTAAAATGAATTAAAAATTCTTGCTACTGAAGTGATAGTGGAGATAATGAATCCTAAATTTGTCATTTCTAAAGCAAATATAGAACATTGTGACATTTCAGAATTATGATTAGGAAGTATGTTTATTTAAATTTAATAGTAACTGTTGATAATATGTATCTTACTAATAAAAAAATTACTATAATATGCTTGAGTCACACCTGCTTTTGAGTAGGCTATATTAACATTATTCTTTAAATAAATATTTATTATTCCTAAATGTTGAATATTTGCATTTCAAAATTTATTTGTATTCCTAAGAACCTACAGAAGTCTCTCTCATTCCAAAATAAATATTAATGTTCAGTGAATTTCTATTGAAGTGACAGCCAGAGAGAAAGTTTGCTCAGGTGTTATCAGGACCATATTTGTGATGATTTTAGAAATACAAAGGCAAATATTTTTTTCCAGGTCTGAGACTGAATAAAGGCACTGTCACCCCTCCCCGACATAGTCTTTGTGTTGCAGTTTAATTCTTTTTGTAGGCCAACTGGAAGAATTTTGTTTTTAAGGTAGAATTCCTAAGAGACCTGCTTTTAGGTTCTCAATTTGAGCCTATGTATTAACAGTTTTCATCCACAATTGCAGGTAGAAGGTTGACACACAAATCTTCACAACCACTTGATGAATGAAGTCAAACCTGACCTTCCACTTTGCTCTCTTCAGTGTTATCAACCCCCTTCGCTCTGTTCTTTTTTTGAATTTTCCAGCTCTCTTTCAAGCTTATGCCAGATTCATGTGTATTATCCTTTTTTTCCTTAACTATTTCTTCAGACTCTTCTCATAGGCAGACTTGTCATGGCATGGTATTATTACTGTGATTTCCCCCGGACTCTTCAAAGTAAATGCAGTTCAATTTCAGAAGCACACTGAAATATACCTGTGTTCCAGATATGCTCTAGTTCTCTTCTCAACTGTCCTCTAATTTGAAGGACCTGAAGCTGCCCTTAGTCACCTGGAACTTGTATTTGTTTGTTTATCTGTTTTTAAATGCCAATGCCTGGCCCTTTCTGACATCAGTTAAGTCAGAATTCATTCCCCTCACCCACTTCCTGAGCAATATACAGTACTATAGACTTTCCCCTTCTGCAATTGAAAATTTACGAATTCCTAACATTCATGTGTTCTTTCATAGTTATAGATTTAAACTTTTTTTGAATGAGACTTTAAAGAAATTTTATTTAATATATACTTGCTAATTTAATATATACTTATTTCCAAAGCAATTATAACTTATTAAACACAATATAAGCTAGAGGAACGAAAAGAAGAAAAATAATTACAATTAACACAGAAATTGATATGTCCATACACCTAGTATAATTAACTTTGTATGTGAATACTGAATTTGGATTTGGATTTCCCTAATTGACACCTCCTATCTGAGTGACATGGGCATATTTAAAACAAACAAACAAACAAAAATCCTCTTCACACGTCTGTTTTCCCATCTGTAAAATTGGGATCATACCAATGTCTATGTCATATGATTGCTATCAGGATTGAATGAACCAATATTTGCTCACGTAAATTCCTTCACGTTTATTAGTTTATGTGTCTGTGAAGTGAAATAAAAGTTAAGAATCCTGTCCCTTAACCACTTCACTTCTTCCTGAATTTGCCTGCGGCTCATTGGCCTCCTCTCCCTTCAAATATAGACTGACACTATAGTCCACGATGCCAATCATTCTTTCACACTTCATTTCAGGCACTCAATTGACTTGCTTATATACTGAGGTGGTAGAGATTTACTGAAATAAAAGTGTAAGTCTATGGATCAACCCCAACTGGGTGCTTCAGTATGTCTCTGGTCATCAGCTTCTAGTTAAAAGTTATTCTAGATGCTTTGTTTCTTCACAGTTTGACCCCAACCTACCTTGCCAGTCTTGCATTCGGCTTGACTTGTGCACAAACGACGTCCCAGTCACATGGATCTACTTTTCAATCATCTGACAAATCCTGAACTTTCTCAACTTCGTGCCTTTGCTAATAATGTGCATTTGCTGGGGGTGTTCATTCCCAATGTATATTAAAGGTACACTTGAGGCCTAGCTCATATCATGAATCTTCTTGCCATGTCCAAATCAGATTGATTTTGCTCTCCCTCCTCGTACCCTTGCATGGGCACCTACCACTTGTGTGGTGAGTGTGTGTGTATTTGTATGGCTGTTTCCACAGATAGATGCTCAATAAATGATAGTTAAATGGAATTGTACTGAAGGTAATGGGTACTTGAGGACAGTAATTCAATTATTTAAAGCATGAAATAATACTATTAGGTTGGTGCAAAAGTAATTGCCGTTGAAAAGGTTAAAAATAATTGCAAAAACCTCAGTTACTTTTGCACTAACTCAATAATTTCATTTATACTGTGACTTTAAAAAGCATGATATTCACATTTGGATTAGTGTTTATAAATTATTAATGACTTAACTAGAATGATATTTAAGTTAGCTTACATTAAATTCACTGAAAATATATCACTAAAGAGAAATCAGTAGGAAAATAACCAGACAATAGATAATTGATGTGCAAATAATGAAGACTAACCTGTATGTTAGTTACTGCTATGTACAGTATTAATCTCAGAATCACTGAAATTTAATGTGAAGAGACCCTAAAGATCATGCAGTCAACCTCACTATAGTGTCAATTAAAAAGTTTAAGCCCAGAAAGACTGGTTATTAATTATACCACCAGTTTATCTATTTGTGATAAAACTCACAATTTTGACCTACTGTATAAATGCTCTTTTTATTTTGAAAAACGTCCTCTCATTGTTTTTATTGTTTTTCTCTTGTGAAAAAAGGAGAAAATAATACTGTATTATGTTAGATTGTTACCAACTCCAAGCAGCTAATATTTCTACCTCTTCCTTGAATATTTATTAAGTAGCTATTGAAATATATAAAATGGTAAAAAAAATATTGTGAATTAAATAAATACCAGCTTAAATGCCTTTTAAAATATATATTTTCTGATGTTCAATAACAAAGTCCGTATTCATGTTTTTATATTGATAACATATTATACAAGATATGAAAACACCAGGGCATATGTAATAAGATGTTCAAAGAGAAAATATAAAAACAAAAACTTGCACATCTTTTGGAAGAGAAAAAAGAATTTCCTTTATATTGCATAATATGCCTTTGCTGTGATCTTTTAACCATATTCATGTGTGGGCACATAATTGTTTCTATATAAAGTGTAATTGCATGAGCATAAAAATAGGAAAAATGTGGGTTAAACTAGCTTGTAACTTTGTAACAGGTGCCCACCTTTGGAAGCTATCCTGTTGACAGAATGATTTTAATTTTGGGCTTAAATTATTTTTGCACCTAAATATTTATATCATTATTATGTTGGTTTAAAAAATAAAATCTATTTGCTTATAGTAACTTGACTGTGGGGCCTAACTTTACTTTTAAAGTTAAAGAAAAAATAGTCTTATTATAACATTTGAAGATAGGTGTTAATTTTATCAATATTATTCAGATACAGTGTTTTGTTTTGTTTTTTTTGCATTTTTAAAGATTTTTATTAAAAATATAGCTAGCATATGTTATATTAGTTTCAGGTATACACAGTAGTTACTCAACATTTATATACCTAAAGAATTGGTCACCATGATAAGTCCAGCAACCATCTGATACTGTGCCATTTTATCACATTATATTGACTTCTTGTACATTACATCCCAATGACTGACTTGTTTTATACCTGGAAATTTGGGCCACTTACTGCCCTTCACTTTCCCTCCTCATTTAAATTTTTCAATTAAAGTTGACAGTAAATATTGTTTTATATTAATGTCAGGTGTACAACATATGGTTAGACATTTGTATACATACATCTAACACCATACATAGTTATTATGATATTATTGACTATTCCTTATTCTATACCTTATATCCCCATGACTACTTTGTAACAACCAATTTTTACTTCCTAATCCCTTTCCCTTTTTCACCCACCCCCGCAAGACCCCTCCCATCTTGCAACCATCAAAATGTTCTCTGTATCTATGAGTTTGTTTTGTTTGTTTATTTAGTTCTTCAGATTCCACATATAAGTGAAATCACATTACATCTTTCTTTCTGTGTCTGACATACTCCACTCAATACAATACCCAACAAGTCAATCCATGCTGCTGCAGATGGCAAAAACCCATTCCCTTCCATGGCCGAGCAATATTCCATTGTATATTTATATACCACTTTATCCATTCATCCATTGATAAACATCCAGGCTGCCTCCACATCTTGGCCATTGTAAACAATGCTGCAATCAACATATGGATGCATACGTCCCTTTGCAGTGTTTTGGGTATCTTTGGGTAAATATCAGGAAGTGGGATTACTGGATCCCCTCTTTGTCTTTTGTTACCGCTTTTGTTTTAAAGTCTATTTTGTCTGGTATAAGTATGCTACCCCAGCCTTTTTGTTGTTTTTGTTGTTGTTTTCTTCCATGAAATAACTTTTTCCATCCCTTTACTTTCAGTCTGTGTATGTCTTTCAATTGAAGTGAGTCTCTTGTGGCAGCGTATGTAAGGGTTTTGTTTTCTTATCCAGTCAGCCACCCTAGGTTTTGATTGAAGCAGTTAATCCACTTTCATTGAGAGCAATTGTTGATAGATATGTAGTTATTGCCATTTTACTATTCATAGTTTGATTTTTTTTTTTTTCCCCATCTTAAAGAAGTCTCTTTAGCATTCCTTGTTAATACTGGTTTTGTGGTTATGAACTCCTTTAGCTTTTTCTTGTCTAGGAAACTGTCTTTCGATTCTAAATCATAGCTTTGTTGAGTAGAGTACTCTGTTTTAGGTCCTTGGTTTTTTTTTTGTTTGTTTGTTTGTTTGTTTTTATCACTTTGAATATTTGGGCCAATCTCTTCTGGCTGGAAAGTTTCTGTTGAGAAAGCAGCTGACAGCCTTAATGGGAGCTCCATTTTGTGTCACTAATGGTTTTCCTCTTTCTGCTTTTAGGATTCTCTCTTAGCCTTTAAGCTTTGCTGTTTTAATTATAATGTGTCTTGGGGTGGGCCTGTTTGGTTTCATCTTTCTGGGACTCTCTTCACTACTGGGTGTGTATGTCTATTTCCGCCACCAGGTTAGGAAAGATTTCAGTCACTATTTCTTCAAATAGATTCTCAATCCCTTGCTTTCTCTCTTCTTCTGGTACCCCAATGATGCAAATGTTGTTATGTTTGATGTTGTCCCTGAGATCTCTTAAATTGTCCTCTTTTTTTTTTTTCGTATCTTTTTTTTTTTTTACTTTTTGCTGTTCCGATTGGGTGTTTTCTACTACCTTGTCTCCTAAATCACTTTTTCAATCCTTTGCTTAATCTAGTCTGCTGGTGATTCCTTCTAATGAATTCTTCATTTCAGTTTCTGGATTCTTTTCTTCTGACTGGTTCTTTTTCATGGTTTCTGTGTCATTTTTTATGCTTGCTATGTCTTTGTTAAAGTTCTCCCTCAGTTCCTTGAGCATCCTTATAACTGTTGTTTTGAACTATCTCTGGTAGCTTGCTTGCCTCCATTTTGTTTAGTTATTTTTCTGGAGTTTTTGCCTGTTCTTTCATTGGGGAAGTATCTCTTTGTTTTCTCATTTTGGCTGTCTCTCTGTGTTTGCTTCTATGTATTAGGTAGGGCTACTATGTCTCTCAGTCTTGCCTGGTGTCAAGATTCATTAGAGATGAGGAAGGGGATTTATACTCTTCATATTCAATGTATAGACTCACAAAATTACCCTGTCCTTGGTGTATAGTAAACCCTACTATCAGAATTCCTAAGTACCTTGAGTTCAGAATTCTTGTGGTTGGACTGCTTTAGAGCTCAAAGGTCCAATCTTCTACTTGAGTGGAGAGTTGGCATACTCAGTTGCAAGGTGTGAGGGCTAGTATTTGAATGTCTAATCTTTTTTTCATGAAGATGATCAGTTTTCAAACTCATCAGCCTTTCTGTACACATCTTTGCCTCCTTTCACTACCAGCTTAAGCTTATATTTCTCTATTTCTGTTAGTCACCATGTATTTTTGAGCTTCTACAATTTGGTTATTCTTTTCTTCTCAGATTTTTTTTGTGCTTGTAGATTAATGCTTATTTCATCCCTTACTGTTACTATTGTGGCACTTCAATGGAAAGCCAAGATAAGTATGTGTGTTCAATACTTCATATTTTACATGACCCCACTACAATTTTAAATTAGGAAAACTACTTATCTCTAAAAATTAAAATCCTAGAATTTGTCTCTATTATCCAGCACCAAATAAAACTTTTATTCTTGATTTAGACTGGGGAGCCTTAGAGTAAATGATACATAAGGCTCAATATATGTTTGCTATTTTTATTATTGCTATTATTGTTGATTAAAGTTTTCCAACTTTCTTCCTTGATACATTAGTCAGAATTCATAGACAGCCATTAACTCCTATTAATGTGTTTAGAAAATAATTATGTGAAACGTATTTGGGGTTTTCCTTCAGGCAATAGTGAACTAATTGTTTTCAGACCAGCTTTCTCTACTGGAAACATCTAGAAAATTTGGACACAAGAACGTGTATATATATATATATATATATATATATATATATATATATATATATTTCAGATTATATATATATACATATATATGTAATCTGAAATTTTCAGGGAATTATTAAGACAAGTTGCACTTGTGGGTCAAATTACTGAGGGCAAAGGCTGGATTTTGACACTGTTTTTAAATTGTAAATTCTTACAATTACAACTGAGAGAGGCTGAGCAGCTGAACAGTTTTGAAAGATTGGTCTTGGGGAAAAACATTTGAATTTCAGGGTCTTTCTAATAGGTATGTAATGGTGTCTAATTGTGGTTTAAATTTTCATTTTCTTTATGATTCATGATGTTCAGCACTTCGTTATGATTGGCCATTAATGTATTTTCCTTTTTGAAATATTTGCTTTTTTTTTGCCTCTTTGTTTATTGGATTGTTTGTCATTTTATTACTGAGCTTTGGGATTTGTTCATATATTCTGGTTCTGTGTCAGATGTGTGTTCTGAAAAATTTTCAAGTGTGTAGCAGGCTTATATTATTTTCTTTCTTTTTTCTTTGTCTTCTTCTATTTTTTTTTTTTTGCGTGTGTGTGTGTGTGAGCAAAAGTTCTAATTTTGATGACATTCAATTTTTTTAATTATTGTTTTGTCATTGATGATTCTTGTTGGATTACCTTAATGTTGTGAAGGTGTTTTTCTATATTTTCTTCTAGAAGCTTTATAGATTAGTTTTAGTGTTACAGAGTTGTTTTTTTAAGTCATAGCTTGTTCTAAAGTTCAAAATCATTTTGACATAATATTTATGTTTAGCATGAAGTAAGAGTCAAGGTTATTTTTTCTATATGAATATCCATCTAGTTCCATTGCCATTTTTAATAGGATTTCCCTTATCTCATTTAATTATTTGGGGATTCTTGTTCACCATGTGTCTGTGGATCTCTATCTGGACTCTATTCTCTCCTGTTGTTGTATTTGTCTGCCCTTAAGCCAGAACTTCACTTTCTTGATTACCCTTGACTTTTAGCAACCCTTGAGAAGTCAGGTAATGTAAACCTTCCAAATTTGTTTTCCCTTTTTGAGGTTGTTTTGGGAAGTCTTAGCCTTTTTTATTTCTGTATAAATTTTAAAATTGGCATGTCAATTTCTAAAACAAAGCTGAAGTTGAACAAAGTTAGAGGGTATGTTTCATTGCATATCAAGATATTTAAAAAAAAAATCTGTAGTAATTAAGACAGTGTGGTATTGATGCAGTAATAGACAAGTCAATGGAACAGAATGGAGAATCCAGAGATTGACCTCAACCTATATGGATACTTGATTGTGACAAAGTTGGCACTGCAGAACAGTGAAGATTATCTTTTCAGTAATTGGGTATCCATACTATTCCTTTTCCTATTGTAACAAATCACCCCTAAAGCGTAGTGGTTTAAGACAACAGAATTCATTTTATTATCTCTCATTTTTATGTCTGGAAAAAGCTTAATTGGGCATTTCTGACTATAGGTCTCTCATGTAACTGCAGTGAGACAGGCTAGAACTGGAACAGTGGGGTTCTGGATTATGCTGGGAACATGCAAGCCTATCTGGACAATGAACATATGGACATTAGCTCAATCTCACTAGTAATCAGGGAAATGAAAATTAAAACCTTAGTGACATACCACTACACCTTCAGCAAATTAGCTTAAATTCGATGGGCATTACCCAGTGTTGGTGAGGATGTAGAGCAAGTCAAACTCTAATAGGCTGCTACTGAGAATCTAGTTGGTAAAACCACTTTGAAATGTTTGGCAATATTACTAAAGGTAAACATTTGCAAATTCCTTGACCCAGACATTCCTTTTACCCGTTGATAACCAACTGGCAAATGTTCATCTGAGCATAAACTCCATTTACAATAAAGTTTATAGAAATAGCAAATTGGAGACAACCTAAACATTGCTCAAGTTTAGAATGAATACATTGTGATATTTTTATACCTTAGAATAATATGCAGAAAATAGGTGAGTGAATGTTACACTAGTACAGATAAAGATCAGAAACATAATATACAATAAATGATGTTAAAATCAAAAGAGTGCATATAGAAGTCAGAAGAGTGCTTAACTTTGGAAAGGGGAGTGGAAATAACGATGGGGGAACATTTGTATTATGAGAGGGGTTCAGTTGTATTAGCAATCTTGTATTCCTCGACTTGGATAATTAGTTTCATTGGTGTGTTCACTCTGATGATTTGTTGAATGTTGAACTTCTCCATAAGTGTAATGCTTCAATAATATGTTCATTTTTAAAAGCTAATGTTTAGTGTATCATGTCATGGGAAACAGAGAAGCAGGTTAGTGTTTCATTATTTTTAATAAAGCAGGTTATTACTATTTCTTAAATGATATTAAGGAACACACAGAATCATTAGGCGGAGAACCAGATTTGGAGGCTACTTCTCCAGAAACAAAGCAAAATTAAGAATAAATTGTACTGGGGAAAAAATAAAACAAAACAAAACACCATTGCTGCCTCTCTGAGCACAGATCCCCTCTCAATGCCAACACCCCTGACACGTCCAGGACCCTGGATGCTGTACCTCCAGTCACAGCTACTGCTGCTGCTGCTGCCTGCTGTCACCAGAATGGATTCTGTGTAGGTCCTTGTTTCTTGGGTCACTAGCATCTGATTGATCATCTGGACTTTTGCTTCTGATTGGTAGAGCCTGGGTCATGTTACAAGTCTACCTTCAAGTCAGGCTAGTAAAGGAAAGGTATCTGGTGTTTCATCTATGACTGTGCTTTGTAAAATGTGGCTTTCACAACATAGTAAGAAGTTTCAGATATTGCCAGAAATGAACGATAGTTACTCACACGCACACCCCACTTGTGTGTATGTCTTCAAGCTCATGTTTCTAGCAGGGTTTACCAATAGGTATAAAGTTCCCATACATCTGAGCGGCATGAAATGGTTTAGCAGTCTTTTACTTTCATAAGGATTCACAGAATTACAAGTGTCCCTCCTTCTAACATACAGTTAGGCTTTCATAAGTCTTTGCCTTGTTCCTGGTACTTAACCTGTTCTCTGAGTGGTGTGTGAGTCCTTGCCATTGACAAACATATTTTTACCATTTTCTGCTATACTAGAAAATCTTGAAATGGTTAGTATCCATGTTGTGATAGTTTTTTTTTTTTTTCCCTTGTTTCCCTTTTTGGATTTTACTCTCATTTATTGAGTATGTGAGACAGAACAATCATCATGGGTTGCAAATAAAGACATTTATGTCTATTAGCCAGCCTAGTATTTCCCTTAATTCAATAGGTACACATTTCCCCCTTACATTTTAACATCTTTAAAGTATGTTTGCATTTTCAATACATAGAGCAGGATAGATTGGCAGCATTTTTTTTCCTTTTAGTGATGTGCAGACACATTCAGTATCTTATAAAGAGTCATATCTTAGAATTGGTGAAATATAATAATGCTTTTTAAATAGAAATATAAAAATTAGTTACAAATATATGTTCAAGTTCATTGCATAGTTGTATCTCCTAGTTATCAGTGTCTTTATCTAATATTAAGACCTCAGACATCAAGATTCTCCAGGAAGTTAATACAAACCCAACACAAACCCTCACTTCCACTCCTCTATTTTTACAGCTGTGTCGTTCTTCTCTGTTTATCTCAAATCGACACCTGCAGTCTCTGCAATAGACTCCTGGTGGTGTGGGAATTATACAAGGGAATCCCCAGGCCTGTCGTGGACCTCTGTCATCTGCATTCCTGAGCTCAGTGCCACAAAGCCAACACTCCTTTTCTTTACTTGATTAAAGAGCGGTTTCCCTATGAAACTACATCTCAGATTTAAACAACTGCACCATTATAACCATGATAATTATGCAGTTTATATCTTGTCATCCTCTATCAGAAAAATTCCCTCCTTTGACACTAAGCTTTTCTTTCCCATACTGCTTGGGGATCAATCAAACAATGGCTTGTATTTGTGTAGTGAACTATGGCTTTTGATATGCATTTGTGTGTATCACCTCACTTAATTTTCACAACAAATGTATATCTTATGATAGGGTGATTATTCTCATTTTACAGAGAAGAAAACAGTGTTTGACTAAGCTCATGCAATAGTGGATGGTGGATTCCAAATTATAATTGATTTCCAAACCTCTGAGTCACTTGTTTTTTTCTTATTCGCTCTGCCCTTTAATATCCCGTCTATCTTCTCCTCTACTATTTTTAAATTGCCATTTACTGCTCTTGTAATAAAGAACTTTAAAAGCAACAGTACATTTTAGTGTTTCATAGATATGTAACAAAAATTGATAGACTTTATATCTGGTAGCCAGTATTTTTATTAACTGATTAATTCCTTTTCAGTTTAGCTTGAGAATGATCTCACTAATCACTTGCTTTGAGTAAGGGAGGGATTTAGTATTTGTTTTCAACAGAAAATAAAATGTAAAGAATATGCCTTATCATAACACTGATCTTACTCACCTATAATCTTTTTTTTCAACATCTCTTTTATTTCTAGTTATGTTTCGTCTCTATGACACGGATGGGAATGGCTTCCTGGACAGCTCGGTAATTTTTTTCTTCAGATTTTCACAGAAAATTTCAAAGTAGTTTGTTCTGAAAAATGCAATGAATAAATTTATAGCTATTACCACAGAAGATGCACTTAATATAGTTTTCATGCACTCACACGGCATTTTTATCATCTGACTTTTTAAAAGAGTGTGATCTGAAGAAACTTAGGATTACAGTTGTTGTATTGAATAATTTTACTACAAAAAAAGTGACTTTTTATACACTGAAAGATAAAAAGGACTCCAACCTTGTCTGAATAAAACATGAGACGGTTGAGGCCATTGATCTAAAAAGAAAAATAAAATTATGAGATTTGACACTACAGAAAATAACAAGAATGAAAGTAGAATTTAAAGGAATTATATAATCAACTTAATCATTTCATTATTTTCCCACTTTTTGAAAGTATTCTTAATCATATATGCTTTTGAAATAGCTAAATACATCTACAAATTGCTTTGACAAACTTCCCTTTTTAAAATTTCTCATCCAATTTTAAATGCAACTTGTTCATGCTATAGTTTTAGTTGGAGAAAGCAATAGAGGAAAAATACCATCTCTGTATGATTTAACTGAAAGGAATAATTAAAGGTTTATTTTCTTTCTAATATATGCAAATCATTAACAGTTTTCAGAAAAGTAGTTAGACTCAGTTCTACTGCACAAATTAGTGCCTCCTGTAAATCTGTCTCAGGCTCCATCCAATAATGTATTTCATACTTGCTAATAACATTTTGCATATTACTTCCTGTTCTATAAAGGAAATATAAGGCTATTAATAAAAAAGCAAGTGTCAGATTATAGAAATTTTGAAGTGCACAGGTATCTCAAAACAAAAGTTTTGATATATTTAATGTTGATTAAAATAAACATTATTTCTGGTAATGAGTTTCTCCATCACCTGATGTCCCTCCCTACGGCAGAACTCCAACAGACTTTTACAAGCAACGCAATGGAGTTGGGACATACTTTTGTAATACTGAGGAAGATAATGATGCATTAACTTCTCTGGAGAGCAAGAAAAACATATAATTCCCACTCAGGAAAATGAACACCAGTCTGAATTGATGATCTGATTGTGGGAGTTGTTATGTTTAAGTCTCTATCTTTTCAAATGGTATTATTTTTAAGTGCCTACTAGTGTTCAGTTTTCTGTTTAGGAATATTAAGCTGCATGATACATTTGCTCATTTTCTGGTGGCATTTGACAGCTAGGAGTTTAAATTTCTCCTAGGTCTTTCAATATGCTTATTGTAGCACTTCTGACTACACTAATGCAAATTATATTTTTACTGCAAATTTGTTTTATTTAATGTTTCTTTTTAATTAAATTAAAAGGGTGTTTCTTTAGTACTAGGCTTTTAGCCATGGGTTGGCAGCTGATTTGAAAATTCAGTCAAATGCTTTTTTTGGTCTTTTCCATTTTTTTGTTAACATATAGTATATTACTAGTAATATCTGTGACTATATTCACAATATTAAACAATAAATTGGGGATAAATACATTTGTTTTTTATTAAGCTAGTCTTTTTTATAATTAAAGCTCTGGATTTAATTTCTATCTATGTTTTCTTCCACAGAACTTACTGCCCAGTATAAATCCTTCAATATGAAGTTGAAATTGCACCTTCTAATGTTATTTGTCTTAGAAATTGAAAGGTGTAGCCATTCACATATTAGAGGCAAAACAGAGGAAAATTGATACTTTGAAAAATGACCACTATGTCTATTAATACTAGTTAATGTTTATAGATCACTTGCAATATGCCAGACAAGATGAATGAATTTTATATAATAGCATGTTTAATCTTTGCAGCAACTCTACAAACTAAGCAAGATTAGAATATTAAAAATAATACTTTTACTGATGAAGAAACTGAGTTTTAGAGAGGTTAAGAGACTTATCTAATGTTGCATGCCTTCATAATGATCCACAAAAATTAGTATCCGCTCCTGAAATCATAAAGTCCCTAAATCCAGGGACTTTAATTATTCCAAACCATTAAGGTGTAAGCAAAAATGGAGTAGGTGTAGGATTAGTAACACACACACACCTATTATTTCAAGGGATTTGTGTTTACATTTTTTCTTATCTGTAATAAATAAACATATTTATATTTTATTGTTTCTGGAGCAACCTTTGTTACATAAATGACATTTTCATGATTAGATCTTTTCTGAAGAGTGTGAAAATAGCTTTTATTATAATAGTTTTTCAGAGGGATCCATGACTTCCCCCCAAAAAGCACTTTACCATAATCTATTTTCATACTATAAATGTTAACTACATTTATTAGATCAGAGATTTGAGTAGAATAATCTTTGATTAATATATTTTGAAGCCTTGTTATTTTATACTTATATTTTAAATTATCATAGTATTAAACACCACTTTTAATTATATCATTTACTACGTTTAAAATTACTAATATTTACAATGTATCTTTAATTTTTTTCTGGAGAGAGGGAAAAATTAAAGCATTAAATAACGAGGTTTGAAAAAAATGTTTTAATTTATTTAGCCAAGCCGTATGTATTTACTAGCAGCTCTTCAAGAGTTGATATTTGAGCAGAATAATGTGAAAATTCAAATTAAAATTCTATCCCCTCAAAAATAAACTCTACATGTATTTAGCCTTGCAATCATGACCCTGAACACTCCCTATTATCCTAATGTATGGCTGCCACAGTGGATATACGTTCTCAGTGTATCAGAAATAAAAATAAACCTCTCAGTTGCCCTCAAACATTTTCTTCCACCCTTCCACACCTGCTTTCAAGCCAAAAGGTCAGGAGACGCCATGATTTAAAAATCACATCTTGTGAAAATATGCCTGCTCCCACTTTTATCAGCTGTTCCTTTCCAAAGAAAGAGTTTCTTCCTTAAAATCTTCTACTGGAAGAAACTCTTTCTTTGTCTAGTGTGCCCTCTCCTGGTGAAGATTTCTAGACAAAGTAAAAAGTAAATTTATTTTTGGACTCTTCATGTATAGTTCACCAAACCTTTTAAAAAGATATATTTATATTTAATTATATAAATATATATATTATATATATATATATATATATATATATATATATATATATATATAATTTTTGAGCTACAGTTTGAATAAAATAATTATTGCAAGTCAAAGCTAGAGTATTTACTAAGACTTTGTATTCATTTTCTCTCCTCTCCCTTCCTCTCTGTCTCTCTCTCTTCTCCAGGAGCTAGAAAATATTATCAGTCAGATGATGCATGTTGCAGAGTACCTTGAGTGGGATGTCACTGAACTTAATCCAGTAGGTATATGAATGACTAACTGTTGGCTAAATTCTAGAAGGCCCCTTTGTCTTTTGTCTTTTTTGGAACGCTAATTTATTACTGTCATTTGATTTTTTTTTTATTTTTGATAACTTTTAAATTACTCTTTCTAATCAGTAGCCAAAGTGGATTCTGAACAAGTAACGGCGTGTGTGGTGTTCTGAAGCTCTTAGCAGTGGCTTTTGCTTTTCTTCCTCATGGAAATTAATTTGAGTGGTGGTCCTCCATACATGTAAATTAACAGAAGCTGCTCATGGACACTGTCACATTGTCACCATGCCATCAAAAAAGTCAGAATTGGTATATGTTTTTGATCTCTATGATTTTCCTTATATGGGAATGGCTAAAATAATCATTCTAAAAGAGGATGAAGGTGATTAAGAAGATGATGAATGATACTTTACTGTGTATAGTTCATTGTGCTAGCTTTTGTATGTGTGTTATTTAATGCTCGCAGCTCTCTGAGGTAGATACTACTATTTTATTCATTTTACACATGAGAAAATTGAGACTCCAAAATCGTCCAAAGCTGTTCAGCTAAATAGAGCAAGGAAATTTTAATTAAATCAACTAAAGAAGTACCTAACAATGCATATAAAAACATAAAAACTTCTTATTTTTAATAGAATTATACCAAAGATACAACATAATTCAGATGTATATTAAAACGTAGTTTACTAGGAATTTTTACTTTAGCCACAGTTTCGGGGGAAAGATAATAAGTGTTAGTAATTTCAGTTTATTTTTGAAAAGGACTAAGTTTAGCGAATTGTACATGAATCAAATAAATACAAATCAATTTTATTCAAATGGTTTGTATTTTATATGAATTCAAAAAAGCCTGTTCTTTAAGCACTGTTCACAATTACACAGTTATCAGCGTGATAATGGCATGAATAGGCATGAATATGTGATGTAAGAGTTCTGATGGCATTTCCCTTGCTTTGGAAATCATTGCCAGGAGAGTACAACAAAGTAATGTGCATTGTCATGTACAAAGGAGGACACCATTCTTACTGGGAAATGGCTTTTCCAAGTTTTAGCTCAACTGTTTTTTGTTTTTTTTTTCTTTTTTTGGATGTGAAAATGCACAGGCTGTGCTGTGCATATGCATGGCAGATGTTAACAATGTTGCAGTTTGTCTATGGAATGATAAAGTTTATGGTAACATGTATTTAATTAGAGGAATACTGCTTGGTTCATCTTAATACTATTTTTGCTGAAATCGAGGGACTTCCTATAAATAAGGTTGCCCTTTTTGGTTATGTTAATCTAACACAACTTTCTCCATCCTGCTCACCTTAATACCTGTGAATATTATTCATCTATCCATAAAACCTCTTCTCCTCACTGGAGTGAAGGAAGGAAGGGGGATCTTGTTATCACCAGCTTTCAAAGCAGAAGTGGACACCACCACTTCCCCCTAAAAATATTTGGGAGGTGTGTGGCTTGGATTTGAGAAAAGGTGTTCTAGATTCTCTAAGGAAGGGACCAGTCGGTGGCCAGGCAGTCTAATTATGATAAATAATTGATGGGAAATACATAATAAACTATGTAGCATTATTTGTCTTTTTGTGGCACACACAGGTAAGTCTGCCACTTCTATTAAGTGATATAAATAGTAGAAAGTCAAGTAAAAGACTTCCCTTGTGATTGTGTTTGCTGTCAAATAACTGCCTCACCCTGCCTGATGATTCAACAGCTCTCCCCATTTGAAACAAGTGTGTGAATTTGTACACACTGTCAGACCCTGATAAACTTGGCATACGTGAACTAAGAGAATTGAGCATTTGAGGTTGATGGCAATTGGTAGGGAAGATGTTCTTGGAAGGGATTAAAAAAAAAAACACAAGCAAAAAAAACTTACCCAAGCTCTAGCATTAGATTTATTAGGTACAAAATGAAAGCATCAGGCATCTGAAACAAATGCTCTGTGTTTTAGTTATCATCTCATTTATTCCTTTCTCATAGTTCACCAGGTTGCCTTCAAGGGGCAGGACATTTTAATGAAAGCTTATGCCATTTGCCAAATTTTAAATAATTTCCCACTGTGTTTCAGTTTGAGAATAATGGAGTAATTATTTCACCACCATTTTGTTCCAAAAAGTCTCTTTCTTTCCAATACCTATTTGTTCCAAAGGAAAATAATCTGATTTTCAAACACTTTCTGAAGTAAGATAGTCATCCACCAAGTTCAGGGAATTGTAGGCAAACAACACTTCTATCAACATATTAAGTATTTCGTTTTATTGCACCTTTTCAAATTTTTGTTCCAATGCTCTCTACACTTCTTTCTTTTTCCAAATTGATTGAAATGTCCATATTAGAGAACAGTGGCCACTTTCTTCACTGAAGTTCTACCATGTTTGCCATTTAGATGCAATCAGATGGCAAGTACTTTGCATTCCCAGTGGCCAAGGGTAGTATATTTAGAGCTCATCTATAATTTTTGCTAATATAACACTAAGATCACCTATATCACACTTTCTATATATGCTAGATGCTTTTCGAGGATACTGATATTAACACATTTAACCCTCACCACTACACTTTGAATTGAATACTGATACAAGGGCTGTAAAACCAAGAGATAAATGTATTACCAGCACACACTGTGGACAACATTTTGGGACACTGTGCAACTCATCTTTAGAAAATAAATCTAGTGAAAAATGACTTGATTGTTTAACTTCTTGTCTCTATTAAGTTGTAATAAGCAATTAAAAGCAACATAATTCCCCCTCCTCTTACCATTTAGCAAAGAATTATTTCAGCTCTTTGCCGTGAAGTTAATTTGTTCAGACATTATCTGGCATATATTTGAATTAAAAAAATAATCTGGAGGAAGCAATTAAAGACCATTTGTACTCTTACATTAAAGATCCCTTCTTGTTTTACCTGTATCATTCAGTGACAACATATTGAAAAGTTCAGCAATTATTTCTAAACGACCTGTGAAAGTAGTTAGGTTCTGGAAATCACAGCAAAGCCTAAAACTGTATCCTCAGTAATAGGATTATCATTGTACAAAGTTACGTAGATATTTATCTCAACTCTCCACTTAGCTGCTAGTCACAGTTATGACCAATTCAATGCAATGCTTTGTTATATCATATGAAATTGATTTTATTGATTTATTGTAAGTTTTTCCTCTCTTCCTCTACTTCAGATCCTCCATGAAATGATGGAAGAAATTGACTATGATCATGATGGAACGGTCTCTCTGGAGGAATGGATCCAAGGGGGAATGACAACAATTCCACTTCTTGTGCTCCTGGGCTTGGAAAATGTAAGCACTTACACAGAGGGGGTGCCGTGGGGGTAGTCAGTGGGTTCTCTGCTGTACATTTCAGTTGTAAATTGATCTGGCCATTTTCTCCCATTAAGCATGTAGTGAGTGCCTGGAACTTTTAATAAGGATGTCACAGTGCAATTTAACAATAACTACTTATGTAGTAATAGTTGTCACAAACATACTGATTCATTTTAGGTATTAACTTACTATTTAATACATAATTTCTCTCTTGTTTCCTGGATTTAAAGTGTAATCTAGTTTAAAAAGTGATTGACCTTCTCATTTTATCTAATACAGGAAACTCCCCAATATTATTGCTTTCTGTGGTTCTTCCTCCCATTCCACATCCCCCCTCCCTATGAAGATGATCTATTTAATTGATAACTAATACTCGGAGGAGCCAATTATATATTGAAGTGGTTGAGTGTGTGTGTGTGTGTGTGTGTGTGTGTGTGTGTGTGTGTATTTTTTTTTCCCCCTTACATATCAGCAGATCAGATCAGCCATTCATTCTAAGTCTGTCAAACACTTTCTTGTATCAGTGCCTCTGGTGGTAATTAAATAACTGGTTTGGGGGAATAAAATGGATGAATTTATTTTCAGATGTGATATAATATTGACTTTGACACCAAATCTTGCTGCCTCCATCTTGATGTTAATTTCAGTAACAGTTAATTTAAAAAATTCAATGAGTCAGTACAAAATTTTTGTTTTTAGCGTTAATAATTAAGCAAGAATTAACTGCATCATGCATGTAGGAAAATGTGTACTTAGATTCAAAGAGCATTTCTAATGGAAAGCACATATAATAGTTAGAATTTTGAGATACGAGAACCTCAGTACTCATCACTTTCTGCTGACCCCAACACGTTTCATGCTTATTACCAGCAATACCAATTTTGCAGATTTAAGGCTTTACCACAGTTACTCAAGATACTGATTTTTTAAAAGTCACCTCTTAAAAAATCTTACAGTCTGTGTTTGTAAAACATGTGAGAGTACATACAAACATGTTTCTACATATTTACATATGGGTTGGGGAAATATATAAATGGGCTTCTTTAGCATTTGTCTCTTTTTCACTTGGATCTTCAAATTCTCTTACATTGAGGTTAATCTTACCCTTCATGAGGTGTATGTATGAGATTTTAGACATGGCCAGAGGAAGTAAAGAAAAATTACTAATAGATGATATATAGGAAATTGCCCTTAACATAAAAAATTCTTAAAACAAAAACTGAATATATAGATCTTATTGTTAATAGATATACAGAGGGTGCAAAAAATTTATACACATTTTAAGAAAGGAAAACTGTATTAAAATTGTAATACTTAATAGATACTAATAACAAAATTGAATACAAGTCACGTTTGACTTCTGCAGTTACAAGAGGTGCTCAACGTGGTTACTATCAGTGTCCAGACACTTCTGATTACGGTGAACTACTGCTTGAGCAACGCTGACCAAAGTGTCCACTTGTATACATTTTTTGGCATCTCTGGTATATATGTCTACATTTTGAAAATTAATGAAGTCATCTTTCCTTATATCTGACTTTTCTTATACTATAGATAACCTAGTATCTTTTTGTAATAATTTATCCTGTACCTCTGTATTGTAAATGTTTACTTAATCATTTAATATATCTTCTGACAAAAAAGAATGTGTAAATCAAACTATTAGGAGAAAATACAAGGAAATTGACAAAATGTGAACATTTTAAGGCTTAGCGTATACTCAGTATACTAAATCAAGCATACAAAAATAGTTGTCAAATGATGTCAAAAAGTGTTAATACTAATAATGGAAGGGAATTTTGTATTTTTAAAGTGAAATTTTGTTTATTATAAACATTTATGGAAATTCTAGTATGAGACAATGAAAGAAGATGCAGAAATCAGTCACTGAACCATTTGGTCATTGGTGAATCGGATAGGAAAGTGCAGAAATGGAGACTAAGTCACCTATATTTTAAATATCACTGAAAGATTTTGAAATTATGGTTTTCTTTGGAAAGTATTTTTTACAATTTTATTATAAATTTGTCAATTATTGTCAATTGTTTTATTTTATTGTCAGTTATTTTGTCTATTGTCAATTATTTTATTCATATAAAATAAAAATATCACGGGTAAAAATAAGCCATCTAGATGTATTTAACTCAAAATATTTTAAACAAACCCAATACTTCATCATTTTTTAGTGTAGCAGTAAATTTATTTCAACTGAATGACAATTCTTTGCCATTAATGTCCATCAAGTTAATGATGCATGACTTACTTTATAATCATATTCTTAAACTTAATTTGTGTTTTTAGTAAAAAGTATATTTTTTGAGCTTAATAAGGGATATCAACTTAGGGTTTCAAAGTAGTAACCTGAACTGTGTTCCAAAGTTGTGGTTCCAGCGAAGGCCACTAGATGGCAGGACTACATTGTTTAAAGTTTATAGGTGAACAACGGAGTTTGGATTTTTTCCCCTGTAAAGAATAATATCATTTTCCTTCACTTTTTCAAAAAGAATAAGCCAGTAATATTTTAAATTGTCTTTTAATAAAATGCATAGGCTATGTAATTATGATCACAAAACAGCATCAATTTGTGAGAAACAGCTTTTTAATCCCAAGGCATGGTAAGTGTTTTACAAAGCAGGAATGACACAATGACAACTGAATGATGAAGGCCTTTTTTTTTATTATTATTATTAATTGAGATTTATTTCCTTTTATGTAGGCAGTTAATGTGTTATGTTATTACCTGTAGAGAATTTGATTCATGGTGCCATTCCCCTTGGGCCACCCCCACCCCCCTTTGCTTATCAAATTGGAAATCTAGAAGCTTTAGGTTGAACGCAGCTATTTATTGCTGGGACAGTCATGTTATGTTGTTGTATGTGCTCTTGTCTGTTGTCAATTATGAGCTTGGGGAGTAGATTCTAATTGACAGTGCATGTTGAATACCACAGTGTATTTGAAAGTGACTGTGGTCTACTCGCCAAATTACACAGATAAGAATATTGTCCAGGGAGAGGAATCCTCACTAATGTAAGGCAGAGCAGCTGTGACTTTATTATAGTTTATTTTTCTCCCTTAACAGAATTTTAAAAGCTAATCTATTTTCAATACTACCTGTTTCAGTGCCCAAATCAGAAAAGTAGTTTATCAGAACCTGATTCTCTAGCAAATGATCGAGTAAGAGTCATTTCCTTTCTCTTACAAGAAGTCCTTCAAACTTCATGGTACCCCATGTGAAAAGAAAAAGTACAGTCGCTTATATCTAAAGGACAATTGAGAGTTCAGGTTCCATATGTGATTTTGATTATAATAAAAATTTTATACCTGAGACTTACTCATTTTTCCTTCAATATTTATCTCATTGAAGAATTGTTTTTTAAAAAATCTCAGTTTTGAATGAATTTTAAAAATAACTGTATCTAATAAGAAACTCTGCAGTAATTGGCAAACTTTGTAAAGAGACAGATAGTTAATAGTTTTAGGCTTTGAGAGACGTAAGGTCTCTGTTGCAGCTGCTCTACTCTAAATTTAAGAGCAAAACCAATCACAGATACTACGTAAATGAAAGAGCAAGGCTGTGTTCCAGTAAAACTTTACTTACAGAAACAGGTTGATGGCCAGATTTGACCCAAGGACCATAGTTGTTGACCCCTGATTTATTCTATCTGTCACACTACAAACAAAATTTTTAATGTATTTTTAGTCATTTAGGAGAAAGGAATCTAATACCTTCTGTTTTAGCTCAATTAGACAACCCAAGTAAGACATGAAGACTAGTGAAGATAGTAGAGTAACTGTGAACTGCATCATAATGATCTTAACCGGGTACTGTTAAATGAACTAACTAGGTCATTTTGTGCCTTTCAGTCATCCTTTCTGGACATACAAAGAGAAGTTAGTGAAGAATATTCCTTCCCTTTTCTAATAGTCTTCCAGTAACATTCCTTTTCCTAGAAGAGCAATATAATTAATAATATATTAGTATTAATTAATATTAATAATATATTAATATTTCCTAGAATAACAATATAATTAACAATATAATTAATAATACTTCAGTTCCGAAAGTCTATAATCTTAGATCATTATTAGATCTTTCAAGGAGAATTTCTAAGCTCATATTACTATATAAAAAGGGATACACATTTAAGTAGGAGCCTTGCTTAAAATAAGGATACTTGAACTTCTTAGTCTCGGATGGTTGTGCCTACGTCTGGCCTGTATGATTTTTGAATGGATATATATTTTGATTTCACTTTATGTACTCACAGAATCCTGGTCTTTAATCCAGGTCGTTTAAACTTGGCCATTGACTGAAATGTTTTAGGACACTTGTTTTTCTTGTTTTTTTGGCCTAACGAAATAAAATAAAAGTAATCTTTTGGTTTGCCTCCTGATTTCTGATGAAATGTGTTCCATGATGAAATTTCTGGGTCTGATAAAGAGCAGAAGATCTTGTATTGTTAATAGACTAAGCTATATTTGGAAAACTAATGTTCTGCATGGTTTTCTAAAACTTAATTTTGTTAAGTTGTTTTTCTGCTGTTTATACATTGCTCAATCTACAAAGGAGTTATGAAGCTGGATAAATGAAACAATTCTTGAGATTCCAGATTAGGTCATTCAAGGAGAATGCCTATGTGGTGTTAGCCACTGTTGAATTCGCATTTGAACCTTAAGGAATGAATGGCCGGGTCTGAGCCAGATTTCAGAAAGTATTACCTGGAGATAGCAGTTGATTTCAAATCTACTCAGAATTTTAAAACTTCTCCCTTCCTTCCTTTTGCTCAGCCCTGATATAACTCATCATTTTGTCTAAAAGCACTTTCTTTCATACTGTTATAACTTTTTGGAGACCTTGAACAGAAAAGTAAGGTAATTTAATGGTGCTTATTATTTAATGACTTGGAATTAATGTGCAACATTAGCTCTTCTGTGTGTTATAAGTGATATCAACGGAAATGGGGACATGGCTAGGTGTCATGGTAGGAGCATTTTGGCCGTGACATCAGTGAAATTCCTCCTTGAGGTCTTTTGAAAAAACAAAAAGATATTATTTCTAATAGCCCTAGTTCAGTTGAATACTATACGTGATCTTAAATGTATTCAGGGGAAAAAATTAAAACTTTAGAAATCAGTATTGATAATGAAATAGGTATCAAAAGTTCCAAAGGACTTTTTCCCTTTGAAACCTCCTTTTGGCTTCTAGAGGATAAAAAGGAGAGGGGGAACCTGGAGCTCCTTTTCTGTGTGAACTTGCCTAAGTTTCGTTAAGCATTCCTTTGTCACAAACACAGAAGTAAACTACTGTATTATAAAATATGATCTTTTCTAAATACCAAGAAAGATTTCTATTAAGAATAATGTCTGATAATGAAAAAAAATCACGAGAACACATTTTTTTATGCAATAAAGTATGGTAAACCTACAAACATCCTTCTAAAAATCTTTAGGCTGAAACTTCGGGATGTTACACAACTCAACCCAATGATGGTAATATTTGCTATTTATATAACAGTAGTTTTCTGAGAAGCTAAATTGACTTCACAGGTATTGCATAATGAAAACACACACCACGGCTTGGGAGAGGAAAGTGGGTACTTTCATATTATTAGAGAGGAAAATAAGAAGAAAGGTGAAATGGCTTATCCACATTTTCAGAGTAGGCAGGAATCAAGCCTTCCAGATTTCCTCTTCATTTCTTTCTTATAAAAATGAATTCCTTTCTATGACAATAAATATTTATTTGCAATAGAAATACTGATAGGCATATGCTCAACTGGCTGATAGAATATAGCAAGGAACAGATTCTCCCCCTCCTCCACTAAGTTTACAATCTAAATAAGACAAACAAGACAAGACAAGAAAATACAGAGAGTTCGACTATAATTCGCACTGCCCAGAAGTAGTTGGCTCCTGGTTTCAATTTCTTCTCTTGAAGTCACATACATATTTCATCTTTTGCATATTTTGGCAATATATCCAACTAAGAGCTATAAAGCTATTTAATTTGTTTTTGGGTAAAGCATTTTATGTCTGGGTAATGGATTTGTACATTAGTTGCAGCCTGTAACATGGCTAAGTGTTCTGATTGACAGAACACCCACGTTCAGACTTGTTTATTTTTTGATAAGGAAAATGCCAGCTAGCTTAGTCCATATGTGCTCTTCAACAGGATGAGACTTATTCGCATGTAATGGACAATCATTTAAAAATAAAATGACAAGGATTATAAGAACAGTAATACATATGAAAATTGGATTTTTCCTTCCTCCTTTTCATTTAAAATGTTCTTTAAGCATTAAACTATAAACTTTATCAATATGTTTTAAAAATATTAACAACCCAATTACTCAAACTTCTCACATCAGGATGTTTTATTGTTATTTGTAGGAATAGAAAGTTAAAAATATAGACAGTTTGGAAAATACAGCAAAGTTAAACAAGTATTTAAAGATTTCTATTCATATAATGAACATACTAGAAATCTTATGACTCGAGAACATTAGAGCTGGATCCAGAAATTACCACAAAGCCTATTTCATAAGTTTTGGAAGAAAATTAAAACTGAAGTCTTCTGAAGTCCTCTCTATGACATCTTCATAACTGCTTTTGTTGAGAGCATGTTAGTTCTTTGTCAGAAAAATGAATCTGAACATTTTCAAGAACTGTGAAGAGTCTAAAATTTAGTCTACTTACATGTTAACAAGTTAGCTTGGCACAGTTTCATTCTGGATGCTGACAGAGGACATGAGACTCCTGGGTCAGAGACCAAGGACTTTTTAATTCACAGTAAAACAAGCAGTAGGAACTTTATGTGTAAGCCAGTTCTGCTCGCCCTCAGTATCATAAGGGTGACAGTACAACCCAAGTAATTGCTGTGTGCACCATTAGAGCTTGGAACCCTGGCTTAGGGAAACTAATTTTTTTTTTTTTTTTTTAATAAATAATGTGCAGTAAACAAACCTGCTTAACCTTTGCTGAGATTTATTTTACTGGACATTAAGTAAACCTACCCTCTGCCCTGGAGAGATAATAGGCTGCTTGTTATTCAAACATTTCTAAAAAGATAACCCAGGTGAAAAAAAAGACAGTTCTGCTTACAAAATATGCAGAAATTCAAGAGATCCATGGAGAATTATCTCCCAGGAAGCATTTTCATTATTATTTCATAGAATGATGCAAATTTGACATTCATGGTTCTAATGGGAGAATTAGTTGCTGTGGATCTAATCTGGTACTACAAATTCGGTGGTTTATCTCTTGGAATAAGAAAACGTGGTTATGAAACATTACATATATATATATATCAAAAGAAACAAGACAATCTGGGCATGTTTATTTTGTTCCACTACAACAGAATTAGTATTTGGGACCCAGCACATAGTAGGTACTCAAAAAGTTATTGGGTGAATGTGTTCTAAGAAATACAACAACTTAGCTAACCTAAATACTTGTGATCTATAATGGTTTCTATAGGATATCAAATAAATGATGTCCAGAATTAATTGAATTTGGTACAATGTGGTAAACGATATACAAGGACTAGATGTTAATGAGGAAATGATGGTAACAAAAGTAGTGATGTATCGTAACTTCACATAATACATTTAAACTTATCGTAAGGAGTTCAAGGCATTCATAAACATTATATTATTTCATTTTATTTTAATCTTGAACACTGCAGATGTAATCAAATGCTTGGTAGTGAAGTAGCTATTATGATATTATTATATAGAGAGCTTTCCTTGGAAGAAGAAGTACTACTTACAGTGGTTTTGCTAAAATGTGAATTAAACTCAAGGTTTATTGTGGCAAATAAATATATGAGTAATGATTGTTATAAGTAAATACAGTAATACAGTTTTAATATTTTGATTATCTTTCTATGCAATTTAAATCATTTATATTTTATTAAAAAGGAGGAAACATGATAATGTAATTTAGATCTTTAAAAATGTTTATATTTTAAAATCAGCTTTTGAGATATATACAGAAATATATTGATATAAGCTATAACATAGGGAATTCCCAACTGATGCCTTAGAATATCACCCATAACTGACTTTAAGTATTATTCCTTCTCAACCCCTTCTTCTGCTTTCTCACAAGACCTAATGACCATCATAACATTTGCATTTTCTAGCTACTAAGCAAGGGTTAAAATATTCTTTCCGAGTGTTCCTTTGTAAGTCCCTTCCACTCATTTTTCCTTTCTTTGTTCATTTGTTTATGGAATTGTGCTAAAGGATAAAGGATTCAGAATTGAGGCAGACACGTTCCCTCCGTTTGGCAGGTCATTATGATGGTTTGGGACATGCTGTTGAACTGTTGACATTAGGCAAGAATTTGCGGGTTGCTATAGCATCCAAGATTTGTTAGCAGGATCTCATTCCACTAGAGCACATGTGTTTTTCTAGACTCTGTGGCGATCTTGGAGAACGTTAGGATGAAATAACAGATTGTCTTCAAATGCTTCAGTCCAGCTCTGATTTTTATTGGCACTTACATATTCCACTGTTTATTTCATTAAGTGAAATCTGTTTCTCTTACGTCCCGTGCAGAACGTGAAAGATGATGGACAGCATGTGTGGCGACTCAAGCACTTTAACAAACCTGCCTACTGCAATCTCTGCCTGAACATGCTGATTGGTGTGGGGAAGCAGGGTCTTTGCTGCTCCTGTGAGTATGTCTTTTTCTGTCTGGACATCATCACCTCTAGTGAGGAAAGATGGATTTTTATGGAGTAGCCCTATTTGTAGATGGAGAGCAAAGGAATAATCCTGACCCTTCCTGTAATTATGATTTATGCTTCCCTGTGGTTTCTGAATGTTTAGGTCACTCTACTTTTAACTTTCTTCCGTTTGGGGAAACGCTCCCTTGGAAAAAAGCTAAGGATATTTTCCAATTTGTTAGCCATTTTCTTTCCACTGTAGTTTAATGTAGTTATTATTCCCATCTCTACTGGTATTATTATACAAATTTCCACCAGTTTCTCATATTTATCCTGTTTTCCCCCTAAGTTAGTCACTTATTCACAATGACTTCTCTTAATGAGTCACTTCCTTCAGGTCTGAAAGAAACAAAACAAAACAAACCCAAATAATAACAAAAACAGTTAAATCAGTTGATTGTCAATTTGCATTCAAATTAAGAAATCATAAGAAATAGGAACTAATCTTCCACCTTAGGCACATTTTAAAAAAATTCTGTCATGAAGAAAACCTTCATAAGTGATTAATGGATACTGGAACCCAAAGCATTGCTGGTTCAGGAGTTGTGGCCAATATTTTCATTTCAGTTACTTATCTTTGCAATTTCCATTGTATTCTACTAAGTGAGGACTGCCCATTAGACTTTTCTAATAGTTTACATTGAAATTAATTTGTAAGTCACCTAAGTATTTTTAAATCAACACCATATATGCCTGAGAAACTTTTACATTCCCTGATGCCCCTGTTAAAACAGAACATATATTGTGTCCTCCTCAGTGAGGAGTGAAGTTGTCTTGGTCCAGCAATATGTCTATCTTTACCCTTTTCTGCTATGAAACTTTCAAGTTTATTAAACACATCCCAATTTTGTGTATTTACATTAAATCTAAGTTCTCACTTGACTTCCATACAATACATCTTTTCAGATATTAGTTTTAGTTTCTTTGGTAGTATATTTGGGAATTGACTTTCAGATTTATTTTATTATTTGACATTAAAAAACATGTCTCATATGTTTAACCCCCTTTACCCTTTTCTACCACCCCCTCTTTCCTTACCCTCTGATAACCACTAAATTGTTGCCCATGTCTATGATTTTTGTTTGTTTGTTTGTTTGTCTTATTCATTTGTAGCTTTCAGTTTTATATCCCACATACTCGAGTTAATGACGTCATGTGGTTCTCCACTTCTGGGTGGTGAACACTTCTGGGTGGCAATAAACAGATGATGTTTTATAGAATTGTACACTTGAATGCTATATAATTTTACTAACCAATGTCACCCCAATAAATTCAATGAAAGTTATTTAAAAAAAAAACACATGTCTCAGTGCTACATTTAAGTGATAAGTACTTACGGATTTTAATAAAGTGACATGAAATTGCCAGGTGTTGTCCTCAGAGGGCAGTTTCTGGTGGCTACATATGAAAGGCTAGTTACACTAAAACATTCTCCATGTATAAAGGAAACAATGTTTTTAAATTTCTATTATTTTTAAGAAAATAAATTTTCATGGTAGATTCTATTGATGGGACCATAGGAAACAAAATGATAACTCTCAAATAAGGTGAGATGTAATATAAAGAGCGAGAATTTTGCTCACAAATTTTAACTGCCTGGTGTGGCAAATGTAGTACTCATTATTGTCAATATGGCAGAGAACAAAATGTTTTCTTCCACAATGTTGACAAAAGAAATCACAGATGTGTATATTTTGGAATTTTTTTTACTATATAAATATTATGTGGATTTAGTATTTTTCATTCTAATTTTATGCAGTGGTTAGTTATTGTTTGTTTTATTAAGAGAGCTACATGGTCTTTTTTTAATTTAATTTTTATTCTATGTATTTATGCACTTAGAACTCTTAATTTTGAACCAGTGTTTTATTAAAAGAACATCTGTATATGACCCTAACTGGTATTCAGAATCAAGCCATGAAATAATTTGACGATACCAATAAAATGTGTGTCTTGGTTTTACATCACAATTTACGTATATCTATATATGTACCTATATGTATTGATACATATTTGTATATACTCATAAATTTTAAAAAATTGCATATGTATTTATATCATATGCTTTCTAGCAAAAGTTGTTCTTTTGGACAAATAGTTCGATGATGGCAGATGAGGGATGAACTGTTACTACAGGCCTGGCATGTATGATGAAATCTATTCTCTGGAAATAGACTAATCAACCATTTATGGTTTAGATAAATCAATAGACAAAATAGCATAAACTCATGGGCTTTTATTACCATGCCCTCCAGCTGCTCTCATGCCTATACTTCGTAAAATATAGATGTCTTTCTTCTAGCAAATGACACCAACCCATTTGGCAGTCATCAATTTGTCTTTAATATTTTTGTCATCTGGAAATTATTGTGAAAAATTTGAGGGAGGTCTGATTTAATTAAGCATTTCCTGCTATGCCATGATAGACGAGTCTTGGTTTTTCACATGCATAATATTTCCTGTACTAATTGGCCTTTTGTATTCTATGGTAAAAACAGTCGACTTGGGCTTTTCCTTGATGTGGCTGATTGGATTGATTAGGGAGCAGTGGCTATGAAATGAGGTTCTGTTAATGTTATTCTTTCCCTATAAAATTGCAATCAGGACCAGGATGAGTGAGTTCTGAATTTGTGTTTCCTTACAGTTTGCAAGTACACAGTCCATGAGCGCTGTGTGGCCAGGGCACCTCCTTCTTGCATCAAGACCTATGTGAAGTCCAAGAAGAACACTGATGTAAGTGTATGGCAGTGCCGGCTTCCTGAGGGTGGCGTTTATAGATGTCTCCTCTTACCGCAATGCTCTCCTTCTGTTCTAGGTCATGCACCATTACTGGGTTGAAGGCAACTGCCCAACCAAGTGTGATAAGTGCCACAAAACCGTTAAGTGTTACCAGGGCCTGACAGGACTGCATTGTGTTTGGTGTCAGATCACAGTGAGTAACATTGGAACACATATCTCTAGTATTCACTCACACTGAAGACTGCGTATCTCGTACTTTCTGAGAGTCCTACCCTCAAAGATCATCCTGAATTTCAGTCTAAGTCAGCATAAAACCAGAAACATTTCTTATTTTATCTGGCTCCAAAAGGGATAAGGGTCGAAGTCAGATTTTTTTCCTCATAGAATCCAGAATTTTAGAGCTAGTGACAACCTCAGAGATGATACTTTCCTGCAGTTTTCAAACCAAGCTCCCTGGAGCCCTAGGAGTTTGCCAGGAATGTAATCAGGAACCATGGCAAGGGGTGGGCAATGAACGTGAGATTCTGACTGGGTAGAGCTCAGATCTTCATCTACTCCACAACCCTATTTTGGTAGTTTTCTGTTTTATATATTGTAGGTGTATTTTAATTACAGGGCAGAAGAAAGAACAATGTGCTCCAAAGATTTAATTATGTAGTGAAGGTACTAAGATCAAAGAAAGCTAAGCAAATTGTCTTTGACCACATGGCTAGGTAGAGATGCAAGTTGGTTCGCATTTTAGTTCTTGATGCTTCTAAGAACTCACTTTACCCTTCTCACAGCATTTTGTTGCCTTGTTCCTTCAATTAAATCATGAATTGAGGGAGAAGAGATAGAAGTAAACTCATTCACCATATTGACAATTGAGAAAGAAGAGGTAAATCTTCTTTCCTGGGAAATTTGAGGACTTTACCTGGTTTCCATGATGGTTATACCCCACTTCTGGAATAAGTTCACTTGTTAGATGGTACTTTTTGTGTTTCATATTTAATTTCTGGAGATTAATTAGAATGTTCATATTTAAGAATAACCGTTTTTTATTTAATTTGATTTGATTTAATTTGTTTGCCAAACAGTGAAAAAGCATTCATGGGACTGAGATTTTGTGCATTTTCTCCATTGATTTTGTTTTTCCAGTTAATGTTTGAATCCTCTTGTTATAGGACAAATTATTCTTGCTTTTGTGGGAATAAAATAGTATGGATCACTGTTTCAGTTAAGGAATTAAGTTCTTCTGTCATGCTCCCGAAACCCCCCTCACCATTTAATTTATTTTTTCTTAAACACACACATACACCCAAGATAATGAGAAAAACCAACTGTGCCTTGCATTTCAAATATAAAATTAAATACCTTATTTAAATGAACACATTTTCTTCAATCATTTTCAGCTATTACTCAGTTAAATTATATTTACATTAGAAATTTCCTTAATTATGAAAGACAGTTTTGTTTTTTGAAGTGTTTATTTATTATAATGTCTAACAATGATTTAAATTACAAATATGAATTACTCAAACATATTGAGTTCTCAGTTTTAAGAAAACCACAACTATTTTATTTCTTTTTAAATCCATGCCCATTAAAAAAGTTGTGGTTATTTAATTTGTTTGCTAAGCATATATAATAATATGTAGTTTTTATTTCAGATCTGATAGGAGTCTGTTCCTTATTTTCTGCGTAGAGGGTTTCATTTACTAGTTATATCTTTAACATAAACTGAAATTAGAGGATATTAGAAATTTTCTTTGTATTTCAAGTTATTTTTCTAGTCTTAAATTTCAAATGTGATGTCTTAGGTTTATTATTTTTCTTTATTTCTTAAAAAAAAATCAATATTTTAATACGTGCTCACCTTGAACACTCTAAAAATATGCTACCTCTCCTAATATAAAAGCTTTTAGAGCTTTCAGAATTTTCTTTGTTTACTTCTTACTTCCTTTCCCCATTTAATCTTTATGAAGTATGTCTTCTACATCTGCATTCTATGGGAATCACTCTCTTCAAAGTTACCATTGCTAGTGGTCTTACTGGTACTCAAGGCACCTTGCAATTCTTTTCTTGTTTTATACTCCATCTTGTTGTCCTCATTTTATTTCTTTTGTTTTAACAATCCCTCTAATCTGTGATTCCAAAAATCTACATTTCTAGCCCCACCACTTACCACTTACGTTTATATTTGATCTTGATCCTGGCTCTAGCTTTGTAAGAAATTAGTCCCTTCCTTTTTATAAGAAAGAGGGTATTATAAAGGGAAATAGGCCTATCAAGTATTTAAATGTTTTATTAAATTACAGTGATTAGCATGCTGTGAGCTAATATGGAAGCAGAATATTCTATTAAATAAATAGAATGGGGAATTGAAAAGAAAAGAAAAGAAAGAGGTTGTTACTATACTTTTTAAAATCTAAGGATTTTTTGTCCAAATCAATTCAGACAACATGCTCTAACATCTTATTCTTAACTAAAGAAATTTGTGTACGTGAAGATGATTCTATTTGTTTACTATGGTGGTGCACAATATAAACTATAGGTGTCTTTAAATCCCTGAGTCCTACTTAGGAAACAAGGCCAGCCAGGGAGCTCTGAGTTTTAAGGTGGAGTTAGAAAAAAAAAAAAAAAAAATGGCTGCCCTCTTAGTAAGCTGTCCCGAGTCCTGAGGCTTCAGGCCACTTCACCCTTATTTGCTGTAAACCATGGTTTCCAGGGGTCCCGTGGGTATTCATTTAATGAAACAAAACTTCTACAATTAAAAAAAAAAATAAAAAAAGGCCGTATATATTCAGAAAAATATATAGCCTTCTTAAAAGTAACTTTAGCCTCGGTACACTTTCAGGGTTTTTTTGTGTGTTTTTTTAAGCAATTATAAGGACTATTAATAAAACTAACTTATTAGTTTTTTGTCTGGGTTAAACAGAGTAATTTCCTCAGAACATTTATTGTAATCTATAGTTTCTTATTTAACCATTGTATGATGATTTTAGTGTAAGGTTTATTTGCTCTTGACTGACGCTTACCTACTACTACTGATTGCCTTTAAACACACTGAATCTATTTTCTTACGTTCTTATGCTTCCCAGAAAGTGCGGTTAACATAGCAAAGATCTAGCAGAAGTTGTGAAAGTGATGGATTATGGCACCATCAATGTGCAGCTATAGGAAAGCCTGTCTGAATAAAGTCTGAGAGTAGTAGATTGTGGAGAGAAACAAAGACAGTGAGACTTGACTTCATTTCAGTGTTTTCCAAATGCCATTACTTCCTTTTAGATACTACTTTTGGGAATGGTTTGATTCTTGTAAGTCAGACTGACCAGATTCTGAAGATGGTCTCTGTCCAATAACTAAAATAATCATTGTGTAATATTGGGCCAGGTATGTAAAGGTTTTGGGCAGTTTTCTAATCTGTAAAATAGAGTTAATGATATCTATATTGTAGGATTGTTACAGAATTAAATGAGTAAAAGTATGTACAATGTATTTAAGGCAGGACATCATACATAAGGAGTACTCAGTAACTGATCATTATTATCATAATGAAAACTAGGTGAAATATCATGTGCTGGAATGAAAGCCAACCCCACGCTCTCAAAAGCTAACCCCATCAATATTACTCACACCATTTCTCTCTCACCTCTGGAAGATTTTGTAGTTGCCCAGTCAAAGTCACAATTGTACCTGTACGTTCTAACAGCATCAAGAACAATGTGTACCTGATTCTCACTAAATCCTAGACTAAACTGAATATTTATGTTCACAAATGGAAAGTATTCCAACTCTTTTCAATCAGACATGGTATCATCATGTTTGTAGTCATTGGAAATAGAGTTAGAAGACAATTTATTCTTGTCTTTCACCTTTATCTTAGACAACCTATCACTGAGCCTTGAAATTACCTCCTTAAAATATCTCTCTCAGATTTGAGTTTTTGTCTCCATCTTTCACAGCCCAAGTGCAAGCTCTTAGCACCTCTTAACTAGATTAGATCAGAATCTCTTGGCTTATCTCTCTAACAGAAGGTACTTTTCCTATAATGCAGGCTGCAAACCACCTCCAGAATCATCTTCTGAATGTACTAGTTTGTTATCATATGTCACCTTCAGCAACTATAATAGTTCTGTGATAATATATGCAGCCCTCAATTCCTCTTACCCTGAACTCATTTCAGTTATTGAAATATCAGACCCACTCCTAAGGCACATGATATATATGATACTCCCTTCTATTCACAGCCCCTCTGTAGCTATGTATAATTGTTGGCAGTCCTTTGAGAAGGCCATGCTTCCCCCTACTTGTTATTTTTCTTACACAATTTCCTTGAATGCACCCACCTTAAATTCTAACTATACCTCAAGAACCAAATTAAGTTCATTACCTTTCCTGAAATTTTTCTTGACACTAATATTTCCTTTTTCTGAATACTTTCTGTGCTTTTAATCCACTCCAGAAAGAAAGACTGAAATGGTCTCCAGTGGTTGTACATCTGCTACTAGCATGGTCTTCACTGCTAGATCACAATTTGATCCATCTCTGGTCCAATATTTTTTCCTAACCCCTCAATGTTCTTGACTGAGTGCTAAGTTTAGAGGAGGTCCTCAATAAGTTCACTTTAATGACTGCTGATACTGTTCTTCTTACTGTTAATACGAATTTTAAGTGAATGAGTTAAATTCTGTGTTTTTTTTTTTTTTTATTTAACCTGTAACATTCAAATCCGCATCTGATACACAAGCAAGTTTAGACAAATTCTTAAAGTTATAAACCCATTTTAACACCCCTTTTCTAGTTCTTACCTTTGGCTTCTTGATATCGTATTATTTTGCCATGTTGTAGCCAGCAACATAGGCACTTAGAACTAAGTTCTACCTTCTTTAGCAAAACTAACCATTTAAAAAATAAAAACAGGAAAATCCCAAGGAAGAATAGTGGAGAAACTATCTTCTAACCTTTAGGCATTCATTTTCCTGTGCTTAATAATTCAATCATCTGGGCTAAATGTCCTCATTGATTTTCTATTTCTTCTCTTGCTTACATCCCCTGATCCTCAAGACCCCACTGTTTTTTACCTGTCTATTTCTTCTGTGAGTGTATTTCCTTGACTTTCTATTTAAAACATGTTGTAATTTGCTCCTGGTTGTAGTAAATTGTCTCTGGTCAGGCAGGATTTACCAGGATAGGAGGGTGATACATTTTATTTGAGCTTAACAAAAGAAAGCCTGTATTATGGCTATGAATTATTTACTTTTGGTAACATGCAGGGCTACTACATTTATCACAATATTAAGCTGCTAACAATAGGTTTAAAGATTTCCAGTGCTTTTCCAAAAGAAGGGTTTATTATGCCTTAGTAAATACCTGTGTTAAGGCAGCACCCTGAAATTGCAAAACATTAGGGATAAAATAATGTATAAATAAACCAAAATAAACCAACAAATGTTCCTCTAAATCACTTAGTTTTGTTTTTTTAGAAGAATGACTTATTTCTCTTGTTTTCCTCCAAATTCTTATGAAAATTTGTTTTTTTATTTTCCCTTTTTTTTTACTTCTTAGATTACACTGCTTTTTTATCAGCACAACACCACCTCTCTTTTCTCAACTCCATCCCATAAATACACACACACACACTTTCTTTTTCTCCCTAACTTGAGACAGCTTTCTTCAATAAACATAGATCTGGCTCTAAATAAGGTGCTATTCGAAATTTCCATAAATTATGAAGTTATTTCCAACTGTTTAATTTACTTCCAGGAAAAGCTGGTTTATACTTTATGGACTTCCTAGATATGGAATTGATTCACTTAACATGAATGGGAATTTCTGTACATATAATAAAATAATGACCTCAGGATTTCTATGCCTTACTCTTAGCTATGAGAACCATGGACAAAAATAAAAACATTTTTAAAAAGATAATAGTTCTTTTTTTTCTGGGACTCCATTGGCCATTTTATTGAAGGGGGAGGATTTGTAATGCTCTAGTTTATTTCTATTCTTGACGAGGACCTCTGTGTTTACGCTTTTGCTGATTTAGGATCTGGGTTATCTTTAAGACAATTATCAGTCTTCAGCATGTGATTGACACCCAGAAGGACTCAAATGTGTCTTTTTCTTATATGCTTGTCTGCATAATATCATGGTGACAAGTTTAAGCATTTTTTTTTTCCTTTTTCAAATTGTATTGAAAAATAACATTCATGCAGAAACATGTAATTATCCTAAGGGTATAGTTGGAAGAATTTTGCACTAATGAACATTCCATGTTAACTAGCACCCCATCAAGAAACAGAACTTTACCAGTAACCTAAGATATTTTTGGGGGAAAGGGCTTTTCAATTCTATTATATGGTTTCTATATTGTTGATATTTGATCTCTTTTTTTTAAATAGACTTTATTTTATAGAACAGTTTTAAGTTCACAGAAAAAATACTATTCACTTTTCATCTTGGTTAAATAGTCCTGGGAACTAAGTTTTCCTTGCCTTTCATATTTTATATTTTGTCTTCAACTATATTTCTGAACAATACGGTGAATAAACTAGATCAGTATTGCTATACAAATTTGACTCACAGCTTGTTGAACGATCAGTAGCTCCAACGTGGTGCCCTCAACTTTGACACTTCTGTTTACGAACAATGTCATGAGTAGATGGCCACTCAGATATATTTAGCAGCTGCCAGTTTTAGTCTTAACAAAGGTGTAAAGTATCCTTGCTCATTATTAAGCAATGTAGACTTCCTGGTAGGAGTATAGACTTTCATGCATGTGTGTGCCTGTTTCACTGATGATGATATGGTTACCGACCTTCTTATAGAACCTGCTACATGCTTATGTACCTGCAAGACTACCTCCCAGCTGCCTTGAAAAAACTCACGGATGTGAGCTAAACGATAGTCAAACTAGAAAACTCCATGCCAGTTTTACTTAGCTCTACAGAGATCAGTACTTCATGGGAGGGACCAATTGCTAGCACCTATACTCTGAAACCCTCACACCTCAGTATGAAGAGTTACTCCTTACACACACACTCTCTTCGGCTTGTCAACCATGCCATTCTACCTGAGTCCTTTATTTTATCTTTTGGGCTGGGAAACTAGTCTAAATGCCAAAATCTGTTACTAAGTTTATTTTATTTCTGCTATCTCTTCTTACATCTGATAACCCTCAAATAACTATAGAGAGAGGCTAGTCATATCAGTTGCAAATTGTTAGGAACTCATGGAATGGACGCATGGAGGAGGCCGAGGCCCTCAGACTGCACATCTGTGGTCAGCTCTGGAAAGAGGTTTAGAGGGCCCCGCCACTCTGTCCTTCAGAGTCACATGTGAGGCTTTACAAACTATGGTTAAGATTAAAAATTCAGTACACTCACTCTGCACACACAATAATTTTTGTCTTCTATTTTGCTATTTGTTGGGGTTTCTTAGAGCCTACATTCCCAATTTTAAAGTGGTTGTGCAGGATCAGAAAACAAAAGCTTTTTCTTTGTGACACAATGGTGCAGAAGATCCTTCAGACACATAGTCCGTCTTTGTTTTTGGTCCAGTTTTCATAGTTATCAGTGTGTTTGTTTCCTAGCACTGCCATGGCAAAATATTACAAAATGAGTGGTGTAAATAACAGAAATTTATCCTCATTGTTTGGGAGGTTGGAAATCTGATATCAGGATGGCAGGTGGACCATGCTCCCTCTGAGGCTGGAGAGAAGAATTCTTCTGGGTCTCTCTCTTGTAGTTTCTGGTGGTCGATTGCAATCCTTGGTATTCCTTGGCTTGCAGCTGTATCACCAAAGCTCTGCCTCTGCTGTCACATGGCCTTCTTCCCTCCATGTCTGTCTCTCTATGTCCAGATTCCTCTCTTCTTTATAAGGACATCAGTCATTGGATTAGGCTCCAAACAATCCAGTATAAGTTCACCTGAACTTGAATACATCTACAAAGATCGTATTTACAAATAAAGTTGTATTCATAAGCACCAGGAGTTAGGACTTCAACATATCTTTTGGGGAACACAGTTCAACCCACAACGCTTGGTAGTCCATTATCTCTAATTCCAATATTCCAAGTCTATGATTTCTTGTAATAAAATTGATTAAATCTCATATATTTAAATCAGTCACTAATTTTATTTTGAAGAAACTATGCATGTGCCATTCAGAGTGCCCATTTATTTAGTTCTGGTTTTCATGTGGCTTCAACTATTTCTTTATCTTCAACACCTCTTGCGGGTTGACAAAGATTACCAGTGACTGATTACATTAAAACACTTCTTTCAAAGAGTTTACAGGGCACTGAGAAGCAGAACTGCTAATTATGGATGAAAGTCTTAAAGGTACTTTTATTTCATCTAATCTGACCTATTGTGCATTAGTTGCAATACAAGTAGACTTACTACAAGGCAGGGAGTTAGCTTGACAGATATTTTAGATTCAAGGACAACAGAAATACCCCCTTAAATAGAGTTCTATCACCAACAGTAAATCAACACTCATTGGACTCCTATATGTGGTTAGTAATTAACCGTTACAAAGGTAAATTTGTTGTGAAAATTAATGTAACCGTGACTTAAACACACTGCCTTTTGGTTCAAAACTGAAAAATGAGGCAGCTCCTTTTTTGTTTTGAACAAGACATGTCACTTTAGTATGTATAATTTTTCTGAAGTATGATATTTCAATTGAATTGATATGGACTGGGAGAGGGAGAAATCCCTAGATGCCTTCAAACAACTGTTACTTTAGCAAATCTGTATTATTCCAATAAAAATTACAACCTCAATTTTTTAAAAATCACTGTTTAATGCACTATGTTGTAATATCTTAATTTAAACTTGTGACTAAGGTTGAAAAAATATCGGTTTAAGGTTCTATGTGTAGAAAAGTAATACATTATATGATTATACGCTCACTTAACGTAGAGCTGATAAATATAATATAAAGATACATTTTTATAATGGTAATCATCTTCTTATATTTATATCCTGCTCCTACTGAGATGAATCTCTGGTTACATTTACATATTGAATTACAATGTTAAAACTAATGATGGGATCAATTATGCCCCATACTGAGCTGTGCACTTTGGAATGACTTTGAGAAAACAGGAGGGTCAAAAAAAAATTAGCATCCACAGTGCACAGCATAGTGGTTTCAAGATTATGCTAACAAATAATTAGAAAAAGAAGGACTGAAATGAACCATAATGTGTGTTTGTCAAAGAAACCAGGCTTTTTTTTATGTAAAACCTAAAGTACATTTCTAATATAAGCATTCCTAAGAATTAGAAAATATATAGGTTGGGTCACAAAATTTGCTAAATGGTTTATTTAAGATATATATATATATATATATATATATATATATATATATATATATGGGCAAGTGCTATATGAATCTCTTTATGATCCTGTTTGTTCTTGTAATTCTTTTAACATACTTTGAATGTATTTGCTATCTCTCTCCTTTGAAGTATAATCGGCCCCATGTTTGCTGTTGTCATGCAAAATTTGATGGTGTCCTCTTTCTCCTTTCTTAGCTGCACAACAAATGTGCTTCTCATCTGAAACCTGAATGTGACTGCGGACCTTTGAAAGACCATATTTTACCACCCACAGCAATTTGTCCAGTGGTACTGGTGAGTTTTCCCTTTTCATCATGCTGCGCTAACTTGGGGTTCCTATGACTAAACTGGTACACTCTACCACTAAATGCTTCCAGAACTAATTGTCCATTGATCAAGACAGAATTAAATAGATATAAAATACCTCTTTACTTCAGAGAAGACACCTTTGCCCACTATATGTCCTTTTTCCTTCATGACACAATAAGCGTTTTAGTAAGGTATGTTCTAACTGAAGCTGACTCAGGTTTTATCACTTAGTCATGCTGTGCTTACCAGAAGTTGTATAGGCAGAACACTTCCACATTTTATATGTTTTATAGATCTGGCTTCCCAGAATAATGAAGTTATTCTTATGGGCAATTCTGCTGGGGATGCACATTATATATTTTCAATGTTGAGGTCTCATCTAGGTCAGAGGCTACCTAGAATGAGGACACATACCTTGAAGAATGTTATGCACTGCCAGTAGGAGTATTTTATTTTTTATTAGTGAACAATAAATTGAACTAACATGAAAGAAATTACATAATTCATTAAATATACAAGTGAAAAATGCAGAAGTAAAGTAATAGTAAAGAACAAACTTGGTAGAAAGAGAAGCAGATATTCAAAGATAATGTTCATATTACATTTCAAAAAATCCAAATTATTTCTAAAGTGAAACTGTTATTTTGCAAAACAAACTATTTTATATCCATAGTACAGTTCTCATTTTTTAGAAAACAACATGGAAATTAAGTGGCTGGTACTTCAGTTTGATATAATAAAAATACAACTAAGAAATGTTAGACAAATACTTTTCTAAAGGTCAACTTAGAAATTAATCAAATTACTCAATTTGCACCCACTTATGATTCATTTTGTAATTATCTGTAAAATACTAGTTGTATTTTAAATGTCTTTATTTAAAAATTATTAAAAACTTCATTTTCTCAAACTGCAAATATAGAGCAAAAGAAAATGCCCCACATTGCTGAGGATAGCAATAACTAATTCAACTTTCCTTTCTTCATGTAAAATTTATTAGACATCTTGTAGTAAATAAGAGTAATTAAAATTAATGAGAGCCATGTAAAAATGCTTTACATTTCAGATGAATTTTGGTGTTATTTTTAGACTTTTATAGTATTTTCTTAAAGAGAAAGGAATTGTGGATTTTTTACATGTTTTCATTCTTTTGAAAAAGTGAAGTAATTTTACTGGTGTAGATGCATTCTTGATCTCAAATTTTATCTCTGAGAAGAAATGTATTATGTCATCCTGTCATCCAGCTGCCTTTGTAAGTTCTACTCAATTCTGTGAGTCAGGAGACAACTTCTTCGGCCCCCTTCGGTCAGCTGCTTGTCACATAAAGTCCAACAGGAGATGGATTCTTTTTCTTCCCCTACCCTTTCTTCCTTTGAGAAAATCAAAGGTGAAGAACATGTGTGATGTGAATATTCTTGTCTTCTAACAATCTTGCAAACCCTTTCATTGCTTTTTTTACACACTTTGGATTCCGAGGCTTTATTTTCAATACTTAACTATTACTGCAGGTTTAATCATCATATGTATCTCAATGTTTGCTATTTTGTCATTTCCTTGGTACTGTCTACTCTGAAGTATTAGGGACAATTGACCACCTTCATGAATTTCTACGTTTCGTTGACTCCCATTATACTGCACTCTCCTTGTCCTTCTTCTATTTCTCTAGAAGCATCTTTCCTGGCTTTCATGCCTTCAGCTTGCCCATTGGTGGATCCCTGTGGTCCACCCTCATAACTTTCTATCCTTAACTTCTTGCCAGTGAGATCTTGTTTATTTAGTGGATTTCATTACCCTGTTAATTTATCTTCAGTTCATACTCCCCTTCCGAATATCAAACCTATAAAGCTACAATCTGGAAGTCCCATGTTGTTTTATTATTATTATTTAATGTAATAATGATAACTCTTATTTATTGAGCATATATACTATCCCAGCTACTTTGCTAAACATTCATTCGTTCATTCATTCAATAGGTATTTATTATCTAGTCTGTGCCAAATAGTATTATAAATGGGGGTGTGGGTACAGTAAAATGCTAAATCCAAACTTTATCTTCATAGAGCTTTATTCCAGTGGAGTGAAAGATTAAAAAAAAAAAAGAAAAAAGTAATAAATTATTTAGTACTGTTTATATTAAAATACTGTTTGTATTTTAAGTGTAAAGAACAAAATTAAAGCAGAAAAAGAAGAGAAGAAATGCTGGGGCTGCATTATAAAAGAGATGGTCAAGAAAGCATTCACCGAGGAGATAGTTAAATAATGTGAGGGAGTCACCCATGTAGTTATCTGAGGACAGAACTTCACAGAAGAGAAGTCACCAAGACAAGACTCAGAGGTAGGACAAAACTGATAAAGATTAGTGGCTGGGCCTGATTGAGCAGGGGAAGAACAGTAACAGAGAAAGTCAAGGATATCACAAGATTTTCATATTGTGTAGGGCAACTTAGTCCATTGTAAGATCAATTGATTTTACTCTGAATGGAAGCCATTAGAGGATTTTGACTTACATTTTAAAATGGATAATCTGCTTTTGTGTTGAGGAGCAATGATGGAAAAATATATGACGCTTCTATTTTTGCAGCGATATAGGGAGTTTGGTCATTGATGAGAGCAAGAATGATGTAAGACATGAAAAGTTTGAGGATTGGGAAGAAGGTACACAACAGTCATCTAAGAACCCAGCTCCCTATATCTCTGCAAAAACAGAAGTGTCATATTTTTCCATCATTGCTCCTCAACATAAGTCTAGGATATTGGGAGCTTAATGGATCAAGGAATCCCATTTGATTAGCAGGGAGTAATGAGAAGTCACTTGTTAGTAATTTCGAATTTATTGGTTGAGTATATTTCTCTGGTCACATTCAGTCATATTTCTCCCATTACATTCTAGCTCCAGGAGTAGAATAGGCATAGGAAAGCTTTAATGAGACTGTGTTTTGCCAAATATGATAAAATGAGAGAGTAGCCAGAGAGTTGAGAGTGTATGCGAAAGAGTGATTAAGAGGAATTGACCATGGAATTTAAGCCTGGAGATGAGGGAAGTAAGGACATGAAGAGTGAGATACAGTAAATGGATGTTAGGGATAATACATTGCAGATTACAGTTGAATCAAAGATTGTTGGGATCAAGGTTATGGGTGTCAGATTATGAGAGTGAATGAAGTAGCAATTAAAATTATGAAGAGAATACCATTGTCAGTAATGATTGTGTGAATTTATTTAATGCTCACAGTGACATCATAAGGTTAATATTATAACTATCCCTGTTTTACATGTGAGCAAACTGAGAAACAAAGAGGTTAAATAACTTTCCTGTGTCACTTGGCTATGAAGTAGTAATTTGGGATAGGAACCCAAGAAGCATCACTCTAGAACTTGTGCACTGAGCTCATCATGTTCGCCCTTTCTCCAAATCCTAAAAGGGTCCTTTCCCATTTGTCTTTATCTCTGTGACTAAAACCTTAATGCCGCAACTTTCCCAAGCCAGAAACCTAAGGATCACTGTTGCTGCCTCATCTTACATATCAAATTAATAATTAGGCAGCCCATTCTAAAGTTGTTAGTCCTTTTCTTTTTTCTTCAGCCCAACTGTAACTGCCTTATATGTCACTCTTACAAATTATTCCCCAGGATTGTCCTAGTAGCATGCTTACTACATTGCCTCCTTTTCATGCATACACCATTCTGTTTCCTGGATCTACATTAAAAAATACAGTAAAATGTTATCCTGCTTAAATATTTTCAGTGATTCCTTATTTGAATTCCAAACTCTCTAGAACGGTAAACATGGCTCTAACTAGATGAAACTACCTAGTCCCTCACGCATCACCTTACCACCTAGGTATCAAGAATAATTTGAACTACTTGTAATTCTCTAAGGAAACCTGCTCTCTAAAGCCTCTGGGATTTCATATATGTTACTAGATCAGCCTAAATCATTTGGCTTTAAAAAATCCCCCCACCTTGCTAAATAGAAATTAAAGGTTACTCTTTTATCATGGAATAAGTACATTGACTTTTAAAACCATTAACTGTTTAAATACTTATATTTTAAACAAATTAATGACGTTGTGCTGTCCACAAAATTGCCTAATGTGCTCTTACTGATGGGCTCTGAGACATTTTAATTTGTGAATACTCGTTAACATTCCAGGGATGATTCACACTACATCACTGCTATAAGTGTTTACCCTTTTTTTACAAAAATTTGTTAGTACTCATGGATAATGTAAGTTGTTTTGTTCCTTATTCTTTAATAACAATTTCTTTCTTAAAAAATTATAAGTCCCGCTTACTCATGCTAATGTCCTCTAAAAAAAAACCAGGTGAGGTTGAGGCTCAGTTATTGCAAAATGACCATGAATATCATATCTATCATATTTGAGAAAATGTAAAATGAAGACTTAAGATATTTAGTTTTATTGAGCTGGCTTTTTTTTTTCTCCTTTGGCTTTGCTTTGCTTTGACTCTGTGGTCAGGAATTGGTTATTGAATGAGTGATACAAGCTTTAGCATATATCCCTAATTCCTTGTTGAGGCATCTTAATGACATATTATAAGGTCAAAGTCCATAGCAGCAGTCTTCTACAGTCAGAAGAACATCTTTTCAGATGATATTTATATACTTAAAAAATGTCTGTTACACCTTTCTCAGCCTCCCAGTCATTCCCCCAAACTTGTTATTAATTTTAAGTTGTTTCAATAGGTATGTACTCACCTGTTATGGAAATTATTAAGGTAAGCATTTTTTTTTCATTGATGACATGCTTTTATAAGCATGCACTACAAATGGCTTCCACAGACAATTTCTCTTGATAGTGCCTGTTGCCACAAAAATGAATTAAAACCAACTACTTTGAAATTAAAATCAAAATGTAATCATCAATGATTCCATACATCAGCTATAACACTGTTTTCTGGGGTTGCAACTGACATCTAGAATATTTTGAGGATACTATCAAAAAAACTACATTGCTTAAAATTTATGTAGTGTAGGAATTTTATCAAGATTTTTCATGACATTTTTATGTGTGCAGGTACTTATAATGCTTTCTTTGAAAAGTTTTCCAGCAAAAGTTATTATAACCACAGTCCATTTACTGCCATATTGAAGCAAATTCAGAACTGTTTACAAAAGTACATTTCTTAAAGGTTTTCCCTCATCCCATCTCCAAACAAATACAAAGTAAATCCAATGTGTTCAGTTAAGTTCTTGGTAGACAGCTTAATTTCTATAAATGCCGTTAACCCTTCCCAACTGATTGTCAAAACAGATGGACTTCATTAAAAAATGAATTCTTGGTTCTTGTTTTAGATCGCACCCAGGAATCTCTGCTGTCCAATCTCAATCACAGTGACAATTGACAACACAAACAAAACAAAAACAACAGAAAACCTGTAATCATTTCACATGGAACACAGCTTGATGAGCATGCAGTCCACTCACTATTTTATGTTCTAAAGTTTACCCCTAACCCAAAACAGATTTCGTCCAAGTTGTTTTAGTCCCATACAGATTTGCTTTAATTAAATTTGTTCTCACCATTTATGTCATTAACCTGCATTGAAGGACATTTTTAAAAATCACATGAAGCCTCCTATTTTAAGAAAGAAAGATATGATGTTGGAGATACTTTCCTTACTATTAATAACAGAAATCCCTATCAGCTCGTTTTATCATAGTTTGTTATCTTTTGGATCCTATGAGTCTTATTACTGTCATGTTTTATCTAAATATACTTAGAAAGCATAGAGTTAAATATATGCCACATTTGACACTGATGTTAGTATATATATTACTTACTTCTATATGCTAATCTACAAGTTTATTACTATCCTATCCATAAAATTCCCTTCACTATAATGGTACTTTTAAAATTATTTTTGATAGTATATAAATTTGTTATGTCACAGAAATTAATGGTATAGGCTCGATAAAGTCCTTTTGATTCTTAGAGTAATTGCACAGAGGAAGCTTTAAATTTGATTAGCTTCTATAGAACTATGCTATAGTCTTACGTGCCTTCCAAGTTTTTTTATTATTATTATTATTTATGATCAGTCAAAGTAGTTTTCTAAGAATCCACATGTTTTTATAATGATTCTTTACTTTAAAGCAGATTTTTCTTCAATTCCTTCTGCTACTATGAACAAAAGAAGACTTGAATGTTTCATGAGGAGTAGGATTTTGAACTTTATGTTTGAACAGTAAAATGAAGTAGATTATCATAAAAATCATTTTTATTATATTTAGCTCCATGATTGATTTAATTTCTCTATATGTAAAATGAGTTTTGGATATTACGATTTAAAAGCTAAGTTTTTATTCTCTAAATAAGGAGGTAATTATTTAGTCATTTTTTATATCAATATATCTTAGTAAAGCTTATAAATTAAAATAGAGGGATGACATAATGTTGATTACTTTAAACTTGAGTTTATATTACAACTAAGTATCAACTGTTTATATACTAATTTATGTTATATCTTTAAAGTATTTTGAAGATCATTACTGATAATCAATGTACATTATTTTATGTGCAATATTTGTAGTGCTAGATTCTTTCTGGTTTTTCATCTTCTTCCTTATTTTTATTGTCTTTTTCTTAAAGTCACTGGAGCTGAAAATTCAGATTAAACAGTTCTGTTATTTCTTGTAAATTAGATTCTATTGGTGAAGACAGACTAGCAGATTACACATTATGGTGTGATAAATATTAACTTACAGGGGCTCTAGAGGAGAAAAGCTTCATTCATCCTGAGGACAATTCAAAGAGTAAATGAAAACTTTCTTGAGGATATGATGCCTGAGCTAAATCTTTGAAGAATAAATAGGGATTTAGCTGTCAAATGTAAAGTGAGCTCCATATACATGTTTTCAGCAACAAAAAAGTAGGTGAAGATCTTGAAATTGCAAAATGTTTATTAAGAGTTATGAGTAAAGGTGAGGCTTGGAAAGATGGACAAGACAAGGCCTGAGATAATGAAAAGTTTGATGTATCTTATGAGGGAATTGGATGTCTCTAGAATAAATTGGGAACTACATGATCAGGTTTGTGTTTTAGAAAGATAATTCTGCTAGCAATGTGATTTAAAATAAATTTTAAGCTGAGCGCAGAGGATATATGAGAGTAGAATTATGGGAATGTTGTGTCAATAATAATAAAAAACACTGAGTAAGAAAATGAGGGAATCAGGACAGAAGATTGCAGCAGAGAGTGGAATATGAGAGTTTGATTTTATAGTAGGCTAGTTTCAGAGGATGGTAAACTCCAATATGCAGTCATGGATCTGAGTAGCGCAATAGGTGTGTCCAGATATTTGGAAGTTACAGAACTTTGGGGATAGTTTATTGTACATTGTCCTTAAAACCACCCAGGAAAATTGCAGGGTCTTGATGAAGTGATTGCTAGTAGTAGATTGACAGTAATGAAGAAAGGTAGACAGCTGACCTATTAGATTCCATGAGCCTCCAATGATGAGATTCTACTTTGGGGCTGGAGGAATAATGATTTTGATGGAAAACCAAACGATTTTCATAAAACTACACAACTAGTAATGGTTGAGAGAATGGGCAATCTATTTTCAGAAGTGTTATAGGGGAAATGGCAGTGACTTAGAAAGGAAAATTATAACATTTATTTTAAGCAAAAGTTCCAGAGAGCTCAGTGAAAAGTTTTAGAACTGAGATGAGTTATGGAAGATCAATTGAGGAGAAAGGAAGCAAGAAAATAAGCATGGGATAGTGATAACCAGAAAGGATAAAAGGCTAGAAACTTAAGTTTCTAATACGAACTGTGGATCTGTGGGCAAGTTGTTTTCTTCAAAAGGTTACAGACTGGTGACAAATGATTTGGATCCAGACCATAAAAATAATTTATGTAAATCAAACAATCTAATTCAAAAAGGCAAAAGACCTAAACAAGCATTTGAACAACCAACAAAATGTATACTAGTATATACATGTCACCTATAAGTATGAATATATAAATATGTATTCATGATCATTATTCATCAGGGAAATGCATATTTAAATCTCAATAGGTATCATTATACACCTATCACAATGATTAAGAAAACTGAAAATCCTAATTTTAGGAAAGAATGTGAAGCAGTTGGATTGTTCATGCACTGCAAGTGGGAGAGTAAATTGGTTCACTGTGTTAGAATACTGTTTGGCAGTATAGTCTCTGCATTTTAATCTTGTTTTTTCACTAGTTTTGTGACATGAGGCAAATTATTAATATTTTGTACCTCTTTATTCCACACATAAGTGGAATTAGATAAATTAATTGATGAATATTGCTTAGAACCATGCCTGGTAAATAGTAATTATTCAGTTTGTGTCATCTGATAATACTGTTATTATAAGTATAATGTTGGAATTTAAAAAATAAAATTTAACCTTTTATTATAAAAGAACTGTGTATATATTAAATGGAAATTGTAAATACAATGTAAAAATTAGAAAAAAAAAAATCTGTAATCAATTATATCAGAAGAGCCATTAGTATATAAATAGAACTACTATTAAAATTTTCCTCTTGGTTTTTAGATGTCCATTTTTGTAATTAAACAATATATTATATGAATCCTATTTTTAGACTTAAACTAATATAATTAAATGTTTATATTCATATACTATGGAACATTACTGTTAATGGCTGCATCATATCATTAACTGAAGATATCATAGTGTAGTTAAAACAGTATATCCAGCATGTTTCCAATTCCTTATTTTGTTATAAATAATATCTTAGTGAACATCTTTATGAAGAATGGCTTCTCCTGATTAGTCTCTAATCAATATTCCATTTTTTTCTATACTGTATTATTTTTGTTCTACAGATGAGTTAGATGTCACAGTTTAGTTATTTTTGTACTATAAACACATTTTCAAATTAGGAACATAATGATTGGATTGTTTTCTAAAACCAAAAGTTAGTTTTAGAATAAAATATTAATTATTTAAACATTTAAAGTTAGCTGATTATCTTTTTTAAAAATAGAAGTAATCTCAGAATATACAGTAAAAGTAGTTCTTATTGACAGGAAGTGATACAATGTAAAACAAAGAATATGTTCAGTATGGTGCCTTTTTAGACCAATTGTGCGTGGTATGTGCTTCCTGGAATACTTTTCTCTTGTAATAATGTCTTATATTACTTTAACTTTTAAGAATGCCAATAAGATAAATAATAAAGAATGTTAACTCAGAGAGAAAAGCAAAAGATTTTGGAAAATATAAATCTTAAACATACTTTTTAGATTTGATTCAAATGGTTCCGATTTTTCCTCTTCTTCATTATAACTTTGCATACTTGGCCACATTGCAGTGTTGCTGAAATAGCTAGCGATCTACCTATCTCTATGTATAACACCCTCAGAGAACCATACGTCTATATGAAATTGTCTTCTTCCGATCTTGGTTACACTTCCACAATGATAAGAATTCTACCAAAGTATGCATTGTACATATGGTGATTAAGTCTTAAATAGCATAGAGTATGTTAAATCTTTCCTTAGAACATGTGTTTACCCAAGTCACTACTCCTCAACAATGTCAGAAGGTCTGTTAGGGGGTGGAAGCATAGTGTCCAAATAGCATGGGTTCTGTCTCTTCTATCTGTCATCTATCTCAAAACAGCAACAGTTAATGACAACTTCAATACAAAACATCATCCAATTAAAGGAGGAAGGGAGATTTTGAATTCTCTGTGATTCTCTGAAATTTGGATTTTGAAGTCTCTGTAACCTTATTTACTATGCTAGTTACAGAGCTCCCAGAAATGTAGAGTCTGGAGAAAAGGTGTGAACAGTTGGTTAAGGATGTGACTTGCTGCGTTGAGCTTCAGTTTTTAACATCATTTCAGCTGCTTCACCCTTCTTTTCCATTTACCTCTTTAACCTTTAACTATAGTTACTGAAGTCATATATTTTCTTGAAATTCTTTATGTAATGTACCATGGGTTTGTGCCTATGCAATTTTCTTTTTTGTCTAAAGAGTTGGACAAAGCACATTGTCAGTGCTCAATAAATGTTTCATCAATGTCATTACTTAATATTCATTTAATTAATATTCATTATATATCAATTCATTATTGTCATCACAGTAATGATAGGCAAAAAGGAATCTCATTTTTTTTCATATTTTGAAAATCTAACTCAGACTCAATTTCATGATATTATTCATAAGGATAGTTGCTTTATATTTTTTTTAATGTGTAGAATTAATTTCTGTATGTCTCTATTTTTTTATTTACCAATGGTTTTCTGATTTAAATCCCAATGAGGAGCACATTAAGTACTAGAAAGCTATAATGTTTTTAAAACATGTTTACATCTATTTTGGTTGGTCACAGTCCTTATGTACAGATAATCTAAAGGGGCATGGTATAAGAAATGGGAGAAGAACCCAGCCTCGCTAATTGATGCTTCTATCCCACAGTTATAAGAAGAACCATTTATCTGTTACATTGTCTTAGTTAGATTGGTGTTATTGGTTCCTGAAGAACACATTTTTATGTTAACCTAGGTTTTATTATGTAGAGTATGTATACCTATAAACAGGATCTAATCTAGAGGGAAAAATTCGTATATTATGGCTAATTATATTTGTTTCTACCTAAAGGAATATGTTAGAGTTCTATTTTTAAGACTTTTAAAATATTGTTTTTAGTTATTTTATAATAGGGCTTCAAAATATTCCTGCACATTTCTATTATATTTTATGCCTAAGATATAGCTGTATCTTGAGTAAGTCATATATATTTTTTTAAGAAACAAACTTGTACCTTGTTGGTTTTGTCATAATTTATAGAATAGCAGAAACAAAAGGCTGATATGACATAACTGAAAGTTCAATTAGTTGAAAATCTTAATGGAAATCTAAAATGTTTACAAAGAAATGAGCATTATCTAAAGAAGGATCAAAAATATTCAAAATTTATGATCTATGAAATAGGTTCAAACAAAACAAAGAATATTATTCATATGTCTGATTTAAAAGTGAAGCTATGCAATTATGTATTAATAATTGAGTTATTCTACAATATGTTACCAACAATATTCAAGGCAGCTTATGTAAATCTGCAGTAAACAGCAATATGAAACCATAATTTTGTGCCAACATTGTTAGACTTAGAAATACATGTTCCAATATCCTAAAAAGTTGATTCTGAAATTAGAGGTAGTTTGCAAATTTGTGCGAGTTTCTTAATAGCCTTAGCAAAAAGGGGGAAATAAAGCTTTGACAGTATTCACAGCATGAAAACAAACTATTCATGTAGAGAAAACACTTTTCCTTCTTACTGTTGTTACTGAGAACCAAGATTAATGTCTTCCATTTGAAATTGTGTTGGTAGGGGACTATACCTCAACAATATTGCTATAACCTATGTAATGGTGTTTGTTATCTTTGGTTGTACTTTTTGGTAACAATTGTTAATACAGACTGATGGCTTATGGCCAAAGTGCATTTTAGTATAAATAAGTCTACCTGTTGCCAAAATAAAATAGTGATAATTCTACAACACGAAGACAAAGGAACAGGTGTAACAGTTAAAAGTTACGTGGATGTCATGCATGAAGATTTATTGCATCAATCAGAGGAAAATGTTAATAGCAATTGTTTTACATGATCAAGAGTACTAAAGAAAATATCTGCTTTACAATATAATTTGAAAGGGATAACTAGAAGGTTAAGAAAAGATGTAGACAAAAAAAAAATAATGCCTTATCAGAAACTAAAATATATGAATATCGGCATAAGGGAAAGTCAACATTCAGGACACCTGAATCAGTAATTGGAGGAGAGGATTGAGAAAATCTATAGTGCAAAGAGAACTGCAACAAGGTGGGAAGAGATCATGCTATCCCTAAACAAAAAATTAAAACTATTCTCTTAAGTCTAATTACCGTATACTAAAGGAAATCAAATTGAACTAAAAAGAACCTACATTTCTTCAAATTCACTCATTTACTTCATTCAATTTCCATGCAATATTTTTTGCATGACAAAATAATTCCAAAGTGTGCCTGGAAGAATAAATGTTACATAAACACATTATAAATTCTGAGATAGAAGAGAAATAAGGAAAGATCTGGTTTAATAAATCTTAAGAATGTTTATTAACATTGCAGCAATAAAAATAATGTAATAATGGCTATAGAAGATATGAAGAACTGGTAGAAAGTCTAAAGCATATTGAACTATATGTATTTAATAATGTAGTTATTATATGATACTGGTCCATATCAAATCTGGCAGGGGATCATGAGGATTAATGGTTCTGAGATTAATGTATACACATCTGAGAAACTAAATTAAGATATATTCTACTATATACCTATTCCAAAATAAATCACACGTGGATTCAAGATTTAATTTTTGCCTGTACAATGCCTTTTTGCCTTTTCCTAAAAATGGAAAGATGAAAAAGAAAAATGTTAAGAGAATTGACGAATCAAAATTTTCTTTTCTTTAAAATATGGTAAAGACCCTTACTACCTAGGAATAAACTTAACCAAGGATATGAAAGACCTATATGCTGAAAACTATAAGACATTTTTAAAAGAAGTTGAAGAAGACACAAAGAAATGGAAAGACATTCCGTGCTCATGGATTGGAAGAATCAACATAGTTAAAATGGCCATATTACCCAAAGCAATATACAGATTTAATGCAATCCCCATCAAAATCCCAATGGCATTTTTTAAAGAAATAGAACTAAAAATCATCAGATTTGTTTGGAACCACAAAAGACCCCGATTAGCCAAAGCAATCTTAAGAAAAAAGAACAATACTGAAGGTATCATACTCCTTGACTTTAGCTTGTACTACAGGGCTACAATAATCAAAACAGCATGGTATTGGCAGAAAAGCACACATAGACCAATGGAATAGAATTGAGAACTCAGAAATAAAACCACATAAATATGGACAGATAAATTTTGACAAAGAAGCAAAAAACATAAAATGGAGAAAAGACAGCCTCTTCAATAAATGGTGCTGGGAGAATTGGATAGCCACATGCAAAAGAATGAAACTGGACTGCTATCTGTCACCATGTACCAAAATTAATTCAAAATGGATCAAAGACTTAAGCATAAGACCTGACACAGTAAACTGCATAGAAGAAAACATAGGTACTAAATGTATGGACCTTGGGTTCAAAGAGCATTTTATGAATTTGACTCCAAAGGCAAGGGAAGTGAAAGCTTAAATAAACGAATGGGACTAAATCAAACTTAAAAGCTTCTGCACAGCAAAAGAAACAATCGACAAAATAAAGAGGCAATCAACTGAATGGGAGAAGATTTTTGCAAACAGTGCCATCAATAAGGGGCTAATATCCAAAATATACAAGGAACTCATAAAACTCAACAGCAAAAAAACAAACAACCCAATTGAAAAATGGGCAGAGAATCTGGATGGATCTTAAGAGTATAATGCTAAGCGAAATAAGTCAGACAGAAAAAGCAGAGAACCATATGATTTCACTGATACGTGGTATATAAACTAAAAACAACAAAAGAACAAGACAAACAAATGAGAAACAAAAACTCATAGACACAGACAATAGTTTAGTTGGTACCAGAGGGTAAAGGGGGTGGGGGGTGGGAGATGAGCGTAAGGGGGAGCAAATATATGGTGATGGAAGGAGAACTGACTCTGGGTGGTGAACACACAATGGGGTTTATAGATGATGTAATACAGAGTTGTACACCTGAAATCTATGTAATTTTACTAACAATTGTCAACCCAATAAATTGAAAAAAAAAATGGTAAAGACCAAAACTTAACAAATCACGGTAAACAGAGGCAGTATAATAAAAAAAGCTCTGTTTTGTAAAATTAATGCAAATAACTAAATAATAATAATAATTTAAACCTTATAAATAATCAAGAAATGCAAATTAAAATAAAGTGATATACTTTTTCTATCAATTTTGGCAAATATTTTAAAAATGATAATAGTGTTGACAAGAATGTGAGAAACTAGCTATTCTCATTAAACATTGGTTACACTAAACAGTCACAAACTGTGGCATAAAATCTCTCATATATGTGAACCTCTGTGCTGGTATTTCTGCTTGTTCCCTCCCTAGGAAGACTGAGGTTCGGGCAGGGCAAATATCCAGGTCTAATTGCATTAAAATAGAAATAAATGCTTTATATCATTCCCATCTTCTAACTTAAATTGTGAGAGAGCAGTAAAAATCAGAATCCCTTTACCATTAGACGTTTAAGAATAAATTTCACCTTGCAAAGGTATTCTGTGGTTTTAGGATTCCAGATGAAATGGTGGTGATCATAAAGTATTTATGTATGTCCTTTCCTCTGTTTGGCCGTTAAATATAACTTATCTTTCAACTTTCACTTGAAGCCAAAGCAAGAATTGATTCACGTATAACTTTTGGTCCATACAGTCATACCTCAGATATGTCGCTGGTTCAGTTCCAGACCACTGCAATAAAGAGAGTTACGGGCATGCCTCAGAGATATTGTGGTCTCAGTTCCATATTACCATAATAAAACGAGTGTCAATAAAGCAAGTCGTTATGTTTGCTGGTGGAAGGTCTTGCCTTCCATTTGTAAAAACACAACATAAAGCAAAGTGCAATAAAATGAGGCTCTGACTGTACATCAATTTCTTGCATATGTGCAATGATTTTTGACTCACTCCTGATTTTGTTCCTTAGTTAAACCTGTTTCCCCTTATACAGAATAAGGATAGTTTAGTTCTGTTGAGACCTCCATGCCCACTCCTTGCTATCCATTCTAAATGATAAAAACCCATCATTTCAAATTCTGCTGCTAATACTCACTGGTGTTTTGACCAATTTGGCCTTATTTGCCCAAGGAAAATCAAATCCTGGAGGAATACAGCGGGCCACCTACTTTTCTCTTCTGTATTATATTACTCTTATTTTTATTTCATCCCAACCACAAATAGTTTAATGTGGATACCATTTCTCCAACATCCTTGAGTCATCCATGACTATATTCCTCCAATTTCTTTCATTCTTCCATTTTCTGCCCTTCTCTCTTAGCACTCTCCACTTTTCTCCTTTTATAGCATTTGTCACAACCTGTAATAATATATAACATACTATTGATTTGCTAATGTACAATTGAAAAATAAACATACAAGGGGTAATCCAACATGCTTATGTTAGGTAGCACTCAACAGCAGTATGATTTGGGTCCAGGACTCAAATTTCTGTATTTTTACCCTTAGCTGTGTGTCTGTCATAGAACCCGTACCAGAGAAAGAGCTATTGTTTGTCCTGTGCAATGTTACTGTTTTATGTTTCTATGTGGATGTGATCTCTGTCTGCTTCTTAATGTAGTCACAAGTATGTGCAGGTGTGAAGATACACTCACTGTGTCAAATTTCCCTTCTCCTTCTCAACACACATTGTTCTAATTTCTTACTGTAAAGTGGTCTAAAACTGCTCTTGCCCTCAATCCTAAATCCAGTGCTATTCTTTTTGGTTGGTTTTCCAAGGAGTAGAGGATGAATCAGGGATTTAGCTGTGTGTGATTAATAATAAAATCTTTAAGGGAGGCAGGAAACAGGAGAGGGAAGGTGTATATTTTGAGCAAGGAAGTGGTCATAGGGAGAGTTTAAACTTCGGACATTGGGGAATCTGGGACCCAAATCATACCATACGATTATTCTTAACTTAGGGCAAAAAGGCTGGCTTTTTCTTAACCCATATCTTAAGACAAAGGCAAAAGGGGTGGCTTTTTTCTAACCCAAATCAATCATCCATTAGCTATGACCTTCTCCAGATAGAAGGTGCTTTCAGGAGACCGTGCTTCTGTGAGCAAAGGATAATTCTTCAGAAAATGGGACAGCTGGGAGGTCTTGGCAATCAGCACTCATAGCAGTTAGGAATAGGTGCTCTGGTCAGGTAATAAAGGATCTGTCTTGGCCTACCAACAGGATTGCTAGACACCCTTCTCCAGAAGGATATTTTTGGAATTCCCTGCAACATTTGACAGTATTTGAAATGCTTTGTTCTCATATTCTGTAACACTCATCTAACACATTTCTACTAGTTTTTCTTCTACCTCTCTAGTCACACTTTATTGTTATCACTAAATTCCTCGTCCTCCTTTTATTCGAAAATACGTATGTGTGGACTTCCATTTTTAATTATATGCTCATGTTGTAATCCTCTACATAAAGGATCTCATCCAGTTCCACGACTACAACTACCCTTTTTGAGAATGTCTGTGTAATTCTGATCTCCATTACCCCTCTAGATCCAAACATTCAGCTTTAAGTTGTAAATTTCCTCTTGAATGTCCCAGACTCCTCAAAGTCCACATGCATGCTAGGAATTAAACTTAAATTGTTTCTTGTGAAACTGTTCTCTGTGCTCATTGAATAACACCACCACACTAAAAGGGTTTAATCTCTTTATCTCTAGTACCTCGTTCAATTTGATGTGTAGTAGATTGTCAGCAGATATCTACTGAGTTAATGTAACAGTCAGCTCTTTTTACTCCCATCAGTCATCATTCTTTTTCCTGAGTTAAGGAAACATGTATCAAAGAGTAACATAAGTATCCAATAAAATTTATAATACAATGAATAAGTGAAAGAGAGGCTTATTTTCTTTATTGATAACATATGATAATAGAATTTTATTGTTATAAGCTAATAAAATTGAGTTTGAAGTATGTGATAGTGAGGTAATATTAATGGATTTCTAATTAGCATTGTGTTTAGTTTCTGGAGTGGCTCTTGAAGTATTTTGTAGTTGTTATTAAATTTTGAAAAACTAGTGATTATGTTGTTGTAGTTGTATAAAATATCCAATAGATGGTACTGTGAAATGCCTAATATTTAAAATAAAGCAATATTGCAGGTAGAGAGCTTAAAGGGAATATTTCAGAATTCTGAGGCAAATCAAACATTTTCCTCTAGGTAGTAAATCATACTTAAATCTGACTTTTTAAAAAATATAGTTTAAACAATACAGTCATCCATGTAACATATATTCACTCTTAATGTAGTTCAGAAAGTGGAAATTGATGTTTACTACTAAATGGAACTTTAAAATTGTTCATATTCTATTAGTAGGATTTGTTTGTGTGTGTGTGTGGTGATTACCCTTAGTTAATGTAGTGTTTTAGTTAATGCAGCATTTTCATCAGGCAACTATAGCTACATGTCTTTGTTACTGAAATTCTACAGAAACTTTCATGTTAAAAATAAAGCAAACCTGTGTGAAGCAATCTCCATTCTTGTTTAGCAAGACTAGTGCATTATTACTTTCATTCTTTGATCTTTACCATGACCAGTATAATGTCTGAATGAAACATACACCATTGGTAAATATAACACACATTCAGAACATTTAAAAAATGTATAATATTATGTTATTACAATTTCTTTTTTTTAACAAGCAACAATTTTGAAACTAATTAGATTTGCTCCTAAAGAGCATATAATAAGTCACATTTCTAGATGACCTAATTTATCTTAGTGCTCATTTGGAATTTCCATTATAAAGTGGTGCATGTCTATTTGTAAAAAGGAATACCAAATTTTGATTACCAGAACTAAGTTTTATAAAATCTATCTAAATCTAAAAATGTCTAAGGAATTATAACATAGAGAGCTTAAAATTTTCTGAATATATTAAATATCACATACAGCTTTGTTTTTTTAAAAAAAGTTACTATTTATGATATTGTTGAATAATGCTGAACATTCCTCTGTATTAGGATTATTTATTTATTTATTTATTCATTTATTTAATAACATTTTATTGCACATGACAATATTCCAGGTACTAGAGAAACCAACATAAATAGCTTTTAGGAAGAATGTTTTTACATGAATCTGCAGCTTCTTGTGGGATATGCATCACGTGTCCCTCAGCTTCTTTATGTATTTACTATTATTTTCCATGTTTTACATAATCTGAATATGTGGCATCTATTATGCATCCTGTTAAAAAGAATATATTATTAGGAACACATAAATGTTCTACTTAAAGAAACGATGTTATTGAAATAACTAGATCTAGCTTAAATACTTTAGGCGTTTTGTTTTGTTTTAAATTAAAAATAGTGCTTTGGTAAATCTAGGCTTGCCCAACCAATATCTCTTAAACCATATCAGAATACACATGTCAGATTTGTAATAGAAAGGTGTGGGGTGAACAACTAATTCTCTGGATACTTCAAATTAAAAATGATTTCTTCCCACCACTGTGTGATGATAACATCTTTTTGGATTCATCAGGAAACAATGGGACCTCTGAAGTCCTATGCAGATTCTTTAAGGTTTTGCATGCATTGCATACTGTACTCTTTTCAAAAACAATGATGCACGATAATTCGTTTACGCAGATATTTTAGTATAGAGGATGTATATAACTTTGCATGGCAAAGTTCCTACTTGAGTTAAATGGATTTAAACATAAACTGTGCATGCAGATCTCAAGCGATAGTCTCTTAATAGATGTCAGATACTCTTTATTGTTGCCCTCTTTTATTCCAGTAACATTTTAATTAATTCACACTGATTGAATAAATGTACATTGAGACTTGTTTCCTAATGAGGGCACATTTAGAGGAAAGGTTTTGCATCATTCTGATATCCTGTGGGTAATTATATTCTAATTATATGGTCGGGGGAAAAGATTCTATAACACAGTACTGATATTGTTCATTGGACCCAATTAATTACATGCACATAATGAAAGATCATGATAAGGTTGACTGGCAGTTAGTGTAAAATTTTAACTCAATTGAATCTTTGCCTAATGTAAGTACAGAATTGGACTTTAACCTGGTTAGAAAATGCTTTGGTGTAAGATCAGTGGATACTTAGAGGGGCAAAGGATGAGAACAAATTTCATTATAACTTATTTGTTTTTTAATTCAAGGTCTTCACCAAGATTGTTGAAAAGGAAAACTTAGCAGCCTAATGCTTTAATTCTAAATATTATTATCAATATTATTTTATTATGTACAGTGATTTTTCCATATTTTGGAAAGCAGCATTACACTAATGATACAATGATACATTTCTAGAATGGGTTCATGTACTTGTTGAGGGAAAGAATAGCCATAACAGGAAGCATTATTGATAAATTTTATGAATATAAAATTCAGTAGGTATTAACCAATTATATTAGGTTCGTTTCTCCTGGGTTTTTCTTTTGTTTCGTTTTGTTTTGCTTTGTTTTTACTTCAAACCACCAACTGCACTCAGATCAGACTTCAGTCCCAAACATTCACAAATATAATCATACGTACATATATATCGGTATCTCTTAATATTAATTACCTATATAAAGTCAGAATGCTAAAGAATAATGTGAAGAAACAAATACTAACACATGTATGTTTCATTTTGACATGCTTTGGAGATGGTTGAATCTTATGTTTAAGAATTTTGCAATACTTCAAACAAAAAAACTAAGGTTATGCTCTCCCATCCTTCCCTTTCTCAATTTCATTGTTTTCTTTGTTTAGATTTTGGAAAGGACAGTCTCTAGGATTGAGGAGGATAGCAGGGAGGATTTTCACTATTATTCTTCTAAGCCTCTCCTCTCTCCCTTTTTCTCCATTTGCTCTTTTCTCTTTCCCTCCTGTATCTTTCTTTCTTTCTCTCTATTGTAATAGCCCTAACATAGATATTTCAGTAAAAACATAAATAAAACTGTTGATTGCCATCTAGTTATTAGCAACTAAAAAATATTTTCAGATGAAGCACAATCTGTCCTTTCTTGCTGAGGTCCAAGCAGGCAGTGGTAACTCAGGGAATCGTGGGTTCTAAGGTTAATAGAAGTTACCTTTTTTTTTAAAAGATTTTATTGGGGAGTATTGGGGAACAGTGTGTTTTTCCAGGGCCCATCAGCTCCAAGTCAAGTCATTGTCCTTCAATCCAGCTGTGGAGGGCACAGCCCAGCTCCAAGTCCAGACATCATTTTCAATCTTTAGTAGCAGGGGGCGCAGCCCACCATCCCATGCGGGAATTAAACAGGCAACCTTGTTGTTCAGAGGTCACACTCTAACCAACTGAGCCATCAAGCCACCCAAAAGTTACCATTTTTTGAGAATAGTTATAATGCCCACTGTACATTTAAGAAATGTGACACTTAGCGAGATTAAGAAATTTACCTAAAGTTGTACAACATTCAAGTAGCAGAAGCAATATCTGCCTTATCCCAAATCTCATGTTCTAAACCTATTTTTAATGTTTGTGGTGCAGTCCTTAACAATTGGTGAGACATGAAATGAATTTAGGGGATCTAGACTAGCATTTCAAAAAGAAATGTAGAGAAAAACAATAAAGAAGATTAGAATAGAAGTGAAGAGAGAGAATTATAGAATATATTAGAGAGTGGGACACACAGGTACAGTGTTCTCTGAAATTATTTTGCAAGCATTTAAATATAAAAATATTCTTACAGTAGAGCACAGCTAAAAAGAAATTGAAGTAACTTTCTTCAACCATATTGGCTTCTGATGATTTTATGAGATGTACCCAAGTAGGATAACATTTCTAATGATTTCATTTCATTAGTTAATCATGTAGGCAGGACAAAAGTAATCATATTAGATAGGGTTTTAGTTGTTCTCGCTAATTGTTTTTATATATAGAAATCTGTGTTGGAAACAATTTGAATATATCCATAAAGAAATATTTTTAACATTTTCAAGGAAAACATTTGGTGCCCCTTATGTTTCCAAATATCCACTGTACTAGGTGCCCTTTCCCTGAAGGTTCAGTGTGTTTCCTTTCTGATCACAGAAATGCACACACATTAATGGAGCTGTTAAGGAGGGAGCCTCATACTCCCTTCTCTTTAATATCTCCACACCAAAATTCTGCAAATATGCATAAATGGTTACATTTACAAGAGTAAAAATAGGGTATTTTTTCAGCAGTTATAACTATAAACGTAGTGAAATCATCTCAGTTAAAAATGTTTGTTACCATTAAATTTATGTTGATGCAAGCTTAAAAATTTGGCTGTAGGGAGAATGGTTATGCAAGGGATCCAGGATAAGTTTATAATATGGGTATATTCTAAAATATATTGATAGTTATGTTTTCATTAGATATGTCAAAGTGCCACCGGAAAAGAAAACAATTTTTAATTCTTCTATTTGACCTATTTGTCTTACATTGAATTAATCTTTGATTAAAGATGTTAATAAAGCAGCAGCAGTATTAAAATTATTACAATCCCGCTTCCTTATCGAAATTTGTATTGTATTCGTATGTGTGAGTGTACGTAGTTAAGGACCTGCAAAATCATAAAGGGTTAAACAAATTGAAGCTCAAATGTGAAAGTAAAATTCATGGAAACGAAACATATGCTTCATTTCTATATCTTAGAGTTGCCCTGGATGCATTTTGTATCCTCTGTGAGGGAAGAGCAGCTTCTCCTCTTAGGATGAGGCACTGTACCATTTTCGGCAGACAATTGTTCTTTTACTAAACCTGCCTTTCTCTGTCTCTCACTTCTCTTTTGATACCAGAAATATCCAATTGTATGTAAGGAAAACAGCTATTGAAAATGGTTTTATGTGGCCTCTTTAATTTACCACTGCACTGGAAGTTATGTTAAATGAACCCACAATAATATCCAAGCCAGTTCTTTCAGGCAGAACAGAATATACACTGTGGTTACAAAATACTTTGCTGTGTTCAGCCACATTTTAAAATAATTTGATTTCAAAATCAGTTAAAAAATAGAGACTTGGCTGAAAAAAAAGAAAAGTATTGTTGAACCTGCTATTTGAATAAATAAAGCCTGGGACCACAAAAAAAAAAAAAAAAAGTACTGTATATGGATTCTGTCGTTAACTTTAGTTTCTTAGTTTAGTTAGCTAATCTTTCTGATTTTTACTTTCCCAATCTGAAAAAATGGAGTATATCATCTTGGTTTAGTGAGAGGATTAAATGAAACAATAAATATGAAAGCAATTTTTCAAAAATATGAACATTCTTATATAGGTATAAGGTATAATTCTGTTAATTTTACTTCGTTCTTAAAATAACTGATGACCCTTTTAATGTGAGTACTATTCTCTTATTATATTTTTAACTAAGTCGAAGCTCTAATAATCTCTCCACCAAAGATTTTTCTTTGTCCTATGACAATTTGGATTAAATTGTCAATTTAAAATGATTACATGTTAGAAAATACGAAGACAAGAGATATCTCAATACTTTAGAATAATAGGATTTTAAAAAATTCTTTGATACTAGGTTGAACTTAATAAGTGCCCTGAAGGCAAATGCATCTTTTAAACTAATTATCTGTACTGTGTATTCTATTTAATATTAAAATTATACTGATTAAAAAAATCAATCACATTCCTCTGTAGTCACACCTCACATTTGATTAAATACAAATATACAGTTCCTGTATTAATTCTGATTAAAAATATATTACATTTAGAATTATACACTCATGATAATTTTTAAAAAAATAAAACATTTCTTCTGCTCCTCCCTGATATTTAAAAATCATATACATAAGAGTAAAAATGAAGTAATATCTCAATTTATTTTCTAAAAGTTGCTTCTTTTTCATTTACTAGATACCATAGTTTTCTTATTATAACTCAGTGATGAGATACTGATGGACATGATATTTAATACACTCTTTGCCTATACATCTTGATTATAAGTGATCTCATATAAAAGTTGTCTCATTACTCTTGTTCCTAGAGTGAATTTGTAGTGTATCTCTCAGACATCTGGGTGTTGCTAGAAAAAATTCTCAGAGCTGGTGGTTTTCTGTCTTATATATTCATGACTTCTAGCCCATCTGAGCTCTCAGTTTTACTTGATTCTGTTACTAACCTTTAGTCAACTGCTTTCCCATTCTCGAAGAAGTACTCACAAAATCTTTACCATTTCCTCACTTTCTTCATATCACTTTCTCCGCCAAACTCATTTGCTCTCAGGAGATAACCCATATCCCCACCACCCTAAGAAGGAAGAAGCCTGCTAACACGACTATCCACAAATTAGAAGTTCTCTGCACAAGTGGTAGCAAAGTGGCAGCCAGGGTTCAATTTCAACCCACAGTGTCTTTTAAAGTGGGATTTTTATTATCCAACTTCGCATAGTCTTTGTTCTTTGTGGCACTGGCCTACATGAATCCTGAAATCCCCAACTTATATGAAAAAAAAAATTGTTATTATTTTGCCATTGTTCTTTATATGTAGATCACTATGTATACGTGTATATACATATTTACAACAATATACACTTACCATATATTTTGTGAAGTTGAATCTTTTGAGAATAAATTATAGGTAGTATGATACTAAATCTGTAAATATTTCAGCAGGCATTTTATAAGATTAAGGACAATTTTCTATACAATTATAATGCTATCATCAGACTTAAGAATATTATCAATAATTCCAAAATATGAGTCATTTTCCTGTTTATAGTCAAGTGCCCACAATTAAAAGTGTGTGTTTTTTTAATAGTTTTTTGTTTTGGTGGTAGAGGTGGATAGACAGGATCTATCTGAGAATCTTGCATTGCACTGGGTTATTATTCTGAATCATTTAACAACTATAATTACTTCCCTTGCCTTTTCATTGCCTTTTCTTGGCTGACATATGTACAGTGAATATAAACGCTTCCCAAAGTAGACTTACGCCCTAGAGGCTGCTTCATGGGCATCTTGTTTTCGTTCTTGAGTCTCTGGGACTCTCTTGGGTACAGGCATAGATTAGGATAAGAAATCATAGGATAAATTACTTAATATGAATTTGAGGGAACATAAGGAAATACGTATATATTACAATAAAGATGGAAGGGCTACATTCATGTCTTAAAAATGTTTACTCAATCTAAGCTTCAACCAAGAGCTGAGGAAGAAAAATAGTAGGCTAACAAAAAGCTTTGAGCTAGCCCATATTGAAGCTCACACTAACATTTTTCCCACAATCCATTGCCCTAGGTGTATATAGACTGACTTAAATGCAAGAAGTCAAGAATATCACTGAAATCAGGAAGCTTTCAATGAAAGTTCTACCAAACCTTTTGTCAATTCATCTGAGGATCAACAGCAATTATTTCCATAGGCTTCTTATGCTTATGGGATTGTTAACCCTAGTGCATCTTCCCAGACTTCATTACATTTTTTGACTAAAAATTTGCAGCTACAGTATTTTTTACTTATATAGTCTTATAAACAAAGTTGTGTTCCTGGACACCTTAATATCCTCTAGAGTGGTCCTAGACCCCTTCTCCTTCTGTCCCACTTTAGAGTGCATTGGATCCTTCTAGTCCATCTCTATGTTGAGCCACTGTGACGCCATATGAAGCCTCATTTACCTCAGAAGAGGCTATTTATTCATTTGGTTCTTGCTGCCTTCTTGAAGTTCTACTTTGTAAGGATGTAAACTAATATCTGTGCTCGCAGGTTTTTCAGACTCATCTTAGGGATTCTCCCACAGTCCCTCTCACATAACTTGGTCCCGGGGAAGAAACTCCCTCCTTTTAAGAGACACACAATTGTCTAAAATCTCCTAGCTTCCCATCCAACTTTCCTAATCTCCTCCACCCCCCACCATGGGAAACCTTTATCTAGTTTTAGGAGTGTCAATAATTCTTCCAAATTTATTCTAGGTCCCATAGGACACAGAGTTTTGGAATTCAGTAATCTATTCTCTGTTTCTTGCCAAAAGAAAACCTTCCCAGTGTGACTCAGCAAAGTAGGAGTGGTGGGTAATGGAAGATACACTGTCATGAAAACCAGCCTTAGTATATTTAATCTCATCTTAAAAAAAAAGAAAACTGCTGTTTTAGGGAGGGGGGTTATCACTTTGTGAGTGGTGTAAATTATTATGTTTGTACATCTGAAACTAATAAAAATAAATAAAAATAAAAGTTACTCTCAAGTAAAATCTTATTTAATTATATTTTTATGTTTACTGGTATTAATGCATTTTTTTCTTATTTCCAGAAATCACAAAATAAAATCAGCACCATAAGCTAGATCTACATCAAAAAGACACTGAGTATTTTTAGGAAGGAAGGAGAGTTGGACTGGAAAATGAAAAAGTGGGCTGGTAAACAGGCAACTTCAAAAATTAGTAGGGACATTTTATGAAAGATTATAGAAGTTGGAGATGAGTTCTTATTCCAAAATATAAATGTAAGACATAAGTGTTGTAGTGAGGTCTGTGAAGCTGACCAAAGACGTTGATCAGTCTGCTTTAGGTAGATAAAATTGTATCTTGGATAAGTATTATAATTCCACAGCCTAACCCACTGTGCGTTAGAACATTCCTTATTTTGTGAATTAATATGTATTTAATGAAAGTAAGAAGAAAAATTATGACAAGAAAACACACTTGATGTTTATTCATTTATTTCACAGGAGAATAGTGGTGTAAGAACTGTCATTGGTGTTTGTTTTCAGTATGCCTTTTTTTTTCAGCTTTAACATGAACTTCTCTTTTTCAACAGAATCTGCCCACTTCAGGAGTTTCAGTCCCTGAGGTGCGTAAGCCAAACAGGTTTTCACACTTGGAATTATAGGTCATTATGCATCTTTTATCATTATGAAGGACATTTGGGGTTGTCTCACTGAACTACTAATATTAATTTGCATGTTTTATTTTTTTCTCATATTCTGGGGGATTTTTATATTTTCATGATGGAATAGACTTGAAGCATTTCCAACCTACGTTTGTGATAAACATTAAGGAAGCAAGAAGTGTTGTGAAACAAATACAGAGAAAACATAAAACTTACTTTGCAAAGAGTTTTGACGAGGGTATAAGAATAGCCATCGTTCCTATTTGTTAAGTTAAAATATAAATACCTTGCAGAAAACCCAAAAGAAGTCAATCTTCTGAGACAGTAAAATGTAGCTTTCAGTGATAGTACACCAAGATACTCTTCCTCTCATTGAAATGCCCATCATTTGTTAAAGATTATGTCTGAATCATTTAGCATATGATACGCTATTTATGGAAAGTCATTCAAAAAATGTAGTCACAGAATAAGTGACTTATTTTGAAAATAAATGTAGGCGTTGTCACAATATTTATTTTCAGTAAAGTGTTAGCTTTACCTTTGCATTAATGAAGCAAAACCCCCACTTTGTTCTGTGACCATATATTACTCAATTGTTATTATCTTTAAAGGATATGCTCAAATGGTATTTTTTCCTTAAAATTACAATTGGAATTGGCTTCTTAGGAAAATATCATTTATAATATATATAACATATGAGGATGAATTTATTTAGAGGATAACGTAATTGAACAAAAAAAATGTAATAACCTCTCTACTCCCCACTAAGAAGTTTTCTAATCGGAGTAGAATGTCTCATTGAATATTTAAAAAATTTCCTTTTGTAACTAGAAATTACTTTAAAAAGTACTCGGAGATATGCTTGAAATATAATGTTTCTAATCTAAGGGAAATATTAAGCTGCTTTTATACTCTTTAAGTCAGTTGATACCATTATGATAATTATTATAAAATAGAGATGTTATATTACACACTCAAGTGACAAAGGTATTAGGAAAGTGTATCATTTAGTCTAATTACTTATGTGTAAAAGAATTAATTTTATATGTTAAGGTCCTTGAGTTTATTTTTGCCCCTATCATAGCCCATTAAGTGAATATAGGCACTGTATTTAAGATTTAAAGTTTTTTTCTTTACACTTACAAACCTCCAAAGATCTCCCATATTGAGCCATATAATTTATATTATGTAGATTGAACAAATGGACCAAAATTACTGTTTTCATAGTAGCTTTTTTATTTGTTAAATATTTTTTTCTGCTTTAAACTTTTAAAGGTTTTCACACACTGCCTTTTTTTTTTTCTTGTAACATACTGATTTGCATTAACTTAAATGTTCCACCATCTTCCAAAATAATTATATAAGATTATTTTAACTATGTTGTTCCAAAAATTTTCTTAAGCCCATGTATGGAGATACAAATGAATGAGTGTGTGAATGCATACATACACACACACACACACACACACATACACACACACATGCACACACATATATACACAAACAGACGAGAATCCTAATGTTCTACCATGAGAACAATTGCTTGTTGGTTAATTGAAAAGGTGGTTAAAGTTATGTGAGGGATCTTACAGAATGATGTATACATACCTTAAACATTTTTCTTAAAATATATATTTATTAATTGGCTATACTTTTGACAGGATAAACGGCTTTTCTATGAGGACATAATTACTATTTGTAAATCGCACAAAGCCTTTCTTGCATATATCATGGTCTTGTCACCCATCATAAATTTCAATTATCAACTGTTTTAAAGTAAAACAAAAGCATTCCTATCATCTCGTTTAAAGACATTCAAATGCTAATGAAAGCAATTGTTTTCAATTATTTTCAGTTGTTTTAAAGTATAAAAAGAACTCAAGCAAAGCTTGAGTCTGGCGCCTTAGACCACTCTGCCATCCTGATAATTGTCACCTCAATAAACTTTAATTAAAAAACAAAGCAAACTCAAGGATATCTGTGAAGCAATTGGTGTAAAAAAGAAACTCCGATATTTATTATTAATTCTCCCTACTTTTATAGTCATTAGATCCAAACCCAACTTGACAAGTTCTCCTACACACACACACACACACACACACACACACACACACACACATTATCTTGTATTATTATGTCTTACCAAAGCGTGCAAGCTGTTTTACATAGAAATAACTCATTTTACACACACAATTCAATGGCTTGAATTACACAGTTACATTAGTAAGATAAATTCTACTTGGAACTGGCATAACCAGATTGGGGATTATACAGAAATCAGTATGTTCATCATTTAACTAATAGAAAGAGATGATGAAGGTGCATATACAGGAGAGCTGCCTCCTTGCTTTTAACCATGGCCATCAATTAGTATGATTTACAAAAGGAATGGAGAGTGAGCAAAGTTGAGGTACATGTATACACACGTAATTTTTATAATGGCACTACCATTTGCTAGTAAATAGCCCAAATTAGATAATTTGGGCATGGAACTTCACAGCACCCATCTTTAACTACTACAATCTAAGCAGCCTACTGTGTTAAATTTAATGATTAAATATAGTATTATACTTTTCTGTTTTAAAAATTAATGCCATTTACTGACTGTCAATTTTATGCCAGTACTTCATGTGTTATCAATTTATCATCACGCGCCTTCTCATTTTATGGATGAGTTCAGTGGTGGCTTAGAGGTAGTAAATACGTTGCCCAAGGATTTAGAGCCTTTGCCATTTTTGAAATGAATTGGTTTCTCTGGCAGTAAAAGGTTCAAATCCCACAGTAAGGTCACAATAATTAAAGGCACAGCTTTGTGTCTCTCAGTAAATGGTTTCTCAGAGCTCATAACCCTTACAAGCCCCAGTGAATATGGTGACACTTCTGCTTCAGGGAGATCTTTTATATTGTGAATACCCAAGTGTTCCCTTGGGTTACAATTCTAGACTTTCTGGGAAATTCTCGTGGCCTAGCTCTAGTGGCGGGAAAGGTTTTAAGTCTCCATGGAGGCAAGTGGTGCAGTACCAGAGAAAGCAGGTTCCAGGATTCCTTTGAAGGATGTCGTTGACAGCAAAGCATCCCTCTCCCCTTCTTTGTGACTTTCTACCAATTGAGGTGCTTTCTTGCTGCCTGTCTCTCATGCTGAGATTGGACAAAGAGAAGAAAACCCCGTGCTTGAGGTAATCATCACTTGCTGCTTATAGTTTGTGAGTGATCCGATAACAGCAGGCTTAAGTATTGTGGTAAACAGCCCTTTTGTGAAAGCAGTTTACAGCCATGTACAAATACTAAATACCTCTGAGAATCAGCATGAAATAGAAAAAGATTTTTTTTAGAGCACATATTTAAAGTGTGGTCATTTTATTTGATTTATTTCATCTTTCTGTTTTCTGTGAATGGTCTTTTCAGCTTTTTTTCTGTGTTTATTATGGTGATTATTCTTCTGGAATTCTAATACAATATATCCCCCAGTTAAGATCTGGTGTGCTACTTGTAGTCTAACGATGACAAAACATTTAATTCTATATTTAAAAATGTCTGCGTAGCAAACACAAATAGTTGACATTTGAAAATGCTGAAATATCAATAACTGTATTTTGTATGTTTTAGTTCTATGGTCTTTCATGATTTTTCTTTCTTTTTTTTTTGGTTAGAGTGATTCTTGTTATTGTTTGAATAATTTCTATTGATTAAGGCAATGATTTTCCAACTCTTTATGTCTGGGATAATTTACCTGGCAGAACAAACTTTGTCTTAATTATAAGAAATTTATTTTGTGAGTTAGAGTCCAAAACAATGAGAGGAAAAAAAAAAAGAAAAAGAAAAACTGAAGGTGAAGTGATGAGCACTACACCCAATTGTCAGAGAGCAATTTTTATCTGAAATAAAGATGGAAAATAAAGTTGGGGAGCTCTACCTGAAACTTCAATAACTTCAGCATTGGGAATAACTCTCAAATATCATAATAGAGCTCTGACAGTCGGGGTTAATTGACTTCTAAAACAGACTCATGAAAATTTTGTGGACAGATTTTCAAAGATCCAATAGCCTCCCCCTTCCTGCCCCTCATTTAAAATAAGAAAGAAGTAAAGATTTTCTCAGTGGAAATAGAAAAAAAGGATTCAGATACCCTCTTGTTAACTTATGCTGCTTAAATAAAATATAGTGACTATCTCAGGGACACGCCTATAAAATTTGGAAATAAAGATAAAACAAATGAGTATAACAAAAAGAAAGCCCTGGGAAAAATTAAATACTTAGCAGTCTCTCCTGTTGTAAAATTTTCAGTTTGAATTAATTCCATAAATTCTACCTACTACGTATAGTTTCCTCAAACAAAGAAACCACTTGGTTTCCTTAGCATATGTGTGCTCGAATGTGTGTGTGTAAACAAATGTTTACTGTCTTAGTAGTGTTATCCAGATTATATAATAAAATTCATGTATGGATATCTGAGGATTTTTTATTAACTTGTTACATATGTCTTTCTTATAATTATATATTTCAAAAACAGAATATCAATTGAAAACTCAAAGTGTTAAAACTTCAGTGTTAGTTAAAACTTTAGTGTTAGTTATGAAGTCTTACTACACAGAAATTTCCCAAACTATATGCACAGCCAAGAATAAAATAATGTTAATAGATGATATGGTAGCTCTTTGCAGACATATACTTATATGTCTTAACTTTCCAGAATTATATATATAAATAGTCTGGTGACAAATAGCTAGTTCCAAAATGTGACTACCAACTTAAATTTCATTTGGTTCTTGTAATCTAAGTATTTTAGGAATTAAATGCTAGATAACAATCGCCGGGTTGTATGGTATAATGTAAGGTATATAGATAAGTTAAAATTTTCACATTGTAGAGTTTTGCAGAATACTGTTACCGTATTTGATTTACTTGCATGTAAGAAACTAGAAAGAAATTATTTCCATACTCACCAACAGGATTACATTTTTGAACTTTTAACATAAGCTATGTTTTTTCAAATATAAACGTTGAGCTTATTTAAACATATGCCAAATGTAACTAGTAGAATATATATATGTATATGTATATGCATATGTATATGTGTATGTGTGTGTATATGTATATGTATATATATTCTTGTGGACATATAACAAACACTATGCGTAATGGTAATATTGATGAGCGCCTTGATTTGTGAATCACACCTGCTTTATATTATTAATAACTTTCATTTATTGAACTCGTACTCTAATACAGGTACAATGTTAGGATTATACATTTTCTATTAAACCTTACATACTCTGAGAAATAGGTATTACTATCTCCATTTTGAATAAGAGTGATTTCTATAAAATTACATAATATTTAAGTAGCAGAGATGGGATTTAGCGCACGCTTTTTAACTCCAAACCTCATTTTATAATTCATTCTGTCTGTGCATTATATTCTTAACCATCTATGGACAACATTGTAATTTACAAGCTTAGAAAGAATGATCTGTCTTTAAAAAATGTCCATATTTTTGCCAGAAATTATGGTTATATGTAAGTACATCATTTTCTGAAGAATTTGAATTTCAGGAGTCCTATTGTATCATCCATTTTCAGCCACATCAAATATATATGTAGTGTTTTTGCTCCATGAAATTACAAGGCATTTATTTTGGTCTGAAAAGTTTTCTGACCTATCTGTCCCTAGTAAATTTTTAAAGTTTTACTAAGTACACTTCTGTCATTTTCCTAAATGACAGAAATTAAAATGATACTCTAAAAAGCAAATATAAGAACTAGGGAATGTATATATGAATACGTGATAGGATAGGAAGGTGACACTCAAGCATTTAAACACATATGGAAGACATTGCTAACTGATCAGGACACTTTTTCATACTGAGCCTAGAGCTGGCCCAAGAATCATCATCAATGTAGTGGTTAAGGCACTTTAATTTTTTGTTTGTTTGTTTTTTTAATGTTAAGATTCATATATTTTTCCATTCATTTATCCTGACTTTTATCAGTCACTGATCTGGGATCTGATAGAACAATTAAGCAAACCGAGACCGTTCTGTTATGGAGCTTTGATTAAAGTGGAGGAAGACCAGCATTAAACAAACTAAATTGTAAACATTTCATGTTGTAATATATTACGCACATTCAAAAGGAGGCTAAAGAGAATAGAGAAGCCTGTCTGACATTTGACCAGAAACCTGAAGTAAGTGAAGAGCAAGCCCAACAAATATACAGAGGAAGAGCTTTCTAGTAAACTGCAGTGATTGCAACGATCCTGAATTAGGAGCATGATTGTTGTGATCAAGGAACAACCAGGAGGTGGGTGTCATTGGAGTGGAGTGAAAGGGATGAGTGTGGCTGTTGCATAAAGACTTGACTGCAGGGAGACAAAGATGGAATGAGATTGATTTGTATAGTGATAGTTATAATTCGGGCAACTATAATAACATAATGATGGCTTAAGCCATGTAATGATGGAGGTGGTAATTGTTTAGTTTGGGATTTATTTTCAAGGGTGGTAGGCAGGAAAAGAAATAAATTTTAGATCCTTTAAGGATTGATATCCACATTTTAGACACTCATGTGGACAGATAGCAAGGGCATTTGTGTATAGGAGCTAAGGCTCAAGGGAGAAACCTGAACAGGAAATATAAATTTGAAAGTCTTCATCATCAAATTGAAATGGAAAGCCTTGGATTAAATGAAGTGACCTAGGGAGCAAGTATAAGCGGTGAACATGAGATGAGAAGTCCCAGGAAGAGGTTACGTGTTAAGAACTATAAAGCTGGAGGAGGAACCAACACAGGAGACTATGAGGGAGTTAGTGAAGTCAGAAGAACTCTAAGAGAAAGAAGAGAAAGAAGTGTCTGCAAGCCCAGCGAGGCAAGTTCTCAAGAGGGAAGAGGTGCCAATTCTGTTCATTGTTGCTTAAAACTTGACAATATGAAGACTGACCAACAGGTGTTCCAATGAGAAGGCCACTGATGCTTTAACAAAATCTGGTTTGATGAATGAATGATAATAAATGTTTACTGGATAGAAAGAAGAGAGAGTGGAGGGGAGGATGTAGAAACAGGGAGCAGACAACTACAACACTTTTGTCCATTATGGTGAACAAAGGAATTAGCTGGGATGCAATGTGAGTTTTAAGGTTTAGGTAATTCTTAATATAAATAGTAGCTTAAAAGTTCACCATGTATTCATTTTCAATATTGCATGTATTGATAAACATTGCTTTTAGTGTTTAGTATCAAATATTTAAATTTAAAATCCTATATTGTCTTTACCATTATTTATTTAAAAAATCAGCGTAGTATACCTTAATAACTTTTGATAGAGTCACAGTTGGGCATGTAGGGATTATACAATTTGGTTTCCTTTTATATCCTTTCTTTAACTGATACATTGACCATGCATCTATCATATATATATTGAATCAGTTGAAAGCAGTAGCTTTCATATTATTCACTAGGAATTGGTCCCAAATTTGTAGCCATGAAACTCTTATACGTTTCCCCTTTTAAAAACAATTCAACATTTGTAAAAGGTTTTTTTCCCCTGCCCCCCCTTATAGGAAAGACAAGCAACAGTGAAAAAGGAAAAAGGTGGTTCCCAACAGCCAAACAAAGTGGCTGACAAGAACAAAATGCAAAGAGCCAACTCTGTTACTGTGGATGGACAAGGCCTGCAGGTATGATTTTTAAAATCCAAATTGTCGTAGCTTCCATATTACTTCTGTGCTCGTAGACAGGCATATGTCAAGATATCAGTCCACTTATTTAATGTGCAGATTAGCTCAGTAAATGACTTCAGAAAAATCTTTATTAATTTATCAGGATGTCACTTAAAAGTTGATTGACAGAGTGACATTCTGATTAGATTCATCATTTATAATGTTATGTCCATTTGAACTTAAATTTAAGAGATCTTCTCTCAAGCTGATGTTTTTGCAAATTATTACTAACTACACACATTTACTATAAACATACATATTATTTGTTTACAAGTATATTTTCTCCAAATATATTATTGTATATAATTTAAAGAGTCATTTTGGTGGCAAAACATTTCTTTAGGAAAGAATAAAATTAATTCTATTTGCATGGAAACTTTTGTTTGTAAATAAATAATAAAACTAAGGAATCTATTATAACTTCTTTATGCCTTCCTAAGTTTTTAAGTCAAAATTGAAACTGTGTATATACTTGTATTTCTCGTTTAAGTAAAAATAGGTAGCTCACAATCATGTTTTCAGTACTTTATAAAGCTGTGAATTACCCCTAGTGTCTCTGACATTGAAAACAAGATTTCTTTCCATCTGCATTTTAAAATGTCCTATAGAGTGAATGTATTTTATTTGCCTCTGTTTCTCACTCCATCATGAAAACAATCATTGAAGCAATACTCTATGAAATTATGAATTTCTTTTTTATTTTTGTTTAAATTTTCCTACCTATATGTTTCTCTCTTCCAGTTTCCAATTCCTTTCCTTAAGAATATGCTACAAGTTTCATATTCTCCAGGAAAATTTACCATTTACCACATAAAGTTATATAATGTCACATTCATTCAATATACATGATTTTATGTCTTCTTTTTCATTTATTATTTTATCTGTGATACTATAGATTATGTCTTTTATATTCTTTAATTTGAAAGCACAGTATAGAGCACAGTGTAGTTGCCTAAATGCTAGCTTCTTCATTGTATAGAACATCTCGTGGAACATTTAATACTTGCTTAAACATTGATAACTAGATTACTTTGTTTTGATGTAATAACATGCATTGTGAATAGAAAATCTACTATGAATTATTAAACTCAAATATAAAAAGAGAAAATTCTGAATGATAAAATTATTACATTAGGTAGACCATATAGAAGTGAATTATCAAAAGAGGAAATCAGAATCTTTACTTTTTGAAGTCATATCTGTGTGTTTAGCAATCTTAGTTAAAGTCCCAAATATGAAATCTATTCACAATTTTGATAGCAAAAAATGTAATTGAGTGATCCCATAACATTTTTAGTGAAAAAAAATTAAATTTAATATGTCAATTGCAAATATTGATTACTTTAAATCTTTAGTCACTCTGTGTTCCTGAAATAAAAATAATGAAAGGGAAACCTAATTTTAAAATTCAAGTACATTTCATACTTGACTAGGCACTTCTCAACATGAAAGGAAAACTTCATCATTTGTTAAACCGTAGATGCTAGGCAATATGGTAATATTTTATGCATATTAAATGATTTCTCTGTAAACCTATGAGATAAATATTAATTCTTAGTTTTCTCAATAAGTGTATTATAGATATTATCATTCTTCACTACTTTCAAAATGACCCTATTGATGTTCAAAAGGAAAATTATTCTCAGGGCCTTGCAGTTAGTTAGTCATTGGTAAATCCAGGTTTGAATGAGCATCATCTGGCTTGGATTTATGTGTTTTACTTCTAATATATCCCTTCTCCTTGGCTAATACATTTTATACAATAATTTAGCATTTATAGTCTATAAATGCTAAATTTCTGACCACCTTATTTTCCCATGTACTTTTATATTGTTGCAGAGTTTGAAATAAAAATTATGCATGCATCAGAATTATAACTTCTCTGGTCTCAGTTTCCTAAGATTTGGATAATTATACCTGACTTTACCCAAATTAAACCAAATAAAACCAAAATTAAAATTACATGTGCATGCAGACTGTTTTACAAACTTTAAACTTACATCAATATAAGTTGCATTTTCTTTTTTTATCAAAAAGAATCGGAAATATTTAATCTTATCCCAACTAAATTAGTCACATTGAAAACAATAGGTAATTAACTTTTTATGTGGATGTGATTCATCTCTCTAACCAGATAACGATGTTCCATGCTTTCTTTCGCATACAAAATGTCAGGTAAAGTTGTCAGTAAGCAAAGTATAGACATCAGCTCTTAAAAAACAGCAATGGATAAATATTGATAAATGATCATCATCATATATTTTAATTTTAAAAAAAATTAGTATATAATCATGTGAAATGGTCTCTTTCACTTCAGCAGAATGGAGTAATATACGATACACATAGATATTGAAAGTATTTTGGGGAAAATATTTTAAAAGGTAAAAGATTAAATTCTTGGATAGCTATTTCTTGTAAAGTGGAAATGTAAGTAATTTTTGTTGTGGTAATTAATTTTAAAATAATAAAATGGTGGTTCTTTGTCAGGAAAGGTAAAATGATCTACCAGAAAGTTAATTTTTTGTGAAGTTTTAAAAAATATATATCATAAAAAAGCATTGAGTTGCAGCCCAGTTTGCATATACCTCAGTGACAGAAGAGATCTACACTGCTTAAAGAAGACTATTAATCATAGTTAAGCACATTCATCTTACTTCTTTCCAGCTAACCAGCATAATGATCAGGATTATTATTTCTAATTAGAGGAAGTAATAGATCATGTATAACCTTAGGATGAGTCTCATTAATTAACCCGAATCCTAGGGGACTTCAAATAGAGGTGGTTCGGCACTCTGTCTCTGTCATCGCTCACACCATAGGTTTACACTTAATACATATGATCAAATGTAATTGAAACTACGATATCTTAACATACAGGAGATGTAACAAGATGACTGTCCACACGTGAATAAATAAGTAGAACAACAGAAGAATTGTTTAAACTGTAGTAAACTAAAGGTACCTTGTCCCTAATTATTCTTTGAGAAAATTTTCCAAATAAAAGGATCACTTGAACACTGAAAAGTCCAGTTTGTAATGTTCTTAACATAAGGAAAAAAGGAAGACCTTTATAATGAAATACCTAAAACTAAACCACCTCTCTGCTTCTCCTTATCCCTGCTATCTTTCTTATTTGCAGTGTCTCATTCTTGTAATCACCAAGACTGAAAACCATACATCACACATGCGGTATACCCAACTATATAGTGTGTGTGTATCAAATTAATTCCCTTTATTTGATGCGTGCGTGTGCGTGTGTGTGTGTGTGTGTGTGTGCGTGTGTGTGTGTGTCCTTTCCCTACTTTGGGATCCTCAAGCCTGTTGATTCTTTCATAATCATCTGTTCATTGTCATTTCAACTCCCTCTGTAAGTCCAGAATTATTACTTTATACTTTGAATATTACAACCTTTAAAATGAGTCCAAGTTTCCATACAAATAATGGCTAAATTATAAAAGATATGGGGGGAAAATGGAGCTGTGTAAGATAACTGCCAGGGCAGAGAGTTGGAGTTCTCTGTAATTTTAAGATTGCCAGATTAGAAATGAAGAGTCAGGTACATCTCAAAGATGGGTGGCACATGTAGCTGAAATGGTGGAGTGGTCATTGACTGACATGGAGAAAGGTCTAGGTGAATAAGGTTTGGAGACAAATTTATGATGCTGTGAGACATCCAAATGGAAATGCCAAGTAGGAAGACAGATTTGTGGATCTAGAATTTAGGCAGGAGGACAAATAAGGATTTCAAAGTAAAAGGCATATCGATGGAACTTAAAACCATCATATAAAATGAAATTACTAAGGGGAAGAGTATATATAGAAAGCTGTAGTTGAACTGGGATCCATATCTGTCTGTCTGTAAAGTCATGTTCTTTAATATTTAATGTATGAAATTGTCCCTTTATATGAGTAAATAAGATTACATAGGTCTAGCTCTATTCTCTGTAGAGGAGAACCTTGAATGAACATCTTTTTCTGGAATGCCCTTAACACCAAGTTTATAACCATTCTTTAAGATTTCAAGTACTACACATGCTATAAAATCTTGCTTAAAAATTTTCTCCCTTTATTAATATTTTCCGGGTTATATATTGTTACCCTATCTTAATGTTACTTAAAACAGTTTTTGAGAAGCCCAGAGTTATGTAGAGATGCCTCAAGCACAATGCTGGGGTGATGTGAGGCTGAGAACAGGTTCAGGGTTTTTGTTTGTTTGTTTGTTTGTTTGTTTGTTTGTTTTTTAAGCTTTAAACAGAACAACTTGTCCTTCATATGTTTTACATACTGTTCCACTTATAATTCTTTCAAGTGCTGTATATGTATTTACCTCTAAGAACAAATAGTTTTAGGCTAACAGAGTTATTTATATTCATGTGTTGGTCTTCTTTCTTCCATCCCACCAAATTTTTAACAAAACAAATACAATATTTTAGGATGACAATAAAACAGTTTTCAAAACAAATGAGTTGTACATCTTATTTCAGAATTGTTATATAGATGTAAAAATTCAAAATGTGTCATGTTGAAGACTACATTAGATACAGTTCGAATTAGTGAACTTACATATAATTGATACATTAGTGATATCCAATCTTCAGATTCCATTCCAGTTTCACCAGTTGTCTCAATAATGGCTTTTATAGCAAAAGAAGCTAGTCCAGAATCATGTTAACATCTGACTTGGACAGTTGTGTTGTATTTATGAAAGAGAATATTCTTGTGTGTAGGTAATCTTAAAGTAAATGGAAATGATGAGGTATAATTTTGGCAACTTACTCCGAAGTTGTTCAGGAAAGAGTTTGTACAGTGTTTGCAATGTTTCTAAATTTGGAAGTATTTCAAACATAAAAATTAAAATATTACTGTAAAACAACAAAATATGTTGTAAGGTAGTTCCATATAACTTTATTTGTTAAAATCAGATACACTGAGTTTCAGAAACCAAGAAATTTGCTTGTATTCCTTTAACCTACTTAAATTCCTTTAAGTATATATGATTTACATTATAATATAAATTACTTCCCTTGGACTGAACTTTGAATTTTGTTTTTAAGTTCTTACACAATTTAGAACTCTGTAAAATAGGATCTGGAATCAAATATATTGAATTAACTAATAGAAATATCATATCTAATAATACCTACTTTTCCCCCTTATTTTAGACTACTTAGGTCACAAAAGGATTGACTGAAAATGATTATGCCCATATTCAATAATGAGAATAACAATATAAAATGAAATGAAATATAGAGGACATTCATAGATTTTGATATCACTTTTCTGTTGTTTTTCAGTCACGAGCTGGAACTATTAACAAGTTTGATGAAGAATAAAGTGTCTATGCCTAGTTTCAACTGTATCCAAATCTTTTTCTCTATGGATCTTGTGTTTCACATCAATTACAATTAGGTTCTGCAGAGTTTAACAGGGAAAAAAAAACAGAAATAAGAAATAAATAAAACACAACAGTGGTTCAGATAAGAGAGCAATAAATTTTTCTTTCATAAATATAGTCCATAAGTGGGATCTCAGTTAATAAGCTCCATGTTTTCATCAGGCATGATACTACCTTTTCCATCAACCATCTGTGGCATCTTCAAGGTCACCTTATGATCAAAGATTGGTACATTCTTCCTTTTTAAGGAGCATTCTTGAGTTTCCGTAGGATACATCTATATTAGTCAGCTTGGGCTACTACAACACAATATCATAGACTGGGTGGCTCAAACAACAGACATTTATTTCTCCCAGTTCTAGAGGCTGGAAAGTTTAAGGTCAAAGTGCTAGCAAGATAGATTATATTCTGAGACCTCTTCTCTTGGCTTGTAGGTGGCAGCCATCTCTCTGTGTACCCACATGTCCTTGTGTTTGTTTGTGGAGAAAGAGAAAGAGAGATCTCTTCTTATAATGATATTCACTCCATCATGAAACTCTCACCCTCATGATCTCATCTAGCCTCAATTGCCTCCCAAATGCCAATTTCCAATTACTATCACAAGGTGTGGGTAGGGCTTCAACATGTGAATTTATGGAGACACAATTCAGTTCATAGCAATTTTCAATGTATGTCACATCAGAAAAAAAAAGAAACACATTTGTTTCTACTTGCGATATTTATTTGTGTTCTTACATGACAAGGCACCAAAAGTTATAATTTTTTAAAGCTCTTTAAAAGAAATATATGTGTACACACACACACATACATGCAAGCAGTAGCAACAGCTTCCAATACACAGGTGTGAATATAGGGGACAATCTTACAAAATTGCCCCTTGGTCAAGGTTTTTACATTAAGGATGGAGAATAATATGAGAATTAAGTGACAATAGCAGATACTCTGACACTGAGATGCTGCTTTTTTTTTTTTCAGGACTATTAATGAACACAGTAGTTGTTTATCTTTAACTTTTCAGACTTGAAAATGGCTATGCAGTACTATAGGTCTTCGGCTTTCCAAAGTATGAACTCCGCATTTTCTGTCTTCTAACACCCAAATTTACTAGATTAGACTTCTTTTTATAATAATAAAGTTTAGCAGATTTTTAAAGCTTTTTGAATGCACATTCAAAAGTTCCCAGATTTGCCTGGAATCTTGACATATCTAGTATAACACCATTAATTGAGCCCTTAACACAAGAGTCTTTGTGATGCTGATGTTTAATCTAACATTTCACCCCTTAAATATAGGTTATGTTAGGTCAGGTTTTTAATCTGTTTACATCGTTGTCAAAGGGGCACTATTCCACAGAGTCTTATAACTTACAAATAGATATCTAAAATTTTTAATGGTTTATTTTTTATAGTCTTGTCTTTCAAGCCTAATTTTTGATAAGGGGATATGTGGAAAAGATTGTTAAATTTGTTTTATTATTCCTGTACTTCCATTTTGGGTGTTTGATTTTTATCTCTTGTAGAGTATCATCATTCTTCTAAATTCTTTCTTTATCTAAATTATCTTCTATTTTTTTCTAATCTACTTGACCCATTTATCCATTTAACTACCTGTAAGAATGAGATCAGGATTTTTGTATTTTGAAATCCTCTACAGACTGTAATTTTCTAGTGGGATATTTATTTGTTTACAGTAATGTGCAGCTTAGAACACAACTGTTATGTATTATAGCATTGATCTTTATTTGATAAATAATAATGATGCCTTTAAATATTTCAATAAATAAATATTTCTGAAAGGCATTCCAAAAGATGTTTACAAATGAATTCTAAATATTGAACCCAGTGTGAATTTAATGTAATCTCATATTATGATAAGCTGAATGTTTTATTTGGGGAGGATCATCCTAATGTGTATTTGGGTTCAGATTTAGTGATTTGCTCAAAAACAAAACTAACGAGTGATAATTCAAATTAAGTGCAAAAATCAACTGAAATCCACATCTGTTACCATTGCTTTTCTACATGTGGAAACTTTAAGAGTTGATCTGATTTTTTAATAGGATGAGAAATACAGGAAATTCAATACTGTTATTCACATAAAGGTGTGTTTGGGTTGTCTTCATTTTAGCTTCCAAGGGGTGGGGATGAGGGGCGGGGGAGAAGGGCATATGTGGCAAGTCAGGGGCACAATGACTTAACCTAGTAGACACTTCTGTACATTAATTGATTGAGCACATTTGGTTCAGGGAGAACAACTGAAAATTTACCACAGATCCATCTCATTCGTTCCATCTCCCAACTGAATTAGAGACAAATCAGAAACAACCTGTATCCTCTTTTCAAAGGAAAGTAAATCAGAGGCAGAGATGCAAAATTCTAAAACGAGAACAAGTTGGATAAGGGTAGAAAAATAAAGACTATTGTACAGAAACTTCTCATATAGCTAATGCGAAGAATTTAGCATTGGCCCCTTGCCTATAGTCATTAGAAAGTTGTCATTTCATTTAAGAATTGACAGGAAATGTGTTGGTAAAATAATTTATCTTACCTTGTTTAAAAAGGAAGAAAATGAGGACATGATATGGTAACATGGTTGTTTTTAATTATCATATTAAATATTTAAGGGTACTTTCTAGGAAAGAAATATAGCAATAAAGGACACATTGAATATTTTGAGAAAGTAAATTGATCTAAAATTTTTCACCTTAATATTTAGAACACTCCATTACTTGCATATTTTTGTTACTAAATATTGTTTTGTCATACTGTTTAGATGAGAGTTGTATAGAGGTATATTGAATCAGAATACTTTTATAAAGAGTTTTTTATCATGTCCTCATTTTCTTCCTTATTTTCTTAACATTGAAGTCATGTAGACTACAAGAGTTCTTCCTTACCAACCTATCAAAAAGAACTCCACCCCCACCAACAAAGTGCTATCTCCTTACCTGCCTTACTTCTCTTCCTGAAATGTTTTACTACTAATTAATGTTTGTCTGTATATTTGTTTATTGCCTGTTTCTCCGCTAGAATATAAGCTCTACTAGGGCAGGCCCTTTTTTTTCTTGTTCAACCAAGAAATGAGTAGTGATGAAACCAGTGCATAACATATAGTAAGGACACAGTCAATTTAATGGACTCCCATTTTGCAAATAGATTTAATTAAATGGCCCTCTACTCTTGAAGAAGAAAAATAAAGCACTGGGAAGACATTCTGTGGAAAGAGACTTTTAGGCAGAAATGGGCCTTAAGTCATCTTATTCACAAGTGGTTGGAAAGATGCATTCTACCCATGTCACAGAGCTCTTAAGTCGGGGTCCTCTATGTAAGTAGGGCTCTCTATAATTTGATTCTTTTCTTCTAATATTTTTTCCCCACTATATGCTGCTTTATTCTGGCTGGTTTACTCACTGCCCCATAGATGATACCCTTTGTTTTCATCTCATAGCTGTTCAAATTTATTCCATTCTCAGCAGTCTTCCTCTCTGCCCTATATCCAGCTAGATCTTTCCTCTCTTTGTGGAGTGAATCTATATATATGTATGTATATGTATATGTATATGTGTATACATATATATATATACACACATATATATGTATAGATATACACATATATATATATATCTCTAGATATAGATATATATCTAGATATAGATATATATACACACACACATACACATACAACTGAGTTGCTAAATAGATCTATTTATCTATCTATACACATTTCAGAACAAAAGAGCCATATTCTTGAATTTACTGATCGATACTTCATGACTTAGAAATAACTAAGGAGTCCTCTTCATATACATTGTGATAAATAATTTGGTTACATATTCAACTTTTCTTCTAGATCACTCCTGTTCCTGGTACTCATCCGCTTTTAGTTTTTGTCAACCCCAAAAGTGGAGGAAAGCAAGGAGAAAGGTATGTTTTTTTGAGTCATTTTTTTTTATTTTCTATGCTACATATATACATATATATTAACTGAAATCATGGTGTAAAAAATATTTGGAAAAATTATTTCTCATGGTCTACTGATTTTAATATGAAATAAATGATTCTAGTATCTATATGTAACATATTGATATGATCTCTTCTTTTTTTCCCAGTTGAAATTTTAAAATAATAATAGACTTTTATAAATATTCTTATTATCATAGCTCAGGTATCTGGATTCTGTCCATCCTGCCTTTCTATCCTAGTCCTATCAAAGAGCTTTGCATACAGTGTGGCTCCACAAATACTGTTGAATGAAAATTGGTTCTCTCACAGTGTAGTTTCATTCTTTTGCACATGTCCTTCCAATTTTCTCAGCACCATTTATTGAAGAGGCTTTCTTTTCTTCATTGTATGTTTTTGGCTCCTTTGTCAAAAATTATTTGCCCATCTATATGTGGGTTTATATCTTGGTTCTTAATTCTGTTCCATTAGTCTGGGTGTCTGCTTTTCTGCTACTAACATGCTGTTTTGATTATTGTTGCTTTGTAGTATAATTTGAAGTCAGGGAGTGTGATGCCTCCAGACTTGTTCTTTTTTTCTCAGGATTGGTTTGGCTATTTGGGGTGTTTGTGATTCCATAAAAATCTATTGATTTTTTTGTTTTATTTCTTTTAAAAATGCCATTGCGATTTTGATGGGGATTATATTAAATCTGCATATTGCTTTGGGTAATATGGCCATTTCAACTATGTTGAGTCTTCTAATCCATGACCATGTGTCTTGTGTCTTCTTTGATTTCTTTTAATAATGTCTTGTAATTTTCAGTTTGTATGTCCTTCATGTTTTTTGTTAAGTTTATTCCTAGATATTTTACTCTTTTTGTTGCAATTGCAAAAGGAATCTTTTATTATTATTATTATTTCTTTTTCTGAAATTTCATATTTGGTATATAGGAACCAATGGATTTTTGTACATTGATTTTGTATCCTGAAACTTTACTGTATTTGTTTATTGTTTCTAATAGTTTTTCGGTGGAGTCTTTAGGATTTTCTTTATAGTCATATTATTTGCAAAAAATAACAATTTGACTTCTTCATTCCTAATTTGGATGCCTTTTATTTCTTTCTTTTGCCTGATTGCTCTGGCTAGGACTTCCAATATTATTCTGAATAACAGTGGTGAGAGTGGACTTCCTTGTCTTGTTCCTGATCTTAGAAATGAAAAAGCTTTCAGTTTTTCAGCATTAAGTATGATATTAGCTGAGGGTTTGTCATATATGGCCTTTATTATTTTTAAACTTTCCCAAAATTCTTTGGCAGTGAATCTTTCTCATTTCACTTTCCAAAAATTTAGGGAAAGTTAAAAAATACAGATTAAGACAATTTGTTTCTCTAAATTGTCTATAACATGACTTCAGGTAAATCTAATCAAGTATTAAGGAACAGAATTTATACTCAACTTCTAGGCAAAACATATTAGAATGATTGTCTGCATGTGCATTTTGGAGAACATGATGGTATAATTCCTGAGGAACATAATACATTTAATCTGAATAACAAGGAGCTGCATTATCAGGTATCTCAATATTCTGGCCGAGATCACAAATTGTTCATTTTTGTAATTAATTAATAATTCATTCATAATATTTAAGAAAAAATCTGAAGATAAACAAATTAAGTATTTCTTATACTCTTCTAAAAAGGATAAAAATGTGATGATACTTAATAATTTCTAGAGGTTTTTACTAATTTTAACCAATAAACTAGCAATCAGATAAAAGCACTAACAGTGTAATAATAAATCAAAAATTACATTTGTGACTTATCAAATAGTGAAGTTGAAATGTTTCCATGAATAAAACTTTTGTAATTTCTTGCCATTTAATTTTCCAGCTGTATTTCAATAAAATGAAATACATTCTTCATTTTCTAATCAAGAAAATATTATTTCTGCTTAAAGGTATTGTTTTGCAAAATGTAACTTATATTTTAACTCTGCTATCATGATATAAACTATGTTCAATAAATAGTGGCTTAATAATTAAAATATTTATAATGTTTTTTTACAAAGAGAATAGTTGCCTTACTTACAGAGATATAAATAATTAAATAATAACACTAAATTATTTCCTCCAGCACTAACAGTCTGTCTGCTGTATATATTATTGATATCCTGAAAAACAGTAAATTCTTAAAGAATTAGGTAAGACTTAAATTCATATTTGGAATTACACAGAAATGAAATCTCAACAGAAAAAAATAAAGAATATATTTCAAAGGATAAACCATTTCCTCAAATTAAGATAACATTAATCATATAGAATACCCTTCCTTTGAATGTATGCCTTTTCCTTTTCCCAGTACATAAAAATAATTTTCTTTAAATTAAGGGAAAAATACAACAAAATATAGATACATGAAGTCATAATTAAACTAAACATAATAGAGGAGTGGTAGGATATTCGAGTCTTTCCATATGCACACTCACTTATTTCTTGTCCTTTATATACTAACAGGGACCGTTCAAAGTCACAGGAAATGTAAATATGTTTTCAGAAAGATCTATTACAAATGCAAACATAAATTTTCGCAAACAATCGGATTCCATTCAGAGTTTTCCTTTCAAAATACTTTGGCTTTTTTGACTTTGATATGTTAGATAGCTAGCAGAAGGTCACAGAATCACATACTCATACAATGTTTCCCGTATCAGTCAACATGTGTGAAAGTGGACCACACATGGTCTTTTAGATACCAGTGCCTGAGTGTAATGCAAACTCTACTTGGTACTGGGGATAAAAGACATATAACACAGTCATGCACAGAAGCAGGCACATAAACAGATATTGTGAGGACAGAGCCAGGAGTGCAGTTTCCAGTCTCTCGGCCTCATGTGGAAAGGGGCTGGCTCAGGTAGTAAATGGCCATCAACTGTGATTGGATGGCCATCAGCTGTGGCTAGTTGGCCGTCAGCTGTAACCAGTGAGCCATTGGTCACTAATATAACTGTTGTGGCTACGCTAACAGAAAAGGGTGTAGCAAGAAGATGGTGGCTGGCAAGCACGGATTGCAGTTAGCATGGAGTGCGGGTTGCGGATTGCAGAGTAGTGGATGGCAGGCAGTGGCTCTTGCTGCCTGTGTCTCCAACTCAGCTGCCAGTGAGAATATAGTGGTATGTATGACTCTCCTATCTATGGCTCCGTGGGTGTTCCTTTTTGGCCTCACCATGTCCTGCATTCTTATGTGGGGAGCAGGAGCTGAGACCCCGCCTGATGCCTTGCATGACAGATATATTGCAATACCACGTGATAAATGCTAAACTGGATATGTCTTAAATAAAGGTGCTACAGAAATTCAGAGGAAGAAATGACTGTTTGTTAAGACTGAGAAGTCTTTGTCAAGGAAGTAGCTTTGAGTTGGTTCTGATATAAGTCAATGTTAGCCCAGGGAAAGAAGAAAGACAGATTTGCGAAAGGGTGTTGTGTTTGTGGGGGAAATGGGAGATATTCACTAAGGTTAAATTTTAAGGGGCAGGGGAAACATTGAGACGCAAACGATTCTAAATATAGTAAAATATTTTATATTAGAATGGCTGTACTTAAATAGCAGTGTAGAAAGAGTGCTAGATAGGCAAGATTTTTATGGAACTGGTGAGAAAACTTGAAAGCCTAAATCAGGGGTGTCCAAATTCTTTTCAACGTTTTTCACCAAGGGCCATATGTGGTAAAATACACAAAGCCGGGCCACTCACTCAAGGTGAAGTATGTATTGCCTCACCTGGTTTATTTAAGTAAACTAAATATATTTTTGGAATTTGCTACAGGCCAATTAACAATGGATCATGGGCCGCAGTTGGCCCACGGGCCGCAGTTTGTACACCCCTGGCCTAAATGAAGGCAGTAAGATGGCGTAGCCAGGTTTGATAGAGATTATTCAGTAGAAGGTACAGGATTATCCACAATCAGGTCATGTGTTGAGAAAAACGAGGTACTAGAATGACTCTTAACACGTTGCGTACGGATCACGAGAATCTTCGTTTTTTTCTGAGCCATGCGTTAAGGACAGATAACGAGAATTCTCGTTTTTACTGTTGATTCTTTTTACTTTGCACATTTTATTGAATTATTTGTGTTTCGTTAATAACAAAGGAAGCTGCTTTCTGCAGTATCACACCAGGAGGGATTACTAACATCATAGGTGAGTAAATCCTAAAAAATTCCATAGAAAAATAATAAATGACATAGAAGCATTTACGCTTTAAAGAGAAGAGTGCATTTTAAAGTAGTTTCTTTTAAAAACCTGCCGGAACAGAGGGTTATGAGGGATTTAAACCCCGCCATACACAACGTGTTAAGATCTTTCTTGAGTAACCAGGTGATTCAATTAATCAAGATCTAGAATGTGAGGGTTATTGCAGATTTGGGCGTGAGGGGAGTATAAGCAGATATTACATAATTAATTTGTAGAGTTTCTAATTTTTTAATTTGTAGGATGTGTTTGTAAAATATGTAGTCATATTTGTACATGAATGTAAAAATGAATTTAAAAATCTAAATATATTCCTTAGCTTTTATTTTTTCTTGTCTAAGACTTCTAATGATGTGGGCTATATGTGTACTTAGAAACGTTTCTGTTGCATTTGTTGTACAAAGATTGATTTCTTTCAGAAAAAAATGAATTATTTAATATGTACAGTTGAAACAGTTTAGCCATTTTATAAGCCAGCTGATCATGATGATTGTTTATGTGAAATAAATAGGCAAATGAAGTCACAGTCTTTTCTTACATATGTACGCATGCATACAAAGTGCATATTCTACATTTATTTGTGGGATAGATAGTTTTCATCTGTGTTAGGCTGGTTCAATAACCTATAAATTTCAAACAGATCTATTAAGAGAAGACATTTTAGTAATTTTATAGCGATATTTTAAAAATATTTATTTGAAATCTAATTTGTTAAAAGATTTTAAAAGAAGGCTAATGTTCTAAATGCATATGCATATTTAAAATGCAAATATCATTATTTCTAATTTATAAGCTCTATTGCCTTTATAATTACCACTAAGGCTTTGTTTTAAAAAGAAACTGCAGTTCCTATTGAGCTTTTATACTTCTAATATTATTAACGCAAAATTTATTAAATATATGTAGTTATAACCATATATATATATATAATTATAACATTAAGGGGTGCTATTTATTTTAAAATTTGGGGTATTACTAAATTTCTGTTTTTTTCTTTAATGTTTTCATTTGATAGGATTTACAGAAAATTCCAATATCTACTAAATCCTCGTCAGGTTTACAGTCTTGCTGGAAATGGACCAATGCCAGGGTAAGTCCAAGGAAATATCATAACCACTAACTTATTTAATACTATTATTTAAATAAGCAGCCTGACATGCCTAAAAATAATATTATTTGAGTACAGAAGCCAGAACAGCATAGAAAAACACATTGAATATCAACTACATAAGATAAATCAATGCAAATGCTATTTTTCAAAAAACCTGTTTCAAGTACATTTTCCTCTCTTTTAAATATTGTGAAGTAATAGTAATACTAATACTAATAATAATCACACACATAAATGCACGCACACTAGCTGGGTGGTTAAATTTCTAAACTATCTGAAAAACTACTACTCTTTATTTGTTAAATATGGGATATAAATCTACAGAATAAAGGAAAAGCTAGTTAAAAAAGATTCAAATCACATAATTTTTTAATTACTACAAAAAATCTAATGAATATCACTCTCTTATAAGATACTTTATTGTTAATAGATAATATGCAGTAAAATAAAAGTATTTTTCACCAGAAACCATATACTTTTGATGTCATAAATCAGTCATCAATAATTTGACCTAGTTAACTAATCAATGTCATCTTCTTCTACTGACCTGTTTTCTCTCCTTCACCGTGAGAGTAAACATTAGGCCAATGAGTGGAGAGAGGCCTATAAAACTTACACATGCTTCCTGTTAAAAAATATAATAAGTCAGTATGATTAAAATAAGTCTCCTGGGTTATTCTCAGAAACTGGAAATTAAATATTGAACTTCTCCGTACTCTTTTAAATGCTCAGAATAAAATATATACCAATGTGTCTATGTTAAATAAATTTAAATACAATGCAATTATTAGCACAGGCTCCCACAATTACATTCATCTCTTTCTTCCACTCCCTGCTACCTGCTGTGCAGTGTCAGTTTTCAAATACTGAGCAGTGGTCTGTGAAACCTTCTTGCTGTAAAAGGCAGGCTCACCACAGGAATTTAGTTCAGAACAATGCCTTTGTCAAGCTTCAGACTCCTGAATCTAAAGGATTATGATCAAATTATTGGCTATGTCAGCCACACAGGGAGTCCCTATCTAGATAAAGCCAAACAAAAGTAAAGTCTTTATATTAACACAGAAACTTAGGCAAAATGGTTCTTTTTCTTGTTCTTTAATAGTCTGAACTTCCAAGCAGTAGTGTTTAGTATGCAGGATTAAGAAAATGTGCATTCAAAAGTTTCGCTATTCCAAGATCTCTGTAGTTTGACTCAAAGAAGTAAATCTAGGATTTGCCTGTTTTTCATAGTTGAATGCAATGCCTACTGAATGTGCTAATTAGAAGCCTTATAACTTAACCTCTCCGTGTCTTCATGGTCTTCTCCGTAAAACGACAAAGTATTAGCTTTCTTATAGGACAGTTCTGAAGTTAAATTGGTTGATTGATGCCTATGAAGCATGTGAAAATGCACTTATCACATAATATGTGCTCAATTAATGTTATTTATTATCAGTACTAATATAGCAATATTAATAATTACAAATAACATGACCACTTCAGTTCTATCTAAATGCTGCAATAACATTGAGTTTAGCCTTGTTTCTCATTTCATTTTTTCCCCTACTCTATTTTAAATATATACTACTATGTTTCCTTTCACTTTTTCAATTGTAGGCATCCTATTATCATCTACCATACTTTAATATAGTAAAAAAAAGTTATATATATATATATATATTTTGTGTGTGTGTGAAAATACACACTGCAATGAATATTATTTGAGAAGTAAAGTAAAGGCCCTACTTCAAGCAATATCATTCCTCAAGTATTTCTATTACAAATTGTTTGCGTGTTTCCTCCCAGAACTTTTCTATAAACTTAAAACTAATGTATGTATGTAATTCATTTACATATATAATGTATTCATATGTGCATCATGCACTCATATACAGACACACACATATATGTTGTATAGATAAATAGATTTTTTTACATATAGTTCTTTCATTATACTCAAAAGCATATGATGGATATTTTTAGAATTCAGTGCATATTGGTCAGTTTCATTATTTTTAAGAGCTGTACAATATTCCATAGCTTGTCAACTATTCCATTATCAATAAACATTTAGCATACCTATGCTTTAAAATTATCACCCAATATGCTATTAACAATTTATGTATTTTTTTAAAAAATAGCATATTCAAATATTTTCATTAAATAGATTGATATAGGTAGAATTGCTTGGTTGCAAATATTTTCATTTTTAATTTTGTAAGGTTTTGCCAAAGTGCTTTACAAAAAGTCTGTACTGAGTTCCAATCTCAACAGCAGTGTATAATGCTTATTTTCCACAAACTCCCTGAAATTAGCTACTTTTAGCAATTTCTATTTTTGTCCAAAGTAACAGATAAAAATATATTCTTGTCATTTGAACTTGCATGTCTGTGATGAAAAGTAATTAGATTTACTTTTCTGTAAACACCAGAAATACACTCCAACTTATCCAAAATAAAGTTTCCTGGAACATTAGGAAGTTGTTCATAGAGTTAATAGACAAATGAAGAACCGTTACAGAAACGATAGGAATCAGGACAATTTGAGGCAACAGAGTAGCTGGAATAGAGGACATGGTCCCATGGTAGTTACTGCTGAAAATAATTTCTTTCGATTGCTTTTGGTATTCTTATTTCTCTGCTCAGGATTCAAAGCCCAGGGAGAAGCACATCCATTGGTATATCTTATTTCTCATGTCATAGCCTTGGCTAGTTTGGGAGGGGGCGTCTTGACTGAGAGTCCTGTCAAGACTATATCTAAGTGGTTTGTTTCCTCAAAGACAAATGATGATGCTATAACCTAAGAACAAAAGATGAATTCTTGGTAGGAATAAACAATAAGTGTTACCTACAGCCCAACCATTGGGCTGTCCAATATCCCTTCTTTTCTGAACACACAAATTGAAAAATAATTATATCAGTCAACATATTGCTACTACTAAATATATAACTGAAAACACACTCCCCTCCTAAAATATAGACAACCTAAATTCTCATGTAGTTACTATATCAAGCTTCAAGTCTGTAGATGACTACTTCTCCTCTCTCTTCATTTGGTCTAAAATACAGAAATATAAGGACAAAATAAAATAAAGTAAAATATGAGTTTAATGAAATTATATTTTTAATAATATAAAGAATGAAACACACGTAAAGTCTATAGTCCTGCTTTTGCAAATGGTTGAGAGTTGTAGCTAAAATACAAAATATTTTCCTGCTGATATGTCAACTGATCAAAAATGTTTACTCAGCGGAGTGACCTAAGTATTTTTACCTGCTAGGCCTCAGACTTTGGTAGTCTTGTTTGTACAGGGCTGAGTTAGTCTCTCACTTACCAGTACTGATAGACATGGTGGCACATGACAGTTCTAGTGTTATCTATCAAATATTTCCTGGCCTTCTCCCAGGCCCTTGATTTTATTTCATTTCTTTTAACCTTAGGTATTGAGTAGCCATATGGCTTTCTCTCATAATAACTGCGGAAGAAAGTAGAGTTTCCACACGTTCTTTTCCTTTCCTACAGTAATCAGCAGTATTCCAGAATTGGCTCTTTTGTTAGCTTGCATATCAGAGTGAAGACAGGAAGAGAGAGAGCTCCTCCTGACCCCTGCTTACCCGTGATCCTCATAGAATGAGTGACCAATAAGCCTTTCAAGTTATGCCAGTAAGATTGTGCGTTTGTTACTGTATGTAACTTAGCCTTTAATGACTAAACCCATGGTAGGAGCAGAGATCCCATTAGGCAGTACTCCAAATTCCCATTGTATAGCAGCAAACCTAATTCTTCTTGGGAATCAGAGTCAATTATACCAGTTAACATCATATTTTTCTATTGGCCTGTTTGTCTAGTGGTATGATGAGTCTCAAAATATCCAGGTGTTAGTTTTAGCTTCTAATTCAATGAAAACATCATTGTCTCATATGGCAGCATTCCTTGCTTTGGTGTTAAAACAGGTAAACCATAGCTTTCAAAACCATAGGGATGGGAAGCAAATATTTGAAAGTGGGTGTATTAGTCAGTGATTTTCAGAGAAACAGAAACAATAGGGTAGATAGGAAAATATTTAGTATGAGGATTTGGCTCACATATTAATGGAGTCTGATAAGTCCAAAATCTTTAGAGTTAATGTTCCAGTTTTAATCTAAAGACTGGCAAGCTATTGTATAATCAAGAAGGGCCAATGTCCCAGTTCTTTCTGCAGTACCGACAGCCTTTTGTGCTACTTAGATCTTCAACTGATTAGATAAGGTCCACCTACATTATGGAGGGTAACCTGCTTTACACACAAGCATGGAGGGGTTCAGCAATATGTTACACACAGTCTATCAGCTTAAATGTTAATCCCATCCAAAAATATCTTCACTGAAATACCCATAATAATGTTTGATCAACTGTCTGGATACTCCCTGGCCCAACCAGGTTGACACATAAAATTAGCCATCACAGAAAGTCTTAAGTGTAATTGTAAATTTCATCACCCAAGCTTTACCTTTTGGCCCCAGAAGCATGCTTTCTGACATGGGTAAACGGCATCACATAGTTCAGTGCACATGCTACACCATTTAAGTGCTCCTGCTTATTCAGAGACTGAGTCTTCAATAGGCTCGGTCAATGTTCTATTAACCAACTGCTTTTCCCTGATAAAAAAATATATGTGAAGGCCTTTAAGTCCCTTGGGCATCAGCCCACTGCTTTTCTTCCTTCCCTGTGAAAGAAAGTCCTTGAAAAGAGCCAGCAATATATGAGACACTGTAACAGTATATAAGGCATCCAGTAAGTCAATTGCTATGACCATTGACAAAGGTATAATGGGAAGGAAAAGTAAATCTAATTGCTAGAATAAATGTCTAGTTCAGCAAGGCAAACCCTGCAGTTCTGTTATAGAAAGGGTCCTGTGGATTTAGGCTTTCCCTCAGTAGCTGGCTGATTCCGTTGAGGTACAGTAACATGTTAGAATTCACTCATTGGTTCCTTTGGTGACAACTGAGTATTCCACAGCCAGTAACTCCCCTCCTTGCTGAAGATAAATCAATGTTCTCTACCTCTTCTACAGCCTCCAACCAACATGAACATGAGATTTTCGAACACTCACTGGGAGTGACTAAGCAAAAATGCTGACTGGCATTGTTAAGGAGCATTTCTAGTCCCAATTATGGGTTCATTCTGAGAAATTCAGTTGTGTAAATTTTCCTTTCATTACTAATTCTCCATTCTTACTTTTTTCAAGTCTTTCATAGTGTGTGATATAGGATTAGCAAGTATTGCTGAATTGGTGTGTTTACTAAACTCTGGTCATCATTCTGTCCAAAAAAGGTAGACAGAAAACCTTAGTGTTTGAAATACTGCCCACTTGTCAAATGGCATTCTTTTCTGTCCTCAAATTACTCCCAAGGTAGTTGTATTGCCGCAACTATCTATTTCTTACTGCTTCTGATATATCATGGTGAGTCATTGGTAAACCAGTTTTTTCATCATATATAAAGTTTGGGTGGACAAATCTCTATAAGGATATACTTGTGGGTTGAAGGAGATATGGAAACTGTAGCCAGAATCAGAATATCTGAGGGTTGGGCCCAGATACTTGAATTTTTTAAATGCACCCCTGCTGATTATGTGCAAGCAGCATGGAGAACAACTGATTTAGTACATCAATTGTCATGTAAATAAGATGTTATAAGCCATATCAATATGCTACAATTGGAGTAACTTCCCATTTAAATGTACATCACTGTAAATTCTTAAACAAACATTTATTTTTTGCACTACCTTCCTTGCAAGTTGCCACATAGGGAAGAATCAGCAATCCATTTGGATCTTTGTGTCTCAAAGATCACAATTCAGATTCAAATTCCAGAGAAAAAGTGTCTCATTTGTCTGGTTGGCCATATGCCGACCCCATTGTTTGGGTCAGTGTAGTTGGTTTGCTTGTTAGATAGACCTACCAAAACTTGGGGTTCAGCAGTATGTTTCCCCACAATGAAATAAGGCCCAAACTACAGATGCTCAAAACAAGCATTGTTTTCTTATGTGTAACAAACTTTTGTGTTTTTAATATAAAACATATGCTCTTTTATTTGCCCATGTTCTTTTTGATTTGTCTTTTTCATGTCCATATTAAGATCCTAGTGCATACATATTAATGTTATCATTTTATATATGTTGCAAATGTTTTCTTCTAGGTTGTTCAGCTCGCTTTCAATTTAAATACTTTTTCTAGCCGTATAAACGTTTAAAATTGTCATCTACTACTTCTATGCTGAATGATATCTCAATTTTATACTTTAGAAAAGCCTTTCCACAAGCCAAGATTACTGAAATGTTCTTCTGTATCTTCTTTTTATTAATTTTACATTTTGTTTTAAATTTATAACCTTCAATCTCTAAAATTGGCATTTTTCTCATTAATGCATTGACAGATTAGGATGAAGTGGGAATGGAACACTTTCTTTCCATCAGATTGAAATCTAGTGGTCCCAACAAAAGCTGTTGATTCGTCCAGCATTTCTCCCCTGATTTGACGTACTTCATCTAAGATAAAATGATAGATTGTAGAGTATTGCTGTCTTTTCCTTTGCTACATTCATCTATTTGTTGATTCTTATGATAAATTCTTATATACTATGACTCCCTAGTTATCCTGTCCAAATTTAGTGACATTTTTTCTCTGCTGTGTGTTAAGTAATGACTCACATTTTTAAAATGTGAGTTTAAATAAAATTGCATTGAATTTCTAGTTTCATCTTGGTCACTATGAGAATGCCGTTTGCCTCCATTACTAATGCCCACACTGTGTACTCAGTGTCCCAGCAGCTCTTCTATTAGAGAGTCCTTCCCCTGTTGTTAGCCTGGTGACAAAATGCCACTGGGAGCTGCTCTGAATGGGGGCTCTGGCCAGGCTATGCTGTAACCATTCTCTTAATCCCATGGCTGACCTGCTCACTTCCTGTAACTCCTCTCATTCCTGTTCGAGCTCTGCTGTCCCTGATCCTTAGTTGTCTAGGAGAGTTCCTTTTGCAGTGGTTCCCTTTTATGTATTGCTTTATAAATTTCTCTACTCCATAAGGTGTCTGTACTAATCTACTACCCATTGTGATTTAATTTCATCACTTTTTCTGCCTTATCACTATTCCAACGCTATAATAGATATACTTTTTAAAAGTCTATATTTTATCTGCCACCTTGAACCTGCAGCTGTTCTTTTAATTTCCTTTTTACGCCAATTTATCTTCTTTACCTCACCAAATTTTGAAAACTTTTTTATGCATTCCTTCTCTCATCTTATCTTTATATTATTTTTCCTTTATATTATTTTACTACCTATTTGTTTATAGAGTAGAAGCTTTTCTTGATATACTGAAGCTATGCTAATTCCTATAGTGAATTATCTATTAAATACCAAAACTCTCTGATCATCTCCCTTTTTATCTCTAATTGTGTTTTAAGACAGAAATTGGTGTTTATTTGTTTCCATTATATCTCCTAATTTAAATTATTTCAGTCTGATTCTGACTATTCTGTTTTAAAATGCCTGATACTAGATTCTATATAATAAAAGTTGTTTCTTAATGATGCATATTGTGATATAATTTAATAAATTTATAGGTATATATTAGTTGGAAAAATGAAATTATAAAATATATACTGCTGTCTGGTCTTCATAGAATGAGTTTTATTTTCTTTCACAACATTCATATAATTCTGAACATCTCCAGCTGTTATACCAACTGCATATGCTAATACTATTTATGAAAAGTTAATATCCAGTTGTTTTGTATACTTGTGACATTGCTTGTTTCCTTCTGATTCTAAGCTTCATGAAATTACAGGTAGTTTATTCTAATATTATCTCTAAAATATTTAAGTAAAAATAAGTATTTATTGACGAAATAAAATATAAGATGAATCTTTTGGAATTCTAAATTATTTCCCAGATTGTTCAGCATAACTAAGCTTAATGAATTATTTGGAGATAGGTGCTTTATTGACATCTTTGGTTTTATTTACCTGAATTAAATGTAAATCATATATAATTTTAAAAATAAAATTTAACAGTTAACCTTCAGATTCACATTTTCCAAGTTTATATATTTGCATATTGAAGCCTTGGAATATATTCTCCTATTAAAATAAATATGTAATTTAGAAAAGGCATAACAGATTCCTCAGATTTCATAACTTTCTTCATTCAAAATATCATTTATATAACAAAGTTTCTACCATATTTTATTTAAATGAAATCCCTCCTGAATCATAATTTATGACCTATTACATATCTCTCTTGTTATGTCAGATTGCTTGACAAAATCCTCAAACGGCTAAGAAAATGTTTCTCAAAATTCAATCCAGCTCTACTGGAAATTTCCAGAAAATATTGTTGCTTTGCCAATGTAAAAATGAAGCACTCCAGTTACCCTTTTAATACTTATGATTAGTCATAAAATATCGTGCCGATGATTTTGTAAGCCCGTCAATTAAATGTGTGAGCATAATTCTGTCCTCACCTTGACTACCAGAGTGATTGAGTTAGACAACTGACTTATGCTTCTGTATTAAAAATCCATAGGTTAGTAAAAGTAGCAAAAAATATAACATAAGGCTACAATTAACAAAGTTATATAATTGTCTTACGGAAGAATTCTCCCATTTAGGGTATTACAGCTCTGTAGGAACTTCTCGTATATATTAACAAATGCATTATGACTTCAAAAGGTGTTGAAAATCTGAATTTTTATTATTCATCTCACAAATAAAGGGATAGTAGTTGGCTGAATAGCAGTTAAACCGGACATCCATGTGTCATTATTTAGTGGTCATTACCTAAATTCTCTGTACACTAAAAAGAACAATTTCTCTTGTACTGGCTATAGAAAAGAAAGAAAAAACTAATTGATTTATGTATATCTTTTAACCTATTTCTTATTTTATTCTACAAAAGTCAAATTTCTAAGAAACAACCTAAACTATTATACTTGAATGTCCAGTTTTCTGTAATCCCAGGTTACCCGGCAAGTTCCCTGACACAACTTTGCCATCAGCTCCAGGCAGTTAAATGACAATGAGTCAAAATACATAAACTCATAGTAGATGATTATCTCAGAATCCTTTAAAAATGAGGATGTAGTGAGCTATTCCCATAATTTAATTATAAAGAATAATAATGAAGAGTGTACTCCATACTCAAACAGAATATTGATGCAACAACTAAGTAAAAATTGAAATGGTAGCTTAACAATAATAACAACAATGATATAAATTGATTCAGCATATATTTATTCAGTGACTACCAGATGCCAGGAACGAGTCTTAGCACTGCCCGTGCATTTTGAACAAAACAGACAATGCTTCCTGCCTTATGTTTTAGTGGAGGAAGACAAATTAAACTAATAAATATACATTATGTCAGCAGAGAAATTGAACAGAATGTGTATGTGTAGTGAGTGTTCTGTGGTTGCTTTTTAAAAATAGGCTCAGCAGGGAAGAACTCACTGAGTATAGACCTGAAGGAGATGAGGGAGCAAACCATTCGGCCATTTCATAGAAGAGCCTTTAAGACAGGAAAAGAATCATGGTGGGAGAATATTTGACATGATTGGGGAACATTAGAAAGAAGGCCAGGTAGCTGGAGAAGGATGGATAGATAGCTGCAGCATATGAAAGCGGTACTGAGGGGTCAGATCATATAGTGTCATACGGTTACTGTGAGCATAATATTTAAGTTTACCCAGAACTCTTTTGGTCTATTCCTGGTGTTCTAGCATCCCTCCCGATTTAGCATTTGTCCAGGATTTTCTAATTTTAATTTAAGTTTTATTATTGAGTACATTACTAAACTCTTAAGATTATGAGTTTGTTAGCTCTCTAATTTGTACACCCAGCCTTTACTATGTTATCTTCTAGTAGAATGAAGACACGTGTATGTTCAATTAAGACTTCTCACTTTAACACAGTCATTATATCTGAAACGTTTCCAGGAAAACAACTCTCTTTCCCCAAGTCTTCCCACACAGAAAGACAAGCAACACCCTCCAAAGTACAGTTTGCAGAAAGTTCAAAGTTGAAATGAAATGTGCAGTGAAAGAAACTGTCGAACAATTGTTACACCTGTTATGCCAGCCCACTGTGTTGTGGCTGGTGCCTCACGTGTCCCCGGTGGAAAGTGAAGGAGAACAGATATAACAATCATCAATGGCAGTGGAGATTGTGGGAAATCATAGATTAGATGACATAAAATATGTGTGAGAAAGAAAAGGTGATCAGTCCTGCCAAGAATGTTTAGTGAATAGTTTAAAATATTGCCTGTGTTCTTTTTTTTTTAAATTAGACATGCAATATATATCTATATTTAGGTTTTGTAACACTTTCATTTTGTAATAAAACTTTACAGCAAAAATTAGCTCAAAATTAAAGTGCATATTAAATGAAAAAATTAATTCTGAATTTCTATTTTTTTAAAAAGTTGATGATGAAAACATACACAATGATTAAAGTGTTACCAGCACAGAAATGGATAAATATTCAAGACCAAAGAAAACACAATTGCCAAGTTATTTATTGCAGAGGTGCAAAAAAAAAGAATGAGCAACATGTGAAATTGACAAAGCTCTCATTTTGAATTAAAAATAAAATAAAACTATATATATACACGTATACATTTGCAGATATATATATATATATCTGCAAATGTAAAGTTACTTACCTTCTCAACTCTGTTTTCTTCACAACTAGATGCAGAATAAAATAGACCGTTTTCCCACTTCTTCATCTCTTCTTCAGTGCAGTTAGGGTTTTGACTTAGTCTCCATTGAGATTGCTATTTGTTGCTAATAAACTTGTAGCTGTTAAATCAAATAGCCTTGGCTGTTTCACCTTTCCTGAAAGTCTCTTCTCCCTTAATATTAGGAAACCAATGTCTGTAATCTCTGAGGTACTTCTTCTTTTATATTTGGATACATTCTCCTCAGACCATTCTTTTAATGTCACTTTCTCCTAGAATTTCATACCTAGAACTCCATTAATTTCATATACATATGCTTCTTAATTTTATAATACTAGAATAAAAGTAATTTGTTGGATGTAGGCCTGGGAATATGTAGATGTACACAACCTTATGAGTTACGCCTTTTTCCATTTGTAGATGGGGATACATGATCAGAGGGCTTAAATAAATTGCTGAAGGTTTTAATCTCATAAAACAGCAGATCCATGTGTGTTGTACACCAACAAGATACTTTAAACCTCTCCTTTATGGTCTCTCTTCCAACTCCCTTTCATGATTTTGATCAAGTGTAAATGGATTGCTCCTTCCATCTCAGATTTCTCTACAAAGCACCATATAAATTTATTTAACTACTTACTCAACATTTCCATGTCAATGTCATATATGTATCTCAAATGTTGCGTGTCTAGTATTAAACTCATTTTCTCATTCTTTCCCAAACTTGTTCATTGACTTTATTCTCTAACTTGATGAATGGAAAGACCATTCACTTTTCTGTCCTCCCTGAAAATGCATTGTTTCACACTATCCAGCATGTCTCATCGAATCACTTTCCTAGTATTCTATATTTCCTCTCATTCTTATATATTAACCCTTCACTCAGTTCTTCCTCATGCCTGTCTCCCAATCTGTCAGTGAATTAACTTTTACAAAAGCTTCAAAATTCAACTCAGATGTCTCCACTTTTATTAGGCTAACTCTGATATCCTCCTCTACCAAATCTACATTAACTGCTTTTAAAGAACATCCCCTGGTGACCAGAATTCTGTTTTCTTGTCTGCCTTCTCAATTAAGTCAGTGAGATACTTGAAGGCAAGGACTCTGTCTGTCTTGCTTTTGAATCTCTGCTATCTAACCCCGTTTCCTGGTACACAGCTGTAGCTTTTCAATACGTATTAAGTCAGGGAATTGAGGCCGATGATATATAAAGTTACTTTTCTATATAAAGGTATCTCCCACTTTCCAAAACTTTGTATTACACCGCTTTGTTTTTAGGAAAGACCTACATTAGTACCTGTTTTCCCTAACTGAAAGAAATACAAAAAGGATTATCGCTTTTACAAAAAACCGCCATGCCCATCGTAAACCTACTACTGAACTTTCATAAGGTGGGGAATACTCTTTGCTTTACGCGATTTCAGTTAATGAAAGGTTTCATAGAAATTCAGAGTGAAACCTATATGTGAATTTTCCATTCAATCTCTCTCTCTCTTTTTTCAGGCATTTGTAACTATACTTTTGTATTAGATCCTAGTCAAAGTAACATTTTTTCTTTCTCTATGGAAGTCTAGAGTTACTTCCTAGCTCATAAACCCTTCTTCCTTCACATTCTAAAGTTAACTTGGTGAAGTGATCTGATTCATATAAAATGAAATCATCCCAGTTATTAATAATAAAAGCATTAGGTTGACAGAATGGATTTGCATAGATTTGCCAAACAGATCCAAGAAACCTAATCACTTCTGCTGTTACATCTCAGGGGTTAATTTTAGACTGTCCTTTGGACCACAGTCATATCTCTGTGCTTTCTAATTCGAAGTTTTAAGAATGAAGTCTTCCAAGTTAACTTCTTTGAAAGATCAGAAAGTATGTATAATTTATAGTTAAATTAAAATACTTGATCATATTTTTCACTTAATCCTTCACTCCAAAATAGTCAATCAGTTCTGCTTATGTGGTAGTCATGTAACTACAAACTTAAAAGAAAGAATTATATTTACAAATGTATGCATATGTCAGTAAACACATAACAGATACATATGCATTAGTGCTTTGAGCGATGGAGACACATGTACATGACCACAAACTTGAGTGCATATTTGTAGCTCTAAATATACTATGTAAATACTGAGTTGATTTAACTCCCGTCCAAGCAGATGAGAGAAAATGACTAAAAGGAAAAAAAAATGGCTGTTTTATATTCTTCAGTTAACTTGTCCCTTAAATACTAATTTATATTTGTATATTTAAAACATCCTAAAAGGGTTACTGTTTTCCATGTACCAGAATAAATGTATATTTTAAAGTGATAACTTTATAGACGTGTTTTGCTTATGTTGATGAAATCATGAACAGTTTCAATAAACGATCAAAGGTATTTTAGCTAAGTATTATTTTGCTTTTATTCATTCAAAAATGACTTAAGAAAATTTGATATTCCTTTTAACACATAATTTTCCAAGAATAATATACACTAGTCAAAAAAGGAACACATATTTGGACCACATTACAGAGCCTATTATTTACTGACTGCTCTCTAACTCATATTATACTCGCGAGAATTTTAAAGTTATTCAATGAGATAACATAGGTGTCCAAGGAGTAAATATTCTCTTGTTTTCTATCTCTAATTTCTGTCATTTCACTCTGCCTCTTTCCCTTTCTCTATTTCTCTCTCCTTCTCTTCTAAAATAAAACATATGCATAATGTTTTTGAGATTTTAGGAGATAATGGCATTAATGTTTCAATTATTAATAGTTCACTGGGATATTTATTTTCTCAAATACTCTGCAAGTTCTTTCTAGCTATGATGGTAACAGCATTGAATTATACTACATAAAATGCCCCTCCAAAAAAACCTGTAAGTTCACTGTCTATAAAATATCCTGAAAAGACTTGCTGAATTTTTTGAAACAGGTGCATTTCCTAGTTTTCCTAAAGTTTATCATGTATTGATAAAACAGAGTACAGAAGATATGAGATCATAGGACATGGTTATAATTAGTTATGCTTTAAGCTGAAATGATGGGGGAGGCAATTTCCAGTTGATGAATCATCACTTTGAAGATGACATTATCAATATACACAGAAAAAAGATGATTCTAATCCTGCCCCCATTTTGTACTACAAAATATAGAGAAAACTTTTTTCATAATTTCTTTATGCATACCTTTTTCAAAAGTTGCTACAGCAACAATAATACTATCAATAATACCAAGAGATGTATAGATACAGCCGAGGTATTAGAAAGCAAGGTAGAAGGTATTAAGATTTCATTTTATAAACTATAAATATAGTTTCAAAAACAAAAACTGTAGTAACATCACAAACCAAAAAACAAAAAAAAAAAATCAGCCTGATTTTAGTGAAGTGAATGTGAAGCCATCTAATCTTCTACATGTAAGAATAATATGTAACCATGTACATGCAAGTATGAATATAAATTGAGCTGAATAATAGGAGATAAGTTTGCTTGGTTCTGCTCTGAATGCTTAAATCAGAATACATACGTTTCTTAAGGCATGCTCTTGAGGTAACCTATTTTTTTTTCTAAACAAAGAAGAAAAGGAAGAAGAGAAGAATTGATGATATATGAAAAAGTCATTTTTGGTCCTTCAACCTGTATTGCTTTAATATGAAGGAATATAAATATGTACAATTAAATGACCATTCACTCTGTATTATTGTGCTGATAATTATGAATCTCACATTAGTTGCCCTTCAGTATCAAGCAATATAATTTTATAATATATAATATATAGTATATATATTGTTTAATATCCATACATATTTTTATTTTTATATATTCAACCTCATTTCTAACTGATACATCCAAATTATATATAAATGGCAGTATCATTTATTTTCTTAGAATATGCAAGATTAGGACAGAAAGAAATTCCTACATATTGTCATTTAAGAAAGTAAGACACTTTCCAAGATTATGGAATCGGTACTGCAGTTTCTCTTCTTTCTTAAAAAGTTTTTCTGGTGTGCTTTTAAAATACTATTGTCGGGAACAAATGAAAACTTCCTAAATTTTATACATCAGTTTTATCTTAACAGTTATTAAAAATGGAAACAAGACTTCTGAATCTTAGATGAAATATCTTGATTTGCTTTGTGGTATTAAGCATCATAATATCACCACCCACTTTTTTTTTTTATTTTTTAAACTGTGTAATATTGTGATGGCTGTTGAACAAATGTGATAAGAAAGCATTTGACACAGAGCCACTAAACCCATACATTAACCGTGGAGAGTCTCTTTTAAGTTTAGCTACTGTGAGTAAATAGAAAATGCTCTACGAAATATTTAATGACCAACACTGAAAACTCAAAAATCATTAATTCACTTCATAAATCTTTTTAAGTTTTAATTTCAATACATTTCCATAAAAACAGTATAAATATATTCTGGAGCCATGCATGATTACTTCATTGCAAAATGTTTATACGTACAAATTCTGCAAGTGAACCTCTAAAATTTATAGATGAAGAGTATATAGTACTAAAGTTTCCACAAATGGGTATCTGTCTAGACACTCCTCATTCCCTCCCCATTGGTAGGATGACAGATGTGTGAAGTGGGAGCATCATACCTGCTGGTCTTTACAGCTTAATGTACAAAAAGTGAATGCCCGCTTAGAGTTGCATTTTGACTCTTGCCAAGTTTCTTGGATTTGTTTCTTTTCAATCAGAGCTGTGTTCCTCTCCACTTTCTGTCCCCAGTGCCATAAGCAGTTCTCCCAATAGTTCTGTGGCTACAGTTTCAGATTGGAGGTAGGAGAACTACCTCTTCACTGTCCATCCAGCTTTGCTTGCTAGAAAATTACCTTTGTGAAGATTTTGCCTGAATACTGGGGTTGAAGGAGGTAGAAAAATAGAGGAGTGGCACTCTAACCTATAAAACTATATACTACTTTGAATGAAGGGAAAATAATTAAATTAATAACCTGTGGATAGTCCAATGTAAGTTTTTACATACACAATTTGTTTATATTTTAAAAATGACCAGTGAAGCAGACATTGTTAATTCCAATTTAAAAATAAGGAAACTGATACTCAGAATGATTAAATAATTGTCCAAGGCTCCTATTCAATGAATGAATGAAATAAGGAATGGATGAATCTCAAGGGAAAACAACATGGATTGAGTGGATTAAAAGGCTGAGCTAGACCAATTTTTCAATCCATTGAGCAATCAATTTACAGAGAGTAAGCTGGTCTGACAGTCACATGGGGTTTATGTTTGGGGGTAGGATGCTGCTGAAGAACCAATGATGACAAATTTTAAAGAAAACAAGAATGAATAACAGATGAAACATCATCATGGAGTAGAAGAACAATGGTGAGTCAAATGGGTGGTTAGGTTTTCACCAGAAACAATTAGCTCTATGGCAAACTTTTCAGCTACTGGCATATTTTGAAAAGCTTTTGTAGGCTTCAGTGACAAAAATCTTTGAAAACTTAGGTGGTAAACAAGTTGATACAGAAGTATAACTGGCAAAAACTGATTTAGGAAGAATTAGAAACTAGGAATTTTTTAGTAATTATTAAAACAGAGACAAATTCATACAGAAATATAACTGGCAAAATTGATTTAGCAAGAATTAGAAAATAGCATTTTTTTCAATAATTATTAAAGGAATTGAAATGATTATATAAGACCTTAGTATTAAAAAAAAGAAAAGAAATCAAAGACTTACTAGAGATTGTATAGTTTATGTACAAGAGCAAACCAATTTTAAGGAACTTAAAAAATTATACAAATCCTTCCTAAAAAATAGAAAATGAGGGCATATTCTGTATTTCATTTTATGAGACGGAATAATTTTAATTAAAAAAATTAGAGATGGTATCAGGAAGGAAAATAGGAAGTCCATTTTTTTCATGAAATTAAATATATAACTCCTAAATAAGTTATAAACTCAAATCCAATTCTCTATAATAATATTAATAAAAAAATGTCCAATTTAAGTACATGAAATGGTTGTAAGAATGGTTTAATGATGTAGAAATATATAAAGATGCTTTCCCATATTCCTGATTAAATGGGATCAACCATATCAACATCTGAAAAGATGCAGAAAAAAGTTACCATTGAGTCAAAATAAAAATTATTACTATAACAGGAATAGAAGAAAACCTACTTAAACTTAAAAAATGTGTCACTCGAAAAAGACAAGAAGAAAAAAATCCCTACAACAAACATCAACCTAAATAGGGAAATTTGGGGGGTATTCCATTTAAATTCAAGAAGAAGATGTGAAAATTCTGGATGAATACTCCAAATCAGGCATGTGCTCCAGCCAGCATAATAAGACAAGGAAATAAATAATAATTATAAGAATTGGAGATGACTAATAAAACCATTATTATTAGCATATGATACTGTTGTTTGCATAGAAATTCAAATTAATCTTCAAACAAAATATAGGCAACAGAAAAAATATGAGTAATGTGTTTGTTTATAAGATCAATATATAAAAATCAAATATATGTATATATATCAGCAACAAAACATTAAAATTAATAATTTTAAAAATATTTGAAATACACAAATTGTAAATCAACCAAAAATAAATATAATAAAACATACATGCAAGACCTGTAAGCAGAAAATTGAAACTTTATTGAAGGTCATTAAACAATATGTAAATAAATTGAACACACCTGTATTTATGGATGAGTAAACTTAACATTATGCAGATGTTATTTTGCCCAAAATTGGTCTATAGGCTTAATGTAACTACAGTCAAAATTATGATTGGTTTTTCTTTGTTCTTATTTTTATTTTTGTGGAATATGACAAGTTAACTTTAAAGTGTGTCTAGCAAAGCAAAGAAGGGAAAATAAATTAGATTATTCATGCTCTATGAGATATAGAATTCCTATAAAGCTATAATAATTATAAAGTATAGTACTGGTACAGATATGGACAAATTCAGGAATAAAATAAAACGGTCCGAAAAGACATGTTCCCATATGTGAAAATTTGACTTATGATGGAACTTGCATGGTAGAAATTGAATTAAACACTAAAAAAACAAACAAAAAAAAGAGATGAATTAAAAAATAAAAAGGAAATTTTGTGCACAACAGCCAAAAGGAAAGAAGTAAGGTAAAAAGGGAGAAAGAGAAAAAATGTGAGAAAAAGAGAACAGAGGGAGGGGTAAGAGAATACGGGTATCCCTACTTCACACCAACACAATAGAATATAGTAAATAATATATGTATATAATATTTATATATAAAATGTATATGTAATATTTGCAACATAATGTATATTATATATATTTTTTTAATATGGTGATGTGAGATAGGGATTATAGTCTATATATTGATAATAGACCATAATCCCTATCACACACCACCACTTAGAATTTCTGTCAAAAGTCAAACTGAAATTTAAAAGAGTATAGCTGAATTATTTTTGACTTTTGAGTAAGCAAACTTCTTACACAAAACAGGCCTACCACTAGCTACTTATGATACCTAGCCACTTAAGAAAGTGTTGATAAATTTGAATACATTAAAACAAAATCTTGTTTATTAAAATGCACATTCATTAAACTGACAAAAATCTTTCAAATTTAGAAGATATTTGCAAAAATGATTTAAATTAAGAACAAATAAATAATTTTTACAAATCAATAAGAAAAGAGTAAAGAAAAGAGCCAAAAGGCTTGAACTGGCATTTCACAAAAGAGGAAACACATGACATTAAACAGTGTGATATTATTAGTGTTAAAGATGACAGGCTCTGCCAAATCTTATCTACATTGCTAGTGAATGTATGCATTGGTACAACTTTGGGAAACAAAAGTTGCATATAAGGAACTCCTGCTCCAAATGTAGCCACTGCCCATGACCCGTAGCAAGCATGTCCAATTTAAAAGAACATAAAGCTAATCATCCCAAATGTCCATTGACATTGATTTAAAATGGCATGCTCACATAAATAATATTTAGCAGTAGAAATTAAATAACTTCAACTACACATAAAAAGAACTTCTGCTACCATATGACTAAATTATAGTAAAAATGTTAAGCTGAAAAAGCAAAACGCAAACAAAATGTTGTTTATGGCATGCGCATGGTAACCCAGGATTCAGAATAGTGCTCAGCTTTGTGAATGAGAAAGTGGGATGCTCTAGGAAAAGAGCACAGAGGCATATGTAAGTGATTGAAAATACTCTACCCTTCGGAGTCGCCAGTTGGTACACAGGTGTTGTATTATACATAATACTATGTATTACATAACATTAGCAAACCAACTGGTAATAGACTGGAAGAAAATATTGCAACATATCTAACTAAAAGTAAATATTCACTGTATAATATATAAGGAAATACATGAAAATTTCATATTCTAACTAATCAAGGTTTTATAAGATGGTGGGGTTTCATTTTTTTTTATACGTTTCTACTATATGCATTGTATTACTTTAAGAATTTTTTTCTAATACTCATTTAAGTGAAAGTATCACTTATACTATGTGAAGAGTTTATAAGATAATAATAAAAGACAACCCAAGGGAAAAGAGGGACAAGACGTTGAAGACGCAGTTCACAGAGGAGGTTACACTTCTGCTATAATCCTACAGAAATACACTCAACCCACTAGTAAACAGGGATGTGATTTTACAATAATATCATGATGCGGTTTTTCATTATTATTAAAGAAATATCATAAAGTTTTTGGATTTGCAAATAAATGAACACTTACATCTTCTATAATGGAAACCATTCAGAGAGTAATACGATGCTATAGCGAATTTTTTCCCTTCTAGAAGAGTAGCCTTCAAAACATGCACATGTTCACATAAATGCTCTTGAAATGATGCACTATGATACTTATATTTTTGTAATAGTGACACTAGAAATAGTTTTAAAGTACATGAAGATAAGTGGTTTATTAAATCATGGAATGTACACCTTATGTAATGCATTCTCTTATAAATTATGCCACGACATTCTATGTGCTGACACAGAAAGATCCCTTAGACATTTTTAAATCTAAAAATGCACACAAATAAATTAACAGGATGTACAACAATCCCATTCATGTTAAAAATGTGTGTAATAAAATTCATATGTGTATATTCCTATGTGTAAATATACAGGAAAAAAATCTTCGATGATTGCATATTATATCTTATTAGCAGTTCTTACCTCTGGGGCAAGGGGGGTGAAGAGACATATTCCAAATATGTATGTCCTGTTTCAGTTCTTTCATTGCATATAAATAGGCGTGCATGCTTATGTAACTGGCTGCATTACTTGCCTTTGTAACTTTCCCCACGGTAGATTGCCTTAATGTGCACACTTCATGCAGTAGCCTCAGAAGCAGTGGGCATTTATTTCAGCTGACCCAGCAATTAGGCATGAGTGTTCCTGGGTAGCAAACACTGTGGCTCAAGTCAGAAGGCAGGGGGAGCCTGGCTCATATTTGCAGATTGTTAAATCAGAGAGAAACACAGAAACTCTTGGTAGAACCTCAAAAACAGCCTGATCAACATCTCCTAGTAAAGGAGAAGGCGGAAAACTCTCAGACTCATTTACTGACAAAGTATGTTTATCTAATTACTCAAAAGAGAAGTTTTGATTAATAAAAATGTTTAATTGATATAGTTCATGGCACTCTGGATTATATTAACTGCAGATCACATCTGGGAGAATATTTTAATAAAAGTTATAATTTACAGTTTTTGCTTTTTGTAGCTCAGAGTTGATAAAATAAAAATAAGAAATCTATATTATAGACTCTGCAATATATAATTAAAATATGTTTACATTAAGATGTTAATATTTCTATTTTATAGTTTTATTCTTGATAAGAATTTAATATTTTTCAATAAAATATTTGAGATTTTACAGTTTTTATAAAATAACAATATCTTTCATTCAATAAAATTCTAAGAATGAGAAACCAAAAAAGTCCTAATTTTAAAAACATCAATCATGTGTCACAACATGCTTATTTTTCAGGTTAAACTTTTTCCGGGATGTTTCTGACTTCAAAGTGTTAGCCTGCGGTGGAGATGGAACAGTGGGGTGGATTTTGGATTGCATAGGTAATGAAGACACTATTTAATGTGGTTCTGGTGAGAGTGGTAACCTTCAATTCTGTATATTTTACTTATTTATTTTATTAATGCATTGATATCTGTGGATGCCACAGTAGTATATTTGGAAATCTGGCATTGCACACTATTTACTGGTTTAATTCTTCTATATTTCAAAATTTCAATTAACAAAATAATTGACAAGTGTCTAGATAGCGTTCTTTTCTCATCAATTTCTCATGTAATTTAGTAAATCCTCAGTTATTTTGAAATCAGGCTCAACAAATTCCATTTGTCTCTTTGCCCTAGAGATGGAGCCAAAGAGGATTTTAGCATTTGTGATAAAGTCTGTCTCATTGATGTACTTATTTTGTTTAAGCATGCGGCCTAGAAACCTTACCCTCTGTATATATTCATATCATCAGCAATCACTATTATCATCCTCATAGCTAATTTTCATTTACTATGTACTAATAGCCCTTGTGCTAAGATTTTCACCCCAGTCATCTTAATTCTCGCAAATCTATGACATTGTTAACAATCCTATTTTAGAGACAGGGAATCTAAGGCTTCAAGAGGTTAAATGATTAGACCAAAGTCCTATAATTGTGAACTGACAGAGCTGGGATTGGAACCCATGCTTTAAACTTTTTCTATATCGCCTCTTTGTGCAAATTTTAAAGACTTGATTTTTATAAGCAAACAAAACTGGTGTACAACTAAAGATGAAAGGGAGACTTGTCACAACAAAAGCTTGATATGTTCAGAAAAATTATCTGGTGTTTCAGACAGCCAGCTGTCAGAAGGAATTACTGGTCAGTAAACTAGATCACAAATTTGCCTTTATGAGGACTTAAACCCAAAACAAATATTCACTTCTTAAGTTCTCATTTCAGTTCCTACATGACCAATTCTTTGTTAAAAATAGACCCTTTCACAAAAAAGAAATTTTTGGGGTGGCCAGTTAGCTCAGTTGGTTAGAATGAGGTGCTGGTAGCACCAAGGTTGTGGGTTTGATGCCCACATGGGCCACTGTGAGCTGCGCCCTCCTTAAAAAGAAAAAAAGGAAATTCTTGATTCAAAAGAAATATTACTGTGTATATTGAAGTAAACTTTTATTTAGTGAATATTTTATATGTGAAAATATTCAAATTAAAAGTGAATACAAGTTGTCAGCACACTTTTGGTAAGCATCTAAAAACTGTACTAACATTTTTGTTAAAGAAAGAAACTGAAAATTGTATTCCTTGGCTTTCTAATGAAAGATGTACTTAATATTAATATGTTACATTTAAGGAGAATACCAGAATTCAGTAATTGCAAAAATTAAGGAGTTTCTTGAACAATTTCTGAGGACTTGTGAGAATTTTACAGTGAAAATAGTAGGATATTATTGGTTTGTTTTAACCCCCAAAATCTAAGTTAGCCTTGCCTGTTAAAAACTGTGGTACAACCCTAATTAATCTATTCCCTTCCCATGTTTACATGTAGATGCATAGTCTCTAAGCATGCATCTAAGAAGAGAGAAAAAATAGAGAAAAGTAACATATGTTTGTGAGAGTCATTCAAGGCACATCATGATTCAAACAAAAGCATAAGGAAGTCCAATGGCAGAGATTTTTACTGCTCTGAGCTCAAATCATTATGTTATGGAAAGTTGAATGTGTAAGAAATCCTGCTGACCTCATGGTTACCCAGCTCCTATGTTGTTGAACACAAAGCAGCACCGTGGTGGGGACAACACAACGATATTGTGAGCACTTTACTAGCTTTTGGAATTTGATTGTTTTTAAAATATTCCTTAAAGTAAAATGTGCCTCGAGTTGATGTTGCAAAAGGACTTTATACAGGAACCTACCCCTGCACTCTGGTGACGTCCCTGGATCTATATTCCTATGCTACATATTCCTGCATCCCTGAGAATTTTAGTGGAGTTAAATCAAACTTACCACAGTTTTTAACTGGGTCAATATATTTACAAGACTTTCCTCATGAGTGAGTCTTGAGAATGCTAGTCACTTTGTGAATTTGTGCATTTGTTTGTGTTTTAGAATTTGTTACAAATACATACAGATGAATCATAATTTATAATTATATTTATCTATGAAATATAAATTTTCTGTTTATAAGTACCTAGTGGAATGTCTTCATTTCATGCTAAGCTGTCTTCTTACTATTGTTCTACCTGTGATCAAATTTTTGTTTTACTGTTTCAATTCCACAGAAAAGGCTAACCTAGTCAAGCATCCTCCAGTTGCCATTCTGCCTCTTGGGACCGGTAATGATCTAGCAAGATGCCTGCGATGGGGAGGAGGTAAAACAGCCTCAACAATAATGAAAATCTAAAAAAACAACAATAAACAAACGAAAAAACAAAAACACAAAACAAAATACAGTGCAGAACACCCTGCGCACCATAGACCCAGCATTTTTTTTTACTAAATGGCTACTGCCATGAGCTTTTAGCAAACATAATTGTTGGCAAATATATAGTATATAATTTTGAAGACAAACATGGGACAGAGAAACAAATAGTGGACCAATAGTTAGACTGTGAGTGTTGGGCTTTAATCTGATACTAATTATAGACTTGATGGGGCAGGCAAGCTTCCAGACCTTTCTGGTTTGGGGTTTCTAATGTGAGAAATGACATGACCATGGATTAACTCTAATGTTCAGGTTTTTAATCTCTGAGCTGTGTGGTAAAATCAAAAACAAAAGAAAAATGTAAGTGCTAATGAATGACTTGTCCAGGAATGCACACGTATTTTGAAACCCACTTTACATCAGACAGTGTTTTCTGCACTTGGGATGCAGGGCTAAGAATAGAAAATATAGGCTTAAATTCTAGCGGCACATAAAGTCACATATTAAATTGTGAGACTTCCTACTAACAAGTAAGCAGATAACTAACATACTGAAAGGCCTCACCGAGGAAATTACAAGATGACGTAGTGAAATCCCTAATGGATGGATAATGAGAGCCTTATAGAACTAGGAGTGGACTTTATATGCAGAGGGAACAGCAAGTTCAAAGGCTCAGAGATACGATGGCACTTGATACACTCAAGGAACTCAAAATGGAATAGTGTGGATGGAACAGTATGAATTGGGGAGAATATTTCAAGATGAGGTCTTAAAATATTTTGAAGTATCATTAATATACTTAACTGAAAATACCAAAGGAAAGAATACCAGATTTTGCTAAAGCAGCAAGAATTGAATCCTAAATATTTTTAGCATCTAAACTCACTTAGAGATGTTTGCAAAGTGTCTACTGAGTGCGAGCGAAACAGAAGCCCTTGGGGAGCTTGTTAAAAATATAGTGACCTGTGAAGACTCCAAATATGCCAAACGGAAATCTCTGGGGGTGGGACCTGGGCAGATGATTTAAAAAAAAAAAAAAAAAAACTCCCTAAGTAACTCTAATTTACAACAAAATTTAAGAAGAATTGTTTCACGAGTCTCTGGCCAACTGGTGAAACCTGAGCTGTATATATGTGTATGTGTGTAACAGCGTTGAAGACTAAATTAAAAATTTGGCATATGCTTTATTTGTGATTTTCAGTAAGGATATAATTTAGTAAAATAATATTATAAAATATTAAGTTAAATTTTAGAATCAAAAGTGAGATGACAGATAAATAGATAGGAAGATGCATAGATAGGTGCATGGATAGAACATTGCTTATGAGATGCTTGTATTTGCCAGGGCTTATATTTGTGTATGGATTCTAAGGAAGGGAATCATGCATGTGGCTACTAGTTGTATTCCTCAGGAAAATATTTTTGATATTTGAAAATTAAGGAATTTATTTTTGTTTCAAACTAACAAATGGCTTAAATCTAAAAATCCACACATAATTTCCATTTTGAGCATAGTTAATGATTTTCTTATTAAAATGTTTTAAAGATATCAGTGGCCAAAAGACATGTGAATTATAGTGTATGTCAAAGTATATATTAATGACAAACTATGAGTGCTTAGCATGTGTTGGCACTGTTCTAAGTGCTAGATACTGTGTGAGGAAAGAAAAAAAAATGTTTCCTACCCTTTTGGAGATTACATTTTCATTGATTACCGAAGCAATAAATCAATGAACAATGAAATACGCAATTGCAAAATAAGATCAAGGCTATGAACCAAAAAGAGTATTTTTTGGAGAAAAACAGAAGGGAGACGGCTAGATGGTCAAGAAGGCCTCTCTGAGGAAGTAACATTTAAGCTGGATTTAGACCATGAGAAGGGAGAGATAGCTCCTGTATCAAAATGACTGAATGAAGGCTGATGTGACTATTGAAGTTGTCATGGGCTAGTAGATGGGTAAAGATTGAGGGGGGTGAATACTAGGAGATTAAGGAGATAATCATGAGCCAGACGATACAGGGGCTTGGTGGTCATGATAAGAATTTTATTTAACTGAACCTAAAGAAACTTTGAAAGAGTTGCAAAAACAGCATGACACAATGACATTTATATTTTCAAAAATAGATGAATTTGGGGTTGTAAAATTAACTGTTAAGAAAATGCAGAAATGTAGAGAATTACAGTGTTCCAAATGAGAACTTTATTAAAGAATGAAAGGATTGGTCTAGGGTGGTGGTTATGCGAATGAGACAAGTAGGCAGACGAGTACATTTTGGGGGATAGACTGAGAGAACTTCACAGTGGATTGGATAGGCGTTTTAGAGAAAGCAAGGCAGCAAGGGGGACTGAAAGACGCCAATGTTCAGCAATTAGGAAAATGGAGATGGGACAGAGTTTACTAATTTAAAAAGCACTGGAGTGAGATTATTTCTTGAAAGTTGAGAAACTGAGCAAGTTGTTTAACAAATGTGTGCTTCAGATTCCTCATTAGAATTTGAAGATCATAATAGTGCCTGACTCACAGGTTCTTATGCCGAACTATTAAATTGTTTTCCCAGTGTCTGTGGTGAGCACTTTATATAGCTGTAGTAATTATCATTATGTGAAACATTCAGAAAAGTGCTTTATTTAACCAAAAATCATTTGATTCACTTAAGTTCATATAATATATTGACTTGAAGCTCTTTTTTTATAATAATACATTTCCGTATTTTGGAAAATGTAACACTGTAGGATGATAGGCTGTCCTAGGGCATTTGAAAAATATGTAATTTATATTCTCTGTAATTTTTCTGGCAATTATTAGTATAACAAAAATTGGAAGATCATTACAAGAAAAAACATGTTGTAAAGAGTAAGGGGGTAAGAGACAGAATTGTAGATAGAAAATTCTTACAAGTGCTTGTTTTTGCTTTTCTGTATGTTATTTTCATTTGTAAAAATTTCTCTAATTCTAGGTAAATTCAGTCATTATAATAACATCATAGCATTAAATAGAATATAAATATTAATTATATTTTCATTTTATTTTTTAGCCTAGAGTGATTATAGACTTTAAATAAAAATAATGAAAGCAAAATAGCACCATTCTTTTCTGGAAAGAAGCTTTTGCTTGCATATTTAGTGATTTAATTTGTTTTTCTTTTTTGTTTAATATGATATTCTTCAGTGCAGGAATCCTATTTATAGTTATGGATCATTATTTAACAAGCTCAAGCATAGATAAATATAGAAAAGTAGAGCATAGATATTTGTAAGGTAGGGGATTATAGTTTGGAATTCTTTATCTTTGTGAAAAGTTCACCTAGCTCTAAAATACAGATGTTGTGATGCTCAAAATAGGTCTATTTACTGCCCATCTTCACATTTTTACTTGCCTAGCAGTCTGATTGATACCAGTCTTTCTCATATTTATTCATGAAAAGTTTGAGAATCTACATAGTGGTAAAGATTTCAAGTTAAATGACCTTAGTAGAATCTAGCTACGGTCATTAATTTTTTACCAAATTCATTTCTATTTTGTTCTTTGCTGGTCAGTTGCTGTTCCCACATTTTTCTATTGTTTGGTTGAAACTTGCTATAATTAACGTAAACTGTAGGTGAGGACAAACTCAATATTTGATTTAAATCACTATTATTTACTTATATTTCTGTTGAGTGTGTATGTACGTGTATATATATATATATATATATATATATATATATATATATATGACTATACTTTCATATTATATCATACTATACTGTATTATATAAATACATGTAAATTCATTTATGTCTAAAAACTCATTTATTTTCAAATGAGTAGAGTTTAGAAAATAAGTGAATATATTTAACATTTTTTATTCAATTCACTAGAGAAATAGATATGAAATTTATTTGGGAGGTTATTATTTTTTCTGTTTAAAAATAATTTAAAAATTAAGAGTTTAAAAATTGAGAATAAAGGTTGAATTAAGAAATATCTCAAAGATAAGTAACTTTAGTAATCATAGTCTTGTAGTTTAAAAAATTCAATGTTTTGTCATTGAATGCAATTATATGCAATTATGTATGTTCATAGTTTTTTACTTATGCTATAAGTATGATGACAGCCATTGAAATATTTGATACTTTTACTATTTACATCTGTGTAATCATTGTTTACTCTTTGCTGTATGAGTTAAATAGTGCATAATTATTTTTTTAAACCTATGTATGATGAGAAGTGAGGGTAGTCTCCAAAATAGGTATCCCTAGATTATGGCTTTATATACCCTCTATTAATTCATTGAGCAAATATACCATAAATGTGATTTATTAGTCTTTAGAGAATTTTTGCATATTACAGTGTCTATTCTGTTTTCTTTTAACCCAGTTAGTTTTCCCAATGTTATGTGTGCTAACACAGCTAATGAGGACTCATAGCCTCTGGCATTTACTTGTTCAACAAATATATTATTAAAATGTAGACTAAAGTTGAACATAGAAAAAATCTATGAAAATATTGTTCCAACTCAAAGTATAATTTCAAGAGAGAGTGTGTATGAGTGTATAGAGAGATATATTATTTAAGTTAGTTCAATATTTCAAATTCTGATGTAATTGTTATCCAGTATCATATTGAAAATTTTCTATTCTTATGCCTCAGGTACTAAGACATTTTATGCATTTTCTCTTTTATTCTCCTTTAATTCTCACAACAAAACTAAGTTTTATAGAGGAAAAAACTGTTGAGGGAGATTAAAGGCAAATGCTTAAGAAAGTAATATAGTCAGGATTAGGCTACAGTCTTAAATATAATGTTATATACCTATAGAAACCTTTAAGAAAAAGTATATTAAAAAAATAAAGTCTTTTCAGGCTATGTTGATTATCTGTAATAGATTCATTAAAACGTGGATTTGCATTTACTCTAAGGCAGATCTAGTATAAAAGATCTTATAATGAGAAAGATGCAAATAACTATATGCAGTGTACTAATTCTAAGATAGAGCTGGTTGTGAGAACTATGTTCTGTGGTACTGCATGGAATCCATTGTTTTGAGGGTGAAGGTTCCGGACATAAGTGCTATCAAATATAAAAGCTGCAGAGGGAATAGAAGCAAACCAGCCAAAATAAAGGGGATACTCTGGATAGATAGAATAAGAAATGATATGGCACAAAGTTAGAGAGTGAAGAACTTTCTACCTAAATTGAAAGTTGTTCTTTATAACTAGAAGGAGAGCATGAGAATAAGAGAGTGATGGAAAGAGACAAATCTAAAATGGCATGCAGGAGTTTTACCTCAGCACCTGGGTATAGGGTGTTGCCTTTCTAAGAGATGGTTCACAGGAGAAAGATATAGTAGCAGATAATTAATTACATTTTGAATATGTTGATATAAAGTTTGTGGGGGTTTGCAGTGGAGGTTTGTTTGACAGTTGGCTGTACTGAAAATCTGTACCACAAGAGAGAAATATGAGTTGCAAATTAAAGCTAAAAGTAAAATATTGATATGAGTGAATAATTCACTTCTTATATTATAATTTGCTTTAAATGCATTAATTAGTTTTAGAATGATACACATGCATACACAAACTCAAACACATGTAAGTACAGCTTTTGCATTTGGTTATACATTTTTCTAAAGATATTTTTTTTCCATTAGGTTATGAAGGTGAGAACCTGATGAAAATCCTAAAAGACATTGAAAACAGCACAGAAATCATGTTGGACAGGTGGAAGTTTGAAGTTATACCTAATGATAAAGATGAGAAGGGAGACCCAGTGCCTTACAGTATCATCAATAATTACTTTTCCATTGGCGTGGTAAGATATTCCAGTAAATGTTCTTTTTTTTACCAGTTCTGAATAGTCACTGTCTGTCAACTCTTACATTATGAAGGTTTACTGATTACAAATAATTCATTTTATCTTTGTGTCAGCAAAACATCTCTTTAAATGGGCAAAGATAAAACTTATGAATTTAAAGTCTGAGTATCAGCAATAAATAATTTTTATGTGTTAAACAAAGGAAAGAAACTATATTTTTTTTGTAATTGGTTTGACTATTTGTGTTACTAAAATGAAAGTTAGAATGGTTTATGATAATGGTTTAATTACAAGTTTAGAGTATAAGCTAAAGTTCCACATTAGTAAAAATGTGAAAACAATTAATCAAATTTACCTTATTTTGAGATCTATATTATAAAATCATCATAATCTATTAGGTTTTTACATATAGACATGTTTAAATTTATGGTTAAGTCTCAAGTCTAAGAAAAATACTGCTACTATTCTCAAGTGGTTAATAAGTCAAAAAGCTAACTTTTCATTTAAGTTCTTGAAAATCTTAGACTGAAAGTAAAATATCACTTGGCAATTGAGAGTTAATAGAATTTTAATCCTTAAGGAATATAACCATATATATATATATATATATATATATATATGGTTATAACGTATCTAACCAGAGAATTTTGAAGTCTAAAATGTATATTATCTACAGCATTGCATTCCATTTTATATGCCACTCAATATTTTCTTGTCATTTCATATTCTATCACGTGCACCTGTGCACATACACGCGCACGCACACACACACACACACACCACTCATAGACTATAAAAATCATTGGTTGAGTCTATGAACTTAGGAATCAAGCTACTTTAGGTAAGTCAGAGTCCTTTAGCAAATTTTATATTCTGATCATTCCTTTATCTGTACCATGATAGTTATTTTTTTCTCCCTCATAGTTATAAATAATGTGATTATACATTTAAAGAACCTCAAATAATGGTGTATAATGAAGGCTAAATATATAATCATTACTAATACTATGACCATTATTATTATTTGCAAGAAAAATGTAAGGCATCTTTATCCATAAAAGTCCTCCTATTTATATTTGATATGAATATGAACACTATTTTAAACAGCTTTATTGGCGTATAACTTATATACAACCTAACTCACTCATTTTAAGTGAACCTTTTAAGGATTTTAATAAATATTCAATTTTAGAGCATTTTCATTACCAAAACGTGAAACTTCATGCTGATTTGTAGTCAATTCTTGCTCCTTTCCTCAGCTCCAAGCAGTATCTAATCTTTCTGCCTCTAAGGTTTGCCTTTGATGGATGTTTCATGTAAAAGAAATTATATAATAGTCTTTCACATCTGGTATCTTTCACTTCACATGTTTCTGAGGTTCACCCATATGAACTGTGAGAATACTGTATTCCTTTTCATTGCTGACTAGTATCCCATTGTATGAATATGTCACATATTTTCATCTATTCACCAATTGAGGAACATTTAAAGTATTTCTAGCCTTTGGATATTATGAATAGTGCCACTATTTTGAGTCATTTTAGTGATTTTGTTTGTTTTGGTTACTATACTTTTTAACTCAGAATTTCTATTTGATTCTCTTTTTATAATTTCTTATCTTTAGTCACTATTTTCTATTTGAAGTTCCTTTTTTTATTTAAACACGGTTTACTTTAGTTCTTTTTACATGTTTATAATAGCTGTTTTGAAGTACTTGTCTGGTAAGTCCTACATCTGGAGACGATCAGAGAATTTGACAACATTTGGGCCCCATCAGAGGTATTGTTTCTTTCTTCCAAAGTACATGCCACACTTTCCTATTCACCTGCATGTCTGACAATATTTAGTTGGAAACTAGAGATTTTATTTTATGTACTCTATTATAACAACTCAATGTCCTCCCATAGGGGTTATGGTTGATCTTCTGTTTGTTTAGTGACTTGCCTACCCTAATTATGTAGAGCCTTTCTCCCCTCTGGTATATGAATACTGATGTCTCAGTTTTGTTTTGTTTTAATTCTTGTATTTATTTTAATTCTGGCTTCCTAGAGAGCATCATTTTCTTAGTATGATTTTCAGAGATTGTGTTCAAACACCTTTAGCCAGTAAGTCTTCAGCCCTCTGCTCTTGGATCTGTGTGTTCACTGGGGAGCACATGCAAACTTTAGGCAATCATTAATTGATGTAGCTTTTAGTATCTGTAGCCCTTCTTTTGTCTCTTCTGGCCATATATAAGTCCTCTCCTTTAGCCAAGGATACATAAATAATAAAGGCCCTTTTTGGTCTCTTCTGAACATGTGTGCAGCCTTAAACATGCATATGGCCTTTCAGACAACCAGGGATATGTGGAAACTTATCAAGGCCTATTATGGCTGTCTCATTCCAAGATCTCCTGTTGAATTTCTGGCTAATTGGCTGGTAAGTTACTTCCCGTAATCAGTTTTGCAAACACTGGTGAGCTCTTACACTGGTCTTCCTTATTGATTTGCCACAGAGATCACTACTGTTTTAGATAACTCTCTGAGCCATAGAATTTTTCTTGCTTCTCTTCCAAATCAAGTCAACTCCACTGATAATAAACTTGCTTGCTTTCATAGCTTGCCCCACCTTGGTAGAACTACAGGACTAATAGAGTTGGAGGGTAAAGGAGAGCTCAAGGCTGAAACATTACAGATTTGTACTGTTCTTATCTGAAGTTTAGTAGTTTTTCTTTAATAAACACTCCCCAATTTGTTAGATACCGTTGATCAATTTCCAAATTTCTGTTGTGTTCCTCAATAGAGGATAATTCCTTTCCCATCACAAGAGACACTTGGCAATGTTTGGACAAACATTTGGTGGCTGAGAGGGTATGGCTACTGAAAATTAATGGATAGAAAGTAGGGATACTACTGAATAATCCCAGTGCATAAAACAACTCCCCAAACAAATGAGAAAGAATTGCACAGCTCAACATAACGCTGAGATTGAGAAACCCTGACATCAATGAACAGAAATATTAGACATAAAATTCAACATGTTAGAAGAGGAGAAACAGCAAAACCCCAAAGACATGAGAAGGGAACTTGTAATAGAAATAAAACAGGAAATACAGAAGAGAATATCAACAAAATAGAGAATGTTAGTGAAAACAAAAGCTGGATTACTGAAAAGTTAATCAAATATATTACAAAACTAATTTTAAAAAATATTGTTCAGAGAATTCCAAATAAACAATATAGAGTGAAAAAGACAAAGAAAAACAACAACAACAACCCATAAACACAAAAAGTAATATCTCAACTGCAAATATATAAGAACTTAATATGGGAGTGTAGCAAAATTAAGAAATGTAAAACCAACTTAAAATTCCATACTATTTCATTAGTTGAGTGATAATCAATGAATTTATTTAAAAAAACAATAAAAAATAAAAGTATCTAGGAATTAATAAAGAATAAACAAGATCTACATATAGGAAATGTCAAAACTGTCTACAAAGACATAAAATATCAGAATAAATTGAGACATTTTCTATTTTTGTAGGATAGTTTAATATTTGCAAATTAATTTATAGATTTAACTTATAATCAAAATTAGAATTGGATTTTATGGCAAACTTGAAAAACTTATTGAAAAATATATATAACTAAATAGGTAAGTTGATTTTAATAAAATAATAGAAGAATTGTCTTCCCAAATTAGACATGCTAACACTAAGTAAATTGGATAACTATAATAGGATGGTGCTATGAAAGAATCAGTGGAGAAGTAGAGAAACATATATTGAAACTCAGTATAGGGGTGGCAAAAATACTCATTAGAGAAATGACAGATTTCTTAGCAGGAGAAAATTTTGTTAGAACTCTACCTTACATTATATAGGTAATTTATATATATATATATATATATATATATATATATATATATATATATATATATATATATACACACATTTACATACTAAATTTGAAATAAAAAGCTAAGGCCCTAATAAAATAATATGTAGTAGAATACATTTATGATTTTGAGGTAAAACAGAACTAACTAAACAAGTTAGATTTGGATTAAGTTTTCTTTCTAAAGGTCCTATTTCATTTGATTTGGAACCTCTTTCACCTAGTAACATGGGAAATAGAGATGTGAAGAGAAGACAGCATTTTCTCTGAAACTTTTCCATGTGTTTCAGCAAGACAAAGGCTCCACACTCTGGGTCACAATCAGAGCAATAGACCTTATAGAGATTTCAAGCTTTGTCTGTCACTCAGCAAGTCCACTATCTACTCAGCAACTTGTATTCCTCTACTCCAGTCAGTGAATACAGAAAATAATGAAATAGGATGAATCATCTGTCAATCTGTTTCTGAATATATAAGAAGTAGTAGAATTGGAGCATTGAAAGGATGAGGAAAACATTTCAACATTTTGTTGTCACCAGAATGAGAAAGCTTAAAATAACACATAATTTGTAGTTAAAATTATCTCTAGGGACCCAATTGCCAACTAGTTACAAGATGATCTCAAAGTTTGACTATTACCAGTATAGTTTTTATTATTTTAAGTTGTCATTCATATATTGACTGTAAGTGCTCTATACTTTACATAGATCTTACTTCAATTTTTTAGAAAACCTGCGTTGATCAGAAATATATAGATAAATATCATCTTCTATACATTATGATGTACTCCTTGTATTAGTCAGAGTGTGTTGACTTGCTGGAACAAATGACCCCAAAATATCGGTGGTCTGGCAACAATTAAAAATTAGTTCTTCCCTCACAGGATCAGACAGCATGGGTTGACATTGACGAGAAGCTCTGCCCTGCATTATCGGTCAGTGATGCAGGATCTCTTCATCCTGTGAATTCACCCTCCTGCAGATATACAGAGCCCTCTCAATTCAACAATTGAGTGACCAAAAAAAAGTGGAGTATTGGAGTGAGGTTTCTTTTATGGACCAGGTCTGAAAGGTGTTCACCTATCACCCATTGGCCGTATCTCGATCACTTGGCTATACCTAATTTTAAGGAAGTTGGAAAAGGAATTCTATCTGCCCAAGAAGCAAGGGTTAATTGGTAAATAACTAGCCAGATTCTTCTAATTCCTTCTTTGCAATCCTTTTCAATTATAGCCAAAACAATTGGAAGTGATCCTGAAATCATAATTAACTCTGAAAACAGATATTTTTCTACAGTGGTGGCCCTTCAATAAAAGCATATTAAACACCTACTACCCTATGTGCCAGATTTGTTTGAGGATTGGCAGTGAACAAGATAGAAGAAGTCTCTCTAATCAGTAAGCTTCTGTTATAGTGAGTTGAGAGAGTATTGTCATCAGAGGCAGAATGACTGGACTTTAGAAGCATAGATTATAGAAATTAATTTTTTTAAAATGGTACATCTTACCTTTTATTCTGATTTTGAACTTTAAGATAACATTAGATGATCTCAAAAATCCTAGGAAGAAAACTCTCCACCCACTGCATTGTCACCGCATACTCCATTAAGTTTATTCTAGTAGTTGATTCTTCATTCATATGTTTAACAAACAGAAAAAAACTTAGTACTTTTTTTCTTCTTTTTGGTCATACGCTAGATTAAAAGAATGAATTAAGAGATAGATCACCTCATTATTAAAGCTTGGAGTTTAGTGGGAGAGCGAAGCATTGAAAAACAGGCACAAGTACTTTTTTTTTTTTTCAATTACGATAAGTTCTGTGAAAGAAAGCAAAAGTTACCATGAGGTAGAATAAGAGACAAGATCTCTTAGTCAGGGAAGGCCTATGTAAGAAGATGTATGTAATAGAATAAAAAGAGGCTCATGCCAAGACACATCGTAATTAACATGCCAAAGATTAAAGACAAAGAGAGAATCTTAAAATCAGCAAGAGAAAAGCACTTAGTTGCCTATAAGGGATCTCCCATAAGACTGTCAGCTGATTTCTCAACAGAAACTTTTCAGGCCAGAAGGGATTGGCAGGAAATATTCAAAGCAATGAAAAGCAAGGACCTACAACCAAAATTACTCTACCCAACAAAGCTATCATTTAGAATCAAAGGACAAATAACGAGCTTCCCATACAAGAAAAAACTAAAGGAGTTTATCACAATCAAACCAGTATTATAAGAAATGTTAGAGGGACTTCTTTAAGAAGAAGATGAAGAAGAAAACAAAGAAGATCAAGCATTTGAATAATAAAATAGCAATAATTACATATCTATCAATAAGTACTTGAAGTGTAAATGGATTAAATACCCCATTCAAAAGATAGAGTGACTGAATGGATAAGAAGTTCCTTACATATGTTGCCTACAAGAAACCCTCTTCAGATGGAAAGGCACACACAAACTGAAAGTAAAGGGATGGCGAAAAAATATTTCACGGAGAAAAAGAAAAATAGCTGAGGTAGAAATACATATACTAGTCAAAATAGACTTTAAATCAAAGGCTATAACAAGAAACAAAGAAGGACCTAGTGATCCCATTTCTGGATGTTTATCCAAAGAAACCACAAACACAACTTCAAGGTGAACCTATGCTTCCCTATGTTCACTGCAGCATTGTTTACAATGGCCAAGATGTGGAGGAAGCCTAGGTTTCCATCAATGGAAAATGGATAAAGAGGAGGTGGTACATAAATACAATGAAATATTGTTCAGCCATGACGGAATTGACTTCTTGCCATCTGGAGCAGCACGGATGGACCTGGAGGGTATTGTGCTGAGTGGAGTATGTCAGACAGAGAAAGACAGATTTTATGTGGTTTCACTTATAGGTGGAATCTAAAGAATGACGTAAATTAACAAATAAAACAGAAAGAAACTTATACATACAGTTAACATTTTGATGGTTGCCAGATGGGAGAGGGGTTGGGGGTGAGTGAGAAAGCGGTAGGGATTCACATGTATAAATTGGTTGCTACATACCGTTTCCCCGAAAATAAGACATAACCAGATCATCAGCTTTAATGGGTCTTTTGCAGCAAAAATGAATATAAGACCGGGTCTTATATAATATCATATATCATATTATAGTAATGTCATATTATAGTAAAATAAGACCCGGGCTTATATTCATTTTTGCTCCAAAAGACACATTAGAACTGATGGTCCAGCTAGGTCTTATTTTCGGGGAAACAGGGTAGTAGTTATGGGGATATAGGGCATACCATGAGGAATATAGTCAATAATATTGTAATAACTATATGGTGTCAGATGGGAACTAATTTATTGGGGTGATAGATGGGAGGGGAGTTGGGGGACAGGGTGAAAAAGATGAAGGCAGTAAGTAGAAATTGGTAGTTAAAAATCATGGGAATGTAAAGTAAAGCATAGGAAATATAGTCAATAATATGGTATTAACTATACACAGTGCCAGGTGGGTACTAGTAAGGGAGGTCACTTCTTAAATTATATAAATGTCTATTCACTATGCTGTACACCTGATATTAATATAAAATAATATTGAATGTCTAAAAAAATTTTAAAAAAGAATATATGTGAGATAGACACCAAAGAGATGGAAAGAGCATACTAAGTAGGTCTAATAGTATGTGAAAAGCTTGAGGTGGGAAAAAGCATGGTGTGTTCAAAGACCTGCTAGATCAGTGTGTCTGGAACATAAAGAAGGTGGGATGAATGACGGAAAGCAGTTGTGGAGGTGGCTCATGCCATATCTTAAAGACTCTTGGAAGCCAAGGTGTGGTGCTTATCTTTTAAGAGAAGCAATTGAATGAGTCAGTAACTATAGTCAAATGAAGTAGTTCAATTTATGTACAGCAGGAGCTCTTCTATCAGATGTGATAGTTGAACATTAATTGAAAGATAAAACAAGTGTCATAAAAATGATACATGCAACTTTGAATATTTCATTTTAACCTAAAACCTATAACTACAATTGAATTGGCCAATCTTCTCTTATAGGCCCAGCTAATGTCATTTCTTTGAATGTGGGTCACCAACTGGGGTTCTACAAAGTCTTGTGTAAATCACATTCCATAATAAACCATCTATGATTTCCATTTTTAGTTTCTTTTAAGTGGAATAAAAACTCAAAAGACACTTGTGAAGCAATCTGAGTATGAAATCATTCTTTTTTTACAATAGTTTAAAAAAATTCTTTTATAATGATCTCTCTTACATCTAATTCTATAGCAAAGAATATATAATTCCATAGCAGTTTCAGCATTACATTTATATCAAATATTCCCAAATCTTTATTTCCATATAAAACATAGACTCTTTATTTTTGTAATCATAGTTCTCCATTTACATAATACGCAATTAAATTATATAATTGTAACATAAAGTAAAAGTGGCATAAACAGTGTTTGGAAACCACACAAATACACCTCAAATTGTAGAAGTATAATACAAATGTGCTGGTTTACTAGACGGTAGTAGAGAGGGGCTGGAACTGAGTCACAGGGTTGCTTCAGTATCCAGTCCGGATGTTGGTGGGCCTCCTGCAAGGGCAAGGGTGGGCATGTCTCCCTCTGGTCCCTGAGCAGGCAAGACCACTCCCTGACCATTGCTGAAAGGGACTGGAATGAGGTTACAGGGCATCTTCAAGATTCAGAGTCACACCGCATTTGAAGAGGCAATGCCCCTTCCAGTCTTCACTGACTGTTTACAGTAGAGAAATATCCTATCAGTCAGCCAGCTAGGGATCCTCAGATTCTCTCAGAACTTCTCCATAGATGTACCCACTCCGCAACTCTTCTTCCCTCTTGGGGGGGCAGGCGGTACATCCTGCGGGAAAGTGAGGGCTGAGAATTTATTAAGATTGCATTTTGTTTTGTTTTATTTTTAGTTTCAGGTGTACAAACCAATGTAATAGTTAGACATTTATCATTTATATCCTTCACAAAGTGATAACCTCCCTCCCCCAATCTACTAACCCTCTGACATCGCATACAGTTACATTTCCACTGTCTATTCCTAATGCTGTACTCCACTTCTTGTAACCATATATATATATATATACACACACACACATATATATGTATATAGATATATATGTATATCTATATACATATATATGTATATAGATATATATATACACAAAAATAGATTAACAGAACACATTATAAAATTAGATTAAGAAATATACAGAGACAGAATTTAACATTTGTTAGATATTGAAATTTCAAACCATTGGGTAAGGATGAAGTGCAAATAAATTTAATGACAGAATTGGTTACTCTTTAAACAAAATAAATTTATATTTTCTATATCCAGGTTAATTATATATGTATGTGTATATATACCTACATATATAGTGTGTGTGTATATATACATATATGTGTGTATATACATATATACGTACACACACACACATATATGTATATAAAATAATAGTTGACATTCATTATTGTTCAGCTTCATTCTTTCTCTACATCCTGCAAAGCCTGATTAGGTACTGATTGCCTCCTGAGTGTTTTGCCTAGCACAGTGCCTGAAGTACTCAAATTTGTGTGCCTTCCTCCAATCTTGCAAAGTTGAGCTGGCTGGCTGCAAGGCTCAGGAAGTGTCATCAAAGGCTTGCCTGCCCATGCAGGAAGGAATGCAGTCTACATGGGGCTGGGGTGGGGTGAGGTGGGGGGACAATTTTGGGAGCTCGCACTGGGAGCCAGCCTTGCTGTGGGGGAGAGGTGAGGCACACAAAACATTGGCTTTTGGGCCAGTTGAGGCAGGGTTCTCAGGTGAAGTGTCCCAAGCAGCTTATGGACAGGCCTCCTGATGAAGTCCATGAAGTGGTTTGCAGGATCCACTCCCCTTCATTGAGCTCCAACCCCTTCCTGCTATGAGTTCTCGCCTCTCTCACCTGCTCCCACTTTTCTCCTAACCACTCAGATATGTGATAATCAGTATTCTGGGTGAGGCAAGAAAGAAGCGGCCTCTTGGGCGTGTCCTGCAAGGCTTGGGAAGCAGAGTGCTCACTCACTCTCTTGGTCAGAGGCACCTCAGGCTGAGGGGTTCTCTCCTGGCACTGAGCTGTGCTTCCCTCGGGAAGGAGTGAGTCGCACAAAGTGAAAGTGTTCATCTTACCCTCTTCAATGCATCTATTTGCAAATTTTTTGCTCCAATGGTATGCTGGAACTTCTCTGCTGGACTCCTTCATTCCCACAGAGGTACTCTCGTTGGTGAGTGGTTGTTAAAATGGATGTTCTATTGGAAGGCTAATGGCGGAGAATTCCTATTTTGTCATCTTGTTGATGTCACTCTCCAAGAATATTTTTTGAACAGGAAGAAATAAACACACGGGCAATCAACTTGAAGATACATAACCACAGCTATGGGAAACATTTAAATAATTATGAGTATATAATTTGCCTCTTTATGCCAATAAACTTTATAATGTAGAAGTGGAGTATTTTATTTAATCCAAGTATAAATAGCTGAAATTTGCTCATGAGAAAGGAGTAGCAAATCTAAGCTAGTAGTTCTCAAAGTTAAGCTTGTATCATAATCTGAATGGCTTGTTAAAAAGCAAATTGATGACTCTCAAACTCAGATGTTCTATTTCAGTAGTCTGAGATGAGGGCCAAGAATTTATACTTCTAACAACCTCCCAGGCAACCGCAATATTGCGTATCCAGGATCATACTTTGAGAATAGTTCTAAGCATATAGCCAAAGAGGAAAAAGTGAAAATGTAGTAAAAGAACTACTGTCACGCGGGACATCAGGCAGGGTCTCTGCTCCCGCTCCCCACATAACAATGCAGGACATGGTGAGGCCAAAAAGGAACACCCACCGAGCCATAGGTAGGGGAGTCATACCACTATATTCTCGTTGGCGGCTGGGTTGGAGACACAGGAAACAGGAGCCATACGATCCACAGCCCTCACTCCGCCGTTTGCTAGCTCAGCTACCATTTTCTTGCTAAGCCCCCATTTTTCTGCTAGCGCAGCCACAGCAGTTTATTAGTGGCCAATGGCTCACTGGTTACAGCTAACGGCCAACTAGCCACAGCTGATGGCCATCCAATCACAGTTGATGGCCATTTACTACCTGAGCCAGCACCTTTTCATGTGAGGCCTACAGCCTGGAAACTGCACTCCTGGCTGTGTCCCCACCGCTACTAAAACTGGTGTCATTTCAAAAGATCTTTCACAGCACAAATAATTCTTGTATTTTAAAAATTATTCCGGAATATAGATATTAAAATGGAATGTTTTTTCCATTCATTTTGCATAGCTAACAAACCTCAAAATCAATACACATTACCTAAAAAGGAAATACACATGTGACCATAAATGCAAGTTACAAACAACAAAATTAGCAAATAAATTCAAGGATTATATTTAAAGACTAAAACCTGTTGATCAAGTAGAGTTTACTTCAAGAAAATCAAAATGGGTCAATGTTAGCATAATTATTTAACTTAAATGAAAACCAGGTTTGCCATTTTTATAATTAAAAACTAATGTAAAAATATGTTAAATATTTTCTGCAAATCAATAGTTAGCATCATAATAATATTGGCATACTAGAGGTATTCCAAATAAAATAAAAATGCAGGTATTTTTGTATCATCAGTTCAGTTAACACTTTTAGAAAAGTAAGGTGATTTAAAAGTAAAAATTTTAGTAAGTCATATAAATATTGAAAAAAGATAATTATCTGAAATTGATATGATTACATATAATACAAATACACAACAACTAAAAATAAACTAGTAAATTAACATGGCCTGCCAAAATAGATTAAAAAGAAGGACCCTGTAGCTTTCATTTGTAAAATTACCAGTTAATATTTGAATATGAATATAATTTAGTTAAAAAAAAACAAACAAAAAAAAAAACTGTAAAGTACCAAGGTATATATTCAATGAGAAGGACACCGAGCCTATATGGAAAAAAATGAAATAATTTTATGCGAGGTTATAAAATAAGAACTGAATAATAAGTAATTTCATGTTCCTATATGGGAATATTTAATCATATTAATAGATTAAGTTTCCTTAAATTAATTTATACAATTAGTCCATTGCTACTGAGAGTTCTAATGGGATTACTGGTAGTTGTTTTGATAAAGGGTGATTTGCAGTTGGAAAAAAATACCTTTGTAATTTTTTGAAATAACAAATATTCTATAATGGGTTTATTTCTGGGTTCTCCTTTCTATTCCACTAGTCTGTGTGTCTGTGTTTCTGCCAACATTATGCTGTTTTGATTATTGTTGTTTTGTAGTATAAATTGAAGACAGGGAGTGTGATACTTCCAGACTTGTTCTTTTTATCCCCAGGATTGCTTTGGCTATTTGGCATCTTTTGTGATTAGATACAAATCTGATAATTTTTTTGTTGTATTTCTTGAAAACATGCCATTGGAATTTTGATGGGGATGGCAGTAATTCTGTATATTGCTTTGGGTAATATGGCCATTTTAACTATGTTGATTCTTCCAATCCATGAACACGGAATATCTTTCCATTTCTTTATGTCTTCTTCAATTTTTTTAAAATAATGTCTTATAATTTTCAGTGTATAGTCCTTCACATCCTTTGTTAAGGTTATTCCTAGGTATTTTATTTTTGTTGCAATTACAAAGGAATAATTGTTTTTATCTCTTTTTCTGAAATTTCGTTGTAAGTATATAGGAACAAAATTGATTTCTTTATTGATTTTTTTTGTATCAATGATTATTTTACATTGATTTATATCCAGCATCATTACTGTATTTGTCTGTTGTTGCTAATAGTTCCTTTATGGAGTCTTTACGGTTTTCTATATAAAGAATCATATTGTCTGCAAAAAGTGACATGTTTTTACTTCTTCATTTCCGGTTTGGAGGCCTTTTAATTCTTTCTCTCTCCTGATTGTTCTGGCTAGGACTTCCAATACTATGCTGAATAACAGTGGTGACAGGGGGCAATGTTGTCCTGTTTCTGATCTTAGAGGAAAGCTTTCAGTTGTTCACCATTTAGTATGGTATTAGCTGAGGGCTTGTCATATATGGCCTTTATTATGTTGAGGTACTTTCCTTCTATATTCATTTTTTTAAGTGTTGTAATCATAAATAGATGTGTCTTGTCAAATGATGTTTCTGCATCTTTTGATATAATAATACGATTTTTATTTTGTTTATGTGGTATATCACATTGATTGATTTGCATACGTTGAATGATCCTTGCGCCCCTGGAATGAACCGCACTTGATCATGATGTGCAATATTTTTAATATATTTTTGTGTTCAGTTTTCTAGTATTTCATGTAGGATTTTTGCATCTGTATTCATCAGAGATAATTGGTCTGTAATTCTCGTGTGCGCGCGCGTGCACATGTGCACATACGTGTGTGTGTGTGTGTGTGTGCTATTCTTACCAGGTTTGTGTCAGGATAAAGTTGGCCTCATAAAATGAATTAGAAAGGATTGCCTCTTCTTCAAAAGAGAAGGCCAGGTATTAAATCATCTTTTAATATTTGATAGAATTCACTAATGAGACCATCTGGCCCTGGACTTTTGCTTTGGGAAGGTTTTGGATGATTGTTTAAATTTCTTTACTGTTGATCAGTGTATTTATTTAGATTTTCCAGTTCTTTGTGATTCATTCTTGGAAAGTTATATATTTCTAAGAAATTGTCCATTTCTTGTAGGTGACTGAATTTGGTGACTTTATGTCCTCCATACTAGTATTGTATGATCCTTTGCACTTCTTTCATTTTAGATTTTGTTTATCTGTGTCTTTTCCCCTTTTTCCTTAGTAAGTCTAGTCAGGGGTTTGTCCATTTTATTAGTTTTTCAAAGAACCAGCTCTTTGTTGATTAATTTTTTTCTATTGTCTTTTTGTTCTCTATTTTATTTAATTCTGCTCTAATTTTTATTATTTCCTTCTGATGACTTTTGGTTTTATTTGCTCTTTTTCTAAACTTAAGGACCTGGGGATTAGAGAGGATTTTATGAATTTGACCTCAAAGGCAGGGGAAGTAAAAACAAAAATAAATGAATGGGACTATTATATCAAACCTAAAAACTTCTGTACAGCAAAAGAAACTGTCAACAAAACAAAGAGGCAGTCAACTGAATGGGAGAAGATATTTGCAAACAATACCTCCTATAAGGGGCTAATGTCTGAAATATATAAAGAACTTATGCAACTCAACAACAAAAAACAAACAATCCTATTAAAAAAAAATGGGCAGAGGGCTTGAACAGACACTTCTCCCAAGAAGACATACAAATGGCCATCAGACATATGAAAAAATGGTCAACTTCATGAGCTATTATGGAAATGCAAATCAAAACCACAATGAGATACCACCTCACGCCTGTTAGAATGACTATTACCAACAAGACAAATAATAGCAAAGGGAGGTTGTAGAGAAAAATAAATCCTCATACACTACTGGTGGGACTCTAGTGCAGCCACTATGGAAAACAATATGAAGATTCCTCAAAAAATTAAGAGTAGAATTACCATATTACCCAGCAATCCGTCTCCTGGATGTCTACCCCAAAAAACTGAAAATATTTATCCTTAAAGATATATGTAACCCTATGTTCGTTGCAGCATTATCCACGGTGGCCAAGAAATGGAAATTGAAGTGTCATTCGATAGATGATTGGATAAAGATGTGGTACATAGATCTAATGGAATATTACTCAGCCATCAGAAAAGATGAAATGCAGCCATTTGTGACAGCATGGATGGATCTTGAGATTATCATGCTAAGGGAAATAAGTCAGATAAAAAAAGTCGAGAACCATATGATTTCACTCATGTGGGATATAAAATTCAAAACAAGAAATGAGCAGACCAACAAGCAAAAACTCACAGACACAGATAACAGTTTAGTGGTTACCAGAGAGTAAAGGGATATGGAGGTTTGTGGAAGAGGGTAAAAAGGCTCAAATATATGTGCATTTTTTTTGGCACCCTCTGTAGAAACTATCTCAAGGAGGTTGTGGGAACTGAGTTAGGGAATCCTAAAGCTCTTACAACAATACCTAGCACTAGTGCTTAATAAATGTTAGGATGATGGTGATGATAAAATATGAATAGTTTTATATATCTCTGTCTCTAAGAACATATAAAAAAGTCAACAAATAATATATGTTAACAATATTACCTTCTGATAAGCTCGGACACGGACAGGGAAATGAAACCTTCTCTTGTTAATGTAACTCAAAAATGTGCTAGGATCATGGATAATCCTTAAAATTCCACAGGATTATTCAAATATATTTAAATGCTTCTAAACCTACTTGATGCTTAAGTTCTCATTCAAATATTAACTTCTAACCTGCTCTGTGTCCTTGACTCTTACAGAATTGTTTTAATAATGATTTGAGACAATATAGTTTTATTTGCTTAGATCATGTTTTAAGTGGATAGGCTTTACTAATATAGTTGCTATTCTGTTGATTTTCTTTTGGTTTTAGGTATTCTTGTGTTGTTTCCTTTTATTCATTTATACACAATTTTATTTTGTTTATATGAATGACCACTATGTGCTGGAAATTCTTCTAAATGTTGGCTGGTACAGTGGAAATGAGCATTGGAGAATATAGGGCAGACAATACTTCGTTTCTCATTCAGTGTACATTTTCATGGAGGTGAGACAAAAAAAAAAAAAAGTGAATTTCAAATAGTGATAAATATTATGAAGGAATAGCTGTATATAGGGTACAGTAATCCCCCCTTATCCATGGTTTGCTTTCCACAGTTTGAGTTGCTCATGGTCAAATGTGATCTGAAAATTTTAAATGAGAAATTCCAGAATAAAACAATTCATAAGTTTTAAATTTGGTGCTGTTGTGAGTAATGTGATGAAATCTCACGCTGTCTTGCCTGGGACATGAATCATCCCTTTTCCAGCATATCTACTCTGTACATGCTACCAAGCACATTAGTCATTTAGTAGCTTTCTGGGTTATAGGATTGGTATCACAGTGCTTGTGTACAAGTAACCCTTATTTTACTTAATAATGGCCCCAGTGTAAAGGAATAGTGATGTTGGGAATTCAGATATGCTAAAGAGAAGCCACAAAGTGTATAGGAAAAAGCACTATATACCGGGGGTGTCCAAAAAAATGTATACAAGTAGACACTTTGGTCAATGTTACTCAAGCACTAGTTTGCCGTAATCAGAAGTGTCTGGACACTGATGGTAACCACTTTGAGCACCTCTTGTAATTGCAGAAGTCAGACATGACTTGTATACATATACCACATGAGTAAGAGGGGGCTACTGTTCTATGAAAGTGATTAAAAGTATGCATGTTGCATAGGGTCTTCATTTCACTGTTGTATGGGAAATACTTTTTGTTCTGTTCCACGTTATTTGATACAGTTTGCATAATGACTATATCTCTGCTGAGCTGCCTATGCCAGAGCACGGTAAATTGTTCTATTTCGTATGTTCTTCTTTCCATTTGCATCTTAAAACTCCCCTTTCTCTTATGCTGTCTCCTCTTTGGGGATTAGGCTTTATGTATTCTAAAGGTTTCAAGGCCCTCAGTATTAGTCTTAAAACCACTGGCTCGTTAACTTTCTTTTCCAGATTTCTGATTTTGTCGATAGCTGTGACTTTCCCAGTCCATTACAGTACTGATCCTGCCTTCTCATGTTTTTTCCTTGTGGCTTTGAGCTGGAGAGTTAATTTCTGGATAAAATGCTAATAGGACCCCCACACATCTGGGGACTATAGAATCCATCCTCCATGATAGCTTCCTGTTCCACAACATTCCATTTTCCCAACAACACCGAAAGGACGAGAGATTACATACTTAATATACAAAGGGTGTAGTTCAAATTAATGGCAGCTATCTCATACACAAAAACTCATTTTAAGTCCCTTCAAACATTTTTTTTTTCTCCCCTGTGACATATCATTCACTGAAGCAACATAAGCTGTATTGCAAGAATGAGAGTATTGCATGCAATATCAGGGTGGGGGGAATGTTCCTATGACAGGTTTTCCCAGAGGGGGATCCAGGTATACAGATCAGCAAAATATTACTTTTATGAGCCATTTACTAGGATTTATAAATGGCATTGTTGAAAAACATTTCTTAACATTTTCTGATGGTGTAAAGCCATACTTAGTATAAAAATCTAAAATATTGAGTTGCCGTGACCATTTAGTGCCCTCGTGCTAATTAGCATTTTAGACACAAAAGAGCTTATAAGTTCATTGCAGAAATACCTTTTGAGTGTCTCCTCTAATTTCTGGGATAAGCATTCTAGTGGATACAAAGGTGAACATTATTCCAGAAAGAAGTGTGAATTCCAGTATATTGGAGATAAAACATTACACATATGCAACTTCCCTTTAATGTGGCAAGAAGAGATACAAATAAGTAATGGTTCAGGGAATTAATTTATGTCCTTTTAAACTGTTAGCATATTTATCCTTGTTATTGTAAAGTTGTTATAATAAATTATTTTAAACATTCTAAGTTACTGTATGTAGCACTACAAAAATAGATATAAAGGATATTTAGGACGTATGTCAGCAACTACCTCAGTGTTCTGTAATTGGAGCATCAGTGTATAAAAACCAAATACACAAACATCTGCATTACCTTTCCATTAAATATTTGGAGAACAAATTTTAAGACTCTTTGAGGTAGATTGCAGTAACAATAATAATATGACATAGTGTTTCAACCATAATAAATGTTAAAATAATAGAAGATTTAAGCAAGCCCATTTCTTACTAAGTTTAACAGTTATCATCTTTGCAACTAAGAATATGCATAATTATGCATAATTGAAACCTATGAATTGTCATCGCTACCCCCTATGTCTCTGAGGCCGAAGCTGAAAAGCCCATGGATTATATCCATGGAAATGCTTCCAACAACATAAATTACGTTTGGCTTGCTGACATCGAAAGATATTCAGCCACAGAATAGTGCTCATGTAAGACCATCTTAGCCCAATTCTGTTTTCCCTACATGGAGTATTGATTTTGTAGCAGCTGTTAATCATCCCAGTAAGTTCCAATTTGGACCCTCTTCAACGCAGAAGTCAGCACTGTGAGCAGAGACAAGCAAGGCAAGAAAAATTTCAAAGGCATCTGGAAAGGGCTTCCAATTTTTGTAGAACATATCCAGAAACAAATTAGTATCTCACACCATGGAAAAAGCAAAAGCCAATATGAAACAGCAAACCTTATCTGCGTTAGTATTTCTGACATTGGACATGGGTCTTTGCTCACTGTGGAATTATTCTCCGAGTCTAGGAAAAATCTGACAAAGACAAGTGGACTTTTAGTGCACCATATATATTACCGCCCAAATGTCCTATCAAATAGATATTTGCATGGTTGTGATTTAATGTCCTTCAGCCTCAGTCAGTCACTGAGAGCCTCTTATTCCGCCAGTGCAGGAAAAATATGACTGCTGAATTCTCATAGCCATAAATTTCAAGTTAGTGGTATCGTTACCAGTAAGAATTCCTTTAGTCCTCAGCCCTTTCATACGTTTCGTATTTTCCTATGCCTTTTCCAAAAATACAAAGGAACTATCTTAACTAGGAATTGAGTTATGATCACAGACTGATTAAGACTGTGCAGTTTTCTTGTCTGGTTCTTGAAGTCAACAAAATTAGGTTCTGAACATGATCAGAATTTCATTTTCTTTGATGTGTCTATTTCACCTGTTTATTATAACTATTATGTAATTTTTAAGCAATCACCTTGTTATTTCTTACATTTATTTTTGCCAAACTCTACTAGTCTAAAGACAATTCTATTGTTATACTGACAACAATAATTGTTATGTGATTCCTAAATGAGTAATTGTGATTATACATTTGATAAATTGAAAAATTAATCAAATGAAGATATAATTCTCATTATAGAAATACATTGTTTCGAAATGTATTTTTCCTATTTTATGACAAGACAAATGTTATAATGACATTAATCTTATACTGGTGTAAAATGTTCTGGGAAAGTCAACTTCATATTTTTGGTTGGAAGATACTCTTTCTTAGGACTTTAGTTACTGAAATGGTTACTTATTTCACACAAGATTTACATTATTTGAGTAAATTGTCAATCACAAAAAGATCACTAATCTCAAATACTTGACAATTTTATCTCAAAGCAGTTTATTTTACTTACAAAATTTCATGGCAAATTTAATTGAAATCATTTCCTTATAATTATGCAATGTTTCTTTTATTGACTAGGCCACATTATATTCTTTTGTAAATTATTTTTAGAAAAAGTGAATAAGGAACTTATTATTTAATGAATGATTAATAATTTATTAAACATCAAATAGAAAATAATGGGATTTTTTTTCAAAAACAGATCCATCACATAACATAAAAACTAATAATGGATACTATAATTTGATTTCAGCGCTAAAACTAAAACCTCAACTAGAACAGTGAATCAGAAGCTGAAACAAAATTATTGTTCATATTTTATTAATAAATTTGCAAAAATTGCTCTTACATTGAGCAACTGATTACTGTATTTTTTCAGTTTTTTTCCCAACCAGAGAAAGATTCAGTTTTTTAAAAAATGTTCAACTTAAATACTTTTATGGGTTATTTTTCCTGCGTTTTCTTTATCACCCAAGAAAGTTTACAGTGGGTTTTGATTATTGACAAATTCTGATCTCTGAAGAAGATAATATTTAGTTTTAAATAATTAAAGTACAAAATATTAAACATAATATTGTAAAATAAGTGTGTAACATATTTGGGGAAAGAAGAAAATGGAAAAAACAAAATAAACTGAAAAAAGCAATCTTTATTCCTAGGTAATTTAAAAGTCTAAATCAATTATTTTTAATTATCACCACTTATTCATCCATTTGCTGAAGCAGTGCAACCTGGTTCTACCATGCCATTTTTTGTAAAACTTCTGTGATTATTTTCACCTTTATGTCCAAATTCACCCATCTAATAGCATTATCTTTCTCAGTATTTTGCTGCACTTCACTGTGATTTTTTTTTTTTTTCTTGAAATGCTTTTCTTCTTCTTTGGGCTTACCCAACCCCATACCCTCTTGAGTCATATAATTATTAACTGATCACCTTGATGGATTTGTATCACCTTTCATGGGCTTTACTAAGTTCATCTGGCCTTTAATTGCTGATGATTATCAGTATTGTTTTCCTGTTTTGCTCTTTCCACATACGCCTGGGTTGTTTCATTCCTCCTCATGGTTTGAATCATCATCTGTGCAGATGACAGCATTCTCTGTTTCACTCATCTAGATTTTGGAGTTTCACAAATCCTCACAACTAGTCAAGGAATCCTGTTGATTATATGTTTGATTATTCTCTAAATATTTTTTCCTAGCCCCAAGGTAGCTCAGATTCTCATCACCTTTTAGTTTTTCTATTGCAATGTCTCTCTCTGCCTCCAGTCTTGATTGCTCAGATCGTTGTTTCACCTAGCCAGCTGTGCCTCCAGTGGTCCACTATTGCATACAGATGAATTCCAAGCCCCTTTTGTTCGGGCCCTACCTCATCTTCAGCGGCAGCTTCCTTTTGAGAATAATAGCCTATAGTTTCTAAAATTCTTTTTCTTGACTCTGTTGCTTTGTTCATGTTGTCACCTCTGGATGAAACTGACTACCCTCATTCCCCTTCCTCTAATATCCTCCAAATATATCCACTCTTACCTCATTTGCAAATAATAAGGTTAGCTCCTGTCCATTTTTTGAATCATCAATTCAAGCACTTCTTCCCTCAAAAAGCCTTTCCTAAACTATCAGACGGGGTTTTCCATTTCTTTTTTGTACCACGTATTATCCTTCGTATATATTGAATGTTAATCTCATTCCCATGTTGTTTTTAGTCATCTGTTTGTTTTTCTTCTCCTGGAATCTGAGCTCCTTGAGATCAGTCATGTAAGTTATTCGAGTATGCCTACTCTTGCACATACATTAGAATACAGCAGTTCTCAGTAGATATTAAATGATCAGTAAGCTGTGAATGAATAAACATTCTACTCTGTTCCAAGCTACAGACAGAACTCTTTGGTTCTTTCTCTTGCTCTTATTTAATTAAAAACATGCTCACTGTTAGAGGAAAGCCAATAGTATAAAATTTCCATCATAATTGAAATAAAACATATATATATATATATGTATGTTTGTATATGTATATGTATATATATGTATGTTTGTATATGTATATGTATATATATATGTATATATAGATATATACATACATATATATGTATATATGTGTGTATATATCTATATATACATATATATATTATTTTGCATATTTCTAACAATTTTAGAAAACAGGGATATTAAAAAGCTGCCTACTGTACACAAAAGAATTCATATTGTGCCATACATTTTCTATACATTTCAAAACATGGGATTTTCTCAAAAATGCTATATAATAAAGGAGAGAGGCCTCTGTCTGACTTGAATGGTTTTAACAGAATTTTGAGTTTCTACAGTCATTTAACTTTTGGGACATGAACTTTCCTAATGTTCCATAGCTAATTTAATCTTACCTAGTTTTAGCTGTCATGTGTTCTTAATGACTAAACTTACAAAATGTATCATAGCTAAAAAATTTTTTTAACATTAAAAAAAGCCCTACACTATTGCTAAGAGCCATAATGCTGCAAGTGACATTGATAAATGAGAGTGTATTCCTGAATATGTAATTAATCTGCAACAGGGTCAGAACAGCTCCTTGGGTAAATGAAACTAAATCAGCTGTGTAGTGCATAATTAACTTACAACCATATTACTCCAAGTGTAATATCACTCATTATATATGTAAGGTATTATTTTCTCCATATGAAACTTGTAATTTGTTAAGTAATGATTTACAATTCATGTTAATATTTTACTCGTATTGTTACAATATAATTGTCATGCGTTTCATTTTGTTCCATTTACCCTTATTATTTGAGCAGCAGAAGTAAATGTATATTCTTTACATTGTATATACAGAAATGGATAATTTAAAGATAAAGCCTGATTTCTTGTGATTAGATTGGTTCTCACTAGAACTCAGTGCAGCAGGTTTATTTTGGATTCTTTGAGAATGTGGAGGTGTATATAGTAAATATTAATTCAAAGCAGAGGCGTAGCATTCAATGTACATTGAGCAGCTGTTAGTAAGAAAAATTCAAGCAATAGAGTAAGGAATTTTTTATCTTTCAAACCCAGAACCAGATTTTTATTCCATACTGATCATTCCATATTAAACACTGAATCCATAACAGGTTCAGACATTCCACGATCACTATGGATATTAGTTAACAAGGACAGAGTGTATTTTATGCTAAGTATGGTGCCTTTCCAGACATTTCCAGGAATATATTAAAGTAGTAAGAGACTCAGCACAGAAATAAAACATGTTTTGGTTAGAAGTGCTTGGGATTCACATTACCAAAACACCACTCATCCAAGTTTAAGCTCAAATGGGAATACACGTGTATGAACTCACATAACTAACCTAGGAGTGTTTCAGGCTTCAGGCTGGGTTTAGAGACTCCACGTCATCATCAATGCCATTCATATTACTTCTTCTATCTCTCGGTTCAGTTGATGTTTGACTTCTTTTCTATCTGGGTTTAAACGGTATTGTTTCGATTCAATTCCTCTCTCCATTTTTGGATTCTGCTTACCTCAGAATCGCCCTATGAAGTAAAAAAGAAAAAAAAAATGCTACCTGAAATCTAGATTCATAGTGGAAAGATACAGTTTTAACTCATAGTCCCAGCAGCAAACCAAGGGAGATATTTGATTGAAAAATTTGGGGACATGTACTCAGAATGGACCACATAATTTGCAGGACCCAGTACAATGTGCAAACTAGAGGCAGAGCCTCTACTTACAAAGTTATTAAGAATTTCAAGAACACAGCAACAGTAGAACATTAAACTAATTGAAAGGCTCTCATGAGGGTGGGGCCTTTTTGACTACATAAATCCTTTGGCTCTGAAGCCAGTCCTACATGGAATCATTCCAGAGGCAATCACTGTTTCCTGAATTACTACCATAACAAAGCATGATAATGCAGATGGTGATGATTGTATTTCTACTTGAGTCCCAAGGAATGAGTTTTCCATTGTAAAAAGAGATTCCATTATGAGAAGGGAGAGAGAGAGAGTGCCTGATAGGCAAAGCAAAACAAAATGCCCATCAGAAGTCAAGAAAGAAACTGAAAGATCAATGAAAACAAACCTTAATTCAAATTGTTAGGTTCCACATACAAGTAATTGTCCTTGTTGGTGTGACTATTACTTAAGTACTATAATAAATGATACTTTCTCTAAAGTGCTTGTGATGTAGCTGTAAAGATTTGAGACACTATGAAAAATATTGAGTTATTATTTTTGACTGGTTAATATTTTTGCAGATACAGTTACTACATTAAAAGCAGAGTAACAAGTTAAACGAAAGTAATATGTGTATTTGCTAAGATAGACTAGGTTTGCTAAGGAAGCAAACCCTCAAAATCTTACTTCTAGGACTTAAACAAACAAACAAACAAACAAACTCAACTTTGCTTCTTGTTAATGTTATGTATTCCATTGCAGTCTAGAAGAGACTATATTTTAGTTGCCCTGATTCAGGGGCACCGGCTAATACAGCCTCCTCTCTGGAACATCTCCTTTCACTATGGCAGGCAGATGGGGATTTTTTTATTTTTTTTTTTAATTTATTGGGGTGACAATTGTTAGTAAAATTACATGGATTTCAGGTGTACAATTTTGTATTACATCATCTATAAATCCCATTGTGTGTTCATCTCCCAGAGTCAGTTCTCCTTCCATCACCATATATTTGATCCCCCTTACCCTCATCTCCCATCCCCCTCCCCCATTACCCTCTGGTGACCACTAAACTATTGTCTGTGTCTATGAGTTTTTGTTTCTCATTTGTTTGTCTTGTTATTTTTGGTTTATATACCACATATCAGTGAAATCATATGGTTCTCTGCTTTTTCTGTCTGACTTATTTTGCTTAGCATCATACTCTCAAGATCCATCCATGTTGTCACAAATGTTCCTATATCATCTTTTCTTACCGCTGAATAGTATTCCATTGTGTATATATATACCACAACTTCTTTATCCATTCATCTATCAAAGGACATTTTGGTTGTTTCCATGTCTTGGCCACCGTAAACAAAGCTGCAATGAACATTGGAGCACACGTGTCTTTATCTCTAAATGTTTTCAGATTTTTTGGGTAGATACCCAGGAGAGGGATTGCTGGGTCATATGGCAATTCTATTCGTAATTTTTTGAGGAACCTCCACACCGCCTTCCATAACGGCTGCACCAGTCTGCATTCCTACCAACAGTGTATGAGGGTTCCTTTTTCTCCACAGCCTCTCCAACACTTGTTACTATTTGTCTTGTTGATGATGGCCATTCTGACTGGGGTGAGGTGATATCTCATTGTGGTTTTTATTTGCATTTCTCTGATGATTAGTGAGGCTGAGCATTTTTTCATATGTCTATTTGCCATTTGTATGTCCTCTTTGGAGAAATGCCTCTTCAGGTCCTCTGCCCATTTTTCAATTGGGTTGTTTGTTTTTTTGTTGTTGAGTTTCATGAGTTCCTTGTATATTTTGGATATTAGCCCCTTATCGGAGGCATTGTTTGCAAAAATCTTCTCCCATTCATTTGGTTGCCTCTTTATTTTGTCGATGGTTTCTTTTGCTGTGCAGAAGCTTTTAAGTTTCATATAGTCCCGTTCATTTATTTTAGCTTTTACTTCCATTGCCTTTGGAGTCAAATTCATAAAATGCTCTTTGAACCCAAGGTCAATAAGTTTAGTACCTATGTTTTCTTCTATACAGTTCATTGTGTCAGGTCTTATGCTTACCAATGGAATAGAATTGAGAACCCAGAAATAAAACCACATAAATATGGACAGATAATTTTTAACAAAGAAGCTAAAAACATACAATGGAGGAAAGACAGCCTCTTCAATAAATGGTGCTGGGAGAATTGGCTAGCCACGTACAAAAGAATGAAACTGGATGGCAGTCTGTCACCATGTACCAAAATTAATTCAAAATGGATCAATGACTTAAGCAGATGGGGATTTTAAAGGCTTTTAGCCAAAGTTGACATAGATCACTTCTACCTACATTTGTATTACTAAAGAAGTTGGAGGCCACAGATAACTTCAAGGAGACAATTTTTTATTTTGGCCAAATACCCATTAGAAGAACCAGAATATTGGGAGCCATGTCCAATGATTATCAGAATTGGCTCTTTTGGTTAGACAATTTTCATTTCTATCTCAGCCCCACATCCAGTACATCCATGCCCTGATCAAGGAGGTTGAACTTATATTGTCCTAACCAGTGACATCCAGACAGGACAAAGTTCAGACTCTCTTCCTTTAGTCGTTCTTGTCCGTTATTTAGGATGTGATAAAAGTAGCCCACCTCAGTTCTGTGTGTGGCCAACCGTGAGACAGAGACCTAGAATTAAAAATTGAAAATAACACATTTTCTGCCTTATTTCTCACCGTATATATAATGACAGACTAGGAACAGGATAACCACAATACATACCCCCAAAAGGGAAAGAACGGGAATCTACCAGCTGTCTCTGGTTTGTAGCAATTCTTAAATGCTGCTGAGCATATAGTGGAGTGTTCCAGCTCTGACAATAAGTGATGGGATCAAATTAAGCATTTTATCTGTTTTGCAGAGGCTGCATGGTCCACTGTTTATTATAGTTCCTTTTCTCTAGTCTTTCTTTATTACCCTCTTTGGCCATATCTGATGTAGATGTTTGGTCCTATGTCTTTTTTGAAAAATGTTAGGTTTTCTCAGGGCACTTTATGCTTATGGATTGTTGGGGTCATCTCAAATCGTGTAGATTCACAGTACATGCTTTTGGAAGTATTTCCAACTGCTTCATTGGCTTGTTAACTGTTTAATTCCAGTCAGCAATATGGTTCAAAACCTACACCCATAATTCCTTTTAGTCTAAGATACTTTAATTATATATACTTCAGTGGGAGACACCCTTAAATTTTTTTTTTCCCTCTGAGCCATCTTTTGCAATTGAAAAAATTTACTGTGTACCGCATACATTAGCCTTTTCCCCCCAATGCATCTCAATCTTTCAGAGATTCTAACGATGGGAATGAAGGCATTACTTTAATCATATCCTTGCCCTTAGGCAATTTAATAAATTGAAAGTTTTTAAAAATAGATATGACTACATTTTTTTTTCTTTTCTTTACAAAAGCTGAGTTTTAATCTACATTTGTTCTCCAAAGCAGTCTCAGTTTTATCTTATGCTGTATGGGTTGAGAAGTTTCTTCCAATTTTATTCCTGATCACAAACTCTCCAGTTCTTTCCTGTGCTCACTTTTTTCTTACAAAAGCACCAATAGCAGCCAACACAGATTACTTACAATTTTCCACATCTTTCCTCCTAGAGCTCCAAATATTTAAGCACACGATTTACATCTGTTTCTCTCACGCATCACAGGGATCATCACTTTCTTTCCTACTGCCTCTGATAATTGTTCCCTCACTGCGCACCATCCTAGGCCTAACTGATAAGCCAATGTCATATGCTTTCTTTCTAAATCATAACAGTGTTCTTTGTAACGTATCAATGTCTGCAAGAGTGTGGTAACAAAGAGCACTACAAATCTCTTTTTAAAAGTATATTTTTCATTCAGGCTATGTCCAGCATTTGTTGCTGGGATTCTCTGATCCATATCATCCTCATTTATGGACACACAATTCGATGTGGTTTGTCTCCACGACTTGGAAAGTTGATGGTTGTTTTGCCAGTAGAAAAAGAGATATAGTATATGATACGCTGGTTCTTGAAAGTGTTTCACTGATAATGACATTTATCATTTTGGTTCACCTTTTTCTTTTCGGAAGCAAGTCACACGGCCACTCCTAATTTCTGATAGTGCCCAGAAAGAGGAGATCTGAAATATGGGCAAATAGCCCTAACTACTGTTCTAGCCTGGATGCAGAGAGAGGAGTAGAAAAAGTAAACAACATTTTAGAAAAATCTGACAGAGATAAAACATTTAGCAATAGCGGGAGGTTGGAAAGGATGGTGATAGAAAGGATGAAATAGTAGCAGGTATAAAGGAAGTGGGAGAATTTTCAAAAACTGAATTAAAAAAATACATATTTTGGCATTAACATGAAAAAGCATCTGACAGTAGAAATACAAGTGGGAGTGAATGAGAGGGAAAATTGACATTTGGGAGCAAGCCTAGAAAGTGGAAAAAGAGAAAAAACTGACTTATATGGGAAAAAAGAAAACAAAAAAAAAGACAGTGCGATGGCCCTGAAAAGCAAAAATGAATTTCTGTACAAGATAAAACACTACTAAGGAATTTAACACCCTGTGCTAGAATAATTTTCCTGTCAAAAAGCAAAATGTGAAGTTTATATTGTTACTATTATTCAGGCCCCAGTATTTTTGACTATCCATATAATCCATAAAATCAGTGTGGCATATTTAATTTATATATTTTTTCTTTGAAAAACAATAAGCTGAATTTTTTTCCATTAGACACCATATTTTGACATGCATGTCAGCAATGTTAGAGAACCATGAGAATGAAAAATGTTATTGGCGTTTTATATGCAAAAATGAGTGAATCTCCAAATATGTGTTCATTCTAAATGCCTGTTATGCAGATTTTCTATTACTTTAATGGTTCTGTATTTTATGTTTATTCTCTTTGTTCTACATGCATGTATCTCTTGATAAATATCTTTAAGGCTGATGAAAATATTACTATTTTACTAAACATTTACAAATACAAAATCATGGAAATTTTTCCATGTTTATTAAGATATAATTGATGTATAACATTGTATAAGTATAAGGTATACAGAGTATTTATTTGATAAACATATATAACAAAATGGTTATCACCATAGCATTAGCTGACACCTGCACATGTCACAAAATTACCGTTTCTTTTTTTGTGGTAAGAACATTTATGATCTCTACTGTTAGCCACTTTCAAACATATAATACAGTATTGTTAACTACAATCTTTATATTAGTCTCCAGAATTTATTCCTCTTAGAACTTGAAGTTTGCACTTTTTAATAAAGATCTTCCCATTTTCCCCATCCCCAGGCCCTGATAACAACCATTCTAGTCTCTGTTTCTATATGTTTGACTTTTTTTGGATTCCACGTGTAAATGATATCACTCTGTATTTTGTCTTCCTCTGTCTGGTTTACTTCACTCAGCATAATGCCCTCAAAGTCCATCCATATTGTCACAAACAGCCGAATGTTCTTATTTCTCATGGCTGAACTATACCTATTTTATACACACACAAACAAACACACACGCACTGACACATACTCATATACCACATCTTTTATCTACTCATCTATAGATGAACATTTAGGTTGTTCTATATCTTGGCTATTGTGAATAATGCTATAATGAGCTAGGGAGTACAGATATCGCTTTGAGGTCCTGTTTTCAATTCCTGTAGGTATTTTCATAAATACCTACAAATAGAATTGTTGGATCATATGGTAGCTTTATTTTTAATTTCTGGAGGAAACTCCATTTGGTTTTCCATACTGTCTGTATCAATTTACATTCCCACAAACTAAATATTTATAAATATAATCCATAAAAAATATATATATATTGTGTAATTTTTATTAGCTGACTTTGTTCAATTAATACTCAGTGACTGTACCTAATTCAGGTTTCAGAAACTTAAATAGTGATTTTGTTGTTGTTGTTTCATTGTTATAATCTGCAGCATCTCCAAAACTCTCTTCTGATCTTCTGCTGACTCTTCCTAAATATATGTGATTTTTGCATATCTGATGATTGTCTTATAACTGTAATTCAAGGAAATTTTGAATTATTTCAAGATTATTTGAAATTTCAGAATTAATGACTGGAATATAGAAAAACAAAAATGACACCTGAAAAGCAATATATTTAATAATACATGAAAACTAAATTTTAGTTAATATATTCATTTGGATCAAAGTAAAATTATTTTCTATAAATGCACATGCTATCCGACAATTTAAAATTTTCCTTTTCATTCTTTAGAATTCCCTGAGGTGTATGCAGATGTCTAGAAAGGATTTGTGAGGCTCCCTGTCTAGCGTTTATAACCAATGAGTACCTTCTGAGCTAGCAACGTCTTGAATTATAAATTCATGGCCATAACAAAGAGCTCTTATTTATTGAGATGCTACCATGTATGAGAATTATTTTGTACTAGATGCTTTAAAAATGTTATTTCATTTAGTTGTCTCCACATTACAGTGAGCTAGACACACCTATTGTCTCATTTCACTGATAAGATAACTGATGTTCAGGAGGTAAATTTTCCCATGTTTTTGCAGCTAGTAAGGGAGCGGGCGATATCAAAATTCAGTTTTTTGTTTGTTTGTTTTTCTTTTTTTCAGGTAGGTCTTCTAACTCTATTATAATTAGCTGTTTCTTTACAAATATGTATTTTACATAGTTTAGCGTTAATAAAATGGAAATTTGTCCATCATTGTGTATTTTCTAACATTTTTAAGACAATAAAACATGGCATAAACTAGTAATGCATTGCAGCCCATAATGTGAAACTGCAAATAAATTTTTATGAAAAAATGCTTAAATACTCCCAGTGGACCTATTCACTCTTTTTCAAAGGCATTGCAGCAAAGTCAGCTAACACACAGCTTTGTAGTGTCTCTGTAAACATAGATTTGGGAGCAATGTGGCAATAGAAATAGGGCATTTTCTCCATGCACCACAGTACCCTGAAGTCCTCTGGTGACAATGGTAACTGAGCTGGCAGTCTGCTGGGAGGGACGAGGCATGGTTAAGTCTTAGGAAGATATTCCCATGCAGAATCCTCTCCAACAGAGAGCCCTTGAATTGTGTACTTGGACTCCTGGCAGGCAGAAGTGTTATATCCATATTTGAATGTCTGAATCTTTTGCCTCTTCAATAGAGAGGCAGCTGCCGGTTGGTTCAGACAACCAGGAAAATTAGTGAAATGCAAAACTGGAAAAATTATACAGAACTTCTTTCTCTCCAGGATTGTTTAAGGAGTGTAGGAATTAAATAGGAAACTAACGTATGCATGAGTTTTCTAGATAAGAAGAATGATGTGGAAAATCCAGGTAGTAGAAACCATGGTTAGGGAAGAGTGACCACGATTGGTTTGACAGAGGTTCTGACAGGGGAGAAGTAGATGATTCTAAGAGAGTTAGAAATATAGTGCACCTTGAAAAAATTAATAAAGAGTTTGGAGGTTATGATGTAACCTGTAAGGAACCATTGGAACATTTGGGAAAAAACAATAGATCATTTGAAAGGGATAGTGTTTTAGGAAGAATAACCAGACTGCCGCCAAGAAAATGTATTAAAAATGGAGGCAGGGAGGCCAATAACAAGTTCAGAAGTTAGTATAGTTTCCAGGTGATAAGATAGATGATGTAATGAAATAGAATAGGATTATTTGATGGGGATATTAAATATCTAAATGTGCTAAGGACAAAAGAACAATTAATACAATTTGGAAGTAGATTTGAATTGAAGTTGTCGTGTCTATTAAAGATATGACTTCAAACACATTCCCTGACAAGCTGATTGATGCCAAGTTGTAAATTTCTGTAACAGAAAAGAGAGTACGAAAAAAAAAAGAAAAAAAAAAAAAAAAAAGAGAGTACGGTGATAAAAATTCTAGAGTATATTGATGTGGATATGATTGCTAGGAAATTCCTTTAGAATGGACAGAAAGTCTAGGACTGAGTAAGAAATAAAGTCAATTATGTGCTTTGGGATAGTACATGGCTCCTGAATAGCTCTCTACAAATATCAATCAGTTTATTGCTTTTTAAGACCTCTAAAACACAAATAATTACTTTAAAAAATGTTGTTCTATACATTTATGTGTGGGGGGCATCTCTGTGATATTTTGTGTTTTTTACTGGTTTATCTCAAGTGGGCTCAGTTCATTCCTGCTGCATTTGTCATGTTTCACAAGTAGCAGGACATATGCCCACAGCACTGTTTTTCCATTTGGACTCTAAGGTGTTGCCAACCTTTCTCATCCAATTTAGTAGCACTTCAGTGTGCCTCGCAAGTGAAATGGTATGATAACTGACCTATGTTTGTGAATGTTTTTCATTTTAATTTTTATTAGCAAAGACTCAGAGTTATATCATCATAATACTACAGCTAACATACAGTTGAGTTATTCTCTGCTCCCATGAGGGAAGGGATCGCACAGATCTTTGGACAAAGCATCACTTGTCCTATGAATATTGGAAAAAAATAGTTTAGAAAGGACAACATTTTAAATATAGTGTTTCTCAACACGGAAACCATGGGCCACTGGTGGAAGTATATTGTCTGTCAAATATCAACAAGCTGTTTGTTTGGTGGCTTTAGATGAAACCATAATGAAGTCGTTTTGTTCACATATATTGCACAAACTGGAAAAGCAAGACTAATTACTATTTTCATAGACACTCTATTAAACTATCAAAATCATTGCATTTTAAAGATTATATCCATGCTAAAAAGACAGTGTTGATCCATTTGTCTCAGAACACATTCAGAAAACAGTCTAAATTTCCCTCACTTAATGTGTTCATATGTCTTGCATTTATTGCCTGTGTGTTTTAAATATGCATTTTCCATTGTTACTATTATTTTGAGTTTTATCCACAGTCATTACAAATGAGCCAAAGCCTTGAAATAAACCATTTGAATATAAATGTAATGATAAAATCAGTCATGATGTAACCCAAAATGTGACCATGCTGTATTACAAGTACAGAAGGTAAAGCTATACATTCTCAGAGAAGTGAATTAATAAGTGTGATAACTTTGCAGCCAAAATAGAAAATGATATGATAGGAATTATGAAGATAAAAATCTTTTAAAATTAGATTTTATTGGATTGATGATTTTTTTTTTTTTTTCAACCTCACCCTAGAGCTTTTTGAGTTAGATACATCTGCCAATTTGGGGCATGAACTTTTGCTTAATTTTCAAGCAAAGCGCAATAACCTCTCTGGTAAACTAATTTGAGTTATTTCAGTGCAGTCATAATGTTTACAAAATTGGTTACTGTTATTTTTGCTAAAGGCAAGGAAGAGATTAGCACTTCAAAGGCATCATTAAAGTTACATTTTCATAGTAAATTTGTCACATGGTTTCTGAGAGTATTATAACTACTGCAAGGTTAATAATAAATATTATATCCCGATAATGATGTAGAAGGAAATACCTTTATCAAATGATATTGTTGATTCTGGCCTAATATCGTTGGCTTACAACTTTGATGAGCACATATAAGGTCTGTGTATGCTAACAAATACTTCACTGAAGTAAAACCACTGATGTGACATAGTCTAAAATGGCTGTACATAAATGAGGAAAACAGGCTTGATGACTTTTCTCTGCTTATCACATGGAAATTTGTGCAACTGGAGAGTAATCAAAATTATTTTACAAACTGTTATGGAGAATTCAAAAGGTATATTATAATTGGCCATGAAAATGCCTGACTATTACACCCTGAAGTGGTTACCCCTGAAAATCATCCACATACTGTGACTAGTTAGTGGTCATATAGACACCTCTGGATCTAAATTAAATATTTAAAAGTCAATAATATGAAGTTGAACAGAGGACAGGTACTAAGTCTAAACCTTTTTAACGTGCTGTTTCAGGGATCAGATAGCAACTCTAGGATTTTTTTTTTTTTTATTACTGAATTGCTATGGCTGTCAAGATGAATGTGCCTTGTATGAGTTTTTGAAATTATAAATTAAAATTTTAAAAATTATTGCTGATAAAAGTTGTAAGTAACTTGTTCAAGTTTCATATCTGATCAATATTTTGAAATTTGTTTTAGGATATATATTTTACATACCATAAAATTAACCCATTATAAGGGTTAATTCAATTATTTTCAGTAAATTTATAAATTGTGCACCCATCTCTATAGCAGTTCTAGAACATTTCTGACCTCCCCAAAAATTCCCTCATGCTCCTCTGCCGTCATTTCCTGCTCCTACCGCCAACATTAGGCAGCCACCAGATCTTTCTCTTTCATTTCCTTACCTTATTGCACTGGCTACAATTACCAGTAAACAGGTATACTTTCCTTGTTCACAGCTTTAGGGAGAAGGTATTCAATCTTTCACCATTAAATTTGAGGTTTTGATTATCATGAGTGTTTGATGTAAAGATGAGGAAGTTCTCTTTTAATGGTAGATTATGGATATATGTATATTTTTTTAATGACGAGTTTTACTAAATTTTATCAAATGATTTTTTGGGTTATCCATTGAAATGGTAACATTTTAAAAATATCACTTTTCTATTCATCACTGTTTTAGCTGCAACCCATACATTTTGTTGTATGATTTTATAGGTATTCGGTCAGAGATTTTCTGATTTCTTTCATGATTTTCTCTTTGATCATTAGATATTTAGAAGTGTGGTATTTAAACAAATATTTTGGAGTTTCTTAGTATTTTTGTTTTTGTTTTTATCACTGTGTTGGATTACTCGTTTCATTTTGTTGTGGTTGAAGTACAGACTTTGAATGATTACAGTAAATTTAAAATTATTGATACTCTTTGGTAGTCTACTTGTTTCCTGGGTAATATTCCATGTGTACTTGAAAAGAATCTATAGCTCCTGTTGGATGTAGTGTTCAGGATATGTCAGTTTAGTCCATTTGGTCGATAGTGTCGTTTTAATCATCTTTGTCTTTACTGATTTTCTAATTGTTTTATCAAATATTAAGAGTGGGGTATATAAATATCCAAATATAATTGTTAAATATTTCAATTTTTTTTTCAGTTTTGTTACTCATTACTTCATATATTTTGGGATTTATTATTATGTGTGTATACCTTTAGGATTATTATACCTGCCTTAGATATTGGGAATTTTATCAATATGAAACATCATTCTTTGTCTCTAACAATATTTCATATTTTAAAGTTTATTTCCTCATATCTTCCTATACCTATTCCAACTCTCTTATGATTACTGTTTGCATGGTAAATGTTTTTTCATCTTATTTGTCTTTGAATGTAAAGCATGTTTTTTATAGACAGAATATAATTGATCTAATTTTGCATCAGGATGACTATCTGCTATTTAGTGCAAGTGATTGTATTTTCATGTTTCTGTAGTTGTTTATATGGTTGTATACACATCTGTGATTTTTGTATTTCTTTTCTATAGGTCTCATAAAATGTGTTCCTTTCTTCCTCATTTATTGCTTTTTTTTTGGCATTTAACATATTTTTGTTCTGTACCATTTTTATTCGTCTGATTTATTTTGACAGCAATTGAGGTATAATTTATATGTTCTATACTTTAAGTGTATAATTCAGTGGTTTCTTTGTGTTCATTTACAGTTAATATCAATCCCTGTCTTCAGTCGCAGACAACTACTGATATACTTTCTGTGTCTATAATTTACCTTTTTTAGACATTTCATATAAATGGACCATACAATAGGCTGTCTTTTGCATTGATTTCTTTTTAACTTAGCATAATGTTTAAGTTCATTAAAATTAGAGCATGCATTACTAGTTCATTTTTTAAAAAACAAAATGTTAAATGGTGTTCCACTATATGGCTAAATCAAATATTGTATATCCTTTCGTTAATTAATGTGTATTTGAATTATTCTCAGCTTAGGCTATTAAAAACAATGCTGCATTCACATATATATCTTTTTGTGGACATGCATCTTCATTTCTCTTTGATAGACTCGTAAGAGTAGAGTTGCTTAGTTGTTTGGAAAGTGTCTGATTAACAGTTTAAGAAACTGCAAAACTCTTTTTCTAAGGGGTTGTACCATTGTACTTTCCTACCAGCATTACGTGAACATTCCTGCTCCTTCTCATCATCACCAGCTCTGGATAGAGTCTGTCTTCTTTATTGTGGTCATTGTAGCAGATGTGTAGTGATATCTCCTTATGATTTTAATTTGTACTTCCCTAATGACTAATGATGGTGTTCATTTAGTCTGATACTGATACATTTCCTTTGATGAAATATCGATTCAAAATTTGGCCCATTTTTAAAACAATTGTGTCTTCTTATTAGAGTTCTTTATATATTCTGGAAGCAATCTCATTATCAGATATATGACGTATATTTGTAAATATTTTCCTAAAATCTGTGACTTGTCTTTTCCATTTCCTCTTGGTGTTTTTGTGCTGTACAATAGTTTTAATTTTAATGAAGTCCAGTTTGTTTTTGGTTGCTCATGTTTTGTTTTGTTTTGTTTTGGTGTCATATTTAAGAACTTTTTGTCCAACCCAAAGGTCATGAAGATTTTCTCCTATATTTTCTTATAGAAGTTCTATAGTTTTAACCTATCTATTTAGCTATAGAATCCATTTGAATTAATTTTTGTGTATGGTCTGCAAGAAGGGTCTCTGTTTTGTTTTTTGTTTGTTTGTTTTTTTTTGCTTATTGATATCCGTTTATCTCACTGCCATTTGCTTAAAATTCTACCCTCTCCCCATTGAATTAATTTGATTTCTTTGTCAAAAATCAATTGACAATAAATATGAAGGTCTGTTTGGGGAATCTGAAATTTGTTCTATTGGTCTACATGCCAATACCACACTCACAATTACTATGGAGTTATACTAACTTTTAGATCGTAGTGTAAATCCTTCAATTTAGTTTCTGTTTTTCAAAATTGTTTTGGCTGTTTTGAGTCCTTTCTATTTCCACATATATTACAGGGTCATCTTGTCAATTTCTCCAAAATATTCTGCTGACATTTTGGTAAAGATTTCATTAAATCTGTAGGTCATTTCTGTAGAATTGCTCTCTTGGCAATACTCAGTTTTCCAATCCATGAACATAAAATATGTCTAACTTTATTTAGACTTTCTTCCATTTTCTCAGCAATATGTTGTAATTTTCATTTTACCAGTCTTCCACTTTTTTGTTAAATGCATTCCTAGGTATTTTATTCTTACTATTACAAATGAAATTATTTTCTTGATTTTACTTTAAGATTGTTTGTTGCTAGTATATAGAAATTCAGTTCATTTTTCTAGATTTGTTTTTGTATCCTGAGACCATACTAAACTCATTTATTAGTAGTAGTAATATTTTTGTTGAGCTTGGGTTGGCATTTTCTACGTACAAGACCAAACTTGTCTGCACACAGGACATTATTTTTTTTTATTCATCCTTCAATTTGGGAGCTTTTGCTTCTTCTTTTTTTTCTCCCCTTTATTTTTCTAGCTATAACTGCCCATGAAATGTTGAATATAAATGGTCAAAGTGCATATTTCATCTGGTGTAGCAACTTTTCAAGGGATAGATTCAAGTACATTTGGAATTACAAGCTTCTCTCTTTGTGTTTGCCAATATAGAAATGTATAAATAATTGTAAAATATTTGTGACAATATTTAGTAATGTTACTAAACAGACAAAAATTACTTTCTTTTTACTCCTTATTATATACAGATTTTTTTTCATATTTTGCTCTAGATTTAGATTATTTAGCTATACTATATATTTTCTTACCATTACTTTGTAAACAAAACAGCTTAGATAGAATGAACTGGGAAGCTTAGTTTGTTTACATTCATGACATTTTCTGCTAGCTTCTTTATTTTATGAGAAATGTCATCCTATACAAGAGCAATGAATTAGTAGGGGGAAAGGAAGACAAAGGAGAGGTTTAGTCTAATGGTAAATTACATAAATGATTCATGGTAAGATTGTTAAGAAGTCAGTTTGAACCACCTTGGTATATCTTGTATGAAGGCATATTTCTCCTCAGGAACTTAATATAATGGCTGGCTTGATTTCCTCTGTGTTTTCACGGGGCACCCAATATTGTATGGTAAACTCACTTAAAGCATCTTTTCATGTTTTATATATGCCATCCTCTTTTCAACTCTCACCCTTCTATAAAGAAGATAGGAATTTTAAATTGTAGGCTATATCAGTTAAGAAGTGATCAAGGGAGGAGGCAACTTGAGATAAGTTATTGTAGACACAAAATGACAAGCCATGTTAATTACCAACTCCTTTCCTCAGGCTGACCACAGGCATTATTCAACACACGGTCTTCATTACATCCCATTTTTTTTTTATGCTTCATAAAACAATGCGTAGTCATTTATTTAAAAAATTAAGAGTGCAAACATTCTATTTTGGAAAAGAAATTGTAAATAATTTTTAGTTACATTAAAAAGCATAGTCTTAATAAAATCGCATTCCTGCCTTAGCAGGATTATTGACATTATTAGGTAAGGCAGAGACTTTTAATGAGATCTCAATCAAAGGAAATACTTCAGTAATGATACATGAATTAATCAATGGTGATCAAATAAATCTAGTCCAGTCCACTTTATGAGTAGCTGCTCAGGTCAAAAGATTAACAAGTTCATAAGTGACTTCTAATAGCATTTCACTCGACTATGCATTTGCATCTAGCTAATTGTACAAGACAATATTTGAAAGCACTTCAGATTGCAATTTATTGTAGTGTAGAATTCCTTGGAGAAGGAACATAGCAGCAAAACAACATAAATCAAGTCTTAATCTAAAATGAACCATACAAAAATACTTAAAGGTATAATTGTGTTTCATGGGAGAAAATAGACAAACACTAAAAAGTAACATTAAGACTATGTTGAAAAATATAGCAACCAATTTGAAAGTAACCAAGTTCTATTTTGATAGCATTATCATTTCTTTAAATGCTATCAGATCACCCTTATCTGTCAGGTAAGGAATATTTATTGCTCAAAGATATTTTTCATGGAGAGGGACAATATTGACATTTTGCAGAGCTCCATGCCAATATTAGATACAAAGTATCATCATAATTACTTTATCATTGGATCAATATGATCATTATTGCAGACTCATATTATTGGTGTTTTCAATCATGTAACCAAAGAAGAAACGGTTATTTATGTAGATGCTATAGGTTATTAATTTTTATTATCATCAATCACCTTTTATAATAAACACATGTGTATCCCATAGGTTCCCCACATCTTTCTCCTGGTGCCCATCCTTACCACTCCACAATTCTGTACTTGTTTACGAAGTTTCTAGATTCAGTGTATATCAGATATATTTTTAGGAGAGAATATTTTATTCCCTTTTCAAACTTAAAGTAGACACTTTGGAAATAAATTTAAGTAAATATCTTTAATGTGTTTCAATATCGTTGTAAATAGTCACCCAGACAATTCTCCTGTCACTTAGTAATTTCAGGAAGAAGACAGTGAGGGTGTGTAAATAACTTCAACTTGGGTCCCAGCCACTAAATCCCAGTGTGATTGATCTATTTCTGAACTCCATTTCTTTTGACCTTAAAGTATTAATTCTATTTCTCTATCCCTGTCTCAGTTATTTACCCTATCTGTTTTTTTTAAAGGAACATGCAAGGAAATTATGCAAGACTATTAAAAGATATAATGGCACTTCTCTATTTTATAGGTAAACCATAACAATCCTTATTTCAGATAATGCTAACCTGTCTTACAAAATACATATCCCTAGTCATAATTTTTTAATGAAGTGTGTAATATTTTGGTTAACATATTCATGCTGTATTGGTATAATGTAACGATGTTTTTTTGTTTTTTTTTCTGTTATCCTTTCATAGGATGTGTATTACAATATCTACACTACAATTACTGTTCAGGAGAATCATAATACAAATACAATTTCCATGGATTACTTTATAATTATACTTCAAGTTACCATGTAGTTCAATGACTAATCACCATGTTACTTGCAATTTTTATATCTTGTAAGCCTGCAGTTTAAAAGACAGAAATAATCAGATAATTAGTCTTTGATTACATGGTACTCACCCTGTTCTTAAATGTACTTAAATGGTCAATAATTACCATGTAATTACAGAGCAATTATTGTAGTGCATTCACACCACCATATGTAAGGCACTGTCAGTGATTCCATCCCCTATGTTTAGGGATTTATGACTCAGGCATAGAAAGGTCACTGGGGGCTGTATTGGGTAAAAATTGTCTGAAAGAGAGGGACCGTTTTGTAAAGGTGGGAGCAGGTGACACTGCAATGGAAAGGCCTAGTAAAGGAAAAGAATAGTGACTGATTTTTTCAAGATTGGATACATAACTAGTAAATACAAAATATGAACAGAATGAGAAAATCCATAGTTTGTAATGACTGTTGCAATTTTTATGAAGTCCTTCAACTTGTTTTTTTCAGCAAGTCATTTTTGTTAAGATACCTCTCTACACTTTACCCAGAAATGTTTTCTTTTTCCTCATAGACCATTTTAAATTATATAGTACAAGGTTCACAGACTAAAAATTTCCATCTCACTTCCATATAGCAAGAAATTTTAAGTGCCAGCACCTGGCACCTCGGCAAAAGATCATAGTTAGCACATTTTCTTTTTATTGAGTTGTTGCATGGCAAGAATTGATAATTTTCCACTCTGAGAGTTAAAAAAAAAAAAATGCTGCTTTAAAAATAGTTTTACATGGTTGCATTTTCATACTGAACTATGTAATTCATTTAACTCTATGTTTTATTTCTTACATGTTTATATTCATTACAATCATATTTCATCAATAGAAATTGGCATTTTTTGTGTTACTAAGGAAAAATATATATCTTAATCCATCCAAACTTATAACACTTTATGGTAATATTGTCCTATACTTTCTTTGAAACTCCTAAAAGTAATTTAGACAGAGTCAAGTATGTAAAAGAATCCCAGGAAAAGTTTGAGTTGAGATCCATTTTAAACTTAATTTTCTCAGTGCATTCTCTAGTGCCAAAATTTGCAAAGTTGCTAGTTTACCAGCAATGTGCCTGTTTACTTTTAAAATGTGCAAATGTTAGTTTTTCTTTGATGAAGATGCTACAAGCTAAGATGACCACAGAATGCTGTGTTTCTCTGAAAATAAGACCGGGTCTTATATTAATTTTTGCCCCAAAAAACTCATTAGGGCTTATGTTCCGGGGATGTCATCCTGAAAACTCATTCTAGGGCTTATTTTCCAGTTAGGTCTTATTTTTGGGGAAACACGGTAGAAAAAAAAAATCCTCAATTTAAGCCTTCAAGTGTTTATTCAGGTTTTAGTCTATGCCCAATGCCTTTCTGTATCCAGTGGGTGATGCAAAGCAAATGAACTTCCTACGTAGTTGTAGAGTTGAAATAAATCAACCCAGAGATCAATGCTAAGATATGCAAGTGAATTCAAGGTAGTTCAAAGAACATCTTTGAACATAAATGCTGAGGACATTTAGAATAAAATAAAGATCCTTGAAAACTAAATAAATGAATTAAATGTATTATTACTTGTAGGCTTTGTAAGTACATAAAGACTAAGGTCAATTAGCTCTTTAAGCAACCATATTTCACATTATCATTTGATTTTTTTTTTTGAAAGGGTGGAATAGGTAAACTGTTAAGTAAAAAGTAGTGTTTACTCATATCATTGTGTGTGTGTGTGTGTGTGTGTGTGTGTGTGTGTGTGTGTGTATGTGTGTGTGTGTGTTTACCTCTGACCAATTTGGGTTTGGAGTATGAAGGTTTAAAATTCATTATTTTTCCATGATGAATTGCTCTACATGAAGAAAGTTCAAAGCAATTTGATGAAAAATGCGTTGCTTGCTATTTTGCCATTTCCCTGGGCTATAGAAGCAACTCGAGTTTTTAGACAGCAGCATAAGCTCATTGCGGCACTCTCTTACACATCCTCACATTCAACACACATTACTTGCAATTATTTAGTTTAAAAATGTTTTTTAATTGAAAAGCTATTTCTTATCTCAATACCGTCCTCAAACATCATTTCTTCTGTTTTGTTTGACTCTCCCCAGTATTTGAGTTATAATCTTTTGGGAGTAATTGGAATTTAGGCAGACATAAAGCAAAACTCACTTTAAAGTTTTAGTTCTTGATGGGGGTGATTTTGCCTCTCCAGTGACATCTGGCAGTGTCTGGAGGCATTTTTGTTTGTCACAACTTGGTAGGGAGGTATCACTGACTTCTATTAAGTAGAGACTAGGGATACGTTGCTAGAAATCCTGCAGTACACAGTGCAGCCCTCCATTACTCAGTCCAAATTCCATAGTGCTGAGGTTAGAAAACTCTGCTTTAAAGCAATCAGCATACGTTCATCTTAATAGTTTATAAGAAATGACACATAATTTTAGGAGAATGTTTTTCCTCAAAATTATTTAAAATATACACAAATGAAGAAAAATACTTATATAATTGAGTTCGAAAATAACACTACAATAAAACATAAAATAAAAATCTGTTTGCCTAGCTTTGGGGAAATGGCACCTACTTTTCAGCATATGTAAAAATGCTATACTAAATCAGTATACTAATGACTTAAAATTTCCCTTTTGGAATGTTATTTTTCTTCAAATATTGTTCCTTTACTTTATAACTTAAGTGTGCACCTAGTTGTTACGATGCTGTTATTACAGATTAATATGTCATGGAAAATACGTTGAGATAAGTAGTTAGCTTAGTAAATAATTTTTTTAAAAGCTAAAATATTTTTCTTTTTCCACAACTATTTTAAGGTGCCTAGTGATTGTTTCTTTTGAATTCTCAATGTCTCTACGTCCATTATAGCAACTGGATCTCACATCTTGCCCACTATCAACAATGTTATGACTCTAATTTAAAGGTCATAGACCAAGTCATTTAAGTGACCTGCCAAGGACACGTACCCAATCATTAGCTGAATGGGACAGAACTCCTTGTTGGGCAGAATGATTTTTCCTCTGCTGCTTAATGGAGACAACTTGATAACACTTTTCAGGACATGATACAAATGTAGCAAAAGAGTGTAATTTCCAGAACAGTCGTTTGTGTTTCTAGAACAATTTAACTCAAACCTCTGAAAATGTCTTCTTTTTTCATCTGGGACTAAGGTCACATATACACCTCAGAGCTGCCCTGAAACAAATGAAGATGGAGTTTAGAATCATGCATAAAGAAGTTTTTAACTGAAGTGTGAGAATGTTACCAAAATCAGGGCTGCAGAATGGACAAAAGATGAAACAATTGACCTACTTGCCTTAGAAATGGTTGTTCTATTTGTATTCATGGCAGGGCCACCAAAGCAGAGATTATAATGAAAAATAAGTTACCAAAGTGCTTCAAAGTAGCGACAGTAAAAAAACGAAAAGCAAAAAAACCTTATTTTCTTAGGGAAATCTTCAAATATACCACAAAATGAAGAGAACCATACAATAAAGGAGATGTACTTATCAAGCAGCTTCAATAATTATCAACATTTTGCCAATCTTCATTTTACCTACAAATATTGCAGTATGTGTCTCTAACTGTTCAGGGCATTTTATTTGTTATATAGCTACCATGTATTATCATATCTAGCAAAATTAACAATAATTCCTTAATATTTGTATAATTCCAATAGGAAACACATGGTACAGTCAAATTGGGATCATTTAAGGTAAAGTTTAATAAATAAACTATTTTGGGAGAAGTAGGGGGATAACATAGGTAACAAAGGATAGTTCAGTAACTTGGTTTGAATCTGGGGAAAGAGTGTTGTGTTTTCTACACTCTTCTCCTTGTTCAACAAGGAGTGAGAGCAGTTACCTAAACTCAGAGAAGGGAACTATAACCAGTTCACTGGGAATCCTGTTTTCCAGGAACATTGGGTTTTTTTTTTCAAGTTTAACTTTACTTTCTAAGAAACTGTTTTAGAATATGAAATACTTCTTGTACTTTGGGTATAACGTAGTAAATATAAAATGCAAACATTTAGTAGATAATCAGTTTCTCAGCTCTCATTAAATGTATAAATGGGCTAAAAGTACAAGAATGGTAAAAGAAATACCATGTAAATTGTTACCATAAGAGAACTGGAGTTCTTAAAGACGAGAACTGTTGCAAAGAGGATTTCAAAATGACAGATAACAATACATCAGAAAGATGTTAACAGTTATAAATATATGTATACCTATAGAGTGCAGGTCATAAATGTATATGCACTTACACATTTATAGATCCCCTATATACACAAAGCAAGATCTGAAAGAATGAAAAATAAATGAAAAATTTAACTGTCTGGCCGGGATGTTTCAATATTCCACTCTTAGTAATTTATAAGAAAACTAGACTGAAAATAGCAAGGATACAGAAGTACTGAACAACACTGTCAATGAACTAGATTTAATTGGCATGTATAGATGTAATTGGCATATATCTCCACCTAATGACTGCAGGATACACATTGTGTTCAAACACTCACACTCATGGAACATTTTCCAGTAGAAACCATTTTCTCTTCCATAGAACAAGTCTCAGTGAATATAAACGTATTGACATCATACAAGGTGTTGCTTTGACCACAACAAAATTATATTAAAAATAACACATAGAAATCAAAATTATGGGAAACCCCAAAGAGTGAAAATTAAACAAGACTTCTAATAAACCATGGTCAAAGAAAAAAATCACAAAGTTAATTGTAAATATTTTCAACTGAATGAAAATGATACCCCAACATAAAAAAAAAAAAAGAAAGAAAGAATGAGGGATGCAGCTAAAGCAGTGTTTAGAGGGAAATTTAAACATTTAAGTGTCCATATCAGAAAAGAAAAAGAAAAAATCAATAACTTAAGTTTAAACCTTAAGATCCAGGACAAGAAAAGCAAGCTAAATCCAAAGCAAACAGAAGGAATGAAATAATAAATATTAAAGCATAAATCAATGAAATATAAAGTGGAAAAGTAATAGAGAAAATCAGTGCAACCGATCAAAGATTTGTTTTTTGATAAGTTGAACAAAACTGACAAAGCCAACCTAGACTAGCCAAGAAAATATGAAAAAAAGTACAAGTTACCAAAATTCAGAATAATATTTACTAAAACTATAACCTTAAAGGAGAAAACTGGAGTAAATCTTTGTGAATTCGCATTAGGCAAAATGTGCTTAGACACAATGGTGAAAGCATGACCCATAAATTAAAAATTGATAAATTGGACTCCAATAAAATTAAAAATGTTTGCCCTTTAGAAGACACCATTAGAAATTGAAAAGATAAGCTTGAGTGGGGAAAATATTTTCAAATCATGTATGCAATAAATGACTTTTTCCAAATTACATCAATTTTATTATTTAAGAATAATAATACAACAGGTTTTTTTTTAAATGGACAAGTGATTTGAACAGACATTTCACCAAAGAAGATATTGTAAAAATGTAAGTAAGCACATGAAAAACACAAAGTTATTTATTAATCATTAGGGAATGGAAATTAAATTTACAATAAGATACCACTACATACCCAATAGGAAGGCTATAATCAAGAGCCAGGTAATACTACATGATGGAGAGGGTATACAAATCCCAGAACCCTCAGTAATTTCTGGAAGGTCAAGTGAAACAGCCACTTTAGGTAACAGTTTGGTAGTTTCTTTAAAAATTAATTCCACACCAGGAAATGTACTCAAGAAAATTGAAAATTTGTATCCATGCAAATACATGTATGTTTATTATACTTCAGTAATGCTTAAGAAGTTAATGGAGACTCATGATTTGTTCCTTTTCCTTAAAACAGAAGACATAATATCACGGTTTAGATCAGTGCAGTAACAGCAGCAGCATCACCTGGAAACTTGTTGGAAATGCAAATTCTCAGACCCTACCCCAGACCTACTGAATCACAAAGTCTGGGAAAGAGCCATCTGTATTTTAACAAGCATTCTAGGTGATTCTGGTACATGCTAAAATTTGAGAGACAACATATGTTCAAATTTCTTTAGTTGTATAATTCTCACTTGTCTTGAGAAAAGGCTCCTATTGACTAAGTCCCCATAAGCCAAATGCTTTTTTTAAAATTTATTTTTAAATGTTGAATGGGCAGATATATAAATAGAAGTATAAAATTCTAAATTTCATATCTTTCTTGAAAAATCCCAAGATGAGACAATAGTCTTCTTGTCTTGCTGACACGGCAGTATTGAGATTGAGGAGACTCTGAGTATCCCTTGAGACAGCATGGCTGGTCAGCGTGCTTCTGTCTCACACGACTTTCTTCATTCATCTTGATTCTCTATATGGTCTTCCAGGTCTGATTTGCTTACTCTTGATTTCCAATATACCCCCAAACTACTTGAGTGGAAAGTACAGACTTTCGAAAGTACTTTGAATTGTTCAAGGATGCAAGAAAGTAGTTTTAAGGTAGTATGGTTGTAATGGTTTCGGGATAGTGTGTGCAGACTTTAATTTTATAGCCATATTTTTTTAACTAGTTCAGTGACTTTGTTCAAATTATGTGCTTCTATTTGGTTTACTTTTCTGTTTCATGTGTTGGGAGTCCCAACAATAGTTTACTCATTCCTAAGAGTGATAGACTGCTATGTTTACTTGTGTTGTAAGACAATTGTTTTCTTCTTTAAGAAGTTCTAACTTCTACGCTAGCAATTTGGAATGAATAGTCTTCTTACATTTCTGTAGTAACCATGTCATTTATTCATAATCCAAGTAGTGTTAAGAAAAAATAGCCAAAGTGATTATTTAAGTAATTTAGTGATAATGTGTTATTTTCAGATGAAAAGGTATAAGGTTGAGTATATTATCCAGATTGCAGCAATGCTGTGTGACTACTTTGATATTAGTATTTGAAATGTGAAATTTGTTGATTTTTCCCTCTCTGTGTCTTGTACATTTTTGGATTAGGTGGCTAAATTATTTTTGAAACAAGTTGATGTGCAAGTTAATAGATAAATGAAGAGATAGTTTAATACATTTTAATTATTAAATATGTTAAATTGTTTGAATCAGTGTCTGATTTATTCATAATAATAGGGGGGGAAAGTGTTTGGTCTGCCTGTCAGGAACACCTAAGAGACAATCCATCTCAAAGCAAACAACTTCTTTCTTTACTATGGGACTCTGAACAGTGCCATCAGTTATTTCATTATTTTCTAGACAAATAATCACAGAACCTGCTATCATCTGTTTCCTCAAAGATGTTGAGGAAGTTTCCTGTCATTGCCAGTGGAATAGAAATAGTGTAACCATATATTGATGAGTGTTTCCATTTGTATATTTATTTTGATTTTAATATCTGTTAACTGACTTTCTGACACTCAAACATGAAAATTGTTATTTAAGAACTATGTATTGTGGAAAGAATGTCCCTTCTCTGACTAGGAGATCTTGAGGCCACTAACCATCAGTCTATTTATCTTGTAAATGGGAAAATAATAGTACCTTTCTTGTAAAATTGTGGTAAAAATTAATTGAGAACATTCATTTTATTACTATATTTGATACAGGGTAAAATAAAAAATGTGTTCATTTGATACAAAATAAGATCTCAATATATGTTAAGTAATATCTTTGTGAGTCTGATAAGCATCTATTTTGCTAATAACAGAAATATTTAATCGCTTGTTTCATAATTACGTTAAAAATCCATGATAAATTTTATATTCAAACATTGAAGTAAAAGATATTTTGCAGTTATAATCAAAAGTTATGGCATGCAAGTAATAGTTGGAAATGTCCAACTAATGCTGTTGATCGGTCTAGACCGATCAACTGCATTTAACGAATTCAAGCTTTTAACAAAATGTATAGCTTTTAACAAAGTCAAGTTATCCTATTTTTTAAAAGTTATTGTTAGGTGTGTATATGATCCTCATATATATATTTTCATTTGTCAATTCTGAACTGAAATTTTACAATTTTGGAAAACAACTTTTATTCATTTTTTTTTGTACATGGTGGGTGGAGTATCTGCAGGATTTAGTAAGAAGATCAAAGTTTGGTTTATTATTTGCATCACAATCTAGAAAGGTATTATAGAAAGAATTTCATTGGCTATGACTACAAAAGTCTTGTGATTTAAAAAGCACTCCGAATATGATTAGTTCACAAGTTAATTAGTAGGGATTTCATTGACATTTTATACATGTTTAACATTTGTCATTTATCTCATAGATTTACAGATTTTAACTTGCATTGAAAAGAAATGGAACTTTAAAGAGATTCAGATTATGTTTTTGGTAATTAGTTGCCTAAAAATGTCTGAAGACCAAAAGCAATACCAGCAAATTTAGGTTCAAAATAGCAGGTAGAACATTTAAGCACTAGTAAACAAGAGAACATATTAACTACATAGAATATTTTTGTACTTATTTAGAAAACTACCCCTATGTTTTTCATTTTCATTTCATTATAATACCCTTTAATTAAGTGAAATATTATGCTAGGTCCTGGGGAGTATACAAAGATAAGCAACGTGTAGTTGTACCTGTAAAAATATTTACAATCTAGTAAAAAGTTGACGCTTGAGCAATGCGGGGGTTATGGGAGCTGAAACCCCCTGTGCAGTCGAAATCTGTGTATAATTTTTCACTCCCCCAAAACTGAATTAATAGCTTAATGTTTACTAGAAGCCTTACCAATAACATAAACAATGGAGTGACACATTTTGTATGCTATATGTATTCTATACTGTACTCTCACAATAAAGTAAGCTGGAGAAAACAAAATGTTATTAAGAAAATCATAAGGAAGAGAAAATACATTTATAGTGTGTATTAAAAAATCCACATATAAGAGGACTTGCATAATTCAAACTTGTGTTGTTGAAGAGTCAACTGTATTTCGATACAAAATTTTGAAAGCACACATAATAAAAACAATTGGCTTTCAACCAGAATGCTTAAAATTCAGTAGCTGTATTGAAAAAAAATTTCATTTTATTAAAATTGTTGTGTTCCTATAATATGAAAATATAGGGAATAATTTAGTCTTAATTGCTTCCAGAATTAGATTAAGTTTGACTCTGTCTTAAAGTCAAGTGAATAAACTCAAAGATCATTCCCTCATCATGCTCACATAGGTAATTCATTTTAATTTATTATTTTATTGGGTGACATATTGGGAATTACAAATTCTCATTCGGCAAAAGCAGAATAGCTGTTGACATAAATATAATTGCTTTAAATACTCACAACTATCTACTATGTCCCATATGGATTTAAAAAAAAACACAGTTGTATTTTAATTATACCTAATACTCCCAAATGTGGTCATACCTACTTAATACATGTAGAAGATAGAATAATAAAGTATGGGTTCTGTCTTAATCACTCTGCTCTGTTAAATATTAAAGGGCTGTTATTAATAGCACTTTTATAATGGATGTCATTTTCTACCTTGAATGAAAACCTCATCTCCTTTCATGTATTCATAGCAGAAGTTATATAATCTTTTCAATTCTGAACGCTGTACCAAAGGAATTTTCTTTTGACTACATGCCATGTCTTCTTTGTATCTGCCCCATTTCTTGACTTACAGTAAATGCTCAACAATTATTTGGTAAATGAATAAAGGAACACATGATTGAATGAAGGGAAGACTAAAAAAGAAAATAAGTTGCCACAAAGCGAAAACTCTGTTTAGTTCAAATATGTTATTTCAGATTTTCGTGTATAAACTTCTGCTCTCAGGGAGATTTTAGGTTTTGTGGCGTTTCAAAACCTGTGTATTTATGAGCTTGTTATAATGCATTTCTATACTATATTAATAAGCATTTTCTTAATTACATTTAATAGGGAAAATTGATAAAACTAAATTTTTAGCAGTTGTGTATCTTAATTATAATCTGAGAAAACCATGTACTCTAGTAGCTTCTTTGTTATGGGAATGGCTGGAAGCCATTCTCCAAAACCTGAGCTATCTATAGGAATGTTTTAAGACAATTTAACAATTAAAGAGACTGGGATTTTTAGGATGAAATTTTAGAAAGAAGTTTTGATCATGTGAAAAGCATTCTAATCTTACCTCATGTTTAAGTTAAACTTTAAGAGTAAACCTATTCTTAACATTTTAATATCTTTCAAGAAAAACAGAGTTATTATGGAGAAAACTTTACTCTCTGGGTAGTCTTTGAATATATGTCACTTATTAAAATCCTCCTTGGCAGTCAAATAAAATCAAATAATTATATGTTGTAAAAAATATAAGGATAAAGTGGACTTCTCAAACACCAGATTCTGTGACTATGTTTGATGTTCTGCAAACATGAATATGCTGTTTTGGAAGTATGTATGAACACTTGGTAAATGATAGGTAATGGACATAAATTGACCAAGAATCAAAACTAAAGTGGTAATGATCATAGAAGTGACTAAATTTTGTGTGTACTAAACACTAGTACAGAATTTAAGTAAGTTACAGTATAGAAATTTAACGGGATTTAACTACCTACTTGCAAATAGCAAGTGTTTTTCTCCATGTTATATTGAAATCCCATGCTTACATGCTAGTGATCATATAATAAATGCTTTCTTGAAAATTGTAATATTCCTACTCCTATCTTAAACTGTAAAAATTATGTAAATTAACTACTTCAACTCTGTACAATGGCGGGGTGATATAATAATAATAGCACTGGATTTGGGGTCAAATATATGACTCACTGAGTCACTTTGAACATATTAATAGGCTATGTAGGTTCCAGATTAATCTTCTAAGTATTTTCAACCTTGAGAAGTTCACTGTCAACTTCTCTAATAGACACTGTCCCTAGAGCCAATTTAATCGGAATTGTCCTTATTAAGCTTATGAGTAAGGTAAGAGATTCTGAGGGTCTTTCACAATAGGTCCAAAGGGCCTTTGCTGTAAAAATTCCATCCTACATTTTCCAAGAATTTAAAATTTACTTGTTCTTCTGTCTCTAATAAAATACATTCCTTCGAACTGGTACCTTCAAGAGATACAATAAGTTAACCTAACTCACAATGAATTAGGAAATTTTAGGCAAAATGCCAAAATAGCAGGGAAAGGATTTATTAAGTGGATGTTCTATTTAAAGATCCTCAAATCATGTACTGTCCATTTTATGTGCTCACAGGTCCAATCCTAACAATGAAGTTTACTACTTTATAAAATAATACATTTTTGATCCCACAGGCAGGAGGGTCAAATATGAATATTTAATAGAAGCACAATTTGAAGCCTACTGTGCAAACAATCTTTGGTCCTTGCACATAGTTCATTGACATTTGTCTTCTGTTTTTATTGTACTGATTATATGAATTAAGCCAAGATACATTTTTCCCTTTATTTATAACTGATGTAATTAGATACTTTTTTTTTGTTTTTTGAAATGTGCTTCCCGATTGTCTTTTGAAGAGTCACCTGGGTAAAGACAAAAGACTGAACACCAGCCTTTGTAGAATTATCGCTTTGTAGCTATCCTCAGCAGTCAAAGGTGGCTTTAAATTATTTTTAAATTAATATGTCAGTGCTAGATTATCATTGACAAACCTGTGTTTCTCTAAGTATGTACTATAAGTTTAGGATGGACAAGTGTTTGGACTTCCATGTCTGGGAATTATGCCATCAATACCCACAGTTGATTCACATGTTTTTTTTGGCTCTTTCTCCTCATGCCATCTGTGTATTTGGCATTGTGCCTGCTTGCAAGTTGGTTATACCTGTGCCAACATAATGGACTGTCGATGGATGGTACATATAATACTGCAAAATGTAGCATTTTAAAGAGGAAAACCTGCTTCAGGGAACACCACATTGGTTCAACATATGGCCTTCCCTGGATACCTGAAGAGAAAGGGTGAACAAAGACATGGAATCCACAGATACTCCCAAATGGCAACAAAAATAAGAACACTATGAAAATCTCTGTTCAAAGTACATAATGAAAACATCCTCACATACCTTATGGCTTGACATATTTAACATGAAGTCATATGTGGATTCTCCATGAAAATATTGATCAGTAAGAGATCATTAAGATTTTTATATGACACATTTAATATTTCAGGAGCATTCCTGACAGTATGCTCAGGGGAGTTAAGTAATTGATTAAAATTGGCAATATTCCTTGGAGAAAATATTAATATCAGTGATTAAATAGTCTCAGTTTTGAGGGTCAGGGACTGAGATGTTAGGTGTTGTAATTGTCATGAAAAGCACTGAAAAATATATTGGTCTTAATTGTTTTATGTCAGTGAGTGAGACTTATAATATGTATCGTTGTTTGAATTAAGCACACTGTGCTAGGCTATGCTGCAACAACAAACAAGCCTCCAAATCTTTATGGGTTAACACGATAGAAGTTATATGTTGTCCATGGATCAGGCAGCTATCCTTTAATGAACCCAGGCACCAGGCACTTTTTGCTAGTACCTCTGCCGTATTATAAGTACAATGTCACCTTGGCATCATCCAGCTTACAGATGGAATGGGAAAGAGGGCAAGAAGAATCCTGGACACATAACTAGTCTTGGCTAGAAGTGCTACCTGGTGCCCCTATTACCTCCACTTAAAATCTACTGGCCAGAGCTAGTCAATGGTCAGCATTGAACAGAGTATCGAGGAGTATCAACAGCCTCAGCTATAGAAGATGATATCAGCGGTAACTTTTTTTTGTTGTGTATGGAAAACCCAAGGGAGTAATAATATCCCATTCACCTACAGTACTTACACAATTTTGATTTGTCAGGAACCTCAGGGATCCCAGATCTCTTCTGAGGTTTGTGTATGGCTTTCTCATTCTGTGTTCCAAGTGCATTACACAGTGTAGAGCAGCACATCTGTGTTTGGTGAATAAATGAATGAGTGACTGAATGAAACCTAAACTCCTATTTTACTTATCAAATCAAAAGAGATTCAATGACTCAGAAATTCCCAGAGATAGCTAGATCTTCTGTCTTCTGGTGCAACTCTGCCAATCTAGGGGGTATAGTCTAGCTTTTCAGTGTAAATATTTTGAAGCTAGACCATTTAATTATTCCTTTTCATAAGTTTAAAAAAAATGATTAAGAAGTAGTTTTTGACTGTAGGCGTATGCCGTTTTGCCTCCAATAAAATGTACTCTACATGAAGGTCTGGACTTGATCTGGGCATGTTCTCTGGAGTCAGGATAGCATCCTTCCTGTGGGTGAGTTTACATTTATTGGTTTGTAGGAGGCCTGGAATTTTGTCCTTTTCTAGTAAGAGGATCCTGCCAAAATCTTAATTCTGAGTTACCAGGAAGTGTGGTTAGTCATAGTGTAGCGCACGCTTTGAGCCAGAGAATACACATTTATAACACCGTAAGTTCTGCTTTGTAGCACTTACACTTGAGAATATTAGGCAAGACCTATAGAAATATCTGGACATAGCTAAAAGTGAAAGCATTTTAAATCCCAGGATGGGCAGGGGAACAATGTTGCTCTGTCTTTAGAATCAGCAGTAAAGAGACCTGGAGATTAAGTAAGTATACTGCAGATTAAAAATGGGGACAGAGAGTTGACGCAAATAAACTGGGTGTATGAGCATCATTCACATTTGTTCTGCCTCAACACTTTCTACTTCCATATCTTCTTGAGGCAAGCCGGCGGAAATGTGGTTTTTGTTTGGATAAAAGAAAGTCTAAAGGATATTTCATCAAAGTCTAAGGCAAATAATTATATACATATGTGGTTAGGAGGCAATTTTAAATTGAGTTTGGGGGGCAAAAATTGGAAAACATGGACCAAGCATTTTCAAAATCTTCACAAGGCTGTAAGTAGAAGGTAGTTTTTGAGATAAGGAAAGATGAAGATGACTGTGGGCCATCAGGTTAGGCGATCTTGAAACAAAATGAAACAACAAATTTAAATACATGAAATGAACAGGATATGAGTAAAGGAAATGGGATGTTATATCTGAGCTCTGTGCCCTGATTGCAGCATGTGGTAAAGGAAGGAGGCGCATTGGACAAACAGCTTTACCATTCCATGAAAGCCTGTTCTCCGCTTCTGACATTTAGAGCGCAAGAACTGTTAAGTTTAGTCTTTGTTAGCTTGAGGATTTACAAGACTTCAAGGGATGGTTATAGAATTAACTAAGTTACACTGATCACATTTTACCTAATTTGTTAGGTTGAGAGAAATCAAATCATTTTTAGTGACATATTGACTAGTGTAGATAGAATCAAATCTTGGAAATTATCTACCAAGATACCTGCAAGTAAGAGTCACTAAAATATCAATTTCAAGTTAACTATAAACTTTTTGTGGAATCATGTGTTCTTCTGTTTGGTTCAAAGAAAAAACAATATTTTGGGATTTTTTTATTTATTTATTTTGGTTTATATAGACAACTTATTGATGCATGTGACTACTTGTTTCAGAGCATTCACTTAAAAACAGTAAATGGAGGCCTGCTTAAACTTTTACAGTACCTTAGTAATCACATCTTAAATAGATGAATGATACTCTGTGAATCACAAGAATAGCTGTAAAAAACAAACAACAACAACAAAAAGGCAACAAGTTCATGTCTACATGCATCTTAGCTGTAAACCCCTAGCCACTCTTCATTTGTCAATACTGAACTTTAATAAGTCCGGATAAGAAGCTAGTCAATGGGTATCCATTTAGCTAGTGATAATCTGAACTCCAGCTGATTGTCCTAGCAGCTGTGTGACTTCATTACCATTAGAAAGGCATACAGCCAAGCCAGCTGGTACCCAAACAGGCTACTCAATTCACAGAGCATATCCATTTGCTGGTTTACACATCAGAATTACACAAGCTTCAGGAAAAGTTGGGAGTATAAAATAGAATCTGCATAAAGATTTAATTTAAAGGGCTTATCATTACTATGCCAAGTACAGCTAGTTTGTTTTGTTTCTACTATGATACAGTATATTATGGTTGTTTTCAGTTCTTCCATAAATGCAACCCACATGCAAAATTTGCATTTAGATATCAAACAAAACTGCATATCATAATTTCCCAGTTAAGAAAACATCTTTTTGGCTGTGTTTGTTTTAGTGCTTACAACAGTGCATTTTCATTTTCTTTTTTTTTCTTTTTTAAGTCAGCTTTAATAGAAAACAGTTTCAGGAACTTGTTAACAGCTAGTTTACCTTCCATCTGTCCCCTCCTTTCTAACCCCAATGCCACTACCTAGATAGACCTCCGTTAGCTCCGATTTGCACTTTTGTGAAGGTTTTCTAACTCGACTTGGCCCTCTACTTTGACTGCCTTAGAATTACTATTGGAAAATTGTCTTGAATCTCATCCTCATGCATACAACTATAGCAGTATTTTGTAGTATCGTCTCTGGCCATCTTCACCAGAATCAACTGGAATGCAGGTTTTAGCCCCATTCCAGACTTACCGAATAAATCTGAGTTAATCTTATTAATACTAATCTTTGAAAAGGAATTCTATAATAACAATACCACAGGTAGTAATCTAGTGCTTGCCTTGAGAGTATTACCAATTCAATCAAATGATTAACACTCTTAATTAAATAAAAGTGAGTAAAAGTATAGATTATAAATTCAAAATATGTGAAAAGTCAGATTATATAAATAATCCATGCAGTGTGATAGAAGAGAGAAAGCAGTTTGTTAAAGCCACTATCTCCTTTTCAGGACAACATACTAGACAAGCATTGCCCTGTTCCTGGAGAAGATAGTCACACAAATACAGAGCTAATTTTTTGAAAGAATTTTAAGAAGCATGTCTCACCAAACATGTCTCTCTATATGAACGATTAATATTAGATAGGTTCAGCAATATGTCTTATGCAAATGTTGAAGTATATGAGGTGTGTGTGTGTGTGTGTGTGTGTGTGTGTGTGTGTGAAATTGAGAGCAAAAAAGTGGCGGAGGTACAGACATGCAGATGTATCTAAAGCTAGAACTTACCAAACAACATATAGTCACTTATATAATTAGATCCTGGAAAGGCATGTAATCATAAGAGGAAGAAAAAAGACAAGAACATAATTACTGGAGTGAAAGTTAAAAAGTCAAAGGACAGAGCAAGGCTTTTCAAATGTTAAGCTGTCTAGTGATGCTTTCATTGATTCCAGTTTTCTATAAGTAAACTGATCTTTGAAGGGAATTTTGGAAAGAGTTCAAGCTGAGGGTAGTAGAAAGCTCTTAGGTGAAGGAAAAAGGATGTCTGAGAGTCAGAATACTGGGTAAGGTTTTCCAAAGTCAGTAGAATTGTGTCGGGCTTTGAATGACTAGTGCAAGAAGCAAGAGGGATTTTGCAGTTGGAATGCACTGTGATGGCATAGATTATATCATATTTTCAAGGTGCTATATAGATTGTATCATATTTTCAAGGACTATATATCAACATTTTAACTGGAATTATTAAAAAACCAAGATAATGTAGATCTAACTTTTCTATCTAATGTCAAAATGTGTGATGTGTATATTTCTGTCAACTATATTTAAAGCTCTAACTTTTATAAATTACATTTTAGTACCAGAAAAATAACTATTACCCAAAATATTTCAGAATCATAAATGAATACTGAAATGATAGTATAGGTGTGTGTGGCTTACTTAAGAGTTATCTATGGCTGTGTAACAAACTGTTTCAAAATGTGATATCTTAAAAAAAAATTTTAGTTTGCTCACAATTCTGTAGGGCAGGAATTTGGAACATGATCAGAGGGTGATTTATCTTTGATTCATGGACATTAGCTATGGCAGCTGGGCCTAGAAGAGCAAATTCCAAAATAGTTTCTTCACTCGCATGTCTAGTACCTTGGTTCTGCTTGTCTTGTCTCTTTCCCTCTATGATGGGAAGGCCTTTCTCTGTTCTCACAGAAAGGAGGTCTTAGGTTACTTGGGTTTCTTACATGGAGGCTGACTCGCCCCAAAGCAAACATTTCAAAAGCAAGTTTTCTAAGAAACAGATGGAAACTGCAAAGCCTAGAATGTCACTTTCACTGTGTTCTGTTAGTCAAGCCCAGATTCAAGAAAAGAGTAAAAGACTGTACCTTTCCCTGAGGCATGACATGTATGATCAGATAGAGAATTAATGACAGCCACTATGGTGACAAGCTGCAACATCTACCCTCTTGCCCCCCAAATTTATGGCCATCCCATATGCAAAATATACTAACCATCTCCCAAGACCACCAGTAGTCTTATCCCATTATGGCATCAGCTCAAAATCCAGAACATCGTTATTTCAATCAGGTCCAGGTATAGAAGAGTGTCCTAAACGCAGTTCCTCAGGTATTGCTCCTTGAATATGATTCATCTTGAACTAAAGATCTGTTAATAGTAACTAAGGAGACAAGTTATCTACATGTCATATGCACAACCTAAAACGGCTTAGAGTAACAGCAATAGACATTGCCATTCAGGAAGTGAGTAAACGCGAAGTACATAGCCACCAATGGTTCATAGCACTTCTGAAATCCAGCAGCGCATATATTGCCAGTTTTTTTGTCTCATTGTACCCAGTTCAGCTTCCTGGTGATGATTTCCTGAGCTCTTGTTTCTGCTGTCTGAGTCAACTCTATCTTTATTTGTTTGTTTTGTTTTCCGGAAGGAAAAGATAGCCTACGTTTTCTGTTAAACAGTTTTCTCAGGCTGCTACCTTCCTATAGTATGTTGGGGCTTGAAGAAACTCATTTTGTACTGTGTCTCTCCCTCCGCCCAACTGGAAGAGTTCCTTTAAAAACAGTGTGTGCTTCCGATGGGTCAAATTATAAATCTGCTCCATTAGACAACGGCCTACCCATACTTCTATTCCTAATAGACTTTTCTCTAACTTGAGTTGCCTAAGAGGCTGTTATGGGACAAGGCCGTTAAGATTCTTAAACACCCTTGTTAATTGGGAGAGTCTATAAAGCATACTCTTAATCACCTTAAAAAGGCCTTGTAGGTGGAATCTTAAACATTTTTAAAGGTTTTACAAAAATCTTAGTCACCTTGTGATCTTAAGTCTGAGTCTATGAGTTATTGGTGGTGCCTGGGTTTGATCTTCTCCCTAAAGCCAGTTCTTGAGAATTTTTATAGGAGGACTGAGTATGAAAAACAGTTTTATTTCGAAACCCATCGAGTCCTAGCTCATTGATTTATTCTCTAAATTTTGCTTCAAAATTTAATTTTCTTATTTAATCTCTCTCTCTCTCTCTCTCTCTCTCTCTCTCTCTCTCTCTCTCCCCCCCCCCCCCATTTTATTATGAGCAGGTGGAAGATGTGAGTGGGTACTTCTCTACATTTTTGCCTAAGAATTTTTGCAGCTATATTCTTGAGTTTATTAGGCACCATTTCTATCTTCCATGCAGCAAGCAGGAACAATGTTCTAAACAATTCACCAGTACACAACAAGGGTCACCTTTTCTCTAGCTCCCAATATACTTTCCTCACTGTACTTCACATTCTCACTAATAGACTCCCTGAAGTCCTTTGAGCTTCTGCGCATCAGCCAGTCCCCAAAACAACACTTCCAGACACCATGTTCACAATACCACTAGGTTGCTATGTTTAGGAGTAGTATATATCATTTTCTTTTTATTTTTTATTAATGTCAACAATGATAGTGAAATTAAAAGGATGAAAGTGAGGAGATTTTACAAAGTGTATGGAAATGCTGCTAGAGTTACTACTTCTTCTGATTATTCTTCCCCTTTAGGAAACTTATGATAGCAATAGGAAAGCAGGGGACTTTTTAATCCTTTCTGTTTTCTTATCTCAAGCCCTGACTCCAGTATCAAATAAATATTAAAGATTCAATGATAAATAAATTAGTTAATAGTAAAATTGAGCAATTTTTAAATTCGAAGAAAGGTAAAATAATTTCATGTGAAAGGCTGATAAATAAAAATACAGTAGTACCTCGGTTTTTGAATGTCTCTATTGATGAACATTTTGGTTTATGAATGCCGTAAACCTGGAAGTAAATACTTCGGTTTTCGAACACGAGTCAGAAGTTGAATATGTCTTTCGGCTTCCACTGAGTGCAAGATCCTGAGGCCTAGCTGTCGGCTGTTTTTGAATGTTTCAGAACTCGTGGATTACATTCGAAAACCGAGGTACCACTGTAATATGAAAAATTTGTAAACTTTTATATCCAAAAAGATGAAAAAATAAAAAATAATATGAAAAATTCATGAACTTTTTTATCCAAAAAGATAGTCTTGGCCAATAAAGTTATAAAGGGCAAATATGTTAATCAAATTAAAAATACAATTATAAGACCATTGTTTGATTCCTAACAGTTAACATTGATTCGCAGCAAATAAAAACTCAGTCAAGGATATTTTTTATGGAGCATAAACAATTGGGCAACAGAAAGATATATAAAATATTCCAAAAGCTACAACAAATTTATGAATAATAATTCCACAAAGGTAAACAGGCTGTTGAGTTATAGTCTTGATTCAACTTATTTTATTTTCTAACTTGAGGTTGACCTGTGGGAGAAGAAATGTGCCTTCTTCACATTGCCACTGCCAGAGAGAAAATCCTGGGATGAGCTGTGTGTCTGATCCCTACGACAGTTTTTAAGTTTTTTGTTGTGGTAGTGGTTGTTAGGATGTGGGAAATTTTAATTGTTCTATCTTTTATCATACTACACTGGGCATTCTTTGAACACCTTCTGCCATTCACTTTCCAGAAGGTATTTGATGTCTTTACTACTTGGGATAAAAGTTAGAGTATGTGGTATGAAGGGTGTACACCAAGAATCAAAAGACACAGCTCTGCCACCAGCTCATTAATTATTTGCAAATCATTCCATATATGGTGTTTTCCTTATTTGTTTTCTTGTGAAAGGAATTTTCAAACAAGATTGTGAGATTCTAAATTTATGGTTTTGTAATTATGTTAATCTTTCCCTGATTGGGATACCCTCATTTTCTTTTTTTGGTGTTCAGAGTAACTTGAACTGTTATTGAACTCTGATTCATGTGCCCAATGCTTCACAAAGTCAGAATCCAAAACATTAAAATTTGGGGCAAAGAAAGGTTTGTTGATCAAGAAGTTGCCAACCAAGAAGGTGGGAGACTTAGATGCCTCAAATCCATCTCGGTCATTGGACTAAGTTAAGGGTTTTTCAGCACCAAAAGGGGAATGGGAGGGGGGTCAGGGTAAATTTCTATGGTTTCCAGTTCCTTGATAAGATCTCAATGTGCAGACTTGGTTGTGCCATTGCATGCTTCCTGGGGTGGTCTTGGTTCTCATTCTTTTCTGCAAAGCATACCTGTAAATCATTACCTCATGATCTTTTTCTCCTTACTTTTTTCTATGAGGAAAAACAAAGACATTACATTAAGATGTTATCTATAGTTTCCTTACAGTGACAGACAGGTCACAGGTTATTGATTTGAGAACGTGTTGCAAACTTATTGAGTCTTATGGTTAGGACCTTAAGCAACTTGTGATTAAAACAGAACAAACAGATGAAAGAAACTAGGTTCAACTAGTCCTAAAAAGGGGGTGTGGCGGCAATTAAAAAGAGAGGGCTTGGCTGTTGGGGCACAGTTACAGAACCAGAAGACAGGAGTCAAACCAAAATGGGTCTTTTGGGAGTGATATTGATGGCCAATAAAAATAGCGTCTATATATAGATTATGGTAACAAAAAGTCCACCCATCTTTCTTTGGCAGAGTTCCAAATGAGCAAAACATACTGATAAATAGAAACACATACATATATATATTTATATATGTGTGTATATATGTATATGTATATGTGTGTGTGTATATATATATATACACATATATACATATATATATATATATATACACACACACATATATCCATCCATCCCTTGCTTCCCACCAACCTTGGTAATTCTCTACCTCAAATAACTCCTAGAAGCCAACTCAGAACAAACTGAGTTACATTTCTGGACAAAAATCAGTAGAAAGGACAGAAAATAATTTTGAGCATAAACATATTTGGGGCATTAGTTGCTGCATCTTGCCACTTCAGAAACCTGTGTAAAAACCTTCATTTATGTAATAAGAATGTAAGTGCTCCAAAACAGAATCACAGCTTTTTACAATGAGGCCCTAAAAAGTAAGGCTTTTACTCCCTCTGTTCGAAAACTTATGATGAATACTGAATTGTCAATCAAAACAAATTAAAACTCTTTAGCTGCACAGTGTCAGAACCCTTCATGTTTAAACACAATCTTTTCTTCAAAACCCAGTTTTCTTCTACGTCCATTTCCAAGTGATTCCTTCCCTTTCCTATCAATTATAATGTACTTCCCACATGTGAGCAATTAGTAACTTTAACGCAAGTAAGTAAACTACTATATTGCTATATAAAGTAATTAGTGTATCTGACATTTTCAGTCTGTTGGAATGAATATTTTCTCACTGCGCAATCCAAATTAGTTGGATTCCTTTTGTCCTTGCTAGCAAAAAAGCTGACAAATGCTTATGGATAAATCCTAGTAATCACTGACTACCATATTTCCCTGAAAATAAGACCGGGTCTTATATTAATTTTTGCTCCAAAAGATGCATCAGGGCTTGTTTTCAGGGATTGTCTTATTTTTTCATGTACAACAATCTACATTTATTCAAATACTGTCATGTCATCTTCTTCTGGAACATCGTCATAACACAGTAAATGTGTCCGTCTTGCTGATGATCTTAACTGGGGCTTATTTTTGGGGTAGGTCTTATTTTTGGGGAAACAGTAGTACATATTTTCAGGCAAAAAGAGCAACAAAAATTACGATTCTATGAAATTACTTTCAATAGACCTAAATATGTATGATTTATCTTAAAATTAGAAGGATGCCTGCATTTTAATTTAGAAGACTTTTGTTCCTGGATCAGCACTAATATTTAGACAGATATTTCTCTGAATCTCTGAGCTTGAATCTCTAAAAACTGCTCATGTTTTAAAAATTCCATGGCTTGTTACTTGTGCTGTTTCTTTTAAATTTGTAGTGCTATGATTTTATAATACTGTGTGTTAATTAAGTTGGTTATATTAATGTATCCTTAGGGGAGCAATTTTTTTAAACGGAGCACTTAAGTTTGTGAATATCTTTTAATGAGATTTAAAGACATTTAAGCAAGGTAAGCATCTTTAACAAATGCTATTAAGGAGAATGTGTAAAGTGGCAAATTTGCTTCAGTAAGACAATGCTTGCTTTAAAAGATACTTTCACAAATTAAGGAGGAGTAGATATAAATTACATATTTTTGAAGCGGAACATATACTAAACTGGGTTTAAACCCTTCAAATAGAATAAAATGTGATTATTTCCCCATGTATTTTAAAACTTAACTCAAGAATTTCACTCAATACAAATGGGACATAAAAATCTAAAATAAATAAAGACATTAAATGTATGTTTCTATTAATAAAGTTAAATGTATAGCATTTTAGTAAGTGTTAGAATATCAGTTGTCCTTCCTTGAATGGCCCCCGGTGATGTACAGCAATTCTTTCAACATTCAGTGATATTGCAGAAATAAGATAACCAGACATCTAGAGCAGAGGAAGGCACCTGAACTGGATTTGCATATCAGTTGAAACAGGATATTGGTTTTGTAGTATTGCATAATTTATCCAACATTGTTGAAGCTTGGTTAGCTCAACCATATGTATAGTAATATTCAACCTTCAATAGCTTCAGTAAGTTACTTATTCTTCTGGTGTCCAGTCAGGTTTCAATTCTTGTCTACTAGCTCTAGGTCATTTGGTGTTCTCTAGATTATGTAGCAGAGGCTCTTTAGGCTCATGTGTGCTTTATTGGTTGTGTACTGAGGAATACAGTGACACATTCTACTACATGCCCTGTTTGAAGATCCCAGAAGCATTCAGTTGACCAAAGAAGACATTCTCTGTGATGTGGAGATTGGTGTTCTGAGTTCTGTATAGTTTTCCCACAAGTACAATGCAGTGTCAATATGAAGAGCTAGTGTTGAAAACTAAACATGTTCACTTTTCTTACAACTCTCCTGCCTTAATACAATCTACATCTTGAAGCACCGTCACATATTTTCAGAAATACATTTCTAATAGGTTATTGAGTTTTGATACCCTAATTGAAAGTAAGACTGCATAATTACCAACATATTTTAGTAGTAATTAAATTACTATAAAATCTGAAGAAATTCTACTCTCACTGATTTCAGTTTTATTGCAAAAAATGTTGCTTCTGCTATTTTCAAGAACTTTAGAATATTGTCCCTGCCTCTTTATCACTGATGCATCCCCAGTGAGTTTCAAGGAAAACAAAGACAGGGCAGAAGAGATTTACAAATACTATGATTTTCCTTAAGTGCAAGTGTTATAGTTTATTTAAGTTTGCCAACTTGGAACCAGCACAATGTTTGGCATATAGCAAGGTGCTCAATAAGTATTCTGGAAATGACTTTAAAAGTCAGTTTGATGAAAGTGGTCATTTTGAACAAAGTATTTATTTTAATGTACCACGGCCCCATGCTTTTATTGCTTGAATCACTGGGATCCAAGTAAAGGAACCCCTAAAAGTTTGCAAAAAAATAACAGCCATTTTTAACCAAGAAACAAATAGTCATCCATGTTACTATCTTATCACCTTTAATATTTTTAATATGCCACTGAGGTTTATCTTTAAAAATCCAAGAACAAATTGCTTCAGGCTGTTTTTATAAATTTGGCCATATGGGCTTTATTTCTGGAATCTACATTTGAAATTGAAAAACAAATCTTATGCACATGTTTGATAAAACATAGACTATTTATTTATTAAAGGTAAGACAAAAATGCTAGTTCAATAATTTTTAAAATGCAAGTCAGTAGGTTAAATATTAATTTGAATGTCTACAATAATGGGGACCTTTGCTATTTAAGGAAGTCATTATTCCAATGTGTAGTCAACAAGGATATTGATTTGAATTAATTCACTACAAAAAGTCTCCAATCATTTTTAACATAAGTTTTTCCTCTGTAGCCTGAAGCTTTTCCTTTTTTTTTTTTTAAATTTGTGGTCAATTTAGCAACAAATTTGCAATTAATCATTTGCTGATTGCAATGAACGGTCTGTCAATAATATGAAACTCACATTGCTAAAAGGGTTATACTGAGCTTTATTGTTTTCTTTTTGTCTCGGGAATGCTTTGTCTAGCTATATTTTCTAGAATTGATTTTGAATAATATTTTGAGGTAATGCATGCCAGTTTTAAAGAGACACTACAGGCTGCTCTGAGGGTATTAATCAAGATATGCCCCAACTTTCTTTTGGCATTACAATATTTGGACATCTGTTCTGACTCCTTATATGTGAAATAAAACTCATACCAGATAGTCGAATAAATGAAGGGTTTCATTATCTTAAATGTCATAACATTTGTTTGAATTATCATGTGTAGATTTTTAAATGCTGAAATTGTCATCTTGGTTTTGTTTCATCTATTTTGCTGTCCTTTCAAAAGACTATAAGCCTAAAAAATTCTTTTTTCCATTGCATTAATAATTTAAAAGAAATAATTTACAATTTTATGCAATAACAGTGAAATTGTTGTGGATGAGCTATATAGATAGTCTGGTAATTTCTAAAAAGCATAAATATTTTACTGAGAGAAACATACCCTTTTAAAGCACAAAAGGTTTCTGGTTATAATGGCAGTGTATTTAGTGACAAATAGTGCATTTTTTAAAAGCCATTTGTTGACCATTATTATAGTTCTCTTTGTGTAATGGTATTATAGATTCTTAGGTTAGGTATTCACTTATTAAAGTATTTTCCATTGTGTGTATCAGGAAGGATTTGTCTCTGAGTTCCATGGTGCCACTAATTAGTGGTGACTATGTTTAGAGACTTACAGGTCAACTTGAAATATGAAAAAAATATATATTTGGTCTTTTCATTTAAATGACAAAAACAAATCATTTAATTATGATAGATATCAATAATACTATCAGATTTGACTTAAACTACCCCTTAATACTATTGACTTTCTCAAGAGGTCTTTGTTTGCTTATTTGTTTGGTTTATTTTTTTAACCAGTAAGGTAGCTGTTTATCATGAGGCTATATCACAGACATCCATTAGGCTTGAAAACACTGATAGTACTAGATACTAATTTAGTGTCTAATTTTTGGTTTTTCACATTGCAGCAAAAGAATGGCATATAATTTGACATACATAAAATGATTTAACTAAATCATGGAAGCAAAGTAGTATTTTACAAATGTATAATTTTGAATATCTTTAAAAAGTCATAGGTACTTTCATCTATTTATTCACTTTGCATATTTGATGGCAGAGTCAGTGATGTTTTGCCTAGCAAAACATTTCAATCCAAGGTGCCTCATAATATTTTGTTTATGAGACTAATTTAAGGCGGTTGTAATTCTTAAGTAAAAATGTCATTTATTTGAAAAGAGATGTAAGCCAAAGTTTAGATTAAATTTATATTTTTATATTTGTAAAAACTGAGTAATTTTATACCACCTTTGAGTAGTGGAATCGTCAGTTAAAATCCTCACAAAAGAGAGAAAAATAGTATCCTATTCACAGTATTAAATATGGATTGTCTCAAGCTGTTGACACAATTGAGTTAGACTTCTAAAATCTGATCATTTTATGAAAATTACGTAAATTAAAATCCTACATTAATGCATAAGATAAAATGGTAAATACTAAATGATATAACATGTTAAATTAATTTAGTAGAACATGCACTCTTTGAAGGAAAATTTCCGTATTTTAGTTAATACATCTGCTCTAAGCAAAGGGACTTTAGAATTTTAGTTGAACATTTTCATACCTTTTAAAGCTTCAAAGTCCTTAAAAGATTGAAACTAATATGTTGGTGCCACAATAACATGAACTATTTTGTCCATTCATGTATTTATACATCTTATATTGGTTTATGGCATTTGATTAAGATCACATTTCTGTTTAATTGTTCCGATGTATACATTGCCATAATATGTAATTCTGTGATGATTTTTTTCCCTTCTTTGAGTTAAAAATAAGTTTTTTATGTGAGAATTTTTCTTGGTAAATCCAGAGTCCTAGAAGGCTTTATAATATTTCTATCCATTTATTTATTAAGAGTTACTATATTTTCTTTTTAAGTCTTCAGATAGCAATGTGGAACATAAAACTCTATTTTTAACCCATAGTTTATTTCAATGCACATAACTGAATATTTATTTTGTTCCTACTCCTAGAACCATTTTGCTAAGAATATTAACATAAAAATATTTTATCAGAAATAGTAACACTAGGCAAATATGCCTGTTAAGTTTGTATCAGTTAAGCATTCAAAATAGAGGTATTGGAAGTTAGTTATGTCTACATAAGTATATATGAATATTTTTTTGCAATGTATGACTTCAGTTGTTACTATTCATTAAAACATACAAACAGTGTAATTAAAATATTTTTTTAAAAAATTTAACTCTTCAAGTTTAACTATTTTATTTCCGTATACTATAAGTATGCAATTTTATTGTTATGGTTTTTCTTTCTATTGAATGTTAAATATCAAATTTATGTAAATTTCTTGGCACCTGTTGCTTTTTGAGGTGACCCATCTATCTTAATTTTACAGGTTCAATAATTACATGGTACTCAGAACAGTTTGTGTTTGTGACATTAATTTATAATATGATAGTACATTTAAATATTTGTTAATTGGAAACAGATGAATTGTGGAAGGAGAAGTATACCAACTATGTTTAGATATTTGCAAATATTTGGATAAAGTCCTAGAGGCAAATAAGTTTTAAATGATAGAGAGGGCAGAGGATGGAAGGCTTTGAAAGCTAAGCCTCAGATTTGGAACTTTGACAGTGCCAAGTAATGATCACGTTTAAATGGATAATGATACATAAGCTGGATTGTATTAATATGTCACATAATTAGAATGAAAAACTATTTGGTGTGCTCTTATCATAGTTTAGGGGGGATGTGATCAAACCTGGAGTCAGGCAAGGGCTATAGAAATAAAAAGCTACAAGTAGATTGATAGGACTGGTTATTGACTATATGTGTGAAAAAAGAGAAAAAAGAGAAAACTTGACCTCTGAAACAGTGGATCTAGGAGTAGGAGGATGGCATCAGTGATGGAAATAATTTTGAGAAGAGGATCCACTCTGGAGGAAAAGATGGATGTTGAATTTGAATTTTCAGCATGACCCCTACATGACAATATAAAACATGGGTTTGGAAACATGGAGCTGAATATGAAGAGATTGGTCAAGGCTCCAGATATTGAACTAGATTTTATCAGGATAGTTGAAAGCTATGGAAGAGTGTAAGCAAAGATAGGAAGATTTAAGATTATGAGTTTGAAAGAAATAGAGAGCAGTGCTGAATATTTCAGGGACCAAGAGAACAATCCTGACAAAGACTTTGGAGTTCAGTGATTGGGGTCATTTTCTCATGCTGTGAAATTTTTAATAACTTTGATCTCACATCAAAACTGTCAATGAAATAGGTCCCCGTATCACTCAAAGGTCTTCAAACAAATATATGGCATATTTTTAAATATTTATTTTTAAGACTTGCTGGAAAGATAAGGGAAATCCAGGGACAACACCAATAATTTTCATGTATGAAGTGACTATTAAAGAAAATATTCTTTTTTTTTTTTTTTAACTTAGGTCAATATATTATATGTAACTTGCAAGTGAAGACTATTTTCAATTGATATGTTTTAAAAATAACACATTTAAGTATTTAAAAATCTCATAACTTATAAAGTCATAAATCTGACACTTTTAGTATAATACATTTCCAGTGACAAGTTTTACCTTAGCAGATCCAAATATAATGAAAAAATCATCATCATCATTGATATTGAGTATGTTTTCATTGCAGGTACTAAGTTGACTTTTTCACCAAGCTGTTTTCTGACCATAATCTCAAAGAGAGGAAAAGGTTTCCCCAAGATCCCACTGCTAGCAAGTGACAGAGAAAGGATTCAAATAAGGACTATTTGATTCTAAATTGCTACTTCACTTGATTTTTTTCCTGTGAAATACTGAATAGTTTTTAGTTTAACCTATGTCAAATAAAATAAGAATCAACATTGTTGAAATAATGCACTTCCAAAATCTGAATTATTAATCACATGTAAACATTCCATAAATTTGTTCATATATTTCATTTAAAATTTTTACCTAAATGTTGATAATTATTGGCCGTTTTCAAAGGGAAGATAAATTCTGGAAAGAAATGCCTTTGTGTTATAGCAACGTATCATGTAAGTTTTTATTTAAGATTCCAGTATTCTTCTTAATATTTTCCAGTTAACACAGTTTCTCCTAACATTCTCATTAACCATCAATCAATTCTACTATTTGCTTAATTATTTGAAAGTTATTAACATACACCATCGCATAATTATGTATGCATATAAGTTCATAGAATAAAGTTATTCCAGAAATAACTTTAATAGGCTTATAGCCATTCAGCCTTTCAAAGACATAGGCAATGGCTGTAGTCAAATGATACATTTTACCATATTATTTTAGTGAAGGCTTTTATTTTCTATATGTGTGTGTATACTTTTATAAATGATCTATATTTGAGTCCAAGTCAAGGCTCACTAGGAAATGTTAAAGGGATAAAACTCAACTTCTCACTATGGGGACTGGACTTATGGAGACAACAAGATGTGCTTTTTCTTTTTCTTTTTCTTTTTTTTTTTAATATAAATGTGAATGACACAGTTGTGTCCGTTTATTCATTGTGTGCACCTTTTAAAAGTAGACATTGCATTTCAATAAAAAATTAAGCAAAAAGCTTCAATGTAACCAAAAAAAAGACTTGTCTGCTGAATTTCCTATTATTTTTCTATTTTAGTTGGAGGCACCATTACCTAATTATCATAATACGGTTACTCAAGCCAAAAACTAGCAAGTCATTTCTGATCCTTTCCTTCTTTTTTCCATTCAATCAATCAATGCCTAATCTTTCATCAAGGCCAGTATTTACCTTTTAAATATTTCATGACCAAGTACCTTCTTTTCCATACATACATACTACTTCTGTTCTAATTCAGCAGTTATTTTATATCTCTCCAATATTGAGCCTACCAAATGAATCATCTATACAGTATCCAAGTGACTGCTCTAAAAAATACAAATAAGATGCTCCTTTAAAAATATTTCTGTGGTATCTTGTTTTTAGAATCAAGTTTCATCTCCCTAACATGTGTAAAGACCTTGCCTTTTCAGACCCACTTGTGTAGAGTTAGGAAGAAGAACTATGAGAACAGAATCCCAAGAAAGGTCATACTGAAGACACAGGCAGAGGGGCAATAGCTTGCCAAGTAAACTGAGATAGAGTGACCTGCCTAGTAGGAGGAAAACCAAGAATTGGTCTGATCCAAGTCAAGGAAGGAAAGTATATAGGAAGGGAGGGAGGGAGGGAGGGAGGGAGGGAGGGAGGGAGGGAAGGAAAGGAAAGGAAAGAAGGAAGGGGAAATTGTATCAAACTTGCCAAGAGGCCAAAGATGTAACAATATAATGGAGTGATAAATTACACTCCAGAATGCAGTAGGATAGGGAGTGAGTGTTAGTAGAGGAAGCAAAGAGAGCAATCATAGTCAATAATCTTAAGTGCTGAAGTAGAAAGGCAGACGGCAGTAAAAAGAGTCAGAGGGAGCGAGGAAGTGAAGTTAGACATTAGTTTCTATAAGATGTCTGTCTGGGTGAAAGGTGGAAAGAAAAGTGTCAGTATTTTGCAGGTACAGGATGTTAAGGGATTTTTATTTTTTTTTTACATTATTGATACCTAAGCAATTTTGATGTTAAGGAAAAAGAGCCCAATAGAGTAAGAAGATGAAGTACAAAGGAGGAAAGGTATAAATTCCTGATATATTGTGGTTCCTAAGAGATTGAGAAGGGATAGGAACCAACCAAGGACAGGTCTCGGGAATGGTCATAGAATGGAGGGAAGATACTTTTGTTGTAACAGGGGAAAATGATATGTTTGGAAACAGTTATGTGTTAGATTTGGGGGTAGGTTGTTGAAAAGTTCCTTTGGTTAGCTGTGTGTGTGTGTGTGTGTGTGTGTGTGTGTGTGAAATGCTATCGACCAACTAACACGGTGAGGGTTTGAGCAGATTCCAAATTAGAACCCAGTATGATGCCATCAATCAAAGATCAGACCTGGAGAGACATCAAATCTAGAACAGCTATAGAAAACTACTTTCAGCCCAAGCAGTTGGTCTGCGTATTTGTCAAGACAGGTTTGATTAGCACTTCCAAAACCATAAAGTTATAAATACTGAATTCTATTCTAAGGAGAGTCTTCTTATATTCATTTCTTCTAGGAAATTTCATCATGAAAAATAAATGTTCAAAGAAGGAAGGTTTCACAGAGTAACAGTTTTAAGTATTTCAAAATTACTTTAAAAATAAAAATAAAATGACTGAACTGCTTATAAAGAAATAACCTTTGAGGTCCTATTTTGGAGCAAAGTTAAATTTAAAGGATGACCCAAATAGAACCTTTCATCTGTACTCATATTTCCCTTGGACACAACAACTTATATTAATACCGTCAGTCCATTTTCAATTTCTAGCCTCTCTAAACTCTCCAATTTCAACAGATCTCACTTGTTTCCCTATTATTATGTTGCCATCTTGATCTTTTCTCTTTTTGATGACACAGCCCCATGAGGTATGCCTCACATAAATTATGTTTCAGTAAGTAGCCCTTTGAGGATTGTAATTTTATTTTTATATTATTTTACTGTGGAAAGAACACTAACATGAGGTCTACCTTCTTAAAATTTTAAGTGTACAAAATATTATTGATTATAGGTATAATGTTGTAGAGCAGATCTCTAGAATTTATTCATCTTATTTGACTGAAACTTTATGCCTTTTGATTAGTAACTCCCCATTTCTCCCTCTCCATAGCCTCTGGCAATTACCATTCCACTCTTTGATTCTATGAATTTGACTCTTATAGAAACTGCATCATATAAGAAGTGTAATTATTTTTCTTATAGAGCTTTTCTCCAGAAAATCAGTCCAAAAGTCATCTGAACTTTCTTTTTGCAGCACACAGGAGAAGAGAAAGAAATTAAGGGGCACACAGAGGAGAAGGAAGGTGAAAGTCCTTGTGTGTTAATAGTTTGTGTTCTATCACAAATAGAGTTCTATACATTATTATATGTTATGACATTTACGGGTTATATGCACTAACAATTTGCCACTGTGATAAATTTTTTGTAGAACACGCAGTACAGAGTTATGTGTAATAACTGCCCCAAAAAGGCATGTGGATAATATTCAGGTGTTTAAGATTTCATTGCCACTCTTGTTATGGATTTCCCAGGATCATTTCACAGGAGTTCATGACTTGGGGGAGGCAGAGATTAAAGTAATGTTTCTAATATCCATTATGTCTGTGCATCTGTGTAATCTCTATTGCACTATAAATGTGATTACTGTATTTACTTAGTTTCAAACAAGACAAAAGGTGAGATACTTTTCCTTGCATAAGGATTAGGCCTTTACTTTTCTGTTAGAAAAATATGGCCAAATATTTTAAGTGTTACTGAAGCAATGTTTGATGCATAGTCTTTCATTGCTATTTATGGGTTTTCCCTCAAGGCTTTCCACCAGAACCATCACCTCTGCCCCAGACTGTAGCTCCTTCCTCACTCCCCAGCGGGTCTGCTGTACACAGAACCTGTTGACAGGATTGCTCTTTTCTCTCCTGCCCATAGGAAAGTACTTTATTAAAGTACTAGTTACGGCCTTGTTTGTGCATATTCAAAGGAGACTAACAGGAGCACTTTTTCCTTATAAGTTTTTGGTTTTGGTTTTGTTTTATATGCTGAATAGATACTAAGTTTTATATTACATCAGAAACACAGCAATTTTATCTCTGAATTCTTTTGCAAATTTATTTACCGATATTATTCATTCATGAAGATGATGTCATAGCCCTTTCCCTCTTGAAAGTACTAGTTTACTGATGTGGGACTTCTGTGGTCACTTTATATGATGTTCTTTGTAGCATTGAGGCATGAGGTGTTTTCGCTGAGGGATTTTGGACTCGTGTTCTAACTTGAGTACAAAGAATAAGCACAAATGTTATTTATTATTTAACGAGAATCGAGCAACATCATTTTATTTTCTAACATAACCTAGCAAATCCATCATTAATTAAATGAAACCTACCATTATAGTATGAATAGAATTATGGACACAAGCAGCTTCCCCTGATTTTCTGAATAATATTAGGAATATTAGTTTTAGGAAATATGGGATGCTGATGGCATTAACAACAACTAATGTTGGGATACCTTATTGGCAAGATCATCATCAAAATGAACATCAAGTCAACTATCCATATTCCTGGGATAAATAAGGAAGTCACACACTTAGTCATGCATTGGGAGACAAAAGACTCTAGTCAACTACCCTCCTGGTGAGCTGCATAACCTTAGGAAAGTTCCTGAAACCCACATAGATATTCCCTTTCTAAAATAAAGATATTAATATCTTCCCTGTTTTTGTCAACAGCAACAAAAAAAAGGTCAAATATCTAATGTAGGAAAAGTAATGAGGTCAAAATATGTAATTTGCCAGAAAACCCTCTAGAAATCACACAAATACAAGGTTTTGTAATATTAACCATAAAAACAAATAATTGAGTGAAATATATTTAAGAAATCACTATTATAGAATTTGCAAACCCCCAATCTTTATGTTTTCAGAGGAATAAGATACTTGGAAATGATCACCTATGTTTCAGTTAAGATTATGTTTGGCTGCGTGGAACAATAACAAGGTTACAAGTCAGGGGCTTCTTTTTCAGTTAATAAGACATCTAGAGGAAGACAGTTCAAAGCTGTTATGGCCATCACAATATTTTAAAGGACCAGGTTCCTTTTCTTCTCCTCATTCATTTCTCAGTAATGGCTTTTATCCTCATGTTTTCAAGTTATCTGCTATACTTCTTAGGAATTACATCCACATTCCTGTGACTAAGGTGGTCAAGTGGTGGTGGTGGTGGTGGTGGTGACGGTGGTGGTGGTGGAAGGTGGGAAGGAACTATATCTGGATCATCATTCCTAGCTACAAAGGAAACCAGGGAATTTAGGATTTATTTGCTTGCTTGCTTGCCTGCTTGCTTGTTAGCTGGGGATACATGGCTGCCCAGATGAAATGAAAGTTCTGTTGGTTAAAAACAGAAGGGAAATAGATATTAGGAAGGCAACAAGCAATGTCTGCCACATCCCAGTTTTCCCCTGTTAGAGCCAAAATGCCTTTGGTAGGTATATTTTGTAGAAAAAGTATGAAATCTTCCTAAGGGTCTTTCTTATGTGTCTTTAAGAGGATAGAGAAGGAGAAAGTGGAGGGAGAGGAATAGGAAAGCAGACAGGAAAATGAAGTGTAGTGTAATACTCTTCAGTGAATTTCTCATTTAAGATGGAGCATAAAAATAGAACGTATGCTGTCACTTTGAAATACCTTAATGAAGTCAACCAAACTATTAGTATCAATTGTTTTTCAAGTCGAGTTGTATTTGAAAGCCATTCCTGTAATAAAACTAGAGTTGTTTTGGATGCAATTCTTAAGATCTGGCCTTTATAAACAGTGGACTGCATGACTATGAACTATTTACATATAGATGCATATATTCTGATTTATATTTTAGCTTGGTACATGATCAGCACTACTGGCATTTGTGGACTTTATGAATATTTTATGGACAGCCTTACATTCAAAGTTTTCACCTGAAAATTATTTTTGGTTTTGGTTTTAATAAACGATTCCTTTCCCTGCCCCAATGTCCTCCAGGGAACCCCACCCCACCCCAGTCTCACATGCAGGTTTATTTCCACCCTTACCTAGGAAATCTACTCCCGTTTCGACTTATAGACAGTACATAGAAATTGTTTTATTGTCTAAGTCTCAGTTCCCATGCTCCTTTGCATCCACCTTAACCCCACTCCTACCTGTTTCACTATTTCTTCCTCCACCCCATCTCACTCCAATTTACTGGTTGCACTTGTACTACTTTGGCCATTCCCAATCCCAGTTTAATCACTGGTAATGTCACACCAAGTGTTTGTTGACTTAGATTTATTTTGCAAATGCAAGAATTATGCCTACTTTGAGTTTATGCCTAGATATTATCGCAAATGCTATCACATTTCAACCACCTGGCTATTCAAAGATGACAGGACTTTCCTTGCAGATTTGCTGAAAATTACATCAAAGCACTGTATGTATTTGCGGCTTTTATCAGATTGAATGAATTGTAATGACCAAATTAACCTCAGACATAAGTGTAATTGGTGGATCCAATCTTTCTCTTTTAACTAAAAAAGATAGTTTGAGTATTGGAAATAATCATTTAAGATAATAAGCATTTTAAGATATTAGTAAAATGCTTAAGGTTTCCAAAAACTAAAACAGTTAAAATCTAATTTGCTATGAAAAGAGCAGTTAAAGATATATAATGTTGACTTGATTTTTCTGAAGTCAAAATCTCAGGCAAGTTTAGTGATTGTAATAAGTAAATATTTTAGTATTTAAGTTCATATACTTGTCTTTTTTTAAAAATTGGGAAAGAAGGATGCAAGCTATGAGATAAGAATTCTACTACAGAGAGATAAAAAAATAAAAAACACATTAGAACCCTACACCATTTAGTGGATATTGGCAGAATTTGTAAAATATTCTAGGCCTGTGATCATCTTAGCTAACCATTTTTACAAATATTTTCTAGTCAGTTGGTACATAAGGAAGTGGATTGGTTTTGTGTTATGATGACACCAATTTGTTTTGTGCTGTTACTTATAGGCTAGTATTAATTTGCCTAGTACCCAAACAATGTAATAATAGCTTTCTTGTTTTGTTTACTGTTAGGCTTTATGCTAAGGAATAAAGATCCTCACAAGAATGATCTTATTTAATTAGTAGTAACCTGAGGAGGTAAATGTGGACTATTTCCCTTTTTCAAATGAGGAAACTGTTTTCTTAGGAATAAGAAAACCCTAAGAAAACTAAAACAAACCACAACATAACAGCCTGGAGTCATTCAGTGTAGAGCAAACAGCCTTACACACATTGAGGATTTAGTTTGTCAGTCTGCACGGTCTTTGGATAGGGTACCTAATCTCTGGCTTCCTCAATGAAAAGTCACCTGTGACTGGACATCTTTTACTCTCAAGGCCATTTTCTCAATGTAGCTCTCTCTTTCTGGGTCTGGTTGTTTCCTCACCTTGTCCCAAAGGAGGTAGGTGTAGTAATTATCCCAGGATTCTGCATGATCTTGTTTCCCAAAGAATGGAAGGGAGAATAGGAAGGTGCTGAAGTGGGAAGAAGCCTCGTCTCACATATAGCCTCAAGTCTGTCTTCCCTCAGCAGTGTGGTGACATAGAGTGGCACGGTTCTGTCTAACTTTCCTGAATAATTGGGAAAAAATAATAAAGATAATTGTAAAATATGAGAGCAATAGTTTAAACTGAATGCAAATTATAGCTTTCCAAGCAAAAGTAATGTATAGAAAGTCCTTAAAGAAATTAAATGATTTACAAGAGATGTGCCCATAGGGAAGCCACGCCACTTTTTTTCTTTTTTTTTAATTATTTTGTCATTTATTTTGGTTTTATACTCATGATTTCTAAAGTTTTGAGATAATTGCAAACTTATAGAATATTTATAGATGTAGTACTCTTAAGAACTCTTTTTCTGGAACCATCGCAGAATAAGTTTCTGACTCGATGCCCATCATCCCAAATTGTGAAGCCGCCTCTTGGTAAAAGTCAACCTATTGAAACCTGTTATTGAATCTGTATGTACCATTCAGGAAATCCCATATCCTACCTCAGGGACTGGCTTTATTCTGAGACCTGTTGTCTTACTCCCAGCCATGGTTTTTTCTAAGTCCGAATGTTTAATTTTAGAAAATGCCCTGGTTGTCCCAGGAGTGTAATTCAAAGCTAACTAACAGAGGTATACAATGTGTTATGTCTGATGGATTCACAGCAGGATAAGTTGCAGATGTGCAACTCGATGCTTCTGAGTTCCTGTGGAAACACACACACACACACACACACACACACACACACACACAACAAAAAACAATTTCATGAGACAGTAAGCGTGGTCTAATACAGAAAGGTTCAGGTTCAGGTTCATTTTTAAGAGCAGAAGAAACTGTACACACCCCCTCACATTCTCTAATCCCAATTCCATAAATCATTGTAACTCAGGATGGTATGCATCTCCATTGCTTCATTCTTCTTCTGTGCCCTTTCATAATTATTATTTTGTTTTTCTATAGGACTCACATGGGTAGTTTTCTTCCCCCTTATTATTTGTAGTTATTGTCATTGTGAATGAGGTAATTTTTTACTTCTTTGTTTTAATGTAGTCAATTCTACTAATTTTTTGCTATTCATGATCCGTATAGCCGGACAACTCATTAAACTCTTCCTAATTTATGTACATTTTAGTTGATTCCTCTGGATTTTCTATACAGAACATTATGCTATCTATAAATAAGGATTGCTTTCACTTGTTTTATAATACATAAACCCCTTCTTATTTTTTCTTGGTCTATTGCATTTCTAAAGACCTCTAGTGCAATTTTAATAGATACTCATCAGGGGTATCTTGGGTTGAATTAAGGCTTTGTTGTCAAAGCAAGAAATTCTACCTTTCTAAAGTTTTGCTGTTTGAATGTTTCATGCCCACTTCATGTAGTTACCATACAGAATTTGTGATGCCTATTCTTATCTTCTCATATGTAACTTTAGCTTAGTTATGGATTCTAAACATCATGCTAAATACAAATAATAATATATATTGGACACATGCCCATCTGACACCCTACAAAATTTTTACGTTATTGACTATATTCCCCAAACTGTCTTTCATATCCCCATGGCAATAATATTGTATGCCAACTATTATTTAGTATCTACATATAGTCATTAGATATGGAGTTCAGCATAGGGAATAGAGTCAATGAAATTGTTATAGATATGTATGATGTCAGGGGGGCAGTAGATTGGGGAAGGAGGTTGTCACTTTGTAGGGAATGAAATGTCTGACTATTGGATTGTTTTGTGCACCTGAAACTAATAGAAAAAATAATAATAATGCAATTGGACTTGAAAGAATGCAAATAATATGGATTCAGACAAGATTAAAATATTGTAACTAGTGAAAGATTTATGCGATGTGAAGAGAAACCAGAAAATTGCAATAATGTTTCCTCCAGAAACTACTCTCTTTATTAAGTCAGGACAACAGATATCAACATATGATAAAATGTGCTGATGAGGCAATCTCACTTGTAGTTTTTGGTGTAATTTTCTTAAATTAAAATCTTAACAAATAGTAACATTATATAATTAGTACATTCAGGTAAAGATTGTCAGGAGAGCAAGGATTATTTTTTGCAGATGGGAAATACATTGTAGGACTATGATCTCTTATCTAAAATTTCAAAATCTGATAAAGGTCTGATAAACCAAATTTAAAGGACTGCCAAAAGTTGGTGTATATGTGGAGTGTTGGTAAAGATGTGGAATAGCTGGAACTCTCATGTATTACTGGTAGAAATGCAGAATGGTACAAGTACTTTGAAAAATAATGTGGCAGTTTCTTATAAAGTTAAATATACACTTCCCATACAACCCTTCAATTTCATTCCTAGGTATTTACCCAAAAGATATAATCACACATGTCTACAAAAAGAATTGTGCTCAAAAGTTCATAGTAGCTTTATTCATAAATTCATGAAGTCAGCGACTAGTGAATAAACAAACAAATAGTGGTATATCTATTCAATAGAATACTACGTAGCGATGAAATGGGAGAAACAACTAATACTGGGACAAATGGCTGAATCTCAAAAGCATGATAGTAAAGGAAAGAAGCCAGACAAAAGAATACTCTTAAATTCAATTTATAGGAAATTTTAGAAAAGGTAAACTACAGTGACAGAAAGCAGATCAATGTTTTTTCTGGGTAGAAGGGGGGATGTATATAAGTATTAAAATATATAAGTATAAAGGGATTATGGGTCTTTTCAGGATGATAGAAATTTTCTATATCATGATTGTAAAAGTGATTATTCGACAAAGGTTATATACCTTTGTCAAAACTTAATGAATTGTATACTTAAAATTGGTGAATTTTATTGCATGTAAATAATACCTTGAAGAAAAGAAAGTGAGTCGGAAATATTTAAGATATTCAACAAATACAGCTTTTGAAGCTTTTTATGAAATTACAGTTATAAAAAAAAAGTAAATAATGGTCACACAGAGGGGGATATTGCAATTTATCCATCCAAAATTAAAGAGGAACTTAACTATTTTAACAATGAAAACTCATCTAGTATGCAAAGTTTAACTTTAAATTCCATAATTTCATTTGGAATAACTATTCTGATGATCCTCTTTTGGAATTGACTAATTTTATATTCTATGCTGAAATGGAAAGAAACTAAGACTGTATTTAATTTGGTATAATCATAATACAATAATCCAAAATAAAAATAAAAAAACTTATTTGGCATATTTTGTGAAAACATTTTTCAGAGAAATTTCTTTAAATGGAACAAAAAGATAGTACCTATTACAGTATTTGGGCAGATATATTTTACATTTCAAGAAAAATATTAGTGTTCACAGTGTCCTTCTCTTAGTAGAATTTGCTATAAGCTCCGGTATCTCAGCACTTAATAGAGTATTTTCTCAATGTAAAATGTTAAGATCCTCACAAAATAATCAGATTTTTCAAATTAATCATTTAAAATGCAACTTTGGAGAATTAGGGTAACTTTATTAAAAAATAATTATAACAAACAGCCCTTACAGGAAAAGAAAAAATCATTCTTCAGAAAAATACCAGTGACAAAGTATTAAATACAGATGGAGCTAAGAAGCTGATTTTCTGAGATATATATAGCGTGTTTCCCCGAAAATAAGACCGGGTCTTATATTAATTTTTGCTCCAAAAGACACATCAGGACTTACGTGCAGGGAATGTCATCCTGAAAAATCATGCTAGGGCTTATTTTTCGGTTAGGTCTTATTTTTGGGGAAACACGGTGTATATATATGTACATATATGTATATATATAGTTACTTTGGGGGCAGCTGGTTAGCTCAGTTGGTTAGAGCGTGGGGCTAATAACACCAAGGTTGCTGGTTCAGTCCCTGCGTGGGCAACTATGAGCTGTGCCCTCCTTTAAAAAAAAGAAAGAAAGAAAAGAAAAGAAAAGAAAAATTACTTTTTGCTTCTTAGAAAATCAATATATTGAGATTTAAATTTGTTTTGCTTTAGTAAAGATGGATGTATTTTATTTTTATTTCTTAGAATTTATTCTTAAAATTAATTCAAAACAAAAATATTTTATAAGTTTAGAAAATAATAAAAAAACAATTTGAGAGTCAGGAAGTACACATTTCAAAATTATGAAATTTATGTTTTAGCAATAGCAACCCTCCTTACTTTCAATAAAATACTGGTATGAATATAAAATAATGAACAACCCAGCTGTAGAGAATACTCTTACAATTGCTATTTAGAAAAATCTCAAAATAGCTCCACCAGACTACTGTAAAGGAGTATCACTATCCTTTTTTAAAGATAAGGAAGCTGTGACTCACAATAAATAAATAATTTGTTGAAAGTCACTAGTCTTGGAAGTGAAATCTGTCTGAATTCAAAGTTGCGTATTCCAGGTTATGGAAGTGATGCTGATTTAATTTCTGTTTCCTAAAACTTGCAATACATTGAGGAGAACAACATTTATATTTTTTAAAAAAAAAGGAAAAAAAGAAAGAAAACAATACTATTTTAGCTTTTTCTTATTTGGTCTCTTTTTAGAGAATCCTAAAATAAGGCTGCTGGATAAGTTTACAGCATTTGGCAGTTCTCTTTCAGGCCTTTTGGGGTTATGCCAAAGGGACAGGGTCCCATGGGAATTTAGTGTGAATTCTCATCCAAATGAACACCTGCTGTCATTGTTCCTTATCAATCCCATAGTCAGCAAAGCTAACTCTCTTTGTGGTGGAACCCATTCAGCACAGGAAAGGCATGCCAGTGTTACTTGGTAGTTTTTATTTTTCTCCCTCTCTTTATGATCCATTACCCAAGTAGCCTGGAGGTAGAGCTAACATTAAGTTTATCTTTGGCTATTTTCCATTCTATATTTCTAGGAGTTTACTCAGTTATAGTCCAGTCTATTTAAATAATCTTCTTCTGATCCTCTCCTCTTCTCTCCTCGCCACCCCCCACCTCCATTTCTGTTCCTTGGGAAAGGAAGACATTTGTTACTGCAAAAGTATCTGCTTATAAAGCAAATTATACTACACAATCTATTTTTTAAAGTCTCAGTTCTCTAAATTAGCAGAAACAAATAATTCAAGCAGAAGTAAATTCAATGATAATCTCCCTATGGATAACCAATATTGATCATTCTTTCTTAGTACTTGATTCATATTTCTTTGCTTTTGTTGTACAGGTCTGCTGGCTGTATGCATTTAATTATAAGGTATTATAAATTGATTTTGAAACAGATTAGAGTTAAAATAAATGATTTTTAAAAATTAATTAATGGTCATGCTGCGTAATATATCATAAATAGGCCAACTCAGATTTTTCCTGTAATTTCACAACACAATAGGACAACTTCACATTCTAAAATAGAATATATTTATGACTTATTAGTGAAAATTGAAAAAAAGAAACTCTGTGACTGGGTTTGAGAACTATTGTAGCAATAAAAGTGAACCATCCTGACTTCCCTTCTTCTTAGCAAACCAGGAAGTTGACCATGTGTATATAACAGTTATATCTTAGAATATCAAACCATAGAGGTGGTTTTGTTTTGTTTTGTTTTGTTTTTGGTAACTCTTTTATAAATGCTGTTTCTATATATACCTCTCTATACACCTGTGTTCTTTTTATTTATGGATTAATTCAAGTACTTGACAATTTTTTGAGGACAAAGTGTACAGAAAAAATTACACGTCTGTCACAGCTCTATCTTGTAGGAAAAAGCCACTCTCTGTTTGCCATCTGCAGTGGGCATTGGTCCCTCTCTTGTTGTGTCTCATGTTTTGTTATGCATGAGTAAGCACATTAGTCTTTTCATTTCATTCATTAGACTTTTAGTCCTTGATTAGTGTTTTGGAGATTCTCTCAATTACACAACTTCTTTATTTCCTTTGTGCTTGGTTTTTCTTTGTCCTTTATCTCCACTATGAAACAGAATTAGCAGTTAATCACAATCGCCCTGTTTCTGTTGAGATGATTGGTAAATATATTAGTTTCTCATTGGAATGATTAATCAAGTGTAGATGAAGAATGGGAAAATATCTCCTTTCTTGGAATAACAGGGGCAACTGTTTAAAGTCAACAGAAATTTTGTGCTTGAAAAGCTAAGAATCACAGTATTCCACAAATCTCACACATTCAGTGTGATCCTGTCTTACAGGAACTCTGAATGGATTTCCTAAAAAGAACAAATATCCATTAGGGTCCTGAACACCAGCATTTGGGGTCTCAGAGCCTAGTTATATTTGTCACCAATAATCCAAAATTAAAAGTTTCTATTTGTTGTTTTTCTTCATTAAACAAGTTAAGATACCTGTGTCAGAAAGTTGCTTATGGAAAAAAACAGTTAATAATTACACATCCAAGACACTGTTAGCAAACTTTGAAGTCATGTACTATACTTAGCTTTACTAGATATGTACCCTCCCACTGTCTTTTTTACCATAATTAATTTCAAAGGACTAGGAGCTTCTCTTCCTGAGCTTTTCTCCACTTAGTCCATCATTCCAGCTCTGTGTAACAATAGTCTCAACGACTTTTAACATATATGCTCACATGCACTATCTTAAACCTTGAGCATGAGACCAAAACAATTTATTAAAGGAGATATATAAATTAAGGAAAAATCAATTCCTAGAAGTCCATATGACAAGTTACCAGTGATGAAACGGTAGCATAAATCAGACTTGCACAGGAGTTATGTGGAATACATATTTTTGCATAATTTCAGAACATCTTCTTGGCAATGCTGTTGTTTTAAAAAAAAGTTAATTTTGAAATATTATTAACTAATATTTTCTCTTTTAATCTTTATTTCCACAAGACAATTGGATCATAAACTGTCCCATTTTTCCTTTCTGTTTCTCTCCTTAGGATGCCTCCATTGCACACAGATTCCACATCATGAGAGAAAAACACCCAGAGAAATTCAACAGCAGGTAAGATAAATGATGAAATTTTAATGTTGGTTGCTATTGATAAATATATCATTAAAAGGATCACTATGTGCTGTAATATGTTTCACATATGATCACTGAATAAGGCTTGGTGTGTAAGTATTAAGACAAGAGTGTGAATGAATTCAAATGTTCCTTTTAGGTTTTACTGCAATTACAATGGGAAATGCAATGTGGTCATCTCTAGTCCATTCTCATGTGCTGAAAAGAAAGATTTCAAATGTAAAGTGAAAATAATAGTTTATTAAGACATGCTGAAGTGTTTACATGGCTAATATGTGAAGGGTTGATCACCCCAAATCCCAAAGAAAAAAAACATGGGGCTCTAATTTGGTAATGCTAACTAACTTTATATTACAAAGGTCTCATCAAAGTCCTCTAGTCTTTGTACTATTTGTCCATTATTGACCTCAACTAAATGGCAAATAGACCAGAGACCTAGCAATGCTAATGTAAACTTCTTTTAGAGATTGTTTCTTCAAGGAGAAAATTCTTGATAACCAAAATTTTGCCACCATAGCAATACATGAACAGTTTTCCCTTCATAACGTAGACATTGACTTTTTCTGATATTCAGGGAAATAGGGAAAGCTTTGGCTTTGTATCTCCCCCGTTTCTCGAAAGAAATATGGCTATCTTCACCCACTCCCTTGGAAAAATGGGCAGAAGAAGTAAATCATGTTTTGCCTCAATTATACCAATTTCTACTCTGTTCACTTCATGAAGTTTCAAAATCATAATCAGCATTTATATAGATGATATATACATGTATATATATATATATATATATATATATATATATATATATATATATTTATTTCAGCGATTTATATATTAATGTTCAAAGCCAAAGGTTCTGTGATCTCTCTGTTTGTCTAGGTTGAAATTGTGTCATGAATGTTACAAAACACATTTTAGACAACTGCCTGCCTCTGGAAATTCTTATATTTATTTCAATTTTGACTCACACTAGTACATTGACATACTTTTCTTCCATGTTTGTTCATAAAAAAAGTGCTGTTAAATGTATTTGCAGAATTATTATAGATTTTTCTTAACTCTAGACTTTTGTGTGTTACTTTATACAAGAATCATCCTAGTAAACAGTTTCATGATTAGTGAGGTCCTATCTGATTTTTCATCAAATTTACCTATTTAAATGTTTATCAAAACATATGAAAACTATTTCTAATACCTTCCGTAGGTTTTTGCCTTGTGTTCTTTCTTACCTTACAAATGATAAATCATTGTGTTATGGTTTGCTTTTTCTCTCATAGTTCAGGCAGCTATAAGTTTCATTTTAAAGAAAAAAGTATATCTATGAATACATATATTGCACATAAATCTGTAGAAGGATTCACAAAAATCTTTTAACCCTGGTTCTGTTTGGAAAAAGGGAACCAAGTGGTTTGGGTGGAGACTGAATTTTTACTTCACTGTTTGAATTTTGTACTGTTTGAATTTTGTGCCATGTATATTAAAAAATTAAGTCAAAAATAATCTAATTAAAAATTTGCACCTATAAGTTTTCTTTACATCTAGAATAAAAAGACATTTCATTTTACAAGATTTAATTTTATTTCATGAAATATGTAAACGTAAATCGATGTAACAATGAAATTATATTCACTTTATAGATTTAGCATTTGATAATATACCTTGAGTGTCCTAGAAATGAACATATTTATTAATATACATAAAACCATATTGTAGAATCGACTAGCCTGTGCTTACCCTCATGCCATTCTATTAAGCATTCATGTGTCGATATTCCTGTATTAAAATTGGTTTTAAAAAATGCTGTTTGGAAAATGCGGCATGCAGTGTACCCCTTCAGTAGTTTCACAATTTGAAAGCCCATTAGTGGCTTTAAGAAATCTAAAGGTTAAAAAAAGTTGAATGATGTTTGTCATGTTTGTCCCAAAATTATTCTGCAGAGAGAGGGTGAGAGAGAGAGAGAGAGAGACAAAGAAAGACAGAGACAGATAGAGATGGGCGAGATGGGAGGAAGAAAGGAAAATTAAAAGTATACAGTGGTGTATCAATAAATTTATGTGATCCTCAAAAATTTGACAGCCTACGTATAAGAATGCCAGTATTTGTAACCCTCCTTCAAGTGTCAGTGGCCAATGAATTCTGTTCTCTAGAATATTTTATTTTTTTAATAATACAGGTGTTTATTATCCACATATATCTACTTATTTTATTATCAATTACAGTACTAATTTATAACATTCCCTGCTGTTCACTGTGGTAAGATACCATTTACAGCAATGTGTTTGTACACCCCAGTGTACAAATTTGAGGCACGAGTAAATCTTGATTGCATAGTTTAATGTTATAAATTAGTAATATTTCACTTGGAGCAGTAATAACTACAAAACACCTTCTAGACTGACACATATCTATCTGTTTCTATTGTGAGTTCAAAGAATGCCAGGTGTAGAGTAGATGCTCATTGTATTATTGACCAACTATTTTTTAAGATAACAATCCACCCAAAATTATACATTTTACTGTCAATTAGGCATATACATTTCTGCCTGCACTTTTATAGATTAAGCCTTCTCACTCAGGATTATAAGCATTTAAGTAATTCCCTGAACTATAATGCAACATATTTAGCATATGAACGTTTTCTAATAAATTTCTATGCCAGATATTGTGCACAAGCAATTTCATGCTTAAAAGGACAGATTTTCAGATTTCAACATTGAGACAGGTTCAGCCATAGCACTCTTTCATATTTTCAGGAATTTGCAAATGGATTTTTTTTTGGTACTCCTAATAATGGTGTTTCAGATCAGATTTCTTGTCACAATAAATCATATGCCATTAATACTATCCTCTAGAATGCTCACCTTGAAATTCATTTATATTTTAAAGAACATGATGTTTCCAACATTATCTTAAGGAAATTAATTACCAAAATATATAGTCCTGCTCTCTATGCTTCTTATGACAGAAATTGAAAGAACTGGGAAAGATAATGATTTTTCCGGTGCTTAAAAGAGTGCTACTTGAGAGGTTTATATCATATTCTTTTCAAATTTTCTATGTAAATCTAAGTCAACTGTTAAAAGGTAGCATGCTGTTCAACTGTCTAAACTTTAAGATTTTCTTCAAAGTGAATTTTAATACATATTTCTGTTCTTTTAGACTTAAAACAAAATCATCCTTAAAGTATTTATGCTACTATTATTTAAAACTATTTATTACATAATATTGGTATTTAAAATAATTATATAACTTGCCTATTAATATGTACAATCTTATTTCCATTTTTATAATTCATGTACATTATGCCTCTCCTGGTTCTATATAGGTGGAACAATTTAAATTCTTGCTTTAAAAAAATAATGACATTAATAACTATAAACTGAAACACAAAAATATGCATCAATTAAAATGACAAGTATAAAGGTTTATGATAATTTGGGGGGAAATGCAGAACTATTTAATTCCATGAATAAAACCATGTAACTTTGACAAGGACTTAAAGTAATATGCAAAATAGGAACTAGGTATAGAAAAAGTATTGGCGGTTTTACAAGGAGTTTTTTAATAGTGTAGTCATAGCTTGTGTTCAGAGAACCAATTCAAATTCTTAATATACAGTGCATAGTACCATTTGCTAACAAACACTGAAGGCCAGCAATACTCTACAAAGATACTATTTCATTAAATCCACAACGGTTATTTAAAAGTATCTGGTCTCTAACTCCTTTAATGACATAAAGTTCCTTTTCTTAGCCACCGCCACCCCCACCCCCGCCCCATTCAGATGTATGTTCTTCATTTCTGTACTACTTTCTGCTTTTTATGATGAAATCTACAACTAGAAAACTAAAATTGGTGTGTGAATTTAAATAAGGCAATTTAACTCAGATTCTACGTAGTGATATTAGGTATGTCGGAAAGTTTTGCCTTCCAAATGTGTGAAGAAAAGAAACAAAACTGACAAATGCGTATAATAGGCTGACAATGTGATATTACTGTATTAGTAACCCTTATTTTAAAAATAGTCTATGTTTTCCAAATTACCAAATTAATATCATAAATGAATTTAGAAACTTTGCTATGCCTTTAAAATTGCATTCATTCTGTGGAGTGATTCTTGATGTTTTTGACAATAGGCCTTGCGAGATCATGAAATGAAACTCTCTCTGGGATTTCAGTATCTATACAGTACATGAACCATAATCAGCACTCAGTAGATATTTGCTAAATTTATTCACTAAATTATTTATTATTCAGTGGTATATTTGTCTTCCAATCAGGGCCCTAAAGTTTGGATAAAATACTGCTCATCTGCCATTGATTGGTTAATTATTTATTCTATAGATGTTTAATATGCAGCCTCTTTTATATGACAGGTAGCCATCTAGACACTGAATCTTTCCAATCTCTATGGCATAAGAGGAAAATGAATTTGGAGTTACATAGAAACCTTAGATAGTGATAGTTTCTGTAGAAGAATATAAACTAGAAAAAAAAAAGTCTACATTGTAATAGTACAGACCTAAGGATGTTTTCTGGGGCTCCCCAATTCAGGTGACCATTGAGCTCTAAAGAATATATGTTCAAGTATATAAGGTTGCTTGTATACTCTCTGATTTAGCTGAAAAAGAAACATTTATTTCTAGTTTCTGTTTATAAGATTCTTACATTTTATGAGTATCATTCCATGCAAATCTTCCCAATATTTTCCTCCTTGATTTTGCTTGTCTCTTCCTAGGATTTGTGTTTTTGCTTTACATGAATTTGCATGTGTTTTATGCAAAAATTTTATACACACACAGATGCACACATTCACTTTCTAGGATACCAAATTGAGAAACAAGATTTATGAAGTAACAGTAGTTGATTCAGACATGTGCACAAAATCACAGGTGAAACACGCATGATAGAGTATTTTCTTGTAGGGAGGAGTACTGAACAGTAAGAAAGTAGTTTAAGAAAAAAAAAATCTAATGATTACAATGTCTATGCTTACGTGGAATCTTTCAGGAAATATTTTTCAAATTAGAACACAAAATTAAATTATTTTTTGTTCTTTTCAAGTTGACACCAACTATATATGCATTAGATTATATGCAAATTTATGTGTATAAAATTTCAACCAGTCCATATAAATAAATTATCAATTTTAAGGAAAAAAGCAAATGTAAGTTTAGCCAGCAGTAAAAGCTACAGTTTCTAAGCACCCTATTCCGAATTTACCAAGTGTTTTTGTGTTTAAAACATTGAAGCTCTGTTTCCTGTGTGCTCAGACCCACTCCCCTCAAGCATTAGTCTCTATAACTATAATAAGAACCAGTTGTGCTCCGGGGACTGAGGGGATCCACTAAACTAATTAGACAATGGACAGCTGACTTTGGGGAATAAGCCTGTGACATTGATCAATGTCAATGGCAGACTTTTCTTTTTTTTTTTTTTTCTTTTTCTTTTTTTTTTTTTGATGTTTGTAGATAACCTATAGGCTAGAATTTGGAATTGATAAGAGTTTGAATGTTATAGCCTTTAGAAAAAGTTAGTGCCACCTAGGTTAGTTAATTTCATATGAAGTTTAAATACCTAATTTATAACATCTAGATGCTTTAGAGTTCACTCTATCAATAATATAATAAAAGTCTTTGGTTCTTCTAGAATGAAATCAATTGATTCTTAGTAGGAATTATCCCTGGCAACAAATTTGAGGACCCTTGTTATAGCACTTCTTCATAGGGCATATTCAGTATAAAGTTAGTCTATCTTGAACTCTTTCCAAAGAGGTTAATCACCTCATTATAAGGTAATTTTACCTAGAAAATAATCCCCTGGCATGGCTAATTGGAACTAATTAGATACTATCCATTGCTTCTTGCTCCACCCAAGCATTAATCACTAATGCCTTTTCTTTTGGAATACATGTTCTTATGTGGATATGTTCAGCATTATTTTCTGACTGAACATAATTAGTTCTAAAATGTTAACCTTGAATGGCTGATTTACTTTTCTTAAAAAAGATTTCCCTCACATTAATTTTTCTTTGAAGAGAAAAAAATAATATTCTCACATATGCAGCATTTTGAAGTTTGTATGTTATACTTTGTGTTTCTACATGACCAGTGTTTTTACACCATAGGGACTCTTACTTAAGCAGCTCTCATCCTATATGTTCATACTCACCTGGACTAGCTTTAAAATATAAAGAAAATGTTTCCTTAATATAATGCAAAACTCTTGAGGAGAGTTAGGAAGTGTAAGCACAAAATCTTGATTTATTAATATAGGAATATTTTTATTCTAATTTCTCAGAAGTCTCTCTCTTCCCACCTAAGTTTCTAGCAAGAAAAATACCAGAAATGCTACAACTTTATGGTATTTTTAAAAGATTTTATTTGTCAAACACACTGTGTCAACATTTGGTAGGATTTGCCAAGTTATCCTAGTTACTACTGCTTCATAACAAACTTTTAGCCACCATAATAATATGGGATCAATTTCCTCCCCTTTCCAATAACACTGTTCCTATATTGTCTAAACCCTCACTAACAATTTCCTAAGTCTTGTGAGTGTCCTGTCCCTTCCAGGTTCTGCTCACCATTCAGGTTCAAAGCAAATGTCACATTTTTTATGTTTTTGTTTTTGTAATGGCTGCACAGCACTTCCACATTATCAAAATCTCTTCTGTTAACTATTACTAGATAACAAACTACTTGAAAGCTTAACCGTATGAAGCAACCATTTTAGTATGTACATAGCCTCTGGAGGTCAGCAATTGAATCAGGGCAAAGCAGGGATGGAGTCTCTGCTTCTTCACATCTGGGCCTTCAACTGGGAAGACTCAATGGTTGAAAGTGAATTGACATCTAAGGGATGGAATCACCTGAGGCTTGGTTACTCTCATGTCTGGTAGCTGATGCTGTTTGTTGGTTGAGACCTTACCTGGAGCACTATATTAGTCAGGGATCTTCAGAGAAACAGAACCAACATGCTCACATGGTTACGGGGACTAAGAAGTTTTGCAATCTGCCTTCTGCGATCTGGAGACCCAGGAAAGTGGTGGTGTAATTCCATCTGAGTCTGAGGGCCTGAGAACCAGGGGAGATGATCGTGTCAATCCAGGGGATCAGAGAAGATGAGCTATCCCAGTTCAATCAATGAGGCAGTGGAAAAAGGGGGAATTCCTCCATCCTTTGCCTTTTATTCTATTCAGGCACTTAACAGTTTGGATGATGCCTACCCCCCATTGGGAAAGGTAATATACTGAGTCCACCAAGTCAAATGCTAATCTCATCCAGAAACACTCTCAAAACACACCCAGAAGCAATGTTTAATCTGGGCACTTTGTAACTCCTCAAGTTGTCACGTAAAATGAACCATCACAAGTACCTGCATAGGTTTCTCCATGCGGCCTGGGCTTTCTCACAGTGTGGTGGCCTGGGATAGCCAAACTTCCGACATGGACGCTCAGTCCTCCAAAAGTGAATGTTTCAAAAGGGCAATGAGAAGCTGTTTTGGCCTTTTTTTGACTTACTTTCAAAAGTCACATGATTTCATGTTCACTGCATTTATTTCGATTGACGTGGTCAAAAACTCACTCAGATTCAAAGAAAGGGAACATCAATAACACCTTTCAATCAGAGGAGTATCAAAACATATTTTAATACTCCACACAAGGGTTTTCAATGATGAATAATACCAGGTTCTTCTTTCAAAAGAGCTTAGAGTTTAATGGGAATGATAATCACAACATAGAATTATAATAAAGTCTACTATTTATTTAGGAATAACTCTTCCAAGTCATTAAGTGTTTTTTATCATACAATATTTTCTTTGTTCCTCAGAGTAAATCTCCTCTGTAACTATTGCTGTTTTCATTTTACAGACGTTGATACTGACTACATGACGATTCATAGTAGCGTATTTCCCCGAAAATAAGACCTAGATGGACAATCAGCTCTAATGCATCTTTTGAAGCAAAACTTACTATGAGACCCAGTATTATATTAATCATATTATATCATATCATATCATACCCAGTCTTATAGTAAAATAAGACCAAGTCTTGTTTTAATTATTGCTCCAAAAGATGCATTAGAGCTGGTTGTCCGGCTAGGTCTTATTTTCAGGGAAACATGGTAGCAGAACCAAAGCTCATGCTTTTAAGACATGTACACACAGTCAGGAATAAACTGTCCCTCTGAAATAGCTCCTTGTCTCTTCATGTCCCTTCTTCCCATGGAACTTACTCTCTTTTGGTTCTTGAGTTATAACTTATGTTGGAATTTCCAATTCCCTTCTTTTTACCTCATTTTCTGGGTCCTCTGCTTCTAGTAATATTTGAGCAGTCTTAATGCTGGTTGCATTTCACTAATACCACTTACTGCTAATCACTGACACTGACCTTGAGACCTTATACTGGGCACCCATATTTTTATCATGCTAGACCTAAGGGTAAAGGTACCTCTTATTTGCTGAGAATTGGTGAGGGTGATAAATGGTATGGTATATTTTATATATAGCTTTCTTTAGATAGAGTGTATCAATAACAGAATACGGCTTCATCTTTATAGAAAGGACTACAGTGACATTCCCAGCCACTCTTTGAATAAATTTTCTACACTTTTTCATTACTCATTCATTCCTTTATGAAAAAACAATCTAATCTGTATTCCATTCCACTAATGTGCAGCTGTTCTCATTGAGGTCACAAAACATCTCTAAGTTCCTAGGTTATATATATGTTTTTTTTTGAATTTGTCAATTTCTCTTTGAATTTGAAATTGAATTTGTCAATTTCTCTTTCTTAGTCCATTAAACACACCATCTTAACTGCTTATACTAAGCTTTGAGTTTTATTTATGGCTTCTTCTGCTGTCTAACCAAGCCATAATTGTTAACCGTTCTCAGAATTCTGAGATATACTTTTTCCTCAGCATATATTCTTTTCTCTAATCTCTTGAAATGTCTTTGAGAGTGATCTTTGAAAAATGCTAACTTACCTTCCTTTATCAAACTGACTGATTTCTCAGGTCCTTATTAATGTATAAGGCCTTCCACGATCTGGGACCTAGCCTGACTTTGGATCTTTCCTTTCCCCTTTTCTGTACCTGCCCTTCCTTCCTTTTATTTTGGCCTTTGCTGTTTATTAGACTGATATCTGCTTAGTTGCCTCGTCCTGAGGCTACTCCTCCCTTGTTCCATCAGGCTAGGTTTGGCTCCCAAACCACCCTGCACTCCCTTCTTGCAGAATTTGTAGAGGATTAATAATTTGAAATACTACTTATTGTGTTTATAATTTCTTGATGTATTTTGATTTAACTATCTGGCCTTTCTTTTTTCCAAACTCTAATGTGTCTACTACTTCATGAAAGGGTTGGGAAGGAAGGGATCACAGTTCTCAGTTATTAAATGTCAACAGACTTGAAATGTATTATAGAGACAAAAGTTTGAGAGTAGATTTGAAATTTTATAATTCTGGCTTTTGAATATCAAAAGTTGAGGCCCAAAGGACTCAGGGCATGAGATGTATGTTAAATCATGATTCTGGTAATACAGTCTCTGAAGGGATCTGAAATGATTTTTTTTTAATTGTTTTAAAAATATGTTTGTTTTCATCCATGATCTTATGTTTTAAGCTATTTTTTTTTAAACTTAAGTGTAGTTGGTATATATTATATTAGTTATATTAATTTCAGGTATACGATGTAGTGATTTGACGTGTTTATACCTCACATTGTGCTCACCCCACTAATTCTAGATCATCTGTCACCATGCAAACTTATGACAATATTATTGACTATATTCTCCTTTATCTTTTTCACCCATCCCCCCATCCTTCTCCCCTCTGGCAACCTCTCCTTTGGTCTCTTTTTCTATAAGTCTGTTTTGATTTGTTATGTTTGTGTGTTTGTTTGTTTGTTTTGTTTTGTTTTAGATTCCACATATAAATGAAACCGTATGGTATTTGTATTTTTATACCTCAAGGGAGTTTGGCAATAAAGAGCTAAGTACATAGTCAGGAAATTAATCTTGGAATTGGTTGTTCACAGGAAAGGGTGACAAAATGACAGTTGCACTAGGCTATGAAAACATTTAAAATAAAGGAAGATCTTCCTGATTGCTGTTTTCAATATTCTTCTTAGTTGTTAGTTATTATTTCTTAATTTTTTTAAATTAAAGTTTATTGGGGTGACAGTTGTTCGTAAAGTTACATAGATTCCAGGTGTACAATTCTGTAATACATAATCAATTTCTCACATTGTGTGTTCACCACCCAGAGTCAGTTCTCCTTTCATCACCCTATATTTGACCCCTTTTACCCTCTTCTACAACTCCCCTCCCCCTTTAATATAGTCTTTATTACATACCAAAACTAACAAACTTGTAGAATTCTTTATGCTGAATAAAGGTTATTTGGGTTTATACAGATGCATTTGTGTGGTTTTTATTAAAGTCATAGGAATGAAGCTAGGTGTTTATATTGTTTGAAAAATTTTTCAAAATTTGAGTCATATGCTATATTTCAAACTACTTTTTTAATTTTTCATTATAGTAAAATATATGTAATGAAAAGTGTACCATTTTAACTATTTTATGTGTATAGTTCATGGCATTAGGTGCATTTACATTATTGTGCAGCCATTAACACCATCCATATCCAGAACTATTTTTTTCTTCCCAAACTAAAGTCTGTACCCATTAAACAATAACTCCCTTCCCTCCCCTCCCTCCAGCTTCTGACAATGACCATTCTTCTTTCTGTTTCTATGAATATGACTACTCTATGTACCTCATGTAAGTAGAACCACAAAATATTTGTCCTTTTGTGACTGGCTTCTTTTACTTAGCATAATGTCTTCAAGACTAGTCTCTATTATAACATGTGTCAGAAATTCCTTTCTCTTTAAGGCTGAATAATTCATCATATGCATATACCACATTTTGTTTATTCACTCATCTTGTGATGGACATTTGGGTTATTTTGGCTGTTGTAAATAATGCTGCTGATTACATTGGTGTATAGATATATTCAAGTCCTAAGCTAGTTTTTAAAGGTACTTTAAACTTTCTGCAAATCAACTTTAAAAGGACTTAAAAGCTGTATTAGAATAATTTTATTCTATAAAAGGCATTTGATAGGGCCTAGTACCTTTATCTTCAAATAATTAAGTAAAAGTGTATCCCCTGAGTTTCATTTTGTTTCCCAACCTCCTTCGCGCCCCCGCCCCACCCCTCTCTCTCTGTCTCTCACATCTTTGGTGTGGAACAGAATGAGCAATATTTGTTCAAAACTGATTTTTCTTTTTTGTGTTGTGTATGAGCCTTCTTATTTTATTTTAGTGTTTCTTTGATTTGCTATGTAACATGTCTTTAAAGGTTTTAAAACCTAGGTCTCTGCTCTCTGAAAAGCTTTCTAAGTGCTGAGAGAAAACTAAGTATGTTCAAAAAACTAACTAATCACCAAAGAGACTTATCCTCTAATTGAAATATAAATGTTTTATGTATATACATCAAATATATATATAATTTTCTTAAGCAAATATTGATTCATAGGAAATTAATCCCTTCTCATTTTATGGCCTAATGTTCTCATATTTTTTTCTCATATTTTAAGAATACTCATTTATATATCATTTACTCAGTAAAGAATTAAAGATTAATACATTTATAGTTTTCATTATGAAAACTACTAAATTTTGAAGAAAACCAAAGAAAAATCTTTACCACTTTAACACAAACCCCTTTGACATAATTTCATATTTTCTTTCCATTTTTAATGTGTAACAAAAAACATTTATAGTAATAAATATTTCTATAATATGAAAGTGCTTGGAAAATAAGTAAGGTTAATAATTAAATATCCTCCCTGCCCTTGAAAAGCCTGCAGGTCAGTGGGGAAGACAAACCAAAATAAAATGTGGTAAAGATTATCACAGAAGTTAAGTGCAAAATTGAGTGCAAAGTGCTGCCAGGAGGAAGTGTCTATTTTTGTCTGAGGTAAGGAGAGAGGACATCCCCCCAAAAAGTGTTCTTCTCATCTCCATGTCCCCTGCTCATAGCATCTTCACCATGTTCTTCCACTGAAAATCGTACTTGTCACTTCTGCTCACGTTATGACTTAGGGAAGCATCCACTGTGAAAGGCAAAAGCTCACGAAAATGTGGTCTCCTGCTGGGGGTTCATGTGCCCACCTAAAGCATGGGAGTTTCTGATACACAGAGAAAGAAAGGAAAATAGACAATAGGGGCCAATCAGCAGTCTCTGTCAAAATCTTAGGACAATGTAAAAATAAGTTGGGCTTTTTACAGACTTCACATTTCTAAATTCATTTACAAGCTTTGGGAAGTAGCTTATATCTAAATTTCTATGGTACTCATCTTCTATTTCATCTGTTTAGTGATGTAATAAAAATACTTATAAGTAGTATGTAGAAAACCGTATATAATAAAACTCGTTCAGGAAACCAACCCTACATTTATCTGCTTTGTAAGTTTAAATCTTTACAGGTCCTTGTATCTCTAAGCAAGCCACATGCCACCTATGCCACACTTCTAATTTGATAGGTTTATTACTCACTGTGATGGCATAATTTTTTTGTTTTTACGCATAGACATATTCAGTTCTTTACATGTATTGTTTTACTTATTTATTGTCATCTATCATTAACTTTTTTTCTTATTTACTTCATTGTCTTTTAATTTTTAAGGTATACTCAAATTAGAAAGGTCATCTGGAATTTTGATAATACCTTCTATGGTATAGAAACATTCATGCACCATGATTCATGTAATCTGTGAATTTATCAGTATGAAATCCATTTATATTCATATTCAATAACTTTAATTTTATTGGCTTTTTTGCATTTCAAAATAGATGTTTTATCCTGTTTTGTATTTACCTAATGATCTAAACCATATTTACATCTAAACTAAACAAAAACTATTATATGACATAAAAGAATGCAAAGTTTAAGGAAAACATTCTACTACTTTCTTTGTATCTATTAACCTTTCTTTATTAGAAAAATTATATCAGAAAAGGAAATGATGGGTTACCATGAAAATGTAAAATAATTGTGTAATAGTGGCCATCTTATTTTCATTGTGAGTTCTTATAGCCTAATACCCAGAATTCAGATCTAATAGTTGTCTTTTGTTGTACCAATGTACTATAATAAAACTCAACACTGATAGTTCTTAAAGGCTGGACTATTTCATATACTCTACCAAATGGTTTTCCTGGATTGTTTTGTTTAATGCACACAAAATCCTATGAGATATTTACTATTATTATTCTCACTGTAGACATTTACATATAACTGAGTTACTGTTATAAGTAAATTGCTGTAGTGTACATGTTTAGCAAGTTACTAACCATTTTGTCCAGATAAGTAATCATTTAATGCGTATGTATAAAAAATAAAATACTTCTATTGCTCAGGATAAAAGATGAGTTTGATACCATTCCAGCCTCTTAGCATTTATGGTTTATTTGGGGAAAGATACATGCAAACGTATAGTACTATGAGATGAATGCAGTAATCAAAGTATCACGCATAAGAATAAAAAGGAAAATTATTCTAATGTGATAGTGGTGTCGTATGGTGCTAGGAAGGCTTTATAGAAAACACAATGTTCACACATGGTTCTAAAAAATGAATAGACACTTTACAAGTAACTGTGGAGTCAATAGAAGAAATATCATGTGTTAAGGTAAAGTAACATAAAACATAGCAAGGTGTGGTGGAGAGTATAAATAGTTCTAGATAGATACAGAGATATGTAGATACATAGATGGACACATAGCTAGATACTAAACGTTAAGATTAAAGGAGGTTTGTTCATCCTACTCAGATCACAAAGAATTTGCTGGTCCCACTGGAAACTTGGACTTTATCCTTGAAATAACATGAAACAATTATAGGGTTTTAAACAAGGACATAAGCCTAAAGAAATGGATTTTTAGAACTAAAAAGTGTTTACTGTTACCAAACTTGATAACTGATAGAGGTATGTTTATGTACATAAAGGAAATGGTGAGTGAAGGCAGGGTGGTAACGATACCAACCAAGAGGTAAATGTAGGAAGAAGAGATGGTGTGTGAGAGGAAGAGTATTAATTTTGTTCTGTGCTTGTTGAATGTGAGGTATCTCTGGGATATGCAGGTCAATTCCATAGACAACACATCATTTTACTGGCCAGGAATTAGATGGAATGTCTGGAATGGAGATGAAAAAACATTGTAATAAAGGAGTCATTCTTGCTCCATCATCTGTAAACTGGAGCATTGCTAAAATCCAGGGTAGTGATAATTGAGTTATCTGACTGGGTTTGGTTATTTTGAACTATACTTGCCATAATAAATGGTAGTTATGTTTTTTGAAGAGACTGACCTAAAATCATTGGTGAATTATATTTTCATATGTTTTCGTAAGTATACTAATATGTAATTAGACATTATTATTAGTTACTAGTTTTATCAGAGACATTTATTTAAGTTATTTTGTTTGCTTATTTATACCATTTTCTCAGAAGCATTTATTTATTATTTAGGCATAAAGCTTATTGAAGTGTTTCTTCAGTTTTTAGGATAAGCAATTTAAGAGTCTAACTTTATTGTGCCTCTCATGGAAAATCTAATTTTGTTAGAATGCCTGGAATTCAATTTAAAATTGAAATTTTTACATAAACATTCCATAGTTTCTTACTTCCAAAAACAATTAAGCTTTAGGACATCCTTATTAGTGAAATTTGAAGAGATGCTAAGTACTTTAAAGAAGTTGAAGAATCCAGCCAGCAGAGGGCGCTGGCTCACACACACTCAGTCATTGCAGCAATCCTTGTGATCAAGAAAACACAGAAATAGAGTCCTTTCTTAAGCACACTGGCAAATAAATTGTTTTGCTGAGTGTTGTGTTAATTCCAGATCTTAGATCTTTATACCAGTAGTCCTTCACTTGTGGAAGTATGTATCTCTTTTAGTAAAGTGTAATTTGAGTTGTCTTTGAATGCCCGCCAGCCGACTTAAGAATTTGTTATAAAATGCCAAAATCTGAGCAATCTGTGATAGGTCAAAGGCCATCTGTGTACCTTAGTCGTGCTAATTAAGTAGCTTTTGATTATATTTGATGAACAAGACTAGTTTTAATCTGATGTGCAAAGGACTGTACTTCAAACTAAAAGTCAAAGTGTTGATACTCTTTCTTAACTGTAGCATTGCTAATCAAATAAATGCCAAAATGTCTTAAACACTTTTCTAATTGGAACTGAGGGCATTCTAACATGAAATTCTTATTTAAAACCAAAATCATAGAATATTAGGTTTAGGAATAGTAGCATTACTCTTGTATAATACATAGATTATAGTATTTATAAAACTTTTTTCCACATACCTCTTTGGTTTAGAAGTATTTAATGATCTTTTTAAAATATTTTATAATTATTCCAAAAATACAAGTAATATTATGTTTCTTTCAAAAGTCTTTTTCATGAATCTCATATTTTACATTTATTTTTATATTTTTTCCATGTACTTCTTATTTAGATAAGCAAATAGCACATTTTTAAGCACATAGAAGCTCTTTAATGTACAGAAATTAGTGGCAACTGTATATTTTAGGCAATTACTTAGTTTTAATAATTTAAGCTCTTTTACATACTCTCTTTACTAGTACACCATGATTTCTTGTTGCCGTAACACACACAGCATGCTTCTTAAAGCTTGTCTATAGTGAAATATATGCTAGATCTGAGTAGTGTCTGAAATCTGTTTACATTTAAAAGATAATATGAAATATGCATATATTTGCTTCTTATGTTTTAAAGAGAAGTTAATGCTGTCGTTTCTACTTTATGATCCAACACAGTGAAAGAGCAGTAAACTGTTTAAAGACCTGTGGGAAGTTAATTTCAATGTGTAATCGTGTGAGGGGTTCCTGTCTATTTTCTTCATTTTATGAACCTTATAACAATCTTATTTGCCAAGATGATTATTTAATAAAGTGACAAACTGCCCCACTGATAGGATATATTAATTTGCCTCTAAAGCTGTTTCTTGTCCTCCATAAGAAGGTGATAATTAGGTTTGCAGATTAGAATAAAATAATCACGTTACTTAATGTAGATGCTTAAAATATATTTAATCCTTTATATAAACTTGAAACAATTAAAAGCTGTAAAATATTTCTGTGAACTTTTAAGCGAATGCAGCTAATAGGCCATGTTAATTTTAAGCTAGCATGTCTCTTTGGAAGGTTAACAATTGGAAAAAATAATTTAAGAAGTGATTAACTTTTCAGGTAAAGCAATGGTATTAGGCTTTGTAGAACATCTACGTAATAAAATAGGACTCATTCATATCCTGATTTAATTTCCTCCTTTGTCCATACAGAGTGTGCAATTTAATCTTTGAAAAGTCACAAAGAATCATTTTGTGCATGTGCATTAACACCCCCAACTTCTAATGTTGTTGAGGGCTCAAATTATTGTTTGATATTACAAGTGATTCTATTTCAATTTTAGAATCCTATTACACAAAACCAACTAGATCTTACATCATAAGTGCCTAAACCAGTACTATATGGTATTTGAATTTCCAAGAGTGAAAACACAATTTATAAAAATAAAACACTAAGTAACTTAAAAAAAAAAAAAAAAAAAAAGGCCCTCTTTCACTGCCTTGGGGTTGATGATAGCACATTGTCTTAAAGTTCTAAAGTCCAATCTTGTCTAGCTTTAAATAACCAAAGGTAATTTCCTCTTCTTAAAGTTTGCAGAGTATTAAAAACTTCCCTAAATCTATTTCCTGAACCAAGTTGGACAATGTTCAGTGCTCATTCATTTAAAAAACCTTTATGTTCTGACTCAATTACTTTTAATAGAGTGGAGAATGTTTGGTGTAACTTTGAATGCACAGCATGAAAGGTTGGGTTTTAGTTAGAAAACATAAAATTAGTTCCTGTGGAAAGGTAATCTCTAGAGAAATATAACTAACCAGAAAAACTTATTGAAGACCATTAAATGCACCGCAAATGTCATGTACTTTCTTTGCACGTGTTTAACACAGTTACGACGTAAATGAAGTTATTGTATGACATTGGCAAGATAAAATAAAGAGATTTTTGTTTATTATATGCAAAAATGCCACATCAGTTTTTATTCAGTCTGCACTTATTTCTTTGGGGTAGCATTTATACAGCTGTGAAAACCTAGGGTGTTTTGTACAAAAAAATTTTGACAAATGTTCATAATTCCACACCAAGGAAATGCATTTTAATTTCATTCAGAGTGTTCCAAGCTCTCTAGAACATAAACAGTAATAAAACTTATATTGAAGTTATTTCTGAGATTTTTAACTTCACTGTTCAAATGACACAAGCAAGTGTTCTCAGTCCTTATTAAGAAATATGGATAATTCTAAGGAGAATTTACATAAGAAAAAAGTATGTTTGTGATTTGGAAGTTTGGACCTGGTATTGGGTTCCATAGATAACTCAGCTGTGAGAAATGTCGTGATGTCTCACAAGTGCACAAACCTTCTATTCTGTCTGTGTATGAATTCTGATTCTGCTTCTGCTTCTTATCAGCTCTGAAACCTTGGGTAAATTATTTAGAATTTAGGATCCTCCATTTCATCAACTGTTACAACAGCCTAGTGATTTCTAGCTCTCAGGGTTTTTGTCAGGTTAAATTAGATTGAATAATACATTTAATGTAAGTAGTGTAATACCATTTCATTTCCTTTTCATCCCCACTAGAATTTACTATCAAAACTATCATCTGAATCTAGTGCATGAGGCATATTGATGTCATAATACAGAGTTCCAATAATTCTATGGAATTTAGGAAGGCAGGTCAGAAATATTAAGTGATTTGTGGAATGTAGAAAATGGACTTGGAAGTTTTTGAAAAAAATACTATTTAATAGGTAATATGCATCTAATAATTACACATGTGATACAAAAATTGTGTTATATGGTAAAAAGAGCAGGCTTTGGATGAAGGAGCCATATCATAGTTCCTGTTGTGAAAATTATCTCTGTAAGTTGAAATTATTTGGGTAGACAACTCACAGGTTTTTTGTGGCTATCAAGAGAAATAATGTTTGTAAAAACATGGGCTACACAAGCATTGGCTCAAAATGATTTTTCAGTTAAAATTGTGGTCGAGAAGAGAATACAAGTTTGACAGAGACGTACAGCGGTGCCATAGAATTAAGTGGTTTCTCTAAAAGGGAGAGCATTTTTACATTATGCTTCCCTCTCCAAAGGTGGAGCAAGATATAAATGCTTCCTAGTGTTTCATAACAAGGTAGATCAAGCATCAGAAAACTATGGCACACATACCAGTTTCAGACCTCTGCTTGCTTTAAAAAAAAGGAAAAAAAGTTTTTTTGAAACATAGCCAAATTTATTGTTTTTTCTGCTGTCTATGGCTGTGTTTGAACCACGAGGGCAGAGTTGAGTTGTGACCTAGACCATTGCCTAAAATATTTACTATCTGGTCCTTACAGAACAAATTTACTGCCCACCCCTACAATAGATGAAAAACTGGAAATATGAGAAAAAATATTCAAAAGAGTTCGGATAGTTTTCAGAGCATAGGAAAGGAGTGGGAAACTCAAGTTCTGAAATGTAAGGACCTGTACAATAGATACAATTGAGAAATACGGTGGATAAGGGGTTTAAGTAGACTCCTAATCTTAAGTAGTGTGCGAACTTTGAGCAATTGTGGAGACACTGAGATTCTCTGAAATGTAGTAGATTCTAGTTCAATTCCATATATGCTACATTAATAGGGAACTAAGGCGATACATGAAGTAGAGAATTAGGCAGTCCCATATATATGTCAGTTTTGCTTATGTGTTTGGTAGGAAAGGCAAGACATCCCAGAGCTATATTACGCATTTGATCTTTGAAATGACTTTAGTGGTGGTGTGTACACACTCTGAAATTTTATAGCCTAAATCCAAATCCAGGCAGGCTCTTTTGCTTGCCAGTAGATTAACCCTCTCTGTTCCTCAGTTTCCTCCTCTGTAAAAAGGCACAGCATTATTCCTACCTATAGAGAGGAGTATATCAGCTAATATGTGTAAAACTCAAAGATCACTATAGTTATCACTATATGTGTAAGCCATTGCTACTTCCATTTCCAGTACATGCATATATTAGACATTACATTTATATATACCGTTGATTTTCATCACACAGTGTGAATTCACTCAATCTCATTTAATCCTTTTTTTTTATAGCTTTATAGGGTTCTGATTTAAATTTGCCTTCACATAGATATATCTGTCTGGACAAATGGAATCTTATCTGAAATTTCAGGCAAGAAATTGTATTACAAAATGATTCGCAAACAACAGTTATCAAAATGTTAGTTGCTATATAAATATTTCTTTGGGTCCTGGATAGATGAAATGAAACATAAATATTTTTGTACTAAAGGATAAAATTTGCAATCCCATAGTCACAGGTTTTTCCTTAACTTCAAAATAAATATTGTTTTAAAATACATAGTTGAATAGTTTGGAATTCACATGAAAATCAAAGTTCTTAACAGATCCTAGGTCATTACCTGGTTGTTTTTATATTCTAAGAAGATTTTTGATACTCATCATTATTGTTTAAATAATAAAACACATATGCATACTGGTTTACAGTTTAAAGTTTGCTTTCCTCTGTATATTTTATGTGATATTGAGATGTTTAAGCACAGAGATGTATGCCATGTATGTTTTTTTCTTTCTGGCAGGAAATATTGCAAGCATATTGACGGTGATAATTAATATTTTCTAAACAGTCAAAAAACAGGTGTACCTTTCCAAATAAATCCAAATAAAAGTCAAAACAAACTTGTTCAATGACTACAAAAAGGATTCAAAAAGTAAAGTAGAAATTGTCTTAAGTTTCAAGTTAAGAATATTGTTAGAAATAGTTATGAAGTTAAATTTTTAAAGATAAGACACATGCTTTATTCCTTTTTGTATCTTCAGTGATTATCAAGTGCCTAACACACAGTAGGCATTCAATATACTTTATTATTTTTATTTAAGAATTAATCAGTTGAAAAAAAATTTAATTTTTATTAAATTTATTGAGATGACATTGGTTAGTAAAATTATATAGGCTTCAAGTGTACAATTCTGTATAATTAAGTGCTATAAATTTTAAACTTCTTTTGTTATTTTTTAATGGAAGTTTTAATGATCTCTTTCTGTTTATATCTAAATTTTTGTGGGATAGAGTTAATGATAAGAGTACCTAGGTTCATTTTACATCATTACATAAAAATTACTAGTCTTGCAATAAGCACATCAATACAACAGTAAAATATAAAGCGATCACAAGTTAAATTGTTCAAAAGAGTGCCTTTAATTTTTATAATTAATCTTATCTTGTTCTTGAATCAGCATTCTCATTGATGGAATTTAATAATGGATTTTGTCAATTAAAATACTTCACTTTTCTGATTTAAAACTTTGTCCTTTCCATGTAACTGCCCAGTTTTTCTAGGTATCTTTCTCTACTCACTCACTGACTTTGTCCTTCGTTTCCTCCTTCCCAGAATAATGTAATTACCTTCATCTTCAATGTCCCACACTTACCAACTACTTGTCCTCAACCTATACTTCCTTCTATTCTCTCCTCTTAGCACTTTTGAGTCCACATTGTGGGAAAGTCTTATAATTTTAAGGTGCATTTTTCACCTTAATAAGGTCTGTGTTACCTTGCAAGAGCTTTCTTCAGCTCTGCTTGACAGAACACCTCTTTCAGCTATTACTGCTTCTCTGCCTCAATGCTATGTAAGGCATAGAATTTTCAAAACACCATTATATTTCTCAGTCACAGATAGGGTCTCCCAAGGCTACATGTGGGATTCTTTGATTGCCTTGCCTTATGTGGATATTTTTCTTTTCCACTCTGAGGGGTTGACCTGAAGAATGAAGGTGCCAACACATACATCTAATCTCTTGTTCCTATTCCCAACATTTTGGCTCCCATCTTGCCATCCACCACCTCCACACATCAACAGCAGGGCTTTGCCCTATTGGTTAGGCAGAAAGACCCCACTGAACCTCCTTGTTCTATAGCTTCAGTGTATTAATTCTTCTATCCTTTGTCTTCTGGTGCCTGTCACTTGATTAGTAAATCTTTGCTGTGGAAATGCACAGAAAGGCCCTTTATCTTTCAGTGCAACCTGACTTTTGCAAAAGTCAAAAATGCGTGTCTTCAGATTATTCCCTGGATAATGACATCCCAAAGAAGATGTACATGATATTGGCATAATTAGTAGGGGATTCAGAGGCATGCATGATTTTGGTATTAAACAGCACAACAGTGAATGGATTTAATATCTCAAAATTAAAAAGTCTCTGTTATATCTATTTTGCATAATGATACAATGTGTTCTTGTCATATTTCTTTTTTACTCCATGAAACAGCTTATCAAGAATATTGCAAGATCAGAATTATTTATTGTTACCTAGAAAATAATCTGTAATGAACTTTGAAAATCAAATTCCACTCATTTAAAAGCAATTCAGTACATTGTTTACTTTCCATACTATAGTATGTTTATAGAGTATTCAATTAGATAGTTTCACTGAACATTCTCCCATGAGAGTTTGGCACAGAACCCAAATCAGTATAACTAACTGGGTTGGCTAAACATTTTGATCCAAGAGTCACATACAAATTAAATGTTAATTCTCTTACTCTTTTGAAGCTGATATTTCCTAATCTGTCATGAAAGAAAAGCCTGCAAGTCTATACTGTTACATTGAGTGAATGTAGATGTTTGAGGAGAGGTTAAATACCACTAGAAGGTATTTGGAAAGTATCTTGTCTTATGGACTTTTTAATGGTAAAAATGTGTCAGCAATGCCCAAGAAAGTGGATGTAGATATTATAGGCAATTGAAAGTAGTAGGTGGTTATTGTAGCTGGAACGCCTCCCAGAGCAGATGGTTTTTTAGGAGTTTTTGAAGGAGAAGAGCAAGGTGGCCTGCCTGGCGTATATTAATTGAGTGTCTGTTCCAAGTGTAGGGGGTGGTTGGAAGAATGTGTGATGTCTTGAGTGGGCGAATGATACAAACAGACATAACTTGAAAATAACCTGGAATTTATATCTCAGAAAGCTTACAGACAATTCACAAAGACACAGTTTTGTCTGTAAGGAATCAGTAAAATGTATTTATACAAGCAGAAAGTAACACTGTGTAAAATAGAACTTAGCCAACATGGTCAATTTTTATATGTAACACTTAGCTATTGCTCGTCAACAAAAATATAAATTTCTACTTAGGAAAAATCATATTTAAAACTACTTGTAAGTTTGTGTTTTAAAAGAACACATTTTATCAAGCATTTAAAAGATACGATTATCAACCTCTAATATTTTCTATTCATATTTGACAAGCATAGAGTCTTTGAGAAATGACATGGTTTAACTTACGTGTGGTCATTATGTTCAGTTTTACCTTCATAAGGACTCTTGAATCTACCCCATCCATCCATTTCTTAGTCACCACTCCAGCATAAACGACATTACCTCATGCTCATACTGCTGAAGATTCTCCTAATTGAATTCCATTTCCAGTCTTCTAGTTTTTTTTAAACACATCTATATGTTGCTTTCAGATTGATTTTCTTAAAAATTGACTTTGCTCATTCACTTGATAATTTCATGAATAGGAACACAGAATCTGGAAACAGAACAGACCTGTTTGAATTTCAGCCTTGTCACTTTCTAATTGTGACCTTGGGCAACTTACTTGTCAGTTGCTTAGCTCTCCAAATACAAAATATTTGGATAATAAAATGACCTACGTTAGAAACTTTTTACGAAGAGTAGATTAGTTATTATATGCAAAACATTTTAAACAATGCAGGGCACATTGCAAGTATACTGTAAGTGTTTAATAAAGGTCATTGTTGTGCTCCCAAAACTTTAGGACTCCCCGTTGCATAAGAGAAAGTTCAGAATTCTTAATCAGGTTTTCAAGGTCTTTTCCACCATCTGCCTCCCACTTTCCAGTCTTAACCAACCTTTTTCCAGAAGCAAGCATTCTACTCAGACAGTATTCCATTTCTTTGCCTTTTCTTGCTTGCATCATTTAACCTCTAGCTTTCCTCAAACTAAGATGATGGTCAACATTCCAATAGCACACTCATCTCCATCCTCCAAGTTTTATTAGACCATGCATAACTTTCAGAGTCCTTCTTTAATATCCCACCTTCTGAATAATATATTCCTTTTTCACCCTCTTTCTAAGTATCTTCCTCTTCTGAATTCCTCCAACACTAATAACCTAAGCCACTTGTATAACAATATAATAACATTATGTTGTTTCTAAGATTTTTTATTTCTCCAAATAAGTTGCTAAATTCTTAGAGATCATAGCACCAACAGTCAGCATATGGCTTTGCACACAGAAGGAGCTTAATAAGTATATGTTGAATGAGAAAATGAAAGAGCAGACAAGTGAATGCATGCATAAACTGGAGTATTCAACAATGGGATTGTTTAATGAGATTGAAAAGTCTAAGGTTCTTGGAATTTCAGTATCACTCTGTCAGGTTTTAGGTAGTTACAGTTTAGCCAAGAGCCCTCTAAAAATCAAGTAGTCTGAGATTCCCCAGTGCATAGGGATCCCTAAATAGTCTGAGATCCCCAGTGAAAGCACATAATTAGTGTTTCTTGATTCTGCCAAAGTCAGGGAACTGTTCTAATATACATAGGAGCTTAGAAACAGCTGATGGGTTATAACTGCCTGACAAGTAAGTGTGCTGGTATATAGAAGGGTTCTTAATATTTCACATCTGAGATCTGGAGTGTGTTGTTGTACTTTTAGTACCCAGTGACTGAAAAAATATATTTTGGTGCAAAAGTAATTGAGGTTTTTGCAATTATTTCTAACCCTTTAAACCGCAATTACTTTTGCACCAACCTCATAAAATGGTACAATGTAACGTACATGTACCAGTGCTTTAAAATAAGTACATTCTATAATCTATTTAAAAAACAAATATCTTTGAAAATCATCAGTGTATACAAATAGAAAACAATATTTCTGTTGTTGTTTTTCTGCATATGTGAATTTATAGACCTATTGTAATATACTGATGTACCCTACCCATGATCCATATTTTGGAAGCTATTGGAATAGAGCATGGTGTTAATGAGACCAAATTTTTGAACTGGTTTTTATGAGCCTCTATATGTCCATGGACAAAACTCTTACCTAGAATCCTGTACCAGGTACTTTAAACATGTCTTTAAATACAAAGTCAGCAAATAGTGAACTCGATAAGGGAGCAATTCAGAGACTTCTCAGAACATACAAAATAGAATCGGTGTTTTATCATATTTTGTTGATTATAATATTATTCAAAGATATGACCATTTGTCAGTGTTTCGTTGAATTGTTTTTGAGATTGCCATTCATGTTTCTGGCTAAATGCCATGTCTGAAAGTAATATGTGGAGTACGTAAAAGCCAAGAAAGCAAGTTTCTATTAAAGAAAACTAAACCTCTTTACCCTATTGTATCATTCTCAAGGAGTTAATAGAGCAATTGATTAAAAAAGAAATTAAATAAACCAATTTACCTAAGTTCTCAGGAAGGTTTAATAAGGATCTCAGAAGAGGTTTTAAGCATGTGCAAATAACTATCCTAGAAAAGAACACATTCTGTTTGAATAGAACGTTGGTTAAGTAGCTGCTTTTCAAAACACAAAAAGTTTGTATGACTCTTGAGTCTACTATTAGAATTTTCTCCATGCCTTTTAAAGCACAAATTGACATCAAAGGGAATTCTTTCATGAAGTATGGGGAGACCCTATACATTGACTAAACAGAAAATTGCAAGGAGTGTTTGGAGAAAATTTTAGTTGTGATCTGTGTACAAGAGTGGCTAAGCAGCCAAGGAAGTCAATGAAACATGGCTTTTCCTTATTTTACAAATTATAGTGATGGAAATTTAACTTACAAGTAAAAAAAAGCCTCTGAACACACTCAGTGTAAACATCCTCTTCTGGTGGGACTCTGAATTCTGGGAAAATCCTACAGCAAAAAGGAGTTGAGTTCACAGAACGCAGTATCAAAAAAGTTGCTTTTATAAAAATCATAATTCTAGAAAAAAATAAATAACATTCTGATAGATGCCCTGGTTTATAAGAAACATGAAACTTGTGGCTGTGTTTAATGTATGTATTAATACATTACTAGGGCCACTTTACCTTTTAGTATGTAAGGTTCTCTTTGTGATCCTTGGAAACAGATTCTACCTGTTACAATCAGAAATGGTTTGATGAATCTTAGAATTGCAATTAAAATCAGAGTTCATGTTCTGCATTTTAGCTTCATTTTGGGCTCCATTGTTACTGCTTTCTCTTCATTATCTTCCCTTTGTTTGTTCTACTTATGTAAGTATATTCTGAATTTTATGTGTCCTAATGAAATATTTTTAAATGATTTAGGGAAATGAAAAAAATACAGTTGATAAATTAAAAATAGCCTTTTGCAAACTTTGGGATGTATTTCTGTTTGGATTTTTTTCTCAGTCTCGGTCAACTTTTGCTTCATATTAATTGCTAGTTTCATCTTGCTCTCTATAATGCAAAGGAAAGTGGGCAGTCTTTGAAAAGATACATCTAAAACGTATAGTGGAAGTAAAGAAAATAAGATCAGAGGCTTTATCCCTTACTTCCCTTCAATGTTTGTCATCTTAGAAGACATGCAAGTTTTTGAAGTATATATCATAACAAGGAGCCACAAGGAAAAGAAACAGCAAGAATAATAATTTAAAAAAAAAAGCTAGGGAAAATATTAGTTCAATTTTTACAACTATTTTCTCTGAAATGTTTTTAAAGTATTTAATGAGTTGGTTTGACCTTTAACAGAGTTGCGAGTGCAACTGGGCTTAGCACTTTTTATCAAATTTAGTTTCCATTAACTGTCTTTGCAAGATAGTCATGTGTTCAGAGATGTTGCTAAAATCTGCCCTCACAATTTTTTCATATGAATGTCTAATCAATTTTTTTATTAACTTGGTCATAATAACCTTTAAATGCTCATTTATCTTTGAACAATTCCTTGCAAATAATCCTCTTGATTAAAATTCAATGTGGCTTGTATAGTTGTATGAGCTTAAAGTAAGGGATAATTCAGGGACTGACATTATGAACAACTGTTGGTACCTGCTTTTATTTTCTATGATACTAATCTTTTAATATTTAATTTATTGAGATGTGTGATTCCATAGATCAATCTTTCAAATTAAAATTTTATTTTCTTTAGTTTTCGTATTTTGTTACTTCTATGCCTGTATTTTGCAACCGATAGGTATGTGTTTGATATTTTTAAAAATATTTTCAACTTATTCATTCAGTAGAGGTAAAAAGAGATAAATGTATTATTTTTCCATGTATAACATAAACAATATGGAACTAGATCTTTTATAAAAAATCATTATAATTTATAGAACCTGTGATTTAGAAAAAGAAAAGTTAACTTTTCTTCTTGATTTTTATTATTTTTAACCTTAAAAATATACTTTCCTATGCATTTTTTAATAGAGTAGTGAAAACAGATTTGGTATCCAGGTAACCATAAGGATCAGAAAATATTCAATCTTGGATCTTGTATGCACATAAAGGAACCATGTTGATTACAAAAAGAACAATTAAAAGTATACAAGTGACAGAGCTGGGGACAATAGTGATGCTGGTAGACAAACTGAAATATGCTAAGAATTAATGCCATTCCTCTATTACTAATTAATTGTTAAAGAAGCATTTCAACTGTAATTATAATACTTTTCAAATGAACTTGCTACAGGGAATAATCAGATATTCATTAGTGCTTAGGACATTTCAGCTGTGACAGTACACCATTTATTATTTTCTATGCTTTTTTTTTACACCACTGTTAAGACTACAATATTCATGAGTTCAACTTGAAATTGTAGAGTTTTAAACATCAGAATGATAGTCATTGTTTGTTGGGGCATACACAATATAATACATACTATGCTAAGACCTTTACATGCATCATATATATTTGTCAAGTGGGGATATTAATAGTAGCTTCTTCATAGTCTCCTATGAAGAAGAAAATGTCTGATTAATATCAAATACTTTGCAGAGATTGGTAAACTATGGCCCATGGACCAAATGTTGCGGCCCATCACCTGTTTTTGTAAATGAAGTTTTATTGGGACATTGGAAATATATATATATATATATATATATATATATATATATATATATATATATATACATCAAGATATCAAGTGTTTAGAGCAGTGTTTTCTAAATGTCTGATGTTATCTATTTTGGTTTTGGCTATTATTATTTTAGAACTTAATGCTGCAGTATTTACTATCCAAATTTTTCAGATTAAGAGCTGAAGGATAAGCAAGGTCAAATAAGTTATAAAATGTGTAATTGTTTGAGGCTACATTTGAATTTTCCATCCCCCTTCAAAGTCCATGTATTTGACAACCATACTAGAATGTTGATAATAAACACATAGCTTATCTTTTTGTCACACATGATATTGCTACAACATTAAATTTAAATTTGCTAAGAAAAATAACATGCAGCTATCAATAGCATAAAATGCTAATATATACCAATGAATAATACTAAAAATAATAGCTATCATATACAATATAAAAATTTGACCAAAAAATTAGAATTAATAGAGAAGGAAAATAAGACATCCTCATGTTACTTCATTACATGTTATAGATGACTGATCATTATTAATATTTTTGAAAACCATTAATATTAAATTGCTACAGTTGTAGATGTAAAGAAGATTTATAAAATTCAGACAATACCAAAATTTTGGACAGTCTCATCTAGCATGTATATGTATGCATGGAATATTTGAAATGAAAGTGACTAATTTTAAGATGTATAAAGGATAATTATTTTCATATATTATCCAATGTTTATTTAGAAATTTCTTTTCCAATGTTGAAAATGCAAATAATTAAATGTAATATTTTACTTGTTGGCATTATGGTGGATACTGGAAAAAACTTCATACCAAACACTCAACAACTGGATAAAATATAAATGCATGGCTGTGATAAAATTAGGAAATATAAAATATAAGTCTTGACTATGTGGCAAGTAAGAGGGAGTTCCCCAGTGCTCAAAACAAGAAGAAAATTAAAGATCTTAGTTTCACTGAATGCAAAGTTACCTTGGGCATGTCTGCAGAATACCTATTCCACTAAAGTCATAAAACAGGATTATTAGCTTCTTCAGTTTGGTGTTAGAAGGTTATCTTCATACAAAACTCAACATTTGAAATGCTTAATGAAAAGGAGAGTGGAGGGAAAATCATCCTCCACAAGTAAAAATGACTCATACCCATTTCAGCCTGGTTGCAAAATTGATACAATACAAATTCATGTGGAAGTAAAAAACCATACACTGAACTTCATGAAAGTTTGGGATTATAATCTCTACTATCTTGGACATCTGAAAAAACCCAAGATAAGAATTTAAAGTATTTCTGAGTTGATATCAGCACTGTTTATATAGCAGAATCAAAAGGAAATTCTACCTGGAGACATTCACTCTCAATCAAGAGCTTGTACACTTCCCATCTATAAAATCTGGAAAGAAAAAAAAACCCAAATAAAGAAGTTACAGTTGAAAATTTAAAAATAGATGAGAATATAAGTTGCGGTGAACAAAAGGCAGTAAAAACAGAACAAAGCAGATTTATACCAAAATTTAAAAGAAAGCATATGTTAAAATTAACAGATATTAAATATTTTTAAAAGGTTAACAATAAAAAAGTTCAAAACTTGAAAAGACAACATGACTTTTTAAAAGCACCAGTCAGTTTGTGCAAGTCCAATGTCCATAAATATAAAATATTATTAAAAATTGAAAAAAATTCATCACTGTTGGAGTAATTATTAGAATACAGTTGAAGAGTATATTGGTGAAATGGAAGATAGAGCAACACATGAGGAAAAGAGATTTTTTAAATGAGAGGAAAAGAAATATTAAGGAAACAAGCAGTGATTTGATTCCAGAAATAGACACTAAAGAAAAGGTACAAGAACTAATACTGGAAATAATAGTGCATAATAGTTTTGCTTAATTAACATAAATTCTGAATCTAGGAATTACAATAAATCCTATGCAGAATAATGACACAAAAATGCATAAATAAAGAAACCAAACTTCTAGATTCATCTTTATAAAACTACAGAGTACCAGAGAGAATGGAGGGAAAGTGAGAAGGTCCCAGTATGCTGGGAATGAAAAGCAAAGAATACAAATTTAAAAATTTAAAAAAACAACAACAAAGAAAACTTTAACAAACCTGATACAAAATGATGGAAGTGTTTGCTTTTGATTCAGGAATGATACAAAAATGCTCACAATCATCATTTCTGCAAAACACTGTACTGGAAGTTATCACCAGATCAGTAAATCGAAAACATGAAATGTAATAAAATAAAGTGAAATTCATAATGATTAGAATGCAAGTAACCAGATTGCATTTATTTGTCATTTACATGATTACATGGAAAACACTAGTCTACATTCAAATTATTAGAACTAATACGAGCCATCTTATATTTAACATATAGTTATAAAATATAATTGAAAAGACAAAGAAACTAGATCCTATTTACAAATATGTCAGAAAATACAAATTACCTTGGAATATATCTAACAAAGTTGCACAAGAACTTCAAGGACAAAAATGATCCATTTACAGAAAGCATTAAAGCAGAATTAAATAAGTGAAGAGCAAAATCATATTCATTAGTAAATAGCCTACGTGTCCTAAGATATCAATTCTTCTCAATTTCTAAATTCATTCATAATTTTAAAAGAATATTGTTTAGAGGAACTAAACAAGCTTATCTTGAAAATGTATGATATGAGAATCAAATGTTTAGTAACAATCAAAAGAAAGCAGGAGTTTACCTTACCAAATATCAATATTTATTATGAAGGTATAATAACATGTAATATGGTATTAACATAAGTACAAAAAACTACCTTTAGAAAGGAGGGTCTGGAAACATGTCCCTGCACAGAAGGAGCATTGCAAATCAAAGACGAGATTATTAAAATTGTATTGTGAGATTAGTTATCCATTTGGAAAAAAAAGATTAAAATCAGATCTCTATTTTGTACCATAAACATATACAGAATAATTCTTACTGCATGTAAATCTAATAAATTTTAAAATGTTTTTAAAAGTTAAAAAAAAAAATGATTGCATAAAAATTGGTAACTTCTGTTTATCAAACAATAGCAGAACAAAAGATAAACTCCCCCCAGGGATAAAATAAGTGCAATGTCAATAACTTACAAAGGATTATTATTTAGAATATCTAAAGGACATCTGTGATATAAAGAGGAAAGTGAGCCATTTTGTATTAAAATTGGCAAACTATATGAAAAAAAGCAATTTTAAAATAGGAAAAATGAATGCCTAATAAAAACAAAAAAAGCTATTCAACTAATTTCAAACAGGAAAAGGCAAATTTTAAAAAGCTACTAGTTCACATCAATGAGAAAAATTAAAATCTGATAATACCAAGTGTTGACATGCATGAAGAGCCTGTCATGTATATGTTAACAGAAACATTTGAAAACAACTTATTAAATACATTTAAAGATGTGCATATGCTAAGACCCAGCACTTGCATTCCTAGGTATGTATTCTAAAGAAGTTCTCACATATGTATATCATGAGACTTGTTTAAGAACGTTAAACATTCTTCACGTTGTTTATGCTTACAAAATAAATTCAAATCAACCTACCACACCATCAACAGTGGGTCAATAAATAAAGTGTAGTAGCAAATCCAGTCAATGGAATATGATTCAGCAGCAATAATGAAGGAATCGGTTACATCTGTCAATCTCATTATATCTCACAAACCCAAATGGTAGAATTTAAAAGAGCGAAATGAAGAAGATACATATCTCTGATAGTATTTTCATTAAGCTTTAAAACTTGCAAAAATGTTCATGTGTTTTAGATACATACATACATAGACAAATCATAAATTCATGACAACCAATGTCAAACTGAAGAAAGTGTTTAGCAGTGTAGAGAAAGGGTGGGAGAGTGAATGAAGAGCATGACACCGGGAGCTGCACTTAAATTTGATTTCTTCAATAAGTGAATGGAACAGAGGTTTTTTCTTGTATGTCTTGTATTAATCATGGCATATCTAAAATCTTTGGTAATATTATTTCAAAAGAAATAAAAATGTTTTATTTCTTTTATATTGAAATTCTTAAACAAACATTACAAATGCCTTAAGAAGCCTCATTTTCTTCTCTACTGAGATAGAATAATGACAATACATCAGCTTATCTCATTATGAAATACTCTTGTCTTCAAATGAGCCTGGATTTAAAATAATAATAATAAGGCTTTCCCATTATTATATAATTTCTCCATTATTATAGGATTTGAAATGTTAAAAAATATCTTAGAAATTGCTAAAGGTTAGAGACTATATTCAATCACTATATAGTTGTTACTTAGATTTTGAAACATTGGAGTGTTAACCTTTCAAAAGGTATAGGGAAGATAATTAGGTGATACTTAATTGTCTGTTTCTTTAAGGAATATATTGCTAGATTGAAACCTATTCTTGCTGCCAACATTTACTAAGATTGCTAGAAGAACATCTTGCTTCACAATGCCGGCTCTAATTTGAGATAAAATAATGCATCTAACTATGCTGTTATCTATAATTCATGGCCACTCATAAGTGTAGTTCATTGAAATCTCACCCATACTCCAACCTCTGTCATTCCACGAAGCAAGATTCACTGCACTTTTCTCTGTTTTTATCTAAATTAATCATGTTAACTGTATAGCGGGTTTAGGCAGTAAATTGTTCTCAGACGAGTAATGAAAGTCTAGCTGGACAATATCCCTTTAAAAAGAGTCTGCATTTACTTTTTTTTTTCCTTTTTAGAACTTAAGTACAAAAATAATGTTTTTCATAGTTTCTCTCCTAAGTCCTCCTCCAAAAGTCACATGTTTGATTTAGACTTGAATTTTTTTGTTGTTGTTGTTGTTTTAATGACTAACTAGCTTGTTCTCTTGACCTCCTAATGTGATTCCATCAACTTCACTAAGAAGCAGTGACAGCATACAACCTGGTAACAAGGCAGAGAGCTTGAGCCACGTTTTCTTAATCCTGGCTGTTCTCCTGTTACACTGACAAGTTGGATCAGCACTTTGTCAAGTTTGAATTAATTTGTCCTGGAACCCCTGAGTGTCTATTTGATTTAGATAGATACTTGTAGGAGGGGGAAAAAATGTTTGGAAACTTCAAAACTTCCTGAACTTCAAGCTTGATTATAAGGCTTTGTCACTTAGGTTCTATGTATGACATATTACTGGATTTTGTCATTTTGTAATCTTGCATTAAAATGCTTATTTTTTAAATAATTGTACCTTATGTTGAGGGGGAAATACTAAACTCTTGGCTTTTATTTATTTGTCTTATTTTTCAGTTATTTAAAGAATAAAATAATTTCTGCCCTTAAAATGCTTCCCCTAGAATTTTGTAAGGCACAGTCTTACAGTTATGTCCCAAGAAGGACTTCAAAGAGAACCCTAAGGGAAAATTTGAGGGTTATTGAGTAAATGGGGAATTAACTTTTTAAATCTTATTATAAGTTATTGAACATATTTTTATTTTATTTTATTGTGTAACTCTCCAGAAATTACCTTAAAAATAGTTCTGAAAAAAAAAAAAATAGTTCTGTATTCAAAGTGTCCCTTTAAAGATGCAAATCAACACAATTATCATAGTTGAAAACATTTAGGAAGTATGGAGTCAAAATAATACATCAGTTGAATAAAGCTGGCACATGCAATCACATTTGGTTAGTAAATAATTTCTAATGAAAAACTTTAAGGAATAAGTTTAGCATAACATTTAAGAATGGAATATGTTCCATTTCTGTGGAGTCAACTTACATTAAATTTTATTTTTCTAATCCAGAAACCAATAAACCAAAAACCAAATGTGTAGGAAACTCAAAATAAATACAAAGGCATGAGTAGCTTTATAATTATTAAAGTCATTTTATGCTACTTTTATATTAATGAGTAATGTAAAAATTGAATCTCTGCTCTCTTGGACTTGGTTACTGAGTTAATCAACTCTGGCTTAATTTTTAATTATAATACTTTTTCTGGTTCTGGTATAAGGTTTTTTGTTTTTTTTGTTTTTTTCCCCCCTGTTGTTGTCGTTCTCCCAGCTCCTTATATATTTGGAAATGAAATGTGTCTCCATAAATCATTAAGTCTCGGTTTCCAGAATAATGTTTTGTGTATTAAAAATAAAATTTATGGTTTGCTGAGGTTGCAATTCTTTAGTGCGGAAATATACAAGTAAGCAAAGGAAAACCAAAAAAAGATAAAGAAAAGACCAAATGCTAATTGAGTTAAGTTTATTAAGGAAGATGAAATTAGTTGTCGTAGTTAGTAAATACTATGGAAGCATTTTAACTGTGATATACTTTTTAATTGTCCATTTATGTAATTTCACTCTGAGATCCATTAAAATATTTCCTAGTAAGATGCCTATTTTGGTGAGCCCAGTACTTTTGTAATACTGCAAACTCTCTACTTAAAACAAAAGTCAGGTTCCTAGAATTTGAGCTAAGGCTAGACTATCTTGAATGAATTTTATGATAGAAATAGGTATATTACAACTGGTAAAGGAATCACTGGGAATTCACTAAAAGGGAAATGAAAAATCAAAGGAGCATCTAATAGCATTTATGTGTCTAATTACTGAATTTAGGTTAAAAACAAAACACCACATTTTAAAAGGAGAGCAGCCTCTCTCTCAGGAGGCCAGAGAGTGATCAGGGCTGTAGCAACCTGTCTCCAAGTAAACAGCGTGCCAAGACAGCTGTCCAGAAATGCTTATGAAGAGAGGGAGCAGGAAGTTTCAGTCCTCAGTCATGGCTACAGAGCAATATCCATCGTATTGGTAAATGAATCCAACTCTTGGAATAGATATTATTTTGGTGAGTTTAAAATTTAGCTTATATGTACAGAGTGTGCCAAAAAAAGGTATATACATTTTAAGAAAGGAAAAAACTGTATTAAAGTTGTAGTATTCAATATATACCAGTAACAAAAGATGAATACAAGTCATGTATATACATTTTTTGGCACCCCGGTATTTAATTATGTGCTTTGCTCAAAGAGCTAAATATTCAATACTATTAAAAGTAAATAGGAAACAACCACTGGTGTTGGGAATTAATTTTGTAAATTCTGTAATTCTAAATTAATATGCTAATACATATAATGGGAAAAATTAGACATTCCATTTGAAATATTTTGTGCCTGAAGAACAGTGATGGTTCCTGTTGATCTCTCCTTTGCTATTGTTTTAAATCATAATCTAATAGAGTAATCATTTACCCTATGTTTCCAGAGAAGAAAAATTAGTATAATAGGTACCGAAATTCAACAACTATATATGGTTGTTGGTAGCTGAGAACACAGTTCCAGAGATAGCTTTCATAAATAAACTCACAAAACTTGTTTTCTGTCATGACTTGTGATAGAAAATTAAATAAGTACTATTTGCAAATATAATTAAATTTTCATATTAATGAAAGCAACTACTTTTACTCTTTTCTTGCCTGCATGGAAGACTATAAATCAGAAGAGTATGTGGACATGTTTTCTTTTGCTGCTGTAACAAATTACCTCAAGTCTAGTGGCTTAAAACAATCCAACATTTGTTAAACATATTATCTTACAGTTCTTTAGATCAGAAATTTAAAACACTGGGTTAAAAACAAGGTATTGACAGGGCTGTGTTTCTTTCTGTAGGCTGTAGGGGAGAATCCATTTCCATGCCTTTTCCATCATAGTCTCTTTTCTCCATCTTCAAATCCAGCGGTGATAGGCTGCATTCTTCTCACATCTCATTATGTCACGTCACTTGCATCATATCACATCACATCACCCTAACCTCTTTTGTAGTTACATCTCCCTCAGATTCTCATCAGCCTCCCATTTTTAAGGACTTTATCGTCACATTGGGCTCACCCAGATATCCAGAATAACCTCCCCATCTCAAAGAACTAAATCACTTTTGCAAAGCTCTTTTTACTTGGTAGAATAACACATTCATAGATTCTGAGGGATTAGGAGAAAAACAGATTAATCTTCTTTGGGGGAGGTAGGAATTAGTCTGCCTAACACAGAGTGTAAGATTTCCAGATCAAAATAAAGATAATTCAGCAGTGTCAAACTGTTAGCTTGTCCAGCTTTAATTTTTTGGTTCAATTAAACTAACTGAAGATCTCTTTGATTCTGAGATGGCGATCTTATATTGTATTCCAAACATGCTATTTAGATTTTTAAATTAACTAAGGTATTTGTGCTTATTACTTTCTAAGTTTTCTCAATCTATATCCAAAGTTTAAAAAGGAAAAATAAAGACAATTTGTTGAGTATCTACTCTGCAAAATTTTTCATATATGTTATTTAATCTTTCACTTAAGTAATTATTTTCAGGGAGTCATGTAGTACAACTCCAATGATACTATTCTCATAAAATATAATACTGTTGACCTCACATTACCATTGTTTGCTGACTGATGCTGAGGAGATTAAAGCCCCCAAGGTCTCACAGCAAGTTAAAATGTTCAATTCAAACCTAGATCAGTCTGACCACAAAGCCTGTTGTTTCAGGTCAAGTTGCCTGGAGAAAAAGATTCTGAGATAGATGTTTGCATGCAAGAGGTTTATTGGTATCAACACCAGTGAGGGTGCAAAGGAAATTCAACTGAGAAGAATTGACTTTTAATGAAATGTTTAAAAGAAAGGTTTCAGTGGATCTCATGGGGAGCTCTAGAACTGGCGTGGCCATTAAGAGTAATTCTTGAAGCAAAGAGCCAAATCTTTTATTTTGATTGACCAGTTAATGGATGTGAGCTGCTCCCTGGGTGAAGCTGCTACCCAGGGCAAAGTTGGCTGTCCCCTGACCAGCTAGTGTCAGTGTTCAGTATTTCCAGGAGCTAGAGGAATGAATACTTTAGTCTTCAAGGGGGGAACTGGGAAGATCAGCAAAATATCCACTACACCTCTGCTCTTTCCTGGGTTTCACACTTCTTTATTCATCCCCTGACAACATATCTAGAATGTGTCAATTGAGAGGAGAAAAAAAAAAAAAAAGCTCTAGGACCTCTTGAAAAAAAGGAAGATGGAGGAGGAATAGAAAAAGTAGCATGAAGTGAGGAAAATGGAGGAAATGAAATGAAGACCGGAACAAGGCTAAAGAAATAAGAACTCACGCAAAGGATGGAGATACACGTGGGAACCACTCCTCAAATTTCCTTCTTTTGGGGATTATGTTTAATTGACCTGTAAGAAGAGGTCAATTTCTGTGTGTAAATTTTAAAAAGTTGCGGCAAGCCAGGAAATCTAATAGGTATAATATAAGCCAAAGGTCATGAAGGGGAATTGAAAGTGACTATTTAGAGAGATAAGAGCCACAGTCCAAACCTGGGGGAATGGAAGTAGGATTATGAATAAGAAACAGAGAAGAGTTGGCAACAATTTGGAAATAAACTGATTAAGGAATGCAACCTGAAAGAATGAAGGTGTTTGTAAAAGACTGCTATAGGCAATTGGTAGGATTTGCAGCCAATTTTTTTTGCCACTGGTGGTGGTGGTAATGGTGGTACATGAATGCATGGCTCTAGGAAGGGTTATGTTCTCTACCTCTCATTACTTTTAGTTCTGAAAATTGAATCAGTTCTTAATGAAAATGAGAAAGAGAACCCTTTATTGGGGTGATAGGGCAACAGCAAGTACAGAAAGTCACAAAGGGAAATATTTCTAATTTGATGGTAAACATTTCTGTACTTACCAACCAGAAAGAATAATTGTTTGTAGGGGATTTTGTAAGTCAGGGATTTTGCATGTTTTGACGAGGGCATACTGAAGTCTATTTTATCGATAGAAATAAGACTATATGTATAGTAGGAGAAGACATATCATCATTTTTGTATTTCTGGGCAAGCACTTTCATTTTCCACTGAAGCATATCTGGCATAGCCTTTTAAAACTAGCAAATGTCAAGACATTGCAAAATGGACATTTATAAATGTGCAAGTGAAGATCATAATAAGGGCATGATCTTTAAAACCAAGCTATACTCTGTATCCATGTGGCTTTCCTGTGATTATGTGAATATTATTTTGCTTTAGTATAATTTTTATGAGACAATTTGTATGTATGTCTGTTCTTCTCAATAATTCATCAATCATTTAATATAGATATAACTTAATCAATTTAATTATTGGATTAAATACAAAACGATTTAAAATATTGTCAGGAAATTTTTATTTAATAAGTACAGATAAAGCTTAACAATTAAGACCTCTAAACATTGCCTTAAAGAAAATAGGCACTTAATATTCTTTGATGAGAATTTAAAAGTCTACCACATAAGAGGTACCGAATTGTACCTTTGGTTCATGACATGGTATCAGAGCTTTGAAGTAGAGTAGTTTGAACTGCAAAACATTTTCAGGAGAACCTTAAGATTAGATTGATCCAACTAAATTGTTATTATTCAACTACTTTTTCACCTACAAAAGGAGAAGGTTTCTGTTTCAAATGAATATTTTAGGCTAGAACTTGGCTTGGAGTGTTTTATAAATTATTGGTCATAGAAATGTGAAATTTTAGATCTTAAAACTGTGGATGTGGCTTTTGATAATTTATGCTAAATAAGACTAATAGAATCACATGGGAAGCAATCATGGATTTTGTTTTTGGGTGTACTTGAAATGAAAGATGAATTGACAGATCAGATATATTCCATGTCTAAATATGCACAATTTATTCTAACAATTCCGAAATATACATACCAGTTACATGAATCTTGAAAAATGAACCAAAAATTAATTTAAAAAAAGACATTTAAGACAAAGCATTATAATTTGTCATAATATTTTTATGTCAAATAGACAAAGCATTATAAAATATAAATTATAAAAATAGACAAAACATTATAATTTGAAAATTATTAAGAAATTTTTAAGAAAACAAATTTATTGTGGATTATAAAATCATAGATCTTACCCAAGTCTTACTTCATTGTGCTCAGAAAAGTGTGATTAATGTGTGAAAGTACAAGCCAACCATTATCCCGCCGGAGCCCAAAATGGGCCCTAAAAAGGACATTGCATACATTAATTAAAAACAAGAGACTGTCTCATCTAACCCAACAAAGTTCCTATTAAAGAGTAGAAGTAAGAAGTCTAGAGAAGATGAAAAATGAGTAAAAAGAATGATTTACCAAGTGAAACCGGATTGATATGTGTTAAAACTAGTAGGCAGGAAGTCCCCCCAAATAAATGTTCATATGTACTCTGGAACCCATCAAAAATGGCACAAGGTGAAGTGGAGCTCGGACTCTTTAAGGTATATCTTACATGTGATTACAAGGATTAAAGACATCCAAAAGCATTCATAATGAGCATTGTATTATTTATAACACAAGCATTTTTATTTCTTCCCTCAAAACAGAATTTTTTCTTCCCAAGATAACCACCCTAGTTAGTAATTCTAAGAAGGCTTCTGGCTGCAGGGCTTAATTTCCCTTCCTCTCCTGTCTTCTCTTATGCTGAATCAGTAACTGTCAAGACTAAAGGAGGGGTTTACAATGTAATACACAAACACACGTGCACACACTCACACAAACATCTATTTCTTTCCTAACAAGCATTCTCTAAATCAGGAAAAATCTATACTATTCCTAACTCATTTCCATGGTCCAAGAAATACCTAACTTCATTTGAGTACTAATGAAAAAAAAAAATGAATCAGTACAGACTCTATACAATGATACAGGGGAACAGAGAGGAGTAAACAGAGAGAGGCAGAGAAAAACCACCAGAAAAATATTACCATGAGCAGAAGGTAATCACAACAGTCTTATCATGAACCACCCACTTCCCCAGGCCTCCTAAAAACCTCTTGCAACAGAGCAAAGCAAAAATTCAATACCTCAGAATGTATAATGAGACAAAGATAAAACTTGAACCAGAAGAGAGAGATTAAGAAAGATGTGGAAGATAAATATAAAATAATTACAGACATGAAAGACAAAATGGGAGGCACAGATGGAAAGAGTAAGAGATGCAGAAAACGAATTGATAAAGTAAGCAAAGTGAATTGAAATGGAACAAAAGTGGAAACAAAAATCATACAGAGGAAAAAAAAAGACGTGTAAGGCAGAAAAAGTTATGAAACAAAGAGACTAGAACAGTGCCTAGTATATAATGGCATTAAACAATGCTTGTTATTGATAATTGCCAGTTGAACAAATGAATAAACCTATACAAAATTGATGTTCTGGAAGAAACACCTGGAAAAAAAATAATAATAATAGTATACAAAGATATCCTTTAAGAAAACTTTCCAGATATGAATGTAGATTCGAATTTACAGTTTTATAGGGCCAAATGTGTTCCAAGGCAAATTAAAATGAAACGATCAACAACAAAAAAAACATTTAATATTACATTAAGTGGATTTGAGATATAAAAAATAATAATAATCTCTAGAGTATCTGGGCAAAAAGATTCAAGTTGACTGCAAAGAAAATGTTTCTGGTTTGGCTTAGACTTCTCACAAACAGAAATCAATTTTTGAATATAGTACGAAAAATTACCTACAAAATTCTTGACTATGTAAAGAGTGAACCCAAAAATTTATAACCAGCCAAAATGTCATTTGGACACAAACATATTAATATTAAACAAATATTTTTGAGCATGCAAGGAAAAAAGATTACTGAAGATGCTACAATGAGAGAACTGCAAGTTGCATACTAATTATTATAGATAAAGAATACAAAATTCTTATGAAATTTTGTAAACATTGTTTACAAAACAAATAAAAACAAATAGAAACTGAAAGGTTAATGGATTTAATTTAATAATAAAGCAATAAAGGTATCAATATATTTAATATATATTAAATGCATTTATTATAACCATACCTATTTTAGTTTATCTCAGTTAGGATTTTACTTGAAATCATAAGTCAGAAAAATTTTTGTACAGAGTTTTCAAGAAAGTTGTTCGAATAGTGTCTTTGGGAAACCAGAGCACTAAGCCCCTTTGTCTTATCCAGCTGCATTTAATAAATCTTTATTTGAGAGGAATTGGATCTAGGACATCAAGATTTACATAAATATGCATAATAAAATAATTTATAAGGACAGCTTTATCATTAGAAATAGCAAAGTGGTCATCCATTTGTATTATCATTGTTTTAGCATTTATATGAACATTATAGTCAGTTTTAATTTTCACATGGGGGAAATGTGAGTTATTCAAACTGAACAGTCAAACACAAATAAAATATAAAACTGAATTAAAGGGAAAACAAATGCAAGTTAATTGAAATTTAAACCTATTAAAATTTTTTACCATGAAGTAAAATAAACAAGGAGAATAAGGAAAGAGCTTCAATACTTTAAGTTGGGGAGACTTTTAAATCATACTCTTTACTGATATAAGAAAAATTAAATTATTTCAGTCTTTGAATCCTTATATTTTTTACCTGTAGATTGACTTGTTTCAAATCACTTAGACAAAACAATGACAGTTAAATTTTTGCATATTAAACAATACACCACTTATGAAGCAAATAGATTTAGAGATACGACTGTCTTTAGTAAATAAAAATAAAGTTTCATAATAGTAATGCTTAATATAAAGTTAGCAGAACTAATTATACTAGAATGAACAAATTTTAATCGCAAGGCTTGATGATAATTTTCATGAGGATCTGTAACCTCCTTAATAGTTTCCTCGACTCATAAATTTAGCAGAGATGGCTGGAATACATCATTACCAAGAAATCACTTAAATCTGAGAAAGGGCTGAGGGATTGTGGAGTAAGGTTCAAGATCTTTCAGTCCAGTCACTTTGCAAAGGCTTGTTATTTCCCTCTGTGCCCTGTAAATATTGTGATGCATGGCTTTCTTATGCAATGAAGCCACTGCATCCATTCATGCATTTATTCAACAAACATTTATTGATCTCCCACTGTATGCTAGGCACACATGACTGTTCCTTCCTCACCAATGTTTATGTTACAATAAAGCATCAGGTTTTGATTTCATATATCTAACATGTAGATTGCATGGCTTCAAATCACCTTAACTTGGTTTACAGATTTCTAAATCCATTTTTACTCTTTAATGCACAAATAACAAATTTCTGTCGCAATGAGCTTATATTGCTGATAGTAGACTGAAATACCTTCTCCTATTCCTACAGATAATTCAGATTAGGTAATTCATGAAACTATATATTGACTCTATGTGAACCTAGTCTGTGGTGTATTCCTCTGGAAGAAATTTTCTTTTTTCTATTAGTTTACATAAATAATAGCTATTGCCACAATAGTAACTTAAATATGGATTTTTTAAAAAAAGTTTAAGGTTAATTTGATAAAAGTTGAATTTCAGTAATTCTAATTCTTGTTTGTGATAGTATTTCCTTTCAAACTAATGCAAAAAAAAAATTAGATGAAAATGTTTGTTATTGGTTTTGAGATGGCTTTGATCGGAATGGAATAAAACTATTATTACTAATTCTGACTTAAAATGATGTAAAATATCCCTTTTTGTATATATGATATAGGACTACACTGATTAGGTACCAAAGACACTCCTAATCATCTTTAATGCAAGTCTGATTACAAGTCAATGCATACCATAGAATATTCTCACAAGGAAACCTGTTAAAATATTTTAAAAACAAGAAAAAAAAGAAAAGAAAAGAAAAGAAAAGAAAAGAAAAGAAAAGAAAAGAAAAGAAAAGAAAAGAAAAGAAAAGAAAAGAAAAGAAAAAAGAAAAGAAACAAGATAGCCTGTTTTCTTTCTCCTGCTATTGGATAAATGCTGAGCTAAAACTGAAATGTTTATTCTCAAAGCATTGATCTTGTAATCAATTTCTATTTCAGTGACTTTATGTCTAATACTATTAGATTATTGCTTGTAGTTGGTTGGTTCTATTTGTTGGATGTAGATGTATCAGATTAATGCATCATATCTTTATATAAATTTATGCCCCCTGTTAGATTATTTTTGATTCTAGTATGTAAATGTCATTTTTCACCTATGACAATCATTAAATGAAATTAAGTATGTGAAGGCTGATTTACATATAAAGCAAATGTATAGTGCAATTGATCTTTATCTTCCACTAAATATACAGACAATGGAAGGGGATTTTTATTATGGCCTGGGAGCAATAATACATTAAAAATATTCTTAAACAATATGCTTTATATTATGGTTAAGTGTATGTTTAAAGGGTGTTCCAGTATGGACGTTGGAAAATAGGAAGTCTAGCAGTTCTGCTGTTAAGAAAACAGGATATTAGCAAATAAAAGAAAATAGAAATCAGTGGGGATCATAAATCTTGACTCTAAATAATTTCTGCAATAGTGTGAATATCTGTGATGTTCTATATCATATATATGTTTTGCTGGTTATTTCTACACCAACCAGATAATCAATTTGAAATGAGACTCACATGAGACGGGTAAGTGAGCAAAAATAAAGTGCAGGATACATGCAGAGTGAACCAAATGCCTTATATTTAACTGTCCTTTGGTAACAGTTACAGCATCCCTTAATAAGGCAGTGTGGTTGAAAGGAATAATCACCAGATTTGATGACTCTGAGTTTGAATCCCTGTTATACCATTTACTTGCTGTGTAATCTTGAACAATTATCTTTAATTCTGGACTCTCACATCCCTGCTTGTAAAACTGGGAGAATTTTGAAGAATAATTGGGACTTATTTGATAAAGTACAAGGGCTGAAGAATCTGGAGACAGTTTGAATCTTAGCTATGTGTCTAGGGTTTTATGTAAGTTATAGTAAGTTATTTAAGTTATCTGTCCTTCAGTATAAAAGGGAAAAAATGAAACCTACTTCCTAGAATTGTTTTGAAGATTATGAGCTAGCATATGTAATACATTTAACAGAGTGCTTGGAATATTAATATAATAAAGCTTCCAGATAGAGAATGATGGAGCTACCTCTTTCATATAAAGGGAGGCAATAAAAGGCTTTTTGCTAAATGACATTTGAGCCAAGACTTAAGGGGGGAATGTGATGTGCAGAAATCTGGAGGGAGAGTATTTTGATCAGGGAGGAAAATTGGTATGAAGGCCCAAAACAAATTCAGGGTTGGTATGTTTAAGGCAAGGATGCAACATGGTAGGTCAGAGTGAGCAAAAGGAAAAACATGGGGATGCGAAGAATGAGGACAGAATAGCAAAGATCCAGGCCACATATGGCCTGATAGACAGACAGTCATAAGGATTAGGTTTTACTGAATGATTGAGTTTGGCAAGCTGCACAGGGGCAAGTCTGATTTCTGCATGGAAGACTGACTGATAGGAGTGAGGATTTAAGTGACAAGACTGTTTAGGGAACGATTGCCAACTTCAGGCAGGGAGTGATATTGGTTGGACTAAGGTAATGGTGGTGAGTGAAAGGGGATGGGTGGGAAAGAGAAAATAGATGATAAATTTGAAATTTGGGCCTGAGCAACTAGAAGAATAGAGATACCATTTTTTAAGAGGAGACCATTATAAGAGAGAGAGGCAGATTGATGAATAGGAGACCAAGAATTTTATTTTCAATATATGTCCGTGTACCAAATTCAAAGATTGGAGCAGTTATAAATGTTAAGTGTATGTCAATGGTTTTAATGTAATCATCATTGTGTGAAATGTCAATGATTTCAGTTAACTTTTTTGAGAAATGCTCCTTTCTTAGTCTAACTTGATATAGAATTATAGTCCCATGAGTTAAAAGAAGCAAAGCTATTGCTAAGCCTTTCAAAATATTTCCAAACCAATTTTATGAACAACTAAGAAGTAATTACACAGTTAAATAAAAAATTTATGCATAGCTAAATTCATTAGCTTTTATATACTAATTATGGGCTAGATGATATTTGAATACCAATTTGGTAAAGACTAAAGTATATGAGTTATGAAGCCATTTAAAATTTCTTAAATGTCAGATAATTTATTAGTTTTCATGTAATTAATATTCCATTGCTGATTTCAAAAGGTAAATAGCATTATTCTTTTTGACAGTTATTTTAAAGATAGGTGATTTTTTTTTAATCTTTCATTTCGGACTGGAATACCAATGTATGTAATAAGTTCAAAGACTAGTTTCTATGATTACAAGAATAGTCTTCATTTGAAAAAACAAAACAAAAAAACAACTGGAGATATTCTATGGTTTCATTTACGGTCTAGCCATCTGGCTATTTTGCCAACTAGTTATTTATCTATTACTTGGGTCAGTTATACTGCTCCTATTTTTAGAACATTTAATTTACCATAATGGTATTCTTCTAAAGTAGAGGTAAGTAGAGCAGGATCATTAAATATAGTCTTTATCTTCAGAATGAAATTTGGTCTATTAATATAAAATTATAGCATTGCCAGTGATTAGCTATATAATACTTTATCAGTCATTTTTTTTTTTTTCCTTAGAGGTCAGTTTTCCCATCAAAACATGCATTGATCTCATATTGTTATTTTGGGAATTTAATGAGATAATGCACATAAAGAACTTAATACCATAACAGAGATATAGAAAGTATTAAACAAGGGTGCTTGCTATTAGTATTCCTTGTATTGCTATTACTAAATTATTATTATTATTATTATTATTACATGTTGAAGAAGCTAGTCTATCTATAGCTTTTTAATGAACAAAACTCATGCATGAATACCCCAGGATTAAGCACCTACAATGTCTTAATGGGGAGAACTTTTCAGCAGTTAAGAGTAAAAATATCCTATGAGAGAAATAGAACCTTAAGACTAAACTGTCTAATAAATTACAACAAAGGCATTTTCTTTTCAAGAGGGTCCTTTGTTATTTTAAATAAATAAAGCCTGGGGAGTCTTTGTGTTCCCTTGGTGTTGTATATGAATAACTGGAAAAATTGACGATCTTTTACCTGAATAAAATAAATGTTCATTGATTTCCAGCCTTCCTGATTCTAAGGAAATTATCCAAAGATGTATTTCTTATTAAGTCTCTTTATTTCTTTAAGATAATAGAATGCACACAATTTTAGCAACAGTAATTCCCAACAATAACAACACACACTTGCAAATAAACAAATAAAAGAACTTCAGAAAAATAAATATGAGTTTATTCTACTGAAGAGTATTGGCTCTTCTCAATTTTTTTAGACGCCAGCAAGTAAACTCTAAAATGCAGTGAAACTTTGTAGACACTAGATTAATCATATTTAGAAACAATTGAAAGGACACTGAATTTAATTTTATTTTTCCTTTTACATTAATGGAACTGAAGAAGGTAATATGATTCAGCAAATTGATAAAGGAGATTAGTTGTCACAAATACGTTTTTAAAAATAGGTAAACATGATATATCAATATTTTTATATATACATTCTATAAATATGCTTATTATTTTCCTGGGAGGCTGTAATAACTTTTTTGGATACTAGGAAGTGCTTGAAGTGAATTTTTATGGCCGTTATAAACCCCTAAAAACAGGATTTATAATGGAAACATGGTGAGACATTAAATTTCAGCACTGAAATAGGTACTTTTGAGTCACATATTTGTTTGAAAATAGTAACAGCAGTTAGGGTTTCTCCCAGAGGTATATTTTCTTTAGCTACATATCTAAGTATGTCTAATTACAGGAGTGCTCTTTGTGCCCATTCACTGTTGATACTAAATATGTTTTCCATTACCAACATATTCTTATTTTAGAGCTTTTAAAATGTACTCTACCCAATAAAATATCTGTGGAAATTGTATTTTCAGATTGAGTGAAATGTTTTCCATTGATAAAGGTCGAAAGGCCAAATGTTTCCTTTTTTAATCAAAAATTCTAGAGGCAGTTGACCTAAGGCCTTTCGATAACTTATTTTAGAATAAATAGTATCTACTTTGTACTTTGGAAAAAAAATAAACACGCAATAACTACTAATATATTATGTAGTAGTTTACAGTTTACTAAGTACTTTTAAAAGAAATTATTTTGTTTAAGCCTGCTGAGCAAAATCTTTTGAGATAAGTGGTCTTTATCATTATCCCTATTTATCTTTCTATCCTTTTATCTGTTGATGAAAGTTATTCATCATCAAAAGGGTAGTAAATAGTAGAGAGTAAATAGTAGAGATGCAATGCTCTACTATTTGAAATATTTTGAACATTAAAAGCTTTGTTCTTTAGAGTTGCATTAATTTTTCCAAAATCCTATAGTACTTTTGGATGACTGAACAAATATATTCCAAGAAATTACATTGAAAATTAAAATGAGCATATACATTTGTAAAGTGTGAGCAATTTGTTTCTTTCTCATCAGCTAGATCAGAATTTATTTAGTATTTGAATATGAAAATAAATTAGTGTGGAGGGGAAAAAAAGGGATTCTGTGGAGAGTAACCTCACAGGGTGATCTGATCATAAATTGCTAAGTGGGTAGGTAATGGTGGGTAGTCCTGCCCCAGGCCTATATCTTCTTTAGTGAAAGGTTTTAAGCCAACCCTGTCCATTGTTCTTACACATCTAGGTTAACACCTTTGAAATTCCAGATGTAACCCTCAAGATAGTACATAACCTTGTTAACTATCCTGTAATCCAATCTTTAAGTCCCCTCTTTAATTTCAAATGCATAAAAGAAGCTGTAAAACTGTTATTCTGGGAAGCATTTGAGATCTTGCTCCCCAACATATGTCGTCAGTTTGGCTCAAATAAACTATAAAAATTCTCTACAGGTTTGGATGTTATGTCGACATTAGCATCTCAGCCATATATAATTCAAACTTAAATTTCAAGTTTTAGGTAAATGAAACTAAGTGCAGTAGTCACTGTCTTTAAGAATTTCCAGGTGAACTGAGGCTTTTGAATCTATATCATCTATGGGGTACAAGATTAAGGCCAATATAGTATACTTTCACATTTAAAGCTACTGTTATGATTCATGTTTTATTTCAGAAGTATAGAGAGAAAAAAACAGATTCTGAAAGCTATATTGATATAAATGGGATTGTCAATGTAAGAACGTCCAAACCCGTAGAAAAAAGTGTTTTTTTTTTTTATTTATTTGAGCCAAACACAGATATGTGTGGAAGTAAGATCTCAACAGACTGAGAAAAAATGCTTTCTGGAATGGTAGTTTGCAGTTTCTTTTATGCACTTAAAATTAAGGAGGGACTGTTAGGAAGATTCAATGAAGGTGGAAGGAAGCAAGGTGGAGATTGGATTACAGGATAATTAACAAGATTATATATTCCTTTGGTGGTTATGCCTGAAAAAGAGGATTACTCTGGCTTTTCCAAGGTGTGTTAACCTAGATGCACAAGAACAATGAACAGGGCTTGCTTAAGACAGAGGTAAATCTTTTACTAAAGAAGTTATATGCCTGGGGTGGGACTACCCTCCATTACCTCTCCATTTAGGAATTTATGATCAGATCACCCTGTGAGATTACTTATCTTAGAACTACTGTTTTGTCCACAGTTCCCCCTTTCAGTCATAAATCAATCCGAAGAATGCATGGGTAATCAACCTTTTGGTCAGACAGTATAGTCACAGCACTAAGAAGATTCATTCCTAGAAAGTCTCAGCATAGACGCCATCTTGTTGAAATGGTAGACCAATGAGGATAGGGCAATACTGTAATCATGAGATGTGAGTTAAGGTTGAATTTTCCCAAAAAGGAAGGGTAGGTAAATGGAAGGCAGTCACATCTCATGGCCATCATTGCCAGAAAACGTTGTATTGTTTCTGTCCTGTGAATTATCGCAATTCGAGTTTTGCCTTCTGTCTGATTTTTCTTTACTTGGCATTTAGTATAACATTTACATATGTCATAAAAAGAATATTAACATTTATCTTGTACATCTTCAGTAATCATAAACAGTTGGACTACATAGAAAAAAAGCAAAACATAACTATTATTATGACTAATATCATTAGCAAACAAGTAAAGGCAATCAGACAAAATGGTTTCTGAGTTCAACATCAATCCGTAGATATACAGGCTTTGTGGATGTCTTGAGCTAACGGTCTACTTCTAATGTCAGTGGCTTCTCATCCTAGCGGAATCTATGATTCTTCTGTAGGCAGAGGTGAATGTCAGAGACAGAGGTAGATGCCCATTCATTTTTTAAAAGAGAAATGTGGGTCCATGATTTAACCCCTTTAAGTATAGCTCCACATGGATTAGTTAGTAACATTTGATAAGGTCCCTTACAATGAGGATGGAGAGAGCCTTCTTTTAAATATCTCTTCCCGTAGACAAAATCTCATGGTTGTTAGCCATAGTCTTTGAAGTCTTTGTCTCCTGGGAGTGCACTATGAATTGAATCAGTTACTGATTTATCAGTTTATTTAAGCTCATTAATAAGTTCTTGACAATAATACAGAATGTCACCTTTTTAATGACATTGGTTCATATACTCCTTCATCCTGATGCATAGGGCAACCAGTGACTCCTTGATAAAAAGGAAGGCTATGTTTACCAAAGGGGATAAATCGCAGGATGAGGAGCACTATAGGGAGAGCTTTTGGCCAAGGGAGATGAAAAGCTTCTGAAATTTTAGTTAGTTGAGTTTTAATTATGCCATTAGTACATTCCACTAATCCAGAGAACAGTGGGTGATAAGCACAATGAAAATGCTGTATGATAAGCCAAATATTACAAATGGATTGCATTATTTGCCCAATGAAATGAGTCCCTTGGTCACTATGTAACTCAGGGAATTCCCCAATTGGGAATTATTCTTTCCAATACAAACGTACTTACCATTACGGCTGTTGCAAGAGAATGCCTCAACCCAATGGGAGAACTTACAAATAATAACTAACACATATTTTTATCCTTGAAATGGTGTCATTTGGGTAAAATACAATTGACATTCCTCAAATGGACCCAAAGAGAGTTGAAAATGTCCGTGGGATATGTGGAAGGATTTTCCAGGGTTGTATTTTAGACAAATAGAACTTCTACTATACACTTTATGAACTGCAGTGGGAGAATCTTTCCAGTAATGTTGGTTACTCAACAAAATCATTTTTTCAGCACCCCAATATGTTCACTCATGTACATGTTGAAGTATAGGCAATTGAGCCCCTATAGATAAGATTGGTTTCCCATTGGGTCCAAGCCCAATATTTATCTCTGTCAAAGGTTCCCCCTTTTGTTGATTGATCTTCTTCTTCTTTTTTTTTTTTCTTCTTCTGTAGCTCTGTTTTAGAATGTAAAAGAGAATGTCTTACTGACTTAGCAGGAAGAAAAGAACATTCTTGGGTCTGGATAATGTGATTGCTTAGTGCTGCTTTTCTTAGCTACAGCACCAGCTAGATGATTTTCTTTGGTTTCCATGGTGGTAGTTTTAGAATGTCCTGGAATTTTGATAATCACCACTTGTCTCAGTTGCTCTATGGCATCTAATAATTCTACAACCTATTTTCCATAATTTTCAGACTGCCTTGAGAAAGTTAAGAAGCCACGTTGCTTCCGTAATACTCAAAAGTCATGAACTACACCAAAGGCATAGTGACTATTATTGTAAATATTGGTTATTTGCTCTTTGGCCAATTGACAAGCTCAAGTTAGAGTAATTAATTCAGCTTGTTGGGTAGATCTTATTCCAGGTAAATAAGAACTGTCAATTACATCCACCATGGAGGTTACTGCATATCCAGCTCTATAATGTCCATCTTCGTCTTTGAGATAAAATCCATCTGTGAATCAAATTGAGTCAAAATTACTAATAGGAATTTCCTATAAATCAGTCAAAGGAGCAAGAAGGTGGTCAGTAAGCAAAATGCAATCATCAGTGTCTTTATTCTAAAGAAGGTAGTAAAGTTGCTCGGTTAAGACTGTTCCATCAATCTAAAGTAATATTGAACTCTGAAAACTGGAGTCCTTCATAGGAAGCTGGTGATCATCCCAGTTGAAGGCATATTGACTGTTGTTTTCTACAGGAATGCTAAAAAGGTACTACATAAATCTATTACTGAAAAATATTGGCAGTCCACAGCAATGGCTGATAATAAGGTATGTAAATTTGGAACCACAGGATGTCTGGGAATAACTATTTTATTTATAACTCTGAGAGCCTGTACAAATCTCTATCCTTTTCCATTAAGTTTCTTTACTGGAAGGATAAGAGAATTACAGGGGCTCATACATGGAATTATAAGCCCCCTGTTTAAGTAATCGTGTATAATTAACTTAATTACAGCTAGCACATCAGGTCTTAAAAAGATATTGGTAAATATTACGTAGAGGCAAAATATTGTCAGTAGTTATTTTGATAGGAGTGGTTAAATTGCTCTTGTCAATAAATATTCTAGAAGGTGCTCAGAACTCCATAGGAATGTCCTGCAGCCAACGTTAAATCTCAAGATTAGTTTTCTCTTGTGGAAATTCCTTTAAAACCATTATTTTTTCAGTTGGTTCAACATTTGATTTATTTAGTTCTAAATACATTTTGCCCTTCTAGAAAAGAATATGTGGGTGTCAGTTGGTTTCAAGAAAGTCTTGCTCTACCAGGTGAATTGGGGCAGATTTGACTAGCGAAAATATGTGTTGCTCTACAACATTTCCTAGGTGGAAGGGATTAGATTGTGATTTGAAAATGGACATTAGTGGATCAGCTATCCCTACTATTTGTACAGACTTTTCACTCTGAAAGAGAGGGCAACTTAAGTGGGTAGGGTTAAGAATAGATAAAGTAGGCCCAGCATCTACAAGGACATTTGTAGTTGCCCCTTTTATTGGAATTTCAATTTCTCCTAAAGTATTGGTAAGGAGAAGGGGGGTACCCTTTTACAATCCTCGGAGCAGCCCTATGCTTGCTGTTATCTTCTTTCCTTTTCTAAATCCCATTTCAGTTTTCTACAGTCCTTCTTAAGATGGTCTGTTCTTTTTTTTTTTTTTTTTACAGTAAAAGTACACTTTCCTTTCCCCTAATTGAAAAGGCCTTCGGGGAGGTCTGAATTGATTGCTTAGTTGCTGGAACTGTAAATTCATAATTTTAGTAGCTTTATTTTTTTATTCCTTTTGAACAGTTTTAAATAATTGATCAGACAGAATTGCTAGTTTATCAGTATGTGTGGTTGGCCAGATTAATTCATGTTATTTAATCAGAGTTACAAGCTCCTTATTGAATCCTTCCAAAAGTGCCGGATTGAACATTGGATCATTTTGATGATCCTTAAAACTTTCTGGAGACAATCCTGAATATTGTTTGAAAATGTATTCAAAATTTTCAAAGAAATCAAGTATGGTTTCATCAGGTTTTCATCTATATTGTTTGATTTTCATACGGTCTATTTTCTGGGGGGAAATCTCAGGGATGTGAAGCTATGGGCTAATATCCTGCATTTTCCCCAGTCTCTTAATCTTTGTTAAGGGAAAAAAAAAAAAAAAATATATATATATATATATATATATATATATATATATATATATATATCTACAAGAGTGTTCCAGCAGACCTTACTTATTCATTATGCTACTTTGTTCTCTGAAACAAATAGGTATATTAGTTGGAATAAGTCAGAATAGCCACAATCATATATTCTAACAAATTCCTTTGCAAACCCAACAGGGTCTTAGAGAGGATTGGGAAAATCTTTAATTAGATTGTTTAATTCTATTTTAATCCAAAGAGAGTAAATTATTGCTGGTTCCCCTGGTGTTGAGACTCGCTTTTCTCTAAAGAGAGCTGCCAGAATTTTTGTCTTTTCTAACCTATCCTAATCTGGTTTTCTCCTCTTAGTTTCCCCCAAGTGGTATGGGAAGGGTGTAGAAGAGAAAAGGAGGAAGAGAAAGGAAGGACAGTCTGGAAAAGGAAGCTCAGAAAGTAGTGAGGTAGTTGGAGAAAGGCGGAAAGGGGGGTGTTTGCATTGAGCAGTTTTGGAAGCCTTCTTTAGTTCTGAGAGAGTCTATAAAGGAATCTTACTAACTTCGTGAAGTAAAGAAATTTTATCTGAGTTCAGAGACAGTCTTTAAAATGTTTGTATTAATTTCCTGAAGAGAAAAAAAAAAAATTTCTGTGCTCCTTTTAGAGATTTCTATTTTCCAATCAAAGTGAGCATCAGAATTATTCAGTTCAGTTTTAGAGCTTGATTTTTCAAGTTGAGTGCACAAAAAATTTAATTCAGAGGTGTTGGAAAAAAACAACTCATTTTATAACTCTTAAACTGATAACACTAGTAGTTAAATCTCCCCATTTCTGTAGATTCTTGCAAATTGAGTCTCTGTATGAGTTGTACATAATACCTGCCAGGTTAGTTAGCAATGGGAGGCTGACTTTTGTGGGTGTGTCAGCCTCAGAGGCATGATTTCCTATGCTAATTTTAAATTTTCTTTTGAGCCAATTTTGAAAAGCTAAAATTAAAAGAGGCCACATAAGAACAGCTCAAATAAACTCAAGACTTATTACCTAAAGCAGGTAGGTCCAGGATTCCAAGAGAAGGATCACCCAAGTTCACCAGAGGTGATTCGGGGAGCCAGTGGATCACTGTGGGTTTCTACTGGTACCGAGCACCAGACCCATGTCCATTAGGTAGTTCTGGGTGGGCCTCTTCAGAATTCTGCCAACTACACCAATAAATGTAGATGTAAGTACATCCAAACCTGTAGAAAATTTTATAAAAATGTATTTGAGCCAAACAAGATATGCCTGGAAGCAAGATCTCAACAGACTAAAAACAATACATCCTAGAATGACAGTTTTTAGCTTCTTGTATGCATTTTTCAATTAAGGAGGTAAAGTAAAGAAGATTCAATGAAGGTGGGAGAAAACAAGTTTGGGATTGGAATATAGGATAGTTAACAAAATTATGTGCTTCCTCGAGGGTGGTTATGCCTCCCAGAGGTCTGAAAAACAGGATTATTCTGGCATTTCCAAGGTATATTAACCTAGATGCACAAGAACAATGGACATGGCTTGCCAAAGGCAAAGATAAACCTTTTACTCAAGAAGTTGTGTGACTGGGTGTGACTATCCACCAGGACCTGCCCATTTAGGAATTTGTGATCAGATCACCCTGTGAGATTATTTTCCATAGAACCCCTTATTTTTCTTCAGGATTGCGACCCAAAAAAATCTTTTCACTGAATTTATAGTAAGCAGAGAAATATTTTACCCAGATTTTCTATAATTTTCTAGAAGTTATATTTGCAAATGAATTGAAACAAATTCAAAAACCCTCCTGCAGGTTATCGTTAAAAGACTGAAGATCAATAAGAAAAGGATTCCTCACAAGATTCAAAATGTAGTTTTCGGCCATATCACAATGAGAATATTGCCACCTAAATTTATCTTTCATATAGACTAGATAATATTTAATTTTCCCCCGTGAAATCATTTTTAGAGTCTTTAATGAAAATTTAGCAAGTTTAAAGTATGAACTTCTTTTAAAAACCCAATTTTCTCTATCTAGGGCTGCATTTTAATTGGTATTTTAAAAATATATTAAGATAAATAAAAATATTGATATTTGTCCTTTGAAGTTTCAGGTTAGATATATTCAAAGTGCCAAATGTATCTGCTAATTTAAAGCAGTTACATTTAAGAAGTACAGTTGACATTTAAGAAGCTTATGGTCTATTCCTTTTCCCTTTCCCCCTCCCCAATTCCCAAATACAAGATACAATGCCTGTTTTGCTTTTGTTCTAGCCAAACATATTTCTCTTTAGCAACCCATGGATGTAGACTTCTAGAACTTTAGCTGGGGAGGAATTTCAGAAAACACTTAATCTATACTAAAACCAATAGGGGATCGCAGAACTTCAGTGTCTTCCCAAGGTCAAAGTGTAATTTATTGAACAGAGTGTAACATATAATAGCTGTTCCTGTGATCCTAGTTCTTTCCATTAGGTGTATCCTTAAAATCAATGATAGGTATAGTAACTGTTAGAGTGTGACTTTATCAGAATACTTACGCAAAGGAAGAAAATCATCCAATGAGCGATGCCTGCTGAAGCAAAGTGCAGTCCTGTCCATTGAAGGCATGGATTGCAATTTCAGAAAGTTTTCAGTGTGTCACCAGACAAAGGAGATGTTGAGTAAATTTACTTGGAGAGATCCATAATATAAAGAAAATTTAAATGTATGTATATTTAAACAGTATCTTTTGGCGGGAGGGGGGCGGAGTTCAGAGGCAATGTTTAATAATGGAAGTGCGTTCCTCATATCTTCCAAAATTTCAGAAGTTATCCGTAGTCTATAAAACATAGCTGAGGAGAAACACCGTAGAATTTTATTCATTTAGATATAATGAAATCAAAGCAAAACCCTATTTAAAAATACGCAAGTATCACTTGACTCAAAGTTAATCATTGAATTGATGCATAAAACTAAACCAAAATTAACATTCAGTAGAAAATACAAATTCCAAAAAGGAATAAATAAATATAGATAGATAGATAGATAGATAGATAGATAGATAGATAGATAGATAGATAGATAGATAGATAGTCGTGTTATATAACATGTTATATGCTCATTAATTTATATGCTTTTAAATGTTTACTTCTATAAATATATGTGTCAACTTTAAAATTTATTCTCTATTGATACTCTATTGTAAATTTTATTGTTTTTTAAGCATAGATCACATCAAAACCTCTGAAAATGACTAGCTGCATTATTCAGAGTATTTAAATTTTATGTAGTTGTTAAAAATTATGTGCACAAGATATAGGATTTTAATGGATAAGTTACACAGGGAATAATGTCAAATGACTCAACTTGTCAGAAATGTTAAGTGCCCTTCACACATCCCTAAGACTGGAGAATGTCATTTCACACCCTTGCCAACCTATTTAAAATTAAGTCAAGGAATGTGTGGAGCTTTTATCTCCATTTACGTGGGGGCATACAGTAAACATTTTTGATAATATTATGCTATACAGATATTTAAGTTTCCATCAATGATTTCTGTTGTCTTTGCAGAATATTTTTTTTCTCTTCTTTTGGTAACAGAAATAAAAATAATAATAATAACATTTGTAAGAGACCTACAAATAATATAGGGAATTCCACATGTTAAGTAAATAAGTTAGTAAATTATGTATGTTAAGTAAATAAGTTTGGGTTCACTAAATTACTTGTCCAAGTCACCCCTCTTTGTTATTGGTAGAGACAAGGGCAAACCCTTGTACCTGACTTCTAGGGAGGGAATTTTTCAATTGTACCATCTCCAGAACAATTTGTGTGTTACATAGTAGTGAAACGGCCTGATGATATCACAGAATTCTTTTCATCTCTCTTTTATTTTTAATTGTTCAAATGTGTTTTTAAATCTTCCCAAAGTCTGCTCTGTTCTGCTTTTAGAAGGTAAACTTTGCTTAACCACCTCCAGATTTCTCATACCACTTATCTCTAACTTGTCCTGTCCCAGTCTTACAATGAGTTTTCACTTTCCAAATTCCAACATTTGCAGAGGACACACATTAGTCGCTAATTCATCTTGTCAATATAAGACATGTTCAAACCTGTAGAGAATTTTTGTAAGAGTGTATTAGAGTTTATTTGAGCCAAACAGGACATGCCTGTAATCAAGATCTCAACAGACTGAGAAAAATGTTTTCCAGAACTGACAGTTTGCAATTCTTTTATGCATTTGGAATTAAGGAGAGAACGTATGGAAGATTACCTGAAGGTAGGAGAAAGCAAGGTGGGGATTGGATTACAGGATACTTTACAAGACTATGTGCTCTCTTGAGGGTGGTTACTCTTCTGAGGAGTCTGAAAAAGACACATTTCAAAGGTGTGTTAACCTAGATACACAAAAACAATAGACAGGCCTGGCATAAGGCTTTTTTTTTTTTTTTTAATTAAAGTTTATTAGGGTGACAATTGTTGGTAAAGGTACATAGATTTCAGGTGTACAATTCTGTAATACATCATCTATATCTCACATTGTGTGTTCGCCACCCAGAGTCAGTGCTCCTTCTATCACCATATATTAGACCCCGTTTACCCTCTTCTAGAGCCCCCGTCACCCCTTACTCTCTGGTAACCATTAAATTATTGTCTACGTCTATGAGTTTTTGTTTCTTCGTTTGTTTGTCTTGTTCTTTTGTTGTTTTCAGTTTTATTTCCCACATATCAGTAAAATCATGTGGTTTTCTACTTTTTCTGTCTGATTTATTTAGCTTAGCATTATGATCTCAAGATCCATCCATGTTGTCCCACGTGGTACTATTTCATCTCTTCTATGGCCGAATGGTATTCCATTGTGTATATATACCACAACTTCTTTATCCACTCATCTATGGAAGGACACTTTGGTTGTTTCCATGTCTTGGCCACTATAAATAAAGCTGCAATGAACATTGGAACACATATGTCTTTATGGATAAATGTTTTCAGGTTTTTTGGGTAGATACCATGGAGAGGGATTGCTGGGTCATGTGGTAATTCTATTCTTAATTTTTGAGGAATCTCCACACTGCCTTCCATAGTGGCTGCATAAGGTAAAGATTAATGAAAGATATGCCTGGGGCATGACTATCCTCTTTAACTTGCTCGGTTAGGAATTTATAATCAGATCACTATGACAGTACTTCCCATTAGATTTATTAGAGCACCCTTTTTCGTCCACAATCTACTTCAACTCTTAATTCTATAAACTGAAACTTCCCATCTTTTATTAGAATCTATTTACTCTTTATTTTTCTTGAGTTACCTATGGGAGATTGTGATCCTGTAAACTTAAAATAGGCACAATCTGAAAAACAGTATGAATATTGTTGAAAATGAACAGTAGATTTTTTAAATATTAAAAAGTTTTAATATAGATTTAGCCTTTAACTTTTACGAGCATATCCTTACTCTTCATGTGCTTAAATCTCTCCGATAAAACAAATTCTGCTCTCATTTACCTCACTCATACCCTTTTAATCAGTACCCTTAATTGCCACTCTTCTTAGTAGCCACACTACTAAAGCTATTTTCTATATTTTCTATGTTCACTGCTGAAGTCTGACTTAATCGTGTCTGCACATCAATCATTCTTGCTGTAGGCACCAATAGCCTCCATCTCACTTTCTTTAGTGAGACTTCTTTTAACATCTTACATGTGCTCTCTGCGGGATTCATTATAGTTGGATACTTCTTGAAAAAAAAAACAAAAAAACTTATTTTTCTCTTGGCTTCTATGATACCATATATCTAAGTGTTCCTTCTCTAGCCTCCCCTCCAGGATTATTCTCATTTATCTGGAATAGTTCAAGATTCATTACTAGGCCCTTTTACCATTATCTTTATTCACCCTCTATGTAACTGCTAAATTTTATATATAATCCAGGACTCTTCTCAAATCCAGGCTAATTTATCCAACTGTCTCACTGGCATCTCCTCTTATTTTGAAGGTAATTCAAGATCAGGACATGTAAAAGTGAATTTATGATTTTCCTCCTCAAACTTGATGCTGTTCATCAATTCCTGTTTCATGAATAGCAACACTGTCCATCTCATTAGGCAAGTTAGGGTCCCCAACCCACCTTCATTGGCTCCTCACTCAATTAGTTCCTTTCTGGGCGTGGTCCTGTACTGAGTACTTAAGTGACTTGTTTTTTGTTTTGTTTTGTTTCTTTTTTTAATTCTTATTACACATGAGGTAGATATTACTATTCTACATTGTATTCTTTATATTCAACCCATTATCATGTCATTTCAGTTTTGCCCTGTAAGTAGCCCATAGATCCATCACTTCATTCCATTTCTCCCAACTCCTTTCTAATGTAAGCTCATATAATCTCTCACTTGCAAATAACTGCAATTCTCTTTACTGACTTTTGCTCACCTTCAATTTGTAGCCAGAGTGACATTTTTTGACCATATCTCTGATCATTTCACCTCCTTAAATCTGCTTAATAATGCCTTACATTATCCGTCACGCACCTGACTGCACAGTCTCACTGAGCTATATTTCCTCCACATTTTACTGCTCTTCCTTCACATTTCAGTTGTTATGCCTTTAGTAGGAAAGCCTGATCTGACTTCTTTTAGAAGTCAAATGTTTCTGTTACATGCTTTCCCATACATCTTCCCTTTGTAGCGTTATTCTAGTTGCAATTTGAAAGCTATTTGTGAGAATAGTCTAACAATATCTGTCTCCCCAAAATTGTTTGCTATACAAGTTTGTGTCTGTGTCTTTTTTTGAGAATTTTATCACCAGAAGTTAGAATGGTCTGCTTTATATACTTCTGCTCTTTCTCTATGCATACACATACATGCATACCATTACACGTGCATATACATCATATCATTGTTACACATAACCTTGACATAAATACCTGCCCTTATACTTTCCATACACACATAAACAATTGGTGATAATAAAACACATAAATTGTTACAATCTGATTTTATCGTTATACCAATATAGCCTGAATATTTTCACCAAATAATTCTTTTTTTCTATACCAGTGCTTAAGTGGCCACATATTATTCCACTATATGAATGTGACAAGATGTATTAAATCAGTGCCCTCTTACTTTACTGTTAGAGATAGATATACCTTGGTTAACATATTTTTATATTAAGCTGTGCTTAATATAGAGGAAATTAAGGAGATAGAAGAGGATAATGAGATACTGGCAGTTTTTATATGAAGAGAATTATCATTTGTCAGAAAATGTGCTAAAATCTACAAGTGTACAACCACCCTGTTAGATGGTCATTATGATTCCCATTATGCAGAAAGGTAAGCTAATATTCATGGCATAAAGTAAGTTACTGAGATTATATAAGAAACAAGTGGCAGACTAACAGTCTGAGTGCTGGACTGTCTCATTACAATAAGATGTGTTAAGAATAGACTGTATTCATTTTCAGTGTCTTGATGTTTATTTCTAATGCCCTCCAGAGATTTTTATATTAATGTATATTTCTGTATTTCCATATCTTTGCCATCATTATTAGTAGTACTGTTACTAGGGAATAAATGCTTTGCCACTTTAAGATACAGGAATTGATTTATTGTGTGTTTGAATACAAGTAAGCTTCAATACATTTGTATTTTTCTGTCAGTTATCTAGACTTATCATTTTATTGTTTTTATTGGTATATATTTTTTAATATAATTGAGTCATCAGAGCTCTTTCCATATTAAGGACATTAACTGTGTACTTCATATATTACAAATATTTTGCCATTTTGTCAATTTTCTTTTAATTTTGTTTATGGTGTGTGTATGTGCATTTGTGTGTTTACTTTGATGTAGTCATTTTAAATTTCGTATAGCCAAATAATTCAAGGCCGTAAGCTTTTACATATTCGAGATTTGACTTTTCGAAAACATGTTAATGACGAATAAAGGTTAAATAATTCTTGAGAGAAATGTGCTTGGAAATATAAATTATAAATATGGTTGGTTATATAAGTGAATGTAGATGAAATCTATTTTAGATGTGTCTTGCTGAATAAAAATGTCTTGAAGATAGGAATAGCAAAAGATTTTGGAAATAGAATGAATGTACACATGAGATGAATTTGGAGCAAAAAGAATAGAAATTTACTCAGAATCAGACTTTATATAAAGTATACAGCTATATTATAAATTTTAAAATATGGTAAAGCTTCTGCTGAAAGATTATTTTTAAAGAGTGCATATATATATATATGCAAGCTTGGTGTGATTAAAAAGTTCAGAGAAATTGATGGAAGAGTATCTAAGAATTTTGAGTTTCAATAGGGGTTTTGTTAATTGTGGTTTTGCAGTGCTTTGTTGAAATTCCTATGATCATTTCTATAATGAACAAGAAAAATATGAAATTTAAAAAAAATAAAAAATAAAATAAAATCAGTGAACTAGAAGAATAGAATTATAAAATGGTAATTGTTCCATAAATTTGAAAGGTAATTAGATGTACCTCCCAAAGGTATTTTGCCCTCACCTCAATATAATAAATTATTCAAACATTTCCTGTTCACCCAAAAGCTTGGTAACATTAATAATGTGGTCAGTTTCATTCTGATGTACCATGTGAAAATGAATGCTTTGTCCTGTAATCCTTCATATTCCACATTGTAACTAAAACATACTGGACATACAGTAGGAAGCAAACATAATAGTTTGCTTATTGATTTAAAACAAAATTCTTTATTTCTGTACCTACTCCACCCAAGATAAAAAACAAACAAACAAAAAACCTTGAGTACTTCCAGGATAATAGTCTTGTCCCTGGATGGTTCTGGCACCTGCAGCTTAATACCAAGCTCTGCAAACTCCCAATAATTGTTACTCTGACTGTTATGCCTTCAGGGACCGCAACATCAACTGCGTAACTGATAACTAATCTCTGGGATAACTACTTTGTCAAGAGCTACCATGTTTTTTCTTCATACCTATATTTGCTAAAATAGCTTCTTTCTTCTTAGATAGAGTATGTGTCATGCAGTGTTAACTCCTGATGACTAATAGTTACCAATATGGATTCCAAGAATTGAAAAGTGATGTCTTCCAGAGTTGTTGGAATTTCTGTTCAATATAAAACTACTTTAGAGTTGGTGATTGTCTTGCCTCTAACATCTGTGTCAATACCCATACTTTCCAATAAGTTTATGTTATTGATCATATACCGTTTATACACTGCTGAGAGTATAAAGAGGACAAAGTTAACACAAAATTAACTGTGCTCTCCACGTCTGCTCCCCACTCCCACCCACCCATCTCCAGGGTGTAGGAGCTTCTATTCTTATACTGCCTTACTGTCCTATCTAGAATGTTCTTCTTCTGTTTCCTTAGGAAATGGGGGAATCTGTGAAGTTTGATACATAATTCTACTTATTCTGTGTCTCCTTGTTTCCAGTGTCTGCTGACATCCCATTCACTTCCCCATAGTCTCAAAGGACCATTGAGGCACTTAATTTATAACATTTGTCTTCATTCTTATTGCCTCATCCTTTGAATCCTTCACTCTCTGTCTTTAACCACAGATTTTTGTCATGTGATTTTGTAATACAATGTATTAGAAAAGGTGGGGGATTTTTCTCTAGCTCATTAATTTCATTTTGTGTCATGCAATTTATTTTTATTTTGGCCAATGGAGTGTTAGCATGTATGAATTGAGTTGAGGTTAGCCTTGCCTCTTGTGCTTCTGTCACCCAAAATGAGAAGACCATGCACCCATAACTTATTTTCCATCAACCTGATCTCTAGAATGAACACATAGATGAGACCCACATATGAGAGCACAGCACCCAAACCAATAACTTGGAGAAGGGTCGTCCAGGTAAGCCTAGCCCAGATCAACTGAATACAGCCAAATTAAAGACACGCAGGCATAAGACAAAATGTTTGTTATTGTAAAACAGTGAGATATTTGAGATTGTTTATCAGCAAAGCTAGTGGATATTATAAGCACTTAATATATTTAATGAATGAATTGAAGATAAATTCTAAATCTATTGGGGCAACTTTTTAGCTACCTAAGATTGTATTCATAGCTCCTGGAACTTAAGAACTAGAAGAATTATCATTTCCATTCTGTTCATCTATCCCCTATCATAGTCATAAACTAGAATCATTTCCCTCACTCTCTGAAATTTTATATCCTTTTAACTCTTTCCTTCAGTCCTAAACTATTCTTTGACCTCATGCACTTGTCCCCTGCACTTTCTCCCATAACTATTAGTGTCTTGAACTAAATTTTCTGCTTAACACAAAACCCATGGTTACTCACTTTATTATATATTCAACCAATCTGTTTCTCTTTCATTTGCTATATCTTCCCCAGAAACCCCAAACATAGATCAAGCACACAATTTATCATCTTCATGCCTTAATTCAGATTACTAATACCAATTGGGAAAATTGTATATAACTTGAATAACTCCACAAAATTAGGTACAAATATGGTCATATCTCATATCATACACATTAATTGTTCAAAATGCCACTTAGTATAATAATAAAAAATTTAGGATCTCCTAGAGGTTTCTCACTCTGTGTATTTTCCAAGATCCCTGGGTTTAGATAGTCCCAAATTGGGCCAGTCCTCTTTATCTTAAGAGATTTTGTTGTCTAGAGAAATAAGGGTCACCATCACAATCTCTTTCTGGTTTCCCCTACACAGCCATCTTTCTGAAGGTCAACCAGACATGGCCTGTAAGGGTGGTCTTGACGAGTATACCAACTCATCGATCCAAGTTTTTTGTCTAAGTTTTTCATGTGTTTGTATCAGGGCAAGGAGGTATTTTTTTCTTTATGTCCCTAAAAACATAACGTTTCTGAATTCATCCCCTTTTCCCCTTCAGTGGGGTTTGTTGCCCACAATATTAAAGATGGTAACCCCAATGACCCGAAGGATCTTCTGTTAGTTGTGAGCTAACTTTCTCTGAGATCAATTCCTTATCCTTTGTTTTTTCTATTGGTAGACAGGGGACTGGATTCTTAGGTTGCATTTGGCAGCCTATTATGTCATCTGCCATCTGCTTTGGTTTAGCATTGAAAGTCATTGATAATGGAGACTTTCATTGATAATGGGATAATGGAGGAAAGAGTGAACAGGAATTTTAAAGGTTTTTCTCCTTCCCTCTTTCTGGTCCACACATGTAGCAGTATCTATATCTCCTCATTGGCTTCAACTTCCCTTGTCTCCATCAACCTAAGATTCTATCTTATGCTGGGTGACCCTTCCCCTGCTCTCTGGTGATATCACTTCCATTTTTGTCCCTACAGGTTACAGGTAGTAGTGGCTTCCTACTCTTGTTAATCTTGTGTTGCCCCACCAGCCCTAGTTTGGAGGCGCATCTGTTCCTAAGACACAAACCTCTTTCCTGCCATTGTCTCTTTGTTTTTCTCGTGCTTCTGATGTAAAATGGTGTTTTCTCACTTTGTGCAGAGAGAGCCCCTTTTCCTTTAGGTCTCCTTCCCAGTATCATCTCCTTGCAAAGCTATACCTGGCTTCCATTATTCTCTGTCACATGGAATCCTTTCATTCTATGTGTCGCAGTCTGTGTAGTTTACGTGATTATTGTTTTCCTTGCATGTTGACTTCTCCAACTGGATTATAGCTCCATGATGTCTGAAACCTTCTCAGTCTTGATTATCTCCCTAACCTCAAAACCTAGAATGGAACATATTAGATTTATAATGCATTTCTTGGATGAGTCAAAGTACAAATGAATGAATAAAATCTGATTGTGAACGTCAGGAATCCTGTTTTATTTAATTCTTAGTATAAGCCAATGCCATAATTATTATTATTAACCAATTTAACAGGTGAGGACCTTGACATTTAGAGATTAAGTAGCTTGTCATGAGTTATTTCAGAAGTCATAAGATTAAATAACTTATTCAAAAGATCTTAAAAATGGTAGAATCTGTATTAAAGAAGCAGGTTTTGTGTTTTTATAATTCATACTCTTCACCAGAATTTATTTTTTTAAATATCATCCATCTGAAATAAAAGATATTGACAAAGCCATGTAAGAATTCTTTATTTTCTTGCGTATATAATGCCTTAGCTACTCAGGTGTGCAATAATGAATAGGGTTACTAGTTTTGAGAAACTAGAAATGGAGTTTTTAGAATGTGGAAGTCAAGAATTTGGCTTTGATACATTAGATAAGAGATCTAAATGGTGATGTCAAGTAACCTGTTGGAGTTTGGAGATTTAGATATGAATTTAATAATGATCAAGTTCTATGTGATGATTTCAGCTTCAGAGCTATATGAGACTATACAGGGAGAGAATGTGGCCCAGGGCACTGGGTTGAAGCTTGGGTCACAGCAAGATTTAATGGCTGAGGTAAGAAGGGGCAATGAACAAGGGAGACTGAGAGGGAGCAGCCAGCAAAGTAAGAGAAAAGCAGGGAAGTAGAGATCCACAGACATGAGCAGGAAAGCGATTCAAGAAAAATAAATTCTGGTGAAGGCAGAGTAACATAAGAGCAGAACAGAAAAGAGCACTTTTGGTGTATTGGAGAAGACTGAAGGGATTGGGCTGAGAGAGAATACAGGATGAGGTAATCGAAAAAGTGAATAGAGACCACTGCACTGGGAAATTTTGTTACAAAATGAGACAGCAGCTCTATTTCCGTCACTGGGCTCATTGTGACTCGCCTGTAAATGTTAATATCACACACCAGGACTGAATTGAATATGCTCTTAGGGAGAAAGAACAATGAAAAAAGTCCATTTGTAGGTTTGCCTTTTTAAACATTTGGTTTCAGAAGATTGGAAAGGTGTGGACGACATAACATATAGCATTCAATAGAGAGAAGTTAATGATAACGTTCTTGTTTCAGAAGTTTGAGGAGAAAGGAAGATTATTGCATCTGTAGGAAACGGTAGGTTAAATGGAGACATATGCGAGTATGTGTGATGCGTCTCTTAACTCATACCTGTGATTTAATATCTGTGCTTGACTATAAGGGGAAACTAAATATGCAACTTTCTAAATCAACTTGCACAGGAGTATTACTCTAAGTGTGCCTTTGGCCAAAACCCACCCACTTCTCTCTGATATGATAAAATGTATGGACTTTCTGCAAACTACCTTTCTAAAAGGATTATTCTACTTGTATCTAAGAAGGAAGTTTCATTCTAGTAGCTAAGGAATTGTAATAATTAGATAAGGTGGGGTGCTATTATAATGCAATCTTTTACATAAGAGAAAAGTAAAGAACATAATCATTAGGCAAATTAAAAAAGCTTAAATGAGTATCACAGGTCATGATTTTAAGTGTCTTTATTCTGCCACATTCCATGATTCATATAGGGTTTAGTGGTTTCAATAACAATCCTTATCAAACGATCTTTGAAAAGAGCAAGTCCACATGGTGGTTAGATAGATAGCAAAGCAGTCATATGTAAATAGTTTCCAGGTCTTTACATGAGAAGTTTACTTCCTTATTGAAAACTAATGGATACAATGGGACACTAATTAGCATCCCTAAGAGTTCTCCAAGAGGAGTCGCATTGGAGTTGATGTGAATTGGCTGAAAGCAGCATAAATTGATTTGATCACTAAAAGGCCTTGCATTTGAGGCTTTTTTTCTGAAGTGGAAAATGGTTCCCCAATGAAAACATATATCATAGGAGAATGAGAGGAAGAGAAGATAAAGAAAATTGAATGTTCGTCACTGATCAATTATTCAGAATCAATTATGGTTTGCTAGGGAAAGCATGCTGTGCCAAAGCCAAACCAAACTCAAGCAAGCATGAGAATTAATTACTTTCATGCTTGCATAAGGCTAGAGGAAGGAGGAGGTGGTATCAATTGGCAGAAACTTAATGCTCTCTAGGAGCAGAAAATAATTATGACACAATGAGAGACCTCCAGAATGTCAGGCATTCTGTTATTAAGGAAGAGATTTGAATTCAATTTATAGAAGGATATGTAAATGTATATAATTTCTTCCTAAAAAACGCTTACTGTATTAGTCAGGATTCTGCAGAGAAGCATAACTGATAGAGTGGATACACACACACACACACACACACACACCACACACACATATATGTTTATATATATATACATAAAACATATATCTGTTACATATGTGTATATGTATATTTTGTATGGAGAGATATAAATTTATTTTAAGGAATTGGCTCATGCAATTGGATTTTGAGGGCTGGCACAACTGAAATCCATAGGACAAGCTGGCAGGCTGGAAATTTTGGCTATAGCTGGTGTGGCAGTTAGAAGTCCAAAGGCCAGGCACTCGGCAGAATTTCTATGTTACAATCTGGAGAAAAGAATTCCTTCCTCTGCAGGGACCTCTGTCTCTTTTCTTAAGGCCTTCAACTGATTGGATGAAGCCCATCCATTAATGCAGGGAGGGTTATCTGCTTTTTCAAAGTCTACCAATTTAAGTGTTTAAGTGTTAATCCCACCTAAAAAATACCATCACAGCAGCATGTAGGCTGGTGTTTGACCTACAGCTGGGCATCACAGACCAGCCAAATTGACACATATAATTAACCATCACACTTACTGTACTTACTTATAACCCAGGTCTGTGCTATGGATGATAAACCCTCACATTTTGGTATCTGTTTTTATATAGTATCATAGTCAGAAATTTCATCTTCTAACAACAGTATTGCAAGTTAAGCAGGGCATCAAATTTCACTCCAATGACAAATGAGGAGACAGAATGATTAAAAACATACAATTATTAAATTGTAGATTGACATCCACATTCGATGTCATAAAGAATTTTATTATCAATAAATAAGAAAGAAAGAAATTTAGAAAGAAAATATATTCTTGGAGTTCAAATTAGCCATTACTTGATTTGGGTAGGAGTGTCATCTTTATCATTAAATTAGTTATTCTATAAATGTGAAATTATAGGCAACTTTAACTTGAAATATTTTCACGTACAGAAATAGGTAAACTCTGACAATTTTACCGGTAAAGATGATACTGTCTTCCTTTTTTTTTCTCTTTTGAAAAATAAACATTAAAATCATACAAGAAATTAAATAGATCTACTTCTCTCATGTAATCTATACCTATATGTAGAGAGAAAAAGAGAGAATTAAAGACAGAACAATAATTTTCAGTCCCTACCAAAAAATCTGAAGTACCCCCTCCCATTAAAGGAGATTTAAAAGTCTTTTCCCCATACCTTAAAAGAAAAAAGGGCAATGGTTCATATTAGTTGACTAGGATGTGTGCGTGTGTGTGTGTGTCATTATTCTGTTGTTTCTTTTCCTTGACATAGATATCCTCCCAATGGAATCACTCTTATTCACAGGTGTCATACATAAGGGGATTAAAAATTTTATCAATGTTTGCAAAGCATCCCTGAGTAAGGCATTATTTCTCTTTCACTGCCATTGAGTGGAATTCATTTGAGCTAACAAAGATTGAAGCATCTCTCTCATTTTTAGAGAGTGAATTGGTTAACAATAATGCTATAAAGGGACTGTTATACCAATTATTTAAAAACTAGCCTCATGAAAGTGATTATGTTTGGAGTTAATGAAGCACTGATTCCCCTAACAAAGTTGAGTAAAGGAGAAAGAAAGACCTTTTGCCAATAAAAATCTCATCAGGTGATGGCCTTGACAGAACATCCCACTATTCCTGTCACCCAGAGCTGTCATAAACAAACCACTGATGAGACAATGACAATAATTAACACTGTGTTAATGGGATATGGAGTCTCACAGTTATTTTTTCAGCTACAGTGAACTGAATGAATGCCAAGCAGTGCACATGGCTTAACATCATAACATGTTTCTCTTTTATTTACTGTGGTTATGTCAGCTTTCTTGTGTTGAAAATGACAGATATGCTTTTTTGGGCTCATGGGATGGTAGATAAGGAAAGTAGATGATAGAAATCCAACAACTCTGTTCACAATACCATTAATACTTGACAATAAAGAAATTGGCTTAATCTGGACTTTGTTTGGATAAGACTATGGCAGTTTAGCCCTGCACAATGGAAGACATTTTGGATGTGATTGCAACTCTAGGGGAGAACATTCTTTTATAAATCAGAGGCTTGAACCAAAAGTTAAAATAATCAGAGGCAATAGATTTTATTAGCGACATTGACACTGGCAGAATCAAGTTATCAAGGACATGAGAGGTACTGGCTGCTCCTCCTATAAGCAGGCATATTTGGCGGTAATGTTTGTGCATTAAAAAGACGTCACATCTAGTACAGGGTAGCAAACTGAGCTAGGAAGTAGTCAAAGATAGCTTGGCACGTAGGTTCTCTAAAACTTTCCCTTCACTATAAATCTCTAGACTCATCATGGCAATCTAACCTGCTTCTTCTTTACTGTATTGTCAAGTGCATATCTAAGAGGACTATTCCTCTTGGCATTGCTACTTTTCAATGAGATATTTATGGAACACATGAATACTTCTTTAAGCCACATTTCAGGCATAATAAATTTCATTTTACACAAGGGACAAACATGGTACGTCTAGACAGATTTTTTTTTTTTTCGTTTTATCTTCCCTGCTTGAACTCAAATCAAAGGAAATAGCTGTATTACATAAAATGCATTCACTTGTGGAAGTGGAAATGTTTTGATCTCTATTAAATACTGGAAATTAAGAAATACAAAGTTTGAATGTACTCTGAAAAGTGAGATTATTTTTACCATCCTGAATGACAAATCTTTCTGAACAGGCTTTCCAGCAATTAGTCTTGCTCTAATGCTATTTCTACACTGGCAAGATGAAGTCTGTTACTTGCCAGATCTCTGGAGAATATGGTGCTTTCTGTACAGGCACCAGTATTTGTCCAAATGCCAGAGTATATGCTTGTACTTGGCCAGTGCAGAAACAGCAGAAGAGGCCTGAAATATTCTAATTTTGATTGGATTAGTTGGGTGATTTCTGTAAGGTATCACTGCTTAACTTCTCTAAGAGTTACAAATTATTAAACATAATGCAAGGCAATGTCTGGGTTATTCTATTTACTGAATATGCATTATGTTTTGCATTACTGAGAATCGGAACGAAGTCAAATCATGGTCCTGACTCTAAGGGAAACCAAAAAGGGTGTTTTCATCTTAGACTCACAATTTAATTGAAGAGATTTATAAAATACTTCAAAATGGATTCTTAGAAAACTATTTTTACACACATTTCAGTGTACAAATGTTTTTTCTTTCTTTTTGATAGCCTGTTAAATACTTGTGTAGAACTTCCCTTAAAACACTTTGAAAATAAATTCTATTATTCTTGCCAAAATTCATGGTGGTTTTCATAATAATCTAAATTTTTTTGTTAGTATTGTCTTGATGTAGCTCTCCTACCAAAGGGGGAAAAATCTGGCAGTCTATGAGGATGATTTCAAAAAATTCATTTTATCAGATTCAAAGGTTTCAGAATAGTCTGTTCCCTGTTCTGTTTCTTTTTGAGAACTTCAAGAGAAATGCCTTTTCAAAGAACACCCTGTTGAAGTAGATTTTCTTTGCCATTCTAGAAACACATAACTTGGATGTCTTCCCACAGTCTGACTCAATTAAAGCACAATCGACTCTAAATTTTCTTTTTTCTTGGGCCAAAATCAAACCTCACTTTTTCATGAAAGTAAATATATAGGACAATCATTGTACATGATAATCAATACTCTTTTTTTCTCAAACCTCGTGCTTGGTTATAGAATTAGTTTAAAAGTCCTAATGTGTTTCAGTGTGGATTCTAAGTCTCATCTTTGTTTCTATTTTGGAAATATCTATTTGCAGAATTGAAGGTACTAAGAGTAATCTTGAATTGATAATAAAATATAATTATTTTGAATTTAATATCAGATAAATTAAATACTTATTCCATTATGTAGGTTTCTGACACGAAATAGAGCTATAGATAACAATTGAGGAACTGAACACTCAGGTACAAATGGTAAATTCTTGTGTTTCATTCCATAATTAGATCCATATCCACAAATGTTGTGGATATTTAATTATTCTTATTTATTTATAAGGGAATAGACACTATTAATAATATATGCTTTTTTTACTAAAGTGCTTTCAAATATAGCCTCTATAGTCTCAAAAGCTTGAGGCCCCTTTTGTTTTAGAGCAAGTAAAGATGGTAATAATAATAGTGGCACTCCCATTTTGCCAGTGAGAAAATGAGGCTTAGAAAAGTTCAAAGATTTATTCAGATTTGTATGTTTTATAAGTCACAGAGCAAACTCATAGACTCCTATGACTTGATTGCAAATTTCTTACTAATTTCACCATACCTATCCTCATGTCCATCAGGTGTTAATGGGAGTAGGCGCCCCATACGTGCAGAATGTATAGGCATGTCCATCTCAAGATGACTTGCTGAAGATGAACTCAAGTCGCCCCTAGAACTTCTTCCCTAGCATCAGACCAGGCCCACCACTGACAACCAACTTGAAAACCTTAAGGACTTTGAACATCATGCTCTTCTGCAGACCAATATTTGGCTTCATTTTTTTCCTGCAATTTTTTCAGTCATAGACTATGAGTTAGAATCTGAGATCACATTACTTCATAGGTGATTCCAGATAATAAATGTCAACGACGTTCACTCTGATTCTATTCCCATGGTGTGTTTCTAGCCACTGTTCTGGTGACAGCCTCATTTCAGTTCATCAGAGATAAATTGCTACTAAATTCTTTACTTGTGTAGATGATTTGCTCATTTGAAAAGAACGAAATAATAATAAAAACGGGGTTCAAGATTTTGCCCTCACACCTGCTAGTTTTCCTTGTTATAAAAGTACGTGTTGCTTCGCATCATTATTTATTTTCAAAATGATAGTGTGTTTGTCAAAATCATAATGTGAATCTGTGCTCAAAACATTGATTGTCAGCTGCTCCGCTGTTTGAATGAGTTATGCCTTCAGTACCATACACCAATCATACTGATGCCTATGATAAGGTGTCTTTCTGTGTTCCTAATTACTCATTTTGTATTCACAAGGACATTTAAAATGGTTCAGTTCATAGAAAACATAGGAGACACTTATCTGTTGGTAAATGTGGTCTAGCATAATGTTTCACAATGGGTACTATAAAACTTGGCATTTCTTCATTTTTCCCATCTTTAATCTTTTCAACTGGTCATTATCATTGATCAAAATCATTCAAGAGAATGAGATCAAAGTAGACATTTAGGTAGTTGCAGTAGGTGAGCATTTGTGGTGCCTATGTCACATTTTCTCCAATGCGTAAAACATTCTTTGAAGCGAATCCAATGTTTATATCAATGCTAAGTGTTCGGAGATTGCAGTAAAATTTGGGGTATCTGAAATCAAGCTTCTTGCACTCTCATTCATCTTAAAAGAAAATAAACACAAAAAAAGACTCACAATTAATTCCTAGAAAACAAAGTCTTATTTGGGGGGAGCCAGGAATAATTAATTTATCTAAAAGAACTGGAAGACCCAAAGATTACATTTGATACAAGAAAGCAGCCTAATAAATACTCTGATTAGCTGATAAGAACAAGGCATTTTTTTCACATAAAAGCTAAGAAGCACAAGAGAAGCCACATTAAACATAGCCAAACAAAAGTGAAAATGTGTAATGAAAAGAGAGAACACACAGCAGAGAAGGGTCCATTGGACCATGGCAGTAATGATGAAAGTCAACAGCAGTGACAGAAGTGGTGAATGAGACTGTAATGCTAAAGGCAGTGAATAATGAGGAGGAATAATAGGAAAAGCAATTTTGTTGGTTGAAGGACACAGTGGTTCTGGACTCCACAACTTGTGGAACATGGAAATAGAGGTGATTGTCACTACTTTAAAAGGAGAAAAGAAGCAAAGAGCCAACTACCCACAATAGAACCTGAAGACACACTCCTGGAATATTTCTAAGGACTAGATAATGGAAAGGGGAAAAGGTGTAAATATGCGTATTGATACTTGTATACCCACAAAGAGTCTGCATGTTAAAAGTAAGCCAAACACTATGATTAAAACAATCTGAGGGCAGCAAACATCCACAGCTCAGTGCCCTGACCATTCTTGTCCACTGTTCAGTTCTGTACCAATAAAAATGACATTTGTAATGTCACCTGTTTGTATAGTACAGCATGACTATTAATGCTAATAATAGTGCAATCTTCTCTCATCAAGCGAGTTAAATCACGTCATGTCTATCTATGTAAAGATAGCAAGAAAACATAACTCTTATGGAAATTTCCAACCCCAGTTTATGTAAATAATTAGAAAAAAACTATCTCAGAAAACTTGAAGAGTTCCTTGTCTGGAATATTTTATCCCTTCGGTATTTCTATTTAATGTAATTTTTGTAATAAAAAATATACATTAACTGGTAGATAACTTTTCAGCCCAGTAGAGATGTGGGAATTCTCCCTCCTCTCAATCAGTCAGAAGTAAAGACTAGAGCAACATATTCTGCCTCTTTCATTCGGTAAAAACCTGTACATTTTCATTCTGGCTTTTAGAATTTTATTCCACTTTATCTCCACTTTATAGATATTTGCATAGCATGGCAGCTTCACCTGTGGGAGAACTGGGTGTGGACTGAAGCATGCTCTCACCCTAGTATGAAATGCAACCAGAAGTAATTTAAAACACAGTGCTTAGAGCATTTTTAAAATAAAATACTGATTCTGTTTAAATATGTTATCTTCTTTGATCTACGTGTCATCCAGGCTGTTGATGTCATAATGCTATTTGAAGAAGCTTCATCAAAAAACAAAAGTTCATAACGACCTTTTGGTCCATGGTCACGGGGAGCTGGGGTTCTTCCTGCTTTGGGTTGAGCTTGGATATCTTAGCATTAAATCCCAATACATCAGGTTTAACTAAGAATGCCCACAAATCCGTAATTAATGGGATTCCTATGATAAGTTAACATGCTTTCTTTTTCTCGAAAAAATAATCATTTCATAATTTAGGTAAATGGCCTCAAATGTCTGTTCTGTGTAAGGTTCTGATCACTTAATCACCGTGCAGAGCGAAACTTCTATATCCCTTGTTTCCTACAAGATATACTCATGTATTTTCACCTTGCCATTAATTGCTCTTCAAAATAAATAAATCTTCAGTAAAATTTAGAATATTTGGGAATAATATTTTGTTACTAAACAAATAATATTCGTCTGGTAACAGTTTGTCAGCAAACTAGACTTTGGGACTTTGCATTTATTTACATCTAGTTATTATATTGAAAATATATTATTTCCTCACCAATAAACTTACTCTTCCATAAAAAGAACAAGAAAACAGCATCCTTACAGACATGTGAGGTTAACCTGCTCTGTCATTCTCCAGTGACATAGTCACATAATTATAGTCCAGGAAAGCAAACTTCAATTCACATATTGATGGCTCACAATGGGAAAACTTATATTGAAGGTAGTTCTTCAAATGCATATTTTATAACCAAGAAATTTTATGTTATTGAAGTGGGATATAGAGTAGCCTGCATTGCTTATGATGAAGTCATTATTTAGAAGAAAAATAATTACCCTTTCCTTGGACAAAGTAAGAATTCATAGGTTATGCATATGTATTCAAGGATTTTACTTATCTTAAATTCACTGAGCTTATTTTATTATAAGTTAAATAATGTATGTCTTTGTGTATTTCAGATAAATTAATATAAATTATAAATTAATTTAACATAAAAATGACCTTAATAGATCCCAGAATCTAAAATAATGTATGTTTGGTATGTGTGCATATTTATACAGATAGTAAGGTATATATTTGTACATGTGGTAGAATATTATTTGGACATGGTGGTTCTCTAAAATGTTTTTACTTATCCGATTTCAGAATGCTAAAATCATTTTTTTAAATCATCACTATATATTGTTTGACTATAAATAATTTCTAATAAGCTATTTTAAAATTTTACCTAAATCTGTAAGTATACAATGGGATTTTTTTTCTTGTTTTCTTACATTTATTCTAGGCATAATGTTGAGATATTATTTATCTACTGAAAATTAAAAGTGTAGAAAAAAATCATAAAGAAATATTTTGTACCATAACTTGCTTTGAATTACAAAGATTATGTTAAGGATTTTTTTCTAATGTGTGAACAAGAAAAAGAGCAAAAGATGGGATGAGAGTGAGTAAGAGATACTAGTGAAAATATTTTATCATCGTATTCATTACCATAAATCAAAAGGCACTGTAAAATTTGCCTTTATGTTTGGAAGAACAAGCTTTTTATTGACTGTCTTTCATAATTAATAGCATTTACTCTTTAAATCAAATTAGTCCACTTTTCCTATTAAAGCCTTACTGTAGGATCATTTTTTAAAGAACAAAATGACCTTGACAAAAATGAAGGATCGATAATATGTTGATTAGGAGTCTATTTGCTCTAATAGCAAATGTTTTCTTCTCGCTAGTTCCTGTTGCAATACTCTCAGAGATCGTAGTTCATTACTATCTCCTGGCAGTGGTATTTTCTACATACAGAAAAAGTTGACCCTACTGAGCAAAACACTGATGGATTGACTTAGTCATATATATGGATTTTTCTTAATACTTCTTTAATCAGCTCATTTTGGGATTCAAGATTGTGTTATAGGATATCCATCAAATGGGCAGGAAGAAGAGAATGATATGCTGTTGAACCTAGCATCCTCAGAATTTCTCGAGTTAGACTTAATCAATGAGGGGCATGGGAGCCATGCTTTATTGCAGAAAAAGAAGAGCTTAATGTGATTGAGGTTTCAGAAAATCAAAATGTGAGCATTGATGGGGAAATGGACAACACAGGAAGAAAGTGCACATATTATAGCAAGTTATATGGGTGTTCATTGTTCAACATGTTGATAAATGAAGCTAGAATAGGTTGTACATAAGCCACTGGATTCCTTGCAGAATCTCAGAAATTTTTTTTAAAATATGGTAATATTTATTACAGAGGAGTCTTCTTTCTACAAGTCGTTTGAGCAAAGGAAAACAAATATTTAAGCAACAGTACAACCAATAAACAGAAACCATTAATGATATAGTCTTTGTCAATAATATATATGGACTAGCTGATCTATGATATAAATCTAGTCAAAGAAAAAAAAAATTTGCTTTGGCTAGCCAAGGGGAATAAAGGACAAATGAGATGCAATTAAAGCAGAGAACAATTTAGTATAATTCTAATAGCAAAGCCTTTAATGATGCTTTGGTACAGATGAATTTGATTTAGAAATATATCCCAAGTTAAGTTGTAGAAACCCATCTCTTCAGTCACTTAAATTTAGACAGGCCAAAGTTATTATTCTGAATGAGAAAATTGGAACCTTGGAAAGGAACTAAATGACCTAATTGATCTTTTTTGCCATCACTGATTTCTAGATACTACTATGAGTTAAATAAAATAAAAAAAGTCAATTTTTTTGCTATTTAAGATAAAAAGAAATGAACTGAACTTGCAAGTAGTCTTTTTATTATTCATCATACAGCTGTATCTACAGTCTCTTCTCTCTATTTGCCTGTGTCATCAGACTCATTGTTCTTAGTCATATGCTCTAAGGTGGTGTTCACAATCTTCATATTAAAAATCAGTTCAGAGAGTTTGCTTACAGTTTTTCTAAAACCAAACAGTAGACACAGAGTTTTTTGTCCTAATTCAAAAACAAGTATGTCATTAGAAACTGTAAAAACATTATCCTTGGCTGCCCCATAAGCAACTGGTGGACCATTAAGATAGTTAAATAAATGGTGAGGGGAAGGAAGAAAAGATAAAGGCTCAAAGATGTTGTATCAGCTAAATTAGCAATGTAGATCTTTTATGATCTTTAGAAATTAATGCAAAATCCTGGAAAGGGGGAGTAGGTGGGGCAAACTTTCTGTAAAGGCCAAATAGTAAATATTTAGGTTTTTTTAGGCCAAGATGCAAAATTAAGGATTTATATAGATTATTACATAACAAGAAAACAGAGGCAAAAATAATCAGGCAGTATCAAAAGTTTAGGATAATAGTTTCTTGACAACAATAAATTGTCAGGCACTGTTTGTTGTCCTGTCAGGCTATTTGTAACATATTCATTTGGGAAATATATGAATTCATATTACAAATGTACTAGGAGTTATTGCTCTTACGTACATTTTCAAACAATTTACTAAAAGTTTATTTTAACAAGGATGTTCAAGTATAATCAAAGATGAAAATCAACTCACTTCTGTAAATAAATTCAACTATTTCTGCATAATTCTCATTTACACTATAAGTGTCTAACAATATTTCTTCCTTTTGTTGTTGTGGTTGTTGTTTTGGTGAAACAATGTACTGTGCACTACAAATATCTACATTTGAAAGTTTCAAATGATCATAATTCATCTCTTTGTGGCTCTTATCAAGAAATCAATAAAGTGACATGAGAATTAAGTATATAAAATAGTTCAAAGATGAATTATTTCTTCATCATAACTTCCTCATATTAAGCCAGGAAACATGTATGACACCTAAAAAGAGAATTTCAGTTCATATTGAAAAGGCAAAGCAGAAATTCATTATTTTAAGGAATTATCTTTTCCCAAGATTCTCTCTTTCTGAAATCCTCAAGAACTTTCTGATCATGTTATGACAGCAAATTATTAAAGTGAAATAAATGAGAGTACAAGAGATTTCCATTTGCTGAATTGGACACAAGGAGGCATTTTTGGTTTGCAGCAGCAGAAGACATAGGAGATCTGACTAGCTTTTACTGTTTGGAATCACACCAGTATTGGAATAGAAATATTAGAGAAGGGTTAATAGGAATAATGAAAGATTCTGTAGCATATAGCTTTATGAATACATCACAATTTACTCAGAAATGAGTAAATAATACTTATTATCTTGAAACAGCAGTACTATATGCCTCCTCATACTTAAATTACTGCCTGGACCCCACTGATGGTTTTTGGGTCATTTGCCAACCTGTACCACTTTAAGTTGTAATGGCCCCCTCACTGTGTTAGAAGGGTTTCACTATAAAGGGGCTTGAATGGGATGCCCTCATCCTTTAACTTTAACAAGGGCCACTGATGGATGTGGTCCATTTAAATGTACAACAGAGAGCTGAACTAGATAACGAACTTATTATTCCTCTCAGAGGATTATAGGTTAGTCCCGAAGGAGTGCAGTAAGCCAGAGCAAATCCATATCTACTGGCTAAACAATAGCCAGAAGGCTGACTAGAAATATTGATTTACTTTCTAGGCCATTTAGGCCTTAATGGCGGAGAAAAGCTGAAGTGCTGTTTACTTTTCTGCCAGAATCGATCAAACAACCAGTCCATTTTTTACAGGTTTTTGATTGATTTCGCTTAGAGGAATTAGAGGTGATTTATTTTTAAGCTGAAAGCAACTCGTAAATATCTTCAACTGCACAGGTTCCCTGAGAGGAAATGTTAAGTGGAAATACTTATTGAGAAAGACTTTGTTGCAAATCAATGGGAACAGGTATCATGCCTCACTATGAGCAGTTAGATGTCAGACACCTTTCCAGAGCCCTGTCAGGACTATAATCTCATCCCTTCAGCTACCCTCCTTTTGAAAGCTCTCAAGTTCACCAAGCTTGAATAAATTGAATCGCCTGACTGAATTTCAGCCAGATGCACCCTGCTGACTTTCAAAGGGTCCTAGATGGGACAACATAATGGTATGCAAGACTCATATGGAGCATTTTCGATGTTTGATGGGTGAAAACAGTAATTTATCACACAAGTGGCAATTTTCCATGATTCCTCAATCCCACACACAGAAAATGTGGAACTTCAACAAAGGAATGAAGCAGACACACAAAAGAGGGCTCATCCCAAATGCTACCATGGTAGCCTGACTTTTAAAAAGACATCAACTCTTACATCAGTGATTATATTGAAAGATATCCTTCAACAATAACAACAAAAAATGATTGGTGATTTACCGCGCAGCTGGCAAGGTGTGAGGAGGCTATAATGAGAGGGCAGTTAGTGTTTTAAATGATCTTTCCAAGAGTGCTTGCCTTCATGTTCAGAACGAGTTAACAAAGGGGTAAAGGACAGCATTTGAAATTCTATATAAAAGCTCTCTATTCTGTGTTGGCAGGAGAAGGAGAAGGGAGTTCAAGAAGCTTCTCAGTTCATCCGTGTGCTCTTTTCTCAGTGTTATCACCACATCTACCGTCTTATCACATTTTTTTAAATGGTGCTGTTTGAGAAAGTGGTCAGTGTTCTTTTTTTTCTCCTCCACATTAGTGAAAACATTTTAAACTTTATGGTATCAATTAAAATCAATGGTGAACCTTTGCATTCATCAACTTTCTAATTCTTACAATTCTCGAAGATAAACAGTCATCTTTGTTTTATAATATTTCCTTTTCCTGTCTATAAAACCAGTTACATATTGTAGAAAATTTAGATAATACATAAAATTTTATTAAATATTAGATCACCCATAATCCCTTCCACCTAGAATAAGCACTGTTTCTGTTCAGTTTTTTTTTTGTTGTTATTGTTGTTTAGGTGTGTATGTACATTTCCTTAATATTAAAAAAATCAGAACAATTGCATATTGTTGCACTTAACATTATTTCAGGAGCATTTTACAAGAGAGACTTTTCCTTCAAATTGTGGTACCACTGTTTCCTAGCAGGGGCAGCTTAAAAAGGGCACTTATCCTACTGACAATACTAACATATAAAATGGGAATAATAGAAGAACTCCTACCTCATGAGATTTTTGAGAGTATAAAGACGTAAAATAAATACATATATACATACATACATACATACATACATACATACATACATAAATGAAAGAAACAATCATTTGCATTTATAGCTCAAAAACTGATTTACACGAGTCTTCCATGTATTTTATTTTCACTATATAAAATTTAGCAACCTGCCTGCTTTCTGTCATGTCTATTCATTGTCATTAAAATGGCAAGCACCACGTAGAGAAACCAAAAAAAATGAAGGGTCATATTAGCTAGACCTTTTAAAAATAATAAATGTAAAAATTAATCTAATTAATGTTAATCTTTTTTGTTTTTCTTTTTTCTACCTCTTCTGGCCTTTATTTTTCACATCAAAACATTTGATCATTTAGAGGAGGTCATGTGTCCAGGGAGAGTAGCTGTACATGTATGTGCTGATAAGCCTGAGTTCACCAGAGGGACAGCTAGCTAGGGCTTTGCTGTAATTACTCTAGACCAAGGGCAGCAATAATTTATGGGCTGACAATTTACACTTTCTTCCTCACTTATCTCGTTTTTAACTAAAATCTGTGCAACTATTTCAGCATCTGGCATATGGCTGTGTCATGGTTCCTATGGCAAAAAAGGAAAAAGAAAAAAATTATCTTATCACCACAGATCTTTCTTGATGAATGAGGTTACTTAATTAGAAGGGGATTATACTTGATACAGAGTCACATGTTAGGGCAAAGTTTCAGTCAGCCTTGATTCTCTAAGTATAGAGGTGTGGGACAAGTCATTTTTCCTTTCATCCTGGGAATTTAAATGGAGTTACTTGCTAAGAACAAGTCCAAAGCCTAAATAAGTTTTTAAAAAATCATTTCTGAGTGAAATAGATCAGTGAAGAAAACAACAGCTGTTATCATGGAGCTGAACTGGATTTGAAAACGCTAGCTTAAAACAATGATTATAAATGCAACACTGCATCATGACATTAGAAGCTTCCAGGCTTAAAGCACTGGTTCAGAGTAGAATTTCCCACATGACATGTGGAACTGTAATTTTGAAATAAATTAATAGTTTCCATATTCAAACAAGTTCAAATAAGTTTCGCAACCTCAGTCTTGGAAATTCACAATCAACATAACATTTAAAAGGCTCTGTGATGTTTTCCATCTTAGCTTTTACTAACCCCTCACTAAAATTATTTCCTTCATTTTGAAGGAAAGCAAGCTCCAGTTATATTAGCAGTACCTGACAATATGCCCCAATAAAAATCACAGATATTTTCATATCATGAAATATTGTTTATAATCATTACTATATTAAAATTATTGTAGTCATTAGACCCCCTACTACCGTGCTTCCCCGAAAATAAGACTGGGTCTTGTATTAATTTTTGCTCCAAAAGATGCATCAGAGCATATTTTCAGGGGGTGTCTTATTTTTTCATGTGCGACAATCTACATTTATTCAAATACAGTCATGTCATCTTCTGGAACATCGTCATGACGTACTAAATGCGTCTGTCTGGTTGATGATCATAACTGGGACTTATTTTTGGGGTAGGTCTTATTTTCGGAGTAGGTCTTATTTTCAGGGAAACATGGTAGATCTTATTATTTAAGGTATTAATAAATAAATACTTGCATTAATATCCCATAAATTTATTTTTATAGTTTATTTCCCCTGGAAATCCTATACTTTATTTTTTAATGTATTTAATAGCATTATTCTGAGAAAGGATGTATGACTGTCAAAAGAGTCTGTCACACAAAAAGTGGTTTAAAACCCTTGCTATAAACTCTTTAAATTCTATCTAACCGAATAATCTCCAAACTTATTTATTTAGAAATCCTTTTATTTTTCCCACTGATGACCACATTTCAATGAGTCATCTAGGGAACCCTATTTAGAAAATTCTGGCACGATCTTTGCTTCCCTAACCTACTGCATTTTCCCTAGAACTCTGTCTATAATCAGCTGCCTCAGTAGGGTGGATCAACTTGTCCAGAGTTTACAGGTTTCTTTACCACCAGACTTCTTAGAAGCATTAATATCCTTGTACACCATGAACTTCAAAGATGGTGACATTAAAAGCGTCCTTCCCCTGTGCTTTTGGCCATGAAATCCGTTTCTCGTTCAGAACAGAACTCAGGAGCTAGCACTGAGCATGACACATGTATGTGAAACATTGTGTCAGTCCACTTTAAGTGATTAATGGGAAACTTCAAGCTACTAAGTAAGTACAGATAAAAATGTTATTTTTGTTTATAGAAAAAACGATGAGGAGATATGACAAAGCTTCTACCACCAAGATAGACTACCGTAAGACATTTCCCTTTTGAGGAAAGTGATTGGTTATTGGCTACCTCCTGTTCAGTCCTGAGGGGGTTCTCACTTGCCACAGGTTTTCTCAAGCTTAGCAGTGCTGATGTTTTGGGTGAGACAGTTCTTTGTGACAGGCAGCTGTCCTGTGCATTATAGGATGCATAGCAGCACCCTGACTTCTACCCACTAGATGTCAGTGGCAGCTGCCTCTCCGCTGCCGCCACCTGCTCCAGTTGTGACAACTAAAAATGTCTCCAGATACTGCCAGATGTCCCTTGACAGGCAAAATTGCCCCCACTTGAGAACCACTGACGTAAATGTTTCGTTTATAAGAGGAAGAAATTTGCCATTCTCTAGGAATGAGTCAGAGTTGAGATAAAAACTGATTAATCTACTGTACAATTAAATAATGTAACTATAAAAGCAATTTTTCAGGAGAGTTCTATGCACTCTTACTTCTAATTGTGAAGGAAACTCAATATGTCTTGTATGTATTTTGTTGTACCTTATTCCAAGAATCAGCAAACTTTTTCTACATGAATGCAGACAGTAAATATTTTAGGCTTTGTGGGCCATATAGCTACTCGATTCTGCCAGTATAGTTTGAAAGTAGCCACTGGTGGTATATAAACATGTGAGAGTGTCTTGTTTCAATAAAACTTTATTTACACAAAAACATGGCAAGCCAAATTTGACCAGCATCCTGTTTTTGCCAGCCCTTGCCTTAAATGCTATGTAATAATTTTAGGTCTACAATGTAGAAAGAGGCTTTGTAAGAAAATATTTCATGTATTTAATATACATTTAACTAATTCTTAAACCATACTAATAGTCTAACTTGGCATTATCTTATCTAAAAGTTTGTTTACATAAATTAATTAATCAGCTTGGCCTATTCCTCATAGATTTGTTTACATTTTCGTATCTTGTGCTTGAAATTAAGGTGGAAATGACTAAGTGGGTTGTTACAGAAATGCTAGGCAATGCCTGCCTCCTTTTTAAAAGCTTCTCGGTTCATGATTAATGATGACCAAAGACAGCCACAAAGTGTAGTCAATGTTGGTTTTTATAAACAAACGATACGCTTATTATTAAAACACCAGTGTGAATACCAGTTAACATGTCCTCTATAGACAGTCTATGTTAAATGACACCATTCCATAGTCTTGCTCCCCATCTTCCTTAGAATTTGAAGGCCGACTTTAATTCAGGTGCTAATGCATTCGGCTAAAATACCGCACTTCCCAGCCTCTTCTCCAATTTCATGTGGCCGTGTGATTATGGACTATGAGACATGCAAAAGTGGTGTGTGGGATATCCAAGAAGGATGCTTAAAAATGTTGACTCAGGAAGGAGCCTACTTTTGCTCTCTTGGCTTCTTCTTTCCGCTGGCCTGGTAAATGGATATGAGGGCTGGAGCAACAGAAACAATTTTTAAACATGAACATAGGAACCACACATTGTGGATGACAGAGCAGAAAGGTAGGAAGCTGGGTCTCTTGATGACATGGAGAAGCCAACACGTAGGACGGCGTAACTCCTGATAGCCTTCTAAATAAAAAATGAATGAACTCCTGTCTTCTGTTTTTAGCCAATGTGGTTTTGGAATTTATGTTATGTGCTGTAAGACATAATCATAATTGATTATGTTGGTTTGAAAATAATTATAATACCCATTTGATGATCTTATGAAACCCTGACTTCATAAGTAGAGCTTTAGGAACTGGTATACCTCAAGCAAAGAACCAAGGTGTCAGTCCCAAGAGGCAAGAGATGAGGAGATAAGCAGTGGTCTGTAGGGACCCTGTGTTTTCTTCAGATGTTCTTCTCTGAAAGTGAGACAAGCCATTATAAGTAGAAACTGTTACTGGGGGGAAAATGTTACTGTTGAATCTTGTTTTTTACCACAGATCTTTCTTTTCATTCTACTCCAAAAGAAAAGGAGAAGGAAGTCTGTTTTGCTCAGAACTATCAAAATATTACCAAATTAGAGATCAGAACAGAAGTAAGATTATCCCATCTCTTACCTATTCCTCAAAAATTCAGTTTCTTAAAGGATCCCCTCTTGGCTCCTCCTCACTCTCTATTCCACTGTCACTGCCCACTGGACCCTGTTGCTACTACAGAGTCCACCTCATTGAGAGTCGCCACCATTGGCTATTTAAAGTCTCAGAGACGTTGTCCCCGACAAGTCTTCATTTTAACCCCCAGCACCTTCTGTTATTTCTTCTAGATCTGTAGCTACAGGGGAAAGACCATGGCAATAAAAACTTGTAAGCTTTATGGTCCTTCATATTTTGAACACTCTTTTAAAAGACATCTATTGGGTCCTCTGAAATGCTGAATTCCTAAGAGTTGCTACTCTGGCTTTTAATACTCCCTTAGTTTTCCTAACTGGTTATACCTGTCAGAGGATGTATAGGAATTACACTTGTGAGTAGGATCAAGTCTTTTCCTTCTATAAAGCCACCTATACTTTGTGTATTAAACACTTTGGGATGTATGTGTATGTGTGTGCATGAGTGCACATATGCACATGTATGCAAATACTAAAAAAAGATCATTGGAAATGGTCGAGGAGCGATGCAAAAGGAGAGTATATTTGAGTGAATAAAGAGGCATCTTCCTTTGTACTTGTATATGCCTCCTTGAATAATACTGTGGTGCACAAAAATGCTACCTTTTCTGTATCTGTGCACAAGAACTCTATTAATTGTGGATAGGAAATTCATAGAAGGAATATCCTCCCATTCACCATTTCTGTGCTGCTTTCTTTCTGCATCCACACACAGCCCCATGTTCTTTCTCAGTAGAACCATTGAGGCAGCTGCTGCCAGCCTTTCAGAGGTAAAGTCTGAGATGAAAACTATCTGCAGTCCCAAGACCAAATTTTCTCATAAGAAATATGGAGAAGATAGCTGAACTTGAACCATGAGAAAAGCCTACCACAGGGTGAAGAAAGAAATCACACTGACAAAATGAAAAGATTGCATTATTGAAAACAGTTTGTAGAATCAATAACCAAAGTTAAGGGTTGCTTAGTTTGGATGCTATTCCACTTTAAGCATAGATGGAAACTGAAATTGTGGCAAACATCATCACCATTCCCCTAAGACCAATATAATTTAGGAAAAGGTTTGTGATTAGGCCATTGCTAAAAATAGAAAGAAATGGAGGAGCATGCCCACTTTCTGAATGCCAAAGAAGGAAACATTTCTGAAAATTCTGTGTAACTAAGAAGAAAATCTATTACTAAAATCTCTTACTACCCCTGTAATTTCCATAATTTCATATCTAAAATGTGTGTATGAATGTTTCCTACCTTGAAGGGTTGGTATCTGAATTAAACAAAATAGTACATGCAAAGCTTTTTACATAGTATCTGACATATAGAAGCCCCTCAGTAAATCCTAGTCACTGGAGTTATTGTTATTACCCTCAGGGCTGCACCTGAGGTCATCACGACCTGGAGCAAAAGTATAAATGGAGGTCCACATACCATATATCTAAATATTTAAAGTTTTAGACAAATCTATCCTACTTACTTATTGATGTTAAATAGCATAGGCTCTATCTGATAACCTTGGCACAACAACATAAAAAGCCAAGTTCCAACTCTGGAGTTTCTCCCCTGAGATGACAGCACAGAGGGAATGAGCCTCTGTCCCCAGCTCTCAGCAATGGTCTTTTCTTTTCCCGCTCCCAGCTCCATCATGCGCTGGCACTGTGAGGAGCTTCAGTTTTACCTGCAGGACACCCCTGTCGCACATATCTCCTGCACATAACAGCCCCTTGGCCAACCCTTAAGCCTAAGGGTGCACACCAGCACATTCTACCATCAGGGAAGAGGACTGTCCAGGTTCTCAAAATGGGCGTGAGTCCATTTGGGCAGAGATTAGAAGAGGAATCATTACATCAAACGTAATTGCTTAAAGCCAGCTGAAATCATCAAGTAACCTGACACGACATCCATCAGGACTCCACCCACACTTGTTTTGTTTTCCCCAAATCATCAAATTTCTCAAGTGCAGGCAAAAAACAGAAAGTGTGGGGGGAAAACCGTAACTCCATTATTTCTATGAGGTACGTAATGATGAGTGTTATCATGGTAGCAGTGGTGAGTGAACTGGAAAGTTGATTCAACAAAAATGATTTTGTGCGTAAAGACTTACAGATGATGAAAAAAAAAAAAAGAGCTCTTATTTAAAGAGGGTTTCAAAACAAACACTTGCTGAATGCAGCATAATAAGACAAGAAAATGAAGCCAGAGAAATGAATTCCACTTGCAAATAACAAATTTAGAAAATGAAGAGATCTAGTGTAATGGGAAAAAGTCTTAAAATGTCTGTGTAGCTTAATTGTGTACAGTACTCTCAAAAAAGGATGTTGGTAAAAACTAAGAAAAATAATAATATTTTTTTTCCTCAGATGACATGTTCCCCAATCTCATTATGCCTTACTTTATTTTTAATCAAAATTTCCTCCTATCCTTCCAAATCAGTTTTGCTAAGAACCACTTTCCTACTTCACCGAAATGTGTAAATATTTATAATGGACAAGAGGAAAAAGCAGATTGTGTTGTTGTTGTTTTTTCCCCCTTCTTAATTCTATTTGCATAATCACTTAGTAAAAATGAGGTCAGAAGAAAATAAGTATGTAAATGCTTTCCAGTATACAGTTTATTTAAAATAGGGGATCTTTCTGGTCCTTTGCGTTACTTAGTTTTCAGTATATATCCTACAACAAGCATTCTTCTAAATCTGTGAGTGTTTTACATAGAAAAAACATAGGTTAAGACATTTGATGTTTAGTCACTAATGAAAATAGTCGGTGTATCTAGGATAGGTATTAGATAATTTTCAGTCCTTTATAAAGACTGATTATATCATCCCCTCAGGTGTATTTGACTTTTTGAATTACTAGAGATTCCTCTCAACTACTAACTAATTTTTAAATAAAATTTTTATTTTGGAATAATTTAAAATTTATGGAAAGGTCGCAAAGATGGTATAGAGAATTTCTACATATACCTTCTACCCAGTTCCCTCTAAAGTTGACATCTTACACATAATCATGGCCCATTTCCCAAATGAAGAAGTGAACATTCAAAACAAAGAAATTACCATTACTGTATTTTTTACTGTTTATATGGGCAAATGGGTTAGAATGTCATTTCTGACCCTAAAAATGACCGAATCTCCAAAGAGAATCAATGTTCATAAAGAGGCCAGCTTCCAAATCAGTAGGTAGTTAAACGGCCTCATGAGCCTAGAGTTAAATTCATTTGCCTTTCGTTATGTTCTGCTTTCAATAGAAGCCTTTCTCCTGTGCAGCCATGCAATGTACACAATTTTGGCTGGCCCATCCTGGGTGAAGTCTGAACTGTCTCAAGGATGTCTGATTGGGCATGATTGAGATACTTCATCTGACCTCCGAATTATAAGGGGCACTTAGAAGGCTGGCAGACTCCTGAAATTCCCAGTCTAGGAAAACGTTTTATAAATTGGCAAGACAGAGATTTTAGGCCACCATCAAAGGAGCACTCTGAGGAAAGGGCATTTCTGTACTGTCTGCAAAGATACTTCAGAGGGAAAATCCTAATCGCTGGCTGAACAATTCTGCCTATAGCCAAGTGGAGCACACTGCTCCTCCCCCACCCCCTAACCCCCTACCCCAAAGCTGAGAACTGTATTTAGTAAGTATCCCCAGAAGGTCCCAGAAATCCAGGAGAGGGTCCCAGCCAATGCAAGGTATATGATGATTTAAGGGGACAGGGTGCTTCATTGTTGTCACAGAGAACTTGGGGTCCTGACTTAGGTATATATTTTTAGCTCTATACTATTTTAATATGCATCTTTTGGGGCTGCATGTGTTACTGAGTTTTAAGTACATATTACCAGTTTTTATTAATATGACTTAAGTGCTTTCATAACTGTCCTAGAAAGATAAAAATGCTCACTGAGGAGTTTTAAAACAGAAGACAAAAGCATGGCCTTTGAGAAAAGAAAGTCCATACTTTAAATCATAAAGCAAATCAAAAAAGTTTAACAAGACTACCATCGATGCAATTTTTCATTTTAAATTAAATCATGGGAATAAAACAATTTTCTTTTTTTCTTTCTCTCTTAAGAGCTTAGTACATTATAATAGGTATGACATTGAGTGATTGCTAAATTAATGAAACCATTGTTAGAGTTCTCTACAAGTTTAGAGATAGATTTATAAAAGGTACATTTGGCTGGCTGGCTGTTCAGCCCTATTTTTGTCTCTTGTAGCTTTGAAACAGCCTAATCAGGAAACAGTCCTGCACAATGGGTCAAAAGATAAAATCCATTGGGATAAACCTCAGAATATCATGACATAAAATTGTCTCAAATTTAGGGTTCTTGTGGTTTACACCCCTTATCCTGTAACCTGGGTGCTATAACAGCATTACCTGAACCTGCAAAATGTAGAGATCATGTACTTAAATTTCCTAAATATTGGCTGAAGTTACAAAGTGCCATGGGTCTCTTAGGAAATTTCCCATGGCTTTGGGGACCCAAACTCTCACAGCACCTGCAAAATTTTGCTTCCAAGTTCAGTCATTATAAAAAGCTCACTTCTGCTTCAAGGAACAAGATTACAGTTTGATTGCTTGATCAACCTTTCACCAGTCGGCCTGCATGGAAATATCTGAGTACTTCTTACTTACCTTAGAAAATTATTTAGCACAAAAGTGTTCATAACATGGCTTTACGTAGATTTAGTATTTAAATAAGCAAGACACATACTGCTGAAGGAGCAGGGAGTGGGGGCAGATTTTGTAAGACTTTTATACTACTATTCCCTAAAGTTTAGAGCATTGTAACAGTGGTTTCATTAATTTGTGAATCACTCAATGTCATCTCTGCTATGAAGTACTGGACTTTTAATGGGTTTAGGGAGAGAGGAAAATTATTCGTATGATTTAATTTAAAATGAAAAATTGCATAGTTAGTGATTTTGTTAATATTTTTGGAAGGGCTGGTAAAACCTTCATCTGATATAAGGTTATTTTTGTGATGAGAGTGTGCATCTGTTTTCATGATTTTTGTGACAAAAAGGATAGAAAATAATATTTAAAATACCGCATAATGGATTAGGTTACTTATGAAATTCAAGGGAGTTTTGAGAAATGTAAGTTTACAATGGTGGCTTATAACAGACGACGTCGGTGCCTCATCCCGCTCTGATTTCAGCCGCAATTACCTTGGACTCACCTCAAGCTGGCAGCCTTCCACTCGTGCAAGCTGGGTGTCCTCTTGCTTTCTGCCTCAGGGCCTTGCTCTCTGGGCAGAAACTAGAGAGGCAAGAGAGAGCCACTTCTATCCTCTTATATCTTGGATCATCTGTATAACATTTGTACAGCAGCATCACGATCTGTAGACAACTGACATGAAATCATTCTTGAAACAAGTTTGAGCCAACATTTCAACCCAGGTCTCTGTGCTGTCCAGTCCGGTTCAAATACTAAGCCCCTTGTGTTGAAGCTAGAAATGTATTTGTTCCTTTATTCAACAAATAATTGCAGAGAAGTTACAAAATGTGAAGCATATTGTATTGTAAGCATTGAGGATATAGCCATGAAACAAAATCATTGTCCTGGAGGACCTGCTAGTCTCTTGGGGGAGACAATTGACAAATGAGACATCAGTACTTAAGAAGGTAGGAAGTTCTACAGAAGAAAGCAAGGCAGGGAATGACAGTAGAAGCTGACATTTGAATAGAGACCTGAAAGACATGTGGTTATTTGGGGGAAGAAAATTCCAGACAGAAAGAATGGAAGGTAATAAAGAGCGAATACAGGTCTGTGCTTGGTTTGAGCACAAGCTCAGCAATGAAACAAACTGACCTTGAACTAATAATTCTTTCTGTGTCTCAGTTTTGTGTTTTGTCTTACCTAATGAAGGTAGTACCAGTAGCGAATTCATTGTGAGGATTGAATGTGTCATCTATGTGAGGCACATAATACTGTGTTTCCCTGAAAATAAAATCTAGCTGGACCAGCAGTTCTAATGCATCTGTTGGAGCAAAAATTAATGTAAGACCCGGTATTATATTATATTATATTATATTATATTATATTATATTATATTATATTATATTACAGACCCGGTCTTATAATAAAATAAGACCTGGTATTATATTATATAATATATTATACTATATTATATCATATCATGTCATATCATATGATATCATATCATATCATCTTATACCCGATCTTATAGTAAAATAAGACTGGGTTTTATATTAATTTTTGCTCTAAAAGACTTATTAGAGCTGATTGTCCAGCTAGGCCTTATTTTTGGGGAAACACGATATATGTCCAATAAATGTTAGCTCTTATTATCACTCATTCAGTTTCATCTATTCCACTTTCAAATGAAACATCAGTAAAGATTTTGGATTCAGCATGCTGCATATTTAGATAAAAATTAAAACTATTACACTGCGTGGAAGTCTCTTCCAACAAAGTCTTGGATTTTCCTCAGCCTTCACTTTCATTACCAATGGTTTCATTTTGTTGTTTTGGCCTTGGTGTGTGGAGTGTTTTATGTATCAATTCTCCAAAAGTATCTCTTTGGAGAGCATGGGGAGGCAAATTTTAAAAACCTGTTTCCTCACAAAGGAAAAGGGAAATATGGGATACTTTATAACTAGAACTGATTATTTAGTTTTGGTCATCCAGGGCTAAAGGTGAGTAAGATTTTTCTAGGTGAAAAGTGAGAAAACAAACTTTCTAGGCAGAGGAAGTATCTATCACATTTAAGGTTTCTAAGGCAATAGGCAGACAATGTATCCCTTCCACAGGGGACATTTGGAAATATCTGGAAACATTTTTGATTGTCACAATAGGGAAGTGCTACTGGCATATAGTAAGTAGAGGACAGGGATGCTGCTAACCATCCTACAATGCACAGGACAGTCCCCACAACAAAGAATTGTCTGATCCTGAAATATCAGTAATGCTGAAATTCAGACATCTGTTCTAAGATAAGAAAGTGCTTCATATAAGAATTAAAGAAGACCTCTGTGACTAGCTCTTATTATCACAAAGTGGTTAAGACAAGCAGGGTCTAAATCATACTGGACTTTGTAGGTTTAACTATATTGTGTCCTAAATTCAAACCAAGGCACTGAAGGATCTTAAATAGGATGTCTGTGGGTGGGCATGGGGACAGGTGGGGTTGGCAAACTTGATTTATAAATGGAACCGATTAGTACCGTGTTTCCCTGAAAATAAGACCTAGCCAGACCATCAGCTCTAATGCATCTTTTGGAGCAAAAATTAATATACAACCCTGTCTTATTTTAAGATAATATAAGATCTGGTCTATAATATAATAATATAATATAATATAATATAATATAATATAATATAATATAATATAATATAATATAATATAATACCGGGTCTTATATAATATAAGACTGGGTCTAAATATAACATTATAATATAATATAATATAATATAATATAATATAATATAATATAATATAATATACCAGGTATAATATAATATAATATAAGACTGGGTATAATATAATGTAATATGATATAATTATAATATAATATAATACCAGGTCTTATATTAATTTTTGCTCCAAAAGACTCATTAGAGCTGATGGTCCAGCTAGGTCTTATTTTCGGGGAAACATGGTAGAACAGGAGTTTCAGCCGAGGCACAATGCAAAGAGAGGTGCTAATGCAGAAAAACAATTTGCCAACTGTGAAAGCACTCTACTGCACCGCAGGTATAAAACCGCCAACTGGTGGAGATTGGAAGGTTTTGAAGAGGATTTCTCTGAGGAGCTATGTTGTCAGGTCCACTTCATGCCTGCCAGTAGTACACTCAGCCACCTAGCCCACAGCTGGGAGAGGAGCTGTAAGGAGCTCACTAGCAGATCTTTATATCTGTGCGTTACTCTGTAGGACATCGTGTCTGAGTCCCACCTGAGGAAGGTAAAGGGCAGGACGTTGACTGAAGTGCCCTTGACAGCAGAGCAGAGGACTGCAATCTGGGAAGGACTGTATTCTCTGAGTTTGCCATGGCAAAGCATGCAGCCAGAGGGCTGGATATAGGAGAACTGCCCGGGGGCTGGGGGGGGGGGGGGGTGGGACTGGAGAACATGAGCTGCTTTGAGATCGTTTTAGATCATTCAGAGGACACAGCAGAAGGAAATGGAAGTCAAACTGGCAGCCATCCACGGTACGCGGATGAGGTCAAAATGGACCAGGTGGAGTGGCAATGTGCTTGACCATGTCAGAGGACTGTAGCTGGAACATCTCCAATGTTGAGGGTAAAGCGTGGAAAGGAGGGGATAAAGTGGAAGGAGGAATCTCTGAAGAATGAAAGAAGTTTTTAAAATATGAACAAACTAGAAAGTACTACTGGAAGTTTTCTACGGTGATGCAAATCAAGTAAGAACTATTTTACTCTCTGTACCTCTTCTACCCCGGGCTCCAAATCAGAAAGGTCAGAGAACATGGATAGTAAGATGGAACAGGAAGAGAAATCTTGGGTGAAAAATGAATGAAGATTTGTCTACCCTTCCCTTTCCTTATCATAGGCTTTCTTCATGCATCAGCCATTAGCTAGGGCAGGAAAGAAATTTCAGCTTTAAATTAGGTTAGGAGTTTTGATGAAACTAGCATTTTAATGAACTGAAACTTTATTTTGAGCAAAGAACTAATTAACTATTTAGAATAAATCTAAAGACAAATTTGAAAAATTAATTTATGATAACATCACTTCAATCATTTTAATTCAATAAAAAAAGTTACTATTTCACAAATGGAAACAAATGTGCAAAAATGTGGCTTCTTGGGCCGGCCCAGTGGCTCAGGCGGTTAGAGCTCCATGCTCCTAACTCAGAAGGCTGCCGGTTCGATTCCCACATGGGCCAGTGGGCTCTCAACCATAAGGTTGCCAGGTTAGACTCCTTGAGTCCCGCAAGGGATGGTGGGCAGCGCCCCCTGCAGCTAAGATTGAACACGGCACGCTGAGCTGAGCTGAGCTGCCGCTGAACTCCCAGATGGCTCGGTTGGTTGGAGCGCGTCCTCTCAACCACAAGGTTGCCAGTTCTACCAACGGCAACTGGGCCTGGAATTGAGCTGCGCCCTCCACAACTAAGACTGAAAGGACAACAACTTGAAGCTGAAATGGCACCCTCCATAACTGAGATTGAAAGGACAACAACTTGACTTGGAAAAAAAAAAAAAAATCTTAAAAAAAAAAAAAAAATGTGGCTTCTTTTTGGAGAATTGTTTGGGAGTGGAGCACCAATATTTGAAAAGATATGTTAGAGTATGTTTTGAACATGATACAAAGTGTTATGCAAAGTAATAAACAACCCCAAAACAAGGGTGACTGAAAACTACAAAAGATTCTTTTCCATTATGGTTCAAGATTTTTGCAAGAGCAGTGATGATTGTTTATTAAGTCAAGTGTCCAAGTTGATTAGCACAGCCGCATACTTCAACTTTGCCATTCAGTATGCAAGAAGGAAAGAGAATTCCAGAGGAGCTCACTTTGGCAATTATATTCCAGTCTTTAAATAACCCACATTGTGTTGCTAACATCTCATTGGTCAGAAGTAGCCACATGGCCCCATACCACCATAAGGAAGCCAAAGGGCATTATCCCATCCTGTTCCTAAAATAGAGAAAGTGAAAATATTTATCTAATTTTGCTGATGCAATATTCAGGGAAAGTGATGATAACGTCTTAGATTAAAGTAGTAGAAATAGATATGGACAAGTTAAATGGGAAGATTCAAAGGATGTACTTGAATAAATCCTTCTAGAGTCATAATTTTTAAAAAAATATTCACCATTTATGTTTACTCAGAAAGTATGTGAGCACTTCAAATAATGTGATTATGTAAAGTAATAGATTAATAAATATAAACATAATTTATATTTGGTACGTGCTCAATGCTCTACAAAATGCTCTACAATATTTTCATTTTCATAATTCTTCCTATTACACACATTTCTCATAATGGTAAATATATCACAAAACAAGCAGAAGCCAAATCACAAGATGCAGGTACTTATGTACGCATTGCGTTGTCATGTATTTTTTTCAAATAATTTGCTAACTGTTGCCACAAATTATGATATGCTTGCATTATAGTCTATATCACCACTGTATTTCCTTCACATTCATTTTAAAATAATTTCTATTATTTTAACATAATTATGAAAGTATATTCTTTTCTAGAGGAAATCTTTGAAGAAAATTTTAAGTTCAAACTTTGTATTTAGCTTTTATTAGCATCTAACTTTAATAGTTCATTATTTTTTTAAATATGCCTGATTATAATGCAATATTAGATGTAATAAAATCTATTTTCCATTCATATTATTTGTGGAATTGAGAGTAGAGTAGGACCTGGCCTCAGGTGCGATAATCTGTATTATGAACAAAGATTAGTCAATTTTTTGCAATGTGTTGAGAATAAATTAGAGGAAAAAAATAGTAAAGGTGAAAATAATATATGGTAGGATATGTATACAAATCCTCTTCTCCCTAACAGTAAATTAGGTTCTAATAAGCCAAATTCCAATGTATTTGGGATACAGCAATGTAAATATAGCAATGCAATTTTGGAGGAAGGAGTATGAACTGAGGACTAAAATCCACTTATAAAATGTAATCAACTTCAATTTTGTGAATTCTTGTTACAATAAACATCACATGACTACATCTTTATATATCATGCCCTCAATATCAATTAAATGGTAATATATGTCTGTCTTCTCAATTTTAAATGAAAGCAATTATCATTTTTTTACGTGAATTTCACATGGATATATGTAAACAGTTTGAAAATTATATTTGTGATTTAACATGACAAATGCTGGTCCCAAATAACAGAACAAGAAATCAAACATAATTTATGTTCAAGGTCTGTCATATATGATGCATAACACTTAGGATTTTTATTAATTATCCAGTTTGCAAATGGAATCATAGTAGGGACTTTTAACATGGATTTACATAGTTCTGGGCACTATGAATAGATTTCAAGAAGACTGTAAAACTCCTGAAATTTTAGGCATAATTCTTTACATATGGTCATGTGTATATTTAGGAAAGAAGATTCATGACTCTCATCAACATCTCAAAGTATCCATCACACACAGTAAATTAAGAATGACTGCTCTAAGTAGCCACCTCATATAATTCATACATCTGTTTACAGACTAACTGGCTCTAGCATCTAGATTTCTTTTTAGTGCTTTCTAGATTTATTTTTACAAAGGTGAGAGAAAAGACTTCTTAGCACTGCAGTTGGATTTCTGCGTTTGAGTATATTGTAATAAGTGGAAAATGATGAAGCCACATTGACCTGGGGAGACTGGGGAATTCAGGTTGACTCAAGTATTAATAGAAACCCTACACTTCATCTTTTCCTGTGATTACAGGTCCTTGCTTTTGTATTATTTGCAAATGGTTAAGAATATAATCATTCTTAATTACAGAGATCGATATGATCCATGTTTTATATTAGCATATAGAAAAAGGTCACTATTTTGTCAAGTCCTCAGACTTCAATCTTTTCTTTTTTTGTGACACAGAATTTAAATTATACTTAGGTTCTGCGTTGTCCCTTGTCCTTCTCTTCTGTCCTGATTCATAACATGGATATCACCCCAATAATGATGGTGAGGCAGAAGTTAGAGATTATCATGGCAGAGACAAAAAGTCGTAGACACATACATTGATTGATTCTCAGATGACTTGAATCTAATCCCATGTCTGGCACAAATTCTACCCAATGTAGTCTTGGCTGTCTCATCCACTGGAAAAAAAATGAAGAAAAATCTGCAGTACTTTTCTGCTCACAAAGTGGGATTCCACCATTTATAATTTTATTATATCAATTATTCTCCAACTATTGAGTACTTACACGTTGAAGGCACTATGAAGGAGTTACAAATAAAACTGGCATGGAGAGCCACTACCCTCAAGATACTGACTGTCTAGGTCACAGGGGTGTCCAAACATTTTTCAACGGTTTTCACCAAGGGCCATATGTGGTAAAATATACAAACAGCTGGGCCACTCACTCGAGGTGAAGTACATATTGCCACATCTCATTTATTTAAGTAAACTAAATATATTTTTGGAATTTGCTGCGGGCCAATGAACAATGGATCGCAGGCCGCAGTTGGCCCGTGGGCCGCAGCTTGGACACCCCTGGTCCTGGAGGAAACGATAAATGATGAGAATATTTTTAAATAAGTTTCAAAAGAAAGGTACATAATTTGATGTTTACAACCAGTGTCATAAAGTGGTATTAGGACGACCAAATATATTCATTTTTGTGACACATTTGCAGATGGTGACCTTCTATATGATAATCTTGGTGCATTTCCTTAAAAAAGTTCTGTTTTTCTGAGTCTGTTGCTCCATGACTTTCGGTTCTTGAGATTTATGTTCCTGTGCAGTCTGGGCTGGAGCTTCATCAGCACCTGATTTACCAGGAGTGCAGATGGCTATTGGAACTAAAAACGTCAGACATTTCCTATGATTAAATCTCTTATGGGCTGTATCTCCCTCTGAGCTATTTCCTTACTTTTGCATATGATTCATTCACAAGCAGAACGGTGATTATTACATGATTGTTAAACCTAAAGTGGAAAGGAAAGTAGATTATTAGAAAAATTCTAGTAGCTTATTAATATATATTATGTGCTACAATGAAATGATTTTACCAAAGTATTAGCAAGATGATAGATTTATGGACGGCGAGAGAAAATTACTCTATTGTGACAATTGAATGTAACAAAAAGAATTCATAACTTTTTTTCCATTTTTCCTTTTGCTTCATTGTTTTAAGGGGTTATTGTTTAAAACAATAATCCCCCCAAATGCCTCCTCATCCTGGTCACTTGCCAGTACTTCTGGGAAATGATATTATTTCCCAGTCTAGTAGGCAAAGGAAGGTAGCTCCAGGATATTAATTGCTATATTTATATATGATTTTGATCTGAGAGGAAAGCAAGACTTAGTTTCCAACAGAAATATTTCACTAGTATTATCTGATTAGAAATAATTGACTTTTTTTTTTTTTACTTGGCACTTTTATGTGAACAATAGAAGAGCTTGAGAAATTTCACCACCCTTTCAGATTTTTACATACTCTTTATATTATGCTGATTGATGAAGTTGACCACATAGTTCAGAGTCAACCTGTACAGCAGTAACTCGTTGATTTGCCTGGTTATTAGTGTATTCAATTGCCCTATCATACTCCTTCTATGTAAAAGTCTAATAGTTCAATTGAAAGACAGATACAACCACAATTACCAGAGCCCTTTCTCTCTAATTCATTTCCATTATTAAATTTATTTAGGTTACTTAGTTTCAACTCCGAGGGTTTGAATATGCAAGGAGCTTTAACAATGAAATTCAAGCCCCGCTCTTCTGATCTAGTAGGAACATGTTTTGCTGCCATTTCCTGAATGCTCAGGCAGCAAATAATTACATTAAAATGATATAACACATACACAAAGAAATACAAATACCATGTAAGTACTGTTACTAATAGTATTCATCATAAGACAAATATGCTGTGAAGCTGAGTATCTCGCCCTACCCTGACAGCACGACCTTCCAACGAGCTGACACTCTATTCTAGGCTCTTTGGCCTTCTCTCAGTTGTTCTGGGAGTCTGCTTTCTGCCACGGGCCTTTGTGATTAGTCATCTGTGCCAGAAATGTACCTCCCTCCTAATAATTATAACCTCTCAGGAAATATTTTTACTTTTTCTTCTTTCACATATTACCATAGCAATTTCACAATGTTAGGGTGAATGTTTGAGGAATTACTATCTTTCCTACTAAATTGTAGGACAGAAATTATAGGCAGAGCTTTTTGCTAACTTTTGTATATGCTCTGCTTAGCACAATATAATGTGTAAAATAAATTTTTGTGTCTTTTATCCATTTATACATAGTGCTTCGCAGCAAAACATAGTGGCTTAAAACAGCAGCAGTTTATTATTTTTCGTATTTCTGTGGATTGGCTTCAGCTGCAGTAAGCAAGTGGGTGAGCTAGGGGCTGGGCTCAGATAGGATATCGGATCTTCCTCTTCATGTCATTTCCATTTTGAGCTTCTTCACAACATGAAGGTACAGGACAATGTTGCAAAAGGGAGAAAGTGGCATTTACAAGTCCCTCGAGGCCTAGACTCTGAAACGTACACATCAACACGTCTGCTACGAGCTGTTTGTCCAAGTAAGCCACCGAGACTTAGTTCAGATGTAAGAGGGTAAAGAGAGGGATTTACCTCTGGAAGGGAGAAGTGATCTAGCCTCACTGCATAGGGCCATGCATATAGGATTGGGAAGAAGTTGGGCCCATTAGACAATCTGCCACTGTATTCAATAATACTTTAATTACTTATGGATAAAATCCCAATTTAATTGTAAAGACTAATCAAGGAGTTGGCTGAATTAAATGTTCTATGTTTTGTTTTGTTGTCTTTGTGTTTTTACTTTGTATACACTCTGCTCTTAAATGAGAAGAGAAAGAGAGAGTTGTTCATTAATTCTAACTGATAATAGGCAATCTAAACATTATTTAGACAAATCATGTCCATGAGCAATATGACAGCAGGAACTTTATGTCTTAATCATTGATGAATTCCCAGTAGCTAGAACAGAGCCTGACACATAATAGGTGTTCAATAAGTGTTTGTTGAGTGAATAAACAAAAAAGAATAGACAGCCCTTTCTTTGGTCTTCCCTACGTTCCTAAGAAAGTAGCTTTTTGTTTTCATCTGTCTCAAATGATTACATTCTAAATTTTTAGAGAAATAGCTGAATGGAAAATAGTGTTCCTGTTCACATATATGATTCCATGAATCCATAATAATGAATTCTGGCAAGATTAAGTGACACAAAAACATATAAGGAACAATCTTATGATTATTTTATGAATATTTCATCACTCAGTAAGAACAAGCCTCCAGGAGATTTTGTTTTCATATTGATAGATACAAAATGAAAATGAGATAGTCTCTATAGTCTGCTCAGAATAGGAAACGTCTTTAATTGAGTTATTAACCTAAATGAGTGACTACAAAAATCCAATAATATTCAGGCTATGATGATTTCAATGTTTTATCTAGGTTCAGATTATAGTACTATCTTTGTGGACAAGGGTGTCACTCTGTTTTGTCTCAATTGAAAAACACGGCTGACTTACTATTTAAATTCTGGAAACCAATGAAACATGTTGCTAACTATTTTTACATAGAAGAAAAAAAAACTGGATTGGTGATTTGTTGACAGTATTGCAAATTGAAAATAGTTTTATAAAAAAAAATTTCCAGTAGAATTCATTTCCATTTATTATCTGCTTACATGGACATAATTTCAAACAAGAGAAAATAGTATATCGGCTAGGCATATTTTAAAAATAGAACAGTAATAATACTAGAGAGAAAAAGGGGAAATGGGTTTGCACATTAATCATAGAATTATCCAACATATACTTGAGTGTACCAGCACAATGATTAATTCCCAAATGATAATGCTTACATCTGTCAATTAGTTTATATACAAGTCAGCCTGAATATTTTATGTAAGTTATAGCATCTTGGCTGGAAACAAAAACAGATCATGATATTTCAGGGAGTCATCTGAGTCCCTCAAGATATAGATCAGTGTCAAAAAATGCAATCTAAATAATAATAGGTTTACTGATTCATGTGTTAGACTATATAATTCTTCAATTTGATTAAAAATATCAACATTTTCAATATCGCTCAAGTAGCTGATACCTTTCATTATCATTTTTATACAAGATAATTAATGTGTTTATACAACCACTCTATAAGATTGGAAAAAAAGGAGCATTACCCTATTTTTTTAGGTCTAGTATGAGAGAAGTTTTAAGGTGAACGACATTTTCACAATGCAAAGTTGTGCTTATTGTTACAGAATTGGAAAGAACTGCTGATTTGTGAAGAAAAACAAAAGGTAAAACATTTAGATAATTTTCAGAGACTAGAAACGTGATATATATATATATATATATATATATATATATATATATATATATATGTTTTAAGTTGTGAAACTGTGGTAGTCATCACAGAGTATAGGTAAGGGAAATAATGTGTGAAAGAACTAGAGAGGTGTCATTTTTTTTCCTTATTTTTACAAGTTTTAAAAAAATATAACATCTAAAGTTGTTAGGAGAAATAGATGAAAATTTAGCAAGGTATAATATGTTCTAATGATACATAATTATTGATTTAAAATTATCCAGTGATACTGAGGTCAGTAATATAAAAGTCAATTGGCCTTTAGTGATGAAAGAAATACATTTTTCCAAAATATTTGTGTAATATATTTTCTAAACATTTTGAACTCCTTGTGTTGTACTTTGAAACTGCATTGTCTAGTGATTACAGATATCATTCATATTTTAATATGCAAAGCAAATGTCATTAAACAGGGTTAATTAGTTTATAACTTTGACCCCCTTCTCATAGTTATTAGATATACCAAGTTACCAAACTTATTTTTTTTCTAGTTGTGAAGAATTGTCCGTGAGTCAGAACAGAAAACCAGAGCTGTCTGTGATATTAAGTCTACTGAAACAACTGCTTTTAATTAACCTCCCTTTTAATTAACTTCCCTGAAACTTAAGTTGGTGCTCCTTAATATGTGTTTAATACTGCATTAATACTAAAGAATCTTTATATTCTTATACTTGGGGCTTAAATAATTGATTGGCTTAGTACATTCATTAAAAGCAAATAAATAGGACACAAAGGAAGGAAGGCAGGGAGGGAGGGAGCAAGGGAAGGAGGGAGGGAAAGAAGGAGAGAGGAAAGGAAGGAAGGAAGGAAGGAAGGAAGGAAGGAAGGAAGGAAGGAAGGAAGGAAGGAAGGAAAGAAAGAAAGAAAAGAACCAAGAAAGTCAACTGGGTAATGGCAGAATGAGAGAGGATGTAGCAAGCAATTCTCTCACTGTCTAGCTCTACATATTAAATTTGTGTCATGCAGCTAGTTGTCGCTATTGTCTGTAAAGGCTAATTGGACTTTCAGCAGGCCCCCTAGTGTGCACTATCTTGATTGTGTTACAGTCCAGTATATCCTCATTTTGATAAATGCAAAAACACATTTGTATCATGGCACCCAAAAGTGATCTGTCCCTTTTCACTTGCTCAAGTTTACCAGGTAACACAATTTATAGACCACTTAAAATACAGGGAACGTTGGTGGTAATTCCTTTCTAGGGATTAAAATACACAATTCCAGGATTCAAGACGTAATTTTCATGATATCAAAATCCATGGAAAGACAAATTGACTCCCCAGCTGCTTGGTTAACTATGGACTTAAAGCAAAGGAAAGGGAATGGGTTGAGAAACCGTTACCTTGTCTTTGGACCAATTTCCTTCCTTAAGAAAATCTTCCTACTCCTTTTCTTCCTCCTCCTTTTTATTGTATATACTCTTACACCATCCTGTAAAGCTCCTTTCTGGCACTTATCACAATTAATGTTTCATAGTTTAATATATTTTTCTTGACTAGAAATTACGTGTTATGCAAGTAGAGGCTTCGACAGGGCACTGATGTGATGGCAGTGCCCAAGATTCAGAATGTTAAATAAATGAATTCTTGTGCCACCTGAGAGGAGAGCATGGTAGCTTCCCTGGATGTCCAGAGTTACGTATGGAGACATGCTAATTCCCGAATTTGTAGTGCCTTCTCTTTTTATTTTTAAACATACTAAAGACAGTTTTTGTGTGCTGGACAGTTTCGATTTAAGAATACCAAAACCATTGAAATATGCTAGAGTTTTCTTTTTATATTGAGACATACAAACCTTAACTGCATTTTCACTATTAGTTTTGGCTAGGTGCTACCTGTTCCTGTTTGTATTAGTAAGAAATAAGGTACCTTAAATATTTCTGCAGAAAATCTGATACCATGGTGTATTTCATTAATTCAGATGTCACCAGGTGACTATTTCTAAGCTATTGGATATAGGATAGAGAAGATGAGAAGTATAAACTTGCTTTTAATAGATGCTTACTAGTCTATACAAATGTCATTGACTGTGATAAAAGCATAAGATGTAAATTGAGGACACTTCTAAACGGGATATTTTATGAGGTCCCCCCCTCCAAGAATATTTCAAGTATGTTAATGTGGAAATAATTCTTTAAAAATTCAGAGGGCTAGCAAGTCAAATGAGGAAAGCATATTTAGTGATATATGCACATCTAGTCAAAAGATAAGCACAGGGAATTGTGCTGAACAGAAATTCTGCACCCTAACTCCTTTATTTCAATTGCTACCAAATTTCATGTCTAGAAAAATAGTATTATATGACAAATACAGCACCTAGTTTAAATTTTCTAAATATCTCATTGATTATAATATATGTGAAAATTCTCTTTAAACTACAATGGGCTTGTCAGTGTGATTTTTGGATGCCAGTAACAAAATATACAAAATAAATACTAAGAGTGTATTTATAAATCTCACCTGACTAGAAATCCAGGGACAAACTGTTTCAGAGTTGACTGATTATGAAGTTCAACTCTGTCAGGGATCTGGGTCCGCCTCCTTGCCTTTCCCTTCATGGTGGTAAGATGGGTATTCCATTTCTAATTATAATATACTTTTTTGACAACATGCAAAAACAGGAAGTAGGGGCAGAGCTTTCACTTTGCATGTGTCTCTTTATCAGAGTTGAAAATATTTCCTTAAAGGCCACACTATACTTCCCTCAGGTCTCATTGGTCAACTCCAGATTACATTATCATCTTCAGTTAGCTAATTTCAAGGGAGGGGAATAAAAGATATTCTAAAATATCAATATGAACAAAGGTGCCACCTTATGATGGCTCATATGACTTATAACATTTTCCTTATGGCTTAGAAAAATGTTTCAGTGCATGCTGCTAAATTCATTGTTACATTTAATGAAAGAGTATGGGGTGGGGTGGGGGAAAGCTAGAATTTCTTCAGTTATATTTGCTACTTCCCAGTCTTCCCATGGGGAGAGTGACTTTGGGTTTGCCTATCACAGTAGCATGCTCAGTAACAAAAGCAATCTTTGCTATCACACATTTCATTCATTTTCCCTAACAATTTTCTTAGGGAAACTTTTATGATTACAAAATATTTCTTTTAATACTAAAGATCGCATTATTATGGAAAGATCCAGTTCTAAACATGTTTGGGCATTGTTTAAGTATTTTTTAGGTTTAATTTTACACTTTATATAATTATTAATTTATTATCGCTCTTTGGTGGCTTACTATGTGTATATATTTCTTTAATATGGACACTGCAATTGGCATTACTACTGCTTTTACACTTATCCATTCTAATTCTCCTAATTATTTCTAATGTGCATAGCAAGCAGAGAAAAAGAACATCTAGAAAAGGAATAATTGATTAGTATTATGATAGAAAGTTTTTATAGCCAAAACAATAGTCATATAACCACATATTATTTTTTAAGAGAATTGAAAAAATGTACTAAACTATTTTACTTTGGTAGCAGCCTTTTTATATACTTACATATGAGAAACTTTCTTTACTCTTGTAAAAGTAATTCAGGTTAAAAATTGTATTTTTAGAATATCCATCTTTTTTTCTGAAAAGATGGAGTATTATATGATTGTGTCTGAAGTTTCCATGGCTTGTTTCATTGTCTCCTGGGGACTTACAAATGAGCATTAGATATAAGCATTTTTATGTCATTTAAAAAAAATTATATCTTGTTTGGAGACATGAAAAATGTTTGCTCTCTTTGGTGTGAATATAAAATATCCCCACTGTAGTAATTACAGCCATGTTTCTTTCTTATGGAATAATATTAACATTATTCTCTCACTGTGAGAGAAGTGTAAATTGCTATTTAAAAAAACCCAAAAAACATAGGTTAGAAGGTTTCAATAAAATGTAGTTCTTTTTATAACATATAATGATATGTAATTTGGGTTACTTCTGCCACTAGAATGTTCATATGGATGGTAATTGCCATAACACTGTAGTTTCAGATTTCTACAAGCCAATATATAACTTTTTACATACTTAGATGCTTGCTACTATAATTTTTATAATTTATAGTAGAAGTTCTCATTTATTCCAATATCTCAAACTTTGAACAATCTTTTTCATCACCATTTATTGGTGAATTTATATTTACCAATCAAAAGAAAAAATTAAATTGTTGATTTCATTTGAATTGGGTATGGATTGGTTCTTGAAACATGTACATTACTGTAGTCCATTCAGATGACATTAGTTTATAGGAGACTTCAGTAGGTGACAAACAATGCAAACTACAGGTGTCCCCCACCTTTACCCCTATGCTAACCTCTGGCTGTTGTACTGACCAGGACCCGCTGCCCTGCCAACATGCCGCTACCCCAAGAAAGCTTCTTCCTTGAACTACAGCTTTCAGACACTGCTCATCCACTGGTGAAATCGGGTCTCACCCGGGTCCTTGCATTTGATGCCTGGTACATTTTTTAAGAGTAATACCTCACTATGTTTAGGAATAAATGAATAACCCTATAACTAACATTTGGTGTAATGTCTCTTGGCAATGAAAAACAAATAAAACTGAATTGATTTTGTGACATAAATGTACCACTTTTAACACTCACCCTATCGCTAAGTCAACAGTATTGCAATCTCTCATCACCAACATTGTTAGCCAAGTTCAAAATTCTGTCTATGTTTCAAGGCTATTCTGTGAAATTGTGAGACTGAATTTTATTATTAAGATAAAGTTACTGAATTGTTAGAAACATTGTCTCCATGAGAAAATAAGTTTAAACCAGATTTGAAATCACTATTGAAATACTTTCATAACACAGCAAAAGTGAGAGAAAGCTAATGAAAAATATGAAATTTTCAAAACATCTTTAATGAGTAAGAAAAATATTAATTTTAAATCCGTTTTAACTAAGCTACTTAGGACATTATATTTTTGCTTTCATTTCAAAAACAAAGATTAAACAGGGTTTCATTTTCTCATTTGATGATCATGTTATTTATATGACATTGAAATGGTTTAGTTAAGTATTCTGTAAAACAAATTCAAGTATCTAATAGATTATTTAGCTTTATACATATTAAATGGTCTTCCTGTATCTCCTATATCACCACTAAGTACATAAAATAATAAAAGAAAGACACCTATGAGAGAGAAAGTTGACCTTTAATTTAAGAGTAATTTCACTGAATTAAAACTTTGAGTGTTTATGACCTATGTGCTTTCTACAGTAAGATAAATGAGGTAATTTCACATCTCTGTATATTGTATCTTTGTTAGAAATGAGCTTCATACCTAATTAGGTTCTTTGGTATTTTGGGGGGGAACTGCACGACCATTTCACATTCTGTTTGTTTTATGTTTGCTGCATTAAAATTACTTAGCACACAAATGCCAAAACAAACAAACAAGCAAAAAACATGTAAACCAGGAAGAAAAATTCCACAGAAAATACATTGCTAGATATTAAATTACCTATTTGAAAGTTCAGAACTTGGAGAACTCCATATTAAGTAAATTTCATAATGACAAGAATTATTTTTTGCTTGAGCAAGAACGCTGATAGGTCATAGTTCCCTGAGGATATGTAAAAGAAGCAAAGTTACTGTCAGTAAGAAAATGCCTGATAAATATGAGCTAATTTATTCATTTTTACCTGAACATCTGGTAGCCAAACACTTTAAATATTAAATTGAAACCTGCAAACTTACAATTAAATTAGTTGAAATAGGGTTTAATATGTTAATGACTTAAAATTATACTGCTATAAATAACTTTTTTGGTCGGACAGTTGTCATCATACCTGCAATCACAAAACCTGTCTAAGAATACAATAAATAAGACTTTGGTGTGAACATTTCATACTAGGCTAAATGTCCAGTTACCTTATATGTTTTCTCTGACAAATTTGAGTTTGAATTATTTGGGTCATTTTCTAATGTGAGCCATAAAAGTATATAGCATATATGTTTAAATGTGTTTTGTTTTTTGGGTTTTTTTTTTTCATTTCTACAACCTAAAGACCAGTTTGGTTGAAAAAAATAAAATTTAACAGCTTTTAATTTGTCATGTGGAATCTGATTCTATGTGCTTTTTATGACCTCCATATATTTATCTAAGTGAAGCATAAAATGGTTGTAATAATGGAGAATTTAAAGCAGCTTTTGCACATGAGCAGTAATGCTAACTAATAGGGTGAATAAAGGCTGAATGTAAATTCTCAGAATTTCTATTTCTTTTGTTTGCTAAGGTATATCTTGGTTAGCTGATCCGAGCTCCTCATCATCTTAATTAAGCTATAAAGAACTTTGATCGACAGAATGAAAAAAAATAGGGAGTAATCATTTATATTAAATCAGAAGCCTCATATATATTAAATTTTCAAACTGCAATATGATATACATTAGATCTCAGAATGTGTCAAAATATAAGCTCACAAGCCCTTCCTTTGCTGGAGTAATGCTCTGGTATTCCCACGTATGCTGCCAGAGATAACCTAGTTATGGCAGAAATTCCCATAACCTAATATCACCAGTTCCTATTGACTCTACCTCATTTATGTCTTTTTGAATTGAGCCTCTGTTATCCATCTCCCTTGCCACTTGTTTTAGGCCTCTAATTATATTTCATTTGTAGTATTCCAATAGCCACATTTCTGTCCCAATACCAGCATTTCCACATTATTTGCCCATATAATTAAGCTAGTCATGTCATTCCACTACTAACAAACTTCTGTCAGTATCCTATTAATCAATCATTTCAAGTTCAAACCCCATAACTTGACATACATGTCCTGAAGCAAACCCTTGTTAGCTTGCAGTCAGCGTTCTCTTCAGTTGTACTGCCCTCCTGAGAACGCTCAGAAGTTGTCTCAACTTCCTCCCATTTGTCTTCCCCTACTTACCTATTAAAATGTCACCTTCTCTTCTAAAGCTCTCTGGACTCCTCGAGGTAAAAGTAACTGATTCATTAAAACGTTTTTTCACAATACTTTGCTCATATTTCATTTAGAGATTAACTTTTTAATTATTGAATATGCCCATAGCCTTATAACATCCTGAGCTCCATGTAGACAAAGATAATTACATTCATATTTGTATCTTTAGTGTATCGAAATAAATGTTCTCTCCAAATATTTGTTGAATGAATGAATGATGAATAAATGAATCCAGAAAGGTCTGGATAAAAGGCCAACACAAAAATGTTATCAGAAAACTTGCTGAATGTGGAAAATAATTCTAAACTGTCATGAAATACCTACTAATGATTATTCTAATGTGGTCTTGAGACCACCTCAAACAGAGCAATATTTTCCCCTTAGTAAACTGAATGATAGATTTTTCATCAGAATGATGAATCATTAGGGAAATGTTTTTAATTTCACGTAACTTCAGCCAGTGTATACATTTGTAAAAGTACATCTATTAAATAGATATTTGCATATATTTAACATAAACTTGCATGGAGGTTCAGGCCCATGGATCTAGGTGTTAAATGTTTGCCCCTGTTCTAACTGCTACCATCTATTTTTATGTACTCAGATATATGAAAATAGGCTACAACCCATAGAAAATATTCTCTAGAAAAGACTAAGGATTCATGGTGCTACAATTCTGTGAAACCTGTGTTGGTCTTCAGATTACTAGCATGAATACAAGGAGATCTAATGAAAAGTTTGTTAACTGAATAAAACCTTGTATGAGGCTAAATATTATTGGATATGTCTAGATAGATGCGATTACTTTTATAATTTGTAATGTCATATCAGAGAACTCTATTCAGTACAGCATAATAATAAGCACTGTATTAGGTTCCATATCATTTTCCTAAACTAGAGTTTAATTAAGTAATGAGGTCCTTGCCAAATGCCTTTTTAATGGTTGAAATGTTTTATATGCTAATGTGAAAAGCACATAGCAATATTTATGTCAAAAAGAATAATTTGATATGAGAGGCATATTTGAGCATAACAAAAATATCTTTCTGTCTTACCTTTGTTTGTGAATACATGTGTCTCTTTTTACCTATTTTCTTCTAGTTGAAGGCATGATAACTTATTTGAATATATATAATTAAAACTGCACTTTTTTTATAGAACAAATTTTTAAATTCAATACTGGGTAATATAAAAATCTAGTCAACTTTTGTAAAATTACATTAAATGATCATAAATTTAATTAACTCATGAAGAAATAAATGTATGGTCAATGGGTCATGAGAGAAAATACATTTTGAACATCTTACTTCCAGATTAAATCCTTAAATGATTTAAACTATATTTTCTTTGCAACTTTTGTTATATTAATAAAACAGTATTCTTTAGTTTTTCTATGCTGTATCATAATTTTCCAGTATTTATATAATATAGGACAATGTCTTAATGAAATAATCCATGCTTATCCTCAAATTACTAAATCTTATCTTTATGGATAACCTCATTTTTAAATTTACTTTTAATATGCTATTCAATCATGCCAACTTCTAATGGCTACATAGCCATCTAGAAAATTTTAGCATATTTAGTTTTATTTATTTATTTATTTATTTATTTATTTATTTATTTTCTCAAAAAAGTCCAGAGTTTTTTTTTGTTTTTTTACTCTTTATGATTATAGAGTAGCAGGTCAAAAATGAAGTTGTCTAAGAATATGCTAAAAATAGTAAGCACTACAATCATATTTTAAAATCTGAGCAACCAATGTATAGAAAAGTAAAAGATATACTTGAATCTGTCAGACCAATACATTCCTGTAATCCCCTCAGGGACAATCATACAATTTGACACCAACATTTAAGCTTTGAAAATTATGTGAACATCTGTTACATTATGGAAGGTACATGTCCTCAAACCTTTTCTATGACTTATAGCACAAGACAGGGCTAATCCATTAATTTTTTTTTTTTTTTCCTGTTATTGATAATTTCCTAAGCTGCTTCTTTCTTTCCTTTTCAGAATGAAGAACAAATTTTGGTATTTTGAATTTGGCACATCTGAAACTTTCTCAGCCACCTGCAAGAAACTACATGAATCTGTAGAAATAGAAGTAAGAAAAATAAATTATCTTTGATTATCAATATGTTTATGGTAGCACATGGAAAGAGTTATATTTTGAGAAATCCACATATCTTTACCCATGATTCTAAAATTTCATTTCTATCACTCATTGGGAATCTAGCACTACCTGAAATGTTAGTATAAAGTTAAGTTTGAGTATGAGTTATTTTAATATAGTATAAAAGAATGAAAGGTGAAACACAATTTTAGAAATCAATGGAAAAGTTACTGGGCATAGTGTGGATAGAAAAATGTAAGATAAAAGTAAGTACTTGAACAGAAAGAGAAAAGTTGCAAGATACATTTTTTTAAAAAACTTAGTATTTTCAGGTCTCAATATCTTATAACCTTTAAAACACAGTTCACTAAAATTGTACTTACTTTCATGAATAAAGGTTAGAGAGTATACTTTTCCATTCCATTCCCATTCATTAACTAGATTTTCTCACTTCCCGAGGTTGCCATTTCCCCATTACATTTTTATAGGACGTGGAAAAGCCAAGATAGAGAGCAAAGATAGCAAGAAAAATACATTTTCAAAAGATTTGAAGCAAATAGGTCTGGGAAAAAATACAGACGCTATAGAATTAAAAGTTTTGGAGATGAGTTATAATAGAAAATAACTTAGTTTTATTGGGAGATATTAGGGGTTAAAGAAAACGGAAACATTATTTTTTGATAAGTGGTAAAGATAAACCGAAGGACCCAAATTATAAAACAAGAAAACCTAATGACTGATGTGAATTGAGAAATATTACCTTCAACATTTTCCATTTTGAATAAATGCATAATGCGTCTTCTGAGACCTAAATCATTTGTGTCACATATTCAGGTAATAAGTTTGATAAACAAAAGTATTTATGGAACACATAGAATCGTAATGGCCTGGCTTGCTTCTTCATTATCGTATGTTTCTAATTTACTGTTAATGATAATAACAGGAGAAGTGCTACTATCTCAGAATGTAATGTGTTTTGTTTTTTTCATTATGATTGGTGGATAAATCAAACTATTAGAAGTATAAATTGGTGGTCATGGAATGGAAAAAGCCTTTCATGACTGAAGCAGATCATAACCCTGAAAAGGAATAGAATCACAAAAGATGAAGGATTTGGGGTCCGCATGGATTTTCAGTGATTACTGTTCATGAAGGATTCCTGTTCGTGTGTGTGTGTGTGTGTGTGTGTGTGTGGTGTTATAATTTATATAGTTGCATATGTGCATAGATATTTATGAAAAACATCTACAATATCCCTTTACTTTCAGAAATCTTTTTAACATTTATTTATATAGTGGATTTTGAGCATATCTTACATTCAGAATTCTCAAAGAAAATTTGTAGAATAAGGCCAAAATGAAAAAAAAAAAAAAAAAGAAAAAAAAAATATATATATATGTATGTCTTCTGGTTGAACGTAAGGTGGATACTCTGAAGCCTCTTGCACCTCTGTTTACCTTATCCTACCACTGAACACACATTGAAAAAAAAATGATCAAGAAGAGATAGTCCAAGTTCATAGTTAGGAAAACTCATTGTCAAGATGTTATTTCTTCATGAATTAATCCATATATTCAATACTATCCCAATCAAAATCTCAACATTATTTTGTAGTTTCAGCAATGATTCCAAAGTTTATTTGAAGAGTTAAAAAATCCAGAGTAACAAACACAATGTTGAAGGAGAACAAAACTGGAGGATCTGACTTAAAGACTTACTATAATATAAAGCTACAGTACTCAAAACAGTGCGATATTGGTGAAGGAATGGTCAAATAAATCATGGAACAGAATAAAGATCCCAAAATAGTTGTATTTGACTGATCTTTGACAAAGGAGGAAAGGCAATGTAATGGAGTAAAGACAGTCTTTTTACAAGTGGTTCTGGAAAAACTGGACATCTACAGGCAAAAAAGAAAAACAACATCTAGACATAGACCTTCACCCTTGATGAAAATGGATCATAGACCTAAATGTAAAATGCAAAATTGTAAGACGTCTAGAAGATAACACAGGAGAAAACCTAGATGCTTTTGGATGTGGCAATGCCTTTTTACCTATGATTCAAAGGAACAATCCATGAAATAACAAATTGATAACCTGGATTTCATTGAAATTAAAGACTTCACTCTGTGGAAGACCATGTCAAGAGCATGAGAAAACAATCCACAGATAGAGAGAAAATACTTGTAAAAGACACATCTGATAAAGGACTGTTATTCAAAATATACACCGAACTCTTAAAATTCAACAATAAGAACATAATCTCATTGAAAAATGGACCAAAGACTTTAACAGACATCTTATCAAAAAAATATATACACAGAGGACAAATAAACATATGAAATGTTACTCCACATCATATGTCATCAAGGAAATGCAAATTAAAAACAATAGTGAGATACCACTACACACCTACGGTATTAGAATACTGACAGCACCAAATGCAGGCGAGAATGTGGAGCAATAGGAACTGGCATTGCTGGTGGGAATGTAAAATGATACAGTCACTTTGGAAGACACTTTGGCAGTTTCTTACAAAACTAAACATATTCTTACCATACAATCCATCAATCATGCTCCCTGGATTTGAAAACCGAAAGGTGTTGAAACCTTAATGTCAACGCAAAAACCTGCCTATGGATATTTCTAACAGTTTAATTAATGATTGCCAAAACTTGGAAGCAAACAAGAGGTCCTTTAGTAGGTGAACGGGGAAATAAACTGTGGTACATCCAGACAAATATTATTCAGTGCTAAAAAGAAATGAGCTATCAAGTCATGAAAAGGCATGGAGGAACATGATGCTTTTCCTAAGTGAAAGATGACAATCTGAACATACTACATAATGAATAATGCCAACATATCACATTCTGGAAAAGGTGAAACTGTGGAAACAGTAAAAAGTGATTTTTAAGGCAGTGAAAAAAAAAACAACAACTGTATGATATGATGGTGGTAGTAAGTGTCATTATACATTTTTCAAACCCATAGAATGTACACCAACAGTGAACCTTAATATAAACTATGGACTTTGGGTGATAATGATGTGTCAATGTAGGACATCAGTTGTAACAAATGTACCACTCTGGTGAGGATGTTGATAAAGGGAGAGTCTGTGCATGTGTGGGGGCAGAGGTGTACGTGTGAGAAATCTCTGTACCTTCCTCTCAACGTTGCTATGAACCTGAAACTGCTCTAAAAAAATAAAGTGTTCATTAAAAAGGAAACACTGATCTATGTAGTGTAGTGTTATATGTGTCACAAAGTAAAAACTACTCAAGGACATGTTGTATCACATAGCGAAAGACATTTGAATAAAAATAAATGTGGGAAACATTGATTTTAAAGTTAATAAATGATGAAGTTAGTGATTTTGTTCCACAGAGCCTTATACACAGAAAGTTATTTAGAGTATTCTCCAAGAAACCTGGACAACTAGCTCTAAGTGATTCTTCTAAGGGTCATGTTTCTACATGCCCTTCAAGTCTGGTTTGCCAGCTCTGCATTTACTGGCTTAGCAATAGCATTTATAAATCAGAACCAGGGCTGCACACTCCCCATTCTATTGTTGTACATCTTGAAATACTGTTAATTTTAGGTATTTATCTTAATTCTAAAACTTGGTGCGTGTGTGTGTGTGTATGTTTGTGTGTATGGATGATAATACAAAATCTGCTTCTCTACTCACTTTTTAATGAATCCAGTCTATCATATTAGCAGAATGCGCCTTTCTACCCTCAAGGTTACTTCATAATTAAATATAACAAAAACAGCAATTTGGAGATTTGATTTTGTTTCCTGTTGCTTCCTATTTGGCCTAAAATTATACCAACTATGGTTTGAAAATATATAACAGAAAATAAAATCACTTCAAGACAAGAGTACCTCAAGTAATAGGTATATGTTTTATCAGTAGCACCTTCAAAACAAAGCATTTTACTGTGTGATCCTTTGTTTCACATTTTTCTTTCATATAGGAAGCTGTTTCCAAAAGGGGTTGAATGTTTGGAATAATATGAATATCATGGGGCAATAGTTGATAATGATATAGTTAAGATTTATCTATTATTAATTATACCTCATGCTTGGTGCTAAGCAGTGTCCATACATTATTTGATTTAGCCTTCTTCGAAATCCTATGCATTAAAGAGATTCTATTATATTTCCATTGCAAAGGTGAGCAGATGAACATTTTCTTGAATAATTTAAGAGAAATAAGAATTGTGTTGCTCCAAAAAGTTTAAATCTAAGGGAACAAGTCAATTGTAGGTTGTACACATATACATGTGTGTAATGGCAGTACATATGTAATATTTATGGCAATAGAGAGATAAACAAAGTTGACATTTTTAATTTTCAGAGTTTCATTTATCCTCTAACATTGTTACAGAAGATAAAAAATAAAACATAAAATATAAAGTTTTATAATTACAACATAATATATTAAAAGCAAAGTTTGTTTTAAACTATTTGGAGCATGCACCTAAGAATCTCAGGTCAACATCTGTCATTGAAACTATGAAGCTCATAGATTTTTTTATTTGCTTCATGTACCAGGCAAATTCATTGGAGAATAAAATAGCCCATTCTCCAGTTTTGTGGTTGTCAGTGAGGCTGGGAAAGATGGTAAGTTTTAAGGCCAAGAATTTTCATCCCAAAATACTGAGATTTTTCTTAATGATTAAGTACTTCTATAAAACCTGAAGTGATCTCAAGAATTAAAAAACAGCAATAAGCGTGTCAAGGACACAAAATAAATTGACAGGATTCAAAGTTAAGATTTTACTCCCAGTAACTGGAAAGCCCAGAGCTCTTCAAGGCAATAAGGCAGTTTCCCAATTTAGTCTGTGCCTCACCTGTATCAAAACCATCCTCTTTCAACATGTACCAAGAGGACCTTTGTCTAGCCCTAGCCTTATCGAAACACTATCTTGGGGTATGGGAAATGAAACTTGTAAAAGGACATTCTTTTTCTCTTTTTTTTTTTTTTTACCCACTTTATAGAGGCATGGCTGACATACAAAAAGCTGTGCATATTTAATATATGCACATTCATGAGTTTGGAGATAAGTATATAATCGTGAAACTACCACCAAACTTAATGCCATCAACATATCCATCACTTCCAAAAGTTTCTTCCTGCTCTGTGTGTGTGTGTGTGTGTGTGTGTGTGTGTGTGTGTGTGAGTGTGTGTGTGTGATATAAGGATATTTAATATTTAAGAATACTTAAAGGAATACTTAAAACAACTATTGTCTCTTCTAAAGATTCCCAGGTGATTTTTCTTTTTTTTTTTTCAATGAAATTCTAGAAGCAATGTGGAAGGGATACAATGTGGACCTCAACAAAGACAGTCATAGGAAACCAAAGTTTCCTGTGGACTCATTAAGTCCAAAACAAAAAATAACTCCTTATTCCAGAAAAGAATCAGAAATGTGCTGAGGGTGAAGCATAGCATTATAATTTCATCAAGGTAAATACATCATAGTTTTTCATAGTGGAGAGAGTGAGGAAGAACTGTGACAGGTAAAAGGGGAGTGAATGACCAAAAGATGAAAATTCTGTTCTGTGTTTACCAGAAGTTATTTTTAATAAAGTATTTTTGGTAAGAATGCTAATATTCCAGCAATAATTTCTAGCTTTCACAGAATCTACCAAAAATGAAAAACATAAAACTAAACTGGTTTTCTGCTGATACTGTGGCTAATGCTTGATATCTTGAACGAGCAATATTACTAAAATTACCTAAAAGGCTTGTTCTGAGCTCTAACATCATACTGTGTTTTATAGATAAAATTTATGAGACATATTTCCAGAAAAATGCATTTTATTCATTGGGAAAACATAGAGTACCTCAGACATCACATATCAGAAGAGATACTTTTAAGCCATTTGTATATGTCTGTTTTAATTTCTAGGTTTGCTGCTGTGGTTTTCAGCAAAAACACAAATAAGTTTGTCTTATAAATTAGTGTGAGTTTGCAGAAACTCTCCTAAAAGTAAGCTTACAGTAATCTATTTTACTCTATTTTATACAATGCACAAAGCAATGTTTTTTTTTTGTTTCGTTGAGTAAAATTTAAAATAATTTTTATCTAACCTTGTCATAGAATTAGACTCACTATGAAAAAAAATTAGTGTATCATTAATTTTATCTCATCAAATTTATTGTCCACATTTATAGCTCTCCAGGGTTCTTCACATGTTTGAATTTTCATATCAAATGACATGTTAAATGAATCTGAAACACTAAATTTACATATAAAAGCTTGACCTTAACATCCATATGGTATCGTTCAGGGTATATTTGTAAACTAAGATTAAAATACATTGGCAAATTTTTTTAAAACATCTTTTCTTTTAGGTAAATTTGTGTCTGTAATGAAACCTTCTATTTTAAAACTGAAAGAATGGACAATGGCATCACAGTTTTGCACTCTGCAAATAGCTCCCGTAGTACTATATGTTAACGACCTTTTTTCTCCATAATAAAAATATTCAGGATTTATTGACTAACCGAGGCTGTTAGCTTTTAAGCTTTTATATTCTCTTCCTCCGTAGCTACCTTTTTAAAAATCATAAATCTTCAAAGCGGATGAAAATATTATCTGACACAGTGTTATAACTTGTTTATATTTCATAGCCTTCACCTCAGCTTTTATTTCTATGCACTCAACCGGTGTGCTACAATTCCTGGTCTCTATCAGAACTAGCCCTGAAATTTTCCAGACTAATGAACATAATGTTAAAGCAAACAGAGGAAGGTAGCCTGGGGTCAAGAACTAGTGGAAACAAATCATTAATAAATAGCAATTTATGTAAGGACATTAACTGTCCTGCTCTCACAGGAACCTCCGTGTTCTTCATTCCTTCTTCATTGGCACTCCTTGACCATTTTTTTTTTTTTTTTCATTTTTTCAGAGAGCTACTTACTCTGTTTCCTTAAAACTACACCTGACAAGACTCTGAAGAGTGAAAACATGAATAAGAGTATACAATGATATTTCTCAATAGTCACATGTAACTTTCCTAGTTCAATTTAAAAAAAAAAATCCTATTTGCAACATGCTCTCCTTTTCTGAAGATGAACAAAGGAATACTTCCCTAATTCTGAAAGTAACTTGTCACAGTGGGGTTCTAAGGACTCGTCAAATAATTGTCTTAGTATACTACCTGCTGTGTTCAATATCGAGTGAAAATGGAAGCCAGGCCCCAACTCCAGCTTATTTCGCAATTCTTCTGTTATTTAAATGATTTTAGTCAGTTTGGGGGAAACCAGACCTTTATAAATTAACAGCAGGGAAATACCAAAGGTGTCAGGTTGCATATTTATCATATTTTTCGTGTAATACTTAAATATGTATTAAGAAGTGACTGACATAAATTAGGCAGATTTCAGAAGCCACAGGCCATGGCTTGTAGAGGACCCCCTTCTGCTTGACATTTCATCCTTGTCAAAGATCAAATTATTTTAATTTAGGCTGCAAATTATAAGGAATGAAGACTTCTTTGTGGGAATTCCCTGTGGTAATCTGACTTTTGTTGTTACTGCTGCTTGTCAGTGTGCAAAAGATATAATATGCATGCAAATAAGGTTAAAAAATATGTACTATCTAATTATCCAGCCAGTACATTCCACTTGAAGACAGTGGGAGGCCTGACACACAGTATGTGTTTGATTCATTGAGGCCTGCAGGGTATTTACACAAGATTACTTTTAATTATGAAATTAATATCTGTTTATCTAGAATATGTAGTGGTAAGTGAGTATACACATGAGCAGAATTCTTTAGTAAAAAGAAATCATCTTAATTTAATACACGAAAAGGAGGAAAGAAAAAAAAACAAAAACAAAAACACTTGTTTAGAAGGGGGGGGAAGGCATTACCCAGACCTTGGTTTCACCCTCATTGAAACAAATTGAATGAGAACTTGGCACCTTCTCTAGAATTGGTTTCTAGCCCTGCCAAGTAGGCTCAAGATGTGTTTCTTTATTTCACAGTTTTTATATTTTAGTGAACAAGTTACAGTATTAGATTTAGTGTGATGAGGCAAATGTGGAAAAAGAGATTTTTTATGTTTTCTGTTTTTATCATTTTGGTGGAACATTATCTCTTCTAGGTTCAGAAATCCTGATTGCCTTGAGAAAGAATGATGAAGTTATTACCTTTTTTTTTTTTTTCTGTAACAAGACATGGCAAATAAAACAATCCCACTGCAGACATACCTCACGTTATGAAATGCGTATCCGTAGCAAAGTTCTTTGTAAAACAAAATGTTGTATATTTACATCTCTTCTTGTACTGACTTATAAACTGAACATGGGAGAACAATATCTGGGATAGATTTAAAATTACTACCATTTAGAAAACTCAAAGCAAATGAATACATAAATAGTTAAAAAAAAAAAAACAGTATGGCCTTGTCACTCTCCATATATGGCCAGCAGTGGGATCCCTGAACAGAACAAATTTTTTTTTTTTTAAAGTGACCATTCTGAATATTGCAAAGCATAGTCTGTTAGCAAGTTCCATATATTTCAAAATCAAGACAGTGCTTTGTCACCAGGCAAACAAAACGAAACAAAACCGATCTGCCTGCCTGATGGTTTTTATTTCCCAATTTATCGTCACAGCAGCTATAAGGTAATGATGGGCTGAGACTCTGTGTAGTGCTACTCCTGGCATTTTCCTCACTCAGCTGCCTGGTCCTCCATATTCATTTTGACAACTGTGCCTCTCATTGCCTTTGACACTGTGTTGGAAATTATTCTAGACCAAGAAACCGTCCTTAGCCTCTCCAGAGCTCTTGCAATTGCTGTTTTCTACATTGTTTCTCTTATTTTCAAAAGTACCTTATGCTACTTCTTTCTCTGCCCGAAAAAGTGAGACCATGAATTATGAATTCTGTTTTTTTCACTTTCCCCCAATAGTGCCTTGCAGTGTGTTCTAAATAGGATGCAATCATTAAAAGTTATGCCTAAAATCTGAACAAACTTCCCAGAATCAACATCTTTGTACACACATTGGAAATTTATAACTGGTTATATATTCAGACACTAACATATCTCCCTCCCAAAGGTTTTCTGTGAACAAAGAGACACTAATGATTTAATTTGATCATTTTTAATGCCTATGCTTGATAACTAGTTAATGTTAGGGGCTGCTTTATCTTTCATATTGACATTTACAGTAACTAGTGTTCTTGAAAAAATTATTTAGAAATAACAAGATTATGTATTTAAGAGATAAAGATATGCCTAAAGAAGAAATCAAGAAAAAAAAAAAAAAGATAAAATATCTTACTGTTTCTGTCTTTTTTTTTTTTTTTTTTTTTTTTTTTTCTTTTACTGATCAGTGTGATGGAGTACAGATAGATTTAATAAACATCTCTCTGGAAGGAATTGCTATTTTGAATATACCAAGCATGCATGGAGGATCCAATCTTTGGGGAGAGTCTAAGAAACGACGAAGCCATCGCCGGATAGAGAAAAAAGTGTCTGACAAAAGGACCACGCTCACAGATGCCAAAGAGTTGAAGTTTGCAAGTCAAGGTAGGTTTTCTAACATTTATTTGTTAAATTGATCTTAATCTGCTTTTGAAGGCTATGTTAACATTAAAGTTTTCCATTGTATAAGTCTATATACTTATACAGTTGTATTTTTCATAATATCAGATATGCATGTGTGATTAAATTATACAATCTAAAATCATGTGTGTAAACTGGCTATATTTTTAGATGACTTTTTTCCTCCTTTATTCTCCTTCTTTGGATATATATCTTCCCACTGAAAATAAATACATGTGGATATTTTGTGGATAAAAATATAGTATGTATTGTACATTAAATTCTGGAATGTGATTATCTTTATCAGGATATTTGAGCTGCTGTAACAAGGGCCTAATTAAGGCTTTTCTAAGATTGTGTTGCGAGATTTGTTTGTTCTTGGTTTTTCTCAGTCAGCTATGACATTGAGGCTATCGTCCATTGAGCTATTTTTCTATCTACCATATGTAATGGAATGTTCAAATATCCCACAACAAATTTGAGTTGTATGCTGCTATTTTTCCAGAAATTTAATAACAAGTAGGAAACCTGGGAAACAGAGGTCAAAGAACTAACAAAATAGGACAGAATAGTTGTGAATCACAATTTTCAACTCCATTGTAATGTATTTCACATTGGGGCATGACAACTAATCCTTGTTGCTAAAACAAAGATATCAAATTGATAGTATTCTGATAATTGATCATGCCCTAATAATTTATGATATTATCTATAATATTTATTTACCTTCCCAAATCTACCTAATACCATTGATGGCATTCACATATCTAAGAAAACATATTGGCTGAGCTCAACATATCAAAGATGAAATATGAAGGTGTTATAGCCCGATAAAATAAATGAATGTATATATTTTTAAAAGAAATAAAATGTAAGGATGGTTGGCAGGCTTGATTGTGGTAGGAAATAGCTTTATGTTTTGATGTCTTCGAGTATCTGATTTAAGTTTCAGTAGCAGGCAGTGACTTCTGTTATATGGAATTTGCTGACTATAAGGGTGACAAATATTGATGGAGAAAATATTAGGTATCCTCTTCAAAGAAGCGCTTGTTACAACTTGCCAATGATAGAAGGCTTTGATGGACCTTAAATGTGTAACTCTAATAGAGGTAAATCCTAAAGTGTCATGCAATTTAATATAAGCAAGTTTACATAAAACTAATTAAAATGTTTTATACTCAGAATGAATCTAATTGTATGAAAACATTGGAGGAAATGTTTTGTTGAAAGAGAAGTACATTAAAAAATGAGTAGGTTTGTGCTCTGTAAATTTGAAAAGGAGGGGAATTAGGTGTAATCATTTATTTATAGGAGTCATTGTCATGAATATTGTGTGTATGTTTAAATGTAACATTAGTAGATTTCTAGAAAATTAATGAAAATGTCTAAATATGAAAATTAGTTCAAGGACCATACTAAGATCAAACTTAAAAATCTCTGTTCTCTCTAGGAAAGCAATGAGTACATATCTATTATATAGTAACATAGTCCATATAATTTTTTTTAAGTTTTATATATAGTATATATAAGAACTTCCAGGATTATTTTTCTGTTTGGTCATTACATACCAATATATAACCTGTTCTTTTGCATGTAGATATTACACATATGTATCTGAATTGATTCTCAATGCTCAACTGTCACCTGTGTTCACCCACTGAGCTGTTAAAGTTTCTAAGACTCATAGCTTCGGCCCACCAGGACAAGTGTGTATACACCCTGTATGGAGATACAGCAGACATGCCATTTATTGGCCTCACTCTTCCCCTTTGTATGCTTTTTTCAGGAATACACATTTGGAATAAAGCACAGACAATTCATACAGAAGTGCTGTCATATAGACTGTTAGTGCTCATAACTATAGGATATGGTTTCTCTTCCCATTCTATCTTCTTGCTTTCTGCTGTAGGGAACCTACAGGGCTTGTGACTTAGGAATACTTATTTTTCAATACAAGGATGGAGAAAAATGGTAGAAGCTAGAGTTTTTGAAGGTCTTGTGTGAGCAATAGCAGAAGCGTCTTTCTAACTGATTTGGCTCTACTTGGTGTTCCTTCTGTCACCCGACTATGTTTGTAGTTTGGATTTAGTTTTATTTCAAGTTAAGTGTAATTTCATTGCTACAAGGGACATTATCAGCTGAGTATAAAAAATTAGACTATTATATAATAATCAGTTTTTCCTTTTAATTAAATTTATAAAGGAAATGTTTCTAATTGGATATATTTTGCAACAGAATAGCCAAAAGTGTCTCAAAATGCTTCTAAGTTTTGATTTCAAATTTATTTGGTTAATTATTGAATGTCGTACATGATAGTAAAAAGTGAAATTTACTACTTAAAATATCTTCATGTATCTCAATCCTAAATGGTAAATATTTCTATCATTTGATTTTGGTTTCAATTTTTTGACACAAAAACAACAATCATATTACTGTGCGGGTTGATCAATATTTTAGATCTATATTTTCAAATTTACACAAAATGATCGCTAGTATTGCCTTTAGAATGAAATATGGGAAACATAATTCTAGTCCAACACTTTTCTTTAACCCAGATTCAAATTAATGTCTTTCACTCTTAGAAAATATTTAAGTAAAGAAATGAAAAATTGAATAGTGTAACTTTCTTCTTTTTCAGAAAGCACTTTCTCAAAATATTAATTAACAATTTTTCTGATATGCCTTCATAAAAACTTGAAATTTATTCTAAATTTTTACTATACTGCAATGGATGCTTATTTCCATAAACTTTAGAAAGCTTTTGATGGGGGCTGGGGGAAAGAATGGAGGAAACAGACATAACTTAAGTTTTGTAATAAAGATAAATTATTTTATTTAGTTGTAGGATTTAAATTAAAAAGTTTACAGGTTGTTGTTTTTTTCTTTTTCTTTCTTTTTTTTTAAATAAAAAAGGTATCAACACAAGGTACAAAATTAGATTTGGAGCATTCTTCTCATTTGTATTATGCTGTACATGATCTGGGACTCTTGCACAATAAAATTGCTCCCAACATTTGAGTATACTCACAGCATAAGGTCAGAGTACCTCCAATTAATAAATTCACTAGTTGGAAATTTTATGGTTGATTTAATTTGAGTTGACCAAAATTATAAGTCATTAATTTAATTACTTTATTGTTCCAGCAAAATAGTCTAAAACAGTTAGATGTGATTCTGAAACATAGTCACACTCACATTCACCTAATTCAGTAGACACTTTCTTAGTGGGTTTGTCTTTTGGTGTTTTGTTTTTTTCTTTTTGAAAAACAAATGAGTGTATTGTATATGGACAACGTGGTCTTTAGGAAATTGTGAGGTAGACCAAATAGGTCTTAGCTTTAATAGTCAGTCTCTCCCCTTTCTTTCAGTTGCTGAGGTCATCTTTGCTTCCCCCTCTTCTGAATTAAATCTAAGCCTCAGAAAGATGTCTAATAAATTGATTCACATTAATGTATAAATGACTGATTGCAGATAAAAGTAGAGATATTTGCATTTTAAAAGAAATAAAGGCCTTCAGCTAAACCATTATTTTTCAAACTGTTCGAATGAGTTATAACTGCAATTCTTCAGAGGTTCTGTAAAAAACTTGGTTCAAATTCATTATTGCTGTATTTTGGAACGATATAGAAAAACTATAATAAAAAAACGTTAAAGTGTGTTCTATAAAATCGTTTTCTCCTATTAACGATTCTCAAATCATCACATTGTGTTACCAGACCAAAACAAAAAACAAACAAAAAACAGCAACTTCCTCTTCTTCCCCTGCTCCTCTTCCTTCTCCATGGATCGATAGAGAGATAGATTTAAAAGATAGATTTACATATACACATGTCCACATTTATATACAAATAAATAAATAAATAAATAACTGTGACATTAACTGGAGTATGTTGCTGTGCAATGGTCATATATATATATATATATATATATATATATATATATATATACACATATATATATATATTTGCATATTTAATGAAAATAATTGTGCAAATGGGTACATTGCCACCACAGCACATGTGAATCACATGTAATTAAAAGTCCCATAAACTCAGGTACTTTTGTTTGGCACAAAACACAAACATAGCATAATAACCAGTGGAAATAAAAGGAAATGACAATACTAATATTTTAAATCAACATGGAAATCACTTTTTAGAAAATGTTTTGCTTATAAAGAAATTGTATAAGTAAACGAGCTCCCAAAAATAAAAGGCCTGTACTAGTTTATATAGCAAGTGCATGTTTATCACGGATTATAAACCTTCTCAAAATGCAGATAAAGAGCCAGCAACGAAATTGAAACAATGGTTCAGCTAGGTATTCAGATTAAGAGAAATTTGATTAATTGAAACTTCAAATGAACATCTGAACTAGACAGCAAGTAACATTGTATCATACATTTGTATTGAAAAAAATGAAGAACTATTAAAAAGACTCCTTTGGGAAGTATTTTTTAACCAGTGAGGGCCTCTCAAGTAGTAATGTGAGCAGTTTTTACCGTGTTTCCCTGAAAATAAGATCTAGCCGGACCATCAGCTCTAATGCGTCTTTTGGAGCAGAAATTAATATAAGACCCTGTATTGTATTGTATTATATTATATCCAGTATTTATTATATTATATTATATTACATTATATTATATTGTATTTATTATATTTATTATATTTATTATATTTATTATATTATACCTGTCTTATATTAAAATAAGACTGGGTCTTATATTAATTTTTGCTCCAAAAGACACATTAGAGCTGATGGTCCGGCTAGGTCTTATTTTGGGGGGAACATGATAGTTAACCTAAAGGTTTTAGCTTTGAAGCTACAAGTCCAACTATTCCACTTTCCATTAATGAACTCAAAATGGTACAAGACGACCATAAAAAGTTCATACCATTTACAATTACTTATCTGTCTGGATCATAATATTCCCAATGGTACACAAGACAAAATGCAGAAATCAATGAAAAATAGGATGCCTGTGACATTGCAACTGTCTTCATCAAAATAACCCCATTACTATCATAGACTGATTGTATTGAGAGTGTTAACAATTTAAAGCTTTAAAATAGGTTTATACAAATAAAATTCTTATTTTCTCTTTTATTTACTGTTTAAAAAAATACTGCTTCATTTGAAAAAAATATTTTGACTGCTTTAAAAAGTTTGAAATCCACTGAGCAAAAGTAATTATATTCAAGCCATAGAGTTTCAAACTTTTGTCAGAAGTTAAGGGAGGTACTGTCAGAAGCAGCTGGGCTTCCTGCTTATAATCTCAATAACTAGGTGACTCTCTACCCCACATATGGATATAGCTAGCCAGGTACCCGTCATACAAAAGTGTATTTTAAAAACTAGCCTATGATGTCATCCATGGATTTTTTGATGATTTCATCCCCGTTTACCAATGCTGATTCTTTTATTTGGACACAATTTCCCGAAGTGAATCATGTACTCTGCTGAGATAGTGTAAGCAGTATACAGATGAATATTTTTAAATTTAATAGTGTTCATATTTGCAGTTACAGTTAATTTTTTCTTTAAAGGGATGCTTTTTAATTTTATCATTGTAATCTAAATTTTGTTTTGTTTTTAATAAATCAATTTAAGTAAAACTAGAGTTCAAAAGAAAACACAAAACTAAATAATAATACAGGAGGTACATGCATATGGCAAAAATTATGATGATGGGACAGGAAAAACTAAAGTATAGACAACTTCACCAGGCTAATATTTCAGCTTTCACCACTTCACATCATTTTCATAGACCCAATTTTGAACACTTCCTGTAAGCAATATTTTTATTATACATCATCTTGCATAAAATTTACTATGTACCAGGTCCCCAAGAATAAGCTTTTCCTGTGTACTTTACACTGCACATGCACCTACCCTACTTATTTTATGTCTGTGCACTCTGCTAGGAAAGACTAAAACCCTGATTCTTTTTAGGAGCCAGACATGAGAGACTATTTATCTGATTGGCTGTCAAGGAATCTCTCTATATCAAATGACTTTATTAATATTGTTTTTTGAAAACTCTCAAGAAGCAGGGATAAAAAGTCAATTCAAGCCAAATTGATCAAAGAAAATAAATGAGTTGATGTCTGTGAAACCTTGGCAAAACTTGAATTTATTTTGTCTCTGAAGATAAATAAGGTTATTAGCTCTGATGTCTTCATCTTTAAATTGGGAATGGTGAGTTCTGGAAGAGTTGAGATTAATGCATGTGTGCTGTGCATTGCATTGCCTACTAGATAATTTCACAAAGAGCATTTAAATAGTAAGACTGTAATATTTTCTATACCTCATAGAAGTTATACTTATCTGAAATTTGATGGTAATGAACATATGTCATCCATTATTATCATTGTTTCTAGATATTTCTATGGGTTATTTAGGGTAATTTAGAATGCAGTGTTTTAAGTTGTCTAAATATAACTGCAACATTCATTTTAGAACTGTAGATGATGTGTTTGGCATTCAAACACCGGCAAGCAGAACAATTTCCAAGCATTTAGATTCGGTGATTAAATCAATTAAATTTAGAAACAAGAAAAGGATTTCATGCTGCATTATTATTATACCTGGATATTAAAATTGTTGGAAAAAAATCAAGGTATTTGAGATGTAGCATTTCACAAAAATATATGCATATATTAATACTATGATAATTTCATTGGTTGAAAATAGATATAGGTCCACACATTTGCTACCTTGTGACCTTTAAGGACATATTGCAAAATGAGTTTCTAATTGTGTGTTTTTAAACTACCTCCCTTGAATTTCTCCAGCAATGGATAATGCATAGAATAGGACATACTTAATAAAGCTATCTAAATACAAAAATTTCTGTTTGCAATTTAAGATTGCATCCTGTACCTGGATATCTTAATGTGGTGACTTTATTTGTTTTGTTTTTACAAAACTCATGCTTCCAAAGTTTGTAAAATAGAAATGAAAAGAAATTAGAGCATATAAGACATATATCTTGTGTATAAAAATAGAAATGTATTTCAAAATATAAGACTCTGCACTCTTTATTTTTGGCCTATAAAAGCATATATATTATGAAGAAGCATTTATGAAATTTATTTGCCATGGCCCTATAGAAGCTTCACCGAAACTACTAGTCTCCTAGAAATTTGGAAAGCAGGAATCTTGCATTGAATAAGTTAATATTTTAGGAACAATTGAAACTATATGTGATAATCTTCAGGATATTCCTGTATCCCTTCTGGAGCTATGTGACATACCTTTTTGTGGCTGGCATTACTGCCCTTTATCCCCATGTTCAAATTTTCAAAATCTGACATGCGTTATAATTTTCCAAAGAAAATTTGACATGCAGTATAATTCAAGAAATTATTTTAAAAGGATTGGTAAAATTCGTAGGGCCACATAATCATTTTGGATATAATACAAAAGAGAAGAAATCACTGAAACAGAATAATGGTATTTTCTGATACATAAATGAGATCATTGCTATTAAGGGCTTATTCTTGAAAACAAATTGAAATGAGAAAAATGGAGACAATCCAAAGCACAGGTGGGTAGGGATGTTAGAACAAGGAGCAACTTGCTTTCACCTGATGAACCTGGGAAAATTTGAGAAAAATCAGTTTTTAGTAGCAGTCACTTTTTGAAAAAAATATGTGACTTGGGAATAAATTTAATAGCTGCAAGGGAAAAAGAAAGGGAATTTGTTTACTTGAGCTTTAAAGTTAAGGCTCAGCTGGCAAAATACCTTCTTTTTCGTTTGTTTGTTTGTTTGTTTGTTTTATAACACTTTTTTATTAGTTTCAGGTGCACAAAACACTGTAATAGTTAGACATTTATCATTTATATCCCTAGCACAGTGACAAGCCCCCTCCCCCATCCACTACCTCTCTGACATCGCACTCAGCCATTACATTTCAACTGTCTCTATTCCTAATGCTATACTCCTCTTCTTTTAAATATATATATATAATATATATATATTATATATATATATAATATATATATATATATATTTTATATATATATTTATATATACATACATACATATATATAAAATTGTAGTTGACATCCATAAAATACCTTCTTATTTTCAAAATGCTAATGCTGAGACCCTCTATATTTCTAACTATTGATTTTAATTATAACTTCAGAGAAGGGTGAAAAGTATAAGTGCTTTATTGGGTCATTTTCTCTATAATGTTGACATCTACTATCAGTGATAAAATGATACCTTTATTGTTTCTGTGACATAGTATCCAATCCAGAAGTTTGTTGAAAATAATAGCAGGTTCTTATTACAAATTTAGGCTAAGGCTGCATTATAAAAACTGCATTACAATTTTAAGTTAAACTTATGCAGTAGGGGAAATAAAAAAAATTATTTTTCAAGTTAAGTAAATATTGGTTGGTTATATAAGCCTCAACTAATTAAATAATACTTGTAAGAATGCTTCAAATAGTAGTCACATAAAGTTTCCAAATATGAGACTATTCATAGACGTTTGCTAAATATAAAACCCTATAATAATCTTGCCATTTGAGGGTAATGATTTAAATCTCATGTAATAGATGTATCCCAGTGAACTCACAATAATTTTTCCTGTAATCAGAACATATTATAATACATTAGGGAGGATTTTTTAAAAACACTAAACATAAAGAACTATAAAAAAACATGAAATCACATACACAAATTGTTAAGCATAAGACATGTTTCTTTTTTTTTTTTCTTCTTTTGGTATTAAACACTATGTTTTCTTTTCCATCAAGATCGAAAATAGTAACCAAGCAAAACTATAATCTCATTGAGAATTAAATTTCGATTGCACCGTTTTGTGGAATGATATCTTATTTAGAGATTTGAAGCCATACCAGATGAGAGAGTAGACTTTACCTGTCTTTATTTGTAAGTGTTTGTTTTTCTGATTACCTTAATGGATATGATGAAACCACTGTAATCTAGTGCCTGGTTCTCCTTGTACACATTTGTCTAACTAACAGGGTGCCAGTGGGTCCAGTAGAGCAGAGAGCTGTTTTTTGTTGTTGTTGTTTTTTATTAAAATACCACCATCTACTAAATTAGTTTTGAGCAGTATGAATTTGCGTTAACCAAGGCAACTAACCACTCGGAATCCCATTGCCATGAATGTAATTTTCATGAGTATACTCTTTTATTACATAGAGCTAGTTAACATATAAATGGTAGCTCCTTGGACAGTATCCAGCCAGCTCTGTTTCTGTGGAAATTGATAGACATTTATAAAGATCACCATGCTCTCCACACTGAATAATTATTTTCTTGGCATAATAAAAACATCTGTTTAGCTCTTTCTTTGACAAACTGCGGATTTGTAAACTCAGGAGGATTTTGGTATCTATTTTAGGCAGTGTCTATTGGCTGCTGTAAAGTACAGCTATTAATCAGAATAAGGTAAAGATTGAGACCTGACTGTTACAAGGTGACAGTCATTTGAAATAAGACTAAAAATCTCCATGGATAAACATGACTAATTTAAATGAGCCCTAGGGAGTTTTTTGAGAAAGTGCAAATGCCTGATGAATGTCACACTGTTATTCTAATTATCTCATAACATGGCACAAAATAACAATCTCATCCCATCCTTTTATTTACAAAGCTGCTCCCATAATCATTATATTTTACCTGTTCAAGCTCTGAAAGATTGTTCCTCATTGAGAGATTCATTAAAAGAGAATAATTATATTATATTTCACAGATTGGCAGAAAGAAAATGTATCTTCGAACAATTTCATTTCCCTGAACAGTTGTTCATTTCAGTGTTGAAGACAGGTCTATTAAGTACCTTCTACCCTTTTAAAACATGTTAAAGCTAACCATTATTACTGAAATTAGTAATTTGGTTCTGATTTAATGAAAAAATCAGCTGCTATTTGTAGAACTTAATTTCTGTGTGTGAAACACAAATGTAACAATATTTTCAAAAATATTGAATAGCAGTATTTAAGAATCTTTTCATGCACAATGATTTAAATTCATGTATCTTCTGATAGTTAAAGCCATTCGAATACTGATTTTTTTCCTACTGACGCTTTAGAACATGGACATTTGCATCCAAAAAACTACATAAAGCATATTTTCTTACTAAGTATGGCACTCAAATTTTCCAAGTATCTTCTTAGAAGAATAATGAGACATAGAAAATCAACCAACATCAAGGACATCTCATTTTTAGATTTACTGCAAGAAAGGTTCACGGGATTTGTGATTAAATGTCTTTTCAAAATTAAATAGTCATGTGCATAAAAATGTGTCTTCGGAAAGTAGGTCTGAGACCTTCACTTCATATTTGAACATGTTGATGCTGTGAAATAAGCTATCCATAGTCACATGTAAGTGAATACCTTAACTCTTAAATCTCTTGTAAGTAATTGAGCAATAATGAAATAATATGTTAATCACTGATGATTCTGCCACACTTTTTATATTTGGTGAGCACTTTCTTCACTGAGCCCTTATAGTGTAGTCTTAAGATTACCCTGGCCAGCTCACTAAGACCGAGGTACCAGGGTATCTAGTGAGCCTAGAGGGAAGCAAGAAGTCAGTGCATCTTTTACCCAGTATAAAACTACAAAAGATGCTATTTCATTCTTAAAAGACAAGGAATTATATCAAATTTAAATAGGAATTTTAAATGTGTGTAGGATTTGCAGATAAAATGAATTAATCTGCATGTCTTATTTTAAAAGTATGTAACTAAAATATACTGGCATATTAACCATGCTATTTTGAGTGGGATGTTGAATCTGAGGTTTTGCACATTTTTGTAGTTAGGAATTATTTTTAAATTCTTTATTAATATATTTTGTCCTTTGTATTAATAAAACTATTTCTTGAACAGGATTCTATAATGTCTTTATCTCAATTGTCTTACAATAGACTATTTTAGATTTCCATTGCTTTTTCTTTGGTTTTTCATTTTTGCTCTTTGTTTTCTGAATGTTTTATATGTTAGCTTTGCAAGCATTGCTTTTCATCCAAATGTTCATACAAAAGTTAGCAATTTACAAGGAACTATAACAGTGTTTTCATTCTTGAGGAAGGGAATTGAATGTGCTGTCTACGGTAGATGCTGAAATGCAGCTTCCTTTGGTAGTCAAGAAGCCATTCAGTTATCCCAAATAGTGCCAACAAACAAAGTGAAACAAATGCATTAATTTAGGCATTAAGGTTGATCTAACTTTTTAAAAATCTGACATTTTAAATTCCTCTGGTGGACTTTAACAAATCATGATATTTACTACTAAGTACTCAAACACTTTGATCATGTAGTGACAGTTGGTGTGCATGAGTGTGTCTGTCTGTGTGTGTCTATGTGTCTGTGTGCATATATACTGACTTCATTCATGGAGAAAGGTTAATGGCCATGCAGATATTTAAATGATGCATGGAAGAAAAAAATCACTTGAACAAAAATTCTTTTGAAATTCCCAATCAGAAAACCAGGGAAAGTAAAGCATTGCTTTAGTAGGAAGGAAGGGGGCTTTAGCTTTTGTTTTAATAGCAGAAGAGAGTGTGAGAGAACAAAGTGTTCTCTAAACTAACTACAAAGCATTATCCCAAGGGAGAAGGAGGAAGAAAATAGGTAAAGAAGGGAATTTCTTCTTTTCTGACTTCCTTTCCTTTTCTTCCTCTATATGTCATCCTTTGAAAATATTGCATTCTTCACATTTCATCACTCTTCCTCCTCCAGATGAGAAGGCCCTTCCTATAGAGAGAGCCCGCCACAGTGGCTGAACAACTCACTCTCTTGACTGGCCATTTTAGCACATTTACACCTACTTATGACTCAGTAGACAATAGCTTCGGAAGGTCTGTAGAAAAAATGTTTCCCAATACAGTATTGACTTTATGTGTGCGAGATACTTATTTTATTTTGCATTTTAATTGAGATACACTTATATAACATTGTGTAAGTTTAAGGTGTACAGGTGTTGCTTTGATACCGTTATATGTTGCAATATGATTACCACAATCATGTTAGCCAGCACCTCTATTACCTCACATAATTAGAATTTCATAATTGTGCGAACAATTCAGGTCTCGTATCTTAATAACTTTGAAGTTTATAATGCAGTATTGTTGACTATACTGTATTGATCTTTTTTGGTTTTGCATCTTTCTATGAGTTGTATTATAAAAGGAAGTTATTTCATGGGCAATAAAAAAATGAGGAAATTAGTATGATACCAATTTCTTATTTCACACAGAATTCTTATCTCAATCCAAGCTGTTTCCTCGTCACTCTTGTCAAGTCAGCAAGCTTTGAGAGGAAAGATTTTTGACATGGACATTGAAGACCAGTGAATTTCTTACAGACAGGCTTTAGTTTTAGTTTTCTAGACTATAAGTATATGACTATAATACATTCTATGTTAAAAAGAAATCTCTGACCTCAGACCAATTAAGTTGACCAAGTCTGTTTCCTAACCTATATAAATGGAAATAATCATTTCTGATTTTTTTTTTCACCTCATAGGTTATTTTGTACATCTCAAAACATTAAAAATAGTAATTAACTATAGAAATGTAACATGGTTTTATTATTATTCCATCAACCTAAAACTATGCACAAGGCTATCTAGAATATGTGAAATACTTCCAAATTTGGCCCACATTTGTGAGAGAGGAGGCAAAAATTAAGAGGCCGTTCTCCAGCTGTGCAACCAGGAGCCCTTCTAAGAATTAATCCAGACACCAGAGAATTATAAAAACAGAATCCATATTTCAGATTATGTATGAAGTCGTGGAGCTCTCAAGACTTGAAATCTTTAAATGAGACCTGATGAGGAATTAGGTTTTGAATTCATTCTGATCTATCTTTCAATTAAAAGTTATCTATCATTCCTTCCCAAAAAAGAGACAAATTTCATTAGGATGTATGTACCAATAAAAGTTGATTACAATACAATACAGTTGACTCTTTCTTGGTGTTGGAATGATTGAAATATTTTGTTTATGCCAGTTAGTTTCTTGGTATCTCCACTACTCATTTGTTATTCTTCCTTTGGTGAATCATGGAAAATACAATATTTGCTCTCTGTACTCCCTTTGGTTGCACACCTTCCATCTCTCACTTTCTTTAAAAGATGGTAAGATTGTGGTGGCAACAGCACTGACTGCCTCGGAGCCATGTAAGCAAATTGCCCATGACCTTTCACTCTCCCCACTGCACACACCATTTGTTTTACTGCAGAGACCAAGTCACCTCAGCAACCAATTCAGGTTGTACCCACTGCTCTTAAATTTCTGTTTCTTTCTTGATGGTACAATACATTACTTGTGACTCACAGAGATGTTTATAACAGCCCTTTCTAAAGTAGGTTGTACAGGAAAGTATAAGCTGCCAGACAAGTAATGACATTGCGAGGTGCTGCCTGCTCGGATGAAAACACATATAAGAGAAGACAAGGGACAGGTAATGGGTCCTAGCCAGGCTGCAAAACTCTTTTCAAACTGGTGCTGACTGTGTGCCAGTAGATGTGGCAATAACTGTCAGCGAGATGTACAGCCCTTTAACATAGACTCAGTAAGGAAGAGAAGGTGGGAGGCGTTGTATGATTTTATTTGAAGACAAGTGTCTCCTGCTTTTGAACAACTCTTTCTAGGCAGAAGGGATGTCAGTTATTCACAAGTCTCAGGGAAGCTTTTGCATGGATTCGAGACGTTGAATTTTTATATTTTATTGTTCTTACATGCGTTGTTTTATTGTTGGTAATGTTGATGCTACTATGCTTAAATTAAAAAGGAGAAATTATCAGAGTATGAGATATCTAGGTTCTCATAAAGTGTAGGAAGTGTAATCATTGTTCATATTCTTTTCCCACCTGAGAATAAGTTTCAATTGTCTCAAATCTCATTGCCTGCTCTTGATGGACTCACTAGGTTTTTAAGAGTAATATGTTCTTTTAAAGCATGATTTTCTATTGTCCTGTTTTCATCGTTGCTGGTATCATGTCTTAAATCTAGCATTATCTCTATATAGGCCTTTCATATGTATGTATAAAATATGCACATAACTCTTTTTCCATAAATGATCAGTGAATGAACAGATTACGCTTTTATTAACACTTTTTAAAACTATTTTCTTGATTAACTGATGGTTTCTGTCTTTATCAGATATTGTGTAGGATGGACAAAACTTTAAAGATTAAATGAAACAGGACTGAGCTCTTAAATTGAGCAAATTGATTACCTTCATTTTTAATCTATTTCTTCCCCCCGCCCTCCCCAATGCTAGTAGATAGGGTTTTTAAAGGCTGTTTTTAATGAGCTATGTATATGTGACGGGAAAATAACAAACAAAGAGCAATCATATTAGGGCCAAAAATGTCAATGTACATATAAGTCATGCATTGAATGGCTTAATATGTGCCAATCGAATCTGTGACCACTTTCCTTCTCACTCACTCCACTCATGCCCAGTTTACCTTTTTGATTCTCTTCAAATATACCAAGCACAATAGCATCTCTGAGCTTTTGAACTGATATTCCCTCTACCTGGAATATTCTCACCTCACATCTTCTCAGAGTTTCACATGGCTTCTATCTTGCTTCTTTCAGGTCACTGTTAAAATATGCTCTCCTGGGAGAAGACTTCCCTGACCATATTTCTAAAAATATCATGCCATCTCCTCCCATGTCCTACTCCCTGTTCCACTATATGTGGTCCCTTTAATGAATTTGTACAGAAAAGTGCACACATCTTAGATGTATAATTGAGGAATTTTGACAGAGTGAGCACATCTATATAACCACTCTCTCAGATCAAGAAATAGAACTTTACCAACCCCACAGGAGCCCCCCAAACACACACCCTACTCAATATCCTGACTTCCATTATGTGGATAAGTTTTGTTGTATTTAAAATTTTATATAAGTAGAATTACATAGCATATATTCGTTCATGTCTAGCTTTAATTTCATATTTTCATTACTCAATATTATACATTATATTAGTATATAGTTTTGGGGTTTTTTGTTGTTGTTGTTTTTGTGTGTGTGGAGCTATGAACATTATTGTTCAGGTGTTTTGATGTATGTTTGTGTATATATGTATATATATGTGTGTGTGTATATTGTTGTTGTTGTTGTTGTTGTTTTTCTTCTGGGTCTAGACTGAGGAATGAAAATTGCTGGGTCATAGGGTATGTGTCTGTTCAGCTTTACTATGTACTGCTAAAAGTGTTTGTACTGATTTATACTCCAATCAGCTAATGAGGCTTCCAGCTGCTCCATGTCCTCACCAACACTTGGTATATGAGTCTTTTTAATTTAGCCATTCTAATTTATTTTGTTTTAAATACACATGTTACTGACGACTAATGTTGTGGAGCACTATTTTGTATGACCAGGGTATTTGGATATCTTCTTTTCTGAAAGTCTCTTTGTATATTTTTATTGGATCAATCAATCTATCCAATCTAATCTAATCTATCTGTATCTGAAAGAACTAGAGTATTTTTTTAGATAGGTGGCAAATATATGCTCCCACTGTGTGGCTTGCCTCTTTATTAATGATGTCTTTTGATAATCAGAACATCTTAATTTTATTGAAGTCCAGTGTGTCAATGTATTCCTTTTTGATTATTGATGTTTATCTGTGGTTAGTTTTTTTAGAAATCTTTTTCATATCCCCTATGTTATTTTTGAGAAGATTCATTTGTTTAACTTTAACTTTTAAATGGTATTGATTTTTGTGTGTGGTTTAAGGTCAAGATCAGGAATGATTTCTTTTTTCATATCACTATTCAATTTACACAGCACTATTTATTGAAAAGGCTTCTCCCCATTGGTGTTAACATAATCTTAATTCAAGTGTCCTTTAATGTGTTGATTTATATCTGGACTCCATATTCCATGCAAAAAAAAGTAGGCAGCTTTTCTCTGGTGTCACATAGTAAATATTTTAGGTTTTGTGGGTCGTATGCTCTGTCACACCTATTTGGCTCTGTCACAGCAGCACGAAAGCAGTCTGAGATAATTTCTAATGAATGGGAATGGCAGTGTTTCAATAAAACTTTACTGACAAAAACAGTGAGTGGGCCAGATTTGGCTCAAGGGTGCAGTTTGCTGACACCTGTTCTGTATCACTGGTCTATTTCTCAATCCTTATGTCAGTACTTCACCATCCTAATTAATGTTTTAGTCTTCAAGAAGAACATACCCTTCACATTTTTCTTACACATTTTAGAATCAGCTTGTTAATTCCTCCCCTCTTACAAGAAAACAACTTCAGGGATCTTGATTGAAATCGCATAGGTGAATTTGGGGAAAATTGACATCTTTACAATATATATCTTCCAATGCATGAACGTGGTGGATCTTTTCATTGATTTGGGTCTTCTTTAATTTCTTATAATAATGGTTTATAATTTTCTACGTAGTACTGTTAATCCTAGATATTGATGTTTTGGTATGCTGTTCAAAATGGTATCTTTTCTAACATTTACTTTCTAATTGTCTTTGCTATTATACAAAATACCAAACTTCCCAAAGCCTTTTATCAGTTCTAATAATGTATCTATTTATTTTGTTAGATTTCAGAAATATGTAATCATGTCACACATGAGTGATGAAAGTTTTATTTCTTCTTTTAATACCCTATACTTTTTCATTTTCATTTTCTTATTTTCCTAGTTAAGGTTTCCTATACAGCATTGAATCCAAGTGGTAATAGTGGACATTGATATTGGGGAGGATTTCATTATTTCACCATTTATATGATGTTTGCTGTATACTTTTATAGATACATCTTAGACTAAAGAGTACATTTTTATTTCAAGTTTACTAAGTTTCTGTTATACATGGATATTGAACATTATCACATTCTTGTTCTGTATCTATTGAGAAAATCATACAAATTTTATTTTTCTTTGTGTGAATGTAATGAATTACCTTACTTAATTTTCAAATTTTAAAGCAACCTTGTATTCCTTAAATAAATTTAACTTGGCATGATATCTTATTTAGACAGCACAGGATTTAATTTACTAATAATAGGTTTTTATGTTTTTATTAATAATATAATTTTTGCATCTATTTTCATGAGAACCATCACTAATTATTTTCTTACAATGGCATGATTAGGTTAAGTTAACAAGATTAAGTACGGTTACTGTGCCAGCCTCACAATACAAGTTAGAGAGTCTGCTATCTTACTGTATTCTCTGAAGACATGTGTACCCATGGCTTTAAACCCTTATGAGAAGGTTTGAAAAGTTCAGATATCATAAAAATACATATAATATTATATACATTTTTCACATTTCCTCTTGTGTAAGTTTTGAGGTTTTTTGGGTTTTATTTCCGCTTGCAATGTGTCCATACCATCTGCACTTATAAATCTGCTGCCACAAAGTTGTTCCAGATACACTCTTATTTTCTTTTAATATCAATATTATCTTTTTTATTCAATTTTTAAAATTAAATTTATTGGGGGACATTGGTTAATAAAATTATAGAGGTTTCAAGTGTACATCATCTATATACTGCATTGTGTGTTCAACACCCAAATTCAAATCTCCTTCTGTCACTATATATTTTACCCCCTTAACTCTCTTCTACTTCCCTGCCTCCCCTCTTACCCTCTGGTATCCACTAAACTGTTGTTTGTGTCTATGAGTTTTTATTTGTTTGTTGCTTTCAGTTTTATATCCCACACATGAGTGAAATCATGTGGTTTTCGACTTTTTCTGTCTGACTTCTTTCCCTTAGCATGATAATCTCAAGATCCATCTATGTTGTCGTAAATGGCAGTATTTCATCTTTTCTTATGGCTGAGTAATATTCCTTTGTATATATGTACTACATCTTCTGTATCCAATCTTTTTTTCAAATATATGCTTTGATGGCTCTGCATTGCTTCTAAGCATGGTTTTAGTGGGATCCTATAAATTGATATATTTTTCTATTGTTGTGTCATTTAATTCTAATTGTATTTCTTGTTTGACCCATGGATTACTTAGTGCCACATTGCTTTATTTCCAATAGTTTTGAGAATTTGTTGCTGTTTGTTATTTATTTCTAGCTTAATATCGCTGTTGTCATGAATATACAGTGAATAATTTCAGTTCTTTGAAATGTTATAAGGTTTGCTTTATGGCCCAGCACATGATCAACTTTTGCACATATTTCATGTAACTCTGTTCATCAAAGCTTTTTTCATCATAATGACTTTCGTCTAGTATTCCTGTCAGTTGTAGATTGAGGTATTTTCTCACTATGATGGTGTCTTCATATATTTTTATTTATAGTTCTACTCATGTCTGATCCAGGTACACTCCATTCATCTTACAATGGATTTCTGAGCTTATATCTTGGCCGGTTCTTCCAAATATATTATGAAAGAGGTTAAGAAAGTTAACAGAGCCCCAAACTAAGACTATGTTTTGCTGATGTTTACTGCATATGGATTTAAACTGATTTTGATTCTGTCTGAAAGTGACAGAAATGAATCCATTCTCCATTTCAGTGACTGCATGCCTCAGACTGAGGACTACGTTGATCTGCTCCAAAACAAACAAACAAAAAAAAAACAAAAAAACACATCTGGTAAAACAAATACATCTGTGGTTACTGTTTGGTAAAGCATATCATGGTCCTTCCCTTTTTTATAGGTGCTAGACTGCTGTCATTAATGGGGATATGCCAGAAATGACCTCCTCTGCATTCTTTAAATCTTTGTGGGTGGTAGTCATTGATAGCACTTACATACAGGACAAGAAACCAGTGTGATGATCTGCCAATTACCAAGGTTGTGCAATCTGATAATACCTTGGGAGGTCTTGGAAAAGACAACTTGATGGATCTGTGGACTCCTATGGGTCAGATGCAGGCCAAAACTTTATTTATTATCTGGATCTCATATGACTTCATTCTATTAGGGGAACTGTTGGATCAGTTTGGGCCTCAGGGTGTCAATTTTAGTTTTGACTCTGAATTCAACAAACTTCAAAAGTTCTAAATAGTCCTCTTTACCTGATGCATAGTCACTTGAGTAAATGGCCTTAAGTCCCTTCAGAAAAGGACTAGAGAAATTAGTACATGATAGTCTCATAGTGTTGCTTAGTGCATTATCTTAATAGATCTGCCCTGTACTTCAATACATAGTCTTCAAACAGAAGTCTGAAGATCAACTCAGGTCTAGAATCTGGGTAAGAGATGGTGATTTGGATGGAGAATGGGGTTTGTAAGAGGGAGAGGATGGAAAGTTGCCCTTAGCCTCCTGATCATTCATTTTGTATTTAATTTAGTTGTATGAATTGTGCAACACCCTTGGTGGCTGGGTGCCCATTTATCTTGTTTTAGGAACTCCATATTCTATTTATTTACTCTTTCTTTTTTCTTAAGGTTATGCCCCATGTTTGTCTCTCCTATCTTCCTGCTTATTGAAATAATTAGACCTAGCTTTCTTCCAGCTACTACGTACTACCTCTTGATATCTAATATTTAGAGATTATATCATTATCATTTTTATCAGCAATCCCACTTCTGTAATGTCATCTCCCATCCTGCCTACAGAAGTCAACTATTACTGAGATTCTTGATGATACTGATGTCCCTCTTCAGAGCACGTTCCTTATTGTTTGATAGATGGAGTGTCCAGTGGGCTATCCAGTAGATTATAGTTAGCTGCTGGTGTTTCTAGCCTATGTATATATTTTTTCTCAAGCATGCCTAATATACTGAGTCATTTGATCTCTTCCTCCATCTTCCATGGCAGTTCTGGAATTTCTACTTCACTTAACATGGGTCATATATTTTCCCAAGCTTTCAAGGACCATCCTTGCAGGTGTTAACACCGTCTCCTTAGAATATGTACCAGGATTTTAAATTCTATATCACAGGAGAGTGCTTCCAAATCAGCTAACTACTGTATCTAAATGTACGTTCTGTTATCTATCATCATGGACCCTCAGGAGCCATGCTTCCATGCACTCCCAGCTCCTTCAGCAACTTCTGTGATAGCTCCTCTCCTCTCTTAGTAGTCCCACAGCATCCCTGTTCTGGATGTGCTGGTATTTGACCCTTAATATTTGGCTGTCAAGGGGAATGATGACAGCAAATCCTGAGGAAGGGCAAATGTTATTTATAAGAAACCTACCTCTTTTCAGGTTTCTACATGATCTTCAAGTGGGGGTGTGAAGGGTGCTACCTTGTGGAAAGAGTGATTGGGCCAGTTCTACAGGCCCAGAGAGAATCTAGGAAATCTCATTTCTGAATCGCTTCTATCCTGATATCCAGATAGCTCAATCACAACTCTCAGGGTTCTGACCATGGACTAGGAGACCAGACTTCTCTGAAGTCTGCTGCTTTTGTGAGTAAGCGCCAGGCCTGATCCTGTGCTGTCCTGGTTCTCTGGCAGCAGAAGATTAGATCTCCTTAAATCTTACAATATAAGCCCTCTGGCTTTCACTTTTTGCCTGGAATTGGTGATTAATCATTGTGGTACTTGCTTTCAGGTAGAGCCATTAAAAAACAACAACAACAACAGCAACTGTATTGAAGATCTACTGTGTGCTAGCCCCTAAAGATACATGGGGAACAAGAGAGAGAGTGCTCTGCCTTGATCAGATTGTCATTAAATTTTAAGCTGAAGAATCTCAGACTATTTATCTCAAAGGGTAGAACAAAGTACATAGATGGCTAGAGACCTACTTGCGGAACTGAGAAAAAAATGTGTGCCATATTTTTAGTTTATTTTAGAGATAAGACCTTATTCTACCCTAAAACAGTATCTAAGGGCTTTCTTCCCTGAAGTTTCCCACAGGGTTAGTAGTGCCCGGTCCCTCTCTCACGTCCCTAACGTAGCCCATACATTTGTACTTTAAGACTTTCAGTTTCACATTTGTTTCTAAGTATACCTCATAGCTTTTTAACTATTGTTTAACATTTGTGGTCTTATAAGTAATTCCATATTCGCACCTAGTCATACAACATGTTAAACAAGATGATTATGCCTCAATATTACTTTCTCAGTGGCTATACGATTTAGCACAGATATTTGTGATTAAAAGAGGAATTATATTTGCAGTTTGGCTATCCTTTTGAGCATGTAGTTTCATACCATTAAATAGTATGATAATATTAGAAATAGCCTATTAGAAAGTTTACGTCCTTTAATAATCATTATTAAAGAAATCTATTATAAGTTAATGAGGATAGAAATGATTTATATATAAATATATTCATTACATAAAGAGAAATTATGTAAATGTCCAAGTTTAGATAAATGGTTAAATTTATCATGGCATAGTTATTAAAATTATTGGTTGAAGTATTGTTTACATTTATGGTATTTATTTATTTATTGAGATATCATTGACATATAACACTATAAGCTTTAAGTGTGCATGTTCATTTGATGCATTTATATACTGCAAGATGACTGAAGGACTTTAACAACATTTGAGAATGTTTGTGATGTGAAATTACATGAAGAAAGTGGTATAAAAGTACATAAATAGTATTTTTGTTATTTCATTTTTGTATATACATGTATATGAGAGATATAAAAAGTGATAATCTCAAAAATAAAATAATAAATATTTTTTACATTGTTTCCCCATTTTTTCTAAAATTAGTTTATATATTACTTTTCAAATTAGGAAAATGTGTCATTTCAAAACTATTTTATTAGAAAAATAAATTCTTACTGATATTTATCCCGAAAACCCTAAGCTAGTAGAATCATTAGATAAATGTATTGATACATAAAAGCTGAAGTTAAGGAAACTTTCAATTAATTTCAAGGCATCAACATGGGAATATTTGAATGACTTAGAACAAAGATACGATCTTATATAAAATTGTGAGAATGATTTCAAAAGGAAAACAAAGACAATGATACAATCTGATATTCAGGGGAAAACACAGTAGATATAGTTAGCAATGTATAAGTGAAGCAAATCACTTGCTTTAAATCTGCTAACATTACTGGTATCATATCAACTACTGATATTGAGTTTTCCTCCACAGATTAGATGATTTATAAGTTGGCATTCAATACTGTATATGGTAAAGAATTGTATTTTATTTATACACATATGGGCATATTTCTTTAATCGTAAGAAAGTTCCAGCTGTTCTTTTCTACACATATATATAGCAGCCAACTGCTCATCTTTCATTTAGAACATCCTCTAGTCTTTAACCTTTACTGTTATTTGACTATTCAATTAATATGCCCAGTCATACATTAGAAATACGTTAAAACTAGAATTAAATGTCTTGGATGAAAGCTTCTAACACCATATCATTTTCTATGGAAGACTTTAATTAATTGAAGTCTGAAAATATTTAATGACTATAAGCATTTTTTACATTAAAATTCTCCTGTTTTAGAAATTAGAGAGAGAGAGAGAGAGAGATAGTTTGAGATAGTGATGATAGTCATTATTTATTGGATTCCTACTATACTCCAAACATAGAATTAAGCATATTACTCAATTATTTATCCATTTTTTTCCCACTAATACTATTGTACTGATACTATGTGCCAAGCAATGAGGTAGATTTAAATAGAAAGAAAGTGAAAAAGAAAATTAATCCAGTAAATTTAATCAAGTATGGGCAGTGCCATTATGGGAAGGAAGTACTGGTGATATAGAAATACATACTAAGAGCACCAAATCTTTCTGAAGATATTAGAGAAGTTAGAAAACACATGATATTAAGCTGAGACTTGAAGAATGAGAATGACTTAGGTATGCAAATAGGGAGAGACATGTTCACATTACTCCAGGTTTCTGGTGGGGTAACTGGACAGATTTGGATAGCCAAAGGCATCTCAGTGTAAAAATCACAATGGAATTAACTAATTATTGGCCTGATTACTTGGCTTTTGTGTCTTTCTCTCCTACTGAACTGTAAACACCATGAGGGCTGGGAACATACCTATTTTGTTTTCTCTTGTATTCCAAAGGTTGAGCTGGGTTCCTGGCACAGAGCAGTAACCAAATGATTATTTGTGGGGGGAAAAAGAAATAGGAGAGCACAGGAAAGACCTGAGGATGAGGAAAAACTGTGCACATCACAGGGATACATCAAGGCTAATATTCATAAAAACCAACATTTTACCATTGAGGAAACTGACTCAGCTTTAGAAATAGTGCTAAAACTCAGAAAGAGGGCATATGGTAAAGTGAGGGTAACAACTCACTTCTCTCCAAAGACAGTGTGGTTTGCAATATACATGATGACTCTTAAAAACATAGGCCTAGTCCTGAAGCATGAAGCCAACAGATCAGGGAACATTTAGCTTCAGTGCTATACTCTATCAACCAAGCTATCCAAAAATGCTGAGGAAAGACTCACATCACCTGATGAAACCCCAAACATGTACGTGACATAAACCTATAATAGCTAATATCCTGCCTGTGTCTATTTTTTCGATATTAGTATTGGTCAGTAAAAACCAATCCGTGTTCAAAATCCCAGCCAAATTCTTACAACATTAATTAGCAGCTCCTTCTCAGAAATCAAATGTAGAATCATTAATTCCTATTCTTCTGCTTTTCCCCTAATATCTGTTTTATGCCCTTCTTGCTCACTTTACTTTAGTTGTATTCTTTATTAAACCTTTTGCTGGTTCCAGTCTGTTCAACTTCTTCACCTTGCTTTACTGACAATATCAATTTAAACACACACACACACACACACACACACACACACACACACACACGGACTCAATGACGCTAACATAAAACTGAGTGATTCCAAATAGGTAAATAATTTTTCCAGAAGTTTGACTGCTTTAGAATGAATTTTAAAATCCTACCTGGAAAGATCAGCTCTAAGAAATAAGAGAAATATCGCTTACATTGCAGGCCAACCAGATGCACAAATCTAATCTTCAATATTAAGTCCTCGAGGTCAACTAGATCTCATCCACTATGTTTTAACCCTTGGAAGTTCATCTGCTTTTTTTTCTCTGCTATGTTTATGCAAAATAGCATTAATCATTTGGGTAAACATTTAAATATAGACCATTTCAAAAAATGAAGTCAAACAGGCAGACAATCTCCTCTGTCAAGAACTGGTCAAGTTATAGCAATTACTGTAGAACCTTCTACTTTCTAATGTTTGTCTTATAAGATGAGAAACCTTGAGAAATATTGAACACTACTATGATTGGATCATTGGCAAATCAAGGCCTTACAATTATACTGATGAAATATGTTGGACCACTGCCAAGGAGACCTCGTCCCTGAAGCTAGTGGCAATTGTGACATCTGATAGATCACAAACTGCTAGACCTGTAAATAGATGCTGCTATTAAACATCTTCAGGAAACTTTGAATTTTAGCTTTTGAACAATAATTTCAAACATATATCTATGTACATGAAAGAGGTTGCTCTCTTTAAAATCAGTTCTTTCTAATCATGCCTGCCTTATTGTCAAGCCTAACTACCAGAAATTAGACTTCTACTCACTATTATCAGAAATGGGGCAAGAAAAGGAAACATAGAGCTTAAGTAGATTAAGTTAGCTAATAAATAATAATGGTAACAGAAAAAGAAATGAGGTAACTCTTCAGTGGTATTTTTATGAGCAACATATGTATTTTGAGGGAGTGAAATAATGCAGTCATAAATTGTAAACTTCAAAACCAGAGGCCGCCTCTACCATTGAATTAGTTGTGTGATAAAAACTAATTGATGTCAATACTATAAATCTCTTACTAGATATCATTAGGCTTTAAATAGGCCTACTGTGTGGTTTTCCTCCTGGGTGGAAAGGCTGACAAAAGCTAATGCTGGAGTGGCCAGCAGAGGCATTGGGGCTGGGGGGTGGGGGAGGCGGCGTTCACAAGTGGGGCTGTGTCAGGCTGGTTTTATTTGAAAGCAACAAAATGTTTTGGTTAAGAAAATTCTTGTTTTGCTCTAAATGTAAATCTTCTCAGTGTTGTAAATGAAGTTCTGTCTCCTGCCCCCCACTCCCCCCATTTCCATGCTGGGTTGAGGTCTCTTGGCTCTTGCCTGCTTTGCAGGAGTTCTACTGTCCTCCCACCTCTCACTTGCTCTCCAGGCCCCGGAAACTCACCCAAACACCCTCTTCCTCCTGTGGCAGACTTATTCAGGATGACTGGGCAGGGGCTTAAACAGTGGCAGCCCCTTACCTCAGAGCTGTGGGCTGAGCCCTGGGCTTCTTCCACACCTAGTGGCCTCCTCTGTTCACAGGCCTGGGGCTGCGGAGGGGCTGGCTGCAGTGGTCCTGACCTCTCTTGCCAAGAGCATGCCTCTTTGCTGGGTTGCACCTCTCAGGCCTATGCATGTGATTCTATGGAGCCGTTAGACTTGCCATGTTGAGGCAGTTTTAAGAATTGTTTCTAGCTAGAGGGACTTGCGTCTTTCCAAATCTAACATTTGGGGTATGGAAAATTGTGGTGTGTGGTAGGGTTTTTGTTTTGTTTTGAGTTTTTATTTTTTCCTTTGGTCTCTTGGTGTTTTTCCTTTCCCATTTCTTTCTCCTACATTGGCCAATTTGGGCCTTCTCCCCATGTCATCCCCATAGGGGTCTGCCTCCTGTGTCTACCTGCAGTGCAAACCCAAGGCCAGAGCTCAGGCCCGCAGGCTGTGTTTCTCTTCTGTCTCAGGGGTGTGGGAGCTGGGGCGGGGGCTTTTAAATAACAGTAATGAAAGGAGAAAAAAGTGAAATCTTTGGCAGTTACCACCCGTTCACATCCTCAAAGGCTGCAAGGTTTTGCTGATCTAGATTTATTAGAAATGTCGCCTTGCTAGCCAGGACCAAGACCCAGGCTTACTGAGAGCAGAGGCCCTTCCAGTCCCCAGGCTGCCACCACCCCAAGGGGACCTTGTCTTACAGAGGCCCAGGCCTGAGGCTGCAGAAATCTGGGCAGCCCACAACCAGAAACCCCTCTCAGGGACCAGGACTCCTTTGCCCCTCAAGTTGGGACTATATAGGCAGTTTTATTTTTTTCACAGCTTTTATCCCAAAAATGATTTGCAGTTGTGTGTGTGTGTGTGTGTGTGTGTGTGTGTGTGTATGTGCAGCACTTTGCCCTGATATGTGTGCTCTACAATAAAAACCAAATCTAATAAAATCTAATATAAAAACTAATAAAAAAATAAATAAATGGGCCTACTGTGTCATAAATGGACAAATTTCTATTTTATCAAAGAAATTAACAATTCTACCAAATGTTCATTAAAATTCACAGAATATTGAAATAAACATTTTATTTCTCAGTATAAAAATTAAAAATCAAATGACATTTACGAACAGTAAACTCACTACTAGATATTAAACTGCCAGTGATCCCTTGCAAGGGGAATATCTGTGAACTGAGCTTTGGCTAGCAATTGAAGAGAAAAGAATCTGCTTGGAATTCTAGTGTAAAAAAACAAACAATCAAAAACAACAACAACAACAACAAAACTAAACCAGCGATTTATTTTTCCGAAACTCATCACCTGGCCTTCTGAGGCAGAAACATGGACGTAAGTGAATGCTCTCAAGAATGCACAAAGTGGAACTGTGGAATGTTGTGTATTATGATAAGAAAATCTGGCAATATTGCAGAAATCAAAATGCTCTTAATGGTGCAATAAAAGAAAAATCTATAAACACTGCACTATAAAAATAAGCTGCTTATATTAGCTGAGTTTAATGATGCTAAATGTAGAACCCTGACAGCCTAGGCAGGTCTCACAAAATAAAAATAAAACAAGAATTCATCTGAAAGGTAGTCATTTTAATTTGAGGCAGATACATACACTTTACCGTTAGCATGAATAATTACAGATTGATTTGTTATTTCTGAAAAAAAAAATCTGCAGCCTCCTTCTTTGCTTGAGGTGCATGTGTATATGAAGTGTTGTATGTGCATGTGGGATATTAGTTCTTCAACATGAATCTGTGTAGACTAGAAGATAGGTAACATAAAAAAATAAAATAAGAGTGAAGAAACTCATTTTCCAATCCAAATAAAACATTAAATTATTTGTGTATATGATTACATTCCCAAGGTGCATGAAAATTTTGCAGCAACCACCAAGCCACCTGCCCTGTGAAGTCTTCTGGGCCCCATAACTCTTTATAACTAAAGAAATGACTAAGTGTTTACCTGGAGCCAGTGTTCCTGTGTAAGTGGCAGTTGACCTTTGGATTTCTATCCCTGTTTTGGCTGACTTTCTTTGATGCTTGTAAGTTAATAGAGAGTGCCACCATGATTCAGTGGATGTATTTAAACTTGGACACAAGCACAGTGCAGCCGAATCAAGGTCAGGTTTGGTATGAGCAAAGAAACATCAAACAGCAAAGGAAGAAAATATTAAGTGGAAAAGTAAACCAGTGTTCATGAAGTACATGTGTCAGGTAAGTTATTTTATTTAATGAAGTGGAACTAGGCACAGTGTCAAAAAAGGTCAATAATCAGGAAGAAAACAGTTTCCCAAGTCAAGTCTAATACCCATTTATTATTGTGGAAGGGTAAATATGCTTTAATAGGAAACATTCTCCCTAAAATAAAAAGCTAAACTTAGTGGGGAAATAGTCATAACAGCGAAAGCAAATGTCCTTAAAGGACATATGCGATTCCTAAAAAACAAAAAAGAAAGAAAAGAAATACAATAATGTTTGCCATTATAGTACATTATATTACATTACATTACAAATAAACTTTGTCACTTACAAAAAAAAAACACTTTGCCACTATAACCTAAAATAAGGCATTTCCTTTCCTTGTTTAATTATGTTTCTGGAAGAAATACTTTACTCAGGTGTTTGTGGAAAAAAAATCATTTTTAAAATTGGCACTGGATATATCATATATATGAAAATTGATCTAAGTAATTCTAGATATTTGGAGTAAATAAGCATCCTTCTTGACTAACAACAGAGTTATGATAACCAAATTATATAATTAGATGTTAGGCTTCTCATACAATCCACAGTGTATCATCTTTAGAATTTGCAAAGTCTCTTCTGAAATAATTTTTCTTTGTTGATGATTCATTCAGTGCTAAGAAAGATCAAAAGTGTACCTACTATGATAGATCTTCCATTATAGCAAAGAAATTAAGTAATATATATACACATATATACATATATGTGTATATATACATATAAATATATACACATTTATGTGTATATGTACAGAATAAATTTGTAAGTTTTTTGTACATATGTACAAAATGTGTGCATATACATGTATATACATGCACATGTACATCTATATGCACATATTTTGTACATATGTACAAAAAAACTTACAAGTATAATTTCATCATATGAAGATTTCCAATATGAAGGATATAAACAAGGTGATGTAGACATTGGGTGGCTTTCAGTTTAGAATCAGTGGTTACGGCATTTGTCTCTGAGAAAGCTACAATTAATTTGAAGCTGAAGAATAAAGAAACAGTTATGTGGCAGGCCATTGAAAGTATATTGCAGGAAGATAAATAAATTCAAATGCAGACGTGAACATGTTTTTTCTGTTTTGTTTTGTTCTGTTTTTCTATTTGAGCAAGAGCAAGGAACTCTGTGTGCCTAGTTTGAAATGAGCAGAAGGAAAGCAGCCTATTTCTAGATGAGCGTAAGAGAGAGACAATGGCAGGTTATTGGATGCTTTTTAGAAAGGAGCAACATGATTTAATAAATAATAGTTTTAAAACAGACTATAGCTCACAGGTACACAAATGTCTGGAAAAAAATTACATTTCGTGGTGATCACCTATGTTTACATTACCCCAAATAGAACACTGGCTGCACCTCAGAAAATGTCCTCATGTCCTCTCTTCACCTGCAAGCCTCTACCCCCTATCATAGGAACCATTATTCTAACTTTGATTATAAATGCTTTCTTGATTTTCCAACTAATTTTAACACTTAAGAATGAATCCTTAGATGTTATAGTTAAATTTGCATATTAAAATAAACAGTGATTTAGTATTTATTTTCTGTCCGCATTCCTGCATTCCTGTACTTACTATATTGTTTGTGAAAATAGCTCATTTTGTTGTCTTTGGCTTTAGTTTGTTCATTTGTTGCTATGTAGTATTGTAGAGACTGAAAGAATCAAAACAGCACTAGAGTCCTGGTGAGAGTCTGCCTAATTCTGATCGGCTCTTACTGCTAGGGTACTGCCATTTGGGGTCCCAACACAAGGCAAGGGATGTTTCCCAAGTCACCTACTTTGGAGGCCTCGATTTCAATCCCATGAGTCTGACAGAAGCACTCTTCACTCTCTCAGTCAGTCACCCAATGAATGAAAGCCCACAGGGCAAAAGTAGTCCACCTCCCTGGGGAACTCTGTCCTTAGTCAGATGATGGCCCAGTTTCTTTACTCTCTTATCAGCTTTCTAAATCTTCAAATAGATGGATATGTACAGACACACACAAATAAACACCTATCCGTGCATGTGTATGTGTGTATGTATAAGTATATAAATTTGTGTATGCCTGTATTTAATCTTGAGGAGAATGGAATTAAGTGGTAAGAGTTAAAGCCGGATGTAAATTAGATCGATACTGTTAATTGTCTGCACAATATAGGAAGATATCTTTGGGTACAATAGCTGTGAAAAGATAATTTTCTTTTTCTTTTGATAGAAATCTTAGGAGTTGCCAATTGTTAGGATATGTAGGACACAGGAAGTAGAGGAGTTTAGGGAGTTTTGTTCCGAGAGAAAATTATGTCTAGGATCAACTATTCCTATCCTGCTGTTACTAGGTACCCTAGTCAAATGTGATTTTGTTCTTTGGTGTTACTGTGTAACATTCAATTTTAAAATACATTCTCAGATTTGAAGTTTGAGCAATATATGTATAAGATGATGCATGTATTAAAACAAATAAGATGTCAAATACCATAAATAGGTAAACTAAAGAAAAAGTACAATCTTCTATTTTTAAAATCTTGCCTATTAAAATCATGTCAAACATACACAAATATATTGCAGACGGTGTGCGCCACATGAAGTTTTGATGCCTAATACTATAGGGAAGTTAAAATCCAATCAAATCTGCATCTAGTTAAAGGATTTCCTCAAGAAAATCCATCTGGCTCAAAGCAAATGCCATCTTTGACTGATAAACTGATATTGAATGCATTTGTCTGCTGAGTGAGTCACTGGATTCAACAACCATTTGCTATAGTTGAAATGAGGTACCTCGAAGTTCATTTTTGATCATAGAAATAAGACTATTCAAAACTAGGAAACTAAAAATGAGTAGAGCTATAGAGGATACATTTTTATGAATGATGCATTTATTAAAACTGGATTCTGGATGCTCTAAGAAAGTTGATCTGTTTAAAATTAAAATCAAGAATGGCAAGTCAAGAAAAAAGATCTGAAATAAGAAGGAATATAAAGAGATTATTATATATTTGAAAGTATTCAGAGATTTATAGAATAGTAAACTTTATTAAGTAGGTTTGCAATTATTGCTGATAAAAATAAGTGATCAGGGTCTGGCCCGGTGGCTCAAGTGGTTAGAGCTCTGTGCTCCTAACTCCGAAGGCTGCCGGTTCGATTCCCACATGAGCCAGTGGGCTCTCAACCACAAGGTTGCCAGTTCAATTCCTCGAGTCCCGCAAAGGATGATGGGCCCCACCCCCTGCAACTAAGATTGAACACGACACCCTGAGCTGAGCTGCTGCTGAGCTCCCAGATGGCTCAGTTGGTTGGAGCATGTCCTCTCAACCACAAGGTTGCCAGTTCGATTCCTCAAGTCCCGCAAGGGATGGTGGGCTGAGCCCCCTGCAACTAGCAACGGCAACTGGACCTGGAGCTGAGTTCTGCCCTCCACAACTAAGACTGAAAGGACAACAAATTGAAACTGAATTGCACCCTCCACAACTAAGACTGAAAGGACAACAAATTGAAACCGAATTGCACCCTCCACAACTAAGATTGAAAGGACAACAAATTCACTTGGAAAAAAAGTCCTGGAAGTACACACTGTTCCCCCAATAAAGTCCTGTTCCCCTGCCCCAATAAAATCTTAAAAAAATAAGTGATCATTTTCACACAAGGCTTTCAAATGTAGGGTAAGTTCTTATTGGTGATTGTAACAGCATTATTTTATGTACCAATCCATGAATCATATCATTGACCGTTTAAGAAATGTCATAATGATACTTAGTGGAGAAAGAAGTGAAATAGAAAGAATGAGGTGCTATTATATGGCAACATTTAAAACAATGATGACATCTAAAATAGGAAAAAGAAGACATTTGTTGAAGGTGGTGGCCAGTTAGCTCAGTTGGTTAGAGTGCGGTGCTAGTAACACCAAGGTTACCGTTCAGTCCCCGCATGGGCCACTAGGAGCTGTGCCCTCCTTAAAAGACAAACAAACATTTGTTGAACTAATTTGGTTAGGAAATATTGATATCACATAGTATTTGAACATGTTGGTGGACTTTGGAAATTACACTAGAGCTATTTCATAACTCATAGTAGCTTTCTTTTAGCAATCATAAAAGTGTGATTACACATTCTTCTATGTGTTTTCAGAAGTAGTTGCTATACGAATATGGTGACCATATACCCTGTATTTTAGGGAATTATTTCATTTTCAAATATTTTGTTCCTGTTTTTCTAACGATTATAACTTTTTTTAGTGTTTTGTTTTTGTTTTGGGTCAATAATCTTCACAAATATAACAGAAATTATTGACAGTAGTTCAATATAAAGTACTCAATGATGAGGAGTGGAGGGCATAACCCAAGGAGATGTGTAACAAAGCATAAGGGAAGTGGTAGGTGTAAAAGCATCCCCCAAGTGAGCTGGTAGTCTGAGGCCGATTTTCCTCTTTTCCAAAACCCTCCCTCTCAAATGCTTTTCTATCCATTCACTCAAACCATGTGACTCAATTTTTTATTCATAAAATGTTATCACCATGGGTGTGTGTGTGTGTGTGTGTGTGTGTGTGTGTGTGTGTGGAGAGAGAGAGAGACAGAGAGAGAGAGAGAGAGAGAGAGAGAGAGACAGAGAGAGAGAGAGAAGGGGAAGCTAAGGGAGGAGAGAAAAAGAACTACGAGGCTCAAATGTGGGTAATATATTGTAGTAGTTGATCTAAATGGAGCACTTCTGTAGTGTTGCTAACTTTATTTTGCTTTCTGTATTATAACAAACCTCTCTTTTCCCAAAAAACTCTTGTTAATATATTCTATAATTTATCCATTCACCCCTTTAACATTGAGTCTTCAAAATGTATCAAAAACTATTCTAGAAAAGTGTGATATTGGTGAGATGACTAGTTATAGAAATATAATTCAACATATTGTACAAACTTTTCTAAATAGGCATTTTTTTTCATTTACTTTTCTCCGTGTAAACTGTATGTTGTAGCCAGCCTGGAATTATTATGAACGTATTTTTACTTTTTTCTATCTGCTATTACCTACCTTTCCCACTTTCCACCGCCACTCCTCCACTATAATTGGATAGATATGAAATGTTATGAGGATTAGTTAGTATTATAGAAAGTAACATAAAGATCTTGAAACAAGGTAGAGAGATGACTGAAGATTGGAATACTTTTCTACTTGGGAAGGTAGAGTTGGCTCTAAAGTTTGACAGAGTATTGAAAGTAAACTATCCCAGAAAACCTTGTCCAGGAAAAAAAATAAATAAATAAGTGAAATTGCTGGTCTCATAGCCCTGAACTTAGGTAGGAAAATGGAGATAAGATCTAAAGCACAAAGGCCTTTTAACAGACACATGTTGGACAAATGTAGGTTTCAGGCTTTGAAAAATTATAATCAAACACACTTTTAGTTCCTGAAGCTCCTTTAAGAAGTAAAAGGAAATAATATCATTCATAGTTATATAAAAAAGGAAGCTAATACAGAAAAGCCTGGTTGAAGAAACATTTATTTGGGATTGAATTTCAGTCACAGTGTGATCGGACAATGATGGTGACATATTGCTAACTAAAAGTAAAGCATGTTACCAAATAGTTCATTCAATGTGATGCCATTTTTTTAATGGAAACATAATTTATATGCATATAACCACTCTTATATTCATTAGATATCTACATAGAACCTAGTCTGTGCCAGAAAGTAGTCTGCCTGCTAAGGAAATAGTGATGATCTAGAAAAATAAGATTTCTTTTCTCTCATGAAACTCTTGGGAGGAAAAAGACAATACAGAAAGAAATTTGATACCCATTGACAGATGCCCTCCCCCAACAGCTGGTCACCTTCATTTGGAAAGATTTCTGGAATGTCTCTGGTCTAGAGTTTATGCAACTCCATTCTCTGAAACCTCTGCTAAAGTTCTTACTGTGTGATCACCTGTCTGATTCTCTCATCAAACTGATGATTCACTTGAAAGTCACTTGATTCCTATTCAATACTCTATCCCCAAGATAATGCCGTAATAGGTTTTCAATAATTTTTGACTGATTGAATAATAGCCATCAAAATACTTCACAAGTTGCAGTAAATTTGTATTACCTGTTTCTGAAGAAATTATATTAAAAAATAAAAGAAAAACAGGCTCCATAAATGGATGTGAATACAATGAAATAAGTATTTTTAGTATCCCTTATACACTTTGGCTGAATAAACTTATATTCCATCCAGATGCCCTTCTCACCTCTTATACTTTTCCATTTGCAATATCCCAACATTTGAAACCTTTCAATTTATTCATTAGGCATGTATGGCTCTCTTCATGTCGTGCTGGTTATGGATGGGCCTGCACAGGGTCTGCGTACTAAGTGCTGTTGGAGGTTGTGGATACCTACTTTTAACCCTCCAAGGAATGCTTGGGAGTGTGGTAAACAGAACAAGGCCCCCTGTACCCAAGATGTCTACATCCTAATCTTTGGAATTTATGAATACGTTCTTAGATAGCAAGGGGAAATTAGGGTTACAAATAGAATTTAAGTTGCTAATCAATTGACTTTAAAGGAATTATCCTGTGTTATCTAGGGGGGCTCAATGTAATCACAAGGGTCCCTGTAATCAGAAGAGGGAGGTAGAAAAGGAAAAAACAGAGAGATGATAGCCTGAAAAAGACTCAACCCAACATTGCTGGCTTTGAAGGGGGCCATGAGCCAAGCAATGCAGATGGTGTCTAGAAACTGGAAAAGACAAGGGAATGGATTCTCCCCTAGAGCCTCCAGAAAGGAACCCAGCCAACACTTCGATTTGAGCTTAGTGAGACCTGTTTTGGACTTTTGCCCTCCAGAATGAAACGATTAAAAAATTATGTTGTTTTAAGTCACTAAGGTTGTGTTAATTTGTTTCAGCAACAGAAAACCTACAGAGGGGAGGAGAGTAGGAAACCCTGACTATACAGAGTCAGAGAGGCAAGTTGTAAAGACTTAGCAAGAACAGCATAAGGACTTTGAAATTTATTCAAAGTGCAGTAGGAAGGCATGGATAGTTTTAAACTGGAGAGTTTGAAAAGTAAACTCAGTCTGCTCTGTGGAGGATGGATTATAGGCATGCCTGGAGGATGTCACCTAGAAAAAGTATGCAGATAGAAAAAGGAAGGGAGCCCAGGAAGAGACGAGGAATAGACATAGAAAAAAATACCGGAAGGCCAAACCATATGTTACCACTAGCTATTTTGGGTGACAGATGATTTTTGTGTTTTCTTTTTTTTCTTTCTGTTTTACAAGTTTTCTTTTTCTTTTTTCTTTTTTTTATTGAGCACATTTTACATGGTGATTAAAACATATATTAACAATAAATGGTGTACCATATGGAGAATAAATCAGCTACAGGTATAAGATATTATTTCCTATGCTGGGAAGAAAGAAGACATTGGGTGACCCACGATGGAATGAAATACAGAAACCATGGGGAGATTACACAGTTATACCCGTTTGCCTTCGTATTGGCAGATACAAATAGAAGCTGGGCACTGAGGTATTTTTATCATGCACCTGCACACTCAGGTAAACTGTTTTTCTTGACGTGATTTCTGAGGAATTTTCTTATTTTTATGTGAGAGAATTTATAAAAGAAATTTTATTTTTAAACTATATAATAATTGGTACTTTACTAAGCATAATGTACATATTAAACTAAGTATGTGCCTATTCAACAAATAGCAATATCTCTAATCAAAATATAAAGAAAATTATTTTTTAAAACATAACCAGGTTTGAATGGTAGTCAATCTAAGATTTGAATATGAGCAAACAGAGTTCAGCTGACACAGAATGGGAGTATTGCTGTGACACTTTTCACAGTTTGATTGTCCATAAAATACTGTGAAAAAGGCATGCCCACCACATTCCACATTCTGAGTCAGTGCTGAGGGTGCAGTAGAGACATTTTGCTAGGCAAGAAGACCCAGCAGGAGGTAGAAAAGGCAGCACAAATGAATCCTGTTATATCCACCATAGATGAAAATGCAGTGAATAAGAGTACTTGTCACAGAGAGGGACTCTTGATTTAAGCATTGTAGTTAATATCATCCCAAAACACATTAACAATTGTTCCTTTAAAACCAAAAATGACATTCCACAAACAAAATAAGTTGTCATAATTTCCACTGCTTTCCATAACATTGATAAACATAGCATCCAAACTTCAAAAGTGAGCATTTGTCCCTCAGAGATTGTGCCTCTTTTTTCAAGAAATTGAAAAGGAGATAAATAGTAGATGCTACTAACAATTTCCAGAAGTTACTGTATCTGAGAATCCTGAGATTAGCTCTTGGCTCTCTATACCAATGTTTGCTTTGTTGTCCAAAATTACATTATGGTCTGCTGCTTAGAGAAGCGGAATGTTTAAGGCAACAAGACATTTGTTGCGTGCATATGTGATTTTCACTAGTAATGGCAGAATTTTCTGCTTACATTGACTAATTCACCTGGATGTATTCCTGATATTTACTATGTAAAAATCTATAAAAAAAAATTCTGAGAATATTTTTTATTTGAGGCTTTTACTGGGTCCCATAAAAGTGATTCCAATGAATATTTTTTCCCCATCAAAGCAATTAGGCCTGGGTGTTCAGGGTCTAAAACTGTAGAGTTCTTATAAGATTGATTGGGGAACTCACTCTGAGAAGGACTGCAGATTCCTGACCAAAAAATTTTGAGATTATCAGGGAAAGGGCCAAAATCTGAGAAGACATTTTAGGATCCATTTCACTTCTTGTTTGTATCTCCTTGAGACATAAATGATTTTTTTTCCGTCCTCTCTGGGCCAGTAGTAAAAAAATTTGTTCAGTTTACAAGTTAGGAAGTTGCTTAATATTTCATACCCTATGCTTAACAATGAACAATATTTGTCTACGTTTATATAGCGTGATTTTCTTTTTTTTTAATTAAAGTGTATGGGGGTGATATTTTGGCACTTCCTACCTAATACTTTAGGAGTGGCAAAATGGATCTGGTATTTGTGGTCATTTTGGTTGACCATAAAGTTACAGTCCACTCAAGTGCCTATTAGTCTAGCATTTTCTACTTTAGTCTATTTGTAGCAGAGGACAATTACTCTACCTTGCTCCTGATACTATCTGTGGTAAACTGTCCTGTTGTTCACAAACACTTTCTCCTCATAGGAGAAAGGGTTATCTTTTGTCTTTAATCTATTAACCTCCAGTGTGGCATGAGGGTCTTTTTGCCCAATAGCATGTGAGCAGAAGTAGTTGGCGTCTCCTCTGGGAAGAACCTTTAAGAGCCAGTGTGTAGTTGGGGTGTCCCTCCCCCCCACCCCGACCTCGCTGACACAACTAGCAATGTTTCAGATAGATTGAAGGAAATATGCAACCACTTACAACTCATTTTGGACATGTAGCATGAATGAAAACTTAAACTTTATGTTTGTAAGCCCACAAGATGCTACATTCTTTGTGAAACAGGATAACCTAGCCGTCCGTGACTGATACAACATTCATCTCTCACTGTTTATAGGTTTTTTGAGGCAAAAAGTAAAGTCCAAGAAGTCACCCTTATTCTAGATGTTCAAATTGCAAAAGATTAAGTAACTGTCAATCAGTCAGTCTCCGGAATTCAAGTGCATGTCTTTCGCAGAGAGGGATAAGAGATATAATTTTCTCTCTCCTGTGTTCCAAAGCTCTTTCTTGGAATGCAATGCATTGAAAATCTGAGGCTGCTTGGAAGAAGGCCGACAGCTTTTCACCCAGAGCCCATGTTGGGTTTTGGCGTCAGGTTCGGCCTCCCTTCTCTGTGTGTGATTCCATGTTGGTTGTGACATATGCCAAATTTATAAAAGTTCTACATACATTTTTGGATTGGGATATAACATTTGATTTTGTACATTTTTGAGTGTCGGTTAATGTGTTTGACCACCCTGGCATAACAAACATAAAGGGCAGAAGAATGTTCCTGTGTTTTCCTTGATAATAATTATATCAGATTTGCAAAGTCCCACTTGGCTTTCATCAAGGCATTTGCTTAGAAGACACCAAAAATATGCTTCTCTCACCACATTACCCTTACAGAATGACTTTCATTCGTTTTATTTGATCATTTTCTTTTTTATTTTTGCTTTATTTTATTTTTAAAGTATAGCGATAAAGGAAGAAGATAATTTTTAAAACTAAAGCTAAGACAGTGATTTCTTAATGGTATCATCCTTCTTTGTTAAGCGTATTGCCATAACTTAGATAGAAATTTGTAACTGATTACTTTTTCAAATCACAACAAAAATATTTACTGATTTAACATGTTATTCACCACTATCCATCATCTTCAAAATACAGTGTATAAATGACAGGCAGTGTTTAATTTTTAAGCAGGGTTTTAATGTGGTATCATATAAATGCATACTTATACAGACATGTTATTTTTGTTCAGAAACTGTCTATGTTTGTGAAGTTTATTCAAATATATTTGCTTCCGTTTTTAAACAGTTTTGTTTTATTGGTATCTACTTACTGCATTTCTCCAGGTAGAGTCAAGGATCATTACTAGTGTTCCTCTTTTCCCCTGAAAAAAAATACTAAAAATTAGGTGTGTTTTTTTTTCAAGCATGAGTCTCTGTTGCAACATTTCAAAACAAATTCCAAAACATGTACGATAAATATTGAGTTTAATATTAAATCAATCAATCACCTTCAAATCTATTGATTGATTAAATCAATCAATCGCCTTCAAATCTAAAAGCCTGATTCTATAATAAATAATGTGTCTTGGGAAAATTAGGAGAAATCTGTTCTTAGATTCTGAAGAACTATGCCAAAGAACAGTGTGCTACAAATAATATTCCAAAATGCTGCCGTTGTCACATCCTTCTGTATCACTGTATGTACTAAGGGCTAAGTTTTGGCTGAGGCCCAGCCCATGTGGATGCTACCACAAGCTTTGCATTCAGGAGCAACAGTGCATATGGGTGTGGGCTGTTCTTTCTGGTAGCAGAACCAGACCGACCCACCACAGCACATCAAGGAACCTCCTGTTTGGATACGTCCGTCTGTGGGGAGGTTTCCAGCTGGTCTATTTGCTATACATTTGGATGCTCTCATGTAAACAATGAAAACATTGAGGGAATTGCCCATGGAGTCTGACTAACAACCGAAAGCTGACTTTGGCTACTGTACAAGGACAAACTGATGAAAGCAAAAGGGAGTAGAAAAAAAGGGTGTGAATAAGGTAGATGGCTAAAAGGGAAACAGGAAAGCAGGGGAAAAAAGTTGCAAGGAAGAAAATAAGAGTGAGTCATGGCTAAAAGTTGCAAGGGGTATTTTATTCCTGAGAATATATAATTGGCCAGAAGTAAATGGCAACAATTAGGCCTAACTACTAAAATATATCTTTGCCTTCATTACAAGGATATATTTTAGTAGTTAGGCCTAATTAAGAATTACTGCCATTTACTTTTCAAATTAGGAATTTGAATTCAGTATATTAACTCAGTGTATGAAATGTACCATAGGCATGGCACTAAAAATTACTACAAAATAAATATATCATAATCTATCTCTCCCAGACCATAGCAGTCTAGGGCTATCACAGTAAAAACTCAGAGACAGGCCTCACTTACAAAATGACAGGAATTCTGGCACCCTCAAATTCTTCCCAACCAGTTCAGGAAATTCAAAATACGATTTCTTACATGCTTGCAAACATGATCTTCTTGGCTCTAACAAACATGATCGTCTTGGTTCCATGTCTTCTATTTCTGATCATAATAACACAAGAATCATAAGAAAACTTCTTGCAAAGAAACCTATTATTCCCAAAGTGTCATAGCCTCAGCTGTCTTCCATTTCTTTTCCATCATATGCTCCAGTGTATCCCAATGAGATCCATGTGGAAATGAGGCAAAGCCACAATGCCATGGGATAAAATGATGTCTGAGATCCTCACCCTTCAGATATATTTCATAGTAGCTTCTGTGAGGCCAGATGCCCTCTTATTAAATTAAAATCATTAAGATGCCTTAGATCTAAGCATGTTAATGAAATATTAAGCAACATTTTAACACCAAGTTCTATATCTAGATCATGTCTTCAAAGATCTCTACACTCACTTTTCTCTGTTCCAGTCTCAGTACTCCACCTTCTAATTTTTGAAAAATCCTTCACTTAAAAGCTTTAATTGCAGTCTAGCAGTTGTCAATGTATTCCTGTCGAAGCTCTAATACCACGTTAACCAAGGACATGCACCCTGTATTTACAGTGACTCAGTTTCTTTACCAGTCACATGAATCATACAGTAGAGGTAGGTACAAAACAATAGTTAAATAAATGAGTATTAAGTCAACAAATCTTTATTGTGCATCTACTGAATGCCAAACATAGTGACAGACATTTAGAAGATCCTATAAGTTTCCCTTAAAAATTCTGGACATAAGAAAAAGTGGCATCACAAATCCTACTTCTTTGAGTTAAACCTAACCTTAACAGAAGAGATATGCTAAAATGTAGAACACAAGAAACCATTAAAACATCTTAAAATGACACATGGTAGAGGAACCAATATAGTCTTAAAACCTATAGTTTCCTTTTTAATTTTGTCCGATATATTCAACCTACTCAAAACCTAACTTTTATTCTATGCCATATTGGAATTTTAGAGTCTGTAGTTTCTGCGTAATACATGCCACCATAATAAGTTAGCAAATCTGTTTTTGTAATGGGCCACCATAGTATATTTTAAATTACAGTCACATAATTATAATGCTAAAAGAGATGGTAGATATCACATGGTCCTACTTTTCTCCCACCCCCACACACACCAAAAATAAGCATGTTTTGTAAATGTCCATATGTGTATATGTCACTATATATGTGAAGATGTGACCAGTGGGAAAAGTAACATGTCTCTAAGTGGCTGATATATCAGTTGCAGGTAATGAAAATTTTGTGTTGTTGGTGACTTTTTTGTCTATTGAAACATTTTGCCAATAGTGTCTCATGTTTTGGGCACATATTTTATAATTCTAATAATAACTAAAATGTTCAGTTATAATATGCTTATGTACTTATAACTGCAGTTATTGAAACACAGTCTGGAATTTCAGAAATTATCCAGGCATTTAATGTTCAGTTAACTTATGAATGTTTCCTATCCAGAAAGATCTGGGGGGGAAAAAGTGTTTTAAAACATACTTAAAGGACTGCAAAAATGAGCATGTAGGGTAATGAAACATCTAAATGACTAAGTCAGTTGTAAGCAACCTTTTCCATTATATGAACATTTACCCAATTCCCAATTTAGGCATCTTACCCCTTTTTGAAGATCAGTAGTTACCATAGGAGATACTAAAATCCAAATCCAAATTTTGGTTGCTCTTATATCCTTTAGTGGAAGACATTAGTGCTCAAGTAATATTTTCCTGTTATTCTTTCACTTTTCAAAGTCTGGGTGCCATGAGGTTCATATTGTCACCATGCTAACATGGGAAGCCTTATTGTTCCTTAAATTTGCCTACTTACATGTACTCTGCCCTTCCAAAGTATTATGCCTCAGTGCTTAGTGATGCACCCTTTTTGGATAGATAGCAAGTGATACCACACAACTCGGGGCAAAGCTGGCTCACAGGTGTTGTGTGTTTTACAAGATAGAGTTCATGAAGAGCTTCCCACAGCGGTTGTAGAGAATGCTTGGCAGTATACTGGTACTAATTATAAGTGATTTCTGACATTGAAAATTTGTGGGTCAGTAGGCAAGGAGGTCTCCAGCATCTAATTGCTGTCACTTTCTAAAGGCACTTAAAAAAACAACAACAGCAAAAGCCTACAATAGCCTTTTGAATGCTTACGGTTTCTAGTAATACAGAAAAGTCAGTTCCAAAGATAAGTCTCCTTTTCAAAAAAATTTTAAACTCAAAGAAGATGTGATATTTAAGTATTTGAAGCTACTCCAGTAATGCTGGCTGCCATTAGGTCAAAGATTTCTCAAATATGCTAAATGTGAATTTGACTCATAAATGTATTCTTTGTTTTTCTAAATTATTTATATAACATCTTCCCACAAAAATAAATGTACCTTCCAAAAGTATGTATCATAACTAATTTCAAAAATTAAAAAAAAAGAAGATTTTATATATGTCCTTTGGTATATATGAATATCCAACTAATACACTATGGGAATTATCAGATGCAGTTTGATACAACCACCAGTGAGCTCAACCCAACTGATGGGTCATGCACAGTGGTCTGTGAAACTTGTCTGACAATAACATTGCCCCAATGTCTGCTAAACCACTGTATATTTAATTTTAGTTCTTTGTTCTTATTTACTTTACTATACTTGGCATGCCTTCAAGAAAGATGAAGAGAGTAAGCAGCTTAAACACCCAGTAGAAAGGGCATTTTCTCTATGAGACGTTTACTGTCTACATCTCTCCCATAATTTTGCTCCATTAGCACTCTGTAGCCCCTCTATTGCAGCAGCAATTGTGTTGCAATCGATCATTGAGTAGCAGCTGGACAAGCTAGCTAAGTTTCATGTCTCGTTCAACTTCGTAGCAACTTTGATGGCAGTTACCATGCAATGGCAGTACATTTTCGTGGCTCAGTTAGGGCATGGTGTACATATATGGTCCAATAAATAAAAGATATAATTACGAACTAGGATTAAATCAAGTTATTTTTCATTCAGTGTAAAGCAAAAATGGTCTCTACAGATGAAGAGTGAGAAAGTGTGGTTAAGTAATGATTAAGAGTAGAACATTGCTTATTTTTCTCAAACTAATAAGCTTTTTTTAATTAAAAATTTCCATTCATCAATAAAATAAAGATTATAATAGTGTCTATACCATTTGGTTGTTGTATTAACTGATATAATCCATAGGAAAGATTTTAGCAAAGTGGCCAGCATATAATATTCCCTAATTATTAATGGTTATTATTTTTATAATACTGAATAGCACCAAAACAAAACAAAAAAAACACATCATAGTGTGATCTAGGTAAAATTCCTCTAATAATTTAATGTGTAGTTTTCAATATGTAGATGATATATATATATCATGAAGTTGGAATGGGGCTGTGCATATAATATTGCAAAGTAAAGCTTTCACTTAGAGTGTACTCTAAAGGGTATTTACCTCATAATATATATATATATATATATATATATATATATATATATATATATATATTATATATACACATATATATATATGTATATATATATGACTTTAATGGTATTTAATATTCTATCATATGATTATATGGATCTAATGTAATTGATCTAACTCATGTTTTATGTCTTTATTAAAGACATATGTCTTTAGTTAATTTATTATGTCTTTTTATTTATTATCATTTATTATGTCTTTATTAGCTAACTAAAACAATAAGTAGAATGTCAAGAAATATTTACCTATTAAAAGATGCTTGTTTGAGGATAGTAGAAAGAAAGTAAGAAAATGTGTAGTTCTACTATTCAGCAAGAATGATAACTGGTTTACTTGCCTTTTTTAGGGAATGGGGAACTGTGTATTATCATTGATCAAAACAATTTGTTTCACTAAATATTGAGGCTGTGGTTCTTAGCAGGGGCAGATTACATATAACTATGCTAACTTAAGAAACAATAAAATGCCAACTATGGACATCACAGTAATATCAATTTTACATCATCTAATTTTTGAATATTAAAAAGAACAAAATAGTATTTTCTGTATACTAATAGGTCTAGCACTACAGCATATGAGGCTAGTAACTAAAATTGTGAATGAGATTTCAGAACCTTTTGCATATATATTTATAGAGCATAAAGAACTGATTCTTTATGAATTACAAATTAGATAAATATTCATGTGCTGGAAAAGACATGATTAAATGACAACTTATTTCGTTACTTACATTTCTCATTTTCCTAAAATTTGGTTATCCTCATCATTATTATGACCCATTTTAGAGGTGTGTTTCCAAACTTAAGGGATTCTTCTAATCTGTTACTGACAGGACATCATCAACATTGTGAATTTGATTTGTTAAGGCCTTTTAAGCATTACTAGTTGATTTTGTTAAGAGACATTATTTGTTTTAGGTGTTTCTTGTCTTTTGTCAAATGTCCAAGGCCTAGGAAGCATGGCCGTTTCAGCAGGCAGAGACCCTGTGTGAATTGAAACTATTAAAATTTCCACACATGGATGCCATTTGACTCATTCTACACGTGCTGCAATTAAGTGCTTGCTAAATGTTGCTTTCCTCTCTTGAATGAAAAGCAAAGAGAGGGGAAAAAATGTGGAAAGATTTAAACATAAGCTTGGTTTAGCTGAAGAAATAGGTTCATAGTGAATTGTGAACAAGAACCTTGTGTTCTATGTTGGGGAAAAAATGTTCATAAATATTAGTTAAACAAGTTTTCATGCAAAAACTTTTTATTGAGTGACAACCCTATGTCCGTACCTGCGGTAGGAGTCGGCATATGTATATGATATGGAATCTGCCTCAAGATTCTAGGAGAAGCACACATTTACAAACAGAACGAAACAAAGCAAAACCAGAGTGCAATGAAGATAAACACAAAAGTTAAGTATATTCAAAGTAATGGTAACACAAAAAGTGTAAATTACTTCTGCCCAAAGGTGATAAAAGGATACTTCAGATGTGGTGTTTAATCTGAATTTTAAACAATGAAAAAGAATTTAAGCCAGTGGAGGACATTCAAAATAGAAGACATTTCATTTGTAACACATTCATAGAAACAGTATAGAGTGAAAAACCGTAAGTATGATGTCAGCGAACAAATTGTCAAATGATAAAGACAATATAAAGGCAGGTGGTAGGAGAAAGTCATGACAAAAAGGATCTTTAGTACCATATTCTCAAATTAGAATTTTGGACAACTAGAAATCATTAAATACTGTTTGTAGGAAGTGACTTAAATTTTAGTACTAAAACTCTGGCTAGGTATATGAAGGCAAGATCATTTATTGTCGAGAAGCTTTTGTGGAGCAAGCAGGCAGTCAGTGTCTACAGAGGCAATTACCTTCTACTTCAAATGCTGGGCTGAGCATACAAGTCACCATATTCTGATATTAGCCCTAGCACCCCCTCCAAAGTACATTTCTCAAGCCCATCAAAAAAGGACATGGCAACTCAAGTCTAGGACATTCTTCCATAACACAATGAGATATATAAACGTGTCCAAGAATTTTGATCCCTCTGAAAATCATTCTTCGAGTTAAGTGTTAGAATAATTCATTCTAGATACTCATATATTGATTATTGGTGGGTAAAATGAGAAATGACTAATATGCAGATATATTTTTAGATACAACATACGCTCACCTCAATTGTGAACAGACGAGGAAAGAAGGGAGGGAAGAAGAAATGAAGGAAGGAAAGGAGAAAGGAAGAAGGAAAATTAAATTAGAGCCACTTACTAGTAACAACTGAGTGATATCATGTCTGTACAGTTTTAGAACATGCCTTTTCAAAACAAGAGAAATAAGCTTAGCCAGTGGAGATGCTCACAGCATTCAATTGTAGAGTTGTCAGTCAATTAAAATCTGTTCTCTGAACAATATCACATGAATATCCACCATTAAATTATCCTAACCAGAACAGTCAATCATCCCTAAACTCAGCACCCCTGCTGCGCTGTCATTACAACAATAGTCTAAACCAGAGAGCCCACAGTGCCTAATATTAATATAATGGCTATGAGTATAAAGCGATCAACCTGAATCCATAAGCTATGTGCACTCAGTTTCATGTCCTTGATATATTGTTACATCTGAAATGAGATTGTCAAACACATCATCACATGTCCTATTGAGGCAAATTGTGATCCTTCTTGTGAATTTAGAACTCATAGGGAGACAAACATATTGGGTTACATTACCGTCATTTCCTGGTTCTGCTATACCAGATATCCTGACTATTATCAGAAACATCCTTTATTCAACTATTCCGTCTGCCCCCCAAAATAGGTTTCTTATTCTCAATACTATAACCTACAAACTTTATATTCTTCTTTCCCTTTTAAATCTGATTATTCAGGAGGGCGTTGAGGTTAGAATCTATCTTTCACTTAAAGATACAAGGGCAATAGCCATTTCTGTGTGATAAGTTAATAGGTAAAACTCCAGAGTGCACTACAAACATCTCCTGGTTCTTATGGGATTTATTTTTTTATATAAGGACAATAATGGGTCAGAGAGAAAATGTTTTCAGTCATGAATGACATCTGGTTTAAACAACAAAAGTAGAGTGACATTACACATAGTTAAGGAGGTGCTAAAGATATGGGAGATAAAGATAACTATTGCATGATGCAATTGTCAAGTAATTATGTGCATAGCTTCTTCAAAGACAGGAATCTCAATAGAAAAATGATCCTGATTCAGAAATAGGCTTTTCTGATCTAAATATCTAAATATTTGTTCATACTTTATGGTTATCTAAACAGATTTAGAAAACACATTCCTTTTTTATCATATGAGATTATTCTTCCAATTTATAAGTTTATATGTATGTATACGGTAATAATAATTCCTGGCATTTTAGTACAATTTTTCACACTTAAAAATCTATAGTACTGAAAATCTGTCAACAAATGCTGTGGCACCTGATGGAGATACTGAAAGGTTACTTTTGTATTTCTTTAAGTCGATAACCACTAAGTCATCTAATTCTCCAACTAAAACATACTATCATCATATGTCCTTATGAGAGATAAGTGACATAATTAATTAGCAAATTATTTTTTTAGTCTCATTCCTGCCCTTCAAATCAGATTAAATGAAATCAGATATGCACATATAGTCCTGTATGCTTATTTACTTGTTTTAAATCAGAGTATCAGGAGAGCAGAGGACAAAAGATATGTAACTATATTGGCTAACACACTGAACAAGTATGGTTCTCTGCATGATCTTTCAAAAACTGAAATAGTTAAATGCACGGGAATATCTCTTCTGCTCTCTTTATTCTCATGAGCAATTTTTGTTCCAAATAAGAAATGTAATAGATTTTGGAAGCTGGTCGTTTGCCTTTTCCCTACCCCCACTTCTAGCCCCCTCAGCACCAGCACATACACAAAAGGATACTGGTGAAACCAATTTATTGGGAGCTGTTTTCTTTTATCCTTAAAAGTCCCAACTAAAAGCTTTTACGTTTGGGTCCTTTAAGCCCAGAATACCTTTTTTGTGGTGCTCTGTTTCCAAGCACTCAAGTCATGTGCTCTGCCATTATTTTAGAATGATAATGCTTTCCCTTTAAATGATGCTTCCCTTGCCCCTCAAGGCCACCGTTGTCTGCCTGGGATCCTCAATTTGGTTGCTTTTAGCCCCTGATAAATAAGTAATGGAACAGAATAGGAGGCTTTGTGGCTCCTGTGCCCTGTTAAATTGTGGTTTGGTGCTAAAATGTATACACCGCAGCCTTTATAATGGCAGGTAACTGACTTCTTGGACCAGATTCAGTAGACTCACAGAGCTACAAGGATCTTCAAATTCTTTAGTGATTTTATGTTTTCAAGGAATACTAAGACTTGCACCAGAACATAAAAAATAGCAAACAAAAAAGCGGGGACCATGGCATAATCTGTTTCTCATATTATTGATCTTCGAATCAAATTTTGTTATATATTAAAATAGTATAGAAAATGAATTTAAATTTGGCCACAGGCTTTTTGGGAAAAAAGTCTGAGCATCTAATAAAAATATTTTAAATAATTCCAGGCAGCTTTAAAAAATTTGGTCATCAATTGCTAAATTATTGCTTTCTCATTACAGAGCCTGTTTCTGCAGGACTTTATTCTTTTCATAACTTGTTCCTACAAACTTTTCCTTGAACGCTTGTAACCATATTACATCAGTTAATGCATTATTACTTCTGTAAAGTAGTTAAGGAAGATATTATCTCTGATTTACCTAGTCCTAATGTGAACCCCAATAGCTATATGTTTGAACTCTATTTTTAAAAATCGCTTTCTACTTCATATTTTACTTATTTTATGCTTCATACCTCCTATTAATCACTAAAAGCTTTTAAGTAAAGGAACTGCTTAAGCATCTTTCACAACCCCACAAACTCTAGCACATGTCTTCACAGAAATAAGTCTTCAATATGATTATTTAGTAAATAAACACATGAATTTCTCTTTGACAGATAAGAAAATGTACACCCATAAACATATTTTCATCAGGTCCTGTAGGACGTTAGTAAAAGATAGAACTAAAATACTGAATTCAGTTAATCATCTATTTATTTAACACTTGGCTACTTGGACAACGACTAAAGACATGTACTCCCCTTCTGAGAGGAACAAATTTCCCACAGCCCTTACTGAAGAGAAAGTATTTTGCAGCCTCTTTGCCTCAACCAGAGCTGATTGGTTGAAAGGATGGGTGTGCCTCCCCTCCCCCAATTACGTGGGACAGAATACAGGCTGACCAGACATGATATAGAGCTGAAAGATATGATAGGCAGAGGGCTGGGGGAGGCTCCAATGGGCCAAATGCCAGCAAAAGTTGTGACAGAGTAGAAACTAGGAGTATGCACAGCAACCTGGTTAGGAGGGATATGTAGCATAGACAGTAAAAAGTGGAAATGACATGAGAGACGGAGTATGCAGCCTATGAGAGAGAAACAACATGTAGTCTGAAACTGGAGCTGCATCATTTTTGAGTTTTACTTTTCTGTTTCACTACTATCTGCATTCATCTGGAAAATAAAACCCCTTTCTCTTGAGGTAAATTGAGGAAAATCCTTCTCTTGTAACAATAGAGGCCTTATAATGAATTTGGTGAAAACCATAGAAATCCATGACTCCTGGTTCAGAAAGGTCAATATATTTCCACCTTTCCTCAATGCCTACCTATTAATTCTCTATCTTACGTAGTGTTATAGGACTTTTAGTTCAGATGATTAAATATTTGCCATCTATTTAAAGAGGTGTTATGAAGTCTTCTCTGTGTAGCTGATTTTAAGATTTATTTTGGATTCAAATTATGTTACAGTATTTCTCTGGAGTGAAAACAAAATTTCCCCTAACAAATAAAACTGAGAAGACAAATGGATTGCATCTAAATAGGAAGTTTCTAAATCCATGAACTGCAATTCAGTGCTGGTGGTTTTCAGCCTTGCACAGTTTTTTTCCAATCTAGCTAACACCTTGACCTGGATTGCTCCCATATTGCCAGAATATGGAGTTGCATTAATCCACTTAGCATAATATCTTCTAGATCCATCCATGCTGTTGCAAATAGTAAGATTACATTCTTTTTTATGGCAGAGTAATACTCCATTGTAAAAAGGCACCACAATTTCTTTATCCAATCATCTATGGATGGGCATTCCGGTTGTTTCTATATCTTGGCTATTGTGAATAGTGCTTCAGTAAACATAGGATTGCATATTTTTTTAACTAATGTTTTGTATTTCTTTGGATAAATACCCAGGAACAGAATTGCTGGGTCATAAGATAATTCTATTTTTTAAATTTTTGACAAACCGCCGTACTGTTTTCCACAGTGGCTACATCAATTTGCAGTCCCACTAATAGTAAGGATTCTTTTTCTCCCATCCTTGCTGGCACTTGTTGTTTGTTGATTTATTGATGATAGCCATTTTGTTAAGAGTGAGGTGGTATCTCATTGTGGGTTTTATTTGCATTTCTCTGATGATTAGTGACATTGAGCATTTCTTCATATGTCTATTGGCTATCTGGATGTCTTCTTTGGAGAAATATCTGTTCAGGTCCTCTGACTATTTTTTAATTGGATTTTTTTTCTTTTTTTTTTTTTTTTTAGCGTTTAGTTGTTGTATGAGATTTTTATAAATGTTGTATCTTAACCCCTTAGCAGATGTATCGTTGGTAAATATCTTCTACCATTCAGTAGGACATCTTTTCATGTTGTTGATAGTTTCCTTTGTTGTGTAAAACCTTTTCAATTCAATGTAGTCCCGCTTGTTTATTGTTTCTTTTGTTTCCCTTGCCTGAGGAGACATATCAGTAAAAATATTACTAAGGGTAATATCGGAGAGTTTACTTACTATATTTTCTTCTAGGAATTTTATGGTTTCAGGTTTTACATTTAAGTCTTTAATCCATTTTTAGTATATTCTTTTATATTGTGTAAGGTGGTCCAGTTTCTTTTTTCCATGTATCTGGCTAGTTTTCCCAGCACCATTTATTGAATAAACTGTATTTACCCCAATGCAAATTCTTGCTTCCTTTGTCACAGATTAAAGTACCATCCAGGGATGGATTTAATTCTGGGCTCTTTATTCTGTTCCATTGATCTATGTGTTTTTATGCCAATGCTATGCTGTTTTTATTACTATGGCCTTGTAGTATAATTTTATATCAGGTAGCCTGATACCTCCAGCTTTGTTCCTCTTTCTCAGTATTGCCATGGCTATTCACAGTCTTTTATGGGTCCATATAAATTTTAGTATTATTTGTTCTAGTTCTATAAGAAAAAAAATGTCATTGGTATTTTGCTAGGTATTGCATTGAATCTATAGATTGCTTTGCGTAGTATGGGCATTTTAACCATATTAATTTTTCCTATCCATGAGCATGGTATATGTTTCCATTTACCGTGTTTCCCTGAAAATAAGACCTAGCTGGACCATCAGTTCTAGTGTGTCTTTTGGAGCAAAAATTAATATAAGACCCAGTATTATATTAATTATGTTATATTATAGACCCAGTCTTATATTATATTAAAATAAGACCATGTATTCTATTAATTTTTGCTCCAAAAGGCACATTAGAGCTGATGGTCAGACTAGGTCTTATTTTCGGGGAAACATGGTATTTTTATCTTCTTAAGTTTCTCTCTTCAATGTCCTATAATTTTCTGAATACAGGTCTTTTACTTCCTTGGTTAAATTTATTCCTAAGTATTATACATATATAATTGTAAGTGGGATTGTTTTCTTAATTTCTCTTTCTGATAGTTCATTATAGGTGTATAAAAATGCAATTAATTTCTGAATATTAATTTTGTATCCTGTTACTTTACTAAATTCAGTTGTCAGTTCTAATAGTTTGGTGGAATCTTTGGGGTTCTATATATAGTATAATGTCATCTGCAAATGGCAGTTTTATTTCTTCCTTTCCCATTTGGATTCCTTTTATTTATTTTTCTTGTTCAATATTTCTGGTTTGGACTTCCAGAACTATATTGAATAAAAGTGGTGAAAGTGGGCATTCTTGTCTTGTTCTTGATCTTAAGGAGAATGCTTTCAGCTTTTCCCCATTGAGTGTATTAGTTGTGGATTTGTCATATGTGGCCTTTATTATGTTGAGATGTTGTCCCTCTATTTCGACTTTGCTGAGAGTTTTTATCATAAACGGATGATGGATTTTGTCAGATGCTTTTTCTGCATCTATTGACATAACCATATGATTATGATTTTTCATTTTGTTAATTGACTGGCAGATATTGACCCAACCTTGCATTCTGGTCATGAATCCCACTTGATCATTTTGTGTGAACTTTTTAATGTGTTGCTGATTCAATTTGTTAATATTTTGTTAACGGTTTTTGCATCTATGTTCATCAGGGATATCAGCCTATAGTTTTTTTTTTTGTTTGTTTGTTTGTAATAGCTCTGTCTGGTTTTGGAATCAGGGTAATGGTGCCCTTGTAAAATGAGCTTGGGAGCCTTCTCTTCTCTTGATTTTTTTCAAATAGTTTGAGAAGAATAGATGTTAAATTTCTTCCTTCCTTTCTTTCTTTCTTTCTTTCTTTCTTTCTTTCTTTCTTTCTTTCTTTCTTTCTTTCTTTTCTTTTCTTTCTTTCTTTTCTTTCTTTCTCTTTCGAATGTTTGGTAAAATTCATCTTTGAAGCCATCTAGTCCAGGGCTTCTGAGTTTTGGGAGCTTGTTGATTACTGATTCAGTTTCATTGGTAGTAATCAGTCAGTTCAGTTTTTCTCTTGCTTCTTGATTCAGTCTTGTAAAATTTATGATTCTAGGAATTTATGCATTGCTTCCAGATTGTCCAATTTGTTTGGTGTACAGTTGCTCATAGTATTTTCTTAAAACTTTTTTGTATTTCTGTGGTATCGTTTGTTACTTCTCTTTCATTTCAGATTTTATTTATTTGGGTCCTCTCTTTTTTTCTTGGTAAGTTTTGTTAAAGGTTTGTCTTTTTTTTTTTCTTTTCAAAAAACCATTTCTTGCTTTCATTGATTATTTGTATTGCTTTTTCTTTCTTTCTTTCTTTCTTTTTTTTTTTTTTAGATTTTATTGGGGAATGGGAACAGGACTTTATTGGGGAACAGTGTGTACTTCCAGGACTTTTTTCCAAGTCAAGTTGTTGTCTTTTCAATCTTAGTTGTGGAGGGTGCTGTCCAGCTTCAAGTTGTTGTCCCTTCAGTCTTAGTTGTGGAGGGCGCAGCTCAGCTCCTGGTCCAGTTGCCATTGCTAGTGGCAGGGGGCTCAGCCCACCATCCCTTGCGGGAGTCGAACCGGCAGCCTTGTGGTTGAGAGGACATGCTCCAACCAACTGAGTCATCGGGAGCTCAGTGGCAGCTCAGCTCAAGGTGCCTTGTTCAATCTTTAGTTGCAGGGGCACTGCCCACCATCAGGACTTGAGGAATTGAACTGGCAACCTTGTGGTTGAGAGCCCGTGCTCCAACCAACTGAGCCATCCGGGAGGCAGCTCAGCTGAAGATGCCGTGTTCAATCTTAGTTGCAGGGGGTGGAGTGCACCATCCCTTGTGGAACTCAAGGAGTTGAACTGGCAACCTTGTGGTTGAGAGCCTACTGGCCCATGTAGGAATTGAACCAGCAGCCTTTGGAGTTAGAAACATGGAGCTCCAACCGACTGAGCCACCGGGCTGGCTCTGTATTGCTTATTTAGCCTCTGTTTTTGCTCTGAATTTTATTATTTCCTTCCCTGTACTCACTTTGGGCTTTGTTTGCTGTTCTTTTTCCAGTTCCCTTAGGTGCATAGTTAGACTTTTGTTGTTGTTCTTGTTGTTGTTTCTGGAGGTATGACTAAATTGCTATGAAGGCATACCTCTTAGGACTGCTTTTGCTGTGTTCCATACGTTTTAGGCCATTGTGTTTTCATTTTTGTTTATCTCAGGTAGCTTTTGATTTATTCCTTGATCTCATTGTTGATCCATTCATTATTTAGTAGTGTGTTATTTAGTGTCCATGTGTTTGTGTGGTTTTCATTTTTTTTCTTGTAATTGATTTCTAGTTTTATGCCATTGTGTTCAGAGAAGACACTTGACATGATTTCAATCTCCTTAAATTTTCTGAGACTTGTTTTGTGGCCTAACATGTAGTCTATCTTGGAAGAGGTTCCATGTGCACTTGAAAAGAATGTATATTCTGCTGCTTCGGGATGAAATGCTCTAAAAATATCAATTAAAGCCACCTGATCTAGTGTGTCATTTAGTCTGTTGATTTTCTGTCTGGAAGATCTGTCCATTGGTGTCAGTGTGGTGTTTAAGTCCCCTACTATGATTGTGTTGGTGTTGATATCTGCCTTTATGTCATTCAATGTTGGTTTTATATATTTAGGTGCTTTTATGTTGGGTGCGTAGATGTTTATTAGGGTTATGTCCTCTTGTTTGATCAATCCCTTTATTATGTTATGTCCTTCTTTGTCTCAATAAAATCTTCATTTTAAAGTCTATTATTTTCTGATATAAGTATTGGTACACCAGCTTTTTCCTCATTTCCATTTGCATGAAATATTTTTCCATCATTTTACTTTCAGTCTATGTATGTCTTTCAATTTTAGGTGAGTCTCTTGTAGACAGCATATGCATGTGTCTTTCTTTCTTATCCATTCAGCTTCACTATGTCTTTTGATTGGAATATTTAATCCATTTCGATTTAAAGTGATTATTGACAGGTACATAGTCATTGCCATTTTATTATTCATATTTTGATAATTGTTTGTTTTCTTCATGCTTCTGCTTAAAGGAGTCCTTTTAACATTTTTTGTAATATTGGCTTGGTGGTAATGAATTCCTTTATCTTTTTCTTATCTGTGCATTTCTTTATCTCTTCTTCAATTTTAAATGATAGCCTTGCTGGAGAGAATAGTCTTGATTATAGGCCCTTGTTTTTCATCACTTTTAATATTTCTTGCCACTCCCTTCTGGCCTGCAAAATTTCTGTTGAGAAATCATCTGTTAGCCTTATAGGAGCTCACTTGTAAGTAACTAGTTGGCTTTCTTTTGCTGCTTTTAGGATTCTTTCTTTGTCTTTAACCTTTGCTATTTTAGTTATGATGTGTCTTGGTGTGGGCCTGTTTGGGTTCATCTTGTTTGGGACTCTCTGTGCTTCCTGGGCTTGTGTTTCTATTTTCTTCACCAGGTTATATACGTACATAGGAATACTAAAATGCGTATGTTGTTTTTCATTCCATTTTTTATTTATTTATTGCTGTTGTAGATTAATTCCTACCCCAAAGCAGCTGCCTATGGGTGGTGGGTGAAGGCACTGCTTATCTCACAGAATCTTTATAAGATAACTTGTAAAGTGCTTTATAATCTGGTGATTCAAGATTTTGTGTGTGTGTGTGTGTGTGTGTGTGTGTGTTATTTTAATATGTAAGATACATGTTTAAAATCTAAGTCAGATAGTTCTACTCAGTGGTTAGATCAGTGGGCTAGAAGCTAACAGAGCTGACTTACCTCCGAAACAATTATAAAAATCAGGTAATACATGGCTGGCAAGCCTGATTTTTTTTTTCTTTAGCTCTGAATTACAGGCCAAATGATTTCAATATTTCTATATACCTGTGAGTCATTTTCTGATATTTAGCTATATGTCCTATTGTAGCCTCATTAGAATGGTTCTGTTGATCATAGTTTGATAAAAGAAAATCACAAAATAGTGTCAGCCAGGAGCATCACACCGTGTCCCCTATATTCTGTTATCTGATGTATAACGAACCATGCAAACCTCAGTGGCTTAAAACAGCAACTGATTATGACAACTCCTGGTTCTATAGGTCGGTAATTTGGTAAGTATTTCTGCTCCATGTGGTCTGACTGGGTCACTTAGTGGTGTTTAGCTCAGCACCTTAGCATGGAAGGCTGAAAGGCTGGGTTAATCTGGATTCACTTCTTTCTCCCTATAGTCTGAAGAGACAGGAGGTGGAATCTGCTACGTCTCTTACGGGCTGGCCCAGGAATTATCACAGTATCACTTCTGCCATTGTGTATTGATTAAAACAATCGTTGAACCTTCTAAGACTTGATAGGAACAGCGAGGCATCTTTAATCTTCCACACTCTGGAAGACATAAAGTCACACATGTGTACACAAATACGTTTCACGTAACACACATATCTCTAGAAGGAAGCAAACTTCTTCATCATCTATATTTGAAATAAAGTTGGCTTTAAAATATAAGGTAATATTAAATCAATGACTCCAAAATCTGAGAAACAGATGGAATCGGGACCCATGAGGTAGAGTCTGATCCTGTGTCTTCGAGCCTGGGCAAGGCCATAAAAGTCAAGCTTGCCACGAGACTGACTCACCCTCTAGGACTGCTTTCTGAGGATGGCAGCTTCTTTATCTCTGTTTCTGGGACCAGCAACCTGAAAGGTGCAGGGAGATAAATGGAGAGTGTGCCGTCTCATTCTTAACTCCTATGTGTCTCATATGTTGATGGGATTTCGGGATCTGATTAATTGTCTTCTCACACTGCCTATACTTTTCCCTCAGAGTCACTGTGCACCTTTCAAAACTATACCTACTTTTCCTGTGTAATCAAATGGAAAGAATATGGGAAGCATGGGAATCGGCCAAGACCATGTTTTGAACCCTGAGCAGATGGCCTCTGCCTTACTTTCCTCATCTGAAAAATAGGACAACAAGGGGCTCCTCAAGGAGGGATCATGAACACATGATGATCATTTGACACAGTACCTGGCACACAAAAGGCTCAAAGAAAACATAGCTAGTGTTGAGCAGCTGCTTAGTAAGGAAGAGACGGAGCTTGTAGACAGCCTGCCAGAGTGTGAGTGTTGGCGATGTCAGTTATAGCTACAAGGCCTTGGGCAGGTCACTTCCACTCTGTTCCTGTTTCCTCCTCCCTAAAATGGGCATCATGAGAGCAGCTGCTGTGTGGGCAGTTGTGAAGAATGAATGAGTTAGTGCATGTACAGCTCTGAGCACAGTGCCTGGTACACAGTAGGTTCTCAATACAAATCATAGCCATTCACGAAAAGAGGAATTAGCAAATCCTTTTATCTCTCTCATGAGGTTGTGGGGAGGCATCTATGAAACAATTCATAAAAGTACTTAGCAAATATTAGGTACTCAGTCGCAGTTAGATATTACTTTGATGATTCTTATTACTGTGATTATTAGTATTTTACTATATCGAATAGTCTGTAGTATGAGACAGATGTTTACATTTGTAACAACAAAGATGTGTTATTAGTAATTTATTAGATGCTATCATGAGTTGGTAAAAACTGTATTTTTTTACATATGTCTGAGAAAGTATCTGAATTGAAAAGGGTTACAATAATTTAATTAAAGAAAACACAAAATTGACTAGCTAAATAAATAAATAAGGTAATGTAAATATGACCAGGAAATTTAAAAAACAAAACAAAAAACTTCAGTTATACTGAAGCATATCATCTTGCTTAAGTATTCATGTATTTTAATGCTGGTGATGATCATTTATATCAAGTAAATTGAGTAGACAATGGTCATTTTAAATTATGAGGTAGTATTAAAATGAACAGTATTGTCCATTTAGTTAAACCAAGGTATATTCCTTTGTGTATTAAAAGGCTACTGCACCATTAAAATAATCAGAGGATAAAAATAATATAAGGATATAAATTGATATAGTGAAATGTTTTATTTTGAGCCTTGTTAGATAAATACTGGTGGATATATTTTGGTACATTTGTATTTAGAATCTCAATAGAAATACTTAAAAGGTCAAACACACAGAAGCCTCTTTACCTGTAGCAGCAAAATGACTTCATCTCTAGCATTTATAGCTACAAACATTTTTCAAAGACAGCAATTTATGGATGCTCTTCTAAGAATTAGTCAATATATTAGCTTTCTTTAAAACATACAGCTGCAGCAGCAAGCCACATATATTTTATTTGGCCTTGCTAATTTTCTCTGAGTTCTAGGAGCTATGGATTTTTGAGATATTTGGCTGAAACTCAAAATGAAAAATCATTTAAAAAAATAGAAAAGCGTTTCATTCTTTAAAAATGCTAAAAATATATGATGCAAAATGTCATAGTTTGGCTGTAAAAGCAAAATTCTTAGAATCAATCAGTCAAAAATAACTATGTTATTTAGATGCAATTTGAAGGCATACAAACTAAAAACAGTATTTTAAAACCATTTATAAGAGCCTGATGGCTTCTATATACACTGATAGCTATTTGCCTTGTAAAAATAACAATTGAATGAGCACAGAGAACAAGCGACCATAGAAAAGGTTGCCTTTTATGTAGTACTAACATGTACTCAATAGCGTTTACCTATTTAGTCTAAGACAAGGGTAAGAGAGTACTTCAAAATAACCTAAACTCCCCCTTTTTACCATCATTCCACTATATAATCCCCTGACAATAAAAGCAAGTAAATTAAAACTCACATAAATACCACCAACTGGGACATGGTCTTTTGCATGTTTACTTTGCCAGAATGAAAATTATATTTTGGGGGAAAGTACCTAGCCCAATCATGTATTCATTTTTCATTAATTTATTTATTCAGAATATATTTATAAAGAGCCTACTGTGTGCCAGGTACTATTCTCAACCCCAGGGATAGAGAAACATAGACACAGCTCTTGCTTTCAATATGAGTATACTGAAAATCTAAGGGGAAAGAGAGACATAAACACACAGGTAACTTGCAGTTTGAAAAACACAATTTCTAGGGTAAGGATCAGATGCTATGGGATCCAGAGGCACAGCATCTAACTCAGTCTTCGAAAAGTGGGATAGAGATTTCCCAAAATAAATGTGAGAAAGACATTTGGGAATTAGCTTATCTAAGAAAGGATGTGGAAAGCACAAAAGAGAGAAAGGAATATGAAAATGACAGAAGAATAGAAAAAATGTGTTAGTTGAAGCAATTAGCACAGTATGGGGAGGGTAGCAGAGGAGTGTGGAGATTTCATAAGTAAGGTGAATAACATCGGAACTGACACTGCTAAGAAAAAAAAAAACAAGAGAAAAGAAAACATTCCAAACAGAGAGAAACATTCCTAAAGCCAAAACATATGTGCTAACTATTAGGACCAGAGAGGTAAGCATGAATTAGATCATGAAGCCCTCAATATGAAAATGAAAACAAAGTATTAGTGGAGTGTCTTTGAAGGGTTTTTTTGTTTGTTTTAATCTCACAAAATCAGATTTGGTTTTAGAATCATCTCTGACTTGGAATAAATGGATTGGAAATGGGAATATCAAGAGACTGTTGCATAAATCTGAGTGTGGGGTGGAAAATTGGAAAAAGGAGCCTTTCTGATTTTCACTAACAGTCTCCTCAGAGTCCTTCCAGATTCTCCCTAGTCTGTGTCACAATGCCAACGCCACATATTTCCAGTTTGTGTTACAGGAAAACCCTGTTTCTGGTAAAGTTGCAGTTTTAGTTACTTATTACTGAGTAAAAACCCATTCCAAGTTGTAGTGGCATTAAACAGCGACAACCATTTTTCCTCATGATCATGTGCATTCACTGAGCTCAGCCTAGCAGTTGTTCTGCTCCTATTGATATCACTAGGCCTCTGACCATCAGAGAGCACAATGGGCTGACATGTACCAGACGGCTCACTCACATGGCAGCGTCTGTGCTGGGACACTTGGGCAGCTTGCCCTCTCTTCCCATGTAGTCTCAGAGACTCAGACACGCCACACGACCTCTCTGAAGGTCACTTCAAAAGAATAACCATATTTTTTATATCGTGACTCAGGGTTCCAAAAAGTACAAAAACAGTAGCTCCTTGGCTTTCTTAAGATTTAGGTTCAGTTCATTGACAGTCTCTACTACTCATGAAACTTGAGCCTATACTCTGAGTGAGAGACTTATTTATGATCAAGATTTAGGACTATTCCTTTAGGACCCCTGCCTTGAAAACAACCAGAGCATTTCTAGGTGTCTCACAATCAGGACACTGAGGTCCCTAGAGGCAGGTTTTTTCCTTTTATCTTTGGGTTTATTTAATGTAGAAACCTAGGTCAACTCTAAAGAACGTGGTATGGCTATTTCAGAGAGATTTCTGATAAAATGTGTGAAAACTAAAAAGTCGGACATTTTATGGTTCCCTCCTTCCCTTGGATGTAGGATATGATATCACAAAATAAAGAACATAAATAATCATAGTAATACTACCTGCTTTTGTAGGGTTGCAAACTCACAGTTTACTCAGATATGTAGAAAACACTTAGTTTATTTATCAATAATTAATTGAGTCTAATTTACCACCATCTGCTGAATAGCAGGAAAGCAAAACAAAGTATAGTCTTACCTATTTTAAAATGGGCTTGTTCTGATAGTTAATGAATCTCTTTACATAATCTCAGTCAATCTAAGGTAAAACGTCCCGCTCCTCAGTGTTCTTAGCCACCTGTCCCCCTCCTCAGATTTCTTCCAAAATGTCATCTTGATGTATGATGGGAGGGGTATGGCCTATGTCATCTCATGATGGGAAGGGAAAATTCAACTTGTTGGATAAACTGTCCTCTGGCTCCCTTGGTTCCCAGGGCAGTAACCTTTGTCAAGATAATTGCAGCTAGCCCAGGTGTTCTTGTAAGCTGTAGTCTGCTGTAGTTTAACACGGTCTGTCTGACAGGAGCTCCTTTGACCAAAACTCTGGGTCTGTCATCCCACATCCACTCCCCATCTGGGTGTTTCACCTTTATCCAGTCAAACTATCCTTTGCAATGTCCACAATGGTGGCAGGTCCCTGACTGTGAGCCCAGAAGTATTTCAAGCCATTCTACCAGGGACAGTTGAGTATATGTGTATTCCATCCATGCTACAAGGTAAAAGAGATGGCTCAAAAATGTAAATTATTTTTTACCACCATTGTACTATTGGGTTTCCCTCGCTAGGCTGAAAATTTAACTACTGTATTATTATCTGGGGAGTTCTAAATCTCCAGAGGGCTCCCTCTGTCCTCACCATACCTTCTCCTAATGTAAGGCTAGAGAGGATAAATCCATATTATTAATTATTCACCACACAACCCAGGATTTATTCAAGGTCTTCAATGATGTACAAAGTATATTTCACTAAGCATAATCTTATGCTCACAGTTTATTCTTTAGTTGTTTAATTAGGAAGCTTTATATGGAAGAATTTATTTCTAGTTCGTGTTCCTAAGAACATTTAATGACAATTGCTTTTCAGAAAAGAATATAGAATGTAAGCTTTTGGAATACTATGTGTCTAGTTGAAAAATAACCAGACTGGCATATAATAATATTGAATACTGGGGCATAAATTTCAAAAATACCACCAGATCATTGTATCCCTTTTAAAACATCAAAAATTATATTCTATATTTTATTTCTAAGAATAAAATATAGTTGCATTAAATATGTTTTGTTTTTTCCTAAACCCATGTTAAGGAAGAGGAACTTGCTCAATCTTATTTTATATTTGGTCATGTTTAACCACATATTAAACTGATTATGGATTAATTGAATCTAAATATAATGTTTATTTTTATCCTTAATTTAGCATATCAAGTTAATCACTGAAAAGGCAAACATATCAACTCAACTGTAGGTGTTTGTGAATAGATGTTTCCAAAACATTTGTCTCTCATCCTTCACCATAGGGTATATGATATGTAAAGTTTACAAGGGGAGAATATTATGTTTGCCCTGGAATGATTTATGACAGCACTGAGGTATTTCTGCATAAAAATGTGGGAGAACTATCTACACATTATTAAAAGTATTGCTTGAAAAGCAACAAATCCAGCTTCAGTGCCAGTTGTTTTATTTCTATGATGCCAAAACATTTATATTTGACTTTTTGTTTGTTTGTTTTTCTGAAATGACAAATTTTTGCTGCTGCTGTAATATTTGTCTAAATTATTTTGGCATTGGGCAACCCAACATGTTGAAGAAGAAAATGAAAACAATTGCCTGCATAACTTAAAGCAGTTAAAACATAGTTAAGATGATCTAGCAATTGGTCAGTTCATTTAGTTAATTTTCTTATAGCCTGCATGTAAATACAGCCATTCTGTAGAGGCTTTGCCATTTATTTAGTTAATTTGATCAAGTAAGCCATTATTTATACTTAGTGAATAAGGTCCCAGAATTTTTTTTTTAATGATTTTCTTGATTTTTGATCGCATTGAATGCATAATTGACAATATTACCCTTTATACTATGCAGATTAAATCTTAATGAGCAATAAATTATCTCTTTTTGTGGGTTTAAAGCAAGTTTTAATCATAACCTTACCTGAGTTAAATGTTAACATTTTAGTTAGTAGCAAGGTTCACTGAAAATGAAATGTTACTGTAATTCCATGGTATTAAGTGGCCACACTTAGGCCAAAGAGTTGCTAAAATTAACTAACAGGCCCTAGTTTCCTGACCTTTACTAAGCTGAAGTCTTACTCTTAATTATATTGGTTGGACGTTCCTAACCTAACTGATGTAATAAGAAATGAATGCTAGAGAGACTATCTTATTTTATTAGTTGCAATAATACCCATTGTTTTAATGATTATAAGTGTCTAAAGGTTCTTATAAAATCTTGAATATTGTGAAAACAAAACCTCATCTAGCTCTGAGACCATTGATTTATGTTGCTGGATGATCCCCAGCAGGGTTTAATTTTAAGCTTGCTAACACAAAATTGTAACTGGAAAGCAATTTGTTTCACTTTTCTATTTTAGTAAAATTATGATGGAAAACTGTTCACCTGGGAAAATCCAGATTCATATTATAAACATAATGCTGCTTATAAGGAGTACTAATGATATACTTTATGAATTTTAATTTCTGTTTGGAAGTCAGCAAGTGTGCATTCTATAAATGTAAACCATCTGTTGCCACCTCCTAAAAGACTAGATTTCAGTCCATCCCTACATGAATTATTCATTTTGATGGATTTCTTTCCTAAGCAAATTCAAGGTGTGTGTGTGTTTGCGGGTGGGGGTGCGTGTGTTTTAATCTATTTTTAATCTGCAATAAACTTTCAAAGTCAGGACACACATAATTGCAAATCGAGAAGATAAAAGTGCTCCACAATTTAAAATGTGTTTGCTTTATATAGTAAGTTGATTGTAAAATTAAGAAACACCATTTAACATTAGATAAAAGGTGAAAAGAAAAATAGGAAACGTGGTGAAAAATTTCTGTAATTTTAATGTTTCAATGACTATGTGAGAAATCCCTATTATTTACCAAAAAGAGAAATCCATAGCTATCAACTGGCAATCTCACACGCTCCATAATTGTAAGACAAGTGCAATTAAAATGAACAATCAAAATATATTCACTTCACTATATAAACATTTACTGCATTTTGAACAAATGCAGAAAATCTCATTGAAGTTAATTAACTTAACATACCTTGTTACATTACCAGTATTGCATTTAAAAAAAATATCTTGTTGATAAATATATAAAATGACCTTTATATGTCAAAGATTACTGCACATAGCTGTACTTCCTTTTTTTTTGAGTTTGTATTTAACTTTGTGTTTCTGCAAAAAATTTCATTAGGTAGAACAGAGACAGTCAATTCATATTAGTGAATCTGTACTCTACACCAGTTAGAAAAGAGGTAGGTGTTCAAGGGATTTTTTTTAAAAACCATGTTCAACAGGGAATTGTGTAGAGTTAAAAAACAAACAAAACAAAACAAAAAGAAACCAAGTTGTGCTATAGGATAATTGCTTCAAACTTGTTGAACAGATTTCCTAGATTAATACATCAGACATGTACATTACAAATTAAAGTATGACTTAAACCAGGCTTGAAGAATCAAAATTTTCTTGGTTTAAAATAAATACCTTTGATAATAATTCAAAAGCTGTAGATTTTCCTGGGGCTAATTGTATTATTATTATTTTTTTTTTTTAGAGGAGTGGGCCCTATTAAAGCAACACACTTATCCTAGAACTATGGGTTCTTTTTAAAATTCCTTTATATGGCCATTACTCCACTTTGCAACATGGGCAAATTAAATCAACTGTGAAAAGTCTGTTCCTCTTTGCACCGAACACCACGTTCTTGCTATGCAGAGACTTGATTGTGCTGATGGGTATTTCCATAACACTTGTTGCCATTGGAGAGCTACAGCTGCAGTTGCCATCTCTGGGTTATTCCCTCCCATCCCTTTCACCCTCCAGCAATTTTTGTTCTCTTCTATTCAGGCAAATTTGAACTGATTAAGTGTTCTTGGATTATGCAAGGAAGCTATAGGACAAAGTAGGAGAGAACGTCCTGTATTTCACTCTGATTTCAGCTGTCTATAAATTTTGTCCGTAGTCTTTGAAAAATGTATCTTTCATTATTCCTCTAGGCAACAAATCCAAAATGTATTTAATTCAGACTATTGATTGATTCTTGACTGTGTAAAAAAAAAAAATCTAAATGCACCACCAAAAAAAATCTGTATCCTAGTTCTTATTCAAAGTACCTTTCCCAAGCACAATTCTTCCTACCCCTAACACACAGTCTTCTTATTGTGCGTGCCCATTAAAAATTCAGTTCGATCCAATATATTGAGTAAATGGTATCACAGAATCGTATTGGATTGCAAAAATAAGTAAATAAATAAATATTGAAAATGATTTATTATTAAGCCTTTTCACAGTTAAAAGAACATTTTTTGCTGTTATGTATGTCAACTTTTACTCATCACAGTCCTTTGGTTCATTTTGTTATCCAACTCAGAGACTCTTCCAAATGAAGAACGCTATTATTTTGTATTTGCGTCATTTAAAGTCTGTTTACTAAGTGAATTTAAAAAAAAACATATCTATGTTTTTGTTAAAAATGGAAATAATGAGTGCAGTCAGGGTCAGATAACTTAAAGTCTAGCACCAACATCAGTTATTCTCATTATTTAATTAGAAGGGACACATATTGAAAAATCAGGGAGAAACTACTTGCTCCTGGCCCTTGCTTATCCTTTACTCACTTTTTTCATAATGTTGTTCATGACGCTACTACTTACCTTGTTCATTGTACCTTCAATGAATAGTTTGTTATCTGTCCACTCTATCTCTATCTTCGCTATGAATATCCTAATAAAACCATTGTTCTCTCCCAAACAACTACTTCAATAACCTCCAACTTATTTTCTAACATCCACTCTAGCCACATTCCATCCACTATCACCACAAAAGCTTAAGTAATCTTTTAAAACACATAAAGCAAATTATTTTATTCTCTCACTGAAAATTGCTGTTATAAAATACAAAAAATATCGTACTTCAAATGTCTATACATTTGGAAAGTTTAAAACAGCAAAATGTAAGTAAGAAAATATTACAAAGGAATTAAATATAAAATACTATAGATTAACTTTAGGAATGTCAGCTCAAATTGTGTTTAATAGTAAAATTATATAGCTATAATGTAAGTACTAGGAAAGAAGAAAGATTGAAAATTAATGAGCTAAGCAATCAACTTAGAAAATAGAAAAATCATGGAGTGAAAGCAAAAAACATAAAAGGAGGAAGTAATATAAAAGGTAAAGGTAAAAAAAATATTTAGTAGATAATATTCAATAGCTAATCAAATCAAACAAACTGGTTCTTTAAAAATCTAATAAAATGGACAAAACTCTGCTAAAATTTAAAAAGAATGATCAGTAAGGAATAAGGATAATCAGAGAGAACATTATGATAAAAATATGGAAATAAGAGACTTTCTGGAATATAGAGGTGTTCCACAAACACCCAAAAGGTCAAGAGAAGCAGAGCTGAAATATATATGTGCATATGTCTCACACTTGGTAAGAACTCGGTGATCTTTGTCGGCATGGGTTCAGTGGGGTCAGACCACATGGACGAAGCTTAAATGCACTTTACAAATGAGTCAATGACAGGTGAGGAAGTGTGGAAAAGAAAGTGCAAATACCTGTACTAAAAGCTTAGCTATGAAAGGAAGAGAAGGGGGAAAAGCCTGGGAGGAGAGTATAATAATGATGAAAGGTTTTTTCACAAACTACAGTGAAGGACTCAGTAGAAGGTAAGTTCTGGATCTAGGAGTAGGTACCCATAGTATTCTTTGGTGTGTGTGAAAGTCTTTGGCAAGGACATTATGTTAGCCTTGGTTTTCACTCTTACCTTTGCCGTGACACACAGGTCTCCAAGTAACCTCTAGGTATGCTTCCTGGTTTAGAGTTCTCTGATAATCTTTCACGAAGTCTTTATACATTTTTTCTTTCTTCCTACTTAATTAGGGGCCAAAAGAGATGCTTCGAGTAGAGTGAAATGTCTTTAATTGAGTTCTGCGTCCTGGCCTTTATCATCATGGAAGTATACACATATTGACTCTGCTGATTGCATTATGTGTGATAGCAATAGGAGGGTGATTAATATTAAAATATTGTAATCATTAAAATGCCTCTAACCAAATTATTTTATTTTTTCCAAGGCTTAATATGGGAATGTTTTCATTTTTGTTGCAACATTTGCATCTGTCTAATGCAAATGTTGCAACAAAAATAAAAACATTCCTGAATAAGAATTTTCAGGTTTGTGGATTGCAAATAATTGTTGGGTAGGCAATGGGGAACAGTTTTTAAGAGAAGGTTAATTTAACAGGGTTGTACTACACTTAGACTTCATCACATTGACCTCTACATCTGTCTTTTCTTTTGTAACTCTCTTTCGTGCTATAACTCATTCTTTACATTAAAAACAAAGTCTGAATTTTTCATGTTAAGTTAATATAATGAATTGAATGTGAAACTTCCTCCAGCTTCTATTGGCTGCCCTGCCAAGTAGAAGAGAAAAGCCCCATTGTTTACACTTCTCAGTGCTAAGTATCATTGTTCGTTCTATGGAAATCATCAGTATTTCTGAATACCTGTGGTAAGAATTCTTCATGGCGTTTAAGGGAAGGGTTTGAGATAGGGTCAAAAAAAAAAAAAAAAAAAACTCAGTTGGGTTCTATTTTTGTTTTCTTATTTACTTTTAGGATAAATTTGATAACATAGTGTTGTGTTTGCTCTGGAGGAAAAGCAGGGGAAAAAAGATACAATTTGGGACATTTAGAAAAAAGTTTTAAAATATCGAGAAGTAGCTTACAGTGATAATAATTGAAATATATGCGTAGAAACTACAAAGAGAGAGAGCACACAAGCATATAGAGAAGCACAAGAGTGTGGAAAAGACCTCTTATAAAGAACCTGGGATCTATTTGGGATTCAGCGTAATACAATAAGACAGGAATCATGATTTCAATTCAAATTTTGGTTCTGCCCCTTATTTTCATTTCCTCAGAAAAGTTACTCATCCCCTCTATATTTCAGATTTTATATCTATAAAATGTAGTTGGTGATATTCTTTTTCTTCTCCTTCTCCTTCCCCCACTCACTTCTTCTCCTCCTCCTCCTCCTTCTTTAAGAGTTTACATACATGAAAGTGAAACCCACATGTTATTGAGTTTAAACAGCTTAATGTTAGGGAAGTGTTTACTTGTTATACAGAATAGACCATAAATGACGCAAGAACTTTTTATCCATAATCCTCATGAGTTTAGCAGTCACATTTTGTTTTCTGAATATAAAACACCTTTTTTTTTTTTTCATGTGATCCCGTTAAATTGGTCATAGTTGATATGGGACAAGCATTAGTCCTTAAACCAAAGGCAAATTTCTGTACACTGTGTATTTGAGAGACCGATGGGCCACAGAAGCAGCCTAACACAAGAATAGTGTCTAACACAGGTGTCCGCTTCAGAAGGTGACTACTTTACCCAAGTGGATCTTGTCTCTTACGGAGTTTGAAAGAGAGGGAGGAAGGGAAAGGAGGAAAGGCAAACAGTAGAGAGTGAGAGAATTTGAGTCATGAGTATGGTAGAGTCAGATTGCATTCATAGAGTGGATACATACTTGTGAGAGAACAGAGGGAAGAGTCGTTTAAATTTCCGTCTCTAAGCTGAAAAATATTTTATTGACGATGCTTAAAAATTTTACCCTTGCCACAGTATTCAAAACTCTATTCCCAGAAGAGGGGGAACAAATTGGTTGCCAGAGACTTCAGACATAAGAATATTAAGGATGGAGAAATAGGGAACAGTAGCTATTTCAGTGGTTAATAATCAGTTATTGAGGGGAGGTGGTAATAAGGGTCCTCAGGGAAATGTTAGAGGATCCAGTGCTGATAGCCTGGGGCCAGATTGCTGGAGACTCAGAGGAGGAAATGACAGAAACTCAGGGGACCGATCTCTGAGCCACATTTCTTAAAGTTACTACCAATTACTTAGCCAAAATAATAATAATAATAATAATAATACCAATAATAGTAACACATAGAACTTGGCTTTTCAAAAGCTACTGGATATATTCTTTTCAATTTTAATTTGCTGTACAGTGTTTAAATGAATTATATGCCATTCTTAGCATGGAAATTGATGTAGCATTTTTCACACAATCCAACAGGCAGTTTGGCACACTCTTTAAGAATGTGGCAGCAGAAGCTAGATTATCTGCTTCTGAATTCTGGCCCCTCCACTTACCAAATGTGTGATATTAAGTACGGTACTTAATATTTCTGTTCCTTAGTTCCCTCATCTATAAAATGGGATTGATTTTTTAAATGCATAGCATAAAATTATTGTCAAGATTAGATGTGAAGCATTTAGAGCAGCATCTAACAAATAAGCAGCACCCAATAAATGTTAGCATTAGATTTAGATTTAATATTTTATAATATACTGATTTAGTAAAAAAAAATCAAAAAACCATTCAGGTAGCATGACATACAGATGCCTGAACTAACTGAAGCCTTCATGAACATTGCAGACAAACTAGCTAAGAATTGTCACTTAAGAAGACTTTCTTTATAGAAAGCCAATTTATAACTACAATGTCACTTCTTATTTACAAAACACAACTGTCAAATAAATCAGTTTTCACTTTGCTCTGGCTAGCACATACTCTCCATGAAGACGTGTTAAATGGAGGGTAAAATTATTATAATTTTTGTTGGTAAAGTTGTCCCTTAGTTAATATAACTTGAGGCACTCTTTACTATTAAACAATGTGTATTACCATGGAAACCACGATGTTGGAACTTAGAGGCCACTTGGACAGGCTCCTTACCTTTTGACCAGCACCTACTTCTAGGATTTCCCTTTTTCTGTGCATTTCTGGCTACCCAACTCCCTTTTATTTATTTGTGGGGTCTTTTTCCCAACAGAGTATAATGTAATTGAACATGTCACATTTTCTATGTTTCTTTCAGTCCATTTCCTATCTTTGTTACCCAGCCTTACCTGTAAGTAATCATAATTAGAGTTTGGGGCTTTAGCAAACTTTTTAGTAGGGTATTAACTGCAGCAGATAGCCATTTCTTTTATGATTCCAAAAGTTTATCATGGTGAGTGAGTAAGTGAATGAGTGAGTGAGTGAATAAGTGAGTCACTGTGTTTCCCCAGTATAAATAAATCTGAAGACTAAATTAGATTCAAATTTGGGGAGACTCCTCTATGACGTCTCCATGAATCTCATTCCTCCTTCCATTCAAAAACTACTCCATACATGTCTCTCTCTCTCCACAAATTAGACACAATTGGTAAAAGCAATAAGAGTTGTGAAGTAATAAAAATGGCTGGTATTTAGTGAAATTGTGCTAGAAGACATTATAAAAATAATTAATTTTGAGAAAATTGTTACCAAGAATTATGGTGGTAGATTAATTCATTTTTGCTCCCCTTTCTAACTATTTAACATTCTTCTCATTACTCAAGGCCTGGGTCATGTTCTACCTCCTTTTTATGTGTTCCCCATCTTTCTCATTTTCCCAGAAGTCACTTTATTCTCTTTTTATATGGTGATGAGCACCTGGAAATTATATCAATATCTCTCTCTCTCTCTCTCTCTCTCTCTCTCTCTCTCTCTCTCTCTCTCTCTCTCTTTCTCTCTCTCTCACACACACACACACACACACAGTTTCTCATAGTACCTTATGCACTTAGAGGGAAATAGCAATAACAGAAATTTAGATTAAGCAGTCTTTTTCATTTCATAAATAAAGATAGGAAATTTGAACAATATCAAACAGCAAAGATGGGACAGAAATCAGTTATCATGAATCCCAGATTAGTTTCAAATTATGGATATGTCTATAAAAATAAAAAAAGGACAAGGTGAGAGTCATTTTGAAGGAAGAATTGACAATATTGTAGACTAATTTGAGGAAAAGGCTACATTCTAAAGTGATTGTAGTCTCAGCTTCATCGGGAGAAGAATGGTAACATTAAGAGGGGAAGTTTTTATTTATCAGATGAGACATGCTAAGGAAATAATTCAAATTGAGTATTTTTTCTCTGAATAAAGTATTTGAAAAGCAGTGTGCTTTGATATACTAATGCTTCAAAAGACATTCCTTGATATATTTATTTTGGAAACTGAAATGCCAGATCAGGGTCTAAAAATGTGATTCCTGTTCGAAGGTGGATGAAATGTTGGTGATTTCAGCATATGACCTTGACTTTTAAAGATAAAAAAAATCAGGATATTTGAGTTAGTTACTTGTATTAAAAGCTAATATATTAGTGTCCATCTGGTTCTAGGAATTTAAAAATATCTCCGTATTGCTAATTCTCACCACCAGTTTTCATCACTTATTCATCTTCTTTGATTTGCCTGGCCCTTGAAGGAACTAGAAGTTCACTTCCATTCACACCAGCAACAGGCTTCCAGACTTGGAAGTCATATTTGCACAAAACTTAAATGTCAGTTCTGTTTCCCACACTTTAGTAGGCACTGGGCATAGTTTAGGCAACATTATTTATTCAAGCTCAGAGCAATAAGCAAATCTCCCCTTAAGTCTTTCCTTTTCCATTTTATTTTTTTTTCTTTTCCTGTCTTTCTTTTTGTATAAGAAAAGGTAAATCATAAAAAAAATAGGCTTAATGCATTTGCTTATGGACTTTCTCATTTATTTACATCAAATGTCTACTCGTAAAACTGCTTTAAAAAAAAGATTATTCTATTTCTGTAATTCTTTTCCACTATCATATCCTCTTCCAATCTCCAATCTTTATATTATCACCTCTACTAAGATATGTGCATGTGCTTCCTATTTGCATGAAGTACAAATTATTTGCAGTATCTCCAGGACACTCAGAACACTTGATAGAGTTTTTTTGTTTTGTTTTGTTTTTTTAAGCTCCCATATATTTGGATGTAATTCTTGTATATTTACTGCTGCTGACAGTTCTATTGAATTTAGAAGCACTAACATCATCTTCAGTTATCATTATTGACTTGGAAGTTATGAAGGATATAGTTGAATTTAAGAACTATGACCTTTCTCTGAGGTCACCAATTAAATTTTATGACTTACCTTATGAAAAGCTGGAGTCAAAAAAAGGACAGAATCACTTTTTCTCCCTTCAGGTTGTAATATAATTTATGAACAACGGTCAGGTTTTGCTCAAAGCATTTCCACAATGTAAGATATTGCTTTGAAAGGCATGGGTGGCATTTCTTGGATGAATCCTGACCTAGATTCCTAAGAGAAGCGGGCCTCCCGGCTCTCTGCTCCCTCTCAGACAAACAGTAATCGGATTCTCCAGCACAGAAAACTGTCACAATTTGTGACCTTTACTGTGAGTGATATAAACTAAGCCACAGTAGGGACGGAATTACCTCTTAACCTCGTGGAAAGTCACTCTTGAGGTCACTTTCAGGACAATGTGAGGACGTGTGCCCGACTGCTTCTTTGCCCTATTAGGCCTTTCTGTTTGGCTGATTTATCCATCTTAGCACACGCCCTGCTCCAGTAATTCAAAGAGAACTCATCCTACACTGGATGAGATCAAGACTGGTAGCCACCAGAGACTGGTTTCTGGGAAGGAAAATTATGTCAGCCTGCAGGCAGGTCAGGGACAGGCAGCGTCAAGTGAAATTGGCTTAGGTTTTCACATTCATTCGTCATCATGTGCCTAATAAATATGGACCAGAAAATGTTTGTTTATTTCACATTTGCCTTGTTATATAGATGTGTTGAAGTATAGAAATTACTGCAGGTCAGTACCCTAATGCAATTGGTCCTATTGTCCCAATTAATTATTTTCTATCTATTGCTTCTAAAAGTAATTTGTTACAAGTAATTTTCTTTATACTTTATTATTTAATCATTAATTTGCAGTACTTTTATAATGTTTGTAAAGTTGCTTATTTGTTCGGAATATTTTCCCCTGAACTTTGCATATGGTATCTCTAATGTTCTCCTCCTTTCTGTTCGTATGTCTACATAAATGTTTTCATGATGTGTTTATACGTCCCCTGGAGTTCAGGTAAATCAATTTTACTCATTCATTTTACTTTGCTTCCCTCCTTTCAGGGAAAAGCCAACTAGTTAAGATAAAACATTTTCAAATTCAATTAAATTTTTAAAATACTTAATTTGCAGTATTTCTTGTTAAATGTGTATAAGTTGCCTAAAAAATCAGCTTATCAGGACGGTTTTAGGGCATGTATAAGTGCTATAGGATATTACTTATGTCATTTTTCAGAAGCTGTATGAGTTGGGTTTGAACACAACGTTCACATATTTAATATGTTAAGATTTATTTAAGACCCTTCTTCACATGGTCATGATACTCAGAATTTTGATAACATTTATAGAATTATGGATCACCATGGAAGAAAATGCTAAGGTATTATTAGGTAGGAGAAATTGTATGTTTGAACTACTAAATGAAAATCAGGCTACTGATTGTTTTGATATTTATATTATATGTAATATGTATCTTGTTTTTATAATTATGTATTTATAATATAATTGTTTTATACTGATGTACATCATGCATAGTGGTTATTAATATTATAATTTTTAACAATAATGATAATAATAATGAACATTTGCTTAGATGCCTGTAAAGCTAGGTTAGAAGAAGAAAACTCCATGCATTTAATTAATGCTCTGAAAGACTAAATCTAAATCAGAACAGTTAAGTCACTTGGGACCATTTCCTGATGGTGCTTGAATTTCTAACCACTAGTAGGCATTTATGATTGAGAGTCTAAAAGGAGGACAAAGGATTAAAGGCCACATCTATGACCACAACTACTTGGAAGAAACAGAGAGACCTCCTCAAAAACATTTATGAAATGATTTACTCACAGATTCTGCAGACTCAACAAGGTGCACATACAAAAATTTTCAGTGACCTCTGTGGCTTATTAAGAGTGTTTTTTTAACAGCACCTTCTGTTAATCCTGCTAAACCCTAACCATTTACTGAGTATGTCACTTAGCTTATTAAGAGTTATTTATTCAGTGACTGAAAGACAACAGTGAAGAACAAGGTGTCAGAGCAGAAAGGACGCTTCTTCTAGCTACATGGTCTTACTTTCTTGATTGCTATAAGTAAATAGGAGACCCAAATGGCAGGATTTAAGCCTTTTCACCAAGGATCTTTCTTTGGGGAGGGAACAAAAGGTAAGGGGGCACTTTCTGACATTTCTGATTGAGGAGATTGAAAGAGGGAGTAGTTTATTTTTCTTTATGAGTCGTTTATTGATACAGTGACAGCTCTTATAATGATACGGAAGCATCTCCTAGGTTTCTTAGGAGAATCCTGGATGTCACGGGACAAAATAAAATAATTTTGCCACTTATTACTTAATGATAGCTTAACCACTCCAAAGATAGTAACTTTTAAAATAATTAAGCAATTATTCAAACATTGCCACTTTGTTTTTTGGGGCACAATACAGATGGCTTGTTAAAATTCTACGATATTTCACAATATACACTGTTACCAAATACAATTACACTGTTACCAAATACAATTTCTCTTCAATGGAACCTAGGTTTTAGAGGATTGCTTTATTTTTCTTTTACTATTGTAGGATATAGGATGTTAAAATAATTTAACAAGGAGACATAATAATAAAATCTCTTTAGCAGAAAAGTGTTTTCTTGTTAATGGCAATATATTATTGGTGAGGAAAGATATAGGACATATGTGTACCTGTGCTATGACCGTTCCATTTTTATTTTAAACAAAACTTATATATGTGGCTGGTAAGGTAACAGGATAAAGTTATTTTTTAATTATATCTACATGTCAACATTGAGACCCAAAATGTTTTCCTGGAGGATCTATAAATACTAATATGATAAAATACAAATATCTTTATAGATTTATCTTTAAACGCCACCCCCATATTAATCCCCTATACCAACTAATCTCCAACTCAGAATAATCAGGTAGCTTAACCAATGACCCCAACTCAGTATTATTTTGGAAGTCATAACCTAATTCATGGGCTCAAGCAGAAGTCTTTGGCATTTAATGAAAGAATTAGTGCTTAAATCTGAGAAGTCCTTCAGGCTTTCAAAACCATGGAATATTTTTCATCATTCACATAAAATTTGCTATCCTAGACAGAACCAAATGTCATGTTTGCATCCCTTTTTTACATTTTAAACTCAACCAAGCCTAAATAGTGCACAAGGACTTTATCATGATTTTCATTGTTTCTTTGTTTGTATCATTCTTTGTCAAACTTTAAGAGATTTTATATTTTCATGATTAATGGGCCTTGCATTTGAAGGAATGACATTGTGGTTGCCTTGTAATACTTCATGTTCTTCATAGTTGTGAAGACATGGAACAAATTAACAAGTGTCTACATAAGGAAAATAGCAATTATTTCTAATAATCTACAAAGCATCGCATGTAAATATGTGTATATGAAGATTCTGTAAAGAAACAAGTGCAAGTATATTCTGAATCCATAAAGCTTATATGGATGTCTTGCTTTTGATCCTTTGAATTGGTTTTATGTACCTTCAATATTTTTGCTGAAAATAACCTTAAAATTATATTTTGGGCCCAACCTAGTATGTTGAATCAGATAGTTAAGAAATAATGTAGTTTGAGGCAACCAAATTAATCATACAAAATTGAAGTTTTTATTCTGGGGTAAATGAAAGGACTTCAGGGAATTCATGAACCCTCTAACACAGAAAGCAACATTTTTGTATTGTGTGTCCTTATGGTCTTTATTTACAAATACAGTTTTATTGGATTTAGAAACACAAAAATAATTTGAAATCACATACAGGGCTATGCTTACATAATCTAAGATTCCCAAATTATATTTTACCTCTTTGGCCTACATCTTCTGGCCCACATCAGGCTGGATGGATGTCAGGTAAATATAGATTCTAGTCTAGGTTCCCAGATTCATTGACCTTTTGACCTTAGCACATCATTTAACATAGTAACTCTCCTTTTTTTCATTCTTGAAATGATGGTGCTAATTATCTGCCTAGAAAGATCATAGGACATAATGAATGAGTAAACACATAATATAATTATGAAGTGCTATATAAATGTAAGGAATTACTGTGACTACATTGCTTGAGTTTTGGTATAAAAATGTACAGTCTACAGAAAATTGCACGAGGCAGTCTGCCATGTAAAGATCAAACAGTAGTGAGCTGTTTTAGAAAACACTTTTTAAATTCCATTTTCTCAAATTTTCAAGTTTATCATACCTATGAGCTTTAAACTTTGCTGAATACATTTTAACATTTTTTTAAAACTTTTTGAAATCAGCAATAATGTTCCTAGAGCTATAAAAACATGATGTTCCAACTGCACTTTTTTATAAGCTTTGTACCCTTTTCTTGGTTTTATTGCCAAAACAACCCATGGGGGGAAAAAAGATGCAGAAAAGATATGAAAGGAAGTAACGACTGCTGAGCAGTTATCCTGTAGATGAATAATAGACAAGTACATAAACAGATGCAAGCCTAACATGGATGCAAAATGAATGAGAGGAAACAAACAGCAAAAGCAGTTACGGAGTTAGGCATTGGGAGTGGGCATTCATCTATCTCCTTTGGAAGATGCTCTGTTGCTGACAATACAAAATCCCTCTTCACTGTAATATAATCATTGCTGAATGTCACTATCTCCTTTTGACAAGTTAAGAAAGAAATAAATTAAGAAAAATTAAGACTTTAGCTAAAGCATGCTAACTTTCATAGGCTATGTTCCTATGATACTTCAACAAGCACCTGAAAATTAATAGTCATGTGTACATACGTGTAATAGGTAGTATATCAACTAATATATTCTTCAAATAGTACCCAACTGCTTCTTTGATATATGTTCATACTAGGAATTACCTGTCTTGGTTAACCAAATTCACCTTGTCGATATGTAATTGTTCATAAATCTGTATAATTCTGATTTTATTCTGAGTGATAATAGATACTATATTTATAATTGATTGAATGCCTGTCTGCACTTAACATAGATTTTCCTCCTTTTCATCTCCTATAATATCTTTGACTAGTTTAATAGTTCAAGAGTTGTTAAAATTATCATACCTGAATTTAGACCATACTTACTTATTTACGTAAGATTTTCAAGCTTTATAATAAAAGGTACAGATGCAATACAATTTAAAATCTTTAAAGTAGGAGTAAAGAGATCAAAATGAAAGTTAAAATGGTAGAGTTGAGAAGAAGGATAAGTTCTGTAAACTCGCACGATAATGTGATGAATCCAGTTCCATAAAATTCAGGGTTGTATTGCTGTGGAGGTAAGTAAGTGACTTTGGGTACTTCTGTACGTCTACCCGTCTAGGAGACACACGGGTGTGGATATACCACCCACATTCGTGTGTCTCAGTTGAGTTTCGCATGTGGAAACAGTGGTCTAATCTGGTTTAAATGGTAGTAGGGTTGGCACAGGTCTTGTGACTCACTGGGACTTTGTGGCCAGTAGCCATGATGCCAAGAATGTTCCTGTCTGCCAGCCTAATCCAGGGAAATTGGGTTAGGAAGCTGGAGGTACCACCACTGCCCAGGCTTCCAACATCAAGAATATTGTCTGAAACCTCCCTGCCTAGAAGTTTCACCTCTACTTCTCTGCTCTCCACAGAAGAAAAAACTATAACCCTTTGACTGATACTATTTTGAGAATGATTATTTGTTAAGCACATTGTTGAGTTTCAATCTTATTAAATCAGAAAATATACTCCAAGAAAGGTTATTACAGTTGAGCCCAAAATTTAACCCTGGGATTCCTGGAAACTAAGGCAAAAGTAACAGTTTTCACTGATTCTTATTTTGGATAAAAGGAAGTTCTTAGGTTTAAGAGAATCTTTTTTCTTTCACCAAACGACCTCTGAGAGATATAGAAAAATTACCGACCAATTTAATAGATATATCCAAAATGTTTTAACATGAAAATGACTTTGTTAGATTTCAGTGACATGTATAGTAATAAAAGTGCCTTTCATAATTACAAACTCTACTGGGTACCAGAAAATTATTGATTATGTTTTGTGTCAAAATTAATGTTAAATGAGTAACATTCATGGAACACTACAAAGATTATCAAGAAAAATATATACACGAAAGGAAAAAAAAATAACTGGTTCTTTACATCATGTTAAAGAGATAAACTTAAAATGATAACTTCTAATCTTTGTTGCCAAGTTAATGATGCGTTTTGATGGCTTGAGCCATATCCCAGATAATTACATTGTTGATTTCTCCATAGAAACTATTTTGTTATCAGACCTATTTCTGATTCTTATTGAAATGTCTTGGGTAAATTGCATAAATGCTCTATGAATTAAAATTCAGATGTAATTAAAATTATCTTGAATAATTGTGAAATATTAGGAAAAATGAAGTATATATTATTTGCACTTACTGGGACAATATAGTCTCACATTAGTGGCTATACAGGCACATTAATGGATTGAACATACTACAGTGAAGAATAAATGCCTCATTTATTATCACTGTCAAAACTGGTCACTTGAAGGGGGCAAGGAAGGCAATACATAAACCAGAAAGTAACTAAAAAAAAAAAGCAAAAAACGACTATAGGAAGAAGGGAGGGAGAGAGGAGGAAAGCATGAATTGAACATATAATTCATATCTGTGTTGTTTGTTTCAGTGGAGTCAATTTCAACTTTATTTTTATATTTATACATAAGTAATATATATATATATACATATACTGTATAAGTAAATATGTGTATATATATAATGTACACATTTTAAGAGATGCTATCTAAGTATTAATTTTCAAAGTTGAATTGAATTACGGTAGCAGTGTGTATAGTATGACATTCGCTCAAAGATGGTGTTAATCAAATGAACGCTAGCGTCATTCATTGTATTACAATTTTAATACAGTTTTTTACTTTCTTAAAATGTGTATACATGTTTTGGAACCCTGTGTATGTATATATATACATATTTATTTAACAGAGTAACAGGTTATTATGAGTGATTACTGTAGAAAAGTATTAGGCAAATGTAATGATGGACTACAGGGTGTTACCTGTGGCTTTAAAATGAACTTTATTTACTAGAAGAGAATAAACAGAAAACATCTCAGAAAGATGTTTCTTATATTCTAAACTGATTGCTAGATTTAGTACTGTAGATTTGTTGGTCTTCTACCACACTGCAAAAACTTTAAGAAAAAGGAAGGTAAATATAGTACATTAAAACTTAAGAAAGGATAAAAAGAAAAGAGGCCAGGAGAAGAAAAAAAGGGCTTAATATTAAATTTTGAAAATTTTTAGTGTTCTACATGCTTATTTTCACTAATTTTTTTCCACGTAATTTTAATTTTTTGGAGATTTGATCATGCAATTAATAGTGCTAGTATAAGAGCTGAATTGCCTTAAGTGTGTTGAGTTATTTGTTAATAAACATTTTGGTAACTATCACAGAAAACATAAATTTGGCATTAAATAATTTCTTTCTCATATATAATTTATAGTTGGGAAAAGTTTCATTGCTTTGAGTTTTAGAAAATTTTATGAACTTTATTGTGTTCCTTTCAGATGAAATTTGCCATCATATATAAAATTATTTGACTAAATTTACTGGACTATGTTACATATATCAGCTTTATAAAATTTGATTCTCAGTTTGATTTTTATTGAAAGCCCAAAATTGTTCTTTGATCAAAATATATGTCTCATTTTTTCCTTTTTTCTTCTTCAATGTCGTTATTACAAATTTTAAGTTCTGGAAGAAGTTATCATTGAAGGGGTCTCTGTTTCCTCTTAGTTTTGCTAATATTTTCCCAGTTTTTTGGCAGAAATCATCATTTATTATTTCTTTTTTTTTCCTTAATTGAATACTCTTCATTTCCTTAAGAAAATTGCTGTGCCTTCCCTGCTTATTTGGGAAATGATAAGCTTCTTTTTCTGTTGATAATTAGTTATTATGATGCTTGGTTTAAGTTAAACAATTATAATTCATTTAAAATGATGAATATGAAGTATTATTGGTTCTTTCGAATAATATTTATAATTTTAAAAGACTAACTGCAAAATATGTGTATCACTAAATTCTATCTTTAAATCAGAATTAAGTGCATATTTTGCAGTAATTTTTAACAAAACATCAAATAAGTGAATAAGCTCATTTTTTATTTACTTCATTTCAAAGCTCAGTCTGAATTAGTAGTATCATAAATTGTGCGTATGTGTGTTGTATGCAGTCTATGACCATATATGTGTATACATGCAAGAGGTAAACACTCCAGAAACGTGGTTTGCTATCTATACATATCACTTATATTGCCACAAAATTTTATAGCATCACATAACAGCCAAGTTAGCTACATATATATATATATATATATATATATTATCTTTTAAGTATGCAAGTTAGATTAGCTTTTTAGAAAATTTGAAGCAGTGTTAGATAAAGAAAATTAGTTGACATTTTCAAATATGCTTAAATGTTTAGTTGCGTTTTACGTCATGTTTTCCGATTACACTCTTAGCAATTATCGTATATAATATGCTTCATTGATTTTTAGTTATAAATTTTATTTATAAAATTACATGAGCCACTAATTTCCCAAAGAATAATGCTGATGAAACCTGAGAAAATTGATACCCACTCCTGTATCCTGAAATAAGGTCCTGTTTCTGAAGCCCTTCTCTGTTGTGCAGAATGACAGTTTCATTTCTTAATATCAAATTATTTTTCCTGTTCCAAGCAAAACAGATGGTTAAGATAATTATAATGGAAATGGCATACTGAGAAAACTGGAGAGACCATTCCATTCTTTTATCTTGCCTTTTTCCTCTTTCTAAATACAGTGGATAAAGGTGTGGGACAATTAACAAAATATGTAAGTCAACCAAGTGAGTTCTACACTTGACTCAGTGGAGATGACCTGTGTAACACAGATCAAGTCAGAGTCTCAGTTTCCTCTTCTGAAAAATCAAAATAAGGGGCTAGTTTACCTTGGTGGCCTTCCAGTACTGAGGTAGAACCTCAGCATTCACCTGGGAGAGGCTTCCTGAAAAGAGGAGAAGTCAGCTTGAGTGGAAGAAGAGAGGGTTCCTTCAAAATCAAATCCAAGTTACTTTTTTGTTGACCAAAACAATTTTTATGCAAAAGGCATTTCAAATGAGTTTAAAACAGAGAGCAGAAATGAATCTGAAATGCTTAACGTATGCTTTTTCAGCACTTTCTAGCAATTATGACAATTTAGGTGGTTATGTAAATTACACAATTCTTGTAAAATGACATAATTATGAAATGTTGGGGCAGAAACAGAAAAGGATTATTCTGCTTTAAAGTGAATACTGCAGTGATATAAGATTTGTAATACACCCCCCTTCATCACCTTTTCTAAATCCCTTGGGATTTTACTGTTGCCAGTGCAAAAATATCAATAGGAAGTAACTTTTCAAGGGCATAAGTTCGATGAAAACTGGATAGGACGGTATAATATAATGAGTATATCTTGGACTGATTTTTATTGTTTGAATTCAGATGATTAAATCAATGTTTGCATAAACATTCACATGAAACCATTCTCAAAATTATTATCTTTATTCCTAGCAATTTATTTGGCATTTAGAGCACTTATATCACTGAAAAAAAATATTTGTAATAAGTATTTCACTTAACATTGTGTGGTTCATGTTTTCCAGAAGAAGAGGAATATTTCATTGGGAAAATATTCCTAAGATAGCGCCGAGAAGTTTGAGAACCGTAAAAATACATACGTGTATTTGTAAATTTCAGAAACCACACTTACTTTTGGAGACTACTATATGAAATTTAGTTTTCTTTTAAATCTTTATTTGTTATTGTATCCTTCATTCACCAACTAGCAATGACAGGATGTGTGTAACTGTGTTTCTGAGAGGAAATGGAGACTCTTTTTTCCCTTAATATTTAAATAGAATGTTGAATTTCAAATTGTATCAAAAGGTTCCCTACTTTTTCTCCATTGGACAGTGTCACCCCCAGGAGAGATAGAAGGACAGCTACATAGGCAATTTGGTAACAAAAGTTGTTAGTTGCCTGGCAAGGAGTATCATGAAGATACCGGGCTTTTCAGGCATTTTGCGTTTCTTGTGTGGAACCTAAAATACTTGCAGTTACAAAATTTTCCTTGCTAGTCCTTTGCTCAACTGAGTTAAATTGTAATGCGGGGAGTGACAAACAAAGCTTTATTTCTAGTTTCCTTTCCCTTTTGAGGGGGTAGGAGTGTGGAGGTCAGGGAGAGGAGTGGGAGAGTCACTCTTCTTTCCATCTATCTTTGGATGTACCCCCACTCACTATACTCTGGTTCCTAAGTCTTGACATTTAGTTCTTAATTATATAGATTTTTTTTTCCTCTGGAACTACCTGACCTCCTCCCTCACCTCTATATAGCTTGTACTTAATATTCTTACATAATGATCATCATCTTTAAGTGATTTATAGAGGTGCATAGAATATTCATTTCAATGGATATAAATGCATCCCTACTTTATTACCTCAGGGATTCAGTCACAGTACCTCTAAGAGAAGAGTTATTACTGAGCAGTACGGGCCTCTGATAGGGTTGGGTTTTTCTCTAATCACACCTTCTCACAGTTGCTAAGGAAACAAAAGGAGCAAATACCAGCATTTATCTCACTAAGTTTGCCACTCAGTACTGAAGACCGGGGCCTGGGGCTCAAAGGATCATCAAAAAGAAAATTCTAGGACTCAATTAATGGGGCTAAGAAGAGAGGGCATTGGCATGAATTTTTGCTTTACAAAATAGCAAATATGAACATCCTCCCTTGGCTAAGATATGAAGTACAAGGCAAAAGAAAGAGACTTTCAGACTGCTCCTCTTCACACAGTCACTTCAGATAGCCCCAATTGTCATTGGCTAGCCAGACTAGGGTGGAGAATTGTCTGAAAAATCATTTCCCCACTACTTCCTTTCTATGTCCCTTTTCTTTTTGCTTTGCCTGTACATAGCTCAAGGCAAGCCTTTTTTTATTTACTTATTTATTTTTTTTATACATAAGCTTGCATTGTCTTGAGGCCTTCATGTGTTTCTCTCTGTCTTCCGACTCTAGCCAAGACACCTCAAGAAATTAGTCTTCCTTTTTGCAACCATAAAGGGAAAATATCAAGCGTGAATAATAAGCTTGAGTGGTCTTTGTGTAGCAAGGACAAAATGCTATTTTAAAGTGGCCAGCAGATTCTTCCTGTTGTTGCTCTGGATGTAGTCTACATCTCAAAATTGTTGGAGCTTAGAAATGGACACTTCACGGCTTGTAAAGAGTTTGTGCGTATAAGGTGGAACCTGGAATCTGTCCTTAAATCAGGCATCCCCGTTATTCTGGGAGTTGTCACTTTTGTCTTAAAAGTACCTTTCCTGGCTTTGAGACAAACCTTGAACTCATAAATTAATCAGGCAATCTACAATAAACATTACGTTTTCTAATTAGCATTTTGGTTCCTTTCTTAGCAAGACTATGCCCTTAAAGAAGTTAGTTTTTTGCTTTCCAAATTAGGAATTTGAGCCGGTCCTGTTGATGTGTGCTACATGCCAGATAGGGTAAGATTAAATCACACAGATTATGAGAAGAAGCACTGGTCTACTTTAAAGATTCCTTTTCTTTGTCTTCAGGGTCTGCATCACTCTACATAATGGGATGGGAATTTTCTTCCGAAGAAAATGCATGATCACACTGCCAATTATTCCAAGTTCAAGTAAAAATTAGTCAACCCTGGGTTCCTGATGGGAATTAAATTGTTGTTTGTTTGTTCGTTTGTTTTCTCACTCTCAAAATTTCTCTGGACTTTGAAGGGAAGAAATGTTGAGCAGTTGTATGTCTGTAGAAGTCATATGGCTCCTGACACGCCACAGCATTGAAGGACTGAGATAACGAGAGGCAGTAGGTTCCTGGGAAGGCCACACTGATGGATTCTAGAGGGGTATCCAATATCTACTTTAGCCTATTACTTTTTTTCATTTAATTCCATCCTCTTAAATCTTTATTTAATTTTGTTACATATGGGCGGAGAATTAAAGGAGAGGCAAAGGTTGCAGAAGGAGTACAGCAATTAGAAGACGTGGTCCTGAGCTAGCTGCAGTGAACCAGTAGAACAATCTGGTCGACAGGAGAGAAGCACTTGGCAGATTTGTATGCTATGAATTCATTCCTAGGAATTATCAGAAGTCCTAATAGGAAATTTCAGTAGAACTCAACAACTTCTCTCAAACCCATAGAATGGGGCTTAGGCAAAGTTGAACATAGTCAAAGTCTTGATAACTTGGGATATTTGAAAAATTTTGTTGATATGCCTCCAACACTGTGTTTCCCTTATAAATGACAAAATTGGACATCAACTAGACCTTTTCTTTTTTCTCTTTGAAAATTATAAACATGATTGTGTTTAATCAGAATCACCATATGATAGTGAACCTTCAGGCATTATGAGGGAATATAATACAGAAATTAGTTTTAAGCAATGCTTTTCTTTTCTTGATAGCAGAAAATGACTATATATATATATGTATATATATATATATATATATATATAATCATATATATGTATATAGACTATATATATAATCATATATATGTATATAGACTATATATATATGTATATATATATATATATATATATATATAGAGAGAGAGAGAGAGAGAGAGAGAGAGAATGCAATAATATGCACACAAACATAAACACATAACAAAATTCAATTAATTTTCCAGTATACCCAACTATTTTTTTCCAGTTCTTTCATGAATTTCTGATATACTCAGTTCTTCAATTACTAATATATCACTTTAATATTATGCAGTTTTCTTTTATAGAATATTATCAAAAAAATAGCATCACCTGAATAGTCATTAAAAAGTAGATTCTTGTGTAATCCAATCTGTCAACTAAAAATGAACAATAGAGACTCCACACTTGTCCTCCAGGAGGATTACAGCATAATAATGAAGATACAGACAATTACATAGTAATCATTTAATTGCTATAAAGATATTTGTAATAGACCTAGCTGTTAGGGACCTGTCTCATCTGATAAGAAGGGAAGAAAGACTATGCTGAGGTATTTGGACTTAGCAGGAAATGAGGAGAGGGTCATTTTCCAGACAGATATAATAGCATGTGTGAAAGCTGCACTGCATATAGTAGGTTTGTTCTTTTATAGTAACTCAAATAAGGAAAGTAAACATCAAAGAGAATAAAAAGAGGTAAGATTAGCAAGGGTAATCTACTGATCTAGCAAGTGTTATCTGAAGTCTAACATTTTAAAATACTTTTATATCTATGTTGCTGTAATAAAATGTGGCCAAGTTGTTAATGTTACAATAATTCACTGCTTATACCATTTTTTTCATTCAAAATAGTTTAGTTATTGCTCTATCTTATCTTGATATCATTAATTTCTACTCTTTTTTCTTAATTTGTGAAGGATTTTTGACATTGCAGATTACCTCACATAATAATTCTCATGTAATGACTTTTCACCATAACAGTTTTTGAAAATATATACCATTTTTTTAGACAAGATTTCTTTTTTCCCAGTGAAATGACTTTTTTCCCCCAAAACTACACTGACTAGACCATAAGCAGTATTATATTGACATTACTGTTTCAAGAAAAATTACAGTCACCAAGTTATGGAAAGTCACATCTCCTAATAAAATAAGTCATATGAAATAAGTTTTAATTGTGTGAATTTACCAAGTGAAGGATTAAAGAGGAAGCATCGTTTACACCACTTCAATCTAATCCTCCTGTTTTGAGGTAATCCTATGTTAAATATTTGTTGTGTCCTAGTAATTTTTTTTTTTTGGCTCCTAGTCTATTTATTTATTTATTTTGCATTATTAATGTGCTTTATGTTTACAACAAAATTGAGGGGAAATACAGAGATTTCTCATATCTCCTCCTGCCCTCCACACTTCTAGAACCTCGCCCATTATCAGTATCCCTTACCAGAATGGTACATTTTATACAAGCCATGAGCCTACATTGATATGTCAAAATCACCCAAAATCCATAGTTTACATTAGGTTTCATCTTGGTGTTGTATATTCTATGGGTTTGAACAAATGTATAATGACATGTACGGACCATTCTAGTATCATGCAGAGTATGATAAAATATCCTGTGCTCTACCTATTTATCCTTCCATCCCCTCCAACCCCTGGCAACGAGTGATCATTTTACTGCCTCCATAGTTTTGCCTTTTCCGAATGTCATACTGTTGGAATCATATAGTATATAGCCTTTGCAGATCAGCTTCTTTTACTTAGGAATATGCATTTAGATTCCTCCATGTCTTTTTGTAGCTTGATATTCCACTTGTTTTTAGCACTGAATAGTATTCTATTGTCTGGATGTAGCACAGTTTATTCATCCATTCACTCCCTGAAAGATATCTTGGTTGCTTCCAAGTTTTGGCAATTATGTAAAAAGCTGCTATAAACATCCATGTGTAGGTTTTTATGTTGACATAAGATTGTAGTTCCTTTGGATAAGTACCAAGGATCATGATTGCTGGACATATGGCAAGAGTATGTTTATTTTTGCAAGAAATTGCCGAATTGTGTTCCAACATAGCTGTACCACTTTGTATTCCCACCAGCAATATAGGTGAGTCCTTGTTTTTCTACATCCTTATCTGCTTTTAGTATTGTCAGCGTTCCGGACATTGGCCATTTTAATAGGTTTGTAGTGGTATCTCATTGTTGTTTTAATTTGCATTTGTCTGATGACATGTGATGAAATATCTTTTCATAGGCTTATTTGTCATCTGTATATCTTTTATTAGTGAGCTGTCTATGAAGGTCTTTGGCCCATTTTTCAATGGGGTTGTTTATTTTCTTATTGTTGAGTTTCTAAGAGTCATTCATACATTTTGAGTGACAGTCCTTTATCAGATGTGTCTTTTACAAATTTTTTCTTTCAGTCTGCGGTTGTCTCATAATTCTGATATTTTCTTTTGCAGAACAAAAGTTTTTAATGAAGTCCAGTCTATCAATTATTCTTTTCCATGGATCATGCCTTTGATGCTGTGTCTAAAAAGGCATCATCATTCCCACGGTCATCTAGATTTTTTCCTATGTTGTCTACTAGGGGTTTTATAGTTTTGTGTTTCACATTTAAGTCCATGATCCATGAGTTAATTTTTTTGAAGAGTGCAAAGTCTCTGTCTAGATTCATTCTTTTGTTACATGTGGATGTACAGTTGTGTCAGCACCATTTGCTCAAAAGTCTATCTTTGCTCCATTGTATTTCCTTTGCTCCTTTGTCAATGGTCAGGTGACTATAATTATGATGGTCTGTTTCTGGGCTCTCTATTCTGTTCCACTGATATTTTTTGTTTGTCTATTATTTTACTAATATCACACTGTCTTGAACACTGTAGATTCATAATATCCTGAAGTTGCATAGCATCAGGCTTTTGAAGTTGGCTTTGTATGATATCAATATAACTACTCTTACCTTTTTATTTTTTATTTTTTTGAGTAGTGTTTGCATGGTATTTTCTTCTCCTTCCTTTACTTTCAATCTACATGTGTCTTTATATTTAAAGTGAGCTTCTTTTCTTTTTTTTTATTTCATACTAATATTTTATTTTTAAAACCTGTTAGATTTTCAAAATTTTGCTGGCTGATGATAAATTATATAGTCAACCTGCCTATTACCATCATCAGAAAAGTATTGACTTCTTATTGTTCCCAAAGTTCTGGGTTAAAAATCTTTCATAAATCTCTAACCGCTCTTCAACAATTAAATATCAAAATTTATTTGACTCTTTCTATTATCAAGCTATGGCCATGATGTTATGTGTAATTAAAACTCAAAATAACTTATTCAAATTTTTTGAATTTACTCATTTATACATTTAAAATATAACATTTTTCATAACTTTTTTGTGGAGGGCGTTGAACTCATGTTATTTTTCTTTTTTATTAGTTTCAGGTGTACAAAACAATGCAATAGTTAGACATTTATCATTTATACCCCTCACAAAGTGATAATCCCCCTCCCACAATCTACTACCCCTCTGACATCGCATACAGCCATTACATTTCCATAAAGTGGGTTTCTTGTTGACAACATATAATTAGGTCGTGGTTTTTGTTCCACTCTGACAATCTCTGCCTTTTAATTAGATCCTTGACATTTAAAGTGATTATTGACGTAGTTGGATTAACATCTGCCATATTTATTAGTCTTTTCTATTTTTCGCCCTTGTTCTTCATTTCTAATTTTGTGTTCCACTCTTTTTTCCTGCCTTTTTCTTGCCTTTTATCTTACTCCATTTTCTTTTCTCTCTTAGCATATTAGTTATATTTCTTTTTGAATATATTTAGTGGTCGCTAAAAGTCCACTTCAAATGACACCATAGCACTTCACAGGTAGTGTGAGTAACTGTGTGTGTGTGTGTGTGTGTGTGTGTGTGTGTGTGTGTGTGATATGTATACATGTGTACGGATGTATATATCATATATGCATAAGCATACATAATCAAATACATTGTTGCTATTATTTTGAGTAAACTATTATCTGTTAGATCAATTAAGAATAAGAAAACTAAAAATTTTCTTTCACCTTCCTTATTCCTTCCTTGATTATCTTTCTTTGTGTGTGTCTGAGTTTCTGATCTATATTATTTTCGTTCTCTCTAAGGAACATCTTTTAATATCTCTTGCAAGGCAGGTGTATTGGCAACAAACTTCTTCAATTTTGTTTGTCCATGTAAATCTTTGATTCCTCTTCACTTTTTTATGTTAATTTTGCAGGGTACAAATTCTAGGTTGGTGGTTTTCTTCTGTCAATAATTTAAATATTTCATCTACTATCTTTTTGCTTGCATGGTTTCTGAGGGTAAATTGAATATAATTTTTAATATTTGTTACTCAGTAGGTGGGGTGTTCTCTTTACCTGCCTTGTTTTAGGATTTTTTTTATTTCTCTTTGATTTTCTATAATTTAAAAAATGATATGCCTAGGTATAGTTTTTGTTTGCTTGTTTGTTTGTGGCATTTATTCTACTTGCTGTTCTCTGAGCTTCCTGGATCTGTGGGGTGGTGTCTGACATTAATTTAGGAAAATTCTCAGTCATTGTTGCTTCAAGTATTTCTTCTGTTCCTTTTTCCTATTTTTCTCCTTCTGATAGTCCCATTACACATGTGTTACACCTTTTGTTGTTTTCCCACAGTCCTTGGATAATCTGTTACCTGTTTTTCAGTTTTGTTCAGAGATTCTTTTCTCAACCATGTCCTGTTTACTAATAAACCCGTAAATGGCATTCTTCATTTTTGTTACAGTGTGTTTTGTTTGTTTGTTTGTTTGTTTGTTTGTTTGTTTTTTATATCTTACATTTCTTTTTGGTTCTTCATTAGGATTTTCATCTCTCTGTTTGTATTCTCTATTTTCAATATATTGTCTATATTAGAGCACTAGCATATTAATCATAGTTGTTTTACATTCCTGGTCTGATAATTCTAACATCCCTGCCATATCTGGTTCTGATGCTTGCTCTGTCTCTTAAAATTTTGTTTTTAGCCTTTTTCTATGCCTTATAATTTTTTTTCTTGATAGCAGGACATGATATACCAAGTAAAAGTAATTACTGTAGATAGGCCTTTAGTAATGTGTTGGTGAGGTGTTAGGTAAAGGGAGCGTATAGTCCTATAATTAGGTCGATAGTCCTATAAGTGAGTCTCGGTCTTTTAGTGATCTTATGCCTCTTGTCTGTGAAGTTTACAAATATTTCTCAGGTTTTTTTCTCCCTCCTTAGGTGGGTCAGCATGGTTAGAATGGACTAGAGTTGGCTATTTCCCTTCCCTTAGAGTCCAATAATACTGCAGTAGGTTAGGCTGCGGTTAATTAGTTTCCCCCAAAGGCAGGCCTTGCTTAAAAGAACCGAGTACTCTGGTATATTTTAAAAATTGGTCCTTTATCCTTACCCTTGCAAGAAGACTAAGGGGATTTTTCTCTCTAATTTACTGTGGAAATTTTCTCAAGCTCCTAGAGTTAAATCTTACAATATTGTGGGAGCCCCCAATAACTGGATCCCCCTGGAGTTTTTGACTATCAGAGTTGTCCACAGTGAGCCTCCAGAAATTCATCAATTACAGTTTAGGTTTTCCTATTCAAGCACTAGTGCCCACAGCAGTTTTTGCTTGTGAACTGAGTCTCTGCCTGGTAAGCCTGGGCTCCCTGTATTTGACTGTCTTTCCACAGTTTGCCCTGTGTCCTCCTCTTTCTTATGGATCCAAAAGGAGTTGTTTATCTTTCAGTCTGTTTAGCTTTATACTTTTGAGGACAGGGTTGCTACTTCCAAACTCCTTACATATGAAACCAAAACTCCCAAGCTCTATAACTTTATTTTAAGCTCAGTTTTAGTACAGGAGAAGCATGACCCCCATGTGACTTACCTGTATGTACATACATGATCAAATTTACTATAAGTGATTCTAAATGTGTGTTTTTTTCAAGTGTCATCATTCATAGGAAAATATTTTAAAACACACAGAGAAAAAAAACAAATTAAAAAAAACTGATTCCAGGTAGTTTTAAGCTTTAGTCCTCTTTGTTGGTTACAGAAATAATGATTTTTGAAACACAAAATAAGTTTTTAAAAAAAATGTTTAATATATTACATACAGTGATAGAGGTTTAGTGCTTACTTATCCCTGAAAACCTATGTTTTTTTCTTATGGTTTTTTTGATGAAAGGGCAAAATCATGTGCCAGTTTCACATTAGCTCATATGCACTGTTTTGGGCAAAGCCACTTTGCTCTGTGTGTAACTGTGTCTGTGTGTCATCATCATGACACACACAGTGTGGTATTACACTGTATGTGTGTGTGAGTGTGTGTGTGTGTGTGTGGTGTCTACACACATGTGCTATCTACATAACCCTAGATGTTTTCAGACTACTCATACTAAATTGGTGATTTTTCTGATTAGAGTCTTTGTTTTTACAAAAGCAATAATGAGGTGAAATTCTTTACCACAACAGACAGACTACTTCAGACGGTTACAGTATTAAAATAACAGTGAGTGTATTTTCTGCATTAATGTAGAGCATATTGCAATGGGAAGTGATCTCTGTGCCAGAGTATGTCCAACAACAACTAAGTGTTTGTCCTTCTGTGTCGTCAGCCTCTATTTCCTTCAAATTGAGAAAAAAATAATCAATAGCACCATTTGCAGGTGTTTCTATCCTGTGGTCCGTCTACAAGGCAAACAGGCATCAGTTGGACAACAAAATAAAAATAAGTTGCAAAGAACCCTGTCTTCACTGGAATTAATGAGCCACAGAAGCTAATGACATAACAACCTTTGTCCTCAAAGCCAGAAATTCTCTATGATGCTGAAATGGTTCTCTGAGCCTAAAGAAAAGTGGTTAAACCACTTGTACAGTAGCTAGTTCAGCATAAACAATGGCTTAATAAATGCTTAATTGATCATATTCTTGGCAGACACAACCTAACAACAACTAGTGACCTTTGCTAAAACATTTTATTTCATATTTTCTGGCATACATAATCCTCCAGAATTGTGAAGACAGATACAATCTTGTATGCAAGAGATGAAAGAGAGTAGATCCAACTTTAACAGAACTTCAAGTTTTCAGTGTCTTATTATTTTTCCTGCTGTTTTCTGTTTTAATGAAATGATGGATAAATGTAACGTAGGTGTATGTGAAATGTATATATAATTATATACCTTTGTTCCATGCTTTTAGTATTTGCATAATTTTCTTTTTTCGTATAATCTGGCATAAAGATTGGACTAATAAACAAGATCACTGATTCTCTTTTTCCTCTATGCCTCCTACTTGCTCTGCCTTCTTGTGTAGTTTTATCAAGCTAGAACCCAATGAGCCTTGGTTATTCCATATTTGAAATAGAAATTTAGTTGAATCTTATTTCCTGGTAATTGACCTTAGAGAATCCTTCTTGGTTACATTTATTATGGTCTATACTTTTTTTATTTGTATTGGCTAGATGGGCTTGGCTAGATGTACTTGGCTACTTTCTCACAGATTTCTCTACTAGCTTGCACATTTGTGAAATGTTTTAAAACTCAAACACTTAGCCACTATGATTATTTAAGTAAAAAATTAAGTAAAGAGAACTTCCCAAAGTATGAATCTAGTTTGAATGTCCAGTGCGGTGTGCATGAGGCTAGAGTAACTATATAGATCTCAGACCCTCCAGAATGAGATTTCTCTGGACAGAAATTCATCAGGATTATGAAAGAAGTACAGCAGGGTCCAAAGTAGAATGGACCAAGATTTTGGCAATCTGTAGTCTGAGCCTGGACTTCTCACTAAATAGTTATAGCCCCATATATATAATAAATAATATTTTAAGCCTCAGCTTTCTTATTTTTAAAATAAAAAACAAAAAATAATTAACCACATGACCTGTTAGCTATTCTCTTTAAAGCTTATGATTCTAAGTAAATGTTAAAAACAGCAGAAAGTTGTCATCCAAAAATATATATGTGTGTGTGCATATATATATATATATATATATATATATATATATATATATATATTCCAATACCATTTTATATTTCCACATACAATTCATTTCATATAATATAAATAAAACAACTTATACTGGATATTGATAAATATTTGCTAATTATCTGAAAAATTTGTCCAATATAGATTTAGTGAACTACGTGATGCAGTTTGACATATGTATATATCATAATTATAAAAGCATTTTCTTTATCATTTGCTCCATGAAATCTCAATTTAAAATCTTTCTTCAATGAATAGTCATGAGGCTAAAATTTAAAGTACTTAAATGTATAATTGCTTTAATTTAAAAAATAGATACTAAAAACAATCTTTTCTCTTTGTCAGTTTTGTTTTAATTCACATTACAAATGTAAATAATGTATACGCCTTTAAAAAGTCTTAAAGTTAGAAAGAGAGAAAATGTCTATTTTGCTTACATATAATCCTATTAACATGCACATGCCAGATGGTGTTTCATATCAGGTCAGAAATAATGAAGAAATTGAGCTTTAAATCTAAGAATTTGGGAAAAATGAGTAGGGGTTACATATTTATAATAGCATTTTTCTCTGAAATTCAGCCATTTGTAATAATTTTTGATATGTTTCTGTCTGTGCATGTGGATTTATTTTTATGTATTTCATTTCTATTATACCGTGTCGGGATTCTGAAAGGTTATTTATGATGTGATTAGACATTTTCTCAATCCTTGGACCCCTATAGCCAAGTAATAATTTGACCTTTGGATATTTCAAACTGAAATTTAGTAACTAGTCTAGAAACTATAAAAGCAATGACTCATGGGGTGGGAAACATAAATACAAATTATATTAAGTATGAAGAAAAGTAATATTTTTCTAATTCATTTTAAAGGAACTAATCATAAGATTAAATGGCCTGAATTCTTCTGCTAAAATAGAACATAAATAAATTTATATAAAAAAAGCACATTGCATATGCGTAAACCTTGGTGACTTTAAAGAATAAATTTAGTCCTTTGTAGTGTAGGAAAAGCAAAAAATTGTACTCTTTTTTAATCCACTTATTTTAATTAAGTTTATTGGGGTAACATTGGTTAGTAAAATTATGTAGGTTTCAAGTGTACATACTATAATGCATCGTCTGTATATTGCATTGTGTGTTCACCACCCAGAGTCAGTTCTCCTTCCATCACTATATAGTTGATCTCCCTTCCCCTCTTCTACCACCCCTGTCCTCTCTTACCCTCTGGTAACCACTAAATTGTTTGCCTCTATGAGTTTTTGTTTTTTTGTTTGTCTTGTCCCTTTGTTGCTTTCAGTTTTATATCCCACATATGAGTGAAGTCACATGGTTCTCGACTTTTTCTATCTGACTTATTTTGCTTGGCATAATAATCTCAAGATCCATCCACATTGTCACAAACGGCACTATTTCATCTTTTCTTATGGCCAACTAGTATTCCATTGTGTATATATACCACATCTTTATCCAATCATCTATCGAAGGACTCTGGTTGTTTCCATGTCTTGGTCACTGTAAATAATGCTGCAGTGAACATTGGGGTACATATATCTTTATATGAATAAATGTTTTCAGATATTTTGGATAGATACGCAGGAGAGGAAATGCTGGGTCATATGGTAATTTTATTCTTAATTTTTTGAGGAACCTCCATACTGTTGTTCATAGCAGCTGTACTTATAAAATAGAGTACAGAGTTTTAAGTAATACGTATGACTGAATTATATAAATCTAGCCCCCAACTCCCAGCTAAAGAAAGAAAAAAATGTTGAAGTGTCACTTTCAGCATGATACTACACAGAGCTCTGCAGACCTACTTGCTAATAAAACTGGTAAAAATTGTTTGAAAAAATTGTAAATCTCTGGAAATGGTTCTAAGGTAGGTAAACATGAGTCATATAATGTATATATTAAGAAATAGTTGAGAAAATCTGCTACAACTATTTTGCCCTCCCCATTAATTGAACACTCGGCTCCCAAAGTGGTGGTTTACTCAGAGAGAAGTGTATTATTTTCCTCACACCTAGCTCCAGAGCAGTACCTTGGAGATTTTGCAATGGAAAACAAAGCAAAACAAAATAAAAACAGGCTGTAAAATTAAGAGCTCCATATCTCTTCCCATAGGAACTAACTTCATATACAATAGAATGTACAGAAGTTCAAGCTGAATTGTGTTCTCAAAAATAGTTTTTATGGTAAAAGGCAATTGGGAAGAGATTGGTAGATTTATTGGAGACTTAGGCTCGACTGCAAGTTGTCTGCTTTGCTGGAGAGGACCAGGCATAGTTGTAGCAGGGAAGTACCCTCCTGGGGTTAGAACAAATCTCAAACACAGATTTCAGGAGTTACCCCTTCAAATGATCCAAAAAGTGTTGAATGAATCTGTCAAGCAATCTACCCCCAAGAGCACTGTTGATAATAAGAGCACCATAAGCCTGCAAGTAGTGGGCCTGGGTGTGGTAAGGGAAGGAGACAGACAAAGAGTACCCTGTAAAAATCATTGTCATCCCAGAGTGACGGTGGGCATATCTAACTGTGTTCTCTGAGCAGTAACATCAGAGGCTTTGTGCTAGTGGGCATTAGTAGTGGTAGTGGAATAGACTTTACCGAGACAATCGCTAAACAAATATTAGGTTGGTGAAAAAGTAATTGCGGTTTTTGCCATTATTTTTAACCTTTTAAACCACAGTTACTTTTGCACCAACCTAATAAATAAGCAAATACCAATAATAAGCCTCAAGAGGAGGAAGTAGTACCCAGAATTGCTAAACCATAATCGAAAGTGTCAAGCTTCCAATAAAAACGTAAGAATAAAAATTTAAAAACGAGAACTGCACAGAAACAAGAAAGTATGATCTGCACACAAGGGAAAAAAGATAGATAACAAAAACTGCCTGTGATTGCAACCAGATGTGGCATTCAACAGACAAAACCTTCAAAATAACTATTGTAAATATGTTCAGAGAAGTAAAGAAATCATGATTAAAGAAATAAAGGAATGTATGATCACATCATCTAGACAATAGCGAAACAACATCAACAAAAAAATTAGTTTTAAAAAACAAATTGTGGGATAGAAAAGTACAATAACTGAGGGGGGAAATTCGGTATATTTGAACTGAATTAGTCATTTGAAAATAGATTGATAAAGATTATGCAATCAGAGAAATAAGGAGGAAAAAAGAATCAAAACTGCAACGCAGAGAAATATAGACATTATCAAGTGCACCAACATGTGCTTAATGGCAATGCCAGAAGGAGAAGAGAAAGATAAAGGAGCAGGAAAACTACTCAAAAAATAGTGGCTAAAAACTCCCTGAATTTATTGGAAACATTAATCTGCACATCCAGGAAGCTCAAAAAACTCCAAGTAGGATAACACAGAGATTCACAATCAGACACATCCAGTAAAATTGTTGAAAGCCAAAGACAACAAGAAAAATCTTTCAGGAAGCAAGAAGAAAAAAACACTCTAATTTACAAAGGAATTCCAGTAAGATTAACAGATGACTCCCCATCAGAAAGAATGGAGGCCAAAAAGAAGTGAGATATACACTAAAAGTGCTCAAAAAATGTAGACCAAAAATTCTACATTGAGCAACTCTATGTTGTATAAATTAAGGCAAAATGAACATCCTTCTCCCCCTCCCCCCAAAAAAAACAAGGTATTCATTGCTAACAAAACCAGTTTCCATAAAATGCTAAAGGAAAATCTTCAGGCTGAAAGCAATTGACCCCAGATGGTAAATTGAATCTATACAAAAATATGAAAAGCAATGATAAAGATAATAATGTAACTATGAAATATAGTATAAATGCATATTTCTTCCCCTTCACTTTACTGATTTAAAAAGCTATTGTATTAAATATAATGCATATGGTGTATTTGACCTATAACATATAGATATGTGATACATTTAGCAATAGTATTTCAAAAGAGGTGAGTGAAATCAAAGCTGTTTTGGCTAAGGAATTGATTCCAAATAGATCCACAGGAAAAAATGAAGAAATCCAGAAATTATAATTAAGAAGATTACTCAGCAAAAGCTATATTTATTTCCTCTCTTTTTTTCTTTCAGCTTCTTTGAAAGACATGAAACTATATAATATAATAATTATAAATCTAATGTTAAAATATTTTTAACATTTATAGATATAGTAATTATAAAAAATATCACATAAGAATTTAAAAGAGAATAGAGTTATAGGAGTAACAATTCTATATCTCACTGGAATTAAGTTAGTTTAAATTTTCAGTTGACTCTGACAAATTAAGATTTAAATAATGGACCTTGAGCAATTTGTTGACATTGCTCAACAAATATACTGAAAAAAAAGCATTAAAGTAATGAAAGTACTATATTAAGAAATAGTCACTTGCAAAAAAATCAGCAAAGAGATAGGCAGAAAAGATATGACACATACAGAAAACAAAAAGTAAAATTGCCAACATAAGTCCTACTGTATAAAAATGGCCCTAAATCTAAATACATGAAACAACCCAATCAAAAGGCAGAGATATTTAGAATAGAAAACAAATAGCAAAATAAGATCCAATTATATGCTCTCTACAGAAGACATACTTTAGATTCAAAAATAAAATTATATTGAAAGTAAAAGACAGGGAAAGATATTAGGTTGGTGCAAAAGTAATTGTGGTTTAGAAGGTTAAAAATAATTGCAAAGACCACAGTTACTTTTACACCAACCTAATATATCATGCAAACAGCAATCACAGAAAGCTGGAGTGGCTGAAGTAATATCACACACACACACACACACACACACACAAAAATGACTTTCAAACAAATCATGTTATTAGAGATAAAGAGAGACATCCTATAATGATAAATTGTTGGTCCATCGGTAGGATATAAAGTATTATAAACATATATGTACCTAACAGCATAGTACCAAAATACCCAATAAGATAGTTAGATTCAAAATGTCAGATAATAATAAGTGTTAACGAGGATATGGAGAAATCGTAATAACACCTATACCTTTCTGGTTGAACTGTAAAATGGTGCTGCCACTTTTGAAAACAGTCTGGCAGTTCCTCACGTGGTTAAACATAGTTTGAATATGACCTAGCAATTCTACTCCTAGGTAAATGTCTAAGAGAAATGAAAGCATATGTCCACACAAAGACTTGTACATTAATGTTTATAGCAATATTATTTATTCAGCAAAAAGGTGTGAATCAAAATGTTTCTAAATGGGTGAATAGACCAACAAAATATAGTATATTTATACAGTGGAATATTCAGCCATAAAAAGGAATGAAATATTGATAACATCCTACAACATAGATAAACGTTAAAAGCATTACACTCTTAATAAGTGAAAGAAGCAAGTCACATATTATATGATTACTTTTATATGAAATATCTTGAATAGATAAATTTATAGGAATGGAAAGTAGATTAGTAGTTCCTGAGGAGTTGGTAGGACTTGGGGATTAGAGGTTTGAGAAATAATAAGGGGGCACTATCTAAAGGATATGGAATATCTTTTAGAGGGAATGAAAAAATGTCCTAAGATTTACCGTGGTGATGGTGCATGTATCTATGAAAAACATTGAATTGTACACTTTGGGTGAATTATATCACATGAATTATGTTTTAATAAAGCTGTAAAACAAATGTTTGCCCTAGGAATGGTGGTTTAGCTTTTTCCTCAAATATTATAATATTTTAGTCTAGAAAGTCCATAAATGGACCAAAGTATGATCAGATTTCCCTTATATTCCTTCAAGCCATCTTTTATTCATTATAGACTAGAGCCTCTTCCAAAGCAGATCAGGTCTTCATTCCCATTAACATTTGGCCTTTGGTCACTTTCCAGCACAAAAAAGAGTTTTTGTTGGCAGACATCTTAGACCACCAACAAATTCACCTATGAAGTTGAACAAATACCATTATGGTTTTTATTATTTGTTTTTATTACAGTGATAGTTTTATTTAACTATTGAGTGCTTTTGCAAGATGTTTTCAGTGTTAAGCCACATAGGGTAATATTTATCAAGATTTATAACTCTTTTTTTAAATGATTATTCTTTTCATTCAAATTTTTTTTGGAAGACTGCAGTCTTATGAACACAGAGCTATGTCTGGTAGGTATATCTATGTATATATATGAATCTACCTTACCAAATAAAACAGTTTATTTCAAAGCCAAATGAAATTTAACATTTAAGTAAGAGTCCTAATAAGAAACAGATTACACATTCGAGTTAGGATAGAGAAAGGTTTATTTACAAAGAGACTTGTTTACAAAAATAGGGTCAGGACCACGGGTTCATATCAATGGAGTTGTTGCCACATAGACCTTAATAGATTAAGGGAGGAAAAAGGAAGTGGGGGGGAAAAAGAGAAAATGGTGGAGAATCAGGTACTTTGAGAGGAACATAGCTTGCTATCATGGGCCATACCTTTTTTTTGTTTTTAATTTATAATTTGGGTTTGTAATAATATTTTAAAACCAAATGTACTATTCATGACAGAGCAATATGCTAGCATGGCCTTAAGAAGTTAAAAAGCTAAAAAACATAAATAAAAATTATGTCCCCTTATTATTCTTTTTATCATGGCATATTTTCCATTTCCTTCATAGTATGTATTATAATGTGCAGTTATGGATCTTAGTTTTTGTTTTAACTCTGTTGTACTCATTAGACAGTAAACTCAGGAAGGCAAGAATGGCATCCATTTGCTTTCAACCCTTTAAAGCCCTAGCATAAGACTTGACTTTAAGGACCCGGTAACTATTTGTCAGTGAATCTGCAAATGAATCTGCTTAAAGAAATGATACACAGGCTATGGCTTGTACACACTGGGACACATATAGAGGAAAACAAGCTTAACATTGTATAACAGATATGTTTCAAAATGTTTGACTTTTGTGAATGAAGTGTATGCCTTTTAAGTCATTCTTTTTCCATATGCATATGATTTCAGTACATGGAGAAGTAACATTGGAAGTAATTGCATTAGATAAAAGCTCAAATCCAAAATAATAACGTTTGCTTGCAAATCCTATCTTCACCACTAATTAATTAGCCCAGTTAGCTAACTCTGTGTCTCAGTTTCCTGAGATAATTAGCACCTATCTTATGGGACTATTTGAGGACTAAATGAAATAAAACATATAAGACAGTTGTACACTAACTGCTCTTATTAAGCGCTCAAAGTATTAGTGATTATTACTATTGCCATTGTCATTATGGGCTGAACTACATGCATAGACTGTTATGAAATTTGAGAGAAAGGGACTGTGCATATAAACGATGGAAGAAGGAAAGTGACTAATATTTATGCTTACTATGGGATCCTGTATTTTGTGAGGTGCTTTTAGTATACTGCCCCTTTTTACCCTTGAGAAGAATGTGTCCCCAAAACTAATTTTCTCCCAGGTTTGTCATTAACCATTTGTCACGCATGCATACCTATACTACTCATCCTCTTTTATAGAATTGTTTATATTTGCCTTAACTTGCAAGATTCTTCTTATTTTTCCTGCATGAAAAAAAACCTCTCACTGCATCCCTCAGCCACCAAGCAGATGTTCACGTTTTCCTCAAGACACTACTCAAATGCTACTTTCGATCATAATCATTGCCTTCATGTTTTGGTCTTACCATGGGTGCTTTTGATGAGAATAGGACTTTAGAGATAAACTTCTCCATTCCCCCATGACCTCCATTCCCCCACTTCCTTAGCAGTGTCCTGGCATATGGATAGTGCTTATTAAATGTTGAGTGAGAAGAGGAGCAAAGGATTGCAAGAGGAATGGAGATGTAAATGGAATCCAAGACAGTACTGTAAAACCTGTGGAACAGTCAGACTCTAAAACCTGTGAGTCAATAAAATGTCCTCTCAACTCAGTGCTGTATTTTCTTAGCTCTTACTAATTTGAAGTTCATTTAGGTGAGGATAAAGAAGCAGTTAATACACTTAATCTTCTCTTGGTATTTCCAAAATTGTGATACCTTCCTGTAAGTAGAATCAGGCACTACATTTGAAACTTTATTATTTGTTTTGTTATAATTATATGAAAGAAGAGAGCGGAATAGAGATAAACATGCGACTTTTTTAGAAATGAATTTTCTAACAATGGAGTAAAATGTTGCAGAAAGGGGAATAATATGGATAATTAAAGTAACTCTAATGATGAATATGTATGTATCCTACTACCCAGAAATAAGTGCCATGTAATATTTCCATATGTATATATATGTGTATATATATATGTATATATCCTATACTTTTTCTTTTATTTGTGTTTCAATGTACAATCAAAACGCATGAGTTTTTCAAAATTTATTTCCAAAATATGAAATCATAATAAACTTCTTTAAAAACATGAATTTGAAATAGTATATGGAATTCACTTTCATAAATAGATGAACATCCCCAAAACAAGTATATGATGTATTCAAGAGAGTGAACAGCTCTGTTTATTGTAGAAAATTAAGGCAAGAATGGCAACAGACAGAGCTAGAGAGGTGAGCAGGGACAAGATAACATGGGGCCACGTAAGCCCTGTCAAGGATCTGGAGTTTCATCCTAAGAATAATCAGAAAGATTAAGTGTTTTTAGACAGGGAAGTGATGTGATCAGATCTGCATTTGAGAGAGTGAGTATATGTGGGGCAACCAGTTAGGACGCTATTACAGTTATGTTGGACTAGGATGGTGGTATCAGAGATGAACAAAACAAAAACAAAAACAAAACAAAAAGTATGAGGAGTACTTGAGAAGAAGCCAATAGTAGAGGGCTGGGGGTAGTGAGGCACATGTACAACCACTATACTGATAACCCGGGAAATGAAACTAAAACAATTAGACATCATTTTTCTCCTATTTTATTAGAAATAAACACACACACACACACACACACACACATGCACAAACTCGCACACACAAAAGTTGTTACTACCAATCATTGGCTATAATGTGGGGAAGGTTATCTTCTCCATAGTCTTATGGTAAGAATATAAACTCTAAATTGTATGGCTATCACTATACTTTCATGAATGCTGGCAGAAGACATAAGAATCCTGACTGGAGATGATGTATAGTTTATTAGTCAACATAGTAACAGTAGCCAAAAAATCAGCCTTTTTACACTGGTTCCCCAAGCCCTAATTCCCACAGGACAATACAAAGAGAGCCAGATAACATCTGTCCATGAAATGTGTTGTACTGTAGGTAAAGAACTCTGAGTTTAGGGGATTGTTATTATATTGTACAGTAAGTATGTCTTCCTTTTGCTCTGGAGGGAGACATACTGTCTTCCAAGACTGTTCACTATGCATCATTGAAATGATAGGGCAGAACACAGATAGCCAAAAGTTTACTTGTCAGATATACAGAAATGGGGGGGGGGGGGATCCATGGTCTTCCAATACTACTTGGGAGTATAATCTCATAGTATCTTCTAAAACTCTATTTTTCAGTCTTGAGAAACACATAAAGAAATGAGTACAGGCATACCTTGTTTTAGAGCACTTCACTTTATTGCACTTCACAGATGTTGCATTTTTTTACAAATTGAAGACAAGACCCTCCACCAACAAAAATGTCACTACTGGTTTCGTTGTAATACTTGCTTTATTGGGTAGTCTGGAACTGAACCTGCAATATTTACAAACTATGGCTGTACACTCATTACAGCATTGTAATAGAAAAAAGGAGAAGCCTAGCTTTAAATAGAGAACACTCTTACATTGGGATATTTATATTGTGGTATTTTGTGCATTTATTAAAGTGAGACAAATCTATATACACCTGACCCTTGTACAACATGGGGATTAGTGGCGCCAACTCCACCCAATCAAAAATCCACATATAACTTTTGATTCCCCCGAATTTAGTTACCGTTGGTATCCACAGGAGATTGCTTCCAGGACCCCCATCAGATACCAAATTCCATGGATGCTCAAGTCCCCTCTATAAAATAGTGTAGACCAATGAATGGTGTCAACCTTTCACATTTGTGGACTCCCAACCACAGATGGAAAACAGTACAGGTATTTATTGAAAAAAATCTGTGTGTGAATGGATCCTTGCAGTTCAAACCCATGTCATTCAAGGGTCAACTATATACAAAAATAATTCTCCAGGATGTTTTTTGTCTGAATAAACCTAATTGCAAAGTATGTTATCTTTTCTTTCATTCGTTCTCTCTCTCTCTCTCTCTCTCTCTCTCTCTCTCTCTCTCTCTCTCTCTCCTTCTTTTCTTTTTTTCTTTCTTTTTTTTGTAAAAACTGACATACATACTAATCCATATATTTGAAATTGAATTGGTGCATATACTAGTGCATATAAGAATAGACAATTGCTTTAGGTAAATGCACAACAAATTCATAATTAATTTTACTTTTGGATAGAGAAATACAAAGATGGACAAAGATTAAGAGCCATGGTGAAAGACCACATTTGCCGTCTTTTATAAAGTTCATTTTCGTATATGACTTATTTAATCTCTAAAATAAACTGGCAAGCCTTGGTTATTGATAGATTTGGGAAATGAGAAAGACAGCTGTCAAAGATGACAAGTTGTCAGGCTTAATTAATTGGGTGGATAGGAGTGAAATTTGGAAGAATCAAGAACTTTAGAAAAGGGATAGGTATTTGGGGGATATGGGAATGAATAAGTTAACTTCAGAAGAGTATGGTGTGAAGTACTTGTGAGTCATTCAAATGCAGGTGTTGGATGAACAGTTGTTAGGGCCTGAATTCTAGAAGACTGGAGATTAAAACTTTATAGGTCAGCTGCAAAATTGTGGGTGGTAACTGAAGCCATGTTGGTAATGAAAGAGTATAATGGAAAAGAGGACCCAAGACAAAACTCTGCAGAATTCTGTTCTTTAATTATTAGTTGGAGGAAAAGGGGAGAGTAAAGGAAACTAGGAATAAGTGGCCAGAGATAAAGAAGAAAAAAAAATGAGTGAGTGTCACAAAGCAGAGGCTAAGGAAAGACACTGAATGTAGAAGTAGTTGTCACACACGTCAACTGATACAGAAATATCTATTAGAATGATGAAGTCCATTGACATTAGCTGCATGAAGGGACTTATGAAATTAATATGATGAATTCTAAATGTTAAGGAGAGAAGCCAGATTTTAGTGGTTTGAGAGGTAAGTAGGAGGGGAACAAGGTAAGCAACTTGTAAAGATGTTTGATTGAGAAAAAGGAGAGCAATCTTGAAGATAATGATTGCAGGTGAACTGAGCACCTATCGAGGTTTTCTTTTATGGAGGGAATCCTGAACAGGTTAAGATTTGAATGGCTAGGGTCCAATAAAGAGGGAGAGTACATGGAAAATCCAGAAAATGTGAACACATAAAGCAGAAGGAGATGGGCTTGCTTTATAAAGAGCCCACAAGTCTATTTTGACAGGAAGCAGAAGCAAAGGGGAAACGGTGGGTGCTAGTTTGTGTAGAATCCAAGATTGTGGAAAGTTGAAGAGGTACCCATATGGCGACTTCTAGTTTCTCTGCAACAGGTGGCATTGCCATCTCTTGAGGGTAAGGGAAATTTGAAGAGAGGTATATAGTCATTGTGTTGAACAAGTTGTTGATTATGTGAAGCTTCACATCATGGAGACGATTGGGTGGAGAATCTCCACCATTGTCATCCTACCACACTGGCTGATTCCAAAATCAGATGCATATTGAGACTTTTGATTGATCCATATCACATTAAAACTCTATTATGATTTTTACAACACTTTAACACTCTGTTCCTTTCCTGGCAATACTATCTAGAGACAGAATTTTAAACTAAAGTGTTAACCTTCTCCAGATTATGCACATGGATATGTATCTAAATAATCTGAAAGGACATAGCGGCCATTATTCTGGAGAACTATCTGCTAATCAGTCTCATAGAACTGGCTGGCTGCTCTTGAACCTGAAAAGAATTCCTGTGTGCCTTCATATTGAGTAAGAGACAGGCATGAGCCCCCAGTAATGGAGGCATTGCTATGTCTCGCTTGGACATTGCACCACCAGATGTATCATATAAATACTCTAATGGATAGTGGTGGCCTAGGAACATAGGGGATAATCTGATGCAGGCAGATGCTAGCAGTCAAGATTACTCAAGCTGTATTGAAATTTCCTTTGCACCTGGCACTGGAGGTGTTAGCCATGCCAGTTCAATCCCCCCAACACAGATGTTCTTGTTGTACCACTTTGTATGTATAACATTTAGGTTTCTGTTCAGCTTTGCACACATAAATACTGTAATCCAAAGACCACCTATTTATTAGTGCACCTGCATCTTTAACCAGATGTCTTTCATTCTTTTCGATGGAAGCTCAACATTTTCCTAAACACGAGTCAGCCACAGGGTGAATAACCGTTTGATTCTGCTGGATAGCTTAACAAAACGATGATAATCGTGATGATGATGATAAAAATAACAATACTAGATTTAAAAAAAAAAATGTTACTAAAGCATGAAGGTAAGCTGAAATAAGGGTAAGCAAAAGATATTTTATTAAGTTCTATTCTAAGCTTTTCTTTATATCTTGTTGGTGAAGAAGATAGATTCTATAGATTGTTTTTCTCAATAGTCTCCTTTTTTTTTTTTTTTTTTCCAAATGGGATTTTGGTAGAGCTTACCTCTAAAGGAGCACATTTTCCTGAATGTGAACCTCTGAAGCCCCCATTTTAAATTAATAGGAGTGGAGCTCTGTGCAGCTGAAGACTGGATGTGACCTCCTGAATATGGGATTTTTTTAAAAAAGAACCTTTGTAGGGAGGCAAGATCATTACTCTAGAGAATAGCCTTGTGTAGCTGCTGTCCTACTGAAATGAGGAAAGGGCATCAAATGTTTTGATCTTGTTTTTATAGTTGGAAGCTTTGTCTGTATCTTTCCAAATACCTAATTTTGAAATATAGCTCTCTATGAAAAGGAATTTCAGTGCTACTTAATTTTGGTTTGGGGGAGATAGAGCAGCCTTTCATTATTCATTTGAAACAAATAAATGTTTAAACATGAGCAATATTTTAAAAATTGATGAGTGGTGATGGTTTTAAAGTTGTTGGGTGTTTTTCTTTTTCATCAGTAGTAATAGTTTCCCAGGTTTACACTCATGTCTTGCTTATTTCCCACTCTGCATATAGCCACAATTATATTGTTTGAGACGTATACGTGCATCCCACAGAGGAAAAAGAAATGATATACGTCATTATATCAATATTACTCCAGTAATTGAGTCATTCATTGTGTAGAATTAGAGGCCACCAAGAAGCCAGCTAATTAAGGAATGGAACGAAAAGAAAACCCAAAAGGAAGAATGAAGGCACAAAAAGGATAAATAAAAAAATAAAAACTAGCCATATCCAGGAGGCTATGAATGTCCTTTTGTTTATTTCTGACAACTCTTGGAACACTAGGATAGGATTGAACAGACACTAGCAGTGTATTCAGTGGACAGTTAGAGAATAAAGCTAGCTGCAGAGGCTACCTAGTATGTACTCCTCTATTCCAAAATTAAAGACATAAAGCTAGAACACAGAAAAATGAAGAAAGGAATCAATAAAAGCCGGTTTCCTCAAATATTTTAGAATTCATGCAATTATTTTCATTTTGAATTCTTTGGTTCAACATATAAATGCTGGTATATGTATACACAGAGGCACAAAGAAACATCAATCCATATCTTGTAAGAAAGAGGGAAGGAGAGTAAGTGTAAAGAAAGAGAAGTTGGAACTGTTTGGCCATCACTGGCTTCCAGTAAAATGGTTTGAAGTAGAACTTGAACCCCCCATTCACCCTTCCTGCCTCCTGCTTCAAACGTGAGGATTAAATAGAATATACTTCTTTATCCTAGACTAGTCTTTGTTCTCTTTGAGAACTTTGAGGCTTCTAATACTGCACTCCCACGACAGCCCAAGAAGCCAGAGTACCAGTACACACTGTTCCATTTCCCATCCTTGGAATACTTTTCTAGTTCAACAAAATGTTTTACTTTTTATGATATTGACAGCAATTATTGAGTGTCCTGTACCGAGCATTATGCTAAGGGTATGGAATATATTCTCTCAGTAGGCATTTGTATGCAAGAGATACTTGAATGCAAAGATTAAATATTTTTTCAAGGTCACACATTTAATTATTTAGGGAACAACCATCTGGACCCAGAATATTATAAAGTATGCATTTATAAAACTTTAAAACTTTATAACTTTTTAAAACTATAAAACTATCAAGATCATAGAATAAAGCGTTACCAACAAAATTTTGTAGAAGTATTCAAGGATCACATAAGAAATTGTGTTAACTCATATTTCAGTTTTGAAGTTGTTAATTTTAAAAAGTCTACTTTATTTTGAGGATATAGTATCAGAATTCATTTCTTTCTCCTCATTTACACTCTCACTCTCACTGTTTTCATGCCCTACTTCCCAAGTACATTAAAAGAATGGCCCTATAAAGTTTGCCACCTCAGGATAAACATCATAGTTTTATTTTGACACATATATCAGTCAGGAATTTTAGTTGCAAACAACAAAATCCAGTTTCCCTTGTTTAAGAAAAAGTAATTTATTTAATGATATTAGTAGCCTCAGAATCTCTCCAGAGGACAGAGAATCAGGCTGAAAAGCCACACAACAAGGAACCACATGTAAAGTATGTCACCTGACTTGATCATGAGCAACTTTGTCACTGTTCAGGAGTACAACACCTTACCTTAGAGATGCTGGACACAGGATGCTACCTCTGACACTGCTTCTTTAGGGAACAGAATGTATCCATGCCATTCTGGTGAGAATTGTTTCTGCCTGGCACCTCCTTCTTCAAGCCACTGCTTTCCAAACTAAAGTCTCACATTGGTAAACCTGATTGATAACGCCTAGTCGCATGCTGGTGGGTCACACTCTGCTGGGTCATATGCTGATAGATCCCGTGTAGATGGATCACCTCTGATCAATCATATGCTGATGTGTCACATGTTATAGGTCACACGCAGGTGGATTATATACTGAAAGATCGAATGCTGACCCCAAAGGAGGCAGGGGGAGTGGGTTTTTGCTTTCTGCTAAAGTCATAATTTATCTTCCTGAAGCTTAGGGTGATTGTTTAAATAGTACTGGACAGCAAGGAAACCTGACAAATGTCTTTAACACCCCAAAAGAGAAACAATATAATAAGAGAAAAGGTTAACTAAAGTTATTCTCAACACCTGTAGTCACTAATCTCATAGTTTTTACCCTAATACTTATTTTTTGTATCATATCTGTCTTTTGATTGAATATTCGCTAGTAACTAACATATATTGTTCTTTACTACTATTGTCTTACATAATAAAATGTATTTACCTATCAAAAATCTTTCTCACTTATCTACAAAACAGTTAAAACATTAAATGAATTTTCCAATATAAGATTTACTCAGGTAAATCTTAGTGTTTACCTTTAGCATATATTATATTATTTGATCGCCACAATAATCCAAAGAGGCAAGGGGGATATATGACATTATTTCTACTTCACAGATAAAGAAACTGGATTTAATAAGAGTCAGGTGATTTCTCATCACCAAAAATCTGATTATGTTCTCCACAATAAATAATTCAATGGGGACCCAACAGCCTTTGACATAAATCCAAACTCTTTAACGTAGTTTATAAAATTATGTCTCTATTCACTTGGTCACTTTTTTGAGCCTAATCTGCCTTTTCCTTATACCCATTGAAATTCCATGCTCCAGTCATATTGAACAATTTCTAAGTCATTTTAAGTATCAGGATTTATCTCACCTTTCATTGTACCTTTGCATATTCTGTTCCTCTGCCTAAAACCACCATTGATTACCTATTCACCTGACTGAGACTCATATTCCTTAGGTTGTTGCAGATACATGACTTCCTCTGAGAAATTTTCCCATAAGGTTGGTTAATTTCCCTTCCTACAAATGATCTAGTACCTTGAACTTAGCCCTATTATAACCTTTATCACTTTTTTCAATTGATGCTTTAATGAATTATTTGTCTATGTGGATTCCATACACCTCCTCCTCTCTTTATTAGACTTGAATCCCTGTGAGGTCGTATGTCTTTCTAATTCATCTCAGTAATGCAACTCATTAAGAAATTGACAACTTGTAGTTAGCACACCCGTTGTTTTTTTGTTTTTGTGGGTTTTTTTGTTTTTTGTTTTTAATGTGTACATAACTAAATTATCACCTGGTTAGTGCTATATATCAGAAATTATCTTATTCAAAGTCGATAGTTTTTCTTGCTTACATTTATCTATCTCTCCATCTGTCTGTCTGCATCACTATCTAAAATAATATGTATACATAATGTATACATGCATTATTATTTGATTTGTCTGCCTGTATTCTTCCATTCCCAGTTTTATGGATGTAGTAAGGCTCTTCCACATTCTGGCCCTTGGAGTTTTTCCAGTTACTATTCTAAGCTCAAAAGACAAAATCATAAATGCTTTGTAGGGTTAGAAGTGAAGCACTGCAGGCAGGGCTTTGGTTGAATTGAAAAGGGCTTCTCCTAAAGATGAGATTTTCAAGGAGGGCAAGTTGGCTCAAGATTGTCAGATCCTCCAGTCTTTCAAGAGTCTTAGAGTTACCTGCTTATGTGGAGTCTACTTATTATTTTTTTTAATGTTAACCACAATGGTTGAAAATATTTGTAAATTACATAGCTGATACAGAGCTAATATCCAATCCATGAACATGGAATGTTTTTTCCATTTCCTTGTGTCTTCTCCAATTTCTTTTAAAACTGTCTTAAAGCTTTCAGTGTATAGGTCCTTCACATCCTTTATTAAGTTTGTTCCCAGGTATTTTATTCTTTTTGTTGCAATTGCAAAAGGAATTTTTTTTTCATTTATTTTTCTGAAATTTCATTGTTAGTATATAGGAATGAAATGGATTTTTGTACATTGATTTTGTAGCCGGCAACTTTACTGTATTCGTTTATTGTTTCTAATAGCTTTTTGGTGGAGTTTCTAGGGTTTTCTGGATAAGGAATTATGTCACCTGCAAAAAATAACACTTTAACTTCTTCATTCCCAATTCAAATGCCTTTTATTTCTTTCTCTTGCTGATTGCTCTGGCTAGGACTGCCAATACTGTTGAAAAGCAGAGGTGATAGGGGACAACCCTGTCTTGTTCCTGAACATAGAGCAAAGGGCTTCAGTTTTCACCACTAATTATGATATTAGCTGAAGGTTTGTCATATATGGCCTTTATTATGTTAAGGTATTTTCCTTCTATACACATTTTATTAAGTGTTTTAATCATACATGGATGTTGTATCTTGTCAAATGCATTTATGCATCTAGTGATGTGATCATATGACCCAGCAATCCATCTCCTAGTTATCTACCAAAAAAATCTGAAAACATTTATCTGTAGAGATATAGGTACTCCAATGTTCACTGCAGCTTTATTTATGGTGACCAAGACATGGAAACTACCAAAGTGTCCTTTGGTGAATGACTAGGTAAAGGTGATGTGGTATATATACACAATGGAATACTATTCTGCCGTAAGAACAGATGAAATACTGCCATTTGTGACGACATGGACAGATCTTGAGATTATTGTGCTAAGCAGAATAAGTCAGACAGAAAATGTTGAGAACCCTATGACTTCACTCATATGTGGGATATAAAACTGAAAGCAACAAATGAACATGAGAAATAAATAAACAAAAACTCATAGACACAGAAAACAGTTTAGTGGTTACCGGGGGGACATGGGGAGGGAACATGATAGAAGAGGGTAAAGGGAGTCAAATATATGGTGATGGAAAGAGAACTGACTCTGGGTGGTGAGTACACCATGTGATATATAAATGATGTATTATAGAATTGTACATTTGAAAGCTGTAATTTTACTCACCATTGTCACCCCAATAAATTTAATTAAAAATAGAGTTTATATACAAAATGTATAAGAATCTCCTACAAGTCATTAGCAGAGACAAACCAAAAACAAATAACCTGATTAAAAAATGAGCAAAGGACTTGAATGAACAGTTCTCCAAAGAAGACAAGCAAGGACAAATAGGTGTATAAAAAGGTGCTAAACATTTGTAATCGTCAAGGAAATGCAAATCAAAACCAATAAGATAGTACTTCATATCTTCACACCTTCATACCTGGCTATTATTGAAAAAAAAAAAACTAAATGTTAACAAAGATGTTGAGAAAAGGGAACCTTCGTGCACTGTTGGTGGAATTACAAATTGGTGCAGCTACAGTAGAAACTGTGGAGGTTCCTCAAAAAGTTAAAAATGAAATCATCCTATGATCCAACAATCCCGCCTCTGGGTATATGTTCAAAATAATTGAAATCAGGATCTTGAAGAGATATCTGTATTCCCATGTTCATCGCAGCATTATTTACAATACCCATGACGTGGAAGCAACCTAAATATCCATTGATGGATGAATGGATAAAGAAATGTGGTGTACACATACAATGGGATATTATTCAGCCTTTAAAAAGAAGGAAATCCTGCCCCTTTGTGACAACATGATGGACTTGGAGGGAATTTATGCTAAGGGAACTAAGCCAGATGTAGAAAAACAAATAATATATGATCCCATGTATATGAGGAATCTGAAATAGTCAAACTCATAGAAGCAAAGAATAGAATGGTGGTTACCAGTGATTGGGGGAGAAGGAAACAGGGAGGTGTTTGTCAAAAGGTATAAATTTTCATTTATGCCATAAAAAATAAATACTAGAGATCTAGTGAATAGCATAGAGCCATAGTTAATAACACTATTATTTGCTTAAAACTTTGTTAAGAGAGTGAATCTCATGCTAAGTGTTCTTATCACCAAAAAAGAGGGGAGGAAACTTTGGAGGTAATGGATATGTTTATGGCATAGATTGTGGTGATGGTTCCACAGTTATATACTTATCTCCAAAGTCATCAAATTCTATACATAAAATATATATGACTTTGTGTGTCAATTATGCCTCAATAAAGTAATTTTTAAAAAATGACAGATTAAAAAATAGGTAGCAACAATTTTATGACATAGTATGGTATGAGTTAAAGAGCTCTGTGGACCAGATTCAGCCGTCTGACCAAAAAACTGTGACTTTTGCTCTCTGCAGTGATTATATGAGCTGTTCCAAAGAAAGAAAAGCATGTAAGAGTAAAGACAGAAAAAGAAGAGGTTCTGCTGGGCCATATAGGGGAAAGGTTTACTGTGGGTGGGTCCCAAGAACAGTGTAGAACCAAGTGGTTCCCTGGAAGGTTCTTGATGAGGTGGTAAGATCCACAAATGGAAGAGCTATGAAGGCATGTTCCATCTGAGATGGAGGAGCTGAGAGGCAGCCCCAGGACAAGTCTCAGCAAGTTTCTTCAGTCCCACCTGTGCATGGCGTCAGACTGCATGCTTACATAACACAAATAACAGTGGCAATTACTGCAAACGAGAGGCTGCTTTCAAATTTTCTTGGCTATTATATGATCTTTAGAGAGGAAATTAGCCTTTAAAACAACATAGATCTAATTTACTGATAGGGTAGAGTAATCGGAACACGGAGGCAGAATTAAGTTGATTAACAGAAAATAAAAATTATGGTAATTTTGTTGAACGCAAAATATTGTGTATGTGTGTGAGCACATGTACACACGCATGCACACTAAGCTTATTCAAATGCCTAAAGTTTCTCCAAATAAAAGCACATTCTGTTATTTCAAAGAATTGCATGAAAATAACTACCAGAGATAAAGAACAGAAACAATCCATAGTAACACATTTTTTCTTTTTTCTCCTTGAATTCATCCACCTGAACCTACATTCCCTCCCATCCTCATGACCCTGCTTTTATATCCTCTTTTTTTGTGGAAAACAATTGCTGCTCTGTTGTTACAACAGGGGTCTTATCTGTTTCATAATGTACCAAAACACTCTGAACTTCTTTTTAGCCAGTTGACTAAACTGAACTTTTTCATTCTCATGGGCAAAGAGCCAACAAAGACTTTTATGAGACAATTTAGGTCATATTAACTTCTCACCAAATCATAAACCCTATGTTTTCTCAGCAGTTTTATATTTCCCAATTTAAAATGTGTGTGAGAGGCGGTCTCATGTAATGGATTGAAGTATGATCAGTGACTTAACCAGAGACCTCAGGCTAATCATTTCCTCACTCGTATTTATATAGATAAACACATACATAGACACATTTAGAAGGCTCAGCTCACCAAGGCTACTTGTAGAAATGTGTAGAAGAGCTGCAATATATCAGAACTACTGAAGCTTTGGGTCATGTCAGAGTTGTACATGGAAGCATATATTAATATTAAGCCTCGATATACAAGTTTCCATGTAGTAAAATTTCATCTACAATAGTAGAGCATGTTGAATTTTGTAAACAAAAGTACCCTCTTCATTTAAAAGTGTGTGGTTTAATATAATGTTTATCAATAACTTCTATAAATGTTAATTAGTTGAAAAAACATGAATGGATACTTTTAAGTACAATCACATCAGCTCATTTTCCTCCCATTTAGGAATGTGCTTGTCAGTGAGTGTCATTTCCAGTTTTATATTTTCTCAAATAGATGGCACTGGGAAACTCAGTTAAAATGACAGGGATACATGTCTGCAGTGACCTCAGGGAAGAGAGAATAGGAATGACACGTGTCTTTCATGGGCTTCAGATTGTCTAAATATTTCAGATTGTCAGTTGTCACATCAAGTTTTTCTTTGATCCACACCTACTGAAGTAGATAATAATGGACATTTTCCCATAATCACATGATATGCCTGACGGAAACAGAAATGATGCTTTATGAAGTACTTTGATTTCATTTATCCCATCTATGCAAAGTTCTTCACATTTCCCACAGCCTAATGGTATTTTCCAGGGCTTCAGTGTATATGATTGTGCAGGAAGTGCTCTGTAAACTTTGAGGCGATGCCATTCATGTCACTAGGATGTGATCATGACCATAGATGTGTGGTATACAACCTGTACAACTGCATGCGCTGGCCTGCAGGTTTGACGACCTCCAGGATCACAACCTTTTCTTTTTGTGATTGTACACTAGCTGGCTAAATTCTATTTAAATGCTTTAGTGCTAAATATTCTGGTTTGTACATATGAACCTTCTCTGAATATGGGTGAAAATTTGATGCCCTTGGAATGTGTTCATTGTTAGAATAGAGAAGTATAAGAATGAGGCAAAATCAAAATATATATCCATCTCTAAGTACTATTGTTGATTTTGTAGTTACTATTTGCTCCTTACTCCAATTTATTATTGGCTAATCCAGTTGTCATCATAAGTGAAAATCTTGTGTTTGTTTTGTGTATGTCCTTTAACGTGGGTGCAGAAAAACCTTAAAGCACAGAAAGAATAAAAGTTGATTTTTTTTTTCTACTGTTCTTTTTGAGACTGGCCCCCAATCAGAGATTATTCGCACATCTGTTGATTTTTTTTTTTCATGTTGCACACATTTGCACCTTTTTTTTAATGTTGACTGAATCACTTAATTGTAGAGGAGCCTTCATTTTAATGTAAATCTTACAATATTACATGAGTGAATGTATGAAAATAGCTTGGAACAGTTTAAATTGGGCAGATTTCTGCTTTGATCATAATGTGCCTTTTCAGCATTAAAATAAACTTGCAACATATGCTGAAAAACATGTGTAATAAGTAAGTGCCTCTTGCATGATGACTTATCTAGAAAAAATAAATCATCATTTAATAGAATTTAAGATTTATAAAATACTTCTAACAACTAACAATGTAATGATATGATTAGGATCTTATAATGACAAATAAGTACCTGGCGATTTCTGATTTAAAAAAAAAAAAGAATTTGGGGGGCGGCCCGATGGCTCAGGCAGTCCACGAGAGCTGTGAGCGTCCAACTAATGACCAGTGACTGATTGCCTCAACCGGGTGGAGCGCAAGGCTCATAATACCAGCATGGGCCAGGGAGCGCCCTACAACAAGACTGAAAAACAATGGCTTTAAAAAAAAGAAAAAAACCGAGAGGGTTGGACGGATGGGGGAAAAAAAGAAAATAATTTTTAAATTTTAAAATTCTATGAGATTGTAATTAGTTTTGGAAATATTTGAAAACAAAGCTTTTAGTAGACAGCTATATAGCACTTTATTATATTGTTATACTTATTTATATTATTGAAAAGATATCAACAAATATGGCAAATTGATTTCAATCTTTAGAGCAGTCAGTAAAAATAAGGAAGTTATCAATATCCTTGAATCATGATGAGATTGAGAAGAATTAATAATGACAAAGAAGTTTCCAACAAAAATATGACTAGATAACAACAGCTTTGCCTTTGAAATTCACCTTGATCAGATATTAATTAATAATAGTTATCTAAATAATCTTTCCATCAGTATCATTGAGGTGCAAAGAAGAATTGTGATATTATGAGCATAACTCTAGACACTCCCTGTATAACTGTGGGCACATAATTTATCTGCTCTGACTTCTTTTCCCCACCTGTAAAATTGTATCAGTAAAGAATGCTTTTGGTTGCAAGTTAAACAAGGAAGAAAAAAAAAATCCATCTAGCAATGGCTTAAGCATAGTTCCTAAGTACTATGGTTATATTAAATCATGAAAGAAACTATGGAAAACTAAATAAAGAAGCCAAATAAATGTAATAAATAATTACTACATAAAAGATCATCTATCAATGTTTATGTTTAATCAAAAGGAATATGTTTGTCTCTTCCAGAAAATTTCTCTCAAATCACGAGCCATTTTGTTTTTTCCAGCTAATACTCATTGTTAAACAAATTCAAAGGTGAGTCTATCTTTCTTTCAGAGACACTTACATAAGACTGTGAGGCAAGCTTCAAGTGTACTTAATACAGTACACTATTACTAATTCAACATATGCTTATCGATTGTCTGTTCTGTGCCAGGTGGTGCATTTGGGAAATCTAAAAACAAAACAACAAACTCCAAAGCAAAACAGTATATGTTTCTCACCCTTAAAAGATTTATGTTAATTTGAAAATAGTGTTTGTATCTATCGATTTCTCCAAGCTGTCCTCTGGGTGGAGTTTCAGAGAACTCTATGAGAATGTCCCACAGAGTTCTTGTCAGCATATCCTAAACCAAACTCTCTCACGTCCTCTTCCCCATTTGCTTTTCCTCTTCTTTTCCTTATCTGGGTTGGTGGCATTGCCACTGGCTTTTCTCATAAGCCTGCCCCGGTCATCACAATGCTTCTAACACACCCCACCTTCCAGGTAATGATAACTGTCAGTTCTACCTCCTAAACAGTTCTTTCTTTCAAGTACCTGGGCACAGCATTACTTTAACTCCTTGTCATTTCTCACTAGGATTATTTCTGTGCTTCTCTAATTGATCACCCTACTTCTTAACTCATTTCCTTACAATCCATCTTCCACATGACTCCCAAAATGTTCTTTCTAAAATGTAATCTAATCACTTCTCTACTTAGCTTAGAAATTCTAACGAGCTCCCAGTCAACTACAGGGAAATCCAAACTCCCAAGCAAGGTTTATAGGACCCTTTATGACTGAGTCTCGTTACCTCATTTCTCACAACTCTTGCCCTTGCTATTTATAATGCAGAAAAATCGAGGTTTTACTAATTCATTGAACATGCCATGTGATTTTAAACATTATTCTATTTACATACGCTTTTCTTATCCTGGAAAACCTTTACTCAACCCAACATTAGAAAACTGAAGTTTACCTTCAATATCATCAGTTACAGAAAGACTTTCCCTAAACTTCTCCCATCCCAACTTTTCCCACTCCCAGCCACCATTCACAGAGTTAAACACTCTCCATTTTTGGCAACATAAGCTTTGTATGTGTATCTATTGTCGCATTAATTAAACTATACTACTTTTTTTTTTTTTTTTTAACCTGTCAGTTCTCTTAAGGATACTAACCTCTTTGAGGTTAGGAAATGTAACTTCATTCACATCCATCTCAGTCACCTTCCACAGTACCTGGCATATACAGTTGTACCCCTCCATATCTGAGGGCTTCATATCCATGGATTCAACCAACCATGGATCAGAAATATTCAAAAAGTAAAATACCAGAAAATTGATCCCTAAGCAATACAGTATGGCAACTATATACACAGCATTTATATTGTATAAGGTATTCTAAGTAATCTAGAGGTGATTTAAAGTATACAGGGTATGTGTGCAGGTTATATGCAAATACTATGCCATTTTATATAAGGGACTTGGGCATCCATAAATTTTGTTATCCAAGGGGGTCCTGGAACCAGTGCCCAGTGGATACTGAGGGACAATTGAATTGGTCTACAGAGCATCTATTTTGTGCTCAATGTAACTTTGTTGTATGAAATAAATGGGTAAATGAACAAATGAATGTTAAGTAGTATTATGAAACAATAAGTATGACATAGCAAGGTAAACAGAGAGATCAAATTTAAACTAGGAAAATAAAAATTCTAGCCAAATTTCTAATCAAGATAGGACAAAATGAGATAATTAGAACTTCATAATAGGTATGTAAAATCCGGAACTACTTTTGTCAGTAGTGTAGGGGCCAAATCAGAGTTGGACTAAAATGTTGATAATAATCATACTCAACAGCAAAGAGCTCTCATGTGCTCCGTTAGGCCATGAGATGACCAAAATGCAAAGTGTTATGTGTCATTTTTTAACTGCTGGGTCTTGCACTCTGGGGGCCACCCTATCTGAATCTTTGATTCTGTGATTGTCGCCTCACAGGGTAGGTTCAATGCCAAAAGAGTCATAAAGATACTGTGTTTTTATAAAAGTTAGTGGTGGGTTGGTGCATAAAAGAAAGCATTGCAGAAAAGATGTTATTAAACTAAGCCTGAAAGGACTAACAGAGTTTAAATAGGAAAGGAGGAAAAAGCTTCCAAATTATTGGGTAGCATAGTAGTGGCAATGAGGCCTAATTAGGAAACAGAAAATAGTAGTTTAGACAAAGTGTAAAAATTTACATAGAGTAATATTGGAAATAGAATTAAGATTATAGATAGCTGAATGTCAAGATTCTTACTCATTAAGCAATACAAATCAGTTAAAAGTGTCAGTGAAGGAGAATGACACCACCAAAGTATAATGAGGACAATGAATCTGGCAGTAGTAAGAGCCGCAAGTCGTGTCACTCAGGTGTCATTTCCTCACAAGTGAAAGAAACCCAATTCAACTGGCTAAACAAAACTAGACCATTTTTATTTTCTATATTTAAATCTTAAGTGATTTTAAAAGATACAAAATGGATATATTGCTTATATGCTTGAAAGATCCATGACCAGCTTCAGGAATAGCCGAATACACAGGCTCAAACCATGTAGTAACCAGAATGGCTTCTCCTGTGTGATAGCAAGTCACCCTTCAGGAGTTCCAGATTTAAGTCCAGTTCTGAACCTACAGTGACAGGTAAATTTCTCCTTTCTCTTAATGCTTACATTAAGTGACTGTTTATGTGTTCCTGACCATTGTATACTCAGCACCTAGCCTGACAACTGATACATCTGATATTAATATTTTTCTTTAATTTTTGTTTCGACATTTTTTAAAAAATTATTTCTGAGAGAATAATCAGCATGGGGTCAATAACAAATATCTCGTTTTGTAATACTGCTCTCCAGAAATCTAAGAAATTGTACATATTGTCATCTCTACTACTTTTATTTCTGAAATCATTAAGTAATAATAGTAAATTAATTGTACTAATTTAACAGCGTAATAAATAGCTTCATTACAATGGACTGCCGCCAGCCCTGTTATAGTGCAGTTTTGTTCTATTTATCAACTCAATCCCACTGAACTTCTGGTTCTACTATGCCTTGTGCCTACTGTAGAACACCTGGGCATCGTCTCTTCATCCTTATTCCTTGTGGAAATAAGACCATACTGGGTCATAGGTCTGTCTTCAGGTTCACAGTGAGCCTAGTGCTGTCCCAAGAAGCCTGCAGAGTGCTGGCCTAGTTGCTGTATCTCCCTTTTATTCCACAGTGCAAATGCTCTTTGCTTCATTCTATGGAAACTGAGGTTTGGTGGACTGACATATTGCTGCAGGTAATAAAATCTTGGGTCTCTGACTCCAGAGATTCACGTCTTCTGCCAGCCTCCCCAAAACTGTGGAAGGCTAACATGGTGGCTTTCAAAAACAGTGAAATCTCAGATGCTTCACTTCTTGACAACAGTGTACCTTTCTGTAAAGTAATCTTCTCTTCTCACCTAGGTTCTCCCAAAATCCCTGCTTTCTGATTCTTTCTCACTACTCTTTCTCTGGCTTCAAAATTGTTTTGTTTTTGTTTTTTTTCTTTAATTAATAATCCATGCAGGACAGATTTTTTTTTTTTTCTTTTACTTGCAACTCAAATTAGCATTCCTTTATAAATCTGTTTAGTTCCAAATAGTCATTTTAATCCTTTGTTGAGGAAAAAGGAAAGAACTGAATAGATGTGGGGTACAACTCTAAGACTCTACAGAATAATTCAATTCTTTGACCTATCCCCACACACTTCAATCTCAAAGGTATTAATTTATCAGTGTGTTTCTCAAATAGCAGTTGTATAGCTGAGATGCACATTTCAAAGGATATATAGGGACCAAAATGAGTCCCTCGCCTCATTTTCCTTGGGCACATTGGTCTATTTCACACCTGATAACCTTAGTTAGGTGGCCTATATCAGAGAGAAGTGATTTCATTTGTAGCATTTGTTCTATAATACCCCCTTTTCACGTTCCTGTGAACGTGTCAAACAAACCACTAGAAGGTATTTTTTGAAATGCATTATCTCTGTTATACAACTGCTATTGGAGAAATAGACCTCTGTAGTAATATTTTTCCAATGAAATTGATATTCAGTCTGCATTTTTACCTAAGAGGAAAAAAAATAATAATAGAAATGCTTTGTTCAGGAGCTTTAAACTATCTGGTAACAGTGCCGATCAGTCCAAACACATTAAAATTCTATTTTCCTTTACAAGTGTTTGCTGCAGATGACCCCCACTGATCTTAAATATATTTCTGTATCTGTAACTGAATAGAGGTTTTCCGTACAGCATGTTCTAATGGCACTCTGGCCTTTAGCCAACAAGGCACTGAATAAGGCTATTTTTAAAATACAGAAACTGGGAACAGCTGCAGCAATCAAATTTGATAAAAACAGAGAGGAACTTTGCTTTTTTTTTACGGTTTGTCCAAGTTTAGACTTCTTTCAAAGAACTGCTTTTGTTCTGTTGTATGAAGGGCTACAAGACCAATACAGTGAAGCCCTTTTAAACAAATAAGTTTTAAAAGAATACGACTAAATAGAATAATTTTTCTTTGTACCAGGAGTATCGATGCGAATGTATTTTAAACTATTTTTAAAAATAGTTTATCTCTTCTAAGTGGAGGTAGGAGAAGAATGAGTTATATTAGTAAAATTTATATTATAAAAGAGGTTTTGTCTTCCCCCACCCCCAAAGCAACTTCTTGAAAGGGGCGATAAAGTCCTTAGTTTCTCAGTGTTGGAAACCTGAAAGTTTGCATTCAAACTTCTCTTATGTTCTCAAATGTTGTTAGGGATGATGGAACTTTGAATGTTCCATTTCTACATTTCACATTACTGTTAGTTATGAATGTTTCTGTATTTTCTAAAAGCTGGAATAATATCAGTGCAGTTCTTTTATAGAGATTAAAATGACATGCTTTTTAAAATGTAAAGGAAAACTTTTCACAGAGATCTTTTGTATTTATCTGAATCCCTCAATATGTCTATATACAAGGGCTTATTCTTTATTTTTTTAAAAATTCAAGCTCTTTGGAAACTTGTCACTGCATGATTAATAAGTGTCCTGAAGTGAAGAGACCCTGAAAATCTCCTATACTTAGTAGGTTGCAAGTTCTGTCTTCTAAGTGATTGCATGTGTTGAACGGATTTCTCTGCTAACTTTGTAATTGACATGACAAAGGATATTGTATTTCTTATATTTACAAATGGGATTAATTTAAAATCCCATCCAAATAAAACCACTTATGTCAACATTAATTCGATTTAGTAATCCAAAATGTAATATAATCCTTTTTCTGTAGCCATAAAGTCATAAAATTATGTTACTGCAGAAAAAAGAAACAAGGGAGGATATATACAAAACAGAAGAATTCAGGTATATTGTAAGCTGTAGTAACTTGTTAACAGGTAGCCTATCAGGTATGATGGGCCATCTGTTTACAATGTATAAAAAGCAGAAGAAAAAGAAAAAAACAAATTAGGCAGAGTCTTCTTTGCCTTGAGTAATTTTATTTTCCTAAAGTCATTGATATTCAAAAACCACTCATTTTTAAAGGGGGAGGCGATGATGATGTTCAGTGTGTTGTTTAGTGCTTGAGACACTGACAGATCCTGTCTCAGTTCTGTTCTCATATCCTGGCCTCCATTGACATGGGGGTCCTCGGTCCGACATTACAGCAAAACTACTTAAATGCACACATGGTTCTAACCAGAAACGTTGGCATTCCTGTTGTACAACGCGTTGAACTCAGCAGGTTTTCAAGGGTTCTCTGGCAGAAAGCCAGATTTCAGGATATAATCCTATATTTTACCGATATCAAAAAAGTTCTAAATGACGGTTACAGGATTTAATTCTATTTGGGCATGTAACCTCTTTTCTGAAGACGTGCTGCCAGGGGAGTAAGATTGACTTCTGACCAGGAGAGTTTTTATGCAAATGGTCTGTGAAAGCACAATAACCCCAGGGTAACAATCTTCTAGTCTCTTGGTAGGAGTACAATATTTGTGTTACCAGGATAAACTGGGTATAAAAACTAGATCGGTTATACAGGGATAATTTTTAGTGTAAATCACTGTCCTTCATCATTATGTTGTCCTTATTTTAATTTTCAGCATTAACTTTATAAATTAGTTTAAATGCATTACCATGGTTTTTGTGGGGTTTTTTTTAAATTTTATTGTTTTTCACAAGTGTTTTTCTTATTTCATTGAAACTAAAATAAGGGGACAATAAAACATGCCTTTATACTCTATATTATATTTCAAGAAAATAATTGATTTTCACAGTGCTTCTGGAAATTGAATGTAAAAACCATATAGCCATATGTAAAGTAATACGACACTGCCCCGCTAATAAACTGGATTTTAATTTCTTTTTTTTTTTTTTTTTTTACTTGTCAGAACTTTTTAATTTTTTGGAGAATAAGGGTGGGTGATCTCTTTGGTAACTTCACCCCTTTAGCAAGCATCAGTGTTAGGGTGCAGGATGCCCCTCTAGAAGCTATTCCAAATTTGCTGACATCAGCTATCATTCATGAGCACTTGCTTTGTTTAGTGATGGAGTTGATGTGAGGAGACAAGTGAAGTAACTTGCTTTATGGAAGAGGACAGGAGAGGCATGGTGCTGTGAAAATGTTCCTACACAATTTAATGGCTCATTCACACAGAAAAGGAGCCACAGACTTCAGTCCCTCCACAAAGCTTTATGAGAACAAACTGACTTAAGAATCCAAAAGCAGCAATGTTGAGATTCACTGCTAGCTTGGGCTTGTATGCTCTCTACTTTCATCTACTTAATACACATTGTCAGTTTCAGGAATAGATTGCTGTGGGAATTCCTTACGCTGGTTCTCAATGGGCCTTGTGAATGAAACGCTCATGATTTCTTGTATGTCCTGAGATGAAGATCACTTTTCAAATACACCTTCAAATAACAAAGTGATTTGAAGGCCCTGAACCACTTTGGTCACAATAAGGGAGAGTGCTGACAGTATGTCACACTGTGATTTCTGGTCTTTACTTTTTTTTGAATTCTTTTAGTGAAGTTCAGAATTTTAGAATGAAAATACAGTTTTAGTCAGCTTTAGCTGCTTGTTTTCAAAAAACAGATGGCTTTAAAGGAGATGATCAAATCCATTCTTTAAAAGTCATTTTTAAAGGCAGGCTTGTGATTACATTTTATATATATATAGTTTCTGTATATATACCTTAACCCCCCCTTTTTTTTTTAAATTTCAACAGGAAATGGGATATTTCACACTGCTAGATTTTCCAGATAACTCTAGTTAATCTATTTACATATGAGACTCTAACCTTTTTAGTTTTTACATTTTAACCATTTTGGATGGAAACCATTCCAAAAAGTATTTTGCATTTCTTAACCTTCCTATAGAGATTCGTCAGAGTCTAACTTATTTGTGACCTCAGTAGTAATTGTAAATGAGAGTTTTATACTGTATTTTCATTTGGTGATAACATCTGAAACTATTTAGTGGTATGATTACTAGTGGTACCATTTCAAGGTCTTATATACCTATATTTCTTTGTAGATTTTTTTGTCTTCTTCCATTACTAATAACATTCAATTGATTAGGTCTTACTGTTGTCCATATATACCGTTGCATGGAATTTGGAGTCAAGCATACCTACTTGGAAAACCAGATTTTTCAACTGTATAAAAAAACTTGGACAATATAGTTTTTTCATCAATAAAATGAGGAGATGATACAGCTTCAAATGATTTTTATGAGTCTTGCATGGAAAAATACCTGTAAATCCCGGAACAGAGAGCTGCCCATAGAAGGCATATAGTGTGTGTGTGTGTGTGTGTGTGTGTGTGTGTGTGTGTGTGTGTGTATTTATATGTATATTTATACGTATATTTATATCCTTCCCATTTTCTTTATAGATTTATAATTAGTTACTATATTCCCTGAGATGCTAAAAGTCTGCTCTAATGTTTGTATACTTGTACTGTGAAACACAGAGTCCATATTAATAATTTTTCTTCAGCTCGCTCCATTCACCCCCTTTTCTAATTTGCATTGTTTTAATTTATGGAGGTCTGGGAAAACAGCTATTTATTCTTGTGAGAAGTCATCTAAGTTAAGAATCAAGGGGTAATAGATGGACATGTTAAGGAAGGATCCTCAAAGCACTTACTTTGGTGGATGAATTTTATACATACCTTGGTTTTTCAAAAGTTTATTCTGGATCCTCAGGTATGGTTCCAATAGTTCCTAGATAAATGAACCATCACAGGTAGACATAAAATATACCCACACTCAGAAGGTACAACTCTATTCCATAGCTAGTCTGGTCTCACCCTGGCCAAATAAGGATTTACCTGATGGTGATATAATTAGCAATTTACGGTGATCTGATTACAAAATGTCTATGCTGAGTCAATAAGTGTACCCCAGAACATGGCCTCCCACAGTGTTGCAACATGTGTCTGGACACCATGCAAAAGGAGTATACCCTGCACTGCCCCCTTCCTCTCACTTCAGTATACACTATATTCTATGAAACATTGAAATGCTGCAACCCACATTCAGTCTGTGTTTGTAATGCATCCTCTTCTGTTCCCTCACATATGGCAGTCTGAAACAATTACATAATGAGACATATTAACAGGGCATAACTGTCAAAAATGATGAAACTAAGCTATGAATAAATATTACCCACTTATTAGCTGTGCTGCTCCTGTGCTCACAAATCTGCACTTTACCCCTACTTTCAGATTTTACATTCATAGCCCCTGGTTACCTGTGTAACAGAGTAATGCAGCACTAACAAATTTCAGGAAATGATTTACAAAATGAAAGGCAAATTAAACTCTAAAGTAGGGTTTCTTACCATTTTTGTGCTATAGTCATTTTTGCAAGTCTGGTGACATCTTCAGACTCCTTTCAGAGCAATGTTTCAAAATTCATAAAAAAATATTGATAGGCTAACAATGGAAACAAATTATATTGAAATACTGTTAAAATTTTGATTTAGCAATATATGCCCTTCTTTATTAATAAATTCACTTCAAAATGTAACAGGATCAATAAGTATTAAGATTTAAAAGTAATAGTTAGTACAAACAGCATTATGAAACACTGCAACAATATAATGTTAAATATGTGATATTTGTCAGTGACAAATCACAGGTATTTTTACACAACTATGGTTTGTCACCTAAATTTATATTTTTTAAAAGTGCTTAATTTCACTTTCATATTAGTGAAAATAAAGTTGTGTTTTTCTGCATTCAGCATCACTGATTTTGTGTTGAGAATCTTGCTCTAATATGACCCGATTTGGGTTAATTCATTGTTTCTTCCTTCTAAAGCACCTCTTCTAGACTTTTTATTTTAAATATGAAAATACTAAATTTGGTGGATTCTCTTGCCTTGTTACCCCCATGGATCCATTTGGAAAGACATATTATCTCTTTCAGAAATGTAGTTTTTCCCCTGAATAAAAGCAACATCTTCCTTGGGATAGGCAAACACTTCCAAATATCAGGATGTCGAGATTTCTCAATAGTTGGCAGGTGACTTTCACAGATGGACTGAGTCTCACCTGGATCTCCAGGTCCGGATGCAACTTGTGCCTTCCTATCTATGACTCCACTTCTTTTCCTCACGCTCAAGAACAGCAAACAGGATGCAGTGACCTAGTATAATGTTGAACATTAAACTGCTCTAGCTTCTTTTGTAATAAAGTTATTTGGAAACTTGGGTATTTTGTGATTAATAACAAATTGATTGTGAGAAAACTCATAGTACACCAGTGTGGTGAGACTCCATGGTTGAGAACAGCTGTTCTACACAGAGATACAGATGCTAAGGAATGAGTACTCGGACATTGTGTCTTTCAGTCCACCGTGATGCCATTTAACAGTTATAGTGGCAGTGCTAAAGTGAAAACTACAGTGACCTGAAAGAGTTAATATTTCTCTTAAGGAGAGATTGACACTTTTTCTCTAAAGGTCAGATAGTCAATACTTTAGGCTTTGTGGGTGGGACACGTGGTCTCTGTTTCCACTACTCTGCTATTGTTATATGAAAGGAGACATAGACAAAACCTAAGTAGATGAACACTGAAATTTGAATTTTATATAATCCTTAAAATGTCAAGATATATTATTCTTTTTTTATTTATTTTTCCATTTTGTAAGCATGTGAACACCATTTTTATCTCACAAGCCATACAGAAACACGCGGTGGCCCAGATTAAGTCTATGGATTGTAGTTTGCTACTCCTACTCTTAAGTATGAGATCAATAGCCAGGTAGCAAACCAATTAAGTAGGTTCATCTGGTTAGTTATGACATCCCAAGGGGGCCTGCACTTAAAATAAATTTTAGCTAGAATGTGAAGTTTGAGAAAGTCTTTGATATTTTTAGGTGATGCCACATATAGAAACAGAGTTCAAAGTTTTATAGATAGAAACTAGCTTTGTCTAAAATCAATCAGGACCTTGATCTCAAAGACAATATGAAAGAAGCATTAGTTGTAAACAGATATTGCAGACTGTTATATCAAAAATATGCAAGTTTTATGGAGCAAAAAAATATAGCACAACTTTAGAGTTTCTTTTTTATTTCTTTTTTTTCTGAACACATAATTTGAAGGAATATGGTATTTATTTACCTTTACCAGAGTTAGTAAATATTCCACTCTTTCTATATAGTTCTTTGGATTAGCAACAACATGAAAGTTTGAAAGCCTGGGTATTCTAAATGCATAAGAAATATTTTCACTACTGATTATTAATGGTAGAATTGAGTTGCAGGGCATTTTTGCCAGGAGAAAAACAAAGATAAATAAAAAGGCAGGAAAAAAAAATAGATAGAGGATGGTAGACACTAGCAATATGATGTGGGTATAGACAATCCCTGTGATTCATGGAAAAGTTAGGGCTCACAGATTAACTCTGTGGTGAGAAAGTGTTTAATTTCTTGTAGAACAGTTCATATCAACTGGATCATTACAAAAATTGGTATAAAATTTCACCTATTTAAGAATCAGGAAGTGCACAATATATAACACTAAATATGAACTTCAACCTTGTTGTTGTTTTATAAATACTACAAGACACACATCTGGGATTTTAGTGCTTGCCACAGTGTAGTTTTCTGGTTGACATATATCTAAGAAATGCGTATATTAACACCCAGGCTATAGAGCCAAGCAAATTTTAGTGCCGGCTACAGCTGAAAGAATATGTTTCCATTCCTTGTCCATCTGTTCTTGGCAACATAAATTTAAACTAGAAACACAGAATAAGTTTCATGAGAAATAAGTCTAAATAGGCTTTAGAACAGCAAGGTGAGTGGTCTAACATGTTACGACTTGTTAACATTTGATTTTGTAGCTAGAAGATTGTGTTTACTTGGAAAAATTTTATGCTGCCACTATAGCTTAAAGTTTAGATATATATATATATATATATTTATATATATATATATATATATATATATATATATATCAGTTCACTGAAAAAAAATACAGAGGCTTGGTCACACTTTCTATTAAAGGACTTTCTAAGGGCTTATCTTAAATTTCCCAGTGGTCATGAGCCTAACAAACTTTGGGATTTCAATGTGCTATTTGCCGCACACTTGAACTACCCTGAAAATGTATCATCTACATCCCTGAACTCCAGACAACAATGGATTTATTAGCTGAGAATGAAGGATGTCTGTACAAAATGGAAACCATACAAAACATATTTGCTTGTTTTTCTTCAAGTAGAACCTCAGCTATGACCAGCAATTACATGATTACCTTGTTTAAACATCATACCCTCCCACTCTATGCCACAACCTCCAGGTTTTTCTGCTACTAAAACAATGTTAAACTACTTATTTACATTTGAAAATTCATGAGAACGTTAAAATAGAAAGGACCATATGTGTGCACTGAGAGTTTTGCCTTCAAATTAAGGGTCCAGGCACTCTGAGCTCAGTAGGTCAGTGGATGGGCTCTGTGTCAGGGCTAGTTTGTATGGGATTTGACCGATGTGAGTGCAACCTTTGCTTTCTGGCTGAGTGAAAACCTTCAGGTTGGGAAGGGACCTTGAAGCTCACACAGTGCAACCACTCCTTCTCTGTAAGAAATGTTTCTATTGTTTTTCAAAGTCTCTCTTTTTGATATGGCTGATGTATCAAATATAGCATAGTTTGTGGTTATGCATCAGAGTGGTTGTGTTTAAGTTTTGTCACTGTCACTTCCTAAGTATGTACATATAAATAAATTCATTAACTTCTTTAATTTTCAGCTTTTCTGTCTACAAATGGGAGTCATCATATTTGTTGTAATATGGTTTTTAAAGGGAGCGAATGAGATGATAGGTAGGAAGTGATTAGTCCACTGACAGGTACTTAGTAAATACTCAACGAGCACTGCCTATTACTATTAGCCTCTTTCTACTGTCCTTTGTTAAGAAAATAAGTAATGATTGTACTGTGATAATTATCTAGTCTATTCCAAATAGTATTTTGATAGCAGATTCCTTATCATCAGAAAAACATTTCAAGAAATTAATATTGCTTCTTGAATTTTGGCGTGAAGTTACTCTGGATAAGCCACTCAGTGATTTAGAGACTCTGTCTTCATATCCCTAAAATGAGAAACTTTAATTCATTATCTCTTAGGTCTTTTATTCGAGTAATGTAACAAAATCATGTTTGACAGCATATCCTCATACTTTATTTATAGTGCTGAAATGTCTATTTGCTGCCAAATGTCTGATGTGGGATATATAAATGTTCCATATATACATGTGGAATAACATTAAGTTTGTTGATGTTAAAAACTACTGGTATATTTTTTGGCATTATTTGGCTCAGAATCTTTTGTTTTAGAATAAGCTGACAGCAAATCTTTTCCCACAGCACCTCAAGGTTTAGTTAAACTGAGAGCTTCATAAGTAGGCCATCTTTTCATTCCTTTCAGCATCCAAGAAAGAGAAGCTTTTATGAAGTAGCCTTTATTTTTCACCTCCATAATATCTAAAGACATTAAATTGTACACATGTGCATATGTACTATAACGTACAACGCTTTCTTTCTTTCTTTCTTGTTTTTCTTTCAGATCTGAGTGATCAGCTGCTGGAGGTGGTTGGCTTAGAAGGAGCCATGGAGATGGGGCAAATATACACAGGCCTGAAAAGTGCTGGGAGGCGGCTAGCTCAATGCTCCTCTGTGGTCATCAGGTAACTCTTTCTCTATGATTGACAGAGGGAGCTGACATGGCATCACTACAAACTAATTAAAAGTATGCAGGACTATGATACCATTTATCTTATCTGTGCATCAAATTATTAATGATTAGTACTGGTACCTTTCAAAGTAATGCAGATTTTACAAAGTTTTGGTTAGCTACTACCTATCAGGTTCATTAGAATTAGATTTTCTCCAACTGCACATAAGCCCAAGCCGGAGACCACAACATTACTGCCTGCCCTCCAGCCCCCACCAGAGAGCTGGGCACAGGCCCTGGCAAGCCTGATCCTGCTTAGCCCCAGGGAGTTGGGTCTCACTTTCTCACCAGAGGCCCCAGGGTACCCAACCAACAAACCAAGAAAACACCATCTCTGAGACATTCAGTCCACAAAGATCCTCCCTCAGCATTTAGTCAGGGCACATTTATTTCCACTTGGTTTTCCCAGGAAGGTTTAGTCCCTTGAGGACCTATGAACAAGGAGAGGAGACAGACATACATTGATGTTCCTTGCTCTTGGTGAGCTTTGGGGGGATACTATCCCAAGAGATGCAAATAGTTCGTAGTAGTAATTATATTAGGCATTCTATAGCCTATGTGGCATTTCATGTGAGTCTCGCAACCATTTTGTGGATTAATAGTTACTTTAGTTTTAAACAGAAACAGACACTGTGCCTAAGAAAGGTCATATGATTTGTCCACATTCATCCTACCAACATGTGATACTCTTAGATAGAACTGGGTGGTTCAAACTCCCACTCCGCTGCTTTTCTAACCCACGTCTATCACCTTGACGTCTCACACACTATGAGATGGCAGGGATGTGGGAGCTAATGGTTAATGTGTGGTGTACATTTAACCAGCAAGGAGTTTCAGAGAAAGACCAAGTGTGAGGGCTCTGCTGTGCTGAAGGGTTTTAAAATCCTCTGCTGGGCCAGCTGGATGCACGTGGGCCTTTTCCTAAGGGCAAGACACTCATTTGGGTGAACCATTGCCCGTGCTGAATAAGTAGTTCTAGGCTGTGTCTCATGCAAAGAAGGACAGGCTCTATGGTGTCTCTCATGTGCCCTTGGATGGCCACAGGGAGGATGACTCTCTGCTGGAAGACAAGTGCCTTTCAAGACCTAGGGCATTCCCCAGAAAAGCCTCATGTCCATGTCTCCCACTACCTCCTCCATGTTTTCCACCTACATTTAGTTTTCCACCATTAAATACTATGGTCACTGCAGGATTTTGTAGAGGTCCCATTATCAGGTTGAGGAAGTTCCCTTCAGTTTCTAGTGAGCCTGGATTTTTGTTGGATTTTGCCAAATATTTTTTCTGTATCTATTGTTGGGATCATATGGTTTCAGTTCTTTGAACTATCAACATGGTTGTTCGATTTTTTTTGAATGTCAAACCAGCCTTGCATTTCTGGGATAAGCCCCACTTGGCTGTGGTGCTGCATTTAAAGAATACACTAGTGAATTTGATTTGTTATATTCTGTTATAGATGTTTATGTCTATATTCAGGAGGGATTCTGTCCTACAGTTGTTTATTTTGTTTTGATCTGTTTTTGTTGTTGTTGTTTTTCTGACTTTGTTTACTTTTAGTATTAGTTTCTCTGACCTCATTAATAAAAAGCATCTCCTTCTCAAAACCAAAAAAAAATTAGCTTCTCTCTTACTAAGACAAATGATACAATTCTAACATACAGATTTTATCCCCTCTCATCTGGTTCACACTCAATTTAGTTTACTGAAGCCTCAGAGTATCTGCTGGGCAAATTACCCAATGAAAACACTGTTGAAGCATTATTAAATTCTTTCATGGACTGAAGTGCATCAGTGTTTCTATAAAAATTAAATAATGAATTTCTGTGAATTAAGTGTTTATATGTATTAAATTTGAACCTTGTCAAGAAACATTCTCCCATAATTTTACCTTTAAAAAAAAAAAAGAAAAGAAAAGGTGTATTTGCCCCTAAGGTGCAAACATGGATTATAGCACAGATATAATTGCTTTTTATTTATATAAAAGTATTCATACTGGAAAGTCTGAGACACCAAACACCATTTTTCCAGGTTTGTGATTTGCAACGTGGGTTTACATGAAAGCAAGCAGCCTCTTTTGGCTGTAAGAAAATTGATTTTTATCATTAAACATGAACCCTACATTTTTCATTTGGCATCAGAATTTTTGTTTATATTACTACATCTACCAGGAAGCTCTTAACATTCCTGTGACTGAGGTACCTTTTAGGGTATTTATTCATTAATAATTAAGAGTTGAAGTCCTTTTCAGAAAAGATAACTTTAGAGCCCAGCTATTACCATATTTGCATTTCCTGTTCCTATCTTATATCTTACATATAGTCTGTTGTGTTATATTTAAAATGAAATGTTTTCTTCCAGGACTAACAAGTCTCTGCCAATGCAGATTGATGGGGAACCATGGATGCAGACCCCATGCACAGTGAGTACAGAGGATTTGAAATGCTATGTCAGTTTCATTTTTGCTTCCCAGATATCAGATATATTTGCTTCCCTATAACTAATTAATCACATACTCATATCACTAAATAATCATAATATCTAAGCTTTGGACCTATTATTATGTTTGTTTGTTTGTTATTTATGTGGCAGAGCCGTTGCATTCAGGAGTTAGGCATTATATGCCCTTGGCAATGATTTAGCTTTGGAATGTTTGTTTTAGCCTAAGTGTAACCTTTAAATACTATAGAGTGATTATAAACTCTGGAACTGAACAAAATTGATAGTTTCTCTTAACCTTTCTTGTACTTATTTCAGAATACCTTATGAGAAAATTATTTATGGTACCTTCAGATACAAGTCTCCCTGAATTTATTACCCATCTGTTCTTTTGCCTCCATTTGGGGATTTGAGGGCTTCGTTCTCTATAGAAAAAACTCCTCTTATAATTATTTTCTCCATAATGAGATATTATTTGAGTCAGGCATTTATACCCCCCAAATTTATTTTTCCATTTGTATAGTGAATATTTTGTTACACTTCAAAAACATGCTAGACACTGCTCTTGGCACTATGAATAGAAATATACTTCTTAATATAGCTCATGATCAATAATGGAACACTGAGACAGCAGCAGTGAGTACACCATGGTCAATAACATAACTATCTTCAAGCAACTTACGTTTTGATAATAGGAGTTTAAATAAATATATAAATAGTAAATATAACTACAGGTTACAAGAATCATAAAAAAAATAAGGCAAAACAATGAAGAGGCACTGGGTGAGATATGGAGAGTATTACTGTAGATAAGTGGATCTGGGAGGCCTCTTTGAAAGAAGAGTCAAAAACTCAGTGTGTTAAAGAAACAGTAAGGAGGAGGGTGTGACTAAAGTTTCTAGAGGTAGGTAGGGGGAACGTGGTAAGAGATAAAATAGAAAAAATGGAGTCAGATCATGTGTGTAAAATGATGGTAGAGACTTAGCATCTGATTCTAAGTATAACAGGAAGCTATGGAAGGCTTTAGGCATCATCTGATTTACACGTTTAAAGTTCACCTTGGCTGCTAGATGGAAAATGGATATACTGACTAGCAGGTAGCTGGGAGACAGGATCTATCAGACTAGGTTGGGCTTGGGAAGGATAGTGGCAGGGAAATGGATGGATCTGAGCTATATACTGGAGCTGGAACAAAAAGAATTTGCTAATGAGTTCCCTTGGGAAGGGGAGTAGGGGAAGAGAGAAAGAGACAATCAATGTTAGCTCTTACTTGTGACTGATGGTGCCATTTACTGTGTAGTTAAGACTGGGCGGGAAACTGGTTAGGGAGTGACAGGGGAGGTCTTAATTTTAAAGTACAATCATTGTGCTAAGTGCTGGTGTAACGTGTATTTTTTTCATTGAGGTATAATTGACATGCTGCATGATATTAGTATTTATTATATATTTTCACAAACTCTAAATAATGGTTATCACCAATTTTCAGATGGAGGAAGCTGAGGCTTTGGAAGGTGAAATAATTTACTCAAGATCATATATGTAGCAGATATGGAACTCAAACCTACGACTCTTTGATTAAAGCCCATTCTCTTAACCACTAGTTTAAACAACTTTAGCTACGTCTTCCAAACAGCACAGCTTAGCATATAAGAGGAAAGTTTTAATTATGCCTTTCCAGTGATTTTACTTCGAAGCTGTTGGCTCAGTCTTTGTGTATAGCATATACGTATGACTTTTTGTTTATTCCTGGTATAGTCCTTTTAGCTACTCAAATCCCAAGTTTGTGAAATCCATTAATTCTATAATAATAATGTAAAACAAACTGGTCTAAAAATTACTTTAGACTGGCTACTTCTTAATGCTTTTTGTTATCTCTGTATGTGCTTCAAAATACCCTTTACAATTTTTCCTGTTCCTCTCTTTACCAGCATGTATACAATTGCATCTTGTCTATTATTGTTCACTCTCCCAATGACACCTCGAGGTTCACATTTATACTCATAGGCAAGTTAAAGGTGTTGTTGTTGTTGTTGTTGTTGTTGTTGTGAGTGGTGGTGGTGATGATGGTATTTAAGATTATGGTGCTGGGGACAACAGTGGTCATGATCCTGATGGTGAAAATAGTGGTGAATCTGTGTTTATGGTGATGATGGTTGTGATGGTGGTGATGGTGGTGGTGATGGCAATCATGGTGGTCATGATGTACTAGTGGAGGTGCTATCAGTGATGAGAGCTATGGTAGTTGCAGTGCTGGTGGTGATGGTGGTTGTGATGGTTGTGATGGCGGTGATAGTAGCACTATTCTTGTCTTTTATAAAAGACCACTTTTCATCAGCCTGGGTCACAAGAAAATAAATTAAAGACATTGAAACCAAACATCTTCCATTAGTACTTTATATTCTTTTGCATTCTTCTCAGGGGGAAGGTGAATTTAGTTTCTGTGCTAAATCAGGAAGGATTAATGGCAATAATAATATCTAACATTTATTAAGCTTTTAGTCTGTGCCATGTACAGTTGAGACACTTGACCTGTATTGAGACATTTAATTCTCACCAAAAAAACCTGTAATTACCTTCATTTATGGATAAAACTGAGGCAGGTAAAGATTAAATAACTTGCCTAATTCCACACAGATAATAAGTGGCAGAGTAGAAACTGAAATGTAGGTGTCTTAGCTCTACTGTTTGCACTCTTCGTGGCTATCCCCCACTGTAGATCTCAACCTGAAAAGGCCCCTGGCCATACTTGTGGCAGGATGAGTGTGGCCTTTGGTAAATCACTTATTGCCTTTCTCCAGCATTTAAAAGTATACATCTATTAAAATCTAATGCTTTAGAGTAATTTTAGCTTATTTCACACAGGCCTTCTAATGATATTATACATTTATTGTTTTGTTTCTATTAGTAATTGGACATTCATTTCACCTATTAAATATCATGATCTATACAATTGTTAAATTAATAATACACTTTATATAACTCATATTTAATTTGCTCTCCGTGTAAACTCTCTTATTCATTTAAAACATTTATTACTGTCTATAGTGGGCCAAGAACTGTACTAGGTTATGGCTTATTATTGTTATTTCACATTTTGGCATTCTCTACTTTTCCTAGAACCACATGGAGTTCTGAACTTTAAATTTCACTTAAATTCATAGCATTGGTATGGTTTCACTAAAAAGTGCTCTTTGCTTCAATTGAATAACAAAATGTTTTTCTTACAGAACATAAGAATTGGTAGAATGTTAAAATTCTTTGCCGAATTTAAATATCCATAAGCTGATCTTCAATTTATGCAGGAATTGCTCTAGATATAATTTTAGAGCACAGCAGAAGTTCTGCTTTTCTTTAAGTGGAATACATAAAATGGAAAGGCAGGTGATAAGTGGGTCTTGATTCTTACATCAATTAGTACTTTTAAAAAATCAAAGCAATAATAAGTTTTGGAAATAGATGGCAGTGATGTTTGCACAACAGTGTGAATGTACTTAATGCTGTTGAACTGCATCCTTAAAAATAACTGAAATTGTAAATTTTGATATATATATTTTACCACAATAAAAAAATAAGATAATCTTTATTTACAAATTTGACCAATCCTGAGTTCAAATATAAAGAAAAGCAAAAACCAAAGAGCTTAAAATTAACTCTTCGAATATATACTTTGCAGTTAGTTTTATGACCCTTTAAATTACCTCACACTAAAGTAGTTAACAGATGTTTATTAAGTACTCTTGTGTTTACAGTTTTGTAATAGTTACTGAGTTAACAGATAATGGATTATTTAACTATTAGCCATCTTAATAGGCATATCAAACTAAAAAGATAATTCTAGAAAACTTCATATTGAAATAGTTCACAAAAAGCCTTTCTTTAGGCTGGACTCCAGAGCCTGCTTTCCTCTCTCTATCTTCTTTCTCCCCAATCCTTCCTCCTGAGGATGTCAAACATACTGACTCTCTTTTCAATATGTTCCTATCAGAGGGAGAAAAAAAGAGCAACTTCAGGAGGATAGAGAGGGAAAACAGTAAGATACAGGAGATCATAGACTAGGTCAGATTTCATTTTGTATCTGCACACACAGCCCTCCCACACCTAATTATTACAAGTGATGGGTGCCCAGTAAAGTTTTGTTAAACGAGGAGTGACCATACTGAACCTTAAATTCAATATAATCAATGTGAACTCATCATCTGCTTCCCTCCTTCTCCTTCCTAGCCACCAAATACTGACTTCTTGTTATATTCCAAAACTTCTGCTCCTCCCTTTACAATATTGAGTTAGTTACCATTATGCATCCAGTGTTTTCTAAGCTAGAGATCTGAGAGTCATCCTATACTTCTTCATACCCTCAAATTCAATTGTCATGCCCGCCTAATGATATGACATATTTCTGAAATATGTTCCTTTCTTTCCATACCTACTACCACTGTCTTAGATTTGGCCATTTTATTTCTCTCTCATTCCCAGCAATAAGAACAGCAATCTTTCCCAATCACCATATTTTCTATTTAAATCCATCCTTCACTTTTCTACCATAATGATCACTATAAAACATTAATCGCACCGTAACATTCTTCTACTTAAAATGATTTAATTGTTTTCTATCTGATAAAATATGAGGTGTGATTAAACAATAAAGTGAATGTTTAAATTAAAAAAAATATATTACAGTAAAAGATGCATTGCCATTAATCCCCCTCAAAATACTCCAACTCACTTTATACATACTTATCCCATTATTCTTACCACTTTCTGAAGGAGTTCTGGAAGTCCTCTTTCATGAGTGTCTTTACTTCATCCTCCATCCTGACAATGTTCTGTGTCACACGTCACTTCTGCTACGGCAATTTCTGTCAAATAAAAACATTATGGTGTGTCCTCATCCATCTTATTCACTGGATCTGAGGGCACCACGTGACTTTTGGCTTTTCCCCGAAGTCAAAATGACCATGAATGGTAAATGTTTTGAAACAATTCAGGACACCAAAGTAGCCACAATAGTGCAACTAAAGACACTCACAAAAGAGTACTTCCAGAACTGCTTCAAAAAGTGGCAAGAATGATGGGATAAGTGTGTTCAAAGTGAGGAAAAGTATTTTGAGGGATTAATGGCAATGTGTCTTTTAGTGTAATATGTATTTTTTTAAATTTAAACATTCACTGTATATTTTTATCACACCTCATGTGATTTGAATCAGTCTTTCTGTTTCACCAATATCATTTCTTCATTTTTCATCTCCTCATACACTTCCCTCTTGTCCAAATAAACTTTTCTTTTTCTTTAGTTGAGTAACACAACTCATCTTTTTTTTTTTTTTTTTTATTAAATTTATTGAGGTGACAGTTGTTAGTAAAATTACATAGATTTCAGGTGTACAATTCTGTATTACATCATCTATAAATCCCGTTGTGTGTTCATCACCCAGAGTCAGTTCTCCTTCCATCACCATATATTCGATCCCCCTTACCCACATCTCCCACCCCCCACCCCCCACCCCCCACCCCCCTTACCCTCTGGCAACCACCAAACCATTGTCTGTGTCTATGAGTTTCTGTTTCTCATTTGTTTGTCTTGTTCTTTTGTTGTTTTGGTTTATATACCACATATCAGTGAAATCACATGGTTCTCTGCTTTTTCTGTCTGACTTATTTCGCTCAGCATTACACTCTCAAGATCCATCCATGTTGTCACAAATGTTCCTATATCATCTTTTCTTACTGCCGAATAGTATTCCATTGTGTATATATACCACAACTTCTTCATCCATTCATCTATCGAAGGACATTTTGGTTGTTTCCATGTCTTGGCCACTGTAAACAAAGCTGCAATGAACATTGGAGCACACGTGTCTTTATCTCTAAATGTTTTCAGATTTTTTGGGTAGATACCCAGGAGAGGGATTGCTGGGTCATATGGCAATTCTATTCGTAATTTTTTGAGGAACCTCCACACCGCCTTCCATAACGGCTGCACCAGTCTGCATTCCCACCAACAGTGTATGAGGGTTCCTTTTTCTCCACAGCCTCTCCAACATTTGTTACTATTTGTCTTGTTGATGATGGCCATTCTGACTGGGGTGAGGTGATATCTCATTGTGGTTTTGATTTGCATTTCTCTGATGATTAGTGATGTTGAGCATTTTTTCATATGTCTATTTGCCATTTGTATGTCCTCTTTGGAGAAATGTCTCTTCAAGTCCTCTGCCCATTTTTCAATTGGGTTGTTTGTTTTTTTGTTGTTCAGTTGCATGAGTTCCTTGTATATTCTGGATACTAGCCCCTTATCGGAGGCACTGTTTGCAAAAATCTTCTCCCATTCAGTTGGTGGCCTCTTTATTTTGTCAATGGTTTCTTTTGCTGTGCAGAAGCTTTTAAGTTTCATATAGTCCCATTTGTTTATTTTAGCTTTTACTTCCATTGCCTTTGGAGTCAAATTCATAAAATGCTCTTTGAACCCAAGGTCCATAAGTTTAGTACCTATGTTTTCTTCTATGCAGTTTATTGTGTCAGGTCTTATGCTTAAGTCTTTGATCCATTTTGAATTAATTTTGGTACATGGTGACAAATAGCAGTCCAGTTTCATTCTTTTGCACGTGGCTATCCAATTCTCCCAGCTCCATTTATTGAAGAGGCTGTCTTTGCTCCATTGTATGTTTTTAGCTTCTTTGTCAAAAATTATCTGTCCATATTTATGTGGTTTTATTTCTGGGTTCTCAATTCTATTCCATTGGTCTATATGTCTGTTTTTCTGCCAATACCATGCTGTTTTGATTATTGTGGCCCTGTAGTACAGGCCAAAGTCAGGAAGTGTGATACCTCCATTATAGTTCTTTTTTCTTAAGATTGCTTTGGCTATTCGGGGTCTTTTGTGGTTCCAAACAAATCTGATGATTTTTTGTTCTATTTCTTTAAAATATGCCATTGGGATTTTGATGGGGATTGCATTGAATCTGTATATTGCTTTGGGTAATATGGCCATTTTAACTATGTTGATTCTTCCAATCCATGAGCACGGAATGTCTTTCCATTTCTTTGTGTCTTCTTCAATTTCTTTCAGAAAAGTCTTATAGTTTTCAGCATATAGGTCTTTCACATCCTTGGTTAAGTTTATTCCTAGGTATTTTATTCTTTTTGATGCAATTGTAAAAGGAATTGTTTTTTGTATTTCTTTTTCTGAGATTTCATTGTTGGTATATAGGAAGGCAATGGACTTTTGTGCGTTGATTTTGTAGCCAGCAACTTTACTGTATTCGTTGATTGTTTCTAATAGCTTTTTGGTGGAGTCTTTAGGGTTTTCTATATATAGCATCATGTCATCTGCAAAGAGTGATAATTTAACTTCTTCATTCCCAATTTGGATGCCTTTGATTTCTTTCTCTTGCCTGATTGCTCTGGCAAGGACTTCCAACACGATGTTGAAAAGCAGAGGTGATAGGGGACATCCCTGTCGTGTTCCTGAACGTAGAGCAAAGGGCTTCAGTCTTTCTCCATTAATTATGAGATTAGCAGAGGGCTTGTCATATATGGCTTTTATTATGTTAAGGTATTTTCCTTCTATACCTATTTTATTAAGTGTTTTAATCATAAATGGATGTTGTATCTTGTCAAATGCTTTTTCTGCATCAATTGATATAATCATATGATTTTTGTCCTTTATTTTGTTTATATGATGTATCACATTGATGGATTTGCGTATGTTGAACCATCCTTGTGCCCCGGGGATGAACCCCACTTGGTCGTGATGAATAATCTTTTTAATGCATTGTTGTATTCGATTTGCTAGAATTTTATTTAGGATTTTTGCATCGGTATTCATCAGAGATATTGGTCTGTAGTTTTCTTTTTTTGTGCTGTCTTTACCAGGTTTTGGTATCAGGGTAATGTTGGCCTCATAAAATGTGTTGGGGAGTACTGTTTCTTCTTCAATTTTTTGGAAGAGTTTGTGCAGAATTGGTATTAGATCCTCTTTGAAGGTTTGGTAGAATTCACTAGTGAAGCCATCTGGTCCCGGACTTTTGCTTTTGGGAAGGTTTTGGATGACTGATTCAATTTCGTTACTGGTGATCGATCTGTTTAGATTTTCCAGTTCTTCATGGTTCAGCCTTGGAAGGCTATATGTTTCTAAGAACTTATCCATTTCTTCTAGGTTGTTGAATTTGGTGGCATATAGTCCTTCATAGTATTCTTGGATGATCCTTTGTATTTCTGTGGTGTCCGTGATAACTTCCCCTTTTACGTTTCTGATTTTGTTAATCAGTGTCTTCTCTCTTTTTATCTTAGTAAGTCTAGCCAAGGGTTTGTCAATTTTGTTAATCTTCTCAAAGAACCAGCTCTTTGTCACATTAATTTTTTCTATTGTCTTTCTGTTCTCTATTTCATTTATTTCTGCTCTAATTTTTGTTATTTCCTTTCTTCTGCTGACCTTGGGTTTTACCTGTTCTTCTTTTTCTAGTTCTTTAAGGTGTAACATGAGGTTATTTATTTGGGAATTTTCCTGTTTCTTGAGATAGGCCTGTAATGAGATAAATTTCCCCCTTAAAACTGCTTTCGCTGCATCCCAAAAATTTTGGTAGGATGTATTTTCATTGTCATTTGTTTCTATGTATCTTTTGATCTCTCCTCTAATTTCTTCTTTGACCCAGTCCTTCTTTAAAAGTATGTTGTTTAGTCTCCATGTATTTGTGTTTTTTCCCGCTTTCTTTTTACAGTTGATATCCAATTTCAAAGCCTTGTGATCAGAGAATATGCATGGTATGATTTCAATCTTTTTAAATTTGTTGAGACTGATTTTATGTCCCAATATATGGTCTATCCTTGAGAATGTTCCATGTACACTAGAAAAGAATGTGTAGTCTGATGTTTTAGGATGAAGTGCTCTATAAATGTCAATTATGTCCATTTCATCTAATGTGTCATTTAGGGCTACTATGTCGTTATTTATTTTCTGTTTGGATGATCTATCCATAGCTGTCAATGATGTATTTAAGTCCCCTAGTATAATTGTGTTTTGGTCAATTTCTCCCTTTAGTTCTGTTAGTAGTTGCTTGGTGTATTTCGGTGCTCCCTGACTGGGGGCATAAATATTGATGACTGTTATGTCTTCTTGTTTTACAGTCCCCTTCACCATTATGAAATGTCCATCTTTGTCTCTTGTTATCTTTTTCACCTTGAAGTCTGTTTCATCTGATATCATTATGGCTACACCTGATTTTCTCTGGGCACCATTTGCTTGGAGTGTCAATTTCCACCCTTTCACTTTGAGTCTATGCTTGTCCTTGTAGCTGAGATGTGTCTCTTGGAGACAGCATATGGTTGGGTTTAGTTTTTTGATCCAATCTGCTACTCTGTGCCTTTTTATTGGTGAGTTCAGTCCATTTACATTTAGGGTGATTATTGATATGTGAGAATTTCCTGTCATTCTATCTTTAGTTTTCTGGTAAGGCTGTGTCTCCATTGTTTCTTTGCCTTTTTGTTGTTGTCTATTATTTCTGTGTGGTGGTATTCTATGATGTTTCCCTCTGTTTCTTCTTTTATTTCAGTATATATTTCAGTTCTGGATTTTTTTTGAGTGGTTACCCTTAAGTTTATGTAAAAGTAAGTTTGATATTTAGAGTATTCCATTTTCTTCAGCACGCTTACTTTCTCCATTCCCATATTCCGGTTCAGGCCTTTATTCTCCCCCTTTTTGAGTTTTGGTTGCCACAAATTGTCCCTGTTGATGGTGGTCGAATAGCCTCCTTTAGTATTTCTTGTAGTGCAGGTCGTGTATTAGAAAATTCCCTCAGCTTCTGTATGTCTGGAAAGGTCTTTATTCCTCCTTCATATCTAAAGGATATCTTTGCTGGATATATTATTCTTGGCTCATGATTTCTCTCTTTCAATAGTTTGAATATTTGGTTCCACTCCCTCCTGGCTTGTAGAGTTTCTGCTGAAAAATCTGATGATAATCTAATGGGCTTTCCTTTGTAAGTTACCGTCTTCTTTTCCCTGGCTGCCTTGAGGATTCTTTCTTTGTCGTTGATTTTAGACAGCTTCAGTACAATGTGCCTTGGAGAAGGCCTGTTGGGATTGAGGTAACTAGGTGTTCTATTTGCTTCTTGGATTCGAGGGTCCAGTTCTGTCCACAAATTTGGGAAGTTCTCATCGACGATTTGTTTGAATATATTCTCTGTTCCCTTCTCTCTTTCTTCTCCTTCTGGTATGCCCATTATTCTTATATTGCTCTTTCTGATGGAGTCAGAAAGTTCTTGTAGAGTTCTTTCATTTCTTTTAAGTCTCAAGTCTCTTTCTTCTTCTATCTGTGTCATTTCCAGGTTTCTATCTTCGATGTCACTGATTCTTTCCTCCATCTGGTCAACTCTACTACCTAAGCTGGTTATTTCATTCTTAATTTCTTCTATTGAGTTCTTAATCTCCAGAAATTCTATTTGGTTCTTTTTTAAAATTTCAATCTCTTTCGTAAAATGCTCATACTGTTCTTTAATTGAGTTTCTGAGTTCATTTAACTGCCTATCTGTGTTTTCTTGTATCTCGTTGAGTTTTTTCAGAACTGCAGCCTTGAATTCTCTGTCATTTAAGTCACATATTTCTGTATATTTAAGTGCCTTTTCTGGAGATTTTTCACTTTCTTTCTGAGCTATCTTGTTGCCTTGGTTACTCATGGCGATTACTGGTTTACTATTTCTCTTCCTAGACATCTACAGGAGTGACTTCTGCAACAAGTTGATAGGAAGAGGTCTTTCTTTTGTTCAGCAGTTCTGTTTACTCCTGCAGGGAACCGCCCAGATAGGTGGGGCCAGGGGCGGGGTGAGCTGTGAGAGGTGGCCCAGAGCAATGGCAGCGACCACCACCACAGCCTGTCCTGCTTCCACAGCTTTCTTCCCTTTGCCGGAACTAGTTGGGCTGTGGATTTGTGTTTGTGGGCCACAGTTCTCAAATATAGCAAATTTTCTGTTGTTTTGATCTGACACTGCTACTGTTTCGCTTCTAGCACCGGGCAGGTGGGGGCGGGGCGAGCTCTGAGAGGGGAGGGAGGGGGCGGCTAGTCTCAGTGCCTAAGGCTCCGTTCTCTGCTCGGCAGTGCGGGCTTAAACCACCGTTTTCAGCCTTTTTCCCTCAGTCTTTTCTCCGAGGTCTCTGCCGTGAGCGTTGGGTTCAGCCGTGTTATATGCTGTCCCCTCAGCCCTGTGGAGCCCTGGCGGAGCCCTAGCAGTCCGATCTCCCGCAGCTGCGGTAGTTCCGGGAAGCAGCGAGCTCGGCGCACTGAGCTGGGTCTGAGTCCTGCGCCCGCGGAGCTGCGTCTCCGCCCGCTTCTCACTTTCCTCCTCCCCCCGCTCGCGCGCGCGAATCTCCCACCTGTAGGTGATTTCAGTCGGTAGTGGGCCTCTTCGTCTTGCCTGTCTGCTGTGCAGGGAGTCCTTTGTGGAGTTTTTGTTGTTCGATTCTTTGTAAATTCCAGGGGAGCTTTACAGAGGCTCACCTCACTCCGCCATTTTTCCGGAACTCTCCACAACTCATCTTTTGAGACTTATTTCATACTGCCCCTTCTCCATAAAGCCTTTTCTGGATGTTGCCATTTTCTCCACTCCTCCATATCGTCCCTGACCTCAACTAATCCAAAAGTTCAGCCTTAGTGCTTCATAGCTTTATGTGATTATATTACATTGAAATTAACATCTTATTGGGGTCCAACGTGGTGGAGGAAGACCCTGAACCGACCTCCTCCCACAGACACACAAACTATATACCTACAGATAGAGCAATTCCTGCTGAAGAATCACTGATTGAACAACTTCTGCAAAACAAACGAGAGAGGGACCACACAGAGAAGGATAGGAAAAGTGGTAGCCAAGGGAACATTACTCTGAAAAGTCAACCTGCTGTAGGGTGGGATATCATTGGGCCTGTCACAGAGTCACCTGCCCTGGGGCACAGTGATAAAACAACAATTTAGATGTCATCTAGACTATACATAAAAAATCAATTTACCAACCAAAAGTCACCTGCCAAACAGGTGGGGCATTGCAGGAACTCACAAGGATCTGCTGAAACTCTGCAGGATCAGAGGTGCCAGGTAGCACCATTGTTAGCATTCCCCTTCCACCTAGGTAACACAGGTGGGAGTTCAATCCAGGCACTCTAGCCAGCCTGCAAAGCTGCCATAGCGAGCTCCTGGATACCTTACCCCACACTTACTCCAGACATGGCAAGCCAGTCTGTCAAGGTGTCCTGCCCAGAGTCACATGGGCCCACTTCAGCTCTAGCCAGCTTGCCAAAGCCACTAAAACACACATCTATACAGAAGTTTTTCCAACACAAGTCCACTCCTTCAAGAGTGGGAGAGATAGCGGCTTCATCTAATTGACAGAGAGTCCAACAAAATGAGGAGGTAGAGAAATATGTTCCAAATGAAAGAAAAACAGAAAGGAAGAAAAAAAAAAAAGCTAATGAAACTAAGTATTATGAAAATAATTTGCCTGCATAAGAATTCAAAGTAATGGTCATAAATAGGCTCACCAAACTTGGGAGAAAATAGAGAATACAGTGAGAATTTTAACAGAGTTAGAAAACATAAGAAAGATCTTATCAGAGCTGAAGAATACAATAAATGAACTGAAAATGACACTAGAGGGAATCAATAACAGATTAGGTAATACAGAAGAACAGAATAGTGACCCGGAAAACAGAATAGTGGAAATCACCCAATCAAAGCAGCAAAAGGGGGAGGGGGTTAAAGGATAGTTTAAGGGATGCCGGGACAACATCAAGCATCCTAACATTTGCATTATATAGCTCCTAGAAGGAGAAGAAAGAGAAATGAGGAGAAAACTTATTTGAAGAAATAATGGCTGAAAACTTTCCTAACCTGGGGAAGGAAACAGACATCCAGGTCCACAAAGCAGAGATTCCCAAACAAGATGAACACAAACAGATCCACACGAAGACATATTGTAATTAAAATGACAAAAGTTAAAAATAAAGAGAATCTTGAAGGCATCAAAAGGAAAATACATAGTCACATACAAGGGAAACCCTTAAGTATATCAGCAGATTTCTCAGCAGAAACTTTGCAGGCTATATGGGAGTGGCAGGATATATTTAAAGCACTGAAAGGAAAGAACTTAAAACCTAGAACACTCTACTCAGTAAAGTTACTCACAATTGAAGGAATGATAACTGCATAGAGAAGCAAACACTAGAGTTCATCACCACTAAACCAGCTTTAAAAGATATGTTAAAGAGTTTTCTTTAAGCTAAAAGAAAAGGCCATAACCATAAGTAAGAAAACATATGGAAGAAAAAAAAATCTCACTGGTAAAAGCAAATATATAATAAAAGCAGTGTGAATCAGCCACTTGAAAAGTTCGTATGAAGGTTAAAAGACAAAAGTAGCAAAATCGACTATATACATAAAACAAAAAGTTCTAAAATATGACATCAAAGACATAAATCGTGGAGGGCAGTAAAAATGTAGCACTTTTAGAATGCATTTGCACTTAAATACCTATCAACTTAAAATAGAGTGATATATAGATCTATCTATCTATCTCTCTATATGTGTGTGTGTAAATATATATATAAACAAAATAGAGTCTCTCTCTCTCTCTATATATATATATATATATATATATATATATATAGAGAGAGAGAGAGAGGTATATATAGATACATATATATCATTATATGTGAACCTCATGGTAACCACAAACCAAAAACCTAGGAAAGATACTCAAGAAGTAAAGAGAAATGAACCCAAACATAACATTAAAGAAAAACAGCAAACCACAAGGAAAAAGAACAAGAGAAGAAGAAAGAAAGAGAGAACTAGAAAAACAACCATAAACAATTAACAAAATGGCAATAAATACATGCTTGTCTATAATGATGTTAAATGTAAATGTACCAAATGCTCCAATCTAAAGGATAGGGTGGCTGAATGGATAAAAAAGTAAGACCCATCTATGTACTGCCTGCAAGAGACTCACTTCAAATCAAAAGACTCACACAGACTGAAAGTTAAGGGATGGAAAAATTATTTTGGTGCAAATGAAAATGAAAAGAAAGCAATCTACAGATTCAATGAAATTCCTATCAGAATAACAATAGCATGTTTCACAGAGCTAGAACAAATAATCCTAAAATTTATATGGAACTACAAAAGACCCTGAATAGCCAAAGCAATCTTGAGAAAGATTAAAGTTGGAGGCATCATGCTCCCTGATTTCAAACTCTAGTACAACACAAGAGTAATCAAAACAGTATAGTATAGGCACAAAAATGACACATCTATCAATGAAACAAAATAGAGTCCAGAAATAAACCTACACGTATATGGTCAATTAATCTATGACAAAGGAGTCAAGAATATACAATAGGTAAATGACAGTTTCTTTAATAAATAGTGTTTGGAAAGCTGGACAGATACATAAAAAAAATGAAACTGGACCACTTTATTACATCATATACAAAAATAAACTCAAAATATATTAAAGACTTAAATGTGAGACCTGAAACCATAAAACTCCTAGAAGAAAACATAGTCAGTAAACTCTTTGACATTGATCTTAGGAATATTTTTTGGATATATCTCCTCAGGTAAGGGCAACAAAAACAAAAATAAATAAATGAGACTACATGAAACTAAACAGTTTTTTCACAGTGAAGGAAACCCTCAACAAAACAAAGGACTATCCACTGAATGAGAGAAGATATTTTCAAATGACATATCCAATAATGGTATAATATCCAAAATATATAAAGAATTCATAAAACTGAACATCAAAAAAAATCTGATTAAAAAAGGGCAGAGGACCTGAGTAGATATTTCTTCAAAGAAGAAATACATATAGCCACAGTCCTCTGAAAATATGTTCAACATCACTAATCATAAGGAAAATACAAATCAAAACCACAATGAGATATCATTTCACGCCTGTCAGAATGGCTATTATGAAAAAGTCAACAAATACCAAGTTTTGGCGAGGATGTGGAGAAAAGGGAATCCTTCTGCATGCTTGGTGGGATTGTAAATTTGCAGCCACTATGGAAAACAGGATGGAGATTCCTCAAAAATCTAAAACTAGAACTACGATACACTCTACAGTTCCACTTTTGAGTATTTGTCTGAAGAAAACAAAAACACAAATTCAAAAAGATATATGCACCTCTATGTTCATTCCAGCATTATTTACAATAGCCAATATATGGAAGCAACCTAGATGTTCACTGATAGATGAATGGATAAAGAAGATGCATTGTATACATATATAATTCAGCCATAAAATGGAATGTTGTTCATCAATAAATAATAATGAAATCTTGTATTTGTGACGGCGTGGATGGACCTAGAAAGTATGCTAAGTGAAATAAATCAGAGAAATACACATACCATACAATTTCAGTTACATGTGGAATGTAAAAAACAAAACAGAAACAGACTCATAGATGCAGATAAGAATTGCTAGTTGCCAGAGGGGAGGGGTGTGGGTGGATGGGTGAAAAATGTAAAGGGAAATAAGAGGTACAAACTTCCCATTATAAAATAAACAAGTCACAAGATATAATTTACAGTACAGGGAATATAGTCAATAATATAATAACTTTGTATGATGACAGATAGTCACTATACTTATCATGGTGATTACATCATAAGGCATATAAATGTCAAATTACTATGTTGTACATCTGAAACTAATATAATATTGTATGTCAACTATACTTAATAAAAATAAATTTCAAGAAAAGAAAGTTATCAACTTAATCTGGCTAGCTTCTTGGTAGGCATAAAGTCATTGAGGTCTGACACCATGATTTTAGTTATCTTTGTATCCCCAGAGCATAGCACTCTGCCTCACACCTCATTAGGCTTACAATTTGAAAAGCATGTTAAATTTGTGAGTTTCCTAAATGTTTTTGAGGTAATGAAACAACTTGAAGAAATGTTTTTTACTAATTCTTTTTCCGAACATAATGTAGGTTGGCTAGCAATTCGTTCACCTATTTTTTATGCATAAATACACATACACGTTATTTTGAGTTATCTTTATTCGTTACATTCTCAAAGCAAGAAATTTGAATGTATCAGAGAAGAAATTCTTTCTCAACCTTAAAATATTTAATCTTTATGTTTTCTGATATGGTAGGATTAAACTTATTTAGGTCACTTTCCTCTGCCTTAGCAACTATGTATTTCTTTTACATATTACATAGGCTGCATTCTGTTAATAATTTGAAGTCATATATTAGTTATTACTTGTGATTGTCTTATGAAAAGTAATGCCAAAGAGGTAATAATGTAATATCACTCTGGATGTTTTGTCTACAATTAAGACAGAGAGAATTCCTGAAACTTTTTTTTATGTGGTAGAGAATGGGAAGGAAGTCATGAACAGATCATAAGCTAAATGGTAAAATAACTACAGATAAAGTAGAAAAACTCATCAAAGTTAGAGCTGAAGTCAAGGCAACTTCTGGAAAGCATTTACATGGGTTTTACTTTTCTTATACCTCCATTGGTATAATACCTGTCAAGACCCTGAAACTACTTACCCAATCTTAGCTTCCAGTGTTACATACCTTCAACATGCAACTCAGGCCTGACCTGGTACAGACCTAATCCTTGCCAAGTCTGGTTGTCTTGTTGCCTTAGGCTTGGTCCCTGGAATTCCTGGGGCAAATACTTGGTCATTTCAGCGATAAGAGGACCTGCCTCCTGCTGTACCCATTTCCATGGTGTAGGCCATTCTATAATATGTTATTTTCTGACTTCAGTGTCAGTTTCTTTCCTTGGCACTATCATCTATTTGACTCAGACACTGGCTACTTGCCTAGCTTCTGCTTGCACCATCTCTTAGGAAGACTGGATTTTTTTTCTCCATTGTCCTAATGCCATTATCTGGAGTTAATCTTCATTTTGACACTTGTTTTCACAAAGAGAATATTTCCAGCACAATTAAAATTTGTATTTATGCATTTGTTGTTGTATGTTTTGAAAATAATCATGATTTTAAAGTGTTAATCTTGAATAATTTGCTGAGAACAAATTAATCTCAGGTCATTAAGATAGAAAATTATATATATATATATATATGTAACAAAGACATGGTAATGATGCCTAATATTTATTGCATGTTTACCATGTACTAGTTTCTGTTCTGTTTAGTCATATTCATTATTTATTTAATCCTCACAACACCCCTAAGAGATCAGTAAAGTTATGGTCTCCACATCATAAATTTAAAAAAAATAAATAGATAAAATTTGAAACCAGGTAAGTCAAGCAACTTCCCCAGGGCCACTCAGTCAGAGGTAGACTAGGCAACCGGCTCTAATGCCTTTCCTCTTACCTATGATGCTATGCTGCCGCACTTAGTCACTTCTCAGGGCCTTAATGTAGCGCTAATATTACCAGTCAATCACAACTGTATTATTTATAACAGAATTCAATACTTTTTCAGCTTATTTACATCTTTTACCCTTTAATACATTATCGTTTGAATGCCAGTATACCCATAGCCACCTATAGCATTACTGCCAGAATCACTACTGAACAGCGGAACTATGATCAGCACTGCCTGATCTCAAAATTCCATGTCTCCTCATTTCGCACATAATAAAGCCCAGAATCCTTGTCATGACATGAAATGATCCTCTCAAGGCTCACATCAGCCTGCCATGGTATATAGTGACCACTTTCCAGAGGCTTTCTACTCATGCTTCTTAACTTTGTGCCTAAAATTCCCATTCCCTATGTTGTTGTTTAGAAATAGACTCATCTTCTGGCCTCCAAGGCTACCAGAAAATCTGTAGTTTCTTCCAGCAATTCTCTAGGACCCATGGCTTTCATTTCTTTCATCTAGTATTACCTGTAGTTTTTTTTTTTTTTTTTTTTCCTGTTACTTCGATTGCCTGAATTAATGATCATATCCTGTTGGGATATATGTATTTTTATAAGTTACATCAAAATCTTTCTGAAAGGCAATGGATATAAATACATGTACACTAAAAATAAAATAAAATCCCTCCTTCAATGCCAAGCTTAGCAGCAATTTCCTCATGAAGCCTTTTTAACTCCCCATCTGTCTGAAATATTTGCCTGATCCTTTGTACTCCTGTGACTGTCTGTTGATATCTTCTTAATGGCATCCCAATGCATGGTCCTGTATTTTGGCTATACATGTATGCGTCCGGCTCTTCTGACATAATTGTAAGCATTTTAAAACCCATCCTTAATTCCACTTCATACCTCGCATAGTGTCTTTTACATAATATGGTTTCTGGTGAGAAATCCATAGTCAGTTGAATCATTGCCCCACAGTGTGTAATAATCGTTTTTCTCAGGCTGCTTTCAAGATTTTTTTATTTGTCTTTAATTTCCAGTCATTTGATTTTGATGAGTCTGGGCATGGATTTCTTTGAGCTTGTTCTGTTTTAGTTTCTCTGAGCTTCATGAATCTGTTGGTTTGTCTTTTGCCAAACTGTGAAATTTCTAGCCATTATGTCTTCAAATATTTATTTAAGATCCACACTCTTTCTCCTTTCCTTCTGTAATTCCAGCGATTCTTTGTGTGTTATCTCATTGATCTCTGAGTCTGTTAATGTTTTTATGTTTTTTGTTCTTTTTTCCTTTTTCTTCTTTCTATTGTTCATATTGGATAATATCTTCATCTGTATTTAAGTTCACTGACTTTTTCCTCTTATCTCCATTCTGTTCTTGAACCCATCCAATTATTTTTTTTCGGTCACTGTATTTTTCAGTTGTTAAAGTTCCAGTTGGTTCCGTTTTTAAAAAAACAGCCTCTATTTCTCAGCCAATAGTCTCTATCTTTCCTTTCATTTCAAGAAGGTCTGCCATTACTTCTTGGAACATGGTTATAGTAAAGTTCTTATCTGATAATTTCAGCACTTGTATTATTTCAAGGGTTTCATCACTGGCTATCTTTCTCCTTAGGAGCTTTTTGAGACTTTCCTGGATCACCATTTGTTGAGAAATTTTAGTTTGTATCCTGAATATTTTAGATATCATGTTAATTCTGGGTGTTATTCAATTCTTGTGGAGAATGTCGATTTGTTGTTGCTGTTGTTGTTGTTGTTGTTATTTTAGCAGGTAACCCAGTTAGGCTCAGATCACAAATTCTAGTCTACTTCCTGAGAGTTGCGGTTCCCATGTCAGTTCAATTTTCAAAATCTTTGCAATTTTCTTCTGATTTATCCTAAATTTAAGATCCATAGGACTGTCTGGAACCTGGGTGGTGGGCTAACCCCTAACTCAGTTCTCTAAATTGTCAGTATGCTTCTCAAGGTCAAATCTATGCATAAACAGCTCAGGGATGTAATGAAGAGATCATATACAACTTTAAAGAATAGTTTTCTTACGCCCCCATCTACTCCAGGAACTCTCTGAATTTTTTTTCCTCCCAGGGCCCTCATATTGTTCTTCTGCTAGAAATCAAAGGTCTTAATTTCCCTGCTCTGCCATGTACTTCCTGATATAGCATCTGACTCCAGGACCATCTAGTAAGGGGATAGAGAGAGAAACAAAAATCAGGTATTAACCCATGCTTTTAAGATCATGGTTTCACTAGTCAGAGAAGGGCTTTTCTCACTGTGGTTGTAGACACCGAGCACTGCTATGAAATAGTATGGGAGAGATTCGGGGCTTAAATAGGACAAGATATTTTCCCCACTCTCTCTGACCTGTGGGGCCCTAATTTTATACTCCTGGAAACAGAAAGACAGGGCTTTTCTTAGTGCTCTCTATCTTTACTTGGTGTACAATTTGAGGTTTTTGACTGTCTTTAAGTCCAGAGTCAGAAATGCGGGAGAGGAAGAAAAATCAAGAAACTCATCACTGGATCAGTGGCACTTCATACTCTGGTTTTGTTCTCCAGTCGCCTGCTATCATTTGCTTTCCAGCATCCTCAGATAGCTGTTCCATGTGTTCTGTGCAGGATTTGGAGTCGCCTTCAGTGGGGAAGTAAAATATATTTACTTCTTTTTAACTAGAACTGAAAATGCCACCACTTTCCTTAGGTTTTTATCGTGTATGGCTGTTTGGATAGCTGCCTGAATTGTCTCCATCGGTTTGGCATATTATTTGCCAGAACTGCTTATCTTCCAACTTTAAGATCCCATGATATATTCCCCATTTTCATATACCTTACAAAAGTACTAAATAAGTCTAAGAAATGCCCTAACCCTTGAATCCTTAATCTTCTCCATTTTGAGAAAACTTCATTATTTTTTTCCATTCTTTTGTCCAGCATGTAATCATTTGAGTCAGTATTTACCTTTTCAATTTGAGTGAAAATAATTGACCAAAAAGACACAGCTCTTCTACTCACCTATAAGGATAAAGTTAAGTTTTAGTTATTTCTCTAGAGCAGTAATGGTATAGATCACCACATACGTCTATGTTTTTTAGACTACTTTGTCTGTCGGTAAACATATTTTAAGGCTTTGCAAATAAGTTTTGTGATCATATGGGAGGCTTTTAGACTGTGAAAGTGAAGTTAAGTGAATGTCCAAGGTCACGAAGCAAAGAGTTATACGACTGAGACTGTTCCTAACTTGTTTTTCTACATCCAAACATGCCCTCACTTCATCAGTTTGTTTGCCTAAGGATGAAAAAGTTTAGAAAAAGAAATACAAAGACTCTATAAAGTTTTCTGCAATGCATAGTATTGAGTGAAAAAGCACAAGTGTAAAGGGGGCACTCAGGCCAGTGAGACTCCTTGACACTCTAACCAGCAGCTGTAACCACAGCACACCCAGCATAGGATAAGACACAACTGAGAAGAAAAATAAGCAGGGATTGTTTTAATGGAACTTTCAAACCACTTATAAAGCTGAATACCATGAAAATCCTTTCTACTTGGGAATACCATTTAAATGAGCATTTTACATAACATTAGAAAATATAATGGTATTAGATGGATTGCTTTTTGTTTGTTTGTTTTCAGTTTATGTGCTTATATGTCTCTTGATTGCTAAAGATAAAATAAATATTTTTAAAGGCAAATAGTGGGTACAACTGCTTCGTGAGAAGAAACTACTAAAGCCTACTCCAGCACATGGAAAGATTTATGGGGAGAATGGGGTGAATTTGAGAAGTAGGAAAATAACTAGAATTTGCTTATCTTTATGGTAAGTGTGTCTCCTTAGACCTACTACCTAAATGAACAGATCACAGATATAAGAACTGATAATATATTAGAAATTATGCAGCCTTACCACTGTTTTATTATAGAATCTCAACCATTTTATTAAAACTTCTGTATATCAGCTTTTTTATTTAAAATCCATTCTAGGTTTTAATATTTTAAATGTTATTTTGAGCAAGCTGACATCTACAACTTGAAATAGTCAACTTTTCTAGCACTCTTGCAGAAATCCAATATAGTCTGAGGTTAAAAATGTGTTTCACTCCTTGAAAACAATGTTTTATGGGATTTTCATAAGGAGGGAGAGAAAAATACTCCTTAGGAAAAGTACTGTGCAAAATAAATATATCCCAATAGGTAGAAAACAGAAATAAAGGCCAGAGACCAGGGCTTCATATTCATGTCAGTGACCTCTGGACTTCAGAGAATTACTTAATCTTTGTGAAACTGTTTCTTTAGTCCTAAAACTAGCTATCTAAAAGTCACAAAGGAGTTTTAAAGGTTTGGTGAAAATTACTATACATCACATTATAATAACACTAAGAAAATATCAGTTGTTTTATGGTGTATATTAAGTATTGTTCTATTTATTAATGCATCTGAATTGTCTCTTTTTTCCATTATTTAGATTAACTTCCCTGTTATCCTTAATCGTACAACAAAAAAAGGTTAAACCCATGTGTTTTTTTTTGTTATTGTTTTTGTTTTATTTTTTATTGGGGAAGGGGAACAGGACTTTATTGGGTAATAGTGTGTACTTCCAGGACTTTTTTCCAAGTCAAGTTGTTGTCCTTTCAATCTTAGTTGTGGAGGGTACCATTCAGCTTCAAGTTGTTGTCCATTCAGTCTTAGTTGTGGAGGGCGCAGCTCAGCTCCAGGTCCAGTTGCCATTGCCAGTTGCAGGGGGCACAGCCCACCATCCCTTGCAGGAGTCGAAACCGGCAACCCTGTGGTTGAGAGGGTGCTCTCTAACCAACTGAGCCATCTGGGAGCTCAGTGGCAGCTCAGCTCAAGGTGCCATGTTCAATCTTAGTTGCAGGGGGCGGAGCCCACCATACCTTGCAGGACTCAGGGAGTTGAATTGGCCACCTTGTGGTTGAGAGCCCACTGGCCCATGTGGGAATCGAACCGGCAGCCTTTGGATTTAGGAGCATAGAGCTCTAACCGTCTGAGCCACGGGCCGGCCCAAACCCATGTTTTTTTATGGTGGGACAAAAATTGACATGTTTTTGAGATTTAGCCAAAATGCTACAGAAAATGTAGTTATGACTTTTATTGTTTTCCCGTGATCGTTTACAGAAAAGCTTATATTGGAAAAGGACATCATTATACCATAGTATCTAACATCTTTATTAATTATCTAAATAGAAAATTATATTAAAACTCATCCAGAATAGAATAGTGCTGTGAAAGTTATCTAAGGTTTACCGAACTCTTGAATCTCTCAAGACACTTTCATTAAATCTATTAACTTTAAATAGCATGAAATAATATTAAATGTACCAGATTGATATCCTGGAAATTAGTGTTGTTTTGAAAGTTTGATGAGAATATTATTTTCTCATTAAAAGTTACACAGCTGTTGTAACTTGACACTTGCTGACTTTGTAGACACACCATTATCAGGGAATCCTAAGATGCTCTAATGGCTTACTTTAGGAGAGGGGGATAAAAAAACGAGGAGGGAACATTTGTATTTTTGTGATGAAAGAAAAAGAATAACCTATACATTTTCAATTGGAAAATGCTTAAGAGGTAGTTAAAGATAATATTTTTCTGATGTGCATAGAAATTGTATTTTGTCTAATTAAATACAGAATAAAGATAAGTCCTAAAAAAGGAAATACCACTATTTGTTATTTATTGATTCTGAATCTTGATATTTTGAAGAATAGAAATTAACTAACAGTCTTCTGCCATCTTGACATACATTTGAATAAGCCAACTGCTATTCTGATGGGTATATTTTGTAATGTGTGAGTGGTAGTGAGACTCCAAAAACGGTTTAAATAAAACATAAACTAAAAGCATCCTTTTACCTAAGATTTCATTGGTAAATGCTTTTGAATAAATTTGCATTTCTAAAGCCTTTAGTTTCTTTCAAAGACTGGCACTTTAGTGTTTAGTTGGGTGTTATTTTGTGTGTTCCCCTGTTACTTATGCATTAATTAGTTTTGTTTACCTGTGCATAATTTTTCCTAATTTCACAACAGTTGTTGTTTTTGTAATTGACAATGCAATTTACTGCATGTGTGCTTTCTGGCCTCCAAACAAGAATGTTAAGTTGTAAAGCACCAATCTCTTCATTTCAGATTGTTAAAAAGAGGATTGGTTGTGACTAATTTCCAATTAATTTGCTGTGGTTACAGGGAACCAAACAATTGCACCTACTAATTAAAATTTAAAATATTCCAAAGTGTCATCTTTAGGTGTCTGTGGAATATATAATTTCCATTTTGGTTCATTGCTGGATCTGTAATACCCATGAGCTTGACAGCTCTATTAATTTAAAGGCTCACTAATACCTATTAGTACAAAACATGAAAAAAAATACCATTAATCATTTATTTTAATTTTGCAGCTCTGTCATTTTCTCAGTATGTTTTAAAATTATGATGACACCATAATGTGCACAAATCGACCTAGATGAAGGGGAAATGGATCACACTACTTAGGAGAGATACTGAACTACATTATTAGAGCTTAATTAATGCCAAACTGATTAGATTTGATTGCATTTTGCACAAAAATATTTTTAAAAAATTTTCTTACCATATTATATTTAAAAATTTATTTCAAACATATTATGTTTATAATTAGGCCTCCTTTTTACAGTTCTTCTCTTTAATACATACTATTTTAATATTGTGGAATCAACCTAAATTGTTCCTTTATTCTTCATTTTTAAACCTGAATTAATCTAGTCAGTTTCAATTTAGAAAAGTTCATTTCATTTATGCTTAAATATAATAGGGTCTCTCATTTTCATATTTTTTTAATAGAAATTTCTAACCCAAATTGGACACAATGTCCAAAAACACAAAAGAGCAAAAATTGAAATAAGAAATTTACTAAGCATGCAATACTTTATGCATTTATATTGATCTTATCCAGGACTGTTAAACATTCTAAAAGTGGTAAAATTGTATGCACTTAACAGAATTTTGTCATTAGCTTTCGAGAAGGCAATTTCTTTTTTTATATTTACATCTAGTTCATAAATGAATATATTCATCTAGAATAAGTAGTCTCCTAGTTGATGAGCATCATCAGACTAATAATTGTATATTTGATTTCTTTCCTTTCAGAGCAGTTATAGGTCTTTCTTCTGAGGATACAAACTGTAGAATCAAAAGTCTTAAGCCTGACTTTCCTCCCACATTTGCCTGTGGTCATAACATATCTAGCTCTTCATTTCCTCTGATTTTGTGTATTCAAATTAGAAAATATGGCTATCACATTCTTAGATTTTCCTCAAAGAGCAACAAGCTGTATTGTTGCTATATGCAATAACAGAGAACAGGATCCAGTGTTTCATAGTGTTGTATTCCTGGGGTGAGTTACACATTGCAAATAAAAACTTGAATTAAAAAATTCTTAATAAAAACACACTGAATAGAATTTACTACATTATTGTTTTTTATTTTCTTAAATAGTTAGAACATGGTTGCACATGTTTTATTTGAGGAGACAAAGAAAATTTTAAAAGTTGACATATTACATTGTTTTATTCACATGATGATTCTGTGGGGTGAACAAATTAACATTATTAAACATGATTTTCAAATCAATAAATAAAAATTAATACGAGAATACAACTATTTCATCCAAGCTGTCAAGAATGTCAATGATTCATTTCTTCATTCCTTCAACAAATGTTTATTGAATTCCTTCTTGATAAAGGTACTGACAGTTTGTCCTAGAGTGTTATAATGGAGGTAAAACAAAAACAAAACAAGACATGAACATGGATATCTTTCTATTTCTTTGTGTTCTCAATTTGTTTTAATAATGTCTTATAGTTTTCAGTGTATAGGTCTTTCACATTCTTTGTTAAGTTTATCTCTTGGTATTTTATTCTTTTTGTTGCAATTGCAAAATCAATTGTTTCATTTCTTTTTCTGAAATTTCACTTTTAGTATATAGGAACACAATGGATTTTTGTAAATTGATTTTGTATCCTACATCATTACTTTATTCGTTTATTGTTTCTAATAGTTTTTTTGGTGTAGTCTTTGGGGTTTTCTATATAAAGAATCATACACTGCTAGTGGGAATGTAAATTGATACAGCTACTATGGAAAAAAGTATGGAGGTTCCTCAAAAAGTTAAGAATAGGATTACCATACAGCTCAGTAATCCCTCTTCTGGGTATCTACCCCAAAAAAATCTGAAAATATTTATCCATAAAGATACATTTACCCTTATGTTCATTGAAGCATTATTCACAGTGGCCAAGATATGGAAACAACCAAAGTGTCCTTCGATAGATGATTGGATAAAGATGTGGTACATATATATAATGGAATATTACTCAGCCCTAAGAAAATGTAAAATACTCCCATTTGCAACAACATGAATAGATCTTGAGATCATCATGCCAAGTGAAATAAGTCATACAGAAAAAGTCAAGAACCATATGACTTCACTGACATGTGGGATATAAAACTGAAAGCAACAAATGAACAAGACAAACAAGCAAGCAAAAACGCATAGACACAGACAATAGTTTAGTGGTTACCAGAGGGCAAGGCAGGGACAGGCAGTAGAAAAGGGTAAAAGGGGTCAAATATATGGTGACGGAAGGAGATTTCACTTTGGGTGGTGAACACACTATGAGCTATATAGATGATGTATTATGGAATTGTACACTCAAAACTTATATAATTTTATTAACCAATGTCACCCCAATAAATTTAATAAAAAAGAGGTTTAATTTCTGAACACAGTGCAGGTATCCATTAGTCAGAGTCATAAAAATACAAAATTCCAGTAATGATATAAAGACTTGGAGCAACAGGTCCATTGTATTGCGATACTGTGGTACTGTGGTACTATGACAGGGTGTAATAGAAGAATCTGACCTTCTCAAAGGAGGTCTGAGATTTTCAAAAGAACTCAAAATAGACCTGAGAACTAAAGGGTGAGGAACATATAACTAGGCATAACCTATATAGGAGCATATAACTAGGTAGGGAAGAGTGTCCTATGCAGAGGGAACAGCATGGGGTGGGAAGGAGCATGGTGTGTACAAGGATCTGAAAGATGACATGATAGATGTGGAACAGAAGGAAGACAGACGTGGGTTAAGGGAGGAGATTTAGTGTGAATCAGAGATACAGGGCCTTGAAGCCCACAGGGAGGATTTTTAGTTTTAGTTTAAGAAGCATGAGGAACTAAACAGATTTGAAACAGGAGAGTGCTGTGATCAGGTAATAAGATCATTCTGGGTGGGGAATGGTTTGGAAGGGAAGGCAACCAGTTACGAAACTTCTGCATTTGTTCTGGCTTTAGACTGATGGTAGTAGAAGTACAAAAAATTATCAAGAGATACAGAAAGTATTTGAGGCATAAAATTAATAGATTGGCTATGAGATCTAAGGAGAAGGTGCCAAGGATGAACCAGATTTCTGAATTGAACAACTGAATAAATGGTAGAACAATTCCTTAAAACAGGAGAATTTGGAAAATCTGTAGATTATTTTCTCTTTACAATTTAATTCAACTAAATTATGCTCCCCAGTCAATGTCCTAGGCACATTCTTAAGAATGTCAATTATCATTATACCATGGGATAGTGATTTTTTTTACGGGTAGCATTTCAAAATGTTTACTAGATTACCATGAAATAGTTTAACATTGATAGAAATTTTTTAAGATCAGTGCTATGATGCTCCAAATAGCCAAGGGTATAACTGAGTCTAGGAATTCGGGTCATTAAAGAAGTTTCTTTTCATTATATGTCAGTATACGCTTATTGGTCTCCCTTGGTTTAAAAAATCCATTCTTTCTGTGGGTTAGTAAATGTCCCACATGGATTGTTTTTTCTAGTCTTTCCTTTGGGTCGAAGTGGAAACTGGAACGTGGCTGGAATGCTACCAGGTAATTCTGGCCATCTCAGAGAAGGCAGATGGCCATAATATGCCACCTCTCAATGTCACTGAAGGAAACTTGAAACCCTTGTTGTCTCAAATAGAAGGTGGGTTAGCAAAATGTGTTCCCTACTAGACTAAACATAATTATACTAAAAATAGTAGGTAAGAGATTAATAAGCACATATGTTACATACATAGTCTCATTTGTTACTTTCAATGGTCCTATAAAATAGGTGTCTTATTATCCTCCTTTAGTAAATAGAGACTGAGACTCAAAATGTGAAATACCCCTGTGCTATATGAAGAGGTCATATAAAGAAAAATATATGAAGTACTATTTTTTAAGAAAAGTAGAATCACTAGTAGAGAATAATGTAAATATTCTCTGGTTATAGTCAAAGATGAGATTTATTATTATTATTTTGTTTTGTTTTGTTTTGTTTTCATATAACCAAAGCTCTGCAGAGGCCCTAGGAAAAGAAAAACAATTACTGGGTTAAAGTTGTGCGTTAAATTTCTGTGTACAGACATGGAAGTTATAACAAGGTGTTGTTGTTTTTTTTAATGTTGACTTTCCCTGGCAAACAATCTACAACAATAAAATACTTTGGAAGGAAAAACCAAATTTATATCTTCAACAAGATTTCAAATCCAGGTACTAATATTTCCCCTGCAATGTTGCCAAATAGCCCATTACTTTTAGGAAAAAGTTTCTCTATTCTCATTATCATACATATTTAAAATTCCTATGAATTTCATCAGCAAGTAAACCTCTCAAACCCATTTTTTAAAGATTTATTGTAAATTCTTCTCAATGATTTCTCTGGATTTGATGCTAAATCAAACACTTTAACATTCAACTTGAAATTACTCTCATTCCAGAAAATAATGGTTGGAATCATAGAGATGCTGGCACAGAGATTTCAGAAAATTGTTATGTTTCATTGCTTTGCTTTTTGGCAGTTACAGACCTGAAAAATTTAGCATGCTCTTTATTCCCACTGTCATATGGCTCAGCTACACGCATGAATTCAAAATGGTTTCCATTATTGGAAGGAGGCAGTCTTATTCTAGAATCAAGCTAGGTAACTTTTAATGTTCCAGATAATTGCTAAATTAAGCTCTCCCCACAGATATTTTATGGCATTTATTTTTCTCTGAAAACCCCATTCATTTTTAAGGTAGCTGAATAAATCCAGTGATAATAAACTTTTAAAGAGATGATGCAGGGAAGGAAAATAATGGCTAGATACAGGGAGAATATTTCAAGAGGAAAATGCCACCTGCCAAGGTACATTCTAAGAACTACAATATTATTAAGCCCACCCTAGTGCATAGCAATAAAGATATTATATATTTAAGTCAAATTTTATCAGTTGATACATTATCAAATTTGGGAGAGCTCGTATTTGTCCTATTTCAGATTTTCACACAATGAATTCTGAATGGTGGCACTCAGTACAGCAAAAAATATGCCATGTGAAATTATTTGCACTTTCATCCATTTTTCAGCTATTGACCCATTAAATCATAATTTTAAATAAAAAATTTTTTCTTCCACCATGTGCTTCATAATTATAGATGTAATTTTCAGTACTTGACTGTAATTACATCAGGAGTCAGCAAGTTATGCCCTTTGGGCCAAATCTGGACAGGTGCCTGTTTTTGTATGACCAAAGAATTAAAAGGATTTTTTTTTACAGTTTTAAATGATTGAAAAAATCAAAATAAGAATAAAATTTCATAATGTTAAAATTATATGAAATTCAAATTTTAGTTTCCATGCATAAAGTTTTACTAGAACACAGCCACACCCATTTATTTACATATAGTCTATGGATACTTTTGTGTCACAATGGCAAAGTTGAATAGTTACAGAGACCCCATAGCTCACAGAGCTTAAATATTTACCATTTAACCCTTTATAGAAAATGCTTGCCAACCTGTAAGTAATATGAACAGTGATTTAAGCATCCTGCAATATATAATTCTCAAATGTAATGATTTCTAGGTTTAGAATTAGTGTAAGCATTTTAGTAACTTGCATCACTTATATGCAAACCGTAGTGACAAAATGAGGTATACCTAGCCTAGATGCTTTCGATTTGATGGTTTCACTCGCATTACTAGAAGAGGAATAGGCCACACTGAAGATTGATTAGAAATGTTTATATGATGATTTTTTTTCCCTAGTTTTTTCTCCTCCCTCTCTGGCTACTTGTACTTAGATTCCTTCATAGAATATCATTCTTCTGTTTCACCCTTTAATGTCAGTGTTCCCCAGTCACATAGTCTAACCTCTGCAAGTCAGATTTGGCACACTGTCCTTAAGTAATCTCTTCTCGATGAATCTTATTATAAGTTCATCACACCCAAATCTGTCTTGAGACTTACTCTATCTTCTGAACACCAGACTACATATCTGAATGATGCTGAACATCTTCCTCAGAATGTCACACCTAACACTGAGTTGACCAACTTCCTGGTTCCTACTCCTGCCAAAAAGATGCATCTTTCTATAAGAATTATCACCACATGTATAACAAGCAAAGCTAAAAGCATAGAAGTCATACTAGAATCTTTCCCTTTTCTAATACTGCACACAGCAAATCAAATAATACCATGTCTTGTACATTGCACCTCCGTGATATCTTTCTAATCTGCGATATCTCTCTAATCTGCCACTGCCATAACTAAAGCCCATTTTGCTTCTTTTCTGGATTATTATATTAACCTCCCATCTGATCTCCGTGCCTCTCCTAAGGCATCCAACTCCTAATCGATGTTTCCAGAGTAATATTGCTAAAACTCAAGTTCAATTATGTCCTGTTCATCCAACATGATCTAAATGGCATTGTTCTGTGCTCCCATTGAGCCTAAGACTATCTCTGTGGCACAATGCATATCACATTCTACTACCGCGTATGTTATCATCATTAGACTATTAGTAACTCAGTCATTTTTTTAAAAAAATTACATTCAACTTGGAATCCCCAGCATTTAGTTGAAGTAAACTGGTAACTTGTAGATTAACATTAAAGCTAATTACAGTTTAGTAAATTAGATTGTTTCCATTAATATTAGCTCTCAGCCATATGTTTTCGGAGTGAGCATAAGGAGGTGCTGTCATTCATTCATTCAGTCAATCAGTCAGTCAACAGATTCTTATGACCTTAGGCCTTAGGAAGATAGGTGAAATGGCGAATAGATCAGGGTTCTCAAATTTAAATGTACGTATTGATCATCTGAGGCTCTTGTTATAAAGTACAATCTGGTTCAGAAGGTCTAGGGAAGAACCCAGCAGTCTGCATTTCTATCAGTGATGCAGCGCTCCCAGTCTGTGGACCACACTTGGAAAACCAAAACACTAGAGTGCAAGATAATTATCTGCAGAGGGATTTTTGTAATTGTTATTTATTTTTAAACATTTATACCATAATAACATATGCTTATTGGAAAAAAATAAAACAGAATGTATAGACTTGCAAGAAAAATGGCCAGTCTCTGTACCATCATTTCTATGTCACCAGGTCAACTTTTTAATTATTTGGCTGTTTCTGGTAATCATTTACTCCTTATTTGTAGACATATGCTTTGCTATTCTTTTTTTTTTTTTAACCATTTGTTTTAGATGTGTTCTACTTCATGGTATAGTAACATGTTTTTTAACACTCTTACCTTACTCCATATAACTCTCTTACTAATAGTTAATATGTACTAAATGATTTCTATGTACCAGGTAATATTCTAAGCATTTTGTGTACATTGATTCGTTAGTCTTTACAAGAAACCAATGAAATAGACCTATATGAAAATCTCTATAAAATTGAGGAGAGAAATGAATCATAGTCACTTGCTCAAAGTCTCCAGATAGGAAGTGGTGGATACAGGCAGTCTGATTTTTAACTATTATGCCAATTCTACTTCTAAAAAAAAAAAGATATAACAATTTTATTTAAATCAATATGAAATATATAATAATTGAGATTATGAAAATGAATCAACTGAAGAGCCAAGCACTGACACTAACCACATTTTCTCTCCTATAAAGCTTTTAGATATTTTTTTTCACTTTGAAAACTTACAATACTCACTTTTTAAAGCTACACCGTATCAATTTATCTGTTATCCTCACTCCCCTCCTTTATATAGCAGAAGCCCTTCCCTGCAAGTTTATTGCAAATCTATCTTTTTGGGTCTAGTTGTATCCTCTGTTTGTTTTATTTTTTAATAGACAATTTTTTAGAGCACTATTAGGTTCACAGTAAAATTGAAGGGGATGTACAGAGATTTCCCACATATCCTTTACCCCTACAAATACAGAGCCTCCCCATTATCAATATCCCCTACCAGAGTGGTGCATTGATACAATCATAATCATCCAGAGTCCATAGTTTACATCATGGTTCACTCTTGGTGTTGTATATTCTATGGCTTTGGTTTGGACAAATTTATAATGACATATCCATCAGTATAATAGTATACAGAATATTTCCACTGCCCTAAAAATCCTCTGTGCTCTATCTATTCATTCTTTCCTTTCTCTATAACCTCTGGCAACCACTGATCTTCTTACTGTCTACATAGTTTTACTTTTCCAGAATGTAATATGTTAAAATCATACAGTATTTAGCCTTTTCAGATTTTTCATTTACTAGTATGTGTTAAAGTTTCTTCCATGTCTTTTCATGGCTTAATAGCTCATTTCTTTTCAGCACCAAATAATATTTCATTGCCTGCATCTACCATAGCTGATTTACCTATTCACCTACGGAAGGACATCTTGGTTGCCTACAGGGTTGGGCAATTATGAGTAAAGCTGCTGTAAACATCCATGTGCAGGTTTTTGTGCAAACATAAGTTTCCAACTTTGGATAAATACTGAGGAGTATCATCATATGATAAGAGTATGTATGATTTTTGTAAGAAACTGCCAAACTGTTTTCCAAAGTGACTGTACTATTTTGCGTTCCCACCAGCAATGTAGGAGAGTTCCTGTTGCTCCACATCCTCACCACACTTTGGCGTTGGCAGTGTGATCTTGTGTATTTTGAATCTCTTCCTTAGCTCACTCATTTGTTTTGATAGAGAACACCCTCAAATATTTTTTTAATATATTTTTTAATTTTTATTGGGGAACAGTGTGTTTCTCCAGGACCCATCAGCTCCAAGTCGTTGTCCTTCAATCTAGTCGTGGAAGGCTCAGCTCAGCTCCAGGTCCAGTTGCCGTTTTCAATCTTTAGTTGCAGTTCCCATGCAGGAATTGAACCAGCAACCTTGTTGTCGAGAGCTTGCACTTTAACCAGCTGAGCCATCTGGCCGCCCCTCCAGCAGCTCAGCGGCAGCTTGTTATCTTCAGTCTAGTTGTGGAGGGTGCAGCTCACTGGCCCATGTGGGAATAGAACCAGCAACCCTGTTGTTCAGAGCTCGCGCTCTAACCAACTGAGCCATCTGGCTGCCCTCAAATATCTTTTAAAGGGCATATGAAAGGTAAACTCTAAATCCTTTTATGACTGAAAATGTCTTCATTGTACCCTTGCATTTAATCAATATATTGACTAAATATAGAATTCTAGGGTAAAATTAACTTTTCCTCTGGAGTTTGACAGGGTTTCTCCTTTGTTGTTTAGCACTAATGTTTTTGAGAAGCCTGGTGCCAGGCTGATTTTTATTTTTCTGTAAGTGATCTGTTGTTCCTCTCAGAGGGCATTTTAGAATCTCCTTTTTATCTTGTGCTTTGAAATGTCACAATAGTGTGTGATTTGAACTGGATGGGATCGAAGTTTGATTGGCAGAAAATAGAGGGAAGGTTCTCCAGTGCAGTAACTGGCACAAAGGTACAAAGGTGGGATTTAACAAGCAGTGCTTGGGAGATTTGAGTCAGCTCTCAAACCCAGTTCTTGCACTTACCAACTTGAGTCGTGTAATGCAGGTTATAGAACCTCTCTAAGCTTTTGTCCTATATTGTAAATTAAGGATGTTGAAACCTACCTCCCAGGGTTGTTGAGAGGATAAAATTAGATAATATAAAAATAGAGTTATGAAAAAAATTATCCTTTAGGAAGCAGGTATGAGAACTCCTTGAAGGGAGAATAGATCCACCTCTGTTTTAATCTTTTTTTTTTTTTTTTAATTTATTGGGGTGACAATTGTTAGTAAAATTACATAGATTTCAGGTGTACAATTCTGTATTACATCATCTATAAATCCCATTGTGTGTTCACCACCCAGAGTCAGTTCTCCTTCCATCACCATATATTTAATCCCTTTACCCTCATCTCCCACCTCCCACCCCTCTTACCCTCTGGTAACCACTAAACTATTGTCTGTGTCTATGAATTTTTGTTTCTCATTTGTTTGTCTTGTTCTTTTGTTGTTTTTGGTTTATATACCACATATCAGTGACATCATATGGTTCTCTGCTTTTTCTGTCTGACTTATTTCGCTTAGCATCATACTCTCAAGATCCATCCATGTTGTCACAAATGTTCCTATATCATCTTTTCTTAATCAGAGTGCTTTGATAAGCCCTTAAGTGGGTAGAGGTGGCCTCTAGGGAATGGATGTTGAGCAAGGTGTTCAGATAACCTGACAAAGAGAGACACTGCCCTCTTTAATAAAGGGTGGTGGGAATATTCCATGCTGGGAAACAAGGAACTAGGGAAGAAAATACCAATGAGTTGCGCTAAACCTGCCTGGAGAACAAGTCAGGGAAGACCCTCCCCTCTTCCCTCAATTTTAGTTTGGCTACAGAAGGTCATTGGAGACAATATCAATGTCTAATGGGAATAGGCACTGTTTACTGTCTGCTGTGAGACATAAACCCTGTCTTCTATCCCTTTTATGAAATTTTACTTCAATTCTACACTCTTTAATAATAATAATTGTGTGGGAGTAGACTTTTGTTGAGGGCAACTCAAAGAGATGGATGAAACAGATAGTATCTGAATAACATGTGTAAAACACTCAGTATAATGGTCAGCACACAGTAGGAACCAAATCTTGTTACAACACAGGCACATGAGTCATTATTCCAGGCCCTTAACCAGGTTTCCCTGACATGGACAATCTGAATCTAAAGTTACACTTGCTCTACAGCTTTTTGAAGCCTACACCTGGACTCTGTGAATACCACAGCATCAATTCAGCATTACTAGAAATATTCTCTTCCTTGATGGACTAGTTTTTGCTTCTGCTTAAAAATAAAAAATAAAATTAAAAAACATGTAATTTTACAATGAAATAACATATGTAAAGAGCCTGGACACCTAACAGACGTTTCATGAAGGCTTGTTTCTTCCATGCTATCTCCCCTAAGAGGAAAACACAGCCAATTGTTTCTCATTTCCATAAACAACAAACCAAAACATATGTGGATTTATTTTTTGTTTTTACAGAAATAATGTTAGGTTAAAGAAAGAATTGTGTACTTTAACCATAGGACTGATTAAACAACCAAGAGAACAGGTTATAGATAATTTTAAAAATAGGACTGGCTGTTGTTCTGCTTAGAAACTGAAAATTAGAACTCAGTAACATGGATTAAGTGTCCCATTGTGTCAACAGCACAGAAGGAGATACTGTGCTATTTTTTCAAAGGCATACCAACATGTTATTTCTTTCAAAAAAACAAAACAAAACAAATGGATTGCCAATATAAAGATAGCCATGACCAAAATTCAATTACCTAAAAAACACAAAGAGCAAACAAAATCTCATACATAGTAATTTGTGGTATTTTGTGTATGCTTTGTCATAAATTGATGCTAAGCTTATATAAGTGACTACAATGATATGTTTCTTCCAAAGTCTTAACACCAATAATTTGGTAATAATGATTGTATTTTCCAACATGTTCGAATACTTTTGTACTCTCTAAAGGATTGAGTCCAGCAACTGTAAATGAGAAATGTATACCTTTTAACTTCAGCTGCTAGTGTTCTATTTGAATCTAAGGTTATCATATAAGTAATATGTTATAACTACTTCCCCAGATACTCATTTAAAAATGATATTTTTGTGTGAAGAGATTCATTTTCATGTTCGACCTTAAAAAGTAGTGCCTTTCGTTTAGCCTATTTCAGCATCAATATCTTTATCATATGTGCTTGTTATATTTCTCTTTCCTAGTTGACTATAATTTCTTGAAGGCAGAGACTGTGCATTGTCTTTTTTTTTTTAAGGTCCTAGTACAGTGTCTAAAGCATAGTAGGAGCTCAGTCAATTTTGTGAAATGAACAAGTGAATGAATGCCTTATTAGATACTGTACAAAGCTAGCATTCAGAGGAGTTTAAATCAATAGCATGTGGTACAGTGTAATCTAACGCTGAATTATTAAGAGAGAAAAATCTGGTAAAGATCTTTTCGTGTGTGTGTGTGTGTGTGTGTGTGTGTGTGTGTGTGTGTATGTACATTTTAGAATCTTAACAATCTGGCTATCAATTCCCAGTTCATAAGATAATAAAAATAAAATAATAAAATAAAATAATATATCCAGAGAGTTAGGGGCCGGTTTAGCCTAGTGGCCTTTTACAGGTGCAATTTATTTTTACAGTAAAGAGAAGAACACTGAATCTTCCCAGAATAACCTGATTCCAACAGAGTTAAACAAAGTTGTTCGTTTTTCCAGGTTTTTGACATACTTCTGTCTTTCTAGACTGTGAAGTAAATCTCTATTTCCCAAAAGCCCCAGTACCAATTTTAATGATCCTGTCCACGTGACATATTTTCTTTTTGTTTCACTTCTATTAGTGAATGACAAGTGAAGGATATTCATTTTAACTTGAAAATGTCACGTATGCACTTTAAGAGATATATTTTTTCAGCTTTTAATGAGATGGTGTTTCTTTTTGAAAGACATACTCATCTCTGATGCAGTGCTGTGCAGGTGACAACTGATATTTAATAAGCGATGGTTCTTGTATTAGTCACAGTTCTCTAAAGAAAATGTCTCAGATTGCTTTTGAAAAACTCTTAGCGTCACTAGCCCAAAGGCAAGATGTGACCTTTTTATTACATAATGAGAATCATTTATTATCTTACAATGTATCTTAAAGTCACAGACAAAATGCCACTTTGATAATTGCTTTCAATTAGCTTTGAGCATAGCATATATTCACAAAATGTCTTCTCTAATTTAGACTTGAATTAGAGAAAATTGCAGACATAATCTACTTTAAGCTTGTCTCATTTAAGGTGATTCGTGGTTTTATATCAAAGAAATCAAAACGAGTAGCTTTAGAACAGTCTCTCAAAGTGTTTTAAGCAGGCTTTTCAATATTTGATTCTATTCTATTACCAATTAATTAACAGATTAGAAATCTAGTTCATCATTCCTGACCTTTTATGCACGTTAACTTGTGACTTTCAATCCTAATGGTTGTTTTGAAATTAAGCCTTGCAGTTCTTGTTGAAAGAGAGAAACAATCTGATTAGCAAGATAAATAAGGCTTGCCTTAATACCAAGTGCATCTTCATGTTTGGCTATCACTGGGATTCAGAATATATAACAGTGCATCCTTTCCTGCATTAAGTAAATGATGCATAACTAATGGTCAATATTTTACATCAGATAATCATGTAACCTAAACAAGGAGTTTGGGGGTATTGTTACAAGTGAGGTTAAGGTAAGATGATGATTAAAATGTGATTTCAGTTAATTTTTATGTTTCGTTAGTACCCTGAGCATTTGGGATATCAAATGTATATCTTTATCTCTCTTAAAAATATTTTCGAAATAATAAACACTATGAAACTACATCTTATACTTATGGTGTTTCTCATGGAATATTAATTAACTAACGGAGATTCTCAGAAAGTGGTATTGTATCTGGAGATTTTTCTCATTCTCTTTATTTTTTTCCTAGATAAAAATCACACACAAGAACCAAGCTCCAATGCTGATGGGCCCTCCTCCAAAAACTGGGTTGTTCTGCTCCCTCGTCAAAAGAACAAGAAACAGAAGCAAGGAATAATCCTGCATAGTTTCTTTCTTAGAGATCTAATTAGCATAATTGGGCCATGGAACACTTATGCTGGAAGTCTTTGAATCATTTCAAGTCTCCTGCTCATGCAAAATTATGGAATTGGTTTAACAGTTTTTGTTACTGAGTTCATGTAAAATTCATCTATTAGAAAATTTATTGTCTCAGTTTTTATAGGCATCTTTGCATGAAGCAAGCAGAAGTTTACATGAAGTGATACTGCCTATTTTTGTTGCATGCATCCCCATAGATTTTTATGTCTCCCACCCATTCCTCTCTCAATTTCCATTTCCTAACCTGGGAGAAAAACCTATGAAATATAAAAAAGGAAATGCCTTGGGAAATGTGATTCTCAGTGTGATTCCATTATCGATAAGCACTAATCAGTAATGCTACAATGATAATCGCAGATTGCTATGCTTTTCCCTTAGAATCAGTGTATCAATAGTCTTTGACCTATGACTTAAGGAGAAGCTTTTAATTGAAAGAATTTATTAAATAGTTGTATATGATACCTTGCTGTATCTAAATAGTTTTTCTTTGACATCTTAATGCTTCTGAGTGGAATTTAAATATCAGATACAACGTTTTCGTGTGCTGAAAAATAGGAAGTGGTTTTTATTTTGTTTAGTTTGTTTTTAATTCCAGAAATAAGTGAAAACATGCTACTTGGCAGTAAAGTGTGGTCGTATGACAAGCCTTATTCCTTTCTGCACGTGAATCTAGAAGAATATTCATAACCACACCAGTAACCAAATAGATATTTTAAACTATGTGCCTAATAAACTGTGTTTCCCACCAAAGACTCAGTAAAAAGACACTTGAGAGAAATGTTTTAATGCATAATTAATTGTGGAGAAAATGTATGGTTCTTATGATTAATTTTGTGATTACTAAAACCCTGGAAGAGAGTGAATTACCCATTAATTATAATTAAAATTCTCACTTTTCATAGACAATAGGCCATACAACACATTCAAAGCTCAATATTGTTAACCTAACAGAGGTAATATATAAAAAGCTGATTTCTTGCTTTTTAGGGGGTCGTTTATAAATATAAGTATCTGTAATTTTTAACGGATAAGTTAAGTACACTTGAGAAAGAAAATGACTGTATCAGTTCCTTTCCAATATGAATTGAGACCTGTAATAATATTGAGCTCATTGAAGCGAAGCTTGCATGCAATTAGCCCCCTCACCTACTTCACTCCCATCTCTGACATTTCAAATGTTTATTTGGAAATAATGGCCTAGATCATTGTTTAAAGTGCTCATGGCATGGTTGGACTTTCTGTTTAAAGAAATTATGGAATAGTACTTTTCTTAGTGTTTCATTTAACTTATGATATAAAATGAAATGCTATTTTGAGCAGTTTTGGTATTGTTCATTCATATTGATATGCATCTCATCATTGCATGTTTTATGTTTTCAAACATGCCATAAGGAAAACAAGTGCTTGAAATGTATGATTTATTAGTTTCTCTCTTCACTCTGCATTAAAGTACTAATGATTTATCAGTTCTGTTTTTTTATTGATTCATTCATCTTTGAATAACAAATAGCATTTAGTGATTCTGTTGAACACAATCCTGTGCATGGATTTATGGGTTTCAAGTAAAATTGCTATAATTTTTGTTCTTTGGTTTGAAAACTCAACTGAATGCTGTTATATCAAATAGCTACTCTCAAGCAATGTGCTGTAATGGAAGATTATGTATAAAGCATATTCTTTTAGTGTTCCAGGAATATTGGATGGTAAATATTAATCAACAATAAGTTTAATTGCTTTGAAAATAAAAGCTTTTGAATAAAATTAAGACTAGCATTCCCAGGAAAATTATTATTACAATTGCAAATGTACCACAGCAGTCACTTGCCCTAGCATAATTTAAAAAATGGTATTTGGCAGAACTGTAATCTAGGCCAAAAGAAATCTCAAAACAGTAACAAATGTATTACTGATATAATGTTACATAACACACGCTTTTTTGTGTGTATCTTTGGTTATAGGTAATAAATATCCTCACATAAACTGATAAAATTTTCTACAATGGGCAGGCAGTCTTTGTGTCAAAAACATATTCTGAATTCCACAAATTATTTTATGTTGGGTACAACATACAATTAGTTCTTGGCTACCTTTTAGGGTATATAGTTTGAAGGCAGCAACAGTTTGTGAATCATTTTTGACAATCTGTACAGTGCAAAGCTGTTGAATAGATGGTGGGATGAGACAAATTAAACAACTTGCCTATAAGACTTCAATAATTGAAATAATAGGATGCAGCTTTACTTCAATGTAGCTATGTAACTATAATTATATAAGTAGTTACATTTTCAGTCAATTGGAGTCATTGGTACCAATAACAAATGTTAAAATATGGATCAAATTTTACTTTTCCCAACTCATTTCCTAAAGATACTGATGTGCTTGCCCTTCAAGTACACTTCTCCTGGGGTTTGGAAAGTAGTTTATAAAAACAGACTTTGATGGTTTTGAAATCACAGAAGATATTCTTCCCATTTTTATGACAGCTTCAAGTAAAGAATATTTATTTTAAGAAAATTTCTAAGCTGAAAGTTCTATGGTATATTAAAATATTGAATAAAAAATGTTAGCATTACAAGAGAATTTTTTTCTTACATGTATGTGGATGACGATTTGAATAATTGAGTCAACCTCTTTTAGACATAGTGGTATAAAGTTTTAAGTGGCTGAAGCTCTTAAGTAAAAGTTCACACTGAGTTTACAGGGGTCGGAGGAAAAAGAAAAAGAAGATGTGTACTTTGCTAAACATTTTTATACACTTAGTTGATAAACAGAGAAAGAGATTCCAGAATAAACCTGGATATCCATATATAGGAATGGAAGTATCTATGTAGAACTACAAATTTTACAGGATGTATTTTTCCACTTACATCTATATACCATGTGTATTTGATTCAAAAAATGCATGGAAGAAGAAGAGGGAAAAGTAACATTTTAAAACAAGTTTTTATTTTTAAACAGGTTATGCAATTATAGCCAGAATAAAGTAAAAGTTTCAGATGTTTAGTGTGGTCTACTAGAGGCAGAATTTTAAATCCAATGAGAATTAATGAGTCATGTATACGTTTCTGCATTTTGTTCTTTTTTTTTCTTTTTTAGGGAGATGGGAAGCAATTGCAATTTTCAAGGAAGAATCTGTTTTGAATCTCAGACTGTATTTTACTTGAATGAGACAAAACTTTTAAATGGCTCCATTCATTTTTCTGTCAAAGTCAATTTGCTATTTATTAGTTACAAACTAGAAAATGTACTTTTCATGGCACATATAACCCCAAATAATTATTCAAATATAGTACATAGATCTTAAATTAAATGATTAAGCCCTTATAATGTATGTTGAGGATGTAAAATTTAATTAAGTAAAACAAACAGAAACCTGCAAAAGAGTTTTTATTTTGTGAAAGGAAGAAGTCGCTCTTCAAATCTCCCAATTAAATTTCATCTATTTAAAGTTTGGATAAAATCACATTTGAAGGATTCTATACATCCTTATTACATTTAGAACCATGGAATGCATTTAAAGTACCATGTTTTCTCAGAAAGTGTTATATACAGTATTCTGTGTTTTTTGGGTGTTTTTTGAAATAAAAATGCTGATCACTCAGATAAGTGTCATTCCTTACTGCCGTGTTGGCCAGATTTTGTTCATAAATGAACTCTTCAAGCAGTTGACAGCCAATCTACTATGGTGAAATCCACTAAGAGTACCAGGCCAGCAACCCTGGCTTTTGTCGGGTAGGAAGGATTCTAAATAGTTGGGGACAGAATTCTGTGTTTTTAAGAACCAGACCATTCTATTGTGCGGTGATTTGGCCCCGAGTTGCTGCTGTGAACATCATTCCAGAAATTTCGGAGATTCCAGGAACACCAGTAAACCAGATAAAATAGTGAAGACTAAATGACTAGGCCAGGGGTTCTTGGAAGACTTATGTTGAATTTTCTTGATGAAACTGATTTCTAATTTTATTTTGTGTAACAGACTTCAAAAAATATCTCATGGGCACTGACTAGGTACAAGATATTTTACAAAGGGGCTGCAGCAATTGCAGAATTGTTTTAAATGACATTTCTCTAAATGTCTTTCGTCTATTGGAGGAATTAAGTAAATGAATGACCATATTACATGATGGAGTAAGGTAAGAACCAAGGTAAGCAAAATGTGATAAATATTCAAACGAGGAAAGATAATTTGGTTGGAGAAATTCATAAATGCCTCTAGAGAACATAAATCTGCCTTTTCAGGGTAACTAGAATTTTACATGGAGAGAGAAGTAGAAAAAAAGAACTCCGGAATAAGAGAAGGGATGGAAATCAAGTCCTGGATGCTTCTTTGCGTCATTTCACAAAAAGGTTAGGGAATTTATAAATCAGGCATTTGGATGGTTGTTCTAAAATTATTAGGAAAAGAGGAGCAAGAGAAGAAGAAGAAGAAGAGAGAGAGAGAGAGAGGCAGGGGAAAAAGTAAAGAATGGACATAATGAGAAAGTAAGAGAATAAAGGCAAATCTCAAAATTAGGATTAAGTGGCTGTAAGAATTAATTTTGCATTCTGCAAGAGAGAAAAAAAAATAAACGATTCTCAGGTATTCTGACATATAATGCCTCAAAGCAATGTCTGGCCATCGTACCTTTTATAGGGAGTTTTGATTATAAAATATTGTAATAATGTAGGTAACTTTACAGACCCTCTAAAGCTAATAGAGAATGCTAAGTGTAAAGTGTGTTAATGCTAAATTTACAAAAAAAATAAAATAAAATACATAAAAAAATAAGTTTAAAACTCATATAGAATAATTACTAGAATAATGGAAAAATTCCTAGTAGAAAAATAGAATAGTCTAACATCTTACACATGGAGGCAGTCACTAACAGGTACAAAAGGCTCTATCTCTGTTACTTAGTTTTTCTAACCAAGTATCCATTCCTTGAATTCAGTTTATCTCAGGGGGGTTGGGGGGGGGGGGAACAAAGAAAAAAAAATTGGTGATTAATATTGTGTTAATACTCAAGTTTTTAGGCACTTTATAGCATATTGTTGAAAAAATATGGAAAATTAGAAAATATATTTGTGCTAAAAGAAGACTACTCAGGGTGTATGTGTATATTTTGACTTCCTACTATAGCCCCATTATTAGAATCTTGTACTGTCAAACAATACCCAGAATTCAGAAAAAATGTTTCTACGTCCCTGTTGCATTTCAAATATTTGAAAGTGGTAGAAAAATTAAACACTACACAGCCCCACAAAATGCTCTTCAATACAGTGTTAAAATATTGAAGACCATCCCAGTGTTAAGCTCCCAATGCATTTCCAACTTCCCAGCAAAGGATAATATGTTGAGATATTTAGGCATGAGGGCTCCAAGACCAGACCTCAGTACGAATCTTGGATTTGCCACCTACTTGCTGTGAAATCTCGGCCAAATTATTCAAGATCTTTGAGCCTCAGTTTTCTCAACTGAAAAAGCAGAATATGTACTTAAAATTAAATTAATATATTAAAGAATTCAGAGCAGTGTCTGGCACATACATGTTAATAAAGGCAAGACAATTCCATGGTACAGAGGACCTTACTTTGTTCTGCAAAAATGGTTGACAAATGGCTACTTTGTCTATTAGAAAAATAATTGTTAACTTCAGGTTCAACATAACTTGTCACTGTATATCCAGTATTTATAAGGTGTTACACTTCTCCCAACCTAATTCTCTCACAAACTTATCTGGACTGTTGCACATGTGCCAGAATAACATACAAACTGTAAATTCAGGCAAATGTCATTAGACCACCAAGAGAAGCCAACAGTTGGACAACTCCATATCATCTTTAGGATCAAAGTAATATAATATCATGAGACAGACACATTACCAGAATCCTTGGCCACTGTCCAAAGTCATAAATACTTCACATGAAATTCCATTAACTTCTTAATTATATTCTCTGTGCTTCTCCTTCCACCCCACCTACCACACCTCAAACTCCAATCAATGTTATCCAAATTAAACCGCCGACACTCAAATTCTTCACTCAATGCACATCTTACCTCTTGCATCCACTCTGACCCATCTCTCTTCAGAGAACCTCAGTACCTGTAACAGTTGATGGATACTTATGGTTGTCAGATCCTAAGCCTCTCATAATAAGCACTACTTTTGACAGCCCACCCCCCCCCCCGCCCCCACAGCCAACCAGCCACAGGGACTCCAGAGAACTCCCCTTGTTTCTACTATACCACCCAGGTCTGGCAGGCCCTAGGGGAAGACTACTGTGAGTAAAGCTAGTATTTACCAGCCCTGTGCACCTCCATGGCTCTCACACACTGATACCTACCCTCCTTGCTTCTGGCCAGACTACACTGTGTGTGTTGGGGGGCAGGGGCTGTAGACCTCACCCTGATGGCCAGGACTTGCCCCAGAGTCACCCTCTCAAGGACTCTGGTAGAAACTGCAGAATCTATGGACTTCATGGATCTTTGTGTGTGAGAAAGGAGAGGCTGGAAAAGCAGGAGTGTGGACAATAATGGGAAGCATTCTATCGCTTATTGCCTGTGGTGTAAGCACAGGTGGTATAACCACAGGCAACAAGCTATGGAAAGGAGGCTGCAGGAGATAGAAAAGGCCCATAGGGTATATGGAATGAGGGGGATATTGTATATCCTACTTTTCACTTTCCCTATGAGTTACCATTCCATCTAAGAGGATGCGTTTGTTAAAACCCAGCAAAACCTTACCCATCAGTCATTAACAATGTTAATTTTATTAAGAAAAGTAGGAACCAATGCTTCCATAGTGCTTCTCTGTTTGATACACAATTCCACACATAAATGCACTCATCTGAGTTCTATAATTAGGAACACCACACCCAATTCACTCATTACAAAATTGAGGCACAGAGATGTTATTTAAAATGTAATGCTATTGTTGGGCTAGGGCAAGGTCTGCATGTCCAGTGTGAGTGGAAATCATGGACAACTGTTTTCTTATTCTCTAAGGAATGCTGGTAAGATGGTAGGCAGAATAATAGCCCTCAAAATCTATCTACGCTAATCTTTGGCACCTGTGAATATGTTATGTGACATGGAAAGAGGGAATTAAGATTGCAGATAGAATTAATGATACTAATCCGTTGATGTTTTTCTTTTTTTAAATATTGTTTTTTATTATTAAATATCAAGCATATAAATGTGTGACTGACCATCCCTCAACTTCAATAAACCCAAATCTTTCTCACATTTGATATTTTTTAATGACACACTTTACAGACACACTTGAAGGCTCCCCTGTGCACACGTTAATCCCATTTTCCTCCTAAGTCTCCAGAGATAAATAGGCCAGATTTTGGTGTTTATCATTCTCATATGTGCTGTTAACACTTTTAGTATATGTATATACACCAGTCTTTATTTTGCATGTTCTAAAACTACCAAATTTTATCACATAGCACGTATCATTTGGTCATGTTAACTCATCATTGGTTTCTGAGATGTAGTCAAGTTAATACACATACTTTGTATTGATTCATTTTAATAGCCAAATACTGCAAATACATATCACACTTCTTTCATTTTCTAATGGACATTGGTTTCCGGTTTTTACAATTGAAAACAATACTGCAGTGAATGTTCTGTACGTAGCTCCTTGAGGTGCATGTGCCAAGAATTCCTGTAGAATGTAAGACCCAGAGGCTGGTTTAGTGTAGAAGAATTTTCAAGTAAACTAGTTGTTGCCAGAACACTTTCCAAAGTACAACTTAAATTTTACTACCACCAACAAAGAGAGCCCTGAGATGAAGCCAGCTGACTTTAACTTAGAGTAGCCTGGACTTTCCAGGTGGGCCTCATGTAATCTCAAGGATTCTTTAAAGTAGAAGAGGGAGGCAAAAGAGGAAGTCAAAGTAAATAAGAGATTTGAAAATGCTACACTATGGTCTTTGAAGATGGGGGAAAGGAGACTAACGAGCCACAGAATGCAGGGGACTCTCGATGCTGCAAAAGGTAAGGAAACGGATTCTCTCTAGAGCTTCTAGAAGAAATACAACATTTTGGTCTTAGCCCAGTGAGACCTATTTTGGACTTATGACCTGTGGCACTGTGAGCTAAATTTCTGTTGTTTTAAACCACTAAATGAGTGGTAATTTGTTACAGAGCAGCAACAGGAAACTACTACAGGGAGGTAGGAAAATAGAATATCCACATTGAGAGCTGTGGCTACACATCGATGCCTTTTAAAATAGAGTAAAAGTTCTCTTGTTTAAACCTTAATGCATTTCAATTGCTTAATCCTCATTAAAATGCATTTGGATTGCTAGAATCCAGTATACATGTTCTCACCTTGGACCCTAATGTAGAAAAATTGATGAGGGGGGGAGGGAGGCAGAAAAGGGGAGAGGGATGTTATGTGCTAGTTCATTAGTTTTTGATTGATATCACTTTAAGAAGGACGAAATGAAAAAAATATATATAAGCATCTTGTGAGAAGACCTATTTCACTGAAGACAATGATCACAGTAATTTTTTTTTAAGATGATGTATTTAATACTGGTTTTAGTTATTTGGAAGTTTGAAATATAACAATGCTTATTCTCCCTTCTCGAGACACTTAAGACACTCTACGTTTGTCTTTAGGGATAAAAAAATAATAAAAGGTGACCGTACATGAGAGGTTTAGAGTTCTCCTTTTAAGTTAAATTATTTATGTTATGTCTGCCCCACATTTTCCTGCACATTCATTTCGCAAGTTCAGCTTGAGCAGGAGAAATAGCTGAATCCAGTCAGCTAATGAAGCCGCCCCTACCTGCTGGGTCAGAGCCCTGCTTTTCCATTTGCATTGCTAGCCCAGTTTGAAGCTCTTGAAGAGGAGTGTGCTTGGCAAATGCTAATGAATTTAAACTGGTTTATGTTTAAATTACTAGGTGTTTGGAATGGAAAATTAAAGTACTTGGCAGATATTATATAGTGTAAAAGACCTTCTGGGCCTCTTATCTTGTGCATAGATCAGAATTTTCTGAGTCAAAAGAAGGTTGCCAGCCAGATGAAAACTTAGCATGTCTTTAACTTGAGTCCTTTTCATATTCCAGAGCTTTCCCGATTGTAACGGAGTTTTATGTAGTTTCCAAAGACTCTTTTGTCTTCTGCACACACGGGAGAAATTAATCAGTCAATTCAGTAGTCTGTTTGGTACAATTTGGTGACACAGATTCTCTCCTTGACTAAACTCTACTCAGTCTCCTCCAAAGTCTTTTTCAACTAGGCCTCAACGTTTGGACTTCCATGTGTATCTCTGCATTGTTCAATTTTAGCAAGGATCGTTCTAAGTCAGTTTAGCCAGAATCCCCCATTTTCCGTATCTGATAACTAGTTATCTAATCAGCCTTCTCCCACCGTCTCCCAGATGATGTCTGATTACCCTGGCCTACTGTAAGCAAGAATCCTCCCTTGCCCGTGATATTTCCTTTTAGTAGTTTTGCATCCACTGACCCCTACCCTACTCCTTAGCTATAAATTCCCACTTGCCCATGCTATATTTGAAGGTAAGCCTTTCAAATCTCTCTCCCCCACTGCAAAATGCCATTGCAGGGGTCCCTATAATCTATGCCAATAGTCCCTCCTTAAATAAAGTCTTCCTTATGATGCCATTGACTTTTTTTTTCTTTAACATTAGTTTTTGGTGTTTTGTTTTGCTTTGCTTTGCTTTGCTTTGTTTTGTTTTGAACAAGGGTAACACAAGGGGCAAAGCCCACTGGGTAGACCTTGATAAGTGGAGTACTTGATAGTGGTGAGAACTATGTTCAATTAGCAAACTCACAACCACCTGGTTTATAAGGGTCTGTGATCACTTAGCAAACAAATTGTTGCAAAATGAGAAAGTTACACTGACATTGTCATTTCTTCCCTTTTTCAAGAGAAGTGGCAAACTAAGATTTTTATATGAAGTCTTTTAACTTTAAAATGTTGTGTCTAACGAACAAGCAAAAACACTTCTGTATATTGCATTCAGCCCACTGGTTCTAAATTCTCATCATCTTTCACTTAAGGACTTTGTTCTATGTGAAATGTCAGTTCTGAAGTCAGAACTATTTATCTATCTGATAATGATAAGACTCAGTACTCTTTACCTCAAATTCCTCTGCTAAAAAGTCTGGATTAGGGCTGGCCCAGTGGCTCAGGCGGTTAAAGCTCCGTGCTCCTAATTCCGAAGGCTGCCGGTTCGATTCCCACATGGGCCAGTGGGCTCTCAACCACAAGGTTGCCAGTTTGATTCCTCAACTCCAGCAAGGGATGGTGGGCTGTGCCCCCTGCAACTACCAATGGCAACTGGACCTGGAGCTGAGCTGCGCCCTCCACAACTAAGATTGAAAGGACAACAATTTAACTTGGAAAAAAAAAAGTGGATTATAGTTAATGTGAAATGTTTCAACTGAGATTGAATGTACCAAAACACTGATGAGACAAAAATATTGCTTATCTCTTATAGATACTTCTACCAAATTTAGTACATGTTATTTGAATGCCTATGAGCTCAGAAAATGTCCATCAATAAAACAAAGTCCATTGTCCTCACATGGGTTACATTCTAGCTGACATAACAATTAATCTCTGTAAGTCATTTAAAATGGCAATATGTAAAAGTTACAATTTAAAACTTCTGTGAGTTTGTTTTATGCTTGGGAAGCTTATGGGAAAGTCTTTTTATAGCAGAAGTAACTACTTTCATATTATAGTATTAGGTTTGGGATTTTTGTTTTCATTCTTTGCTCTCTACTTATTCAATTTTCCTCATCAAATTTCATTGACTTTTTTTACTCCTGATTTTTACTTCTACATCGTGAAAGGAAAGGGATAAAAAGTCAACATGATGGGTAAATTTTTACATTATATAATGATGCTATTCTGTATTGGAGCTGAGAATAATCTCATGGTCACACAGCTAAATACTAAGAATTGAATATTTCACTACTCACTGTGTGTCTCTTGAAGTAGGGTTGGTATCCATCCATCAGAGTGTCTTCTTGGATTTTGAAAAAGTAAATAAATTTTATGCAAAAACCAACACAAATCTACATGCATGTTTAAAATGGAAGCAATATTAAAGTGCAACTTCAGGTTTGCAATAGGTCATCTTAAAATATTCTCCCAAGCTCCCTGGTTTATGCAAGCAGAAAGTTGGAAGATACTTGAGGAAAAGATCTGCCCTACACTCAAATCTTCACCAACAACCTGGATCTCATTTCTAAGCTGCAGACTTGTGTCTAACTGACTGCTGGTATCTCTACTTGGATCTTCCACAGGCATCACAGATTTACCATTCCTGAAACTTGACCCATCCACAGTCTCAAATAACAAACTGCCCTCCTGTCTGTCCTTGGCTTTCCATGTAGTAATAGAAGCATGACCCACTCTTTCACAGCTAATCAGTCACCAAGTCTTTTCTATTCAATGTATTTCATATCTTTTCTTTCGTCTTCTACTTCTACTCCATGCTATTGTCTAATTTTTGGTCCTTAGCTCTCATTTAAACTTTTTCAATAATAACCTAACTGATATATCTGCTTTCAATTGATTCTGCTATTAAATTGATCCTACCACAAGATGTAAGAATTTTTTTTCTAAAACCCAAATATATTATGAATAAATGACTACTACACACTGGGAAATGACTATAGACTGAATAAGGTGAATGATTAATTTTTCATATAATTGGTAACGGCTTCAAAATGTTTATGATAAGGTCTTTACTCTCCTGCATTAAAATGAGCTATTTTGAGTGAGGGAAGAAAGGACAAACATAATAGCAATATGCATCAACAATATCTTATCACAGCCAACATCGAGTTACATGTGTGGTAGTGATGCATGGACCTTAACCGCCATATCAGTAGATAAAGGTATTGAATAATACTCACTTAGAAGACTTCCAGAAAAACTCAGAGCTCCAAGGAATCCCAAAGCCTATGCCCTCGTATTTCCTTAACTCTCTAATACCCTTGCAATCTTAGTAACTACATGAATTAATAGCTCACAATTTAGTAGAGAACTTGTTCATTCAAAGCTTGTTTCGCTGCATCCAATCATTAAACAAAAAGTGACTTTTAATGGATTGGTGTAAGAAACTATGGATAAAATGAGAGTTAAAGCACTTAGGATCTATAAAGATCTGCAGATGACTAAATAATATTTCCAATATGTTTATACATGATTTTAACTTTTTCTGTGCTGTCTGGTAAAGATATGTGTTGAGCTCTATTTTCACATCCGTGAAAAATTAGTTGTATTTTGGCTTATAATATTTTAGATTACCTTAACACATGTAGCTCTAAATATCTGGCATTTATTTTAAAGTTGTTATGTGATAGATATGTTTGTCTTTTTGTTTGTTTGTTTTCTTGTTCTCAATATGTGTATTCTACCTTTTAGACACTTTTTGGAGAAAGGCACAATTTTTGTCTAATTCTTTTATTCACACATATACACATGCCACATTACACACAATTTGGCAAAATAAGCTTAATTGAAGAATAGAAGAGTCATATATACCTATATTACTTTTGCTGCATTAAAGTTTATATTATGGAAAGGAATTTAAAATATTATTGGAAAATTCTCGTTCAGTTGTTATTTCATATTTATTTTTCATTCTTTCTTTTTTTTTTTTTTTCATATAAGACAACACATAGGCAAAGTAGAGGTTCCCTTTTATTCATGTAGCTGAAAGACCAGTGATGACCCTTAGGTAAATATGTTTTGTTGCTTAATAAATGTATACGTTAAGGTTTCTAAATGATCCACTGATTTCAAATAACTTTTATATTTGCTCCCAAACACATAGTATTAACACTTAAGAACAGTGAAATTTGTAAATTCAAGGAAAAACTTTTAGGGCTTTGATCTTATATTGATTTCAGTTATTTTCCTAGTTTACAAGTGCTCCTAACCTAAAATGCCCTGTCAACTTTAGAGAAAGGACAATGGCATTTGAAAATTGAAAATAATAGCAATCAACATTCCTTCGTAGAACTCTATCTACGATTGGTTTCTAGTCCAGGTGTTTTTTGAAAAGCATAATAACCTCTGATTTTGTAGTTATTTTTAAATTATTAGAATTTCCCTTTCAATTTTAGAGCTATTTTAAATTTGACTTTTTCAAATTAATACACACACACACACATACAGAGTGTGCCAAAGAAAGATTACATATTTTAAGAAAGAAAAACACTGTATTAATTTTAATACTCAATATATACCAATTACAAAAGATGAATACAAGTCACATTTGACTTCTGCAATTTCAAGAGGTGCTCAAAGTGTTTACCATCAGCATCCAGACACTTCTGATTATGGCGAACTACTGCTTGAACATAGATAACATCTCTTTAAATGTGTATACATTTTTTGGGCACCCTCGATATTATCTCATTTTAATTTTCAAATATGCATTCCTTTTCTATGTCTTGGGGACATGGATTTCAAATATCTGAATGTGATACTTATTCTCTGGTATCTTTATCTGGACAAAAGTATAATTTATTTTCCCACATTTTTTATTTCTCTGAATTAATCTCAATAACACTTTGCCCATTTTAGAGCTATAGGAACCCCTTATTAAATATATATTTTTATTTTAAATATATATTTTATATTACTTTAAATATATATTTAAACATATATATATATATATATATATATATATATATATATATATATACTTTTTTTTTTTTTTAATTATACCCACTTAACTTCAGTTCTTTGGCCATGTTCTCACAGTTAACTAGAAATAGAGCACCCACATACTCCAGAATTCTCCTACTCCATAAATAGCTAAAATTGGCCAAAAAAAAAAAAGCCCTAAGACTTTTAAAATAAAAGAATTATAGTCTAATTTGAATTATCCAATAAAATAAAAGCATATGTGTGATAGAATAGTTATTTCCAAAATATTTGGTTTTAGAGAACATTGTTTAATTTTAGAGGCAATTTGCATAGTTATGTTTTATTAGGCAAATATTAATATTACTCTGCTTCTCCTGAATAAGTAATTCCCGATGATAATAGGGAAAATTGAGAAGTGGGGTTGGCAGGAGTTGGCAAGCTTTTTCAGACTACACGTCTTGGATAAAATGCAAAACCTTAAACTGTGCAGGTAATTGAAAGTATCATTGAAATAACTAAAAAAAAGCAATAATAAGAAACTAGTCATGCACATACTTATAATAATTATTGAAATATTATTTACTTATTTATTTATTTATTTATTCATTTATTCATTTATTTATTTATTGGTTTAGAAAGCTTTGTTAAGGAACACTATACAGCCAGGTAGCCAGGTATAGTGTTATCTAGCCATACTGGTCTGAAAAAATAAGACTAAATTTGTAACATCATTTGATTCTAGATAGAGAAAGGCATACTTTTCTTCTCTAAATAAGAAAAACACTTTATTTAAAAACTGATTTGAAGCAATTTTTACCAATAATATAGAGCTTCTTAGTTCAACACTTTTAAGAGTAAATACTTCATAGATACTTTGAATACACTCACTCACTGTTAGCTTTTCCCTACCAACTTAACCTAGATTTTAAATTAAGGTCAAAAGCCATCCACGAGGTTTGTCTTCAACCTTTGGTTTTGGATGGAAATGACAGGAAAAAAATATCTTTCTGTTACACCATTGCCTATGCTTAGTATGGTCACTCACCTCCTACTGTATTTCTCTTCTGCTGATGGCATCTGGATCATTGCTAGTGCTGCAGTGAATTAACAGCATTTTATTCTGGCACATAGAGAACAAAATGGGTATGTGTTTAATCTTTGACCTTCTCCATCAACTCAGGATTTAAATATAGTCATATATTTATTTTTACAAATGATTGCTCATAATTGCACATTTCCTGTTAGCATAGAAACCAATTGATAATCATCTTCTGATGCAGGTATCACTCACCAGGACCCTGTATTATGAGGAGAAGGGCCACGTGTGGGGAAGGCACAGAGAGAGGACAAAATTAATCTTGACACATACAATTGTACCATTGTTTTTTAGAGCCGTGAGGTGACACCATTGAAAGTTGTCGACAAGCTGGTGGTGATGGCTATGCTGATGTAGATCCCTGAGAATGCTATGAGAGTAACCACCCCCGAAGCATAGCTTCTACAGTTACATGTCTCTTTCTTCACTTACAGTGTTTGACCATTTTTCACCAAAATATAACACCATGCTGTGTTTGCTCTGTTGAAATGGGCAAAAGTTGTGCTCAAAACAACTCTCCTTCATTAGATCTTATCTTTAGCGTTTAGACTCTACCTTTTCTTAAAAATATTTTGTTTTAGGAGTCAGGTTTCCTTTTCTTGCCAGCCGATCTTTTTGAAAACATCTTGATCTACTCTGGTATTTCACCTTTAAATTTTAAGGGGTTGAGATTTCTGTGTAATCTCCCGTACTTCTGCCAGTTGTATCATTCTTATTACCTGTGACCAGTGAGGAAGAGCAAAAGTCTCAGGAAATCAATCATGAGGAAGTCACAAGAGGGTCTGTCAAACATTCTCAGCATCTTCCCTTCACATTTCATAGTTTATGTGTCTACTAAACTGCAACTTTTCTTGGAGAATACATGCATACAGTACATACATCCTGTGTGATTAATTATCTTTTGTACTAGTATGTGTATACCGCTCTGGCCTTGGTCAAAACTGAAAATTCAACAAAGCTTATGCCAACTATAAATGGTTGCATTCTATCAGAAACACTTAATGTTTTCCATTGAAAAAGATCTTATCTCAGGGATCAAGAAACTGATAATACAATCCATGATTGCAAAGAATATTTATAACCAGGTCTTTTATAGTTAGAGATCTAGTTTTTGCAAAATGTTTCTTTTGAGAAACAGCCTAAGGTAGCAGAAAGCTCCCTAGATTTCCAGTCAGTCTGACTCAATTCCAAAATCCTGAGAAAAAGAAAATAACAAGAAGAAGGAAAAGAAGGAACAGAGTAAGTGTGTGATGATAAATAAGAAGTAAAAACTGCATTTGTGCTCTAGTTATTACTGTATTTGGACTCTACCACTTTAAAACTGAAACAAATAATATGGTATTTATATTGAAAGGGTGTATAAATAATGAACGCTGAGTTTTTTTAAATGTATGCATAATGAAACTTTAAGGGAAATTTCAGGAAAAAAGCATTATGACTTCTACCGCTTTATACAGTAACTCTGTGTATTATATAACAAATAAACCAAATGGAGCGAATGCCCATGAAAGAATTCACTACTGAATTTGATAGAAGAAAGCATCATGTATGACTATTTCCTTCCATGAAAAAGGAGACCGACCAGGTCCTTGGGATTCAAGCCCATAGTGTCTGACGTGCAATCCAGGAGTAGAAACCAATTCAAATAAAGAAAAGAGAAACTCTTGAGAAATACTTAAAAAAAAAAAAAAAGCTTTAAAAATAAGGATAACTATTTGCATGCCATAAAGGAGATTGAAATGTATTAAATAAGATAATTCAAAAGTTCAATTTTTCTTTAAGTCCAGTTGGTTTGGAATAAGTGAACTCTAATTCATGGTTGTTTATACAAACAGTGTTTGGTTTTCTTTTTTGTATTATTTTTTTTATTTATGAGTCAGTAGCTTTCTGAAATTATACATATACACACACTTATTTACTTACATATGTAACAATTTTTACAGACACATAGATTTCCAACTTTCCTGTGAGTATTTATTTATTTACTGCCCTGGTGGTAACATATTACATTTCATAGATACATGTCCTATTAATTTACACTGAAATAAGACTGGCTATTTATCAAACATTCATCAGTTCTAAGAAAAATATTTTCAGATTCTTGCTGGCTTTATACAATTTGCCTTAACATCAGATCAGAAGGATTATTTTTTTCCTTGTGAAATTTTTTTAGCCATTTGCTAATGGCCTAATTTATTTTTTTTCCACCAGAAATGTAACTATTCTTTGGGAACTAATTCAGAATAAATAAATTATCACCAGGTGTGGGTTTTGGTAACCCAAGTGTTAGAGTTAGCAAATACCACAATCTGCATTTGATTTCTATGCCTTTCCTGTTATTTACCAAGTGTCTCCTTTTATGCCATAAATAATTTAGAGTTCAAAATGAATTATGCCACTAAGTGCTAGAAAGCTCCAAATCACGTTTATTTCATTTGCTAATGTTTCCCTCATATAACCAAAATCTGAAACCATTCCACTTGTCCTCTAATTTGAAACAAAAGCCTTCTTATAATGCCAAGTGTAAGCTTTCTTCTGGGAAGGGGTATAAGAATAAATTAAATATCCAATATGAATGGATTATAGAACACATTTTATATGTATTATGACTAGTGACAAAATAATTTCCTTACTATATGCAATCCATATAGGAAAATTTATATTTAACATGACCAAAACAAAGCAGAATATGAAAATTCAATATAAATTTATTTGGACATGGTTTTATTGATATCTGTCATTCCACAGTGGCATCTACCTAAAATGTAAGATAATTTAAATTTATATGTATTTTGAGGCAACATATGCATAACCAACCTGCAACCCTTGAAAGAATAAAATTACAAGTTTAACTGAACATTTTTTATAAGAATGTCTCGTGAAAAATTTGAAATATTCACTTCATCACGTTGTGAGAATGACACGGCAGATTCGTTACAGTACTATGAAATATTTTGCCACTTTATCGTAGTGATTTCCTTACGCCAAAAAGGAGCTATGTCAAATGTTTTCTTTTTGTTGTTTTTGTTGTCGGTTTTACTTACATGACCTTGAAACAGTTTTAAAATGAGCAGAGATGTACCAGAAAATCCAGACCATATTCTCTCATTTTAACGAGCAAAAAGAGAGGTTCAAAAAGTGTTTAATTTGCCAAACTTACAAAGGGAAATTGCAGCAGGTTTGGAATTAAAATGCCAGGATTCTGGTGATGTGCTCTGGCCACTACTGCCCCGTATGAGATAAGTTTGTGAAATTCTAAAACTCTTTGAAAACTGTATACCACAGACAAGCTTAAGACATCACTGGTAAGGTGTCATTATGAAAAATAAACAGTACTTCAAAAGAATAACTTCTTGAAAGTACATTTAAATGTCTTACTTAGTTGAACCCAAAATTTGGAAAATTCTTGTTTCTCTTATGTCTTAGGTCAGATTAGAAAAAATAATTAAGGGTTTTTGTTTTTAAAAACGAGATGGCACTTGTTTTCTTATTTAAGTACATGGTATTGTACGTGCTTTTTCTTTATCTTCTGTATGTAGTGAGAGCAATACAGCAGGTCCTCAAATAACATTGTCATTCTATTCAATGTTATTTCTTTTGTTATAACATTGATGAGAAAAAGAAATGATCCTGGTTCAGGACCACTGTCTGTGTGGAGTTTGCATATCCATCCCATATCTGCGAGGGAGTTCTGCAGGGCCTCCGGTTTCCTCTCACATCCCAAAGACGTGCATGTGAGGTGAATGGCGTGTCTCCCTTGTCCCAGTCTGACTGAGTGTGGGTGTGGGTGTGGGTGTGAGTGATCCTGCGATGGAAGGGTGTCCTGTCCAGGGTGGGTCTTGCCTGGTGCACAGAGCTGCTGGGAGAGGCTCTGGCTTCCGGTGACCCTGAACT